>NC_090924.1:544047926-545322926 GCF_040938575.1 Ambystoma mexicanum
AGCTAACAGATTAGAAGGGCATGGAGACTTAACAGTATCCTCCCCCAAAGAGGCCCTCACCCTTTGGGCAGACCAGAACTGAGACACTAGGGCCGGAGCATGTATATTACATGCTGGTTCCCATGTACGATCTTCCGGGCCATACCCTTTCCAATCCACCAGGTAAAACCGCCTACCCCTGCGTATCCGTGTGCCCGATATAGCGCTCACTTCATATTCATCTGACCCCTGTACCTTAATAGGAGGTGGGCGAGATGGAAGCCTGGTAGAAGGGTGGCAAGGTTTAATAAGGGAAACATGAAACACCGGGTGGATTTTCCAGGTAGACGGAAGCTTCAACCGGACAGCCACCGGATTAATGACTTCCGAAATGATGTAAGGCCCTATAAACTTAGGCATTAGAGCTTTGCGACCTGGTATTCGTAGGTTACGCGTGGACAACCACACCTTGGTACCTATTTTATATTCCGGGGCCGGAGATCTATGAGTGTCCGCTGTTTCTTTCATTTTTGCTTGAGCTTGGAGTAGATGTTGCCGAACCTTTCTGCGTGTTTCAGACAAATCCCTCACGCAAGCCAGAGCTGCAGGGTTATTCAACGGAAGCTCAAACTGAATAGGTAGGGCTCTAGGATTCATTCCGTACATAGCAAAGAATGGAGAAACACCTGTCGCAGTATGTATAGAGTCATTATAGGCGTATTCAGCAAAGGACAAAAGTGAGACCCAAGGACCTTGAAGCTGACTGATAAGACAGCGTAGGTATTGCTCCATGGTTGCATTTACCCGTTCCGTTTGCCCATCGGTTTGTGGGTGATATGCACTTGAGTATCTACCATCAATACCTAGGGTAGAGGTTAGCGCTTGCCAAAAGAGAGAAGTGAATTGAGAACCCCTATCAGTAATGATGATTGATGGAAGACCAAAACGCCTAAATACATGCTTCAGAAACAAGCTCGCCAATATAGGAGCTGAAGGGATTCCTTTGCAGGGAACGAACAAGGCCATCTTCGTGAGATAGTCAATGACAACCCATACCGTGTCATAGTCTTCCACCAGCGGTAATTCCACAACAAAGTCCATGGAAATCATGGTCCAGGGCAGTTCGGGTATGGGCATAGGCCGTAACAAGCCTACAGGTTTGCCATGAAGGGACTTGCACTGGGCGCAAACCGCACAGGTGGACAAATGGTCTGTAACATCATTTGCCATGCATGGCCACCAACACCAACGTTTTAGTAAATCCAGAGTCTTCCGGATACCCGGGTGGGCGGCAATAGACGAATCGTGGCACCATTGTATCGCCTGTTGTCTAGTAGCTACATCGGGTAGATAGACCTTCCCATCTTTATAAGGGAGGGATTGTACTATCTCCAGCCCCAGAGTGGTTATTTCTGTGGGAGATGTCTTCACCCAATCTCGAAGCTTGTCTATAAACAACGGTTGGAGGGTACAACTACATACCACCTGGTTCGGTAAAAGCGGAAACCCATCCATGTTACTAGGCTCAGGATTACCATGGTTACGAGAAAGTGCATCCGCTTTAGAATGGAGGGCTCCTGGGCGGTATGTTATAGTGAAGTTAAACATTGAGAAAAACTCGTGCCAGCGAGCATGCCGAGCTGTGGAGCACTTAACGGACTGGAGTGCAAGCAGATTTCTGTGGTCAGTAAAAACCTGGACAGGTTCTGAGGTACCCTGCAAATGGTGCCTCCATACCATGAAAGCGTCTCTTACTGCCAACAACTCTCGTTCTGTGATGGTGTAATTCCTTTCATATGAGGTGAGTTTCCTAGAGTGGTATGCAACCGGGTGAAGCCCATTTGTCTCAGGACATAATTGCGACAGTATCGCACCAAGAGCAATACCTGAGGCATCTGCTTCCACAACGTAAGGCTTTGCCGGATTGGGATGCTGGAGTACAGGTGCAGTAGTAAATGCGGTTTTAAGACTTTCAAACGCCTTTTGAGCTTCCCCATTCCAGCAAAAGGTCTTTTTGGAACTGGTCAAAACCGTGAGAGGGGCAGCAATGGATGAGAAGTCCTTAATGAAGCGCCTGTAGAAATTAGAGAACCCCAGAAATGACTGTAGCTCTTTCAGGGTAACAGGGGTCGGCCATTGCAACACTGCTGATACCTTGGAGGGACTCATTTGCACCCCATGGTTCGTAATGTTGTAACCTAGGAATTCCACCTCCTGTACATGAAATATGCATTTTTCCAATTTGGCGAATAGGTGGTTTTCTCTTAATCGCTGCAATACACTGGTTACATGTGAAATGTGTTTTTCTAGTGAGGGTGAATAGATCAATATGTCATCTAAATAGACCACCAGATAGCGGTCCAGCATATCATGGAACACTTCATTAATGAAATATTGAAAGGTGGCCGGGGCATTGCACAGCCCAAACGGCATCACGCAATACTCAAAAAGCCCATATTTGGTTTTGAACGCGGTCTTCCATTCATCTCCCCTTCTAATCCTCACTAGATTATATGCCCCACGCAAGTCCAGTTTAGTGAACACCACTGAACTTCCGAGCTGGTCCAATAAGACAGAGATCAGCGGGAGTGGATATTGGTTTCTTATGGTAACCGCATTCAGCGCCCGATAATCAATACAAGGGCGTAGATCCCCCTCCCTTTTGGGGACAAAAAATAAAGGAGAGGCTGCTGGGGACTTTGATGACCGAATGAAACCAGTTTTTAAGGATTTCTCAATATATTCTTTTAGAATTATGTCTTCTTTGGGTGTTAATGAGTATATTCGCCCGGATGGTATCTTTGCCCCAGGTACCAGCTCTATTGGACAATCGTAAGTCCTATGGGGTGGCAGAATGTCTGCTGCCACTGAATCAAAAACGTCCTTGTATTCGTGATACTCTTTTGGTAAGGCCGTGTTGATAACAGCTCCCACAATAGAAGCGCTATCAAGCAAGGCCCGACTAGGTTTCGATGAATCGGGAGTACTTTCCAAGCAGTTGTTTTCACAATGATCCGAAAGGAACATCACCTCTCCCGATTGCCAGTCAATTACGGGATTATGTAACCGTAACCAAGACAGTCCCAATATGCACTTAAGCTGCGGGGCAGCAATGATATCGAAAGTTATATCTTCAGTATGTCCAGAGCTCGTAGTCATTATCAACGTGGCTGTACGCTCTGTTACGGGACCTGACACCAAGGAGGACCCATCAACAGCGCTCACGGTTTCAGGAAAGGGTTTAATCATAATAGACAATCCCAACTCTCTGGCATAATTTCCATCCATGTAACAGCCGGTAGCCCCTGAGTCTAGGACGGCCAAGACCTCTTTTGGACTACCTGTGCCAGATGAGAGAGCAACCGAAAGGTAATACGGGATGGAAGAGTTAGAGTCCATAGAAGAAATGCCCGGCAGCTGGACCCCTACTACTGCCGAGCTTTGGCGTTTCCCTGCTTCTTAGCTGGTTTCTTAGGACAAACACGCAAAAGATGATCTGAGGCCCCACAATAGAAACACAATCCATTCTTCCGCCGGTGTTCTCTTGTCTCAGTGGAGAGAGGTCCCCGTAGTACTCCAATTTGCATAGGTTCCGAATGGCTAGGCGTAGGAACGGAGGGTGAAAAGGACGTGGGAGGAACAGTTCGTTTTTCCCCTTTCCTTTCCGCTCGTCTTGAATCGATTTGCAATACCAAATCAAGAAGTTCAGGGAAGGTATTTGGCACAACCGGAACAGTGGCCAGGGTATCTTTCAGGGGTTCTGAAAGTCCTCTGTAAAACAGTGAAGCCTTCTTATCCTCAGGCCATCCTGTCTCTGCCACTAGTTGATTAAACTTGGCCAAATAAGCAAGAAGAGGCATCTCCCCTTGCTTAAGGCCCAATAGCTCTAGATCTGTAGCTTGAGTAGCATATCGTGTATCAAACACCCGACTCATTGCCTCTATCAAGGCATCACAATTGTACAGCAAATGACTGCCCTCCTCTAACAATGGGTTAGCCCAAGCGGCCGCTGTACCACCCAAGTGAGAAAGTAAAAAGGCGGCCTTAGTCGTAGAGTCAGGAAAGGAAGTAGGTCTACAGAGGAAATGCAACCTGCATTGATTCAAAAAGGTCCTGTAAGCCTTAGGATCCCCATTGAATCTTTCTGGAGGCGCCAATGGAAACTGTGCCGTCATGTACACAGACCCAGCCCCTGGTGTCGGTAGCCCAACACCTGACCCAGATGCCAAGTCAGGTGGTGGTTGTTGTACACCTGGGGATTGTATACCTGCTTGTAGTTCATCGATCCGTCGTTGGGTGACGGAATGGGCAGCAGTCATATCATTACGAAGGTCGGCCACTAATTGTAAAATAGCGGTCAAGGTCTCGTTCGCATCCATTTATTAAGGCTTCTGAATCTGTCAGATCAACAGAGCACTTGATATGGAGCGACTTGCCTCGTCGTGTAGTTGACGAAGTCTTCCAAATAATGTACCTGTCTGGCTATTAGAATTAACAACCAGATTGGTCTATTACTGGAAAGACAGGAGACCGATGATCCAGGCGCCGTAGAAGGTAGACCTTGGTTGTGTAGACTTCGGTATTCCGGAGGACACACCACCAGCAGATAGTCAATGGCAAGTATCAGACTTTGTATAACAATAAGGAAAATACAAAAGCATACACAAAGGCCACTAACCTGCTGACCCAGGTAAGACGTTAACCGGCTGGTATTGCGGACACCTGCAGTCGTGTTGGACTCCTGTCCTAGTGGTAACACAGGTCCGGATAAGGAAGGGACAGACCATAGAACCTCAGGTGCAAAGCTCAAGAGGAAACAGCCCACAACGTACACAATGGAAGTCTCTAGTCCGTGTACTTGCGAGTGACGAAGGCGAAGAAGTTCACAGAATCAAGAAAAAAGGCCAAAGTCATCCAAGGCAAGTCTAATAACAATCCGATGTCCTGCAGGGAGCGAGAAAAGCAGACCAAATCAGAATCCGAAAGCAATATCCAATGTCAGGCCGAGGTCGAGCAGGGAGCGGGTAGAGCAGACCAATTCAGTATCCAAGGCAAATCAGGGAAATCCGAGTTCAAAGAGGAGAAGGGCAGCCGATCAACAAGACAATATCCAGAGAGTAACCAAAGCAGTCCGAGGTCAACACCAGAAGGATCAGGAAACAACTATGTTCAGGATTCAGGAGTCAAGTCCAGAACGCCACCGAAGAAAGTTCAGAAGCGCCGGTGTTTGTACAGGGAGGCGCTTATGAAGACTTCATCACGTGACTCGGCTTGCGTGATGCCGTCACAGCAGGGCGAGGGTTCCTGCAGTGTAGAGGACGCCAGCGTTGCCAGGCTACCTTCCAAGCCCTGCGCTGCATCCGCGGTAATGGAGGCAATTGACTGCTATGATAGTCTTTGGTCTTGTACTGCAGTCTTTGATCGCGGATGCGTCGGTGAGCAACTGGCGACGCCGTGCTTACTTTCCCAGCTAACAGATTAGAAGGGCATGGAGACTTAACACATGAACTGTATATCAGAAAAATCGGCGAGAGTGAACCCCGCCGAGGGAAGTCAACAACCAAAGGTCGGTGAGAGTGAACCCGGTAGAGGGAAACCGACAACCAAAAGGTCCGTGAGATTTAACCCGTTAGAGGGAAACCCACAACTAAAAGGTGGCGAGAGTGAACCCGGAAGAGGGAAACCATAACGAGGGGCAAAGACCGAAAACTTGTTTAAAAAGACATTAAGATTTGTGAAAGCAAGAAGTATTGCAAGACATGGGGAAAGGAAGTGAGTCATTTGGGATCCGAGCCCGGCGGGGGATATCCAGGGGTGGAAAACTACTACCCAGAGTTCACCGAGAAGGGAACTGTCTTATTAATTTGTTGAAAGCGATATTGTGAAGTGTCTGCATCGGGAAGAGGAGGATCCAGGGGTGAAGTTGTCACCCAAAGTCTACGTGAAGCAGAACTTTTTGTTTGTTTGTTTGTTGGATATATCGGGCCTCGAAGGCAAGAGACTTTTTAATGAAAAGAGACTTTACCATCAAAGCAACTGATAGCTGGAACAGAACTGTCAGCTTGTGCTGAGGAAGCTCTAGCGTGTAGTGTTAATTGGAGCAGAACTGTAGGGTCGTGCTGAGAAAGCTCGACCATGTGCTGTGCTCCAAGGTCCCACCTTGCCCTGTGCTGAAAACGTGGGAAAGGAAGATCCCTGGCAATCACATCTTGACTTATTATTTGGAACACTTCTTTCTTTATGAAACCTTATCCCACACTCTTTTTATAATTAGTTGCACGAAATTGGCAATAGGTTTTTCTTAGTATAGGCCCTTTTATTTTGACACAACGCCACTAGGACTGCCTTATTTTTCATTTGATGGTCAACGCTTGTTCCCATCTTAGACTTAGGTTTAGCTTAGGTATTTTTCCACCCTGCATTTATTGTCCAATAAACAACCTTTAACTATGATCACTTGTGTCTGTCTTTACTGTTGCCGCCATGAGTTCTTCACACCACCGACTGGAAACTGCAACTGACCAATACAAGTCCAACCAGGTGCAGGGATTTTTTTGTCAATAGTGCACTTTGAACTATTGCACAGCAACCCACTCCCATCAGTCACCCAGAGCCTGAATATGCCACACCCATTTTTACCACAGGCACTCCACCATTCACAGCAAGCCGCTAAGGGTCCTCCATCAACAGCTTTAAATGTCTGGCACCCACTCCCACCCTCCAACACCTTACACCTCCAATGCCTTGCTCCAACACCTTCATGTTTACACAGTGCCACCCTCCAGAAACTTAAGTGTCCAGCATTCTCAAACAGCATCAACCTCAAGCAAACTAACAACTAGCGATTATGACTGAACGCCTCTAAGTCAGAATCCCCCCTAAACTAGGTAACGTGAGCTTGTTTTAGACCGTTGTGAGACAGGTTAGTTTTACCCTACTGATGATGTGTTGTTGCAATAGTAATCCTCCTCAGTACGAGAGGGACCGCAGGTTCAGACATTTGGTGTATGTGCTTGGCTGAGGAGCCAGTGGGGCGAAGCTACCATCTGTGGGATTATGACTGAACTAGCAACTTAAGTCTCCAGTACCCTCCTTTAACACCACAACACTGTGAGTCTCAAGTTACAGTCCTAAAACATCTCATATCTGCAATCAATGCATTTCGACTCTCTTATAACACATTACGTCTCAAGCATTCTCTTCCAACATCTTTAAGTCACTAGCACAACATCTTAAGTCTCCAGTACCAGCCTCCATAAAATTGAGCCTCAAGCACACACCTCAAACCCAGAGCTGTGCCAGTGGTTATGAATGATTTGAAACCTTCCAGCCATCACCTTTCTATTTTGCTTATTTGGTAAGTAACCCAAATGATGTCCCTACCCTTATATGATACAAATCGGGGCACCCCTGTTACCAAATGTGGAGTATCCCACTTTTAGCCAGGTGATTCATCCTCTCCATGAGCCCATTAGCATGTTAATGTTATTAGGCTGTCCTGGTATGCGGTCCCGGTATGCTTGACAGCCAAATCCAGAAAAGCATTCCTCATCTAGTCACATGTGAACTGCACCACCATTATCTGTGACTATTTCCTGGGGAAATCGTTCTTTAAAAATACTCCTTCCAAGAATGTAATCATCTCACTCTTAAGGCCTCCACTACAGCACACCACTCAATCCACTTGGAGTGATAATCCACTAACACAAAGATAAACGTATCTCTCCAACCTAATACATGAAGTGGCCCCAGTACAGGTACAGCCATTTTAGTTGGGGTTCTGTGGGTACCTGCACAGGCAGGATTGAAGTCTCCCTAGCAACCATTGATGTGTCACTACTGGCACACTTTTGAAATGCCCTCACAATCCTACCTGCCACTGTGTCCATGCTTGCCCACCAATACATCTGGTGAAGGTTCCTCTTGGTGAGGTTGGTCTTCAAGTGTTCCATGTGGGCTAACTGAATGATTCGCACTGTCAACACTGAAGGCAGTAAAGTTTAAAAGTAAGTCTCAATTTTCCCCTTTGATACAGAGCTCATGTTTGACCTCATACCATTACCACCCCTCCCTCTGTAAAGTAGATTTATTGGGCCACTTGCTAACTGTCCACTCCTTGACACACTTCAGCATGTCAGCATGTCATCTTTAAACTCTGGCGTATCCCATTCCTCCTACGATAAAGCTAGGAGTCGCACACTTGCTACTATGACATCCCTGAAGTTGGTGATCACTAGTGAATGGATGGGTTTGATACTTCATGCAGCAGAGCCACAGAGCTGGGGATGTGGATGGTGATCGTCCCCCACACGACCCTCATCACCAATATTGCGTTAACGAGTACAGTGGAGACAGGTAATCTTTCATCAGGTATGTCTTCTGCATTCTCCCATTCACAGGCAGTCTCCCTTTCAAATGGTCTCTTGCGCACTACCCACCAACATTACATGTCCAACATTCCCCTCCCAGAACATAACTGGGAAAGTTCCACACAGCACCAGTCTATGCTGTGTGTCTTAAATTCACACAACTCTGCTACGATCAATTTCGACAATGAGTCAGTCAGGGTTAGGGACTCATCCAATTCCATAAGGGGTGCAGTTCACCTATTTTACGAAAATATATTCTGTGCTGTTCTTCCTTTACTAGTGACATAGATTTAAGAACACTTGAGAATTGAGAGTGTAAGATAACAGATTTGTTAATAAAATCCAAGAATTCTAGAGCTCCTGGGCCAGATATGCTGGTTTACATAACACTCAAATACAATACTGGGCAAATATATTATTTCATTTAATAAGATTTTAGATACATTAACTGCATTAACTGTTGCCCTTTCTTGGCAAAATGTACACATCGAACCAATATAGTTATTTATTTAGTTAATTTATATATATATAAATGTATATATATATATTCAATGAAAAAACTTTGTTAAAGGGACGTTATGGTTATGTTGCGCTACTAAAAACCTATGAAATTCAGTGAAAAAACTTTGTTAAGGAGACGTTACGGTTAAGTTGCGCTACTAAAAACCTATGAAATTCAGTGAAAAAACTTTGTCAAAGGGACGTTATGGTTCTAAGTAAAACCGAAAAACCCTTGAAATTGGCCAGTTATGGTAAGCTAAGCAACCATAACTCGCGCCACCACCGTGCACTGCTAAGACTAACACCCAGGACATCAAAGATGACATCACAAATGTCATTGGTGACATCACTGATGACATCACATGTGTATGTACTTTTCATGAAATATGTGTACAAGGGATTCTTATTATAATGTTGCGAAAAAAGTGTCAAGGATCATTGCAATAAATATCATACCCTAATTAGTGCATTGAACGATGCATTGATATAAATAGCATTCTATTATGGGGTTCTATCTAGTATACTAAGCTACTTATACAGAAACATAACATTGTGTGCAGCGTACAAGATGAAGGTATAATATTCGTAATGTTAATATGTTGAATAATAAAATGATAATTGTTTTCTTAATAGATTTTTGTGTACTGTGAAATATGTAATAAGTAGCTAATAAAACACATGTATTACATAATTGCATTACTATAGACAAAACACAAAGACACAAGAACACATACCAATATGGGTATATACAGGGAAAGTGAAGTTAGCAAAAAAGCACAAGTAGTAGCAGAAACAATTCATGATTTAACTGATTATTTTCATGCAAATAAATGATTGCTCTGTTTCAAAGCTGCTATTTACCCTAGGTATATGTATCACTTGATGTGATTGGACTCTAAGGAAAGTAGTGTGAGTACAATGTATACAAATATGACCATATACAGGGAAGGTACAGCCATAAAAAAAACAACAGAACTATCAGAAAGTGCTCATAAGTCTATTGATTATCTTTATGCACAAAAAGGATTGCTGTCTTTCAAGCTTGTGTCTTCCCGTATGTATATGTTTCATATGATGTGACTGGACTCTAAGGGAATTACTGTAAGAACCTACTTGAAGGATACGTCTACAAATAAAATAACATTTTTAGTTTCTGACTGTTACTGAAGAAAACCATGTGGCCTAGTTATGTCAGCAAAAGAAAAAAGAGTGAGCCAGACATGTGATGTCATCAGTGACATTTGTGATGTCATCTTTGATGTCCTGGGTGTTAGTCTTAGCAGTGCACGGTGTTGGCGCGAGTTATGGTTGCTTAGCTTACCATAACTGGCGAATTTCAAGGGTTTTTCGGTTTTACTTGGAACCATAACGTCCCTTTGACAATGTTTTTTCACTGAATTTCATAGGTTTTTAGTAGCGCAACTTAACCATAACGTCCCTTTAACAAAGTTTTTTCAGTGAATTTCATAGGTTTTTAGTAGTGCAACTTAACAATAATGACTTTCACTTTATATACATATCATATGGAACTGACTGAATCTCTTCTACTGTACTTGATGTCCGCGAACTCATTTAATGTTCGCGGACATGTTCGAAGAACAGTACCACTACCTAAAAAACTCTGGGGGGGTATGTTTGATTGTTATATCATAACATAGGAACATTTAACAAATTCAAAAAAAGCACACACACACATTATATGTACAAATACATAAGAAATGTAACCCATATATACAACACACTAACCATTCATTTAAATGCACTATGTTCTAAAATGGAATATACCACAAGAAAATAAATTGGCTTCCAACATAATTACCTCACAAACACAACAGAACTGAGAACAAGAGCAGACCCACCGAGTACATAGGACATATCTTACCTGAAATAGTAAGTGTACTTAATTTTATTCATATATTTATAAACTTTCTGTATTAGATTAAAAAAAAATATTATCTTTTTTTTTCTCTCACAGAAATGTCTAGTACTCTGGAATGGCTAGAGGAACATTTCCCACATGAAGAAATGTCACAAGATAGTGAAACTAATGGTAAACACTTTATAATATAAACCATTTAATTATTATTATTTTGTATACATTTAACATATATATATATATTTTTTTGTACAGAGCATACCAAAATAGAAAATACTTCAGAAAAACCTGTTATGGATAACACTTTTCACAGTATAGAAGAAAAAATTGATTTATTGTTGACTAATTTTAATAATTTGAAAACTTTTGTGGAAGATCATTTTAAATCAAAAACCTTGTACCATTGCCCCACATGTACTTGTCCCTCCTCACCATATCCCAGTCAATTATCCCCAAACCCTCTCCATAACCCAAAACGTTTTGATGAGACTTCCATCCCTTCTTCACCCAATAACAATCATGATGAAACCCCTAATTCTCCTGTTTTTGTTTCTTTTTCTGCCTCACCTTCTATGTCATACATTATTAATATATGTTAAATAAAGTTTAATTTTTATATTGTGTTGTAAATAGTTTCTTTTTTTTTTAAAAAAACAATGTAGGTGTCCGCGGACAGTGCAGGTGTTCTGAAATGTTCGTAAATAAACGAAAATGGAGGTGTCCTAAAGAACACTATATCTGTCCGTAGTGTTCGCTACCAAGTTCAAACTGTTCTAAGAACACAAGCAGTGTCCTGAATTGTTCGTAATTAAACAAAAATGGAGGTGTCTTAAAGAACACTATACCTGTCCGTACTGTTCACTAGCAAGTTGAAAATGTTCTAAGAACACAATTGGTGTCCTGAAATGTTCGTACATAAACGAAATTGAACGTGTCCTGAAGAACACTATATCTGTCCTTACCGTTCGCTAAGAAATTTAAACTGTTCTAAGAACACACGCAGTGTCCTGAAATGTTCGTTTCACGTGTGACGCAATTTTAATTAGTTCAGGACCCGAACAGTGTCCGTAGAACATCAACGCGCATGCGCTAGCCAATCTCTGTTCATTTGGTGTCCTGCGGACATGCGCTTCCTTCGCGGTCTTGTTCGCAAACGGATCATATGACCGCGCCCACGCTGATTGTTTGTTCTGAATGCGGACACTGTTCGGGTCCCCGAACAAATTAAAAGTACATTTTCAATTAATCCATAATATTTTTCAATAAAATCTCACCATGGCACAAGTCCCACATAGTAATCCTGAGTTTCTACATACCTTTTGAAACTTTTCAAACTTTTTTTTGTGTTCGATCTGTCCGCGGACTGCGCACAAGCACCCCTTTAAAAGACCACGCCCTAGAGCTTATTCTCATTGTGTTTCTGGCTATTCTTCAGAGCACAGCTATTTCTCCAGCAACATGCTGATTACACCATCGAGATGGCATCCCTGGCTGCAGAACGGCCACCTGGTGCTGCACCTGCTTCAGCACCACCCCCACCCCTCCACCACCACCACCTCCCCAAGGGCCTGAAGGAGTGAGGATGCGGAGGAGGAAGAAGAGGATGATGAGAATGAGGTAGAGGAAACCCCTACTACCCGCATTAGGCGTCAGTCTTGGGTGTGGCGGTTATTTACCATTCATGGGAATGTTCCTAAGGCTCGTGCGAACCGTGTTACCTGCAATGAGTGCAAATTGATACTCAGTCGCGGGAAGCACGGTAAGTACAGCTTTGGGACCACTACTATGAAGCGACACCTGAGGTCATTTCACTCTGGGGCTATTCGCAGGGTTGTACCTTGCGAAGAACGCAGCAGGTTGATTTCCTCTACTTCATCCTCTGTTTCTGATCCTGTCACCACAAGGACCTCCTCTGTGGGACAGCGTCTTCCTCAAGCTGCCTCACAGGCCATACAGAATGCTGATTACCCTTACCTTTCGAGGGTCACAGTTGTATGTATGTACTGTGACACAGTACTCGGCAGGGGGGAGTGACTTCGTAGTGCTTTTGAGATTATCGTCTCAGAGCACGAGAAGATCTGCTCACTACCCAAATAAAACCCACTCTACATCTTTCTCTCTCAGCTCACCCTTTCTTATCCCTGTGGTTGGTGTCCCCCCTTTACCTTCCTTTCCCCTCCTCTCTAAGTGTGTCGTGTATAAAAAACCAAAGAAAATACAAAATATCACAAATCAAAAATAAAATAAGGCTCTTTTCAGAGCCGCCTTTCACAGTTAAAAAAATAGAAGTGAAAATAAATGAAGCAGGGCCCTTTGTATTTTTTAGAAGTCCGCGGACAGTTCGCGAACATTTAAAAAATTGGGTTGCTACCCCATCACAAACATTGCAATTTTCTCTGGGAAGAAGTGGTGGCTCTGAAAAAAGCCTTTGGGTGGTGTTTGTAAGTCAAAAATTATAAATGCTTAACACCTACTTCAAAATGGTTGTCGTAATTCCAAAAAAGGTCGCAATGCATTTTGTACATTTCTCAGAAAAATCTGATTGCCAGCATAAGTAAGATGGACTCCATCTCTGCGAAAAATGTATGTACTACGAAACATAATATTTTCATTGTGAAAAGAGGACATGCCAAAATCTCTTAGAAAGGCACACACAGCCTTATTAACATTGCGCCTTGCTTTTTCCATTTGTGGACCAAATGAAGAAGAACGAAGCCACATTTGTCTCTGCGCAATCCGTGAACATATCACTTGAGAATTAGGAAACATGTCCATAACCTTCCCAAGTCCTTCTTTCATAGCAAATTGCAAAAAAATTCCAGTCACATGTCCTCAACTGTTCCCTCCACAATGAATTACAATTATGTCTGGATGTTGCTCTGTCTCCAAAGTAGCACAGAGAGATAGCAAGTCCAACCACTTCATTCCACGTACTCCATGCCAGTGTACTTCCACATGTGGGAATCCAAGATCTACAGCTACTCCACAGCTTTATGCATGCACCTTCAACCAATGTATCCATGAATCTCCCAAAATCCAAACAATCTGTTTTCTGAAACATACAGCCATAGCTATCTTTTGTTCTCTCAGCAAAAAGAGTATCTGAGAAACTCTCTCCTGGCACAACACACCCACTAAACTTTCCTGACCAATCCCTTTCAGTGCTTATTCTCATTTGCATGACTTCTGAACCCAAAAATCCCCGGATGTAACTCCCGATGTCCGCGAACTACCGCCATGTACGCGGACATGTCGTAACATGAACAGCCCTTCTACCATTTCCACTTCACTCTCTCTGCCGTTCCCTCATTGGATGTAGCTAAAAAATCACATGACGATGCACCAATCACATTCAAGACCTCTACATCTAACTGCATCATCACAGATCAGCATTGCAAATGTACTGTGAATCTCTCTGAGTACAAGTGTCATATCATTGGCAAGCACCATCTACCAGAAATACTGTACAAGTCTCCAAGATTTCTACTTGCAGCTCCATGCATATCCATATGCATGAACACAAACTTCAGGTATGCATATTTTCTGTTCAGTCGATGAACACATTTTCAAACAGACATTTAGCTTGTGTAAGCTGTAAAATGAATTTACTGTATTTTTTTCAATTTCCTAAAATCAACTATCACTTATAAACCTTTATACTATTTACTTTCTTTATACACACACACTCAAATCATGTTAAACTAACATTTTTTTAAATGAAATATATAGACTACACATATTCAAACAAAATTGCATGCAAGCACAATCTATGTCTAAATCTTTAAAAAAATACTTATACAATTTCATATTTTTTTGTTTTTATTTATTTATTTACTTAATTACTTTAATTTAGACATGACATTGAGGCGCTATTACCTAGAACAGCTTGCTTACAGAAATAGTGGTATTCACTGCTATAAATTTCACAAGACATAGTAAAGATATTTGTTTTTGAGTCATTCAAAACAATTTGTTCATTAAGAACATATCATATGTACTGAACTGATGCAATGTATCTTATCTAAATAAATTAGTTTAATGGTTTTAAAGAAGGCACTGAGGATTTCAATTAAAAAAATCAATATCTAAATTAAAAACAGCGCTATGTAAACTACTAATTTACTAATTTTACTAATTTGAAGCTTTTACAATTGCAGTGAAGACCAGTCTCCTGAAAAGAAGCAGCCTAATTCAAAGAACAAAGAAGAACTAAGAAGTTACCTGTTAATTTAAGAAAAAAAGTCAGTAGAATATCACCAAATATTTGTATTATTAATCAAACATACTATAACGCTAATATAAGGTATTTCGGTGCCTAAAAATAGAGAGTGTGTACAATTTTGTCCAAAAATCTCCATGTCTTAAACAGCGATTTACAGCCAGAATGGCCCACAAATTCCTATTTTTGGACACACAAATTACCCAACTGAACTGCTACAATTTTCATATTATAGAACAAACAACTGTTTTTATTGTATACATTAGATTTACTATTTGTACTTTTCCACACCACTAGCTTACTTTTTTTTAGTCATCTGAACCCCAGTTTAGTAACACATAAATTGAAGAATACCTATCCCTAATAGTTGTAGTTCCCAATGCACAATCACACACCATTACATACATCTTTATCATCTTACTCAAACACTCATGCTCACAGCACACATACATTCCAGAACACCCCAACCCATATCTTCTTTATTTTTTTCAACAGACCCTAAAGAATGCCTACCAAAAGTCAAGTCCGTAGAAAGCAACGCAAACGTAGAGCAAATGAAAATAAAAGTGTCCAACATAAGCATCCATCTCTAGCGGAATTGGTAAAAAAAGTTGAAACAAAACAGCTAATACAGTCATTTAGTGAAACACAAGAAGTTTCAAGTACAAAAACGTTGCCTCCTCTATCAAAAAGCAAAACAAACCAAAAAACCTATTAACAGAAAATCAGCTATCACTACAGATAAAACTACTTCTCCAAATTTTAATATAGTGCAAAGTAAGCATACCAAGAAAAGTATTTTAGTCAAAATGTACTGTCACAAAGTCCTTCAAAATCTTATAAAAACAGGAGAGAAATCAGGTTCAATGCTTAAAACCGATCGTAGAAAATTAATCTTAGAAGCTTTGATAGACAGTGCAATCCTTCTCAAAAGAAAGTTATTTATTTTACTGTTAAACAAAATGAAACCACTAACAAAACTAACAACTAAATTACAAAAAAGACTTCTCAATAAGCGAAATGTCAACAGAAAGAACTTCTTAAGTATCTGCGGAGGTGAATGGAATCACACTACGAGCACAGAACCATATTTTAATGAAGAAGCGTACAAACAAAAGCAAACAAATACAATTGCCATACATAGCAGTGGTCGAGGTTATGAAAAAGTGAATAATACCACAATGGAACAAGAAGTACTCCTTACAAAAATATGCCCTGAAAACTTAGAATTACCCCTCCATTCAACTGAATCAGAACGTCTAGTGTACAAATGGCCATGCACGTCAATGTGTAACATTCCCAAACAATGTTTCAAATCTTTACGCCAATTCCTCAATAAATATGTAAAAAGCAAAGACAAAATCAAAATTAAATTACTGCAAAATATGGATACCTGTGCGCAAGTACACAGGACTACAAGGACATTCATTGGCCTGCATTACAGGACCTACTTGTAAAACCACTTTCCATGATATCAAAAGGATAGCAACACATCATTCAACTATAAGAAATCTAGTCTATAAACTGTACTATGCTAAAATAAACTGTACTATGCTAAAAGTCCTGCTTTAGCACTAGCAAAGTTAAATAGCATCCTTCTACATGGTACAGCAAAAGACCTACTTGAAGAAATTCACTATATCCAGAAAAAATATTTTGGAAGTGAAAGCCATTTACAGAATGAAATAGCTTTAAACCAATTAAGCAACAATTCTACACATGGCAACCTTTTGCTAAACACATACAAAAAAGAAATACTAAAATGTAAAAGTACATCAGCTGAAATACCAAACCATGTATGTGTATGGTTCCGTAGAACTTTTTATAAAAGTAACACAAAAACTGTAGACCTATCATACAAAATAGAAGACAATGAAGATTCTAAATGGTTTGAATTAGCTCTCTACCTTGTAGCAGAAAACAAATACGAAATAACTGAGCCCTTAATACTTTGCAGTTACTGCACTACAAAACTTGACAACAACCAAACTCCTTCACATGCTATCACAAATAATTAGGAATTATACCCAGTACCGAAACCCCTACAACAACTTAATTTATATGAGAGCATCATAATTCAAACAGTACACCCATTTCAAGCAATAATACGCCTTCAACCAAAAACAGCAAAATTACCTCCCTCTGAATTGGTAAAAGGCATTCGTGGAAAAGTAGTTTATTTACCATTAGATCTAAAAGAAAATGTGCATACTCTAGGAGTGCAACATCCAATGCAGCAATCTTTAATTATCTTAGTAAATGGAGTACCTACAAAAGACAAAAAAATATGGCAACAGCTGGTAGATTTGTATAAAGTTAGACAAGCCTTCCAATATCTTAAAGAGAATAATGAATATTACAAAGAAATTAATATTGAAGAAAACTTGAAAGATACAACTGAAATAATTCAAGAAACACAAGAAGCTGGTCAATTTGAGCTACTAGATCCTGCTACAATATCAAATACTTTAGACCATTATACAATTCATCCTTTTGCACTGTAATGACACCGTAGAAGATGCACTGGAAACTTACCAAATGCGTCAAACAAAAGGATCGCCAATCAGCATATGGGAAAAAAGTATAGAAGCATGTGCTTTTCCTCTACTCTTTCCTACTGGCAAAGGAGGAATGTATGATGATAGACCTATTCAAATATCAGCTTCAGAATACCGCTCATTACGGATGTATTCTGAAGATCCCAGATTTAGACAAAATGTGGAATACATATTCCACCTACTCTTTGAAAGTGAACTAGCAACTTTATGTTACGGAGTTGCACACATATTAAAATCAGGTTCACACTTTAAAAATATGACAGCTACACAATTATTATAAAAAGTGCAACAAAAGGATGAGGTTTTACAATCAAATATTACAAATCTATTAGAAAATATGCGTGGTACTAAAGAGTACTGGTTTCGAAATCATGGAGATGTACGATGTATGATCAGAAACCTTGGCCCACCCACTTGGTTTGTTACAATAAGTTGTGCAGAATATGCATGGGAAGATTTACATGATTTCCTACGCATATCAAATAAAAACAAAACAAACATAGATATAATAACACCTGGAGAACTTTGTTCTTTGGATCCTGTTAATGTTTCAAGATATTTTCACCATCGCTTCATTGCTATGCTACATTTTATTTGTAATAAAACTGTTCCTCCCCTTGGAGAAGTGCAACACGTCTTTTGGAGAAAAGAATACCAAGCCAGAGGAACACCACATATCCACATGCTTTTATGGATTAAAGATAATAATTATGATTAAAGATAATAGATGCTCCTAAATTTGATCAAGACAGTGATGCCACTGTTTTACAGTTCATTGAAAAATATGTCACTTGTGAAATTCCATCAGAAGCCACAAATAGTGATCTTCATGCACAAATTTTACAATTTCAAAGACACAAATGTGGAAAATATTGTCATCGCAAATACAAAAACAAAGGGAAATACTACACCAAATGCCAATTTGGTTTCCCTAGACCAGTTACAAATACAGGTCAAGTGAACAACCTCATGTCTTCAGTTAGACATAGTGTTAAAGGTAAGTCACCTAAAAATACATATTACATAAAAATAAAAGAAGAAGAAAAATATATCAATGATTATAATGCAATCATTGCCCACTTATGGAATGCAAACATAGATGTGCAGTACATTGCAGACAATTCTACTGCAGTTGCACGATATGTCACAGCATACTTAACTAAAGCAGAAAAGACAGAGCTCCAAGACCTCTGGAATGACCTGTCACCAGATAAAACAGTATCTCAGAAATTATACAGCTTGGGCATAAAAATGCTCACCCATAGAGAATGTGGATCATATGAAGCAGCTGATTGTTTAACTGGTACTGCATTGTATGGTGAATCTGAAAATATAGTATGGCTAAGTCTTGGTCCAGCTAAATCTAGAAAAAGAGTTCTAAAGATGAAGTTATAGAAACAATAGCCAAACATGATCCCAACAGCCAAGACATTTTAAAAAACAATTTATTGGACACATACTACCCAAACAGAAGTAATTGTCATGATCTCTGCTTCCAAAAGGTCAGGGTTTTCCCAACTCCCTTGGAAGCAGATCCATAACCCAGGTTCCGAGTGCCAACCAGTCCCAATTGGGACCTTTTGGACCCAGTCCTGGCGCCAGTGGCACCAGGCTCATAAATATGCCCAGTCCCAGCGCTGGAAGCGCCGGGCTCATAATGCTTGGGTGGACTTACCTTCAGCAGACCATGCTGCTTACTTGCCTGCCAGTTGAGCCTCTGATCCTCTTCTGTTTGGAACTACTTTTCCTGTTGGGTGGGGCTGGAGCCACTCCCTAGATTCAGAACACTGGAACTCTTCTGGAAGGCAGGAACTCTTTTCTTACCAGGAACTCTTTTCTTACTTAGGCGTGGCTGTGGAAGGAGACACCTAAGCACTACAGGAGGCTATTTAAACCACACCCGGTGGATGAATCTTGCTTTGCGTTATTCTGCAACCTCTGCAGCAGAACGCTCATCGTGTCTTCTGCATCCGGTCCTGGGCCTAAGGAAAAAGGCTTACCATCCTGAATCCAGTCTTCAGCAACACCTATAAAGACAAGAAAGAACAGGTTAGCATTCCGGCATCTGAAAGGCAAAGGCTTACCATCCTGAATCCAGTCTTCAGCAACACCTATAAAGACAAGAAAGAACAGGTTAGCATTCCGGCATCTGAAAGGCAAAGGCTTACCTACTCTTCGTGCGCTCCGGAGGTCTTCACACTGCATTCCGGCATCTGAAAGACAAAACAAGGTGCGTTTAAAGACATTGGGGAACTTTAATACTCACGTGCCATTACTCCTTTCCACATCTAATCCAGTGGGTATTCCGGCACCCTGCAGCTGCTCTGAACTCGTACCTGCAAAATAAAAAGACAGTTAGAGCGCATAGTGAAGCAGGCAACAAGCGCTTACTTACGTGCTTCCAGGCGCTTCTATTCATCACACGGGCTCCATCTTCAACTCACTTCAGCCCGTCATCCGCCATCGCCGGAACCCTGCAAAACAAGAGACATCATTACTAAAGACTTTAAAGACATTTGAATGACTCGAAACTTACCGTTCGTGCAGTAAACGACGGACAGCAGTCCTCTGAAGTCAAGAGGCCTGCGCTACCTATCCAGTGAAGAAACTGGTTACAGCACCCTGCCCCGAGGCAGATGGAGAGCTCGGCATTCACTTACCTAAGGTGAGAGCGTTAACCTTTGGGGGTCTACAGGAGAGGAGAAGAGGAAAGAGATAGGGACACCCCAATAACCCCAGTTCATTAACCCCATATTTTCTATCTGCAGACATCTTACTCTACACGTCAGGCATACAGTGCACAGAGGTCCAGCCCAAAGAGCCAACCGGGTGCTACACATCACCTTTGAAGATACGGTAGTCGCCCAGTCAAGACCGGCGCCTCTGCGAGAATCAGGTGAGCGTTACAGAACGCAAAGCCTACCGCAAAACTCTCGCCCAGGCGCTATGGAAATCTCGGATACTGACCGCCTAGCCCGGTTACTTGGGGAACTAAGGGCAGAAGTGCATGCAGCTCGTCAGGAAACAAATGCTCTAAGAAGGGAACTAATTATTTCCAAGGAGAGAACAGCCAATCTTGCTAGACAAGTGCTACAGTCACAAGCCGGACAGACCCCGTTACCCGCATCAGGGGCAAATCTTCCTTCAACATCCTCTATGAATCCAGTGCAGATCAACCTACCTGGGAATGTACCTCTGGCTCCGCCCGAATGATTTTCTGGTGACCCAAAGAGGTTTGCAGTATTTATCAATCAGTGCCGGTTGCACTTCTTATGCCGGCCAGCAGCCTTTCCAACTGATCAAGCAAAAGTAGCTTTTGTACTTTCGTACCTTAGTGGCAATGCGGCAGACTGGTCGATCCCTCTAGTTAATCAAGATGATCCGGTTCTCCATGATTTTCAAGCCTTTCAGCTTAGTATGGAAAAACTGTTCGCAAGACATTCACAGGGGCAGGCCTTGGACAATGAGCTTCTTTCGTTGCGACAGGGTAATCAAGACCTTTTGGCTTATATTGCATCTTTCAATAGACTAATAGTGGAAACTCAATGGCCTGAGGACAAAAGGATTACGCTGTTTTATAGAGGTCTACGTGGAGAGCTCAAAGACGTTTTAGCCCAAGTAGTGAATCCCCCACAAGACTGTTCGGATTATATAGACTTGGTCGTTCAAATAAATCACAGGCTGCAGAACAGGAAGGCCGATCGTTCCAAGTTTGATGCTCGAGTATTTTCCAAACCGCCAACTCCTTCCAAAGGAGTAGACTCCGGGGAACCCATGCAAATAGGGGGTCTGAAAGGTCCTCTAACACAAAGGGAGCGGGAAAGGAGGAAACAGTTGCAATTATGCCTATATTGCGGAAACTCAGGGCACTTTCTTCGAGACTGTCCGGTGAAACCTGCCGAGAAGGCAGTAGGAGCTGCAGTTACCAAAGTTACAAACTCTGAGCAGGGAAACGACCTCGCCCGACAAGAATAGAGGTCCTCTTGCCGAGCGTGAAAACCAGTTCCGTGACCTCGCATTTCGTGATACCTATGGTCCTCATTAGCCCTGATAATCCAGATCGATTACATGCAATTGAAGCTTACGTCGACAGCGGTGCCATCGGCAATTATGTGGATCATGAAATGGTTTTGAGGATGAATCTAACTCTTTGTCCCAAGGCTGTAAAGGACGTCATTACTACGGTGGATGGTACGGAGATAGCCTCCGGGCCAGTAACGCATACCACTCAAGAGGTGACGCTAGTAAGTCAAGATGGACACCATGAGAAGATCGTGTTCGATGTGATCAAGGCCCCTCAGTTTCAGATTATTCTAGGAATACCTTGGTTAGAGAAACACAATCCTCTGATCGATTGGCGAGCAAGAACGGTCCAGTTTCCAGAATGTGTCTCTACTTGTCACCCTCCACCTGGTGTTGCACTGGCCGCAATTTCTTCAGAGACTCCCCAGTTACCTCCCGAATACCTAGAATACCAAGATGTTTTCCGGAAGGATCAGGCTAACTCTCTACCTCCTCATAGGTCTTATGACTGCCAGATAGACCTGATACCTGGATCTACTCCTCCTTGTAGTAGAATTTATGCCCTCACCGAGCCTGAGAACCTTCACCTTCGACAATACCTGGATCAATACCTGGCAAATGGGTTTATTCGTCCTTCCAAGTCCCCTGCTTCTTCAGCTTTGTTCTTCGTTCCAAAAAAGGAAGGAGACCTTAGAACTTGTATCGATTATCGCTCCCTGAACCAGATCACCGTTAAGAATAGATATCCGTTACCTTTGATCCCTGAACTCCTGGACCAAGTCAGAAAAGCATGCATATATACAAAGCTGGATCTTAGAGGAGCTTACCACTTGGTACGAGTAAAAGAGGGCGATGAATGGAAGACGGCCTTCCGCACCAAGTATGGGCTATTTGAATATCAGGTCATGCCCTTCGGACTTTGCAATGCCCCGGCCGCCTTTCAATATTTTATGAACGATGTCCTCAGAGAGCTCATAGATGTATGTGTTGTTGTTTACATTGACGACATCCTCGTTTATTCTTCATCGGAATCTGAACATCGGAAACACGTGAAAATGGTCCTCGAAAGATTGCGTCAACACAAACTTTTTGCTAAGTTGGAAAAATGTGTTTTCAACGTGACTGAAGTTGAATTCTTGGGATTCATATTATCACCTGGCGGAGTGCGTATGGATTCAAAGAAGGTTGATGCAGTTCTCAAATGGCCATCACCATCCTCCGTGAAAGGTGTGCAAAGCATGTTAGGCTTCGCTAACTTTTACCGCAGGTTTATCCCCGAATTCTCTCGAATAGTCCAGCCCATCACTGCCTTGTTAAAGAAAAACAAACGTTTTGAATGGTCTACCGAGGCGGAACAAGCTTTCCAGGATTTGAAGACTAAATTTATCTCTGCACCAATCTTAAAACACCCTCTCCCCGAACTCCCCTACATCGTGGAAACTGATGCTTCAAGCCTTGCCATGGGGGCAGTTCTATCACAAAAGGACCCGGTAACCAATCAGTTGCATCCCGTGGCATTTTGGTCCCGCAAATTCTCGCCTCCTGAAATCAATTACACGATTACTGACAAGGAACTTCTGGCTATCAAGTCTGCCTTTAAGGCTTGGCGGCATTATCTGCTGGGGGCCCGACACACCGTTACTGTGATTACGGATCACCGAAACCTGCAATATTTGAAGACCGCAAAAGCCCAATCCTCTAGACAACTCCGTTGGGCATTATTCTTTGCCGAGTTTGACTTCATAATTACCTATCGACCTGGTACAAAGAACGGTAAAGCCGATGCCCTTTCTCGGATGGGAGTGGAAGAACACTTGGTCAACCCTAAACCTGTACCAATCATTCCCGAACAAAGAATTCTGGGTGTAATCGCCACAGAATCCATAGAGGAAGTTAAGGATAAAGCCAGGCAACTTGTAACTCCAGCAGACATACAGAATTGGCATCTGCAGGGAAAGGACTTTGCAGTAAAGGACAACTTATTGTATTTCCAAGAACGATTATACCTACCCAGCACAGATTTACAGAAAAAAGTAATCTCTTGTTATCACGACTCTTTAATGGAAGGTCATCCCGGTATAGCCAAGACCTCAGAAAAGATCAAGCGCTACTTCTGGTGGCCGTCTTGGAAAAAAGATATCAGAGACTTTATAATGTCCTGTGGAGTATGCGCCCAAAACAAGAGTCAAAAGGAAAGACCAGCAGGCCTCTTACGCCCTATTGACATCCCACCTCACCCTTGGCATACGCTTTCTATGGACTTCATCACCGATCTACCTCCATGCTCCGGATACAATACGATTCTAGTAATCGTGGACTTATTCTCCAAGATGGCGCATTTCATTCCGCTCAAAGGCTTGCCAACAGCAGCAACTCTGGCCCGAGAATTTCTCGAAAACATCGTCCGACTGCACGGTTTTCCTTCGGTTCTAATTTCGGATCGAGGTAGTCAATTTATTTCTCATTTTTGGCGAAGTTGCTGTCGGTCGGCTCAAATTGATGTGAGACTATCGACCAGTCACCACCCTCAGACCGACGGACAAACCGAGAGGACCAATCAAACTCTGGAACAGTATTTACGGTGCATGCTGCAACAAACTGAAAAAACTTGGAAAGATATCCTTTGGATAGCCGAGTATGCATACAATAACTCTGTCCATTCGGGAACTGGGAAACCCCGTTTTTTCTTTTGTACGGCAGTCACCCTCGAACCTCGGAGTTGGATCCCCTCCAAGATCTTGAAACACCAGCAGTAGACTACCTGCATTCTACAATCACCCAAGCCTTTAAGGAAGCTGTTTCTCACCTTCAAAGGGCTAAAGAACAATACAAGAAAGGAGCAGATCAACATCGGAAGGAAGCCCCTCACTATCAAGTAGGGGATCAAGTCTGGTTATCCACCAAATATCTATCTCTAAAAGGGCCACGCACATTCAACCCAAGATACCTTGGTCCCTATTCCATCACTACCATAGTAAACCCAGTAGCGGTCAAGTTGGACTTGCCCCCGCACATGAAGATACATCCGGTCTTCCACGTCTCTCTATTAAAACCCGTGCAACCTCAAACCCGACTAACCAAATCTCCAAAACCTATCCTAGTGGATGGAGAACTCGAGTTTGAAGTCAAAAGCATTCTGGACTCCAAGATCTCCAAATCTAAACTATTCTACCTAATTGACTGGAAAGGCTACGGCCCCCAAGAGAGATCCTGGGAACCTGCTGAATATGTCCACGCTCCTCGCCTAATCAAAAGATTTCACCGAACATTTCCTGACAAGCCAAAACCGCTGGAGAAGCCCGGTTTGGGAGGGGTCTTGAGGGGGGGTACTGTCATGATCTCTGCTTCCAAAAGGTCAGGGTTTTCCCAACTCCCTTGGAAGCAGATCCATAACCCAGGTTCCGAGTGCCAACCAGTCCCAATTGGGACCTTTTGGACCCAGTCCTGGCGCCAGTGGCACCAGGCTCATAAATATGCCCAGTCCCAGCGCTGGAAGCGCCGGGCTCATAATGCTTGGGTGGACTTACCTTCAGCAGACCATGCTGCTTACTTGCCTGCCAGTTGAGCCTCTGATCCTCTTCTGTTTGGAACTACTTTTCCTGTTGGGTGGGGCTGGAGCCACTCCCTAGATTCAGAACACTGGAACTCTTCTGGAAGGCAGGAACTCTTTTCTTACCAGGAACTCTTTTCTTACTTAGGCGTGGCTGTGGAAGGAGACACCTAAGCACTACAGGAGGCTATTTAAACCACACCCGGTGGATGAATCTTGCTTTGCGTTATTCTGCAACCTCTGCAGCAGAATGCTCATCGTGTCTTCTGCATCCGGTCCTGGGCCTAAGGAAAAAGGCTTACCATCCTGAATCCAGTCTTCAGCAACACCTATAAAGACAAGAAAGAACAGGTTAGCATTCCGGCATCTGAAAAGCAAAGGCTTACCATCCTGAATCCAGTCTTCAGCAACACCTATAAAGACAAGAAAGAACAGGTTAGCATTCCGGCATCTGAAAGGCAAAGGCTTACCTACTCTTCGTGCGCTCCGGAGGTCTTCACACTGCATTCCGGCATCTGAAAGACAAAACAAGGTGCGTTTAAAGACATTGGGGAACTTTAATACTCACGTGCCATTACTCCTTTCCACATCTAATCCAGTGGGTATTCCGGCACCCTGCAGCTGCTCCGAACTCGTACCTGCAAAATAAAAAGACAGTTAGAGCGCATAGTGAAGCAGGCAACAAGCGCTTACTTACGTGCTTCCAGGCGCTTCTATTCATCACACGGGCTCCATCTTCAACTCACTTCAGCCCGTCATCCGCCATCGCCGGAACCCTGCAAAACAAGAGACATCATTACTAAAGACTTTAAAGACATATGAATGACTCGAAACTTACCGTTCGTGCAGTAAACGACGGACAGCAGTCCTCTGAAGTCAAGAGGCCTGCGCTACCTATCCAGTGAAGAAACTGGTTACAGCACCCTGCCCCGAGGCAGATGGAGAGCTCGGCATTCACTTACCTAAGGTGAGAGCGTTAACCTTTGGGGATCTACAGGAGAGGAGAAGAGGAAAGAGATAGGGACACCCCAATAACCCCAGTTCATTAACCCCATATTTTCTATCTGCAGACATCTTACTCTACACGTCAGGCATACAGTGCACAGAGGTCCAGCCCAAAGAGCCAACCGGGTGCTACACATCACCTTTGAAGATACGGTAGTCACCCAGTCAAGACCGGCGCCTCTGCGAGAATCAGGTGAGCGTTACAGTAATACTTTGGAAAACATGTGTCTATACCACATAGCCCAAAACTACACATACAAAAATAATATGAAACCTGATGAAAACAAAGGTGAATATAGAGTGACAAACTGTGAAGGCAGCTTAGTTAAACTCACTAAACCAAATTTAATTAATCATATCAAATTGTCATTAAAGACTCCTCAACATAAAGAAGTATATTACATGTCCCTGCTACTACTCTTCAAACCATGGAGAAAAGAAGAACAATTACTAGATAACTATGACTCATATGAGGATGTTTTCAAAGCAAATGAAAGCACTATAACTGATGTAAACTTTACAGAGTACAAAACAATGTTGCACAATGAACAGCAACACAAAGAAGAACTCCAAGCCCAACTAGATAAGGACACTCCTGACAGTAGTCAACCTTCTGCAACAGGAAGCCAAGAACCACTGGGAGAACCACTAATAATAAATTAAGCAGAATTAGCTATGATAGAAGTAGAAAACACCATGTGTCAGTATGAAGATAAGGAAGACTTAACTATACTAAAATCAAAACTAAACAATGAGCAAAGTAGCATTTTTCAAGAAGTAACAAAACAAATTGCACATGGTGTAAAACATGAAAATAAAGAATGTTCCTGCCATAATTATAAACCTATAATACTGTACGTCAGTGGTGAAGCTGGTTCTGGCAAAACATTCCTAATCAAAATCATTAATTAGTAAGTTCCTTCAACAATTGACAAACAACAAACTGTCAGCTGTTGTCACTGCCCCCACAGGTTTAGCTGCCTACAACATAGGTGGTGTTCCATTACACTGATTACTACTATTACCAGTAGAACACCAGAACAAATTAGACTATTACAAACTTTCTGCAGAAGCTGCAATGGAATTACGCACAGTATTGAAACAAATGAAAATGCTACTAATAGATGAAGTGAGCATGGTCTCCAACCTGATGTTAGCTTTGATTCATCTCAGAACAAGAAGTACTCAAAACAGACGATGAAGAGCTCTTTGCAGGAAAACACATTATTGTTTTTGGAGATCTGCCTAAATTAACACCAGTAAAAGGTGAGCCTATTTTTAAAACATTAGGACACAAACTCTGCCGTAAAACTGTTGGCAGCATTGGAAATGTCAACCTTTGGCAACATTTCCAATACAGAGAATTAACAGAAAACATGCGGCAATCTGCAGATATCACTTATGCCAACATTTTAAAAAGTATCAGAGTTGGTATACTTTCTAAAGAAGCAGAAGCAATATTGAAAACCCGGCACATTAATGCACTTTATGGCGATAATGCATGTGCTACAGATGTTATGGAACAATTAGCCCACAAAAATGTCAATTGTATGGCCTTAATGCGAACTCTTGCAAGCTGTTTCAAATTCAATGAAATCATGCTACGTAAAGAAATGCAACCAATCATGGAAATTAGCGCCACAGACAAACTAGATGTACATGGTATGACACTACCCATGTGTGACCAAGCCACAACAAGACTAAATAGTTTAGAAAAATCAATCTCAAACACAGCAGGCTTAGAAAAGATATTAAAATTATCCTAAAATTGCAGAGTAATGCTTAAACGTAACATTGACGTGGACCAAGGACTAGTTAATGGAGCACTGGGTACAGTAGTTGGCTTTCAAACATACCCACACGCCAACAAAATTCAGTTTGTCAATATACTCTTTGACAAACTTTCAGAAGTAAAAAGGATAGGACGCTCAACAGCTAGATTGCTTCTCTTCAAAGATATGTATGTACGCAGAGAACCATTTTCTCTAACTCTTGCATACACAGTCACGATTCATAAATCACAAGGTCTTACCCTAGACAAAGCAATGATAGATATTGGTAACACAGTCTTTAAAGAAGGCATGAGCTATGTAGCACTATCACGCGTACGTACACTTGACGGTCTATTTCTAATCAACTTTGATGCAAGTAAAATAAACGCTGATATTCCTTGCATTTTAGAATACAATGGACTTCCCTCACTATACACCCCCCACCTAAACACATATTCTGTTCCACAAAAAGTAAAACGTTATAAAAGAAAAATAAATCATACAGAAATGCAACAGGATGTCACTGCAAATCCTCCAAAGAGAGTAAAAGAAACTAATACTTCATCAAGTACCACAAGCAAAAAAGAATCAATTAGGGAAAGTAAACCAGGTACTTCTTTAAAGAAGGAAGACAAACTCCAAAAAAAGCAGTTAGATACAGAACTACCTGGACCATTTAAATTCTCAAATATAGTTGGTGTAAGTTGCTACGCAAATGTAGCAATGAATATTCTATTTCAATTACCACCAATTGTTGACAACATTTACTTACACAGTACAGACCCATTGTGTTTGCAAATGTTAGTACTTCACAGAAATGCAGCAAACAATCCTGACAACACGTATCGTGTTTATGGAATAAGACAACAATTGGACTACTGTGCTGGAATGGTGAAATTCACTATAAATTCACAGGAAGATCCACAAGAATTTCTAATGTACTTACTACAAGTACTGGAAAACAAAAACATACCTATAAATGAAATCTTTCAGATTTCATACATGTGGAAACATACATGCACTCTCTGCAACAATGTGACACAAGAAGAAATCCCCAATGAACGCTTCATATATATATATATCAATACCAAATTGTGAATCCATTCCATTTCAGCGACTTGTACAAAATGCAAACCATGGCAGATTATGCTCTACCTGCAATTCAGATAATCGCTCCACGTTAGTAATACAAACACATAGTAAATACATAATACTAATGCTTCTACGTTACAATGCATATGGTACCAAAAACAACTGCAAGCTGACTGGATTCACACATGGTCAAATATCACTTGGTAAGAAAACCTTCACAACAATAGGTATAATCTACCACGCAGGAGCCACAACCAATTCAGGGCACTACACTGCATATATAAAAAAGAAATGTGGATGGTTTGAATGTAATGATAGTACCATTACTCTAAAGCAGAGATTACCAGGAAATCTTACAAACGCTTATTTGATGTTCTTAAAACCAAAATCTGATAACTAAACTGTATTTAAACCCTAACTAAACTTGTGTTAAAAAAATATAAACTGTTAGAATACTCCAAAAGCTATCTAACTGCTCAAAGATTCTACAACAACTAATCAGATAAATGAATACCACTAAATTAGACCAAAAAATACACAGTTAGAATACGCCAATTGGTATCTAACTGTCCCAAAATTTAACAATATCCAAATAGATAAATCAATACCACTAAAATATATAAAAGAAATAGACCATTAGAATACGCCAATTGGTATGTAACTGCTCCAAAATTTTATAATATCAAAACAAATAAATAATATGTTACTGCTCCAAAAAAATACAACAAGCCAAAGTATAAAGCATTAGCCAGAAACAACAAGTGAACACTGAAAACAAACAAACAAATAAACTGTAGCATAACAGAAAAAGGTTTTTTTTTAATCCAACATGGATTTTCTTTTCTCCCACAGACCCAATGATTTTAGCAACAAATACAGAAACTGAGCAAATTGCACAGTACTCTGATTTGTAATCTACTAAATATGAGGGTCCAAAAAAAATATATATATATTGATTATACAATGTAATAAATCATTACAAAATACTAATACTAACATGCTATTTTCTTTTATCACAGAAATTAACAAGAAATACATGTACTCCGGTTACTAGACCAAACAGTAAGTATACAATAATAAGGAGAACCATAGCAGCATATCACATCCATAGTATCTAATACCTTTGTTCCTTATACATTTGTTTTTCACCCAAAGTTATAAGCAAATATGAATGTGATATGCTGCGGTGGTTGTTGCCAGGGCATAGAGTCTTGGGTGCATGACCAAATGGCCATGCACCCAAGACTCTATGCCCTGGCAACAACCACCGCAGCATATCACATCCATAGAGTCAAACATTTCAACTATGGTCTATGGAAACTTTTAATGTCCGCGGACATTATGAGTGTTCTTAGAACACTTTCAACTTGCCAGCGAACAATACGGACAGCGTTTTCAGGACACCCCCTACGAACATTTCAGAACAACGCGATAGTTCTTAGAACACTTTCAACTTGACAACGAACAATACGGACAGTGTCCTCAGGACACCCCCATTTTGTTTATTTGCATACATTTCAGGACACTGCGAGTGTTCTTAGAACACATTCAACTTGCCAGCAAAAAATACGGACTACACCTTCAGGAAACCCCTATACGAACATTCCAGGACACCGCGAGTGTTCTTAGAAGCGTCTTCAGAACACCCCCATTTTGTTTATTTGTGAACATCACAGGACACCGCGAGTGTTCTTAGAACACATTCAACTTGACAACGAATAATACAGACAGCGTCCTCAGGACACCTCCATTTTGTTTATTTGCGAACATTTCAGGACACTGCGAGTGTTCTTAGAACACATTCAACTTGCCAGCGAACAATACGGACTACGCCTTCAGGACACCCCCTACGAACATTCCAGGACACCGCAAGTGTTCTTAGAAACGTCTTCAGAACACCCCCATTTTGTTTATTTGCAAACATTTCAGGACACCGCGAGTGTTCTTAGAACACATTCAACTTGACAGAGAACAATATGGACAGCGTCTTCAGGACACCCCCTACGAACATTCCCCGGACACCGCGAGTGTTCTTAGAAGCGTCTTCAGAACACCACCATCTTGTTTATTTGTGAACATTTCAGGACACCGCGAGTGTTCCTAGAACACATTCAACTTGACAGAGAACAATACGGACAGCGTCCTCAGGACACCCCCATTTTGTTTATTTGCGAACATTTCAGGACACTGCGAGTGTTCTTAGAACAGTTTCAGTTTGCTTGCGAACAAAACGGACACATATTGTGTCCTCAGAACACCCCCCATTCAGTTTATTTAGAACATTTCAGAACACCCGTGATGTCCGCAGACAAATCGAACACAATAAGAACGTCTAACACATAAAAAACACAACTTTCATCCTATCTCATACACTCGCACCCTCCACAAACACTCCTACACACCAACACACTCTACTAAAAACAAATTTTGAACAAAGTTTCACTGCGCTGTCCGCAGACGACCGCGAATCCAAGATGGCGGGCGCTACCGAAAATCTGATGCGCTTCACGCTCCACGCCGTCCAATCAGCGAACAGGTTGCATGTCCGCGAACATCACGCAAGCCGATTGGCCAATCAGGACACTGTCTGCGGAGCGAACAGGAAGTGTGTCCGCGGACCGAACACAGATATCACTCATTTTTTTTACCTACTTTTTGGTCATTTTAAAAAAAACTACTGGACGGATTTTCGCCAAATTTGCAAAAGCACGCTTTCGGGACCAAGCCGCTGCTCCTGGTCCAAATTTGGTGAAAATCCGTCCAGCGGTTTGGGCTGTAGATGCGAGCAAATTTTTTTTCCCATTCAGTCTAAAGGAAAAAAAAAGTTTTGGGATCCCCCCTATAACTTTCCCCCCCCTAGACGAATCCTCACCAAACTTTGCAGAAAAATTCAGAGTGACCCAAATACTTTTTCTGCAAAGTTTGGTGAGGATCCGTCCAGGGAGAGCGAAGTTATAAGACGCCCACAAAGTGCTCTTCCTATGGAAACAGCAACTTAACCATAACTACATGGCCACTACCGTGGCCATGTAATATATATATATATATATATATATATATAGGAAAGGAGGCAGTTTAGATCCTTTCAATGATCACGCTATTGAACTGATGGACATCTCAAGCAAGATTTCTGCATCTGCAATTCTAAAAGATCTACAGTGATGAACTGTGACATCGTTCAGGCTATCAAAATGACTGGTTGTCTTGCATACAAACCTGTGCACTGTGCTTAATAGGAACATTTTGACTACCTTGCACAGTCGTGTATGGCCTGCCTTGATTTGTCATCTGCCTTTGACTGTGTGAATCGGTCCAATTTATGAACCAAATTGCACAACTGGGAAATTCTGGATGGCTTGTTGAAGCCATTGATGTTATTGCATGAAAACAGCAAAGTGCAGATTAGGCTAAACTTCGAGGTTCAACTATTTAGGATGATCCCTACTTTGGTTGGGTTGCACCAAGGTTGAGCGTTAACCCGACATTGTTTAACTTTTATATTTCGGACATTAAAGAGGCCACGGATAAAAAGTATTCTTTCCCTTCCCATTTGGGCCATTTGTGCATTATTGTGGTTGGCTTAGCTGAATGTATCATTCTTTTTGTTGCAACCCCTATTTAGTTGCAAAGCAAGCTGTCCACGCTAGTACCTTACGCAAATAGCAATAATCTTGCCATTAATACTAAGAAGTCAAAGGTCTTACTTTTTGCCAGCTCTGTAAGATCATCTAAATTGTGTTGGTCTTTAGGTCGGTAATGGCTAGAATTGGTTAATGAAGGTCAGTTGGCCTCAACAACACACCAACTCTCGAACACAGTACAAGGGTTTTTATTGAAATGACTGAGAAAGGACTCCCTATGGGCGGTCCCTCCCTCTCTCATCTCCCATGGCCGGTTCCTTCCCTGGCTTATACGTCTCTCCCTGTACCCCAAGATTTTCACTATAGATCAGTAACCCCTACCATCTATTAAGTGACTGGTTGTGATGGCCTAAAGGTACATTACATATCTATCTTACCTTCTCTGGGAACAGTCTAGGTGAATCCTAACCTGGGTCCTACAATAAGAATCTTATCAAGAAGAGGTGCCTTCCATTCATCCAGGTCTCACTTGGTCCTTTCCTTGCACACTCTTGTACTCCTCTTCCTGATGTTCTATCCTTCCTTTCTGTGTCTTCTACCCTCTCTCTCTCTGCTCCCTTCCTCCCACTCTCCTTCTTTCTCCCTTCCTACCACTGTCCCTCCAATGTTCTCCATTTTACTCTCCTTCGCTCTCTGCCACTAATCGCCTTGTTGCCTTCTACTACCTTCGCCTCTCTGCTCTACTACTCTTCCCTCTTCACTCTTCTACTCTTCCCTCTCCACTCTACTACTCTCTCTTCTCCTGCTTGCAACTCCTCTCCTGTGTTACTCTAAAACGTCCCTCACTCCTGTCTGCCTTACATCAAAGAGACTCCAGTCATTATCCCTTGGTGTGATTTCCCCATTGTGCTGCCAGGGCTGCCTTTGAAGCTCTGGTTCCCACCTTTACGACCTGGGGTTATGACCTCTCCTTCTGTGATGGTGCCAGAGAGAACAAAGGGAACTCCAGGGCTGGATCCCACAGTTATTTCTGGATGAAACTCACCCCCCAGACAGTGACACGACACACAAGGCCCTGACAGTTGCATGAGTCTTTAGAAACATGGTTGACAATAAAATGACATCAAAGATGTTTTGGTCAGCAAACTGAACCGCGCCATAGGCCACTGTATGAACCCATATATGACTTTATATGTTATCCATGAATCTACCACCAGGCCTTTGGCATGTCCAGTTATGTATAATTTGGTGCAGGGGTGCCCACGGTTAAGGGCAGCCTTTGGCTGTTAGAATTTTGGGGTCCAAAATTCTAGAATTTTTTGGAAAACAAGGAAGAAGCCAGCAGTGGAAGGCTGGTTTTCTGATATGCAGCTTCTTTCTAGATACGAGAAGACTGTTTTGCAGGCAACGCAGGGAGACAGTGTACGATGAATTGCGGGGATCTTTTAATGAGCTGTATGGGTGATCATGGAATGAATTGTGGAGTAGAATCACATTTGTAAGTTATGGGAGTCTTGGGATGTGGGGGGATTGTCTTGTCTTTGTCTTGTCTCTTGTTTTGTTGTGTCTTTGTCGTTTGTGGTATGTTGGGTTCTTTCTTATGGTTGTCGCCTAGGCTGGGTCTGAGTCATTGCCCGAGTCATTATATATTGCTAAATGCTTTCTTTGACCCTTTTTCAAGGTTTGGGTTTGTTAATATTTCTATGACCAGAGTTATGTTTATTGTTTCAATTTGATGGTTTATTGAAAATTGAGAAATAAAGAGTTAAAAAAAAAGAATTTGGGGATCCATCAGGAAGTTTACAAGAATGCACATTCCTCTCTAACTGCCATGTTGGCAAACTGAATGGCAGCTGCTATGTGTGCCAGTAAACAGTTCCAGCATAGACACAAGCACATGTTTACAATGTGTGCACTGCCATGTTTAAGCATAGAACATTATCCAAGTGAGACCTGATTAGCAAGGCTCACTTTCTGAGGGACAATTACCAGCATCATTTTCTGCTACAGAAATCTACAAAGCTTGGGATTGACTGCCAGCGCACATGGCATTGTGTCACACAGACTAGCCAGGATAAGAAAAGGCCCATCAACTAGAGGGATTGCACCAGCCTGGGCAGGAGGGCAAGATGTTACCATGGAGATATTTCCAATTCAAGGCAGGGATCAGTGGCACTTTGTCATCAGAGCTTGGTTTGAGAATACTGGGGCCAGCTCTGTATAGACCTGCACATAATTGCAGTATTGCAGTGTTCGCTGTTATTCTGTAAAGAATGCACATTGCCAGAGTACTGCTTGCAAGTTCTTCATATAGTGAGGACTGTGACGAGAAAGAGGGTCCCAGTGGCAAGGAATATTGCCATACGCAAACTCGCGTTAGAGCCTCATCATTTGCACCCACGCAATAACCGGTTGCAAAAGCAAATCAAAGGGCGCACTGAAAATGGGGGGAGGGGAGGAGTAGCCTAAAAATACACGAAAGAAGAAAAGGTTTCAGATCTAGCCATATATTACTAGCAACCTTGCGCATGCCCCCTGACGGCTGACAGCTGCACTGTGTGGGGGCATGAAGACACAATTATATGAAATTACAGGCTGCCTCTGCAGTCGAGGAGGAATGTGAATTACACGCTCTTTCCCAGCCCGTGGCCACGAACCTTCATTTCATTGTATCGTCTGTCGCCTGAGAAAGAGCAACGTAATACGCGAAGATATAACAAGCCATACGGCTTCTCTGAACGAAAAAAACATTTCGGAGACCACAATGAAGAGGGGGGCGGGGGTATAAAATGCACACTCTGTTGCCTTTACCATCTTAATTTAGCCGTGCTTACAGAGAGCAGGCCGAAACTGCTGCGTCACGTGGCGAAAGTTCAGGTTTCACATGTTTGCCAGCCGATTGGCTGCTGGTCAGCTCCTTTTGTTGGTCCTCTTTATGTTATGTTACGTTAAATGTATTTATATAGCGCACTGTCACCAATGGAATTGGTCCTCAGGCGCTCAGGCGGATTTGTGAACGAGAAGGTGGGTTGGGTTAGTAAGGTGAAGGGGGAGTAGGATAGTGAGAGAGGCGGCTTCAGTTCGGTATACACTGTGCGCTGAGCTTTGGTGCAAGTATCGAATCGAAGGCAGGCCTCGTGTGCTGTTGGTGCCGCTTATGTGCTGTTTGTTTGTTGTTGCAGTGTGGTAAAGTGCGTGCGTCTTGCTGTGCGAGAGGTGGTTGTGTAGTTTTATGTATGGGTTAGGTATGCAGAATTTGATCTTATTTGGTTAGTGGGTTATATGTCTTGAAGCTGACCTTCACAGTTTGGCTAAGTGCCTAGAGTTAGGAGTCCTGTGTGGTGGGGCAGAGGCCCAGGTCTCATAATACACTATATAATACACTGCGTTTCACCATATAACGGACAAAGACGGAGGCTATACCTGGAGTTTAGAGTACTGTGAAGTGGGGCAAAGGCTAGAATTCACAGTTCTAGGTGTGGGACTTGCTAATATTCACAATTCCATCTAAGTGTGAGGCTTGCTAACATTCACAATTCCATCTAAGTGCAGGGTTTGCTAACCTTCACAGTCCTATCTAGATGCGACGCAGGCTAATGTTTGCTATTCTATCTAAGATCGCACATTCTAATATTCACAGTTCTATGTGTGGGACTTGCTAACATTCACAATTCCATCTAAGTGCAGGGCTTGCTAACCTTCATAGTCCTATCTAGATGCGACGCAGGCTAATATTCACTATTCTATCTGAACTGTGGTGAGTACAGAGCAGTCCCTCTTTGCTTGGAGCAGCGGAAAACATGTGTATCTACCTACTAAAGTAATGTAGGGTGTTGCCATTTAGATGAATACCTCCTGAATACCTCCCCACTCTGACACAGGAGCGAAGGTTTTGTCATTGGAATAGGGCGCATGATTATATTAACAACCTGGCAACTTTTTCTCCTTATAATTCCCCTTCTCCACAGTCTAACAGGATCTTAATTGGCAGTTCCAAAAAGGATAACAAAATGATGTCTTGCAGTAAAGTTCGATACATTTCTTTTGTTCCAACTTGAACTCCACCAACAGTTCACAATGTTCAACATGTTTTCAGCTTTCCACTTGTGATTAAGAGTTGAATACAACTTCTTCTCAAACAACAAAAATGTGTCCACAGTTCCTTAGGATCAACTAAAGTGTCTGTCAGGATGTTTCTGTAACAGTTCACCATATAACAATAGCAGTTCTGCTTATTCTCCGTCAATACTTTTAACCACACCACAGTACTTCAACAACTCCTGCCTGATCAATTCACCTACCAGGCCAACAATGCACAGTCCTTTTTTCCTGGTGTGCTCCCCTGCCAGGACTAATGAAACTACTAACTACTGCAAGTACTTCTATGGTAAAAGTCTGCTTCAAACAATTTAGCATTGTCTCTTGCTTTCTACATGAAGTTTGATCACTTATTTAAGGGAGCCAAGACACACATTGGTGTAGTTCACTACACACTTGTGATTGCCACACACAATGCAGGTTATGCTGCTCTCCTTCTGAATATCTGTCACTGCCCAAGGCTCCTTTCCCAGGGATCTCCTCACCTGGGTCTTTACTGCGGCTGAGTACCTTCTGCCTCCTTCTCCGGTCCTTTGGAGGTTTCTCTTCTTCTTCTTCCTTCTTTAGAGATCCTTTACCCTTCTTACGTTCAAAGAGATAGGGACGGTCTCCTCCCGAGACCACTTTGACCGTTAATAGAACAAACAGTCAAGTGAACCCTGGGGAACCCGCTCCTTCAAACAGGGAAAAAGCCTGATTGGCAGAAAAAAACCCTGTGTAGCTGCAGATGACGATGGCCGGTTGAAGGTCCAGAGGCAGGTAAGGACTTTCTACTATGATCTTGGTTGTAACTCCAAAGGCTAGCGGGGCTTTCTGGAGGAAGGAGCCCAGGAAGGAGAGGTAAGGAAGAGTCGCTGTAGAGGATCTCCACAATACACACGGAATCTGGCCAGGAAGAGTAAGCATGGGAAAAGTTCTCCCGGAGAAACAGGTAAGATCTGAGAGAACGAGAAGTCAGAACGAGGGAGAGCACAAGAGAGAATGAGTGAGAGAGAGTGAGAGAGAGTGAGAGAGCGCGAGTGAGTCTGAATGAGAGAGAATGAGAGAGAGAGTGAATGAGTTAGAGTGCGAGAGGGTGAGAGAGCGAGAGAACGGAAATGTAGTGAAAGTTTCCCCGAGCGGGTGGGAGCCGACAAGTCGGAACCCCGCCGCCAGGGAAGGCAGGTCTGCGGCAGCTCGAAGCCGATAAAAGAAGCAGCACTAGACAAAGCCGGAAATAACACGTAAACAAAGTGATATGTAAGGAAGGCAATGGAAGCGAACCACAAACAGGCGAGAAGGAAAGGGCAGCAGCATAAGTATATAGCAGCAAGGGGAAATGCTGAAACGGGAGGAATCCAAGGAAGGCACTTGTACGGATCAAAACAAAAGTCAGCAAAAGCGAGTTGCAATGCGACTCGCAGGGGGGGCGTGGCTTCCCTATATGCCCGTAGCAAGAAAAGGCTAGACCGCTAACAGACAAGCGGTAGAGTCCTAATAGCGCCTCCATCTTGCCCATAGCTTCCATGGCCGCATCGGTGTGACAGTATGCCCTCTCCCTATCCCTTCTCCTCCAGGTTTACCTGGGTGAAGGCGATGGAACAGTCTAAGTAGACGTGGGGCGTGAATGTTACGTCTGGGTTCCCAAGATCATTCTGCAGCAGAGTACCCTTTCCAGTGGACCAAATACTATACGATGCCATGTCTGCAGCGGGAATCCACCAGCCTCTCCACCTCATACTCTTCAGGGTCAGGATCCTCGAACCTTGAGGAGGAGAGTCCACGACGACTCATGGGATCGGGATGATAAGTCTTCAGAAGAGAGGTATGAAATACAGGGTGAATCCTCTTCAGACTAGGTGGTAGTCGTAAGCGAAAGGCGACAGGGTTAACCTGGGACAAAATAGGGAATGGACCTATGAATCGGGCCGAGAATTTCCCTGGGTGAACCCAACGTGGAAGATATTTGGTTGACAACCATACCTTAGTTCCTACTGTCCACCTGGGATTAGGTGATCTCTTCTTATCGGCGTATTTCTTGTAGCGAATCCTACTAGCCTCCAACTTCTGCACTGCTTCGTTTTGGATGGAACGAAGCTCATGAAGGCGTTGATCAACCGAGGGCACTGTAGTCGGAGGTACCCCAAAAAGAGGTATGTGTCTCGGATGATACCCATAGGTAAAGAAGAAGGGACTACACCCTGTAGCGGAATGTTGGGTATTGTTGTAGGTGAATTCGGCCAATGCTAGATAAGACTGCCACATGTCCTGTTCCTGATGACAGAAACAGCGGAGATATTGTTCGAGGGTGGCATTTAAACGTTCTGTTTGGCCGTTACTCTGGGGACGGTAACCAGAAGATAAAGCTCTCTTTATTTCCAACGAGCTACATAACGCTGACCAAAATCGTGAGGTGAATTGAGTCCCTCTATCAGACACAATGGTCCGGGGCCATGTAATCTCACCACATCTCTCAGAAATACTTCGGCAGCAGCAGGAGCAGAAGGCAGACCAGGCAAGGGAGAAGAATGTGCCATCTTGCTCAGGGTGTCTACAGTCACCATGATAGCTGTGTACCCCTTAGAAGGGGGAAGATCTACAATAAAATCAGTGGAGATATGTTCCCAGGGTTGAGACGGTAGAGGTTCCTGTTGGAGCAGGCCTAAAGGTCGGTGAGTGGTTTGCTTGTTGGCGGCACATACTGGACAACCCGTCACATATGCCCTAATGTCCTTTGACAAAGTCGGCCACCAGAAATATCTAGAAGCCAAATGTAGAGTTGCCTCTTGGCCCTTATGCCCAGCCGAAGGAAGGTCGTGGCACCAGTACAGGGCTTGAGTTTGAAGTTCCTTAGTCGGTAGAAACAGTGCGCCCTGATGAAAGTATAACATACCCTTTTTAACCAGGAGTGGTTGGTACTCCGATAACACTTCGGAACGACATGTAGCAACCTCTACATCATGCAAGAAGGAGCTAATCATTCCCAGGATTCTCTTGCCCACAAGTATTTCATCCTGGCCCTGATCCTCTTCGTACTCCAGGCTCCGAGAAAGAGCATCTGCTAAGGCATTGTCCTTTCCGGGAAGGTAAGTTATTTCAAAATCAAATTGGGAAAAGAAATAGGCCCAACGAGCATGTCGGGAGTTCCGACACTCCATCTGCTGTAAAACCTTCAAATTTCGGTGGTCTGTACGGACCAGAAAAGGATGGGCAGCTCCCTGTAATAAATGTCTCCATTCAATGCAGGCCTGGCGGATCGCTAGTAGTTCTCGTTCCAAAACTGAGTAGTTCCTTTCACTTGGTGTAAGCGACCTAGAATAATATGCAACCGGATGTTCCATTCCATCCTTGCCAACCTGCAGGAGGGCGGCTCCAATTGCTCCTCCTGAGGCGTCTGTCTCGACCACAAAGGGGAGAGATTGGTTTGGTTGCACTAGAATGGGAGCAGTCGTGAAGGTTTTCTTAAGTAACTGGAAGGCTTGGTCGGCTTCATAATCCCATTCAAACTTCTGACCCTTCTTAAGAAGACGAGTGATGGGCAATACTATGTCAGAGAAATTAGAGATGAATTGTCTATAAAAGTTGGACAGACCCAGAAACCTCTGTATCTCCTTGGGACTCTTTGGAGTAGGCCATCTGAGAACTGCCCGTAGCTTTTCGGGATCCATCTGTACCCCTCCCTTTGAGAGGATGAACCCTAAATATGACACTGACGCAGCCTCGAAGACGCACTTCTCTGGCTTAACCAGGAGCTGATTATCCCATAACCTTTGGAGGACCTGAGTGACATGCCTTCGATGTTCAGAAAGGGAAGAAGAAAAGACCAGGATATCGTCCAGATAGACCACTACAGAGGCACATAACAAATCTGAAAACATCTTGTCAACAAAACGCTGGAATACAGCAGGGGCGTTCACCAGACCGAAGGGCATGACTCTATATTCAAAATGTCCCAGAGGAGTCCGAAAGGCGGTCTTCCACTCATCCCCCTTCCTGATTCTCAGCAAGTGATAGGCTCCCCGGAGATCTAGCTTGGTGAAGATTGAAGCTCCTTCAACCGCCTCAAGTACCTCCTTTATAAGGGGCATCGGATATCTATCTCGAATCGTCAAGCTGTTCAATCCCCGGTAATCTATACATGGCCTGAGTTCAGAGGTGCTCTTCTTGGGGATGAAGAACATTGAGGCCCCTGCTGGAGAATGAGATTCTTGGATCAAGCCATTTTGTAGATTGGCATCTAGATATTCTTTCAGTGCCCTTCTTTCCGGGAGGGACATCGGATACATACGCCCGAAAGGAACCGATGCTTCAGGCTTCAGATCGATAGCACAGTCCTCTGCTCGATGAGGGGGTAGAGTACGGGGTAGTTTATCTTCAAAAATCTCGGTGTACTGCTGGTAATACGGAGGAATCGTCTGAACAACAGCCGAGGAGGTTGGAATTGCGACTCCCCTCCCCTCAACAGGAGATGCCTGGGGTAGACACGAAGCCGAGCAAAACGGCGACAAAAAGCTGACAGTGTTGGCTGACCAGTCAATTCTGGGATTATGTTTGCGTAACCACGGTATGCCCAGGATGACCGGGAAGTGTGCAGCTCTGATAACATCAAAGGTAATCTGTTCTTGGTGCTGAAATAAAGACATGGTGGCTGGACCGGTCTCCTGTGTGATGGGTCCGGATGAGAGAGGTGCTCCATCAACCCCCTCTGCTGGCAAAGGACAATTCTTTTGATGTAGGGGAATAGCTTGTTCTTGCGCCCACTGAATATCAATAAAGTTTCCTGCGGCACCGCAGTCCAACATAGCCAAGGTCTCTAATGAAGCGAGTGAATCAAAAGTGAGATGAACAGTAAATACCATAAGTCTATGGTCCTCTTCCGACTCTTCCTGTAGTCTGGAATTGCAGGGATCTTTCAGCTCCGCCCGGTTCCTTACCCTGCTCAAGACCGGGGAGATGCGTTTCCCGAACGTCTCGGGGGTACCTCAGGGCAACTCCGAAGCAAATGCTTCGAGGATCCGCAGTACATACACAGACCCTGATCTCTGCGTCTTCTTCGTTCCTCAGGAGTCAACGGACCTCTAGTTGTTCCAATTTGCATAGGCTCTTCTGTCTGTGGTCTGGTAGGGGTATTTGCCGTTGGGTTTCCTACAGACTGATGAAGTCTAAACCTCCTTCTTTCAGACCTTCGCTCGTGCAATCTGTATTCCAACTGCAGAGACATCGTGACCAAATCCTGGAAGGCAGCAGGACGTGCCATCCGAGCAAGCTCGTCCTTGAGTTCATCATGTAAGCCTCGTCGGAAGAGGGTCTGCTGTACAGAATCCAGCCACCCTGCCTCTGTCGCCAATTTCATAAATGTGGAAGCATAAGTCTGGACATCCTGGTTTCCTTGACGGAGGTCTAGGAGGGCTTCGTAGGAAGAATATTGGGCCTCCGGTCTTTCAAACCTGGCACGCATCAATTGAGTGAACTGAGTGTAGTTATTAACCGCGGGATTTGCCTGGGCTCTCAGTGGAGTAGCCCAAGCCAAGGCATTACCCACGAGGTTGGAGACCAGAAACCCTACTCTGGCTCTGTCAAGTTCATAAGCTTTAAGTCGAAACGTAAAGTATATCATACAGGCATCCAAAAATTCTTTCAAGAGTTGAGGACTCCTTCATATTTCCCAAAGGAGAATGTCAGTGGTGGTAAATCGCCACGGAAATCTTCTCGAGCCGCTACCTGTTGACGTAGGTTGATATTCTCTGTTCTGAGGTTCTGAACCTCTGCCTGAAGGCCTTGAATCGCTGTCACCATCTCCTGGTATTGCTCCAAAGGAGCCATAGTAGCTGTTGGGCGTTGCAAACTGTCACTGCCCAAGGCTCCTTTCCCAGGGATCTCCTCACCTGGGTCTTTACTGCGGCTGAGTACCATCTGCCTCCTTCTCCGGTCCTTTGGAGGTTTCTCTTCTTCTTCTTCCTTCTTTAGAGATCCTTTACCCTTCTTACGTTCAAAGAGATAGGGACGGTCTCCTCCCGAAACCACTTTGACCGTTAATAGAACAAACAGTCAAGTGAACCCTGGGGAGCCCGCTCCTTCAAACAGGGAAAAAGCCTGATTGGCAGAAAAAACCCTGTGTAGCTGCAGATGACGATGGCCGGTTGAAGGTCCAGAGGCAGGTAAGGACTTTCTACTATGATCTTGGTTGTAACTCCAAAGGCTAGCGGGGCTTTCTGGAGGAAGGAGCCCAGGAAGGAGAGGTAAGGAAGAGTCGCTGTAGAGGATCTCCACAATACACACGGAATCTGGCCAGGAAGAGTAAGCATGGGAAAAGTACTCCCGGAGAAACAGGTAAGATCTGAGAGAACGAGAAGTCAGAACGAGGGAGAGCACAAGAGAGAATGAGTGAGAGAGAGTGAGAGAGAGTGAGAGAGCGCGAGTGAGTCTGAATGAGAGAGAATGAGAGAGAGAGTGAATGAGTTTGAGTGCGAGAGGGTGAGAGAGCGAGAGAACGGAAATGTAGTGAAAGTTTCCCCGAGCGGGTGGGAGCCGACAAGTCGGAACCCCGCCGCCAGGGAAGGCAGGTCTGCGGCAGCTCGAAGCCGATAATAGAAGCAGCACTAGACAAAGCCGGAAATAACACGTAAACAAAGTGATATGTAAGGAAGGCAATGGAAGCGAACCACAAACAGGCGAGAAGGAAAGGGCAGCAGCGTAAGTATATAGCAGCAAGGGGAAATGCTGAAACGGGAGGAATCCAAGGAAGGCACTGGTACGGATCAAAACTAAAGTCAGCAAAAGCGAGTTGCAACGCGACTCCCGGGGGGGGGCGTGGCTTCCCTATATGCCCGTAGCAAGAAAAGGCTAGACCACTAACAGACAAGCGGTAGAGTCCTAATAGCGCCTCCATCTTGCCCATAGCTTCCATGGCCGCATCGGTGTGACAATATCTCCTCTCAGAAGGGCACCAGTCCTGCCATTCTTGTTTTCCCCACTTCTGTAGGAACCAAATGCTGATAATTGTTTTCTCTCACTCATTCACTTCTTTGGCTTCAGCAATGTGGGTTTAGGCCAGTTCCTCTCATGGTCTCTACTACACACTTGCAATGAGATTTACAAACACTTGAATTCTCAGTTGCCCTTCCCTGGCTTTGGCATTGTTTTCTCTTTAACTTGCCTTGCTATTACTCTCAGAATTTTGCCCTGTCGTGTTGTTGGCAATTATTCTGTTCCACATAAATACACTGACACCTTTCTGATCTGCTTGCCAAGTTCTTATTCTGCCACTTTCCCTTCTTTGAGTCTGCTTGGTATTCAAAAGTATTTTTATACTGCTTTACATCAGTTTGGTATTCAAAAACACATTTACTTTTCCACTTCCCTCTCTTGGTATTAGCTTTGTACTTAACACACCCAGACTTGGCCAGCAGATGATCACGGAGCTTTCCGGTGTCACAATACACTAGTGAACTCACTGGGTCTGGAATGCGTGTCCGTTCACCCCGCTGCCTCCAGGTCTTCTGCTGCTCTGCGTGGCCCGGCAAACTGCTTCTCTGAAGTTCTGGTGATCCACGCAAGTCGGAAAATTATCTCTCCTCACTCCAAAGGCTCTCCGGTGCTCGCCTGCCACTGAAGCCCAGCTTAATTTGGGGGAAGCTTTGAAACGTCATGCTTTCTGCCGCGTGACCTCTGGAGCTACTGTCTTCAGGGGGAAGTGGTCACACACAAATCTGCCCACTGCACAACCTCTGCAATCAAGGTCTCAGAAAGTAGAGACCCTCTCAGGACCGGCAGCTGTCCAACACACAACGGTGGTCCCAGCATCTCTGATCTTGTCCTGCTTCTGCTTCCACTGTAACGTGGAAGTACCATTACTGCTCCACCTCCTACTACTGCTCTCTATGGCCTGCACCCAGTGCTCCAGATAGGATTTTGAGGTGGGAGTATTTAACGCATGATTTTTGAAATTAGAGAGTAAATGCAATTTTAAGAGAGTAAAAATGAGTTTTCTCCTCTGCAAGAGAGTAAAACGTATCCAACATATACACCCAATGCATACGTAAAGTCAGACCTGTAGACAAAAAGAGTTGTAGATCAAAGTTGTCTGGCTTGCCTTTAACCATTTTATTACACTTGTGGAAAATATTCTGCTATAAAATAACTTGTGAGTACATGCTACATACGCAGCTTCATTTTAAAAATTCTGGGCCTAGAAACTCTGTTAAGAATTATAGAATGAGACTAATGCATTTCCTGCAGATGGAGCGTGAGTAAGCAAGTGTTACAGTACAGAACTTGCTTACATAGTTTGAAAGAAGTGAAAGCAGTCAACAAAACAGAGCCAGGCTAGAGTTTAGGAACTATATAACTTCAAAATCAATTTCTATAACATGTTCTGTGTGTTGTTCTCATTGGAAAGATTACATGTGGTCTCCTTTCCTATAATTTAAAACAGACTTCACAAATTCTGAAAATAACATGCAACGCTTCACAAATAAAAGTGTTACCCTTACGTAGAGCCAAGGTAATCTGTTTTGATCACCAAGTATTCCACACATTACTCACTAGCCAGAATCAACTTTTACTGGCTTACATGGTAGCTCGGAGCAAGGTAAACTGAGCCACCCATTACACAATCAGAGAATGGAGGTAAACGGATCAGTCTACATTTCAAAAGACAATCTTATATATTGTTGCAAACATCTGCATCCACTAACACTCCTGGCTACACAGTACATGACTGCCCTGTTTTGGGGTGAAGTTTAGTCTCTGGCAAATCAAGTCTCCACTTTCACTCCTTCAACCATGCTTAAGAGGATTGAATATGCAAAACTCCAGGCTTGCTCTGTCCTTGCTAATACACACACACCCATCAAATGTTTATAATGCTTTTGAAAGCATCACGGCAGAAACAAAGTACCATGGTGAAGAAAACCTACAAAAATTCAGTTAATTTGAGTTTTCTTTTGTCTAGGTGTGTATGGCTGTGAAAGCCTGGCTGGACGTCGTTTCTTCCTTGCATGCCATAGTTTTATTGCAGTAGTTGGGTCAAAGTCCCTAAAGGATGGTCCTAACATGACGATTTTCATCAAAGTGTCTATGGTTTCACTTTTAAGGGAGCATCTGAATTTTGTTTTAATCCTGTTTTGTGTGCTAAATGCACGTTCGCATTCTACACTGGTTACACACAGACATAAAGCAATTTTGCATACTTTTGCAATATTTGGCATCAAAACACCATGTAGACTAGCAACACGCCTGCAGATTTTTGTCATACTGCAACCCTTATAGCTCCCCTTAATCATACCATGTAACAGAGGCCATTCTTTTTTCTGTAAAGTTTGGCCATCTAATAAAGAAGCAATCTCATTTTCCTCAACATGCAGACCTTCGCTGTCACACTGAATTCTTACTTTTTTTGCTTGTCCATAAAATGTGGATATGGCATTGAGTGCTTCCCCGATTTCTGACTCACTATTGTCTAAAACTGTTGCTGGTTCTAACAAGTTCCCTAAATGAGTAAAAATGGCATTATCCTCATTTTGAAATCTCTTCCCAATGTTTTCTTTTAGATTTGTGACATACTGTTCTCTTAATAAGTTAAACTCTGCATCCGAAAGAGAACTATAAGATAGTATTACACCTTTTAGTGAGATACATTTGCCCTCTGTGTCAGGCGACCCCAACGATAATCTCAAATAGCCTAAATTATCACCATCCTCTTTGAGTAAGGATTCAAGACTTATAAAAGTAGCATCTACCAATGGCTGAATTTCAGTAAATAGTAAAGTCTGTTTCTGAAATTCCCGGCAAAGAATTCCCACAACATTATGTACTTCTAACATAAATGCAGTAATAATGGCTGACTTGTAGCTGCTAAAGTATTTGTGCAGTGAAGATGCAGTAGCGTTCCCATCAGCAGCAAGCTCCGATAGAGAAACTACAACCGAAGGGCAGCTTCTGTGGACTGCTTCAACCGCTTTTCTCATACTAAGCCACCTAACCGAGTGTGTCTCTTTCATTTTTAAAACAGGATCGTCCATTACTTCTTGCACCTTCTCAAGTTTTGTTGTTCTTATTGCAGAAGTATGAAATAGGACATATAAAGAATTAAACTGGGATGTAAATTTGTCAAAGACTGGCATTTTCTTCATAGAGTCTGTGCATGCTAGACTGAGTCTGTGTGCAAGACAATGTGTTTGAGTAAGGAATGGTGAGTATTTGGCCCAGAGTTGCACACCCACACCTGTCTTTGATCCCAACATAACTGCAGCGCCATCAGTTCCAAGAGATACAAGCTTTCCCATATCAAGACCAATACTCTTCATTTTTTCTGTCACCCGTGCTACAATTGTGCTTGCTTTACCGTCGTCAATGCGTAAATTACACAAAAACTTAGTAATTGGTGCTCCTGTACTATCAAGGTACCGGACACAAATAGCCAGTTTCTTTTGAACACCAAGATCCTGACTTTCATCTATCATAATACCAAACACAGGTGATTGCTTTAGTTGCTTAAATAGTTGTTTTTCTATCACAGATGCAATGCTACTTTGTACATCCTTCACCGAATCCCAGCTTACATTTTTGTAATCTTTACTGTGTACAGTAGTAACTCCATTTTTAGCTTGAAGTTCAAGTAAACTATTTACTTTTTCGGATGGCAATTCCTCTTTTGCTGCATAAAATACTGTACTGAACAATCTTTTGTCATTCTCTTCTACAACAATGCTGACATCTTCCTCACTGTCATTACTACCTAAACATTCTGAATCGATGTTGGACATCACAAGGTATGCAATTTTCCGTTCAGCAGTTTGATGATCTTTGGAATCCTTGTGGCGCGATATGGTTGATAATTGAACATTGATGGCTCCTTCCTGTCCCCACACATTACGAATGTTTACCTTAACACAAACTTTACATAGAAGTCTCCTATTGCCTTGTTGATCCATTTTTGTTTCTAACCGTGGATACCTAACTTGCCATTCAGCAAAAGTGCTATCTTTAATATTTTCTCCTGTATGTTTTTTTTTCTGCTGCTCAACTTTGTCAACTACGTTGCGAATAATGTCATGTACAATTGCTCCACATAACAGTACAGGATCTTCCTGGGCTTTTTTTGTACTAGGCGCAAAGAAATCTAGCAGTGTTCTCTTTGTAGCCATTTTAGCGGTCCTCCCTCCACGTTTCTTTTCTTGCTTCTCCCTAGAATTCTGCCACTGCCAGGCACCTTGCTCCTACCTGGAAAACAGCATGAACAACTTGAACCACCCTTCCTGACATGACCTTTCATTCTATATTAGTTATGCAATTGAACATAAAGTTGTTCAAAACGTATCATAGCTTGAGCTTTTGAAACTATAGCGTACTATTCATAACATAATAAAGATCCCTCCTGGCAATGCTCTTAAAATGCCAGGCAGATATTAAGAGTAGTGCCAAGTGTGTAGACATTAATCTCTGTAATTTAGCGTGATTCCTTTCCCATGTACTTGAAGTTCTAAGTACATGGGCTGGGATGGTTCTTCTGTGCCCGCCTCCCCACTTTTAGTTTGCTCTTTGGAGTCCGAGTACTGGTTGGTCCAGCAGGGCATCTGATACTCTGGTTTTGCTGCTTATTGACCATATACCAATGAAGACCAGAAACATTGGCATAAAGAGGTCTACGAGATGGCATTAATGTGCAGTGAACAGAGGGATTGTTTTCTTAACTTAGGCCTGAACTCCATACAAATCTATGACTGTTCACAAAAGGCGACCGGGACCCACAAGACTGCATCAATTAATAAATGTAGGAAGCTACAGAAGCACACACAATTTAGTTAACTTGGGGGAAAGGAAGACACCAACTCACTCCCGGAAATAGTAATCTAGTGAAGAACAGACTACTTGGGTAAATTGTGCATACTTCACCCCAAGCTTGGTAAAGTCTTTATGCATCTCTCTGCATTGTTACTTTACATTTAAACAGCGCCCCTCCACATCCATCCCTATATAATCCCCATATGTGCCTGGTCGTCTAGTAGCAACAGCGCAGGGCTCCTCTACCTTCCAGGTTCCGTTTGTGAGTGTGCTTTCTGTTCTGCCTTCTTCTTGGTTATGAAATGCCTTCAACACACATTACCACCATTTTAGCTAGTACTTCATGCCAGATTCCTCCTACTTCTATGCACTTTAACCATACCTGCCCGGTCAAAGTAATCCCCCCCCCAATCCAAGGTCGGGAACAGGGGAGTGGGGGCCTCAGAGCGGTACACAAAGGCCTAAAAAAGGGGAGAGGGCCCCAGGGGAATGAGATGATCAACTCGGCCCAAGTGAATGAGAAGAGGGGTGGGGGAATGATGCAGCAGGAGCTAGAAAGGAGAAGAAATGCCAGGAAATCAGGACAGGGCCCCAAGGGATGGTTGTGGGGCCCGGCCATTAAACCCCCAGGGCTCATGTCAAAGCAAAATGGGTTGGCCGGAGTCGTCAAAGTGCGCAATGCAAGCCGGAAGGGAGAGACAGGGCTAGCAGGGGCAACTTCAGAAAATAGACTGGGCACACTTGGAGGCTCTACCCCTGTCTACCCCCCTCCCCCACTGTCTGGAGACCAACTATCAAAGTATATTTTAAAGCGCAATATGCAGAGAGGTGATGAAGTCTTTCGTGAAAGTAGCAGCTTTAAAGTTTTACTGTGTTTGTTCAAGTACATTTTTCTGAGCAAACACTGTAAAACTTTAACACCGCCAGTTTCGGGGAAAGGCTTCCCTCACCTCTCTGTCTAACAAAATGCAAGTGCACACATCCAAGGGTGCACCTAGGCTAAAATTTAGACGGGGGTAACCCTTCAAATGTTGGGAGAAGCAATAACTTTGGAGATGGTGGAGGGGTGGCAAACTTACTTGTGAAGGGGCATTTAACTTGATTACTTGTAATAAGACTATTCTAGTGAAGCTTCAATGTTACAATCAGTTAACTCTCCTTTAAGTCTGAAACACCCACTTCTTGCAGATCCTGAAGGTCCTAGAAAGTGTCAAAATGGCAGATGGTGTGCAATGAAAGACTCAATATCATAGCATAACAGGACATTGCAGAGCGTGGGGCAGTACTCTGGATGGCCCAAGCAACTTCAGTGGCTGGGAGCAACAAGGGAGAAAATGTAATGTTGGTTCTACCAGTCTGCTATACTAGAATCTCTGCTGCACGGACTGGCTGTGAGACCGTTTGCCTGCCAAATCCAGTGTTACGAGACTGGAAGAGGGCCAGTGCAGCAATAATGCATTTCTATGCAGCAGTATTGGAGCTACTAGCATAGGAGCACCTGCGTGCACTAATGTGGCCCTACTATACTTATTAAAACTGTCCTATTGTAAGGGTGTACCGTGTATGTGTAATCATTCATAAGCACTCCAATTTTTGCAGTTGAAATTAGGGTGAGATTACAATATTTGCCCAGGATCACACACTTACGCTAAACAGCGAAGCATGGATTTTAACTCACACTTTGAATTTGGGCTTGGCCACTTTCTTCCACGCTTTACTTAGAACAAATATTTAAGTTTTGGGTGTCAAGACCTACACACAACGAAATCGTGCTCTAGCTGCTAACTCGAGTGATAATAATAGGGCAAGTTCAGTTCAACGTTATTAGCAGTCGCCATGCTCGACCTGCTCCTTTACTTAGAAACAAGCGACCTTTAAAATAAAATATGTGACAAAGAGTGCATTTGAAATGCAATTCATGACATCAAACAGCTCACATCATGATATCACATGAGTGTGCCAATGGCGCTATATAATGTAAGCAAAAACAAAGGGGTGATGGCTGGAAGGCTTAGAATTGATATTAAACCACTGGCATTGCTCAGGGCAACCCTCCTGACCATCGTTTTTCACCTGCCAAGTCATTATAGAACGGGGAAAAACCATGGCCCCATCCCCAAAAGGGCAGTGCAGCACGAACTGCTAGGTCACATCCCTTCTGCACAGCAACCTGGGCTCCACATCTGGGTATACCGGTCCCAAACAGGGAAAGGTACACGAGGGAGACATGGGGCATGTGCGGGGGTGGGGGGTACAGGACAGACATGGGGCATGAGCCGGGGGTGGGGGGAACAGGGCAGACATGGAGCATGAGCAGGGATGGGGGGAACAGGGGAGAGACACAGGGCATGAGTGGGGGGTGGGGGGAAGAAGGGAGACACAGGGCATGAGCGGGGTTGGGGGGTAAGAAGGGAGACACGGGGCATGAGCGGGGGTGGGGGGAACAGGGGAGTGACACAGGGCATGAGCGGGGGGTGGGGGAGAAAGAAGGGAGACACGGGGCATGAGCGGGGGGTGGGGGTAAGAAGGGAGACACGGGGCATGAGCGGGGGGTGGGGGTAAGAAGGGAGACACGGGGCATGAGCGGGGGGTGGGGGGAAGAAGGGAGACACGGGGCATGAGCGGGGGGTGGGGGTAAGAAGGGAGACACGGGGCATGAGCGGGGGGTGGGGGAACAGGGGAGAGACACGGAGCATGAACGGGGTGGGGGATAAAGAAGTGAGACACGGGGCATGAGCGGGGAGGGGGGAAGAAGGGATACACTGGGTATGAGTGGGGGGTGGGGGGAAGAAGGGAGACACGGGGCATGAGCAGGGGGTGGGGGAGAGAAGGGAGACACGGGGCATGAGCGGGGGTGGGGGAAAGAAGGGAGACACGAGGCATGAGCGGCGGGTGGGGGGAAAAAGGGAGACACGGGGCATGAGTGGGGGGTGGTGGGGATAGAAGGGAGACACGGGGCATGAGTGGGGTGGGGGAAAGAAGGGAGACACGAGGCATGAGCGGGGGGTGGGGGGGAAAGAAGGGAGACACGGGGTATGAGCAGGGGGGTGGGGGAGGAAGAAGGGAGACACGGGGCATGAGCGGGGGGTGGGGGAAGAAGGGAGACACGGGGCATGAGCGGAGGGTGGATGGGAAAGAAGGTAGACACGGGGCATTAGCAGGGGGTGGGGGAGAAAGAAGGGAGACACCGGGCATGAGGGGTAAGAAGGGAGACACGGGGCAGGAGCGGGGGTGGGGGGAAGAAGGGAGACACGGGCCATGAGCGGGGGGTGGGGGGGAAGAAGGGAGACACAGGCCATGAGTGGGGGGTGGGGGGGAAAGAAGGGGGACATGGGGCATGAGCGGGGGGTGGGGGATAAAGAAGGGAGACACGGGGCATGAGCGGGGGGTGGGGGTAAGAAGGGAGACATGGGCCATGAGAGGGGGGTGGGGGGGAAAGAAGGGAAAGACAGGAGACACAGGGCATGAGCAGGGGGTGGGGGGGTAAGAAGGGAGACACGGGCCATGAGCGGGGGGTGGGGGGAAAAGGAGGGAGACACGGGGCATGAGCGGGGGTGGGGGGGAAGAAGGGAGACACGGGGCATGAGCGGGGGGTGGGGGGTAAGAACGGAGACACGGGCCATGAGCGGGTGGTTGGGGGAAAAGGAGGGAGACACGGGCCATGAACGGGGGTTGGGGGGGAAAGAATGGAGACATGGGGCATGAGCGGGTGGTGGGGGGGTAAGAAGGGAGACGCGGGCCATGAGCGGGGGGGTGGGGGAAGAAGGGAGACACGGGGCATGAGCGGGGGGTGGGGGGAAGAAGGGAGACACGGGGCATGAGCGGGGGGTGGATGGGAAAGAAGGGAGACACGGGGCATGAGCGGGGGGTGGATGGGAAAGAAGGGAGACACGGGGCATGAAGGGTAAGAAGGGAGACACGGGGCAGGAGCCGGGGGTGGGGGGAAGAAGGGAGACACGGGCCATGAGCGTGGGGTGGGGGGTAAGAAGGGACACACGGGCCATGAGCGGGGGTGGGGGGAAAGAAGGGAGACACGGGGCATGAGCGGGGGGTGGGGGGTAAGAAGGGAGACACAGGCCATGAGCGGGAGGTGGGGGGAAAAGGAGGGAGACACGGGCCATGAGCGGGGGGTGGGGGGGAAAGAATGGAGACACGGGGCATGAGCGGGTGGTGGGGGGTAAGAAGGGAGACACGGGCCATGAGCGGGGGGTGAGGGGGAAAAGGAGGGAGACAGACACGGAGCATGATTTACAACTGTTGTAAATTGCGTTTTTTTCTCTCTCTGGCAGCCCGGACCATGCGAGATTATATCAGATAGAGGTCCGGGCTGTCAGAGAAAATAAAAACGCATTTTAAAACAGTTTAAAACAGACAGTTGCTTGATCATCCGACCCGACTTCGGAAACATCAAGCGCTTTTAAATTGCATTTTTATTTTCTCACCGACAGCCCGGACCATGTGAGATTATATCAGATAGAGGTCCGGGCTGTCAGAGAGAAAATAAAAATGCAATTGGAAAGCTCTGCCAGCAGCAGAAACACAGATATGATACAGAAACAAACACCTAACCTCCAAACGGTGCTGAATGTGCTACAAAACACCTCAAACACCCTCCTCGTGTGGCCCTGCTACTTGTACATTTCCCCTCACAGCCTACAAAAACGCACAAGGGAATAGGAATTAAACTGGGCCTTTTAAAGACAGTTTAACTTCCTTTAACATTCGGGATGCTTACCTGGCTGATGTCACCGCGTTTACAGCCTCCACTCTCAGCTCACTCTGCATATTAAAAAATGCAGCAGGACACGTGTGTTTCTGGAAAGGTCTTCCAGGAGGGGGTGGTTTGAGTCCTGGATTAGGATACATTCTTCTGAGAGAGACTGTCAAGAGAAGTGTCTGCCTGCCTCAAGGCAGGAGCTTGTGTACTACAGTGCCATCTAGTGGCAGAAAGTATTTTTTTTATTAATAAATACAGCGTACATGGTACGCAGTAGAAAAATAAAGAATCCGTATTTCCTTTCATTATGTGCGTAAAATGGGACGTTATGCACCTTAACTGTAGGGCTGCCTGCACCTGAGGGGGCTTTTCATGTCTCTCACTGTCCCTGAAGTGTGGGTCATTAACTTCATTGGGCTACAACTTGCAGTGTCATGCCTCTGCAGCCCACGTCTGTGTCCCAGTACTTTGGGCATTATGGGACTTGAAGTCCCCAATGGTCAAATCATCTTTTCTAATGGAAAGATCATTACAAAATTATTTTCTCTCCTTAATTATATTCATTAAAGTAGTATTATAAGGATTAAATAAAGGGTTTGGCTTTACAGGGGAATTGGGGATTTCAGAATCTAGATGGTTAATATTTAAATACTATTTTTTTATATTCCCTGGGCGTCATAGGAGGTTTCATCTCTTTGAGTGTCAGTGACTTTAAAAGGGGATTTCTTACTCCCAATGTACAACTGGTTATGATTCTTTCCACAAATATTAAGATAGTTAGCTTTGAGAAATAAAAGCTCTCTCTGATAGCAAACCATCACATACTCTGGTATTACTAATATATCCATCTTTGAAGAAGACGAATACCGCGTTTCACCTAACTGAGTCCTCATGTTACCCTGTTAACTTTTTGCCTTTTATTCATACACATTTCGTTAAGTAATGTCAGTTGTTTCTTAAGTCCCACTGATGTTTTAGATATTAATACTGTGTTGTCTGCATGCAAAAGTATGCCGACTTTCTTGCCATTTAGGACTGGGCATCTGCCTCTAGTTGACTGAATTTCCTTGCTATATCATTGATATATGAACAGAAAAAAGTGGGGACATGTATGCACCCTTGGCGTACCCATTTGGCTATTGTAAAGGTTTTAGTCAATACTCCCTACCATACCTGACTGCTATAGAGACTAATGATACATTCCAGTAGCCCGCGTGAATGCTGATGTATGGTAGACATTTAAACAGCTAATTTCCAGGGACGTTATCAAATGTCACCTTTAGGGATAAACAGAGAAAGGAACGGCAGCACTTATTTACATGCACATTCTTGTGAATGAGGAGCATTAGTCTTAGGAACTGGTCCGTACAGCGGACTCCCGACCAAGATATAATTCTCTCCAATGCAATCCTCTAGGCTGTGTTATAGGACTTTTCTATAGATTTTTCTGGTCACATCTAGCAGGGAGGTTGCTCGATAATTATTCAGGTCAGATTTATCCCCCTTGATATGGATGGGGGTGATTTCTGCCTGTCTTCATGAGCCGGGTACCATTCTGCCGTGTCTATCAGCATCCAATAATATGTAAATGTAAGGTGCCCAATCTTAGCTATCATTCTTGAAGAATTCTACTGGAATCTTGTCGGGCAAGTGACCCATCCACTATTTTGTAGGTCAATAACCCTTCTGATTTCATCCAGAGGGAATGACTCATCTTCAAGTGTTGCCCCAGTTTCTAATATTATAGTGCTTGTTGGCTACCATTAGCTTATTGCTCTTGATACAGGTTCATGCCATTGTACCTCTGATATATTTCTATCTAACCCTCAGTTTGTTTCTTTTGTTTCTTTAAGTGTGAAAGTTAGCCAATCTCCAAAGCAATCTGCTGTCTTTTTTAAATTTCATTGCGTGGACCAATTGTTTCCATCTTAAATTCTCATATTCTGCCTTTCTCCTCGAGTAGACATTTATAGTCAATCCTCGCCATTCTTAATCTCTCTTTATTCCTCCCCTGTGTGTCTTTACATAGTGCCAGCAACTTCTTTTTCTCCTACAATCTTTATCTTACCATCCATTGCCCTGTATTTTTCACTTTGTCTACTGGTTTATGGCACCTAGTAATGAGAGGATATAGTGAGGCGATCATATCCTGATATAGTAGGATTATTTACAAGAGATCTTGAGTAGAATTTCCTACAGTAGCCTCAACATAAGGTGAGGGGACTTGTAGTACATTCAAGATGGTATTGTTATTGTTAAGTTTGTTCCTGGGTATTTGAGTATTATGTCTGGATGTATTGTTGTTCAAATATTCTCTGCTATTGTTGTTGTCCCTCGTCAACAACACCCAATTGTTTCTAAGCTTTGCAAACACTTGCAATAAATGTTACCTTCAACCGTGGTGTTTGCCAGCAATGAAGCTCTGTGAATAAACAGCCATTTGTCTTCTATCAGGTTACCTATTTTAACACATGTCCATTGTGTGGATCTGATAGGGTCTAGAACTAGAGGCAATTTGTTTCACAAAGCCTGTTACCAATGATATCAAAGCAGCCAGTCTGCTAATATCTTCTCTAGCTGCACATGCGGGAAAGCGAGATCTGTTTGAACCAATGTTTAGTAAACTGTGCCTATGCATCATGAGATGCCATAAGATATTTCAATTTTAGTCTTGCTAATTTGTCTTCCTATATTAATTTAATCAACATACTAGTAAGTTGCACAACAAATATTGATGACAAGTATATTGGAACAGTTTGAAACATATACAGAAATCTTGATGTTGAGATGATTTTATACAACGTGAATATAAAGACATTTATATAGATTTAATATAAAAAGGAGGTTGTGTTTTTTAAGGCACACTGTCATTTTAAAATGTAAAGGAGAGGCTTGAGCTATAAATAGGTCTGGGAGGGTTCTGGCATTTTAAATCGATTAAAAGCAGAATACAAAATATATAAATTTTAATAAAAATGTTTTTTTATATTAGGATGAGCCGGGGCGGTCATGTCCGAGCATGTTCAGAAATGGAATGGACAGTATTGTGAAGTTGCTGGTGCATGTCTGGAAATGAAACCATTGAAAATATAGGCCTGGCAAAGTGGAGCTATGGGTTTCAAAAAACAGCTAAGTTGCATGGCCTGGGAATATATATTTTACTAACATTATATTTGCTAGAATAAAAATAATATTTTTTTAAAATAAAAAATGAAGATCTAATTTCAGGGCTGCAAAACACAGGCCTGTGCGGTTATAAACATAATGACAGAATGCTGTGGCATTGGATTTTAATATTTGAAAAAACACAGTGCTCACAAAAAAACACAGCTGCAGGCCCATACGCAGACATGAAACCATTGAAAATGTAGGATGACAAAGTGGGGCTATGTGTTTAAAAAACAGTTGCCCGGCCTGAGACTACATATTTTACTAACATTAAAACATGTTAGAATCAAAACAGAGTTTGGTAAAAAAGAAAAAAGGTAAAGGCCGCTTTTCAGGTCTGAGACAAAAAAGTTGAAAGCTATTATTTGTGGTAGTGTAAAATGTAGTTTTACAGAGTGACAATTTTTCATATGTTAGCCAACCAAAAGTGTCTTAAACATTTTTTTTAAAGTGAAGATCTAATTTTAGGGATGCAAAACACTGCGTTATTCAGGCAGAAGTCGGCTAGGACTGGTGCTGGCAGCGTCACACACACAGCAGAGACGGGGCTCTTATCTATAATGCTCACAGCTGACTGAGGCAGCGAATTCACAGATGACGACACAGGCCCATGTGGTCTGGCTCAGCTGACTTCTGTTTTCAGGCAGCCAGCAGGATGATGTAACCGTTAGGCTGCAACTATGAATTGCAAAAACATATTGGCAGGGCTGTGTATGCAGGCTTTGTTATTTCAGAGTGTCAATGTGTTATCTAGAATATTTCTCTGCAGAATAAGTGTGACAAATGGCCTAAAGGGCTGAGTCATACTGTATGTGCAGAATATGTCAATGTTTAGACTGCTGATAATGGGATACAGAGGGTGTGGGCCAATTGAAAGGCCTTAAAAAGCAAACTTTGGAAGCCGGACAGAAATATTGCTTTGAAGCCACATAGGACTGTGTCCTGGATCATTGGAATTCTGTTTTGGGTCAGAAGAGGCCTTATTTTTATGAAAGAACATTAAGGTAAAATGGATTTCACATTCCAAATGAGGAGCCTATTTTCAGGTATTAAAATTACAGAAATATAAAATTGTGAACCAGTGTTAAACACACATGATCATGTAAGAAATGCATCTGTGACAGACCGCATGTTTGACCGACTGTAGAACGTGGGCTGTGGGAGTGATAAAGCAGGCTTGCAAGCCTGTGCTTTTAAAAAACTATATGTGGACTTTTGTGATAATGTATTTAGGCCTTTAGGGTGTTGGTGTTAAAATGTTGTGCAGTTTATTAAGAATATTTTTCACAACATTTTCCAGTCACAAGGCTTTCACATTTCAAATGAGTACATCTATTTTTAAACAATTTTATGTCAGGTATTTTGTATATCTTTCCTTTTTGATACATGAAAATAGCTTTGTGCTTTTCTAAGGACATGTTTATAAAATGTAGAGTTTTGTGGCTTGCATGTTGAATAGAATAATGTTTAGATGTGATTGCCACGGGTTATGGCGCAGTTAATTAAGCAGTTCAGCGCTTAAATATTAACGTTTGAAAAGTTATTCCTATTATCTCTGTATAGTTATTTAATTCTAAACTGCTTTAAGTATAAAAACGTGGCTAGGCCTTTAACTCTATAAATGTACATTTTGAAAGATGCACGCCTAGGCCCTTTGGGGGCTGGCGTGTGAATAAAATATAGACGCATTGTGGGGCCATAAAGCTGCAGGGCCATGCAAGGATGAAATTGAGTTATTGCTAAACAGCACACATAATGTGGCAAAAGGTGTAGCTGTTATTTTTATACAAGGGATACAATTGTTGATTTTTAAACACGGCACACATGTTAGCGGGCTGCATAATATTTTTAAAAGCGATGGTTGGTGCGAAAGCTGGCTTATTTGAAGTTTATGTTCTAGAATCTGGCATTGTGTATTTTTAAGTATGGGCCTGTTCGAAAAGTATAAACTGACACATTGTTGTAGAGGTATAACTGCCACATGTGCATGCTGTTGTTACAGTAACAGGTTGCATCTTTATATATGCACACTTCAAGCATGGTGAAAATGTTTTCTAGTGATTATTAAATGTAGGCCTCTGCTAAGCTATAAACCTAACGCTGCATTAAAATGTGAGGGAGTGTAAATAGTTTTATGCTAAACTATATGAGTTATATTTACATTCTGTCTTTGGAATGTGTCTGGATAAATAATGCAGGCTCGCACTATAGACGTTTATGGGTTATAGGGCTCTGGCAGCATGCAGCAACAGTACCGAGCCTTATTTTGTAGATTTAGAAAATGTCTCATGTGTTAAAGTGCACACCAGTAAATAACCAGGGTGTGTTTAGAGGACAAAGCACAATATTGATACAATTTTTAAAATTACATTTTTAAATTAAACTTTTTAAAAATGCTAAGCTAGGCCATAGCCTTTGAAAGCAGACGTGTACAGAAGATACATGGGGCATTGCGAACTGGCAAATGGCACATGTTTGTAGAGGCCTATTTTTGTGTGGAAAACTGCAAACAATTCATTTTGATGTCACACAACCAAACGGAAATGTTGCTTTAAACAATTTTTCAAATGCATTCAGGGTTGGACCATTTATGAACACATTTTAGAAGAAAATAAAACATTGACAAAGCTAATAGCTGTGTCCTTTAGAATAGGCTTTGTGAAGCAGAACTGGAGAATGTTAGACCCATGACTTTATTTTTATAACAACATTTGTGTTTTTGAAGAATAGTCTGCTGCATGTGAGCAACCTGAATTTGAATACAGGGGGCACAGAAAATATATTTTATGCAAACTCTACAAGTTTTGAGGAGGGCTGATGTATTAATTACATTATATTAATTTAGACTTTGGCTGTGGTTGAAGAGCACAATTTATAAATGGGGCCGGAGCTGCTTTATTGGCCCCATTGTCCGATGTTTTGTAATAAGTACATTATGAATTCAAAATATATATTTGCAACTTTTATTACATTTTTTTTAGAATAATGAGGGTTCTGCCAATGTGTTACAAATCAGACTGGTGATTGAAGTTTTTAAGGTTGCCAAGAATCAGAATGTTATATTTGGCCTCAAGGTGTGGTTGGTTGTTATAAGGATTTATGATGTTAACTATTGAGATACACTGAATATTATAATGTGTAAAATATGTTTTATACTGATTCTATATTTTTGATGTTTTTTATAGAAATGTCTCTCAACAATTGAATGTTGCATCAGGCTGCTTCTGAAAAAACAGCCTGCGGAGGTGGATGTTTTGATTGCCCGAGAATGGTGCTTGGGCGACCGACAAACCATCATTGGCTCTGCACTGTTCCAGCACTGTGTGTGATATGTGACCCCTTGCAAACGGCGGATGCTGATGCCATGGATCTAGGATGTAGCGTGGATTGTGCAATTTTGCAGACATTAAGGCATGGGGAAGTGGATCTAGGAATGCCTATGGATGTGTCTGATGCGTCCACGCAATCATCGAGGATGGGTCTGCTTAGCAAGGATTTATGGAGTATACCATTAGCTGGTTCTTAGGGGACTTCAAGCCACCAAGGCATTGGCTTTTGGGCTAGTTTAAGGAGCCCCAGCAACAAGGGTTATGGAAATGTCTTGAGAAAAAGCAGGGTTTTTGTATAGAGAGGTTGGTTGCCCCCATTGCTTCATCATCACCAAGGGTTGCACACCAGAGGAGCTGCAGCTACCAAGATATCAGTCAATGGGTGCTACAGCTAGTGGTTCTTATCTCCAGAATTGGCACTATAAAATCTGAAGCATTGTTTTGATTCATCTTGATTGTTGATCGTAAGAGCCCAATGAATGTCTGGGGGGCCCCGAAGCGTAGCGTTGTTCTTTTGATTTATTAATGGGCCACTGGATTGCTTGAGGCCCCTACCAGCAGAGTTGTTCTTTTTCTAATGTATTAATTGGGCCGCTGAATTGCCTGAGGCCCCAACCAGCAGAGTTGTTCTTTTATTTTTTTTACAAACAGGTGTCATGTAATGGCTGACAAATGGCAACCCAATGTTTTTTTTACAAATTGGATGGGATGCTATGTTAAATGACTTATCATAACTTCTAAAGCTATGTTGTGCGTGATATATATTGCATGTGTTTGATACAGTTTTCAAGGGGTATATTGTATCATGTTTTTTATATACAGCTTTTAGCTATGTAGAGGAGACCATGCATTTCATTTGTAAGTGTTTATGTAGCGCTTAAACGGCAAATAGAAATGGACAAATACAGTAATGTTTGTTTTATCAACTTCTGGAAGATTGAAAGGCTAACCACCCGCTGTGATTTAACCTCAACCGAGAAGCCTGCACTTAGATACCTGTATATGTTTTGTTAATGCTCAAGTATTTGTCATTATGGATACCAGGCTACAACACCACTTCACGTGTGCGCTGGCTGGCTCTTCTAGCTGAGGCAAGAGTTATTTCGTCCAAAAACATTGAGAAAACTCCCACACTGCACTACCACATGTACCCGATATTATGATTTGGTTTTACAGTTGCTGGCAACCTCTTTACAACACCTTGCAACAGCAGTTTAAACAACGGCGGTTTATAGAAGGTATGCCCGAAAGTCTCAACTACAATTGTTTAATGCCATTGAGCATGATGAATATGATTATTGTGGACGATTTGATGACTTAGAAAGCTGAAATAGAAAAACGCCTTTAGTCAATATTCACATCATCGCAATCTAAGCATTTATTATATTGTGCAAATCTTATTTAACAAGGGCAAGAGCAACAGATCTATAGCAAAAGTGTTATGTAAAACCCCCTGTGATTAACAAAAATTAGCTGTGACAGCCCGCCAGATGTATCCTAAGCAAAATGCATTTTTTCATGGAGGCTTTTGAAGACGTGACCAGTAAACCCTACGGATATATCCTGGTTGATTTAAAAACAGTATAGATTGCACACCAATATATTTCCGCTGGGATTACCCGCTGTTTATATCCTAAAAAGACATACACAAAACAACATTATGCACAATATTGCGTCAGTAGCCAGTCGCACTTTCACCGTGTCGACACGGATACAAAGAAACATCACGCTGCTGAAAATGCTTGCATATTTCACCCCTCAACAACACAAGGCCATTCTAGCCACAGCCTCTCACGATTTGGTGGCTGCTATTTCAGAGATTGCTCATTACACTTTAAAGGGACGTGTCCCCCTTAACACACCGTCAAATAAGTGTGTTGAAAAAGAAAAATAATGTCATCAAGAAACTGGGCAATAAGAAAATATCACTAAGGTCTAAAAGAAAAGTGGTCTCACAGGCCAGTGGGTTTATAGAATCGCTCATAGGCATAGCCCTACTGCTATTCCCCAGCTTGCCCGGGGGACAAAAATGGAACACCCATAAAATGTATTTGGTGGACAAGCGTCAGTTAGAAACCCGGATGACTCCCACACCAGCGCCGGACTGGGATATACCAAAAGTTGTTACCATGCATCTCGACTTGGAAATGAAGGATGTTTTCAACAGATCTGATTTAGCGGTGCACGATAAAGAGGTCTTATATGCAAATATTCTGCATAAATACTTAAACCACGCCCGTCATGGCGATGCAGAGAAAAACAACCTAACTCTATACATGCTGCCTGAAGAATCTAACGGTGTGAAGGCTCCACCAGTGGCAGATCCGGTTGTGGCTGATGTGGTAAACACTCTTAGCCAGCGCTATAAACCCAATGCTGAACTATTGCTACATAAGATCAAACTCGCAAAGGATACGGCCACGTGTACCGAATGGGGAGAGTTTATTATATTAACAAAGGAAGGGTTTTAAGGGGTTTGATCCTGCACAATCTGGTATGGGGTGTTACAAACTGACACCCCACATCTATAACAAATGCCCCCATCAGTTGGAATGGGTTAATGCAGGCAGTCACTGATTTAAATATTCTGGCTTCGGTCGTGGGTAATGTCGCCCAACGATGCCTTCTGGAGAGGCTAAAAATAGGGACTTCTGCAGCTCCTCACCAAGAACACAGTTCTTTAATCACCCCTATAAGCAGTCCCGCTCCCCCAGCCCTGAAGAGGAATGGAATACCACCTGGTTTAAGGAATCTTTACCCACCCCAGTCATGCATGACTCTGAAATGTTTAGGCCACGCCGAAGACGTGACAAGCCTATATATTTATCCAAATAATGCAGGGGGTCCCCATTGTTCAATGTATATGTTTCTTCCTTGCTACATTGTGGTATAACTTTTTTTCTCTCTGTATTAAATATGTCTTTTTTTATTAATAAATTCATAAAACCGACTGGTTCTTTATTATGTTATATTATATAGTATGTATAAAAACGGACAATGCTTGTTTTTTTTGAAAAAAGCAATTTTATTGATGTATGCATCACTGTGTAGACTCTACACATTTACATTTTTGACACACTATAAACTTTTTGCGAGATATATACACATTATGTAACTTCTTGTTAACAAATCTGGTTACCATTTGATCGTTTTGTGTGTAATTGCTCGAATACATTTTCAAAACAGCCGACAGTGATCTCCACCCTGAGATTTGACCGATAAAAATATACAGTGTTGACCGCAGGTCATGGCTTTAGAGTCTTGAACCGGTACAGTAATATAACGTAAATACTTTGTTATGCTTCTTACATTGATAGTCCTTTAAAACTTCGGCGTCTATGCGGTGTTGCGGAAGTGCGCCAAACTGTCAAACCCTGTTAGCACATCTCTATCCAGCTACCGAGTTATCCAATGTATTCCACCATGGGCCTGAGGATCAGTGTTCACCACAAGGCTTACCGGCCGATTCCTGGATAGGCGCTTAGGACATGTATCGCTGGCATAAACACTGTGAAATGTTTTCCGAGTGTGTCTATGCTTATGCAAAAATCCTTTTATCTGCAGAGTATCTATTAAATATCGAAAAGTAGGTTTCTTTGTGCGTTGATGTCGAGAACGCTTTCAAAAATGCTCCACACTAGCAGGGAGTGTGTGGCAGCTACGTTTCTTTCAAACTTTATTTCAGCACGCAAGTTTCCTCTACTCATGAGGTTGAAATGCCCTGCTGACACAAATCAGTCTCTGTCATCATCGCCACATCTGCATCTAGTACCATAGCTTCACAGTCCTTGTCTTCACTGCTCGCATCGGCCACAAATGGCTGCTCCACAACTGCATTGTCATTGTCCCATAACTCTTTGGGTTTATAGTCGGCCATCAAATCCTGAGCATCTTCCATCCCATCATACACCATAAAATCCATGGGGCTTCCCGGGCTTGTTCTTCCCTCGTCGTAACTGTAGCTGTTCATAAATGCTGTTTCCTGAATAGCTCCTGTAAAGCTCAAGAAGCGCTGTGTTTCCTAGATCACTGCAAAAAGCTATATATCCGGGTTGTAAAGCCCACCATCAGTGCCAGTATGGCCTTAAACCGGCCCTTTCAAAATGATATAAACATTATTAAGGGTATATCAAATGCACGCCCACTTTATATAAAAATAATATAAAGTTTATATAAACATTATTCAAGTTCTTATCAAAATGTGTGCCAATGTTGTATAAAAAATAGTATAAAACATGCATAACGTTTATATAAAATTATTACGTTTCTTATGAAATGTACTCCAACTTTATATACAAATAATGTAAAATTATTAAAATCCATAAAATGAATATCAAATACTTTAAAGGGCTTGATATACACAAAGCCAAACCCACTCACGTGTCATCAACGTGTCACCACGACAAAACCCTAGCATTCACAGTCTATCTCCTCACAACTCACTTCGACCTCCAACAGGTAGCAGCGCACACGCGCGCTCCCAGCCCACATGTTTATATAAACTTTACATTCACTTTATATCAAATCATATCAAACTACAAAAAACACTTTATATCAAGAAATGTACATTTGCTTTAAAATAGATATCACCTTTGATATAGATGTTACATTAAATGTATATTAAATTGATATAATAAATCATATAAAAAATGGGAAGGCGGGACTAAGGCCCGGAAGCAGGGGGCATTCCCACGTGTCAAAAAATGTAACATTGCAAAAAAGGGGGCCCCCTATGCTACTGCCACTGTCATGATATGCGTGTGTATTTCCACCTCTGATATTGGGGACTCATTTATTATGGCTTCCTAATGCGTCAATTTCACACATTGAATCTTGTTCAAATAGCACCTTATGTCCTCAATGGAACAGCAATCTCTACATGGGTATAATAACAAAAAGTATTTTCAAAATGTGTCATTTATCAACTCATGACTTGTAAGATATTCTCCCTCTTCTGTGATATTCGCATGAGCAGTGAGACGACCCCTCTCCTTATTAGTCAGCTATGCAAGGAAACGAATTAGCTGAAGATTAATGATGGAAGTACTCGACTTCACTACTTGCCACACAAGATAAATGCTGTTGCAGTTCCAGCATGCCCTCAGCATCTCACTGCATCTGCAGTAACCTCCATTCAGGTTCAATTTTGCACAGTTGAATTTGCACACTTTTGAGAATTCCAGCTCTTGTAATATCCAAACCCAGCTTTTTTTTTTAATTGTATGCTTCCCAGAGTGTATCTACAGCAGCCACTGTGCCGGAATTGGGATCAAGGTATTCTTCCTTGGCTTCTCCTATTGTATCTCTAAACACTGGATCTGTTAGTACCTGCATTTGAAGCCTCCAGCTCCCGTGCATGCACTGCCTGCATAGCAGACACACTATCCTTCTAAGAGGACTGTAATCTGAGAGCATCCTTGTTAATATACCACATTCTTTAACTTGGGGATGTATTCGTATGCTAAAAAAAGAAATCTACCATAGCCCATGTGCCACGGGTTCACAAATAGTGCGTATATACTCTGGTATGTGGGTGCTTCAAGCGTTAGTTAAGTAATAGTTTGTTATTAAGCTTTTTGCAGTACACAGTGCCTTTGGACACCATTCGAGCTATCTAGTATAGGGTCCCAAATGTTGTTCAAGTCACCCATCTAGAAAGTCACCCAACCAGAAAGTCACAACCCAATTGCAAATCAGTAGTCCTGCAACTGTTTGGAAACATTTTGGCACATCTAAATTTGGAGCATGCATATTCAGCATTTGCACCCTATGATCACTAAGAATAACGTCAACTAGGATAAACCTGCCATCTGTACCTATGAGAGAATGTGTTACTACAAAATGCATTGACCTGTGAATCAGGACCGTGACCCCATGAACATGCATGAAGTACGATGTAACAAATCTGTTAGTTTCCCAGCTATGTACAATTCCGCTAGATTTTGTTGCCAGAAGATGGGTTTCTTGAAGACATAACACTTTAATTCCATACCTACATGCATAATGTTAAGGTTAATGTTAAAGGTATTTATACAGCTCACCGTCAACAACGGAGTTGGTCTCCAGGCGCTCAGGTGGGTCTGTAAACAAAAGGTGGGGGGGTGGGTTAGTGGGTGAAGAGGGCGTAGGAAAGTGAGAGGTGGTATACTGTTGGCAGCTTCAGTTCAGTTTTCACTGTGCGCTGAGCTTGGGTGGGCATATAAGATCGAAGCGGGGCCTCGCGTGCTGTTCTTGAGATCTATGTGTCGATTGTTTGTTGTTGCAGTGAGGTGAAGTCTGTGTGGTTTGCTGTGAGAGAGGTGGTTGTATGGGTTTTTGTATGAATTAAGTATGCAGAAATGTGAGGTTTTGGTTAGTGGGTGGTATGTCTCATAATCCCTGTAGTTTAGTTTATGAGTCATGTTGTCATAATGGGTTGGTATATTCTTTCTCTTAGTTTACTGATTGTCTAATTTCTGTGGTGATACCATGGATGGTTCCAGCAGATTTATTGTCTTAGTACCTTTGGTTCGGTGAGCATTATACCCTAGTTCGATAGTGGTGTTATATTATCATTAACCAGCTCCTTTCTATCTATTTACTGTCGGTAGTCCATTGGGTGGTATATTCTTCTCTTTCCTTTCCTGACTGTCTAGTTTCAGGGCCGGGGGATGAGGCAGGCCTCCAGCTAAGCTAATGAGCTTAGTACACCCTGGGGGCGAGCATGATCGTGGTGTTATATTTTCATTCCCCGCTCCTTCCTATCTATTACTGCCAGTGGTTCATTGCTGCCTGGGCCTGCGAGGGATGTGAGGTGCTTTTGCTGGGTCATACCTTGCTCTCCCTTCCGATTAATATGTAGGTGTTGTTTGGTATTATTCGATGTGGTAAGTGTTTTAATGGATAAGTGGATATGTTACAGATCTGTATATCCTTATTTTATAAGGGTTGATGATTTAGGGAGTCAGGGTCGGTTCTTCTCTCTGCCTAGTTCCTCTGTGTATGTCCTTATGGGCATTCTCTCTGGTTATGGGGTGAAGAGCCATGATTTGAGGAGTTTCCTGAATTGTAGGTGATCTCTTGTGTTCCGTATGTTCTTTGGTAGTTCGTTCCAGGTTTTTGGGGCGAGGTGAGAAAAAGAGGATCCTCCAAGTTTTCTCTTGTTGTATGATTTGGGTTCCAAGCGGATGTCGCTGCTGGATCTGAGTGGCCTTGCAGTGTGACGTATGTTTAGTTTTCTTCTGAGGAACTCTGCATCTTGGTCGTGGATTGCTCTGTGGGTTATTCACATTGATTTGAACATGATCCGCTGTTTGATGCCAGTGTAGCGTTTTCAGCGCTGGTGTGATGTATTCCAGTACCCTGCATGTCTTCATATTATTCGCATTTCCTATATCAGTGAAAAACTTGATGAAGGGACGTTATGGTTACAAGCAAAACTGAAAAACCTCAGAAATTCGCCAGTTATAGTAAGCTAAGCAACCATAACTTGTGCCAGCATCGTGCACTGCTAAGACTGACATCCATGACATCAAAGATGACCTCACAAATGCCAATCTGTCCTTTCGTGATACCAGTAACAAGAAGCAACCTATCAGCCTTCCAAATGTAGTAACATACAGAAGGAAAAACATTGTGCTTCAAAAAATTACTTCCTCTCCCACAACAACCACCATGTGCATCACTCCAATCATTGACTGCTGCACCATGAAAACACAGAAGAAATGTTGTTCTTCATAATCAGCATATCATGCAGACATTGGAAACCACAATGGAATCATGCGATGTTCCTTAGCTGTAATTCCCACAGGAAAATGCAATATTGTTAATTCTGTGGATTGAATAATCTCTTGCAAACATTCTTTGTTAAATAAAAGCACTTGTAACATTGAAAACGATTACTGTTTCCTTGCTGGTTTCTGGTGTGGATTCCTAATTATATTTGCCTGACCATAGTTAAAGGGACATGCCTGACACTCACAACTCTCTGCAGGCATCTTCTTCGTCCCAGTACCAAAGTGGTGAAATTGAGTTTGAGTTTTTATTGTTCTGAGTAGCCTCTTCCTTGTCCCAGTACTTTCAGGGCTCAAATGTGAGGAAATGAGGGAAGCTGATTTACAATAGTCTATAAATGCCGGAGATGGGGTAGGTTGGTCATCAATAGGGAAAGGGGTATACCATGTCTCGCCTGTGGGCACCCCGCTCCCAAATACCCAAGCACCCTCCACCCAGGCGATCCTCCCTTGCTTCTCCACCACCAGGGTCAGGATCCGAAAATGATGGCCTTTCCCTGGCCACCTGGGAAGAGGAGTGAGAATACCATCAGGCTTCTTACACTACACATCAGGCTTCTTACACTACACATTAAATGATTCCTCCATTCTCTGTAAAAGACTTTGCAGAACTGCCAAGAACCTTCATGGACTTTGACTACTGTTGTTATTTTTGCAGTGTGTTTACATACCTGTGACTGTAGTGATTTGTCCCTTCGCCTTATGTATATGGCACTTATATTTTTCTACAGGTATACATTGTAAACAATAATTTGTCGATTAAAGTGTATGTTTTAACCATTCTGCTCAACTGCTAACCATTCTGCTCTCATTCGGAGAGTTAGGCATTTGTGTTGCTCTGACACACTACCCCTTGGAGAGCCTGAGGCACTCAAAGGATAACTAGTGCCCCAACTGAGGTGGATCTACTGGGCCCAGTAGATCCACCAACTCACAATTCCTGCCTTTAACAGAGCCAAAGCCAGTGGTTCCAGTTTCGAAGTATTAGCTCCAAAATCTTGGATCTCACTATCACTCAAACTAAGAACAGAAACTTCTCTTGTGGCTTTCAGAAAGGCTCTGAAAACCAAACTTTTCAAGTAGACCGCACTCGCTCCGCTGTTCCCCTGTAACTTTGGAACAAGAGTACTGTATGTACCTAACCATTCTACCTGCACTTAAAATATTGTACTAAGTGAATATTTTGTAACAGCGCCTTGATGCCGAGGGCAGTTTGTGCACTTTATAAACGGAAATAAATAAAATTAATAAATATGGAAAAGCCCCCTACCAAGTGGGCTACAGGTTTTAAAGAGTCAGTGAATATCAAATAAATGGCAATAAGAGATCCAGACATAAGATATTTTTTTGAATGCCATTACCTACCTGTGGGTTAAAACTATAAAAGATGGCGGTGGTCCCTAGTAAAGCTCTCGACAAACTCAGAGTTTAACAGTTCACAGGATTGTGTGTGGAGAGGAATTTCAGCTTAGTGGGTGCAAGGTCTACAACAATTAACTCATTTCAGGATTACTTTTCCTCAGAAGAAGAAACTGTCCCTTTACTAGTTGGTGCGGGACTCCCTACATGAATAACGAGAAGGATTCACTAATGCTGGAAGAGATGAATTTGGACTTCAATCAAGAAGGCTCAACTCGAACAACAGGAAAAATACAGAGAAACCCAGTGAAAATGGAAGAGGTTGGAACTGTAGCAACTCAAGCTGCATGAATCCAAAGCTGAGAAAGAAAGACACCCAGAGTCGGGGTACTGGAATTCCAGCTGAAGATTAAAGAGTTGTAACTGAAAGAAGTCAATACCAAATGTCCTCCATTCAGCCAGAAAAGTGATGGTGTGGTGGTCAAACCCTTCCTTAGGAATTCCCAAAGGGTTGGTGAGTGAGAATAATTAGGGAAATGATATTCTTTTGCCGTTGAAATCCTTCAAAAGGGCTTGTAGAATAGCTGGACTGAATGGCACTGCACAGGCCTTATGTCTTATAGTTCCATTGTCCCAAAGTAAGTGCTTTAGAAGAACTTCTGAAGTTGACTGATGCTGAGCAAAATGATTATGACAAAATGAAGAGTGAATTGAGTGTATCATTTGCGAAAACTACCTCTCAATGCCTTGTAGAGATTCAGGGAGCACAATCAAAGTGTCATGTCACCTGGTATGCATGGCTGAATACTTCAGTGAATGGCCTGATTGGATATGTGAAAGGTTACAAGGAAGACTTATTAAAAGGTATGATTAACTGATTAGTTGGTTATATCAGCAACATGTTGAATCTGGAGTGCTGTACAAAAGAAGCTGGCAACTGCAGCTGACCTCTAGGTATCTATTAAATAAGGGATCTTGAAGAAGGTGGGTAGGCTTTATTCACCTACATGGTGCAGGACCCTAATAATGCACCCCCCCCCTAACTCCCCACCACTAACTGCCATCAGTACCAGGCTGAGTGTTCTACATTCAGTCTGGAACCTGTGACATCACATCATATGGCCCAACAACATCCATTCTGACTCGTTAAACTAAGAAATGACCATAAGAAACACTGCCATTTTCACAGCTTATACAAACTAGATTCGAAACAAAATGAAATAATGATAACAGATAAGCACATACAATCATGTTCATGAATATTTACAACATAATTTACAATTATCAGCACAGATACCCAAACTTGTTCTGTCATCCCCTGCACTCACGTTCTGACATACTCCTGATGCCATTTAGGTTGAATTTTCTCTCTAGAGCTCACTCTCCGCACAACCCCCTCACACTTCTCAACACTTTGTTCCCTAGTACCATCACCTAACAACTCCTGAGACCTCGGACATTGCTTGTCTAACCATTCCTGCCAGGGTACTAGTCTTCCTATAGACCACACTTCACCACCTTCCACAATAACCACACCATTCCTAACCACAGTAATCTCCTTTGTCCCAAGATACTTGTCACATTGACATTTACGTCCCATTCTAGGATTCAGTATCAACACTGACTCTCCCACTGACCACACTCTTTGTTTAGTTTTTGTTTTCACTATCAAACACTCGTTTATATGATTCTTGCCCTTCTTTTATAGTTTTAATAATCTTTTCCCTGGCTACTTGTACTGCATTTGCCAAACCTAACCAACCTAGACACAACCTAGTGCCTCGTTCTCGTCCCTTGAGCGAAACAAAACGTGACGCCTTGGTCATTGAATGTGGAGTGGTACAGTAATCTCACATCATATGTCTGAGTTCTTCCCTCCATGGCAACCTGGCCTTGATGTCAATTGAATTCTCCTTCGATTAACTGATTCATCCATTCCACTAGCCCATTGGACCTGAGATGGTACAGTGTAGTGTGTGTATGCTTGATGGAATATCAGCCAAAAACGTTCTCATTAACTCTGAACAAAATTGTACCCCATTATTCGTTGTGATTTCCTTCGCAAACCGTTCCCTGAAAAACACTACATCTAAGAATTTTACCATCTGCACCGTAGTTGCTTCCCCGGTGACTTTCCACTCTGCTAACTTGGAATGATTATCAACCATCACAAATATATACATGCATCCCCACCCCAAACCTTGTATGGCTCCCATCACATCAATAGCCACCTTAATACATGGTTGCGATAGTACTTCAACTGGAATGAGGGGTATCTTTTTAACAACCTTGCACTTATCACTGTTGGCACATGGCCCACACTCTCTCACTACTCTCTCTACACAACTGTCAATGAAAGGCAACCAATAGCTCTGTCTCCTATTGGTGCCACTTATGCCCAAATGACTTTGGTGAGCTAACTCTACCAATTTTTGCCTCTACCTTGAATGTTCTACACACCTCTCCTAAGTTTCCCTTCTTTGATGGTCAACTCATCCTTAACCTCAAACCATACGTCAAACTCCCTGTCCAATGCTGTTCTTTCCAGCCAACCAGAAACTGTCCACTCCTTGACACAGCATATGATATCATGACTCTCCTTGGCCAAACTCCATTCCTGTAAACGTACTGCCTCCTCCTCTAGGCTCGCTACTAACACTTATTCAGTTAATCCTTTCCCACCCAGTACTCCAGTGTCCAATGGAAGAAGTGACAATCAGCTACTACGTTTTTCCCCTCTTGCACGAAACAATACCTGAAAATCATACGCTTGTATTCCCAGCAGCCATCTTGAAGTCCTTGGCAAAGAGTTCCTCCACATTTCGAGAACATTTGCATCTGGGGTCTTTCACACTCCCACTAATCTGGGGTCTGAAATATTACAGTGTGGACATTTTGGTACATCTGCCTGGACTAAGAAATTAGTCAGGTTTGTGGCGATTGGTTAGTGGCTGTGCACAGACTCAGGAAGGGGATTGTTCCTAAAGTGTATGCCGTTGCCTTGCTTTGTGTTTCCAATCATTACAATTTACAAAAACAGAAAAGAAAAATTATTGTACCATCTGCCGTTTCATGTGTTGTATTTTTGTGTTTCACTGAACAAGAAGGGTTTTCCGACGGTGACCCGAATTCCCTGAGTGTAGAGACTTGTATTTGAGCATCCAGTCGCTGACCTGAAATGCCTCAGGTGGTATCGTTGAGGTTTCTTTGTCCAGTTCTGTCCCATCTACGTGATGTAAAATTGTGTTGTGCCAAGAGACATGAACCAGACAATGGGCCTCATTACATGGATGGCGGTAAGGGTTTACCGGTACCGGTATTTTACCGGTACCGGTAAATCCTTGATGCCTTACTACGAGGTCCTTTGCGGGTTGGGGAATTTAACGCCTGCTTTTTGCAGGCGTTAAAATCCAACCCGCAAAGGGACCCAGGGAGCTAATTACGGTACCGCAATGTGCGGTACCGTAATTAGCGCCTTCCCCATTCCCATTATGCCCTATGGGGCAAAAATGGGAATGGGGAAGGACAATGGTGGAAGGGGGAATTACCACCCCGCCAACCTTGGAATGGGGCGGTAATTTCCCTTTCCGCCAAGGCGGTGCCGGTATTTTACCGGCATGAATCATGGCTCCACCATCTGTGTAATGAGGCCCAATGTTATCATCAACACACCTACTAAATCACCAGGTTCATGAATAATCAATTTACTGTAAGCCCCACCTTTTTAAAGCACCGAGCAGTGTGATCGCCATAGCTGTGGTTTGATCTTTTGTGCTGCGCTTCTGATTGTAGTAAAAATGGGTGGCAAGGTGAGAGTAATTTCATAACTGTCACGTTACTGCCTTATTACCGCCTGCCATAATACAGGTTTGGAGGCAAAGTGGATGATGCATCTCCAGTATTTACCTCCAAAATTTGGTAAATGTATCTCCCAGTAAAACCACTCATGTAAAACCCACTGAGGCCCTGATTCATGGAATTATTTGCGTGTAAAACAGGGATTTGCGTGCCATTCTGCCCGCAAATATGGACTGCAAAAATGGGGATTTACACCACTTTACCGGCATTCAGGATCCTGTAGTAATGCCAGGGTACCAATGGCGGTAATGTTAATCGAGTTTTTGCAATATTTCTGCAGATTTACAGTGTTACTGCCAACATGTTGATGAGGCCCAATGTTCCTTACATCACAATTACAAAATAAATACAAAGATCAATTGGTGTAAAAACTAAATAATGACAGAGGAATTAGGAGCTGACAAGATCCCCCTTTAGGCATGATGTTAATTCAAAGTAACACCTCCAGGCATCTGTACATTCTCAGCCAGGAACATCCCATGGCTTGGTTACATACTGTCCCAGATTGTGTGCCCTGCTTGACTGTAATGAGAACAACCTGACCTCGTTTTACCTTGCAGAGAAAATATATTAACTATCAAGAATGCGAAGTTGCTAAATCGCAAAGTGAAGACGGCTAACGCTAGAAATGGTTTACTGCGTTTCTGTCTGTTTGAAAACTATCCCGTCTGTAAAAGTCAGGTGAACATGTGTATATCCACTGATGTTGACGCATTATTTTAGAAAAGGCTTATAACCAATTCCTCGTGAATCTGATCTCATGAGCCGACCGAGGATAATATAATTGCCGCAGTTGAAGTGCCTATCGACCACAGTGCCGCAAGGTGAAGCAAGTAAGAGGACATTTTGAAAGTGGAGTAAGATGACATGAGGGGATGCGACCTGGAGCTCTCAATACAATTTTGAGGAGCTCATTTTCAATGTCCCCGGAGTGTTAATGGAGGAGATAGAGACAGGCACAGTTGTGTCTTAACCAGTGGTGGAAATGTGGTAGGGGATCCCTCAAGGTCCGGGAGGGGTCGGAGTTTGGGGGGGGGGGCGGTGCCTGAGGAGGCGGGGTTAGGGGGCGGAGCTGGCAGTTGACCTCCAATCAAAAGAAATGTCCAAAATAATAGTTTAAAACAGCGCAATTTCTTTACATATGAATTCCACTTTAAACCACTTGCATTGCACTGGTGATGAGTTACTGCACTGTGCGGATAATAGTTTTGACCAGTGTTGCCGAGGAAATATTATTTTAAATACACAAATTGCATCGCATTTTATTAAAAAAAACCTCCCCATTGGGTACTATTCCAACGGGGTGATTTCTGTTCGCCAGAAGAAACGTTTTATTTTACTTGAACCGCATCCGCACAGCTCCTGCAGCTCCCCTCTGAGAGCAGTTGGGTGGATGCATTGTGTGTCATTGTTCCAATGTTAATAGGGCTATTTATTTATTCATGCAATGTTTGTGGATACCTGTGTATTTATTTATTTATGCAAGGTTTGTCGGATAAAAGCATCCGAAAAACCTTGCATAAATAAATAATCTGGGTCCATGGATCCGACAAACATTACATAAATAAATAAATACACCGGGTCGTGGCCGAGGACTGTAACTTCCACTGGTGATCCCTCGCACGGGGTCACCAGAGAAAGTTACAGTTTGCATGTCTTGCAGCTGTGCCCTGGATCAAAGTCCTGTAGGGGGCCGGAGCAGCTCAGCAGCTCATTGCTGCAATGAGCGCTCTGCCGTCGCTGGCATTTTTTCCCCTATTTATTTTGCATGTAACCCAGCGCAGAGCATGGGTTTGGGGTTTGTGATGGCTGACTCTGGCCAGACCCCAAGATCCGGGTCCACATCTGCTGCCGGATCTCAGATCCGGCAAGAGCCGGCCCAATGACCAGCACTGGTTTTAAAGCCTCTATTTACGCTCTGGGTATTTTCATTGTTGTTAAAGGAGGCGGGTGAGGATGGAACAGGAGTTACCTTTCCGCCTCCCGTTTGCTCTCCGCCTTCAAAAACAAATTGTTTTTACGTGTTCATGCTGGGGTAAAACCGATGATTTCCAATGGAATATGTCTTCTTTTTGCACCTGAATAAAAGCAGGCTGTTTCAATAGGCAATCATTGTAAATGCCACTTGCCATGCATACATGGCAGGAAGTGTTTACATTATTTACAATGCAAAGTGCAAATAGAGAAGTGTAAAGAGGCTTCTGCTGCCTCTTTACACTGCTCATTTTCACACTGCAGAGCAAATGACAAACACTTCCAAAAGGGGACCTGTTTGCACGTAATTGCCCTCCGGGCAATTTACATTTAAAAAGAAAATGAGCGCCAGAATGTTTTTGGGCGATTGGTGTAATTGGGGCACCACAATCCGGGCTGTCCTTGGTTTTTGCACCTTTTACTCACATTAGCAAAACAATTGACAGCGCTGCCAGCCATGTGAGTATATATACATGCTGCTTGTTTTCCATGGAAATTCCCACATCTCTGCACACATGAGCATTCTGTTCAGGAGCGAATGCAGGCACGCTTACATCACAAAGCTGTTTGAGGAGGTGTGGGAGCAATTCCACCCTCCACCCCCCAGGCACATGCAGTAGGTGCACAAATATATATCTATTTTTTTATTGATATAGCTGATAAAATCATCTTTACAATATAATTCATTCATTAAAACAAATATTTGAAATTTATATATATAATATCACACAATAAAACGTAACCAATAATCAATTTCATGCCGATGAAATTATGCAGGGTCAAAAACAAACAACAACAACCTTAACATCAATCGCCCTGTTAAATATCAATACACTATGCATTTAAAATGTAAATAAGACAAAAACAAGTAAGACACAAAAACCAAAAAAAAAGAGAAGAAAATATTGCATGGAGCGTAATTTACTAGCAGAGATCGATCTTCCACCAGCACATTGCGATCCACCCCACCTCTGCCTGCATCAGAATGACCCCCATAGTGTTTTTCTTATACTTACTGCCTAATAGGGTGTTCAGAAACAAACTGATCGATGGACGCATTTTCTATACCCTGTGAAGTCTCTGGCTACTGTATAATTGAATGGATTTGCATGAATGGGTCATTAATTTAAAAACTTTTTTTTTGGTCTTACGTTAGGTCTGTTGTATGTGTTTCGGGGAGTTTTGCCTTTTAAGCTGTTCCTAACAGAACACATGAAAATATTTACTTGCCCTTTGGCACAAATTGGTCTAGGGAATTCAAAGCGACATTTGGTGAAGTAGTATCAGGATTAGTCAGGCGAGTACAAAGGCAGTGAATATGTCAAGGGAAATGTGCACTAAATCACACAGTGAATAGCCTTGAATTAAACTACGTGCACACAGGAACCAAGACTCATGTATGCTGAAACCCAGGAGTGCAAATAGAGCGTGACAACAAAACCAATATATGAAAAGGGATGTGGGGTAAGCACCTGACCGCGAGGAAAGTCGGCAAGTGCCTTACCCCCAATTGCTGTTACAGGTACTGACAGCGCTAAACCCACGTAGAGGGCAAGCAATGACAGGATCTGTGAACTAACACTCTTGATGGTATTAAATAAGGAAACTAAAAAAACAGTACTCACGAGGACGAGAAAACCCTCTTGAATGTCAGCAAGCCCACGAACCCTGTTGATCAAACTGGGACCCAGAAAGGCTATAACAGCAATGGGAAGATAACTAAATACCTAAATTGGAATAGTGATTACAGAATAGTGAGGAAAACATAGGCATTCACACAGGAGCTAGCTACAACAGCACACCACACCTAATAATCAATTGGGAAATAAATGCAGAAGTGCAATGGAAAACATGGAATGGATCCCGATAGAAAGTAAGGATCAGGAGCAGGGAAAAATGAAATTACCAAGGCAAACTTCCCCCACTCCTCCAAGTAAAAGACAGAAAGCTAATCTAAGAGGAAGGCTAAGGCATAAAGGTTTACAGCAGCAAAGGACAAAGTCAAAGAAATATAGAACACAGACAAACTGGGCTGCTTCTAAAAGGGGAAAGCACTGAGAAATGCTGCCTGCAAACAGAGGAAGACAGAAAGGGAATCTAGGGAGCAGAAATCAATTTAGCACATGAATCCGGAATCCAGGGCGGAGGAACAAGAAACAGGAACTAGGACCTAGGCACAAAAGCTAGGAACAAGGAACAAGGGACACTGCAACGATGACCAGCGCTGGCCTGAAGTAAACTGAGGCTTTTAAAGCTGCTTAACGAGCACACCCATCAGGTGTGCCGCCTGCTGCACCTGCAGCCACAGGTGTTGCCTATCCTCCACCCAACCTTGTCCTGCAAGGGAGGAGGTGAAGCAGTGAGCCAGGCATTCTGGGAAGCATAGTCATTTGATCAAAGTAGCATGCTGGCTGCCAAAAACCTGGAATGGATCCGGAAGGGAAGTAACTTGGAAAATAAGGTTTTAGCGCTCCCAATTCATCACATCACTGTAGCATAAGGTTCGGAGGAAAAATCCAGTAGGGAATAAACCCCAAATCATGCCCCCAAGTGGTGGGAAAGGGAGCAAAGGGAGCGAGTCGTGACAAGTAGTTTCCACACTTATGTTTTTGAAAACAGAAAATGTTGCGTCCGTAGGCCATTATGTATGCCTTCTGAAGGGAGAAACCTGAAGGTATTCTTACTCCTACTCCCCCAGATTCTCTTATCAGGTGGCCAGGAAAAGGCCATGCTTTTGGATCCTGACATTGGAGGTGGAGAAGCGAGGGAGGATCACCTGGGTGGATGGTCTTTGGGTATTGGTAGTGGGGTATCCACAGGCGAGCCATGTTTTCCCTCTTTCCCTATTGGAGACCAAATTAACCCTCTGCCAGCTTTCAATAGCTATTGTACAGCATCTCTCCTCATTTTCCCACACTTTACCCATGACAATACTGGGACGAGAAAGAGGCGAAGAGGAGTAATAAACACTAGTAACTCCTTTCACTACTCTAGTACTGGGACGAGGAAGATGCCTGGAGTCTGTTGTGAGGGTCAGGCATCTCCGAGAAACACTACTAATTATGGTCAGGCAATTGTAAGTAAGGACTCACACCTGCAACCTGTTAAATGGTTGCAGGTGTATAAAAGGTGGCACCAACAAGCAAAGTGGAGAAGGGCTGGAGAGACCAGCTGGTGTGGAGACTGCAGACGACCGTTGGGAGAAGCAGAGGCGGCGACCCTGTGATGGTGATGGTTGAGTCCTGTCTTGAGATTGGTGTTAGAGCCAATGTTCTAATCTGTGGAGGACGCACTACAGGAAATAGTGCCGTAATGGACCGTTATATATTAAAGAAAGATTTTTAGAAAGGCTTGCTGTCTCTGTGTGCTACGTCTGTACTGGAGTGTCTGAAGGGCTGGAGGAACCCTTCATTTGAGCAGCAGGAGCCACTAAAGTCTGACTGTCAAACTTGGAAGTGGAAGCAGAGCGGACCGTGTCTGCATGAAGCAAAGAGCCGGTGAGTTTTGTTGAGAAAAGAAACCTTGGGTTGCTTCGTCTATGATTGTTCCACATGGTCACATTGTATCGTGCAACCCGCAAGCAGCGGTTCTTTCCCTTATTGAACCAAGTTTAAAGTGCACTGAGTGAATATGAGTGAAAGGAAAGTATCTTTCCGGTGTCAAAAGGAGCTTTCAGTGTTACCAGCAAGCATGTTATAAAAGAAAAGTATCTTTCCATTGTTGAATCAAGTAAGGCTGTCAACAAGTGTCAAGATTAACATAGGAGTTACATTTTCTCACAGAAACGATTGTTTAATTACAGCTAATCTTACAAGATCTCAATTAGCCTTGAAAACTGACTGTGAAGCTGAACCAGCATTACCCAAAGGCAATACATATTAAGAAGCAAAAGAGGTTAATGAAAGTGTTTAAATCAGCACTGCCAGATGAGGGTAAATACATATGTAGTTGGAGGTAAAATCTGAAAAAGGGGTTTGTTGTTGAAATATGAACTGTGCAATTTTGAATACCGAACAGATTATTTTTAATGGTAGATAAGTTTTATGGGTAGAGCTTCAACATGAAAGATGAAAGTGAAATTGCCCAATTGAAAGCAACAGATCAAATAAGAGCACAAGAGTGAGAGAGCATGATAAAAAGGTGAGGATTCAAACAACCACCACAAAGTGAACTTCATGAATGAATATAGGGTGGCAAGGCCAAAGACTGACATAAGGGTGTGTAACACATGGGGGCAAAGCCAAGAGGCTAACCAGGCGAAGCCAAGCAAGTGTAACCCTGCACATAAAGCCAAGAGGCCAACAAGGAAAAACTAAGTGAATGTGAATCTGTACAGAGGGGCAGATACAGAAGAACCTGTGTGGGCTGAAGAGCCTAGGACTCCTGGTTGCGTGCCCTGTGATGGGTGCACCGTGGGGTCTGACAACTGTGCCTAGACCAGGGAGCCCTAAATTGTGAAAGTGAAAGACATTGTGAAACAAGCCAAGAAGAAGCACTGTAAGTGAAGTGGTGATACAATTCAGAAGGAGGGTCAAGTTGACCTAGAGTTGTGTCGAACGTTTGGAAAGACCAAAACAAGTACATGTGGCTACATTAAAGTCTTGGGGCAGGGAACCTTGAGACTTGAGGAATTGCAAATGCTGTCTTAAGGACAGATCCTCAGACCCTTTTCTCTTGAACTTTGTTGCTTGGAAATTGGGGAAGGGAACCCCAAGGATTGTGTGGAACTGTATTGTCTTGAACTTGAGAGAGCTAATCTTGAACTTGGGGAAGGTTAGTTGCAAAGGAAGCAAAGAGCTGGAAAATGCGATGCACTTAGTGTTGATCGCCATTTCTTTTATTATTGACATCCCTACACAGTGTTTAGCTTTAGTTCTGAGCCAAGAATAGATTTTGTACACAGCCAGACCTTTAAGTTGAATTCTTTGACTCAAACTTTCCTTAGTTTCGTTCAGATAGGGAAATCCCACCTTAACATAGGGCAAGTTAGGCCTTCTACCATCCTGACATTTGATTTAATAAACCATCTTATTCTAACTTTGAATCTGTTGTCTGTGTCTTGCTTCATGATGCCTTCACATAATGTCATTTTAAAAAAAATTGTAAAACAGTGTCATCCTTGTCATGGTCAAATTCCGAAACATTTTTTATCCACAGAAGCATGTGGATTTGTGGTGCTCCTCTGGATTGAGATTCTTTTCTGCAAAAGAAGTGTCCTTCATCTTTAAGTGGTGGACAGTTTTTATTGCAGATGAAGTGCAACATGGCAATGAAACGATGGTGAAAATATCTTGAGACATTGACAGGATCAAGAGAACAGAGTTCTCCGGCACTTTTTTATGTCGATTCCTTCTTTATTTAGTTTGCAAGTCCGCCCATGCATATTCTGCACAACTTAATGTAACAAACCGTGTGCCTAGGCCTAGGTTCCTTAACATGCCACTTACATCAGCATGAAATTGGAACCAGTATTCTTTTGTGTCATGCATATTTTTCTAGAAATGTGTAATACTTGTCTGCAACACTTCATCTTGGTCCTTTATTTTTTGAAGGAGTAGCTGACATGGTCAAAGAATTGGTGCATGTTTTTTAGTGTGTGGCGAACTCTGTAGCATAGAGTTGCTAATTTGCTTTCGAACAAGAGGTGGAAAATGTATTCTACTCTCTGCCGGTATCTTGCATCTTCAGAATACATTTGTAGGGCACGATACTCTGATGTACTGATTTGTATGGGTCTGTCATCGTGCCTTCCTTCTTATCCTGCAGAAATGAGTAGTGGAAAATAACGTGCTTCTACACTTTCTTCCCATATGCTCGTTGGAGACCCTTTGGCTTGACGCATTTGATATGTTTCTAATGCATCTTCCGTGGTGTCTCTGCAATTTAGTGGATTAATTGTGTACTGGTCTAAACTGTTGTCTGTTGTAATAGGATCAACAGGTTGAAATTAACCAGTTTGTGGTGCATCTTCAAATACTTTGGTGCTTTCTTTTAAGTTTTCTTCTATGTTTATATCTTTGTAGTATTCATTGTATTCTTTAAGATATTCTATGGCTTTTTTAACATTGCTTAAGTCTATTTTTGTCTTTTGTTTTCCCACCATTAACTAGTACAAGCAAAGATTGTTGTACTGGTCATCCTGCTCCTATTGTTTGTACATTTTCGTTAAGGTTGAATGGCAAGTATACTATTTTGCCACAAATGCCTTTGAGTAATTCTGATAAAGGCAATTTGGCAGTTTTGGGGTTGGAGATGTACTATACCTTGAATAGGGTTAACTGTTTGAATTATGATACTCTCATACAGGTTAAGTTATTGGAGAGATTTTGGAAGTGGACATTTTTCCAAGTTAATATTGATAGCCTGTGATGGCATTTGGTTATTATCAAGCATAGTATTGCAGTATGGTGATACTATTAACAAATCTGTTATATTGTATTTATGTTCTGCTGTTAGATATAAAGCTAATTGGAACCATTCTGATTCCTCATTGTTTTCTATTTTAAAGCCCATCTATATTATTTACTGTCGTGACTTGCCGCGTAGTGAAGAGTAATGGGCCTCTGTCCACAAATCACCCACAGGGAGAGAGTATAGAAACTCCCTGTGCGAGCTTTGAGGCCAGAGGTGGTTTGATGGTTCGCCGGATCCGATGACGCCGAGGACCCCAGAGGCTGTTAAAAGGAAGTTAGGGTTAGCACAGGCAAACACAGTACTTTGATATGAAGAAGTGTGCAAAACTCTCTTACCTAAGTCTAGCGGGATGGTGCTAGGGTGCCTGGGGTCAGATGCGAGGGAGCGTCAAAGATCCGGGCAGCCGTGTCCCAGATGGTAGGTACCGGCTGATACCTGTAGCCCTTCCATAGCCGAAGGGAACTTGAAACTGATCATGAAGCCAATGGTCGAAAGGTGGAAAGCCAGAGGGGAAATCCGAAAGCAATCCGTAGAGCGTAGCAAAAGAGTCCAAAGTACCAATATCCGTGCAGAGTTCCGAGCGACAGTATCCGTGGAGCAAGAAAGCCAATCCGTGGTTTGTAAGCCTGAGTCCAAATCCGATGCAGCAAACAACGTGAATCCTGAAAGCGCTGAACAGAGTCGTGAAACAGCTTTGAAGCGGTGAGCAACTCGAACTTCCCGGCTTTTACCTGCGCCGGCTCCCAGTCACGTGAGTGGAAACCTGATCACGTGATCGGGAAGCCGTCGCGGAACCAGGAAGTAACCGCGATTGGGTGCTCCAGCCCAAACGCAGTCTCCACGGGAGTTGGCAATGGAAACGAGGCAACAAACCGGGCCGGCATCTGCGCACGGCCCGAATCCGCCGGTGATGACGACTCCCTCGCACCATAGGTGAAGGGATGGCTTGGGAGGTGGACTGTGACCCGGGGAGTTTAGCAGTGTGTGTCGGGGTATCACGCGGGGTGGTGCGTAGTTGTGTAATTGACTTGTTGTGCATGACAGAGCCCCCCTCAATGGCCCACGACCACATGGGCAAGAAGGGTGATCCCGGTGAAAACGTGAAACAAGCCTTTGGGCATGGACCTCACTCGCGGGGACCCAACACCGCTCCTCAGGGCCAAAACCCGCCCAGTCCACAAGGTACTGGAGACCACCCCGAACCATACGAGAACCCAATATACCCGAGACCTCATATTCCACCGAGCCACCCACCGAAACAGGGCCAGGTGTAGACCGGAGACGGGTAGGGGCCGGACATGGTTTCAACAAAGAGGTGTGGAACACAGGGTGTATGCGCCAGGAGGCAGGGACTGAGAGGCGATAGGCCACAAGGTTGATCACAGCGGAAATCCTATAAGGGCCCACAAAACGAGGGAGTAATTTGCGACAACCAGGAAGCCTGAGATGACGAGAAGAGAGCCAAACCCTGTCCCCCACAACATAGGAAGGTGCCACTGCCCTCCTCCGGTCTGCTGGAGCCTTCGTAGACTCCTGGGCCTCCCGAAGGTGAGTAAGGGTTTGGGCCTGAATGGCCGACAAGTCGCGAGCACAGGCAGCAGCTGCAGGATTATCAGAAGGTGCAAGGACAGGGACAGGCAAGGTGCGAGGGTGTTGACCATACAAAACATAAAAGGGAGAAGAGCCAGTGGAGGAATGCGTGGCATTGTTGTAGGAGAACTCAGCGAGGTGTAGCAAACCCAGCCAGGACTGCTGGTGTTGCAACACCAGACACCGCAAATACTGCTCCATGGCTTGGTTCACCCTCTCAGTCTGGTCGTCTGTCTCCGGATGGTATGCGGAGGAAAAACGGGAATCGATACCTAGGAGAACCGTGAGTGCCCGCCAGGAACGGGAAGTGAATTGGGGTCCTCTATCTGAGACAATAACCGTGGGTAACCCAAAGAGGCAAAAGACCGACTTAAAGAAAAGATCGGCCAAGGCCGGGGGCTGAAGGGATGCCAGAACAGGGAATAAAGCGAGCCATTTTGGAAAAAGAGTCGACCACCACCCAAATGGTATCGAATCCCTTAGTTCGGGGTAGGTCTGTTACGAAATCCATGGATACCGTGTGCCAGGGCCTGGGGGGTATGGGTAAAGGAAGCAGGAGCCCCACCGGACGCCCTCTACGGTGCTTACACTGGGCGCATATCGCACATGTGTTAACGTATCCTTCTACGTCATGTTTCATGGAGGGCCACCAACACCAACGTCTGAGTAGGTCCAACATGCGTTTTTGTCCGGGATGTCCATTGATGGCGCTATCGTGGGACCATTCCAGAGCGATATTGCGAGCGTCGGTTGTCGGTAGCCATAATCTGTTTTGGATATACGGTAGCCCGTCATGAAACACTGGATCCCACTCGGTAACCTGATCAGGATGTAGTGAAACCCGTTTGCGAATGGAATCCAACAAAGGCAGAGGGGTACAAAGACAAATGACATGTTGGTCTAATAGATTTTCCTGGAAAACAGGCAAGGATACCCCACCCGGAGAGCAAGACAACGCGTCCGCCTTCCCATGGGACTGACCGGACCGATGTTTGATCTGGAAGTCAAAGGCTGCGAAGAACAAGTGCCACCGCACCTGCCGACTGTTAATACACTTTAGTGAGGCCAAGTCCTGGAGGTTACGTTGGTCGGTGAACACAGTGACAGCGTGCCTTGCCCCCAACAGATGATGCCGCCAGACCTGGAAGGCATCCTTGATAGCCAACAGCTCTTTCTCCGTGACGGTGTAGTGCAACTCCGTAGCAGAGAATTTCCGGGAATGAAACGCTACCGGATGCAACTGACCCGAAGAAGGGCAGCGTTGGGACAAGATCGCACCAAGGGCGAAGGAGGAAGCATCAGCCTCCACAATGAACAGGAGTTCTGGGTCAGGGTGCTTCAGGACAGGGGCTGTAGTAAATGCTGACTTCAGGGCGTCAAAAGCTACTTGGTGTTCATCCAACCAGACAAAAGGCGACTTGGGGCTGGTCAGGGCAGTAAGGGGGGCTACAAGGGACGAGAAATCCTGGATGAAGCGCCTGTAGAAATTCGAGAACTCAAGGAATGATAGCAGGGCCTTAATGTTACAGGGCTTTGGCCAGTCCAAAACCCCACGGACCTTGGACTGGTTCATTGCCAAACCCCCAGGGGTAATATGGAAACCCAGAAATTCCACACTTTCAGTGTGGAACTGACATTTCTCGGGTTTGGCATAGAGTGAGTGTCGGCGGAGACGGGACAGTACCTCGCGGACATGTGATATGTGGTCCTTCATGTTCTGTGAGTATATCAAGATGTCATCAAGGTATACTGCTACACACACATCGTGAAAAACCTCATTCATGAAACGTTGGAAGGTAGCAGGGGCGTTACAAAGCCCGAAGGGCATGACCACATATTCAAACGATCAGTAGCGAGTACAGAAGGCCGTCTTCCACTCGTCTCCGGAGCGGATTCTGACCAGGTTATAGGCTCAGCGGAGATCGAGTTTTGTGAAGATGGTAGCATGGCTTAACCTGTCCAATAATGGGGTAATCAGAGGAATCGGGTATCAATTCTTGATGGTGATAGAATTTAGTCGGCGGTAGTCCACACAAGGACGCAGATCGCCTTCCTTTTTGGGGACAAAGAAAATAGGGCTAGCCGTCGGTGAGGTGGAGGGACGTATATGACCGACCTTCAAGGCTACCTGTATGTACTCCTTTAGTGCTTGTTCTTCCGAGGGAGACAAGGAATAGATGCGGCCTGAGGGAATCACGGAGTCAGGGAGCAGGTCGATGGGGCAGTCGTAGGAACGATGTGGTGGGAGCACCTCCGAGGATCCCTTATCAAAGACCTCATGGAAATCCCCGTATTCTGTAGGGAAACCAATGGTAACAGCCCCCACCACATGAGGCTCCAGGGCCATAGGAATGTCTTCATGTAGTGTGAGTTGCGCCATGGCCCCTAGGGCTCGTGGAGGTGATTCAGTGTCGTCAGGTGCGGTGAGACAATAGTTCTGACACGTTCCTGATTCGAAGTGAACCTGCCCAGACTTCCAGTCAATCAAAGGGTTGTTGTTGATGCAACCAAGGGAGACCCAGTATGATCCCAAACTGTGGCATTGTAATCAGGTTGAATGAGATAACTTCTTGATGCGTGTTCTGTATAGTTAGGGTGACCGGGGCGGTCTGTTGCTTGATTGGGCCTGAAATCAGTGCTGTGCCATCCACCGCCTGTACCGGCTCTGGATGTTGCTTGGTAATCAGAGGTAGATTTAAGGACCCGGCCAGTTTAATGTCAATATAGTTGCCCGTGGCGCCAGAGTCTAAGAAAATCGAGACAGCATGAACAATGTCGGGTGTTGGTTTTAACGTGGCCTGTACCAGCACTGGCCTAATCCTGCCAAAGGTGGGGTACCTGTCTGGGGAAATGGAAGTACTGCTCGAGCCGGCCCCCGGGTCTAGGGTCGAGCATTCCGAAAAACCGGATTCTTGAGGGTAGGGCGTCTGGGACATGAGTTTACAAAATGGCCATTCAGGCCGCAGTAGAAACAAGCGTGGTCAGTTCTTCTGCGGTCCCTCTCCAATTGTGTGATGGGGCTGCGAATACCACCTATTTGCATGGGCTCGACGCCTGTATCAGAGGAAGAGGAAGGCAAAGTGGTATTGGGGACTCCTGTTTCGAACCGATGTTCGGAACGCCTTGCCTCAATTTGTAACGCCAGGTCCACTAAATCGGTGTGGGTCGTGGGCAAGGAAGGGACGACAGCCATAGCATCTTTCATGGTGTTGTTGAGCCCTCTGTAGAAGACAGCTGCCTTTTTTTGTTCAGGCCAGGACGTTTCAGCAGCTAGCTGATTGAAACGAGCAATGTATTCTATGAGGGATCCCTTTCCTTGAGTCAGGTCTAACAGCTCGAGGTCCCGGGACTGAGCCTTGTGACGTGTGTCGAACACACGAGACATTTCTGTGATCAGCAGCTCAAAGTCGTATAGGACAGGGTTGTCGTTTTCCAACAAGGGGTTAGCCCATGCTGCAGCGGTGCCGGCCAAATGAGACAAAGTGAATGCTGCTTTTGTGGTGGCGTCAGGAAAAGACTGAGGTCTGCAGAGGAAGTGTAGTTTGCACTGGTTTATAAAGTTGCGAAACTTTCTAGGGTCACCATGAAACCTCTCTGGGGCGGCCAAGGGAAAGGGCGTGGGCATGAGTACTGGCAACTGAGGTGCTGTAGGGGCAATAGGAGGCTGGGGAACAATAGGCTGGACAACTGGGAGTTGTGCCGCGGCAGCGGCCTCCCCGAACTCAGCATCAGCGGGCAGAGGGTGTTGTGTGCTTTGGATCAAGTCTAGCCTCTGATGTATCACAGCAGTGGCGGCACCCATATCCGCCCTTAGCAATGTGAGTGCCTGTACCAAGGCAGCCACGGGGTCCTCAGCTGCAGGCTCCATACTCAACACAACGCAACGGCTTCACAGTCTGTCGTGACTTGCAGCGTAGTGAAGAGTAATGGGCCTCTGTCCGCAAATCACCCACAGGGAGAGAGTATAGAAACTCCCTGTGCGAGGCCACAGGTGGTTTGATGGTTCGCCGGATCCGATGACGCTGAGGACCCCGGAGGCTGTTAAAAGGAAGTTAGGGTTAGCACAGGCAAACACAGTACTTTGATATGAAGAAGTGTGCAAAACTCTCTTACCTAAGTCTAGCGGGATGGTGCTAGGGTGCCTGGGGTCAGATGCGAGGGAGCGTCAAAGATCTGGGCAGCCGTGTCCCAGATGGTAGGTACCGGCTGATACCTGTAGCCCTTCCGTAGCCAAAGAGAACTTGAAACTGATCACGAAGCCAGTGGTTCAAAGGTCGAAAGCCAGAGGGGAAATCCGAAAGCAATCCGTAGAGCGTAGCAAAAGAGTGCAAAGTACCAATATCCGTGCAGAGTTCCGAGCGACAGTATCCGTGGAGCAAGAAAGCCAATCCGTGGTTCGTAAGCCTGAGTCCAAATCCGATGCAGCAAACAACGTGAATCCTGAAAGCGCCGAACAGAGTCGTGAAACAGCTGTGAAGTGGTCAGCAACTCAAACTTCCCGGCTTTTACGTGCGCCGGCTCCCAGTCACGTGAGTGGAAACCTGATCACGTGATCGGGAAGCCGTCGCAGAACCAGGAAGTAACCACGATCGGGTGCTCCAGCCCGAAAGCAGTCTCCACCGGATTTGCCAATGGAAACGAGGCAACAAACCGGGCCGGCCTCTGCGCACGGCCCGAATCCGCCGATGATGACGACTCCCTCGCACCATAGGTGAAGGGATGGCTTGGGAGGTAGACTGTGACCCGGGGAGTTTAGCAGTGTGTGTCGGGGTATCAAGCGGGGTGGTGCGTAGTTGTGTAACTGACTTGTTGTGCATGACACCTACTTTATCTGGAAGTTCAGCAGATGTGGTTTGAAATTTGCCATTTCCTTTTTGTATCTGCTTGTAAGGATGTTACTGTTTGGAAGATGTTGGCTTAAGCTTTATAAATTAACTTTATTTTCTAACTCTACTCCAATTCCAAAATATTTACTTTGTATGTGTTGTATTTGTCTGAGGAGTTCTTCAGCTATTCCATTTAGAAGATTGTCATTTAGTTTTTGTAGTTCTCAAGCAGGACATTTTGCATTGTACAATCTATTCACAAGGTTGTACATTATAGAATGGTGTGTAGCTAACATTTTTATATGATGGAAGGTGCTTTGACAAGCATTTTCTGAAATTAAGGCTAATGAATGTCCTTGTAGTCCAGTGTTGATGAGCAGTGGGCAGGAGTCCATAGTTTGCAAAGTTTGTATTCTACTTTTGTCTTTTATTTTAATTTAGTGATTGATTTAGTGATTGGGGAATTCTCATAAGTATTTGAACAACTGTTGTCACACATTGTATATTGAGCTGCATCTCTATGTGTTCACTGAATGACTTGTCTGGACGAAAGGAACAGTTGTTTGAAAATTTGTTGGGGAAGATTTCTGTATTACGGTTTGTTTTGTCATAATGGTATCTGCTAGTATTTCAAAGCCTCGTCCATTATTGTCTATGACAACTGGATTTGTTTGTTCTTGCTTATATGCTTACCCATCAAAATATGGTTCTGTACTACTGATGTGAAACCATTCACCTGCACAGAAGTTGGAAAAGGTATCTATATTGACATTGCACATGGTTCAAATTTGTTTTTGTAGTTTATTCATTAATTTAGTTAGTGGTTTCATTCTGTTTTAGTTGTCAATCGAAGCTTCAAGAATCATTCTTCTCTGGTAATGCAGAATGTGATTTATCTGATTTTTTTAATGATATTGCTAACCACTCTGCAGCTGACAAGTTTTTGTGAAAAGGATTTTTTTGACTGTTTTACTGTGGCTATATTGACACTGCTAGATGTAGTTTGAGGTTGATCTTAAATTGTGGTTTCTTTGCTTCATATTATTTAGTTTTGAATGAGGTGCATTGTTTTTGTTAGTGCTTGCTTGTTCTGTTGTTTTCAGATTTCATATACATTGTTTTAACGGAGGGTGACTTTTCTTTCTTTTTATCTGCTTACTCAAAGGCAAATGTAGGAGAGATCAAACTTGTTTTGTCCACAAATTGAAAAAGCAAGCTGTAATTCAAATAAAGCTGCATGTGCATGTGCATTCTTCAAGATGTAGGAATTGCATCTTTTCATAACGAGAATATACAAACTGATGGAATGAACATGTTTTGAAAAGATGAAGTACATCTAACAAATGTTGGAAATTATATATTTCTTTCTAATTTTCAGAATGCTTTGAAACAGTTTTTGTGAAAGAAATAAAAAAAAAACAAGAAGAGTATGTAATAAAACATGTGTTAGTAGATACATTACATAAGGAAATTAATGGAAAAAAGGATCTTTTAAGAGCCAACATTATAGTATTAAAAGAAGCAGCAAAGTGAAGTTAAAACCTTCTTTTCCACTGCATAGTCCGCCGACATATTCTTTATCTGTGGACTTTGGTGTAGCAGAAAAGTAGAGGAAGTCATGTTGTAGGGTGGTGTAATATGAATGAGAAGTGTAAAAGCCTTGATCATGGATGAAACACCTTCCACACACTTCACACTTTATTTTTTATATTTTGTGTGGTAGAGGAAAGGAGTTGGGACGGAAAATTATTTCTGTCACCTTTTGTTCTTCTCTGATATACAAAAGCTCCAGTATTTGAATTAGCATATAATGTAATGCTAATGAAAATGTTGGAACTTCTTATAGAGTCTAACGACTTTAAACAGAAATGTAGTGTACATTTGTTTTTTTTTACTTTGTAAAGCAGTTCCCCATGGAACCTTTTTTTCAGTTTTTTTGGTGGAGGAAGAAGGGGCTAAGGAGTGAGGGTGGGGACGGAAGGGGCACCAACCACCGTAAGGGAGGGACAGGTGGACAGAGGAAGATGTAGGGCCTGCTGTAAAATCTAAGGTAGGGGCATTTTCTTTCATGCGTTTTTACCGCCGCCTCAAAGGCACTCCAAAATTCTCCCTGCAGAGAAGTGCCTAACGGCTCACACAAAGGATTGTTGACTGCACAAGATATTCCTCTGCCCCACTACGGTAGATTGGGTGGTGGCAGAAGCAGTTGAGGAAGATGTAGTAGATGTGGTAACTCTACTACGTGAGTAAGGAACTGCCATCCTCATGGCAGTCGGGTGTAATGTGCAGGTGTAGTGGCACATGGAGGTAGTGCTAAAAGAGTACTTCCCCTTTTGGCTGTGACTGAGTGTAGCACCACAGTCAGTGAAATGTACACAGACAGCCTGAGCGTGTTGTACCCCTCTGACAGTGGTGAAACACCTCTACACCATTGACTCTTTACAACCACTCGATGTAGTAGGTACCTCCTCTACTACATCTTCCTCTTCCTCCAGCAGCTCCTCTGCTGCAGGGCCCTTGTTCCCCTGTCCAGGTCCTCCAGGTGGTGGCCCCTGGGGAGGAGGGATGATCATGACTGATGCCATTTCCTTGATTTAGCTCCCAAAAAACAGGTCACAAAGTGACTCCTCTCTTCTGCTCTGACAGATTGAGAATGAGTAAAAGAAATGGGTGGGACCCCTTGGAGGAACTGTCCCTGGTCTTTTTTCCTGTCCGCTGTCTTCGGAGTCTAGAAAAAGGCCTTGGAAAGTTGTGCAAAGTTCACAGATCAACTAAGAATGGAACAGTCAGGGCAGGACTGGGAACCAAAAGTGGCCCTGGAATGTGTTTTCAAAGTGGCCCCACATGTTGCCGAAGGAACTAACACAGTGCGTGAGAGCAACCCTTCTATGAGGGGATTGCGAGTATTCCCAAGAAAATGTTGAATAAAATTAGTCAAAATGAGTGCACAAACCATGATAAAAACTATACGCTCTCTCATGCAGTTTCTGGAAGAGTTGACTGCGATGAGTGGTTCAGGCCTGTGATAGAGGGGTACCTGATGCAGTGCAGCATTAGTGCGACGTCCAGTGCAGTGCTATTTGTTTCCATAACATTTGACGTTTGCCTACCAACTTCCAATTTTGGTAAAAGTTGGCCACTTTTTTGGCCTATATGTGCCAGTTTGATGAGTTACTTCGCCATGCAGCTAGTAGTTTTGACCAGTGTTGCTGAATAAATATTCTTTAAATGCACAATTTGCATCACATTTCATCGAGAACCTCTGTCTTAGGTACTACTCAAACAGTCTGCCACAAAAGGAATGAATTGCCATTTGCAATAGTGGGCTACGTTTTTATGCCCCAGTCCGACAATGGATGCGCATTACCTCATTCAATAATGGCACCTCATGAGGTCTTTAAGGCTATTAGCACTCTGTGCCCCCCCCCCCACCAAAAAAAGTAAATGCAAGGTCATCTTTGAGGTAGTTTCGGAATTATGAATTTTTGGAATGTGGCCAGTAAGGGAAGGTATAATGTGTATTCCCAGGATTCTGATTGATTTAGTGGAGGTAATACTAACTTATATTTATAAATAGGCTTATTTTCCTTCTCTTGGGTATAGTCTGCTTTATTGCATATTACAAGAAAATGTGTGTGCAGAGAAAATCATAAAGGAGCGATAGAGACATCTCATTGTGGTATTTCTTTGCTTGCTAGCCGGTCTATAATAATGCCTACATGTTGAGGCCAGCTTTGTACCTTTTCTGAGAGCACAGGCTGACATGATGGGATGTGAATCACACGGCCTTGCACCATTCCTAATGTCACACAAGAGATGGCCTGCTTAGCAAAGCAGATGATTCGCACATTACCTACATTGGTGAGGATTCGTCCAGGGCGAGCAAAGTTATAAGCCGCCCAAAAAGTGATCTCCCTATGGGTTTAGCAACTTAACCATAACTAAGAGAGAGAGAGAGAAAGAGAGAGAGAGGGAGAGAGAGAGAGAAGGAGAGAGAAGAGAGAGAGAGAGAGAGAGAGAGAGAGAGAGAGAGAGAGAAGGAGAGAGGAGAGAGAGCGAGAGAGAGAGAGAGAGAGAGCTGTATTTAGAAAACAGAAGGAGGGCCACTATTTGCACAGTCAGTGAAAAGCCTCATAACTGCACATTCAGCTTTGCTTCCAATGTACATGGGAAGTGGCATGGGAATTACTTGTGGATGCATTCAGTCAAGATGAACAAATCTGAGTCCCTGCATGCCACTCTCCTTGTGAGAAGTGCATAACAGCAGGGAACTCCTTAATGAAGTCCATCGACCTCACAACCGCACCTGGCACTAATGAAGCTGCGTCCTGCAACCTAATCATGAAACTAACACAGGAAGTACGCCTTCAGTATGTTAAATCGCCATATTCATTTCCTAGCTACACAGCCATAAAACAGACATGCATTTTTCACTCAAGCTGCATCATTTCATAAAGTGCTCGTTCACATGCTCGTTCACATGCTGCAACGTGTGAATGCGGTGTGAAACAATGCATTTGTTATACATACGTCAATAATCGACATATAATCAATGCATTTTTCACACCGTTCACATCATGGCACAGACAGAGCCCATGGCAGTCCTGCTGGACGGTGTGGGCCGCTGCCCTCAGTGTTGGTTTTCTGGTTTGTTAAGTAAAGTGCTATGTCTCTGTGGTAGTGTGCTATCATTTAGAAGGATAGCACAGACATAGCACCTATACCGAAAACCAACACTGAGGGGCAGGGCTGCGGCCCACCGGTGCATTGCTTCTTCGGCATCACCAGTCACCACGGTGCTCGCAGGCTGCCATGCTCTCTGCCATCTGCCTAATGTGGGCTGGTGGTGGAAGGGGCATGTGCCTCGTGCACAGACTCCCACCATCTAGCTCATTGTGGCGAACTGATCATGGGAGTGTGCCAGCCCCAACATTGTGTAAACGGTGCCACTGCCAAAAGAGATTATACGGTTTCAGACCAGCACAACATATGGGGCCACTTCACATTATATGTAGCCTTCAGCAGGATGAAAGGCAGAGTCACTCATTTCAACTCTGGAACCTGTGATCTGCAGAACACAGACCTTAGCTGCAAGCACTTGTCTTCCTAGGATGACTGGACTGGTGATTCATTTCAGATCACATCTAGGGAGCAAGTGACATCTAATTATTTCCAGAAAATAGAGGATTTGTAATACTGTATTACAATTCACGGGTGGACTTCGAGTGCATCGCATTTTCTGATTCACCCCCGCGCCCTGCCCCTTCCAGTCACATTGCGGCCGACCTCCCCTTCTGAATTGCCAGAGGGCACTAAAGTGAGACACATTTTTTAATGTCTGCATTTTCAGGCGAATGTCCAGAAATGCCATAAACAGCAAGCTGTGTCAATATAAACGTGCATTTTTTAGCCGAAGACATCTGCAAAAGGCGTTAGATATGAAGCCCTGTTTCCCCCCACCCCTCTTTTAGCTGCTTGCTCTGGAGCAGTGACTATGCTTGGAGAGTAATGAAGTTCATGGTGGCGTCCTATTATGGAACCTCAATGATAAAAAGCCCTGTTGCGCCCCACCATTGAGTTCCAGTCCACAGACTAATAAGATTGCAAAGTTCCTGAGACTTACAGAGACACCCCCTAAGTCCCTCCAGCACCAGTGCAAGCGAAAACATCCAGACATTGTCAGAGTCCTGTTCCTTCGGGAGCAGGAGGCCTGGGGTTCAACGAGGACGATGGTAAAAAAGTTGGGAATTCTCTGATATATTATCCTTCAGCCTTCAGCTGAGATTCAGAACTGCACCCGTAGAAGACTGGAGTCCGAGACTGCCTGGATCCAGGGGGCAGTTAATTGGCCACCATTGTTCTGATCTAATTAGATCTTCTGAAAAGGCCACGTTAATGGCTCTTTGCAGGTCAAGGACATACTGCCACTAGTGGCTGTAGCTTCCACTTAAAACGCAATTCATTTCTCAGCTAATGTGCTGTCACCATGCCACAGATGAGTTCCTGCCTCTCGTGGCTGACCTCCCAATGGGCCTGTGCAATGAAAAGGGACTGGCATTGAGGGAGACAGCGCCATCCCTCAATAGGGACGAAGCAGACGTGCGCAATCCTTCTGCTGTTCCGAAGCCGCCGGACCACATTTATAAGAGCAGAAGCAGCAGCCGGACGACATTTATAAGAGCAGAAGCAGCATACCAGGGCAGACCTACAAAAGAGGAGGAATGTGGTTTGGAGCGTTGATTTGGAGCATGAGTAAAGCATGCTCCAAAGCTGAGGTTTGTGCGCATGTGGCTGTCGCTGACTGCTTGCTAGTTAAACACGTATAACAGGCAGCTACCACCATTCATCTCCAGCGAGGCTTTCATCAATACTGCTATTTACATTTATTTGAAAGTACACCCACATTTAATCAGTTATCACTAGACTATCGCCCCCCTCCTACCCAGCTGCTCCCTCCAGCCCAGGCCAGCCCAGCAGCCAGCCAGTCATTAACAGTACACTACACTACACTACACACTACCCACCACCCCCTGCCCACCTGAACCAAGCAATCTTTTTCTTAATTCATTCTTTGTGTCAATGTGAAAGCAAGGTTTCAAAAAATGCATTAATTACATGTCGATACGTATAATAAATGCATTTTTTCACACACACCCATTCCGGAACCGCCACCAACTCCATGTCACATCCGTTCTCACCTGGTCGTTCATCGCTCATAGTCGGAAATCGGGAAGCAGCCAGGCCTGGCTGCTTCTGCCTACCCAGACTGCAGCCAGTGCACGCGGCACCTGCGCAATGTGTGTAGAACAGTCTCAACTGCAGGCACGTGCGGTTCTCTGGGGTGGTGCCTCTCATTAGGCACGCAGGCGCAAGCCAGCATCACCATCAGCCCATCCCTGCAGAAAAGAAATGCGCAGCTAACCAGGGCAGCCAATTCAATGCGATCTACCCAGGCTGACCCAATCGTTTTCAGGTCCCCTAATTCTGTATCCTTGCGCTATGCGCCAAAGAGGCCCTATGCCCTGAGGCCTACCAGGGGATATCCCGGTGTCCTGGTGGGGCAGTCAAGCCCTGCTAACAGCTGTCAGAGGGTAAAGTTTCTGCTTGAAACTTCCAAGAATGGTCAAAAAGTGGATTTCAAGACATACGCGGAGCACGGACACCGGCCGTGGACACGTCATTATGCTGCATGAGTACGGTCACATATTGACATTCACAAGTGTCTGCGACGACATCACGGCTTTCGCGAACGTTGGAGATGGAAAAAGTTCATAAAAAGTTGTAAAAGTTTACAGGAACACTGAGAATGGTACTAGCAGTTGTGAAAGGGTAATGTTTCAACTTCAAACTTCATAGAATTACTGAAAATTGGATTTCAAGATTTCTGCGGAGCATGGACACTGATCATGGATACGTCAAATCGCTATTCGGGCACGGTAACATGATGACATTCGCGAGTGTCCATGACGACGTTACTACGTTACGAACTATAACGCATCCCAGTGATGTAACATTTGCGACCGAGCACCGATGTTTGCAAACTAATTACAAGTGCATCATGATGTTGTGGACATGTCTTTTGTTCACCAACGTTGGCGCATGCCGTGAAATCACTTAGGCACCAGTAAGACAGTAAGACAGAGATCCTCCTCATAATGCCAGTAAGACAGAGATCCTCCTCATCGGCACACCTGCACCTTCCTTTCCTGTCACTCTCTTGTCGGCCTCCCTTGGCTCTCTCCCTGCTCCCACCTGTGAGACTAAGAACCTCTGGGTCATCTTCGACTCTTTCTTTTCTCCATACATCTCTGATGTCTCTAAGAAGTCAAACTACCAACTGCATCTCCTCAGAGGTATTCTTCCTTTCCTCTCCTTCCCCCAGAGGCTCACTGTCTCTAGAGCTCTGGTTCTCTCTAGGCTGGACTATTGCAACAGACTCTTAATCTGCCTGCAGCTACTCTCTGCCCTCTGCAACTCATCCGGAACAGGACTGCAAGACTTGTCCTTGGTCTCAAGCCCTGGGATCATATCTCTCCAGCCCTGAAATACCTTCATTGGCTCTCAGTGGATGCAAAGATTAAGTTCAAGACCCTATGCATTGTCCACAAGGCCTCCTGGGACCTGGGTCCGCAATACCTGCAACTCTCCCTTCAGAAATACCTTCCTACTCGAGCTCTTCACTCCTCCACCTCCAACTCCCTCAGGGTCAGTCACTTCTCCAAGCAACGAGTTGGGGGTAGATCTCTTTCTTCGGCTTGGGAACAGCCCACCTGCCTCTCTGAATCTTCAGGAGGACAATCCTCGGTTCTGGAAGCACCTCAAGACCTTCCTCTTTGCGTCTGCCTTCGCTCTCCCTCTCCACTGCTGATCTCTGCCTGTTTGGCACCGGGCACCGGGCTATCTTCTGATTACGTGCTCCGATCCCTGCCCACTAGCCGCATACCCGCACTGCCTCCTGGCAACCCTTGCACTTGGGTCTGTATCTGCAACCCTACAGCCCTCTTCTTGCACTTATTTGACACCAGATGTCTGCGCCATATTCATGCACTTTCCACCTGCTGGCCTCACTACCTGCTATTGTTTTGATCACGTGTTCAGCACTTTCCACTCCTCCCCTGCCCTTTCCCCATCCCTCTCCCCTGCACTTGCGCGTTCTCAATGTAACTGCGTCTAGTAAGATCGTTGTTTTTGTCCTCCTTGTTTTGTACCCTTCTCTTGCCTCATCGCGCCCTGAAACACTTGTGTATGTGTGCGATATAGATAAAATATCATATCAAGTGGGACCGGGTGGTGACATTTGCAAGCTAATTCAAAGTACATGGATAACACTGCGGACTTGGAAGTACGTTCGCAAACATCACACGCTTAGGTGAGGTGATTGTGGTGAAAATATGCAGACACAGACATCTTTATAGTTTGTGGACAACTAATTGGCATTTTAAAAATATTACATTAATTTTACACATATATACATGAGTTATTTACATTTGGGTACTTTAAGATTGGCATGGGGAATCAGAGTGGCAAACAAAAATAGGGGAATGTGGGGAAGGTAAATTATCATGACGGCTGAACTGAGGAAATACATTTCATCCAAACGTTTATTATAAATACTTTCTGCGAAGACTTAGGGTGATTGTTCAGGGAAAGGGTCACAGGTACAGGTGGGGCAGTGAAAATCAATATTTTGTTTTAAATGACTTTTGACATAAGTGGATAGTTCTTTAATTTGATTGGTAGGTTGAGTCATCTGTACAGATAATTTGATCATTTTCTACTTTATTGTTGCTGCATTCTTCTTTATGTTGCTCTTTATTATTTTCCTGTGTTTCCTCTTGTTCTACATTGTGAAGTTTAAGATATATGAGAAAGCCATATTTTAATAACGTATGTATAACGTGCATTATTTTATTGGTTTGTAACATATATACATTTATTCACCATTAGAACATTCTTCATCACTTATATCCTGTTTAAGAAAAGTACTGCTCCAGCCACTGAAGTGTGCCTGCCATTTGTATGAAAATATGTAAAGGGTACTTTTAGTTATAAAAAAAGTGTCACACCTTTATTAAATTGGTATTGTTAATGTTTATTACGAAAAGAGAGGTACTCTTTACTTACTAAGTTCAGAGACAATCGGCCTCAATATAAATCAGCCAGTCTGGTATTTAAGTGCCGGTATTGACATATATACAGCACTTTATCAGACCGGCTGACTACAGGTTTGCCCGTGGGGCACGGTAGGTGCCCTACTGGCAGAAAACGCCATCATTAGCGGCACTGGTATTGCTGGTGCCGGTAATGTCAGCAAATCCCCTCATGGTGTCCTGTCGGACTCCATGAATGGAGATTAACACCGTCACTCCGGCCCTCGTAATCCAGCGGTAATTCCGTCAGACCGAATGCTGGAAACAGTAATTACATTTGCCGGTATCCTGGCAGGATAGCAGCCACCTTATAATGAGGGACAGTGTTTTTTGTTCTGTTGGATTTTTGTGCTTCAGTATTGAAGTTAATTGTTTACATAAGGTGTACTATTATGTGCAGTATTTGGTATAATCCATGATACTGTGTATTCATTTATGAATTAGTTTTCCATTGTGAAAGGAATCATTTCATATAGCTCTATATTTGGGTCCTATTAATTGTTTGTAATGTTGCTTTAGGTATAATTTTTGTATGAAATGAAAAAAAAGAATATTGTGTTTTCCCCTGTGGTTTTGGGTTATTTTGAAGCCACCTGGTCCCAGGTTTGTCTGCGGACAGTCGATAATGTCTGCGGACGTTTCAACTATTATATATCAGGGGAGAACAATTTTTTGTTATAAAGTTTAAACAGAGAAATTACCAAGTTGCAGGTTATTAGGGTGTGTAAAAACGTTGTTAAAGGGACATTATGGTTAAGTTGCAATGAAAAAAACCTATGCAATTCAGTGAAAAAACTTTAGTTAAAGGGACATTATGGTTGCAAAATAAAAGCAAAAATCCCAGGAAATTCAAAAGCTATGATAAACTATGCAACCATACCTAGTGCCACTGCCATACACTGCTAAGACTAATACCAAGGCCGTGGCGCAAAGAAACAATTGCGCGGCACGCATATTCATGGATTTACCGAGGCATCAGTAGCCATGGCACAAGGAACATGAAGCTGCTCCAGTAACACCCCCAACACGCCTACACGCGCAGCAAAAATCATGCAAAATGCCTAACACAGCGCAAGATCCCGCGACATCCCTGGACCAGTTAACAGCCCCCCATCCAAATCACGTGAAAACTCAGTGCAGATGAGTTTCCATGCGATTTGGCTGGGGTGCGGACAGGTTACGTGCTGAGTCTCCCCACGATTTGGCTGGGGTACATCCAGGGTACGTGCTGACTTTCCACGCAATTTGGCTGGGGTGCAGATGGGGTACGCGTTGAGTTTCCACACAATTTGGCTGGGGTGCAGACTGGGTAGATGCTGAGTTTATGCGCAATTTGGCTGGGTTGCGTCCGGGTACAAGCTGAGTTTACATGCAATTTGGCTGGAGTGCGGACGGGGTATTAGTGTGGCAACTCAGCCCGTACCCTGTCCGCACCCCAGCCAAATCACGTGGAAACTCAGCGCGTACACCGGACTCACCCCAGCTAAATTGCATGGAAACTCAGCAGGTACCCTAACGCACCCAAGACAAATCGCGTGGAAACTCAGCACGTACCCTGGACGCAAAACAGCCAAATCGCCTGTAAACTCAGAACGTACTAACATAATACGTGACACCTGCACAAATCCACAGTATGCAGTCCCCTCCTGACAGGACACACACACCCCAGCACCCATCACCCGAGCCTGCAGGCATCCCCTGTCACATGGAACACCCACATCACCCATCACCCGTCTCCTCACCACCCTGCAGGCAGCACCCACTACATGGGACACCCCTAGCCCCCATCAGCACAGGCCGCAGGCATCGCCTGCCACATGAGACACCCCTAGCCCCCATCACCTGAGCCCACAGGCATCCCCTGCCACATGAGACACCCCCAGCCCCCATCACCCATCCTGCCACCCTGTAACGCTTATCTGGACTCCTCGGGAGCGTAATACCTTACCAGTCTGTGGACCTGATACCTTGGAGCGAGCCTTTAGAATTCTTTTTCTGTTTGAACAACCAAATAACAACAATAGAAATGCTCTAACATTTATTAACTGAGATAATACTTACATGAGAGGTGTATTCCCTTAAATCACTCCATTTTGACTCTATGGCTGAATTCCCTTCTCACCTGTTTTTTATTATTGTGGAGCTCTCCATCCTTCTTTTCTACAGGGGCGCGTTGAGATGGAGAAACAATGGTAACTTGGGTTGCTGATGGGCTCTGTAGCTTCTTGCCCTAAAAATGTCTATTCTTTTGAGAATTAGTTTTTGGGTAAGTAAACAGATGACTAGTCTGTAATCCTTAAGGGCTTGAAATGATTCCTACGCTGGAGAGATCTCTCTTTCTATTTATTTTTGTCTTCTTTCTCTTTTTTCGTAGGTTCTAAGAATTCGGGAAAGAATTTGGGCTGCGGATTGCTGCAGAGTTACTCAGGATGAGAAACTGTTTTAAAATAACATAGGTTCGCCAATACGGAGTCACTGCAGCCTTCAAGGTGAAGCTTGGTAACAACTGTGAGGTGAAAACTTGAAGAACTTTCAGGTACGTAAATGTTTATTAAATGTCTTCTCTGTTAAACTGTTACGTTTGTTTGTTAACTTAAATACCTCTTGTGTTGTCGGCAGGTTTTCGGAAAGCTGAGGAAAAAAACCTTTGGAAGATGCAATGACTGCGGAAGAAACGTCTGACTGAAGATGCTGCAGATGCGAGCGAATAACTGCTGACTGAAGATGCTGTGCTGTGAGTGAAACTTCTGATGGAAGGTGCTGCAGCTGCGAGCGAATAAATGTTCTTACTGAAGAAAACCGCGTCGGAGATAACTTCTGTCAGGTAAGTTGAATAGAACAGTACTGCTACGTGTAGACGAGATTTGCGGCGGCAATATTTAGTGTAGAAAATTACTGTTGAATATCATGGGAGTCTATGGAAGTGGTTGCTGTGAATGGTGCAAATGCCATATGTGCCAGGTTAAAACCCACCATTTACCTGCTTTTTGATTTAATGTTCCCTGCCTAGCCTGAATGCCTGAATGAGGACTATGCTCACTGACTGGGATCATGACACACGCTGCAGGCAGCACCCACTACATGGGACACCCCAGCCCCATCACCACAGGCAGCAGGCATCCCCTGGCACATGGAACACCCCCTGCCCCATCACCACAGGCCGCAGGCATCCCCTGCCACATGGGATACCCTGAGCCCCCATCACCTGAGCCCGCAGGCATCCCCTGCCACATGGGACACCCCAACACTTGTGACAGCAACCTGCGGGCAGGCCCCGCCTCATGGGCCCCCAACAACTGTCATGGCAACCTGCAGGCAGGCCCCGCCTCATGGCCCCCCCACCCCAACACCCATGACGGCAAGCTGCAGGTAGGGCCTGCCTCATGGGCCCCATCCCCAACACCCGTGACGTCAACCTGCAGGCAGGCCCTGCCTCATGGGACACCCCCACCCCAACACCTGAGACGGCAACCTGCAGGCAGGCTCCGCATACTGGACACCCTCTGCATGATGGATGCTGACATAGTGACACAGGTTCACGCCAACTATGGTGTGTTCAGGAACTTGCTTACTGTGTAGTGACCCCACACTTAACCTCCTCATCAAAAATACAGCAAACACACAAAATATCACACACATGGCCCACAAACCTCTGTTTCCCAGCTATTCACACGCAATTTCTTGCTACAACCATATCCCAAAATACAAATCACAAAAGTATATGTCAAAGTGAGGCCCAGCATGCTATGTGACAAAGTAATGCCAAGAATCCACATGTACAAATACTCACACTGTGACAGAGTGTAAAGCACCCTAGATATGTGTCACAGAAACAGACATTGCAATGGTGTGTCATAGCATGAGCTTCAATGAGCACACATCACCTGAACCAACAACCCCCTCAACACACTGGTGACCCTCCCATGTGTGAAGGACGTCACACGACATACAATCAAATGACATGTCATCCAGATTGCACATGTACACAAGTGTGCAAAGGGCCAAAGAGTCCTGTGAGGGGTAACAGAGTGAAGACAGACACAAGACACTGGTCAGGGCAGGTGACAATGAGACGGTGCCCGTGCTTGCAAATTGGTGATTGTTCAAATGTGGTTCCGGAGGTGCCACTTCTGCACATGTGAATTACATCTTGACAGAAACACCCAAAAGGACAACAAATGAAATGTGGCTAGCAGGTGTCAATTCCAAGCTTAAGTCCAGTCAGGAGCAGCAAACTGTTGGTGGGTGTCTTTCTGACATACATCAAAACAGTTCAAAGATTGTGCCTGCCTGTGAGCCAGTGCAGGTGTGCAAGTGGCGTGCGAGGGGACCTTATGACAAGCACATAGGGTAAGCAGTTGACCATAGCAGATTTCCACAGGACCTCATCGGGTCACAGGAGACCCAAAAGCACAAGCACAGAGCAATGACTCAGGTAATTAATGTGTACATGGCAACCATACCGTTCACTAACCACAAATACAGCAACATTGGCCTGTTCATGTGTAAAACCATACCAATTTAAAAATAATGAATTGCAAAGCTGGATGTCCAACTACACGAAACACAATTAAATTAGCACAAACACATGCTGGTGAACCTCAAAGGCAATATGTGCCTTAGACTGCATCAACCGATTTCGGGGTCAAAATAGTAAACATATCACACTCACATCACTCACCCAACCCACCAGCCTCACAGACACACAGAGGACCAATACACATTAATGCTGCACATGTGAAATCAAATGCCAGCACACGGTTCACACTCAAAGTACAGCCAAATACCTATACACTGCTTATGCACACCAGACCATGCACCATGCAAATTAATGTCAAACATGACACATGCTGGCATGTGTGCACACACATGAACAACATAGGTCATCATAATGGACACAGAACAGAGTAATGAAGCATCAAATGTGTCCAAAAATGGGCGACCAAACAGCACTTGATTAAAAGTTCAGAAAATTTATTAAAAACCAGTATTGAAATCATACTCATTTCCATGAAATAAATAAATTGTGCATGAAAACAACCAAAAAGTAAGCTTCTCCAAATGAAAAAAGCAGTGTCCCCCCCCCCCCAAAAAAAAGCCAAAATCCAAAATGAGGCCCATGTCCTAAATGAATATCCAAATGAAAAGAAAAAGAAAAAGAAATCCATTACATCATGGGTAACACAAACGGAACAAAAGAAATGCTAAGTATGTACAGGTATTATAGGTCCATTGTTCCAAATGCATAACAAAACATTTTGAAAATACTCCACAAAATGGCACCACAAAAACTAAATATTTACAAAAAGTGGAGCACAGTCCAAAAACTCAAAAAAAGGGAAAAATACCTACATACAATGGCAGCGGGCTAGTCCTTCTCCTCACCATGCTCCCTCATAGTCTCGACCAGGGCATCATCGGGCATCATCGAACACTGCGTCCACTTCCCCTAGGCGGGCCTCAGCTTCCCCCTTGAGGGCTTGCAGGGACTCCAATATGCTCCTCTCAAACTCCCTGCAAGCCTCCTTGAGGACCTCAGCCCACCTCTCTGCCCGACACAGTGAATTCTCCGCCCTTGCCATGGTGAGTCTTGCCTCCAATGCCCGTTGCTGCTCTGCCACAATCTGCTGCCCCAAACGCTGCAACACGGAAGACATCCGTTGGATAAGGTCCAAGTTTGCCTCCTGCCTGATGGCCGATACCTGCCTCTCTGCCATTGAAAGACCCATGCCCTGTAGCCTACTACTCTGAGCCTGCTGCTGCCAAATAGCCCGGTGCCTGTGCCTCAAGGACAGCCTCTAGGATGATGACAACTCCCGGGGCTGTAGTGCACATGCCCGGCTCCTTGGTGCCTGCTCTTCCTTCATTGCCACAGCTCCTGTCGCCATCTGGATCTGCGTGGTGACCACCTCGGCTGATCCAACTTTGACTCCAGACTCTGGCAGGGATGGAATCTCCAGCAGACTGGCCGCCGGGATTGGGTCAAGTACACAGGGGGCCCTGTTGGTATCTGGGCCGGAAGACGGAAGGGAGGACAACTGACACACAGAGGAAGAAGACAAAGAGGAGGTCACATAAGTGGCCAGTCCATGCACCTGCACCCATTGCGAGACCAGGAAATGTGCTAGCCAGTTCAAGAGACGGCAGACCTCATTGTGATGACATGCAAGCCACCACTTGGAAGCATGCACATCATCACAAATGGTGCCTGTCTGCCTCATGACACCGGCTAGCACAGGTTGCACCCTGTCCCGAATGGCGACATCCGCAGGTATTGGTGTTTCAATTTGCATGGAAACATCCGCCACCTGCGGATGGGTCCGGGCTGAGGCATGCCCGCAGGTGCATACTGATGCAGTCAGAGTCCCATGGGCAGGAATAGGCACAGCCACCTCCACAGTGACCTGCACTGCTTCCGGCCCCTCAGTCTGGATGCATCAGTCACACCCACGTCATCACCCCGTGTTCCCCACTGGCCCCATGGGCTGGGGTGATGCCGCCTCCTCCTCCTCCCACACCAACTTGATGCCTCCCCACCGTCTTCCACAGTGTCTTGCCCCTGTGCAGGCTCACCTGTCCCTCCCACTGCCGAGGAGTCCACGTCCACCTTCGCCCTCTTGGACTTAACCTCAGGCGCTGTGGCTGTTGACTCAGACATGGCACCAGTCTCTTTACTCCCTGAAGATGACAGTACCTGGGAGCGTGACTGGGCCTTGCGTCTGTGCCTGGTGGAGGCATCTCTGCTGCCTTGCTCCACAGCGCCTTCTCCGCCCTCTTCTTCCATTGTTGCTGTGGATAAGGAGACATTTAACACAAGCATCAGGGTACTGATCATATGTCTGTTTGTCTGTCACAAAGCAAATGTACATGATTGGCACTGTTAAAGGTCACAACTATCATCACCCTCCACGACACACAGGTCAGTGCAATTAACACACATGCACAGTCATGTCTGTCATACACAACAGACTATCACATCCTTGCACAAGGAACTGTAGGCACTTCAAAATTGTGCATTCACCTCACATGCCTCATGGGACATACACATCTCATTCACACACATCAGTTGACAGTCATGAAGCATGCCATGGAGCTAGCATGTCAGAGTGCAATAGAGGTCAATTTGGCTGCATGAGTCAATCACACAATCTAATGCTCAAGTGACATCCATCCCGGAGTGTTGGCCAGTCACAAACTCACTCTTCAGACACATGCACATATACACCATGCATGGCATGATGTTGCCAAAAGCACACAGTGACACCTCTCACATGGCCAATTCCAGACACATGAAAGCAGCCATGTGCACATTGCAACATGTTGACATGCATCACACATTGCTACACAAACACTGTTGATGTGACACATGCTTGAATGGACTCACATGCAGCACTGTCTGGGACATGCACACAGACATCTGTGCAAGAGGTATAACAGACATAAGGTCAAGGTGCACACTCCAACCATACATCAACATGCACATGCACTATGGTGGATAAGTACACGTGCACGTTTACCAGTCGACTCCAGAAGGAGCTGCAACCCCATGACATGGGCATACAGCGCTGAGTAGAACTGCTCTAGGACCTGATAGTGGTTGGTGGTCAACCGGCCCCGGCACCTCGAGGAAGTGCCGGGCCTTGTTGTGGGTCCTGGCCTTGAAGTCCTCCCAGCACTTGTGGACATGGATGTAGTCACGGGCTGCCACCCCCTCCACGTTGATGACACCCACGATGTCCGCCCAGATCTTCCTCCGTCCTTCCTTGCCAACTTGCGATGGTCCGTGGAAGAGGGCATCATAATGCACCAGGACTATCTCCACCAGGATGTCAACTTCCCTGGCTGAGAAGCTGACAGCCCTCTAACTCGCTGCCGTGGGGTTGCCACTTGCCTCAGATGATGTTGCTTCAGACATGGCAACCCCCGAGGCTGGTGTGGGTGGGCAGGGTGGTCCTGGTGCTGGGCTGTGGAGCAGTGGTCTGGCAAGTCGGGAGTCTTCTGGATCAGCAGAGGTGGTTACAGGTCTGACGATGACAGGAGCACTGACAATGGCTGTACAGCAGGCACCAAAATTGCAGGGCACGTGGGCAGCAGGCACACACAGTGGGCAGGCAGCAGCAGATGGCTCGTAGGAGGCAGCTAGGGGCACTTGGAGGCAGGTAAATTGGCTGGTAGGCAGGAGCGTGGGTCTTCTGTGTTACTCACGTGGACAGCCGAAACAGAGTGATTCTGCACGTGCGGAAACAGCGTGTTAGCGTGAAATCAGAGGAATGGCCCTAAGTGCATAAATTACGTGACACGCACTGATGGTTGGGCATTGGTGTTCAGCATCGGGATAAAGGTGTGCATAGGACAACATTGCAAAGCACGTGTAATTCATAGTGGACGGACGCATGGACAGTATTTTGGGGTGCCACGCGAATTGTTCACTACTGTGACAGTGTGTACTGCTTGTTTTGGCGGGGGAGTTGCCCCCGTGCGTGTATTAATTTTTTTCCTACGAGGCTAACGGTGAGTCGCATATGCATTTTGCCTACTGTGGGTGCTCCTGTGTATCAAGTACCCCCATTCTTGACATCACTGTACCTTACGTGTAATCAGTGTATGCATTTTATATGTTGCTGGGTGCCACAGCGTACTGCATACCGTTTTTCCTTACACGTGGGCTACCGAGGGGTCGCGTACACATTTATTAATTATTTGGGATGCCTGTTCATTGCGGGGTCAATTTATTTTTCACCAGGGGTTACATTGTGCCTTGCTGGAGCACACTGGTATCACATACCCTGCCCCCTCACTCAAATTGACCAAGACAATTGATAGCTGCACCTCCCATTGCACTAATCCGTCAGTGCCATGACTGGGATGGCAACAAGTGGGAAGGGAGGCAAAGGTGGCCGAGGGAGCAGAGGTGGCGGAGCTGGTGGAGGAGGCCGAGGTGGCCAAGGTGGCGGAGCTGGCAGAGGTGGCTGAGGGGGCCGAGGTCCCAGCCACTCGGGGTCTGAACAATCTTGCAAGAAGGGAAAGCGTGCAGTAGGCAAACAGGCTCAGTCCCGAGGCATGGCACAGGAGACCCGCACATTGAGGAAGAAGAGCTTTAGTGATGAGGAACTCCAGATCCTCTTGGACTACATGCGGGAACACGAACATGACATGCTTGTGAGGGCAGGGAGCACACATATGCCTGCCCAGCATATGGCCCACTGGCAGTGTGTTGCTGATCGTATGAGCGCCTTGGGCATTGAGAGGCGCACAGCTTCTGAGGCAGTGAAGCATTGGAATGACCTCCGGCGCCGATCCAAAAATAAGCTGGGTGCCATCTACACCTTTTCTCTGGTGCCTGGAGGTGGGCCACCACTAGGTCACTCCACATGAAGAGATCATTAGTGATATGATTGATGTGGATAGCAGATGAGTGGTGATGCATGTGCATCCAGGACATGTGTATATGTTGCTTGGATGAAGTGTATTGATTTTCTGTCAGTTCGGCCTGCATTTACATGACTGCCATAGATGAACCATGTCATGGTGTCCTGCAGCCTGCATACGCAAGATGTACTGCACACCATGACAAACCCCATCAGCACACCTGCTCACTCCTTCCAAGTCACTCTCTGTCCGGCCTCTCTTGGCCCTCTTCCTGCTCGAACCTGTGATGGCAGATAGCCTGTGACAATCTGCCACTCCACACTCGCCTTCTCTCTGCACATATCTGACGTCTCTGAGAGGTCACCCTGCCAGCTGAGCCTCCTCAGGGGTAATCTTCCTTTCCTCTCTTTCCCCCAGCAGCTCACTGTCTACAGAGGATTGGTCATACCTATGGTGGGGTACTGCAACTACCTCTACCAAGATTTCTGTGCTTCTACTCTGTTCCCTTTGCAACTCATCCAGACCTGGACTGGACTGTGGGAATTGTCTTTTTGTCATGAGGCCCGATATTGTATCTCTCTAGGACTGTGATGATGGCATTGACTCCCAGTGGCTATGTATTGTCCACAGGGCCTTCACTGGGTCAGAAGGCACGTCTGTTCCTTACTCATGTGTTGTGCTTTCTCTCCTCCACTCCCCTGCTGGAGTCCTGGATGACTGAGAGAAGGCACTAGTCACCTGCCCACACTCTGATCTCCGACATGGGCCTCTGAGCCACCAGTTGAACCCATGCACTGCCTACTCGCCATTCCCCCACACTCGGTGGCTGTTTACTGTATCCCTACAACCCTCTTCCAGCCATTGACACCTGATATCTGAACTTACACTTCCACCAGCCCGCCACATTTTCATAGATGATCATGTTGTATTTTATTTGCATGCCCTTCACATGTACTGCACCCACCACTACCACTTACAACCACAGGGATCACTGTCACTGTGCATATTCACTTGCGTGATGTCAATGTGACATGGCCTCATGGGATGTGTGTGTCTGGCTTCACTGTTTTCCAACACCCTTACATCGTAGCACCTTGTGAAACTTGTGTGTATTGAGTTTGTGAATTACATGTCACGTCATGTCACATCCATTCTATATGGCTCTGGGACAGTAGTCAGCAAGTTCTGTCTCATGCAGTTTAACAGTTCAGGCATGGATATGCTACGTGGCATATATGTGTTTGCATCATTGATGTTGGTGAATTAACTATGCCAGTCAGGTGCTCATGGATGGAGCAAGTGCTATGCACCATGCACTACATGTGGTATTTAGCCCTTCCACACACGTCCATGACTATTTTCATGCTAGCCTTCACTTGCATTGACACTGCGTACATGTGGGAGTTTGCAACATGGCAGGTTGATGTGTTGCATGACGACATTGTGATGCCTATGTGTGTGTGCTGTGCTGTTTACATGACTCTTCTTGTATTATTATTCTGTCCATGTGCAGGTGATGAGGCACTGGATGCAGAGGAGGAGGTGGAGGAGGTACAGGATACTGAGCCATGACCAACCACCAGTGGAGGACGTGGTGTGGTAGCCCATGAAGATCCACTTGTGCTACAGGCCATCCTGGACATGACTCAGTCAGCCTCTGAGGAAACCTATGGCTCTGGTGGTGAAACAGATATGGATACCTCTGTGATGTCGCAGGTGAGTGCATCGACTGTGGGTTCTGTTGTATCCCAAATGTCTGAAGGGGGGGACCCCTCACAGGGCCAGTCAGTGTTGGTACGTCTGGTTGTGGTGGTCACGGCAGCAGGGTCATGCTCCACAGTATTGACTCCTGAGCCTGGGCCAGCTGATCAAGGGAGGGATGCAGTCCTGCAGCCACAGACAATGCCATCACATCATGGGCCAGATTCCCTTGGCCAGGGAAGGGGTGTGTTCTGCCAATGCGGTGGCCATGTGTTAGCTGGCAATACTGTGTGGGAGCAGTTCATGTATGCTGTTGCACAACAACAGCTGCTTCATATGAGATGTTGGCTCAGGGCATGGATAGGCTGGCCAATTTCATGATACCCCTTGCAAGACAGGTAGAGCACCGGCAGAAGGCATTGCGGTCCACATGCCGCTCACACAGGCTGAGCATGGTGGCCAGCAACAGGAGCCGATGGTCAGACCTAAGGGATCAGCACGCATCCATTGCTGCAGAGGGCCGGGCCCACATGTAAGCTCTGAGGTTAGAGAATAGGTCCCTCAGGACTACACCGGCTACACTCGAGGCCGCCAGCAGTAGATGGTCTGAACAGCAGATGCAACAGATGACTCTACCATCATGAAGGAACTGTGTGCATCCCGTTAGGTGTTACATGGAGACCTCAGAGCCATCATGTTGCAGATGCAAGAATCTCAGTCACGCATGGCCCACTGCCATCGAGGACCAGGCCAGGGCTATACGTGGTGATCCTCCCTTGCCACTACCACATTCTGATGCAACACCAGAGGGTGGTGACAGCAGCAACAGCAGCGACAGATCTCCTGATCCATGATAGCCGTGCAGCCCATTAACCCATGGAGGGTTTTTTATTTCTCTCAACATCCACACATGTGGGTGATGACCTGCACCTCCTCCCTCCATTTTTTTTTCTATTCTGCATTTATGTGACAGTTTGTTGCTTTGTGTGGCAGCTGTAGGCACCCTCCCCGTCTTACTACGTGCAATAAGAATGAATGAGACACACCCCAGACGGGGACTAAGGCTAAGAGGACAGGTTGCGAGAGTTCAAAAAATAGTTTATGTAATTGGCATCCAAAGAACTCTGCTGCCCGAGAGCGCTGTGACAAAAATCACAATTACATCACATTATAAAGGAAAGAATCATCATAGATGATGCAATTAGCATAGGGGACCAGGTTGGCGCAGGATTGGACAGTCATTATAGTTCTATATGGTGGTAGCATCACTGTTCCAACCAGATTGGTCACTCCTTTGCCGGGAGGGTGGACTTCACGTGACCCCATTGTCAGTGTCCAGGAGGGGTGAAGGTCAGGTTGCTGTGAAGCGGGGTGGCCACTAACTAAGCTAACATAATACATCTTTGCGAAGCATGCACTAAATGATGATCATTGCAACTCTTTTGAACAAATCCTTATAAACCTATAACCTTCATGCATGTATTTACATCGTTAATAACAGTGGCCTATATAGAGCATCAAGTTAAAGGGTTTTGACCATCATGATAACGTTGATTGAAGCCAGGGTCTGGACTCGTAAAGAATCTAAGGCACGTTGGCATTTGTTAGTGGTGGGAGACAATACAATATACTGTGACAGGGGTCTAATGTTAGTCGGAGGTCTGCTTGGTGGGCATCATGGCGAGGTCGCATATCTGCTACATCAAAAGAATACCTTGCAGGGACACAGGGTTACACTGGCAGTAATTTTCCAATGGCAGGGCGAGGGGGCATGGACAGATTTGTGGAGATGGATGAGCTACAACACTTGACTCACACGCAGGGCACTCAAGCCGACTCACACGCAGGGCAGTAATCTCAGAGGAAGAGTGAGATGTTACATTTATTCTTTGTTGCAATTACCTCCGGCTTCTGCGTGAGAATGGGGCTTGCAGAGTTTTCCAGACACAGTGAGAGAAAAGGTGGGGGCCATGTGTGCTGTGTGCGCGGCGCTGCAAAGGGGAGAGAAGCTTTTTCGTATTATCGCAGTGAGGCCTAGTTACCAAGATGGCGTCAAGGGGGTACAAAAATGATGCTCTGTGTCCTGTGCAGTGGCCCCATCTACGTGAGTGTCAACCACTACTGACATCGCATAAGGGCAACGGGGGCACACCCCACCATTGGAGGCACATGGTCCGAGTTTGTACTAAGGAAAGGAGGGACGGGGGGCCTACTGGCCCCTCACTCCCACACACAGCCGAGGTCATCCACTGTGGATTCCAGCTGGACCCATGCAGGCTTGTCTCGTGTTGGTACCATCCTTGTTTGTGCCTTAGGGTCCAGACACATATGACACTCCTGCTTCCCCTTTCCATGTGCTTGCAAGGAGTTCAACGTGTGAAAGTAACTTACACAGTGGCATTGGGCTTCCATTATATCCGTGGGCAGTCTCAAGTCCAACATGTGTATACACCCTAGTGGATTCATGATTGTTTGTCCCTTTTGGTTTGTACATTGAGTCCCATCCTTTGTTCATGTTCATGCTACATCTTCATCTATTGGCTTGTATTGGCTTGACTATCTCCATTCGTGTTGGCATTCCTGCTGTATGTGCTTCCCTGCCCACTTTGGTTAGCAGTGCCACACGGATATACAAGGGTGCCATATGCAAGTCATGACATATTGAGGCACAAGTACAATTATGTATGTTCACAGTCAGAAAGATTCCCTCTTGGGTCCTGTGTTTCTGGTATGTTGTACTGGCCAGTTGATGTTCCTGTGTACATTATTAGATTGATGAGTGAGTCATTTCTGAACTTGTTACGTTGATTGTCCAGTGCTTTGTGTCAGTGATGTTATGTGTTGGCCATTTATTTCTCAGATTGGAAATTGCATGCCATGGCATGGTGTGTGAAGCAGGTGACATGAGGTGTGGGAGGGCTTAGGTGACATACTAACATTTAGATGTGTACTTTGACATGGTGTTGGTGGAATACTCCATCTTCCATGTGTTCCTTTTGTGCACATCAGATCACACAATGTAGCACTTCCAAGGACAGATTCTCAGGTTGGCAAGATTGGGACAGGTGATTGTCCCTTTGTCATCAATTGTCACCTGGATTGTGCCAGGGCTGTGTGCACTCCGTCGGGGTTGGATTTTAGGTGAAGAATTGTGCCACAAGCTGGGTACGGGCAGCCTCACCATGTGCCCTTTTCCCTCCCATGCTCAGCTACCGTGCATGTGGTTGCGGAAGTGGGGGCACCACCATCTCCACTGGTATGCCACACCGTGTTGCAACGTTGTGCAGTACACATGATGCCACAATGATCCTGGACACTATCGGTGGTGCATATAGTAGCTCATCACCAGAGTGGTCAAGGGATCGGAAGCGTGACTTGAGCACTCTGAATGTGCACTCCACTATGGCCCTAGTTGCAATATAGGCTGCGTTGTATCTTACCTGGGTTGGTGTGGTGGGGTTCCGCATTGGCATCATCATGTAGGCGCTCAGAGGGTAGGCACTGCCCCCTGTGGAGGTGAGATGGGTTGTCAGTGGTGTGGTTTTGTCTGTGTGAGTCATGCATGCATTTGCAGGGCCATTTGTACTCACCAATGTGTTTCCTTGCCTCCCAGTTTCCAGGCCCCGGTGTAGGTGTGACATTCTGAATATGAAACTATTATGGATGGACCCTGGATAGTTTGCATATACAGAGGTGATGATTCCCTTGGCATCGCATACAACCTGCACATTGATGGAATGCCAGTGATTGCGATTGCGATAGATGTGCTCTGTGGCCAGGTGGACGTAGAGCAACATGGGTGCAATCGATGGCATCAAGCACTTTAGGGAAGTGCACCACCCCGTAAAAGTCCTGGACCACGGCCTGCCTTTCTGTGGGTGTTCTGGGCATGTATATATATGCCTGCGGACTGAGGGGCATGCAGTCATGATTGCCAACAACTGGTGTAGGCAGCGTGACTGCGTGGCCTGTGAAACGCCCCCCACTATGGCAGTTGTCTGCTGAAATGACCCAGTGGCCACAAAATGCAGTACATTGAGCACTTTTTCCAAGGGGCTCAGTGCTTGGGAGCACAGGGTTGGTGATGCGAGATCATCTTCCCACTCTGTGACCAGATCTAATATGATATAAGGTGGAAACCTATACCTGGCATAGACCTGGTCATCAAGCATCCCAAAAAGGCTGGTCCTGGGTAATAAAATGCGTGTCCTGGATATCCTCCTCCTCCTGCGGCGTCCCACGATCACGGCTGCGAAAAATGATACATTCATCGTAGCGGTATATGCGCGTTGGCTTTTGCACAAACTTTTATGCATTGTTTTTAGTGCGTGGTGACACTTATGCCAGCTTTCGCGTGGTGGACGTGTTTATGGATTAGCGTGTCTTTTTTCGTGCGCCGGAGGGCCCTGTTTGATTCCTTGAATACATGTTGTTAGCGCGTGTGTGGGCGTTGCAAGTATTTTACTGTGGTATTTCCCATGTTACGCCCACATTTATGCTTGTTGTTCCCCATTCCACATGTTCCGCCTCCTTTTTAGGTGACTGCGCTAGGCGGTATGTGCCTTCGCTGGGTGTCTTGCGCAAGGCGTTCGTGGTGTCGCAGTGACGTGTTGGACCCGCCGGATTCAGCGCAGGTTTCAGGTAAGCCACGCGCAATGTATTCCATGAATCGTCAAAAAGGCACTTGCGCAAGTTTTAAATGCAATCGCCCCTTTTTCCGTGCAATTTTATTGCATGAATCGGGCCCTAAATGTGCTGTATACGTAGAGCTTAACCTTGTACTATAATATTAACTTACTTTCATTACAGTTTGCCTTGAGCTCATGGTGCACATCCATGGAACAATCAGTAAGCCCCAAACAATTAACGTAATTTTTATACCTCATGATGGACTTTAATCTTAGTTTCATTTTCTGGTCATTTTATTTGTTTCTTCCTTACAGGAGTTTCCTTGTATGTACCTCAGCTTTGTATGGATTGATGCTATACATATTTTCTGTATGCTAACACGTGGCTTTAGTAATTCTTATATCGTTAGCTGTGAATTCCAAATGTAACATTAGTCAAGAATCTCATAGGGTTGGATTTATTAATCTTTTTGACAAACATACTAGATTAAGAGTACTCTGTGTCTGCTTATCACTCTGTTTATGTCTTATTAGATGTCTGTATTAATAAAGCTTCAGTAGAAGATTTCTATTTAAATATGCACATTTTATTATAGATGGAGTAGTTTATTACACGCCTACCAATCACCCTTTATAAATGACTACTAGCACTGCAAGCAGAACCCCTTCTAGGAGCCTTCCATTTGCATTATTACACAGTAGTAATTTGATATGTGATGTCATCTGTGATGTAATTGATCATGCTCTTTGTTATGTCATCTTTGATTTCCTGGGTGTTAGTCTTAGCAGCGCATGGCGGTGGCACTAGTTATGGCTGCATAGGTTATAACTGACGAATTTCTTGGGTTCTTCAATTTTAGTTTGCAACCATAACGTCCCTTTAACTAATGTTTCTGCATGACATTTTATAGTTTTTTTATAGTGCAACTTAACCATAGCATCCCTTTTACAAAGTTTTTTCACTTAATATAATGATGTAAAGCATAATGGCCTGACACTTGACTCATTATTAGGTTCACGAGCATATGCTATTAAACCACCATTTTGGAAATGTGCAAATTATTATATGCATTTGCGATTCGAACTTTCAGTCTTAATGCACGATGCACTTTCATCAAATCCGATGTTATGTTATCTTGAACCTGACTAGAATGTGAATTTCATTTGGGAAGCATTTGATGATATCTCTCATCCATTGTAACACTATGTACTTCAATGACAATCGGACAAGAAGTTACACGCGAAGGTGAAAATATATCTGAAATTCGGTTAATTGACATTAATGTGTGTTGACAAGCCCAGTTTAAAACATTTGTGATAAACAGTTGTAATTGGTTAATTAGTTGTCAACGATTTTAAGGTAGTCCCTTGGTGTTTCACTCTTGATTTTACAACCCTAGGCAATATGGCTCAAATGGTTTGGCAGGGTGCAAATCCCCTTTTCACTTTTCACCATTTCACTTTCTTAAGGATGCAGGGCACACGGGAGAGGGGGATATTATGATCAAGCCACAGGTTTGTGGCGAAGTGCGTCAACTACCTTGTATCTGCTGGCACACACTTCAAAGGGAGGATGATTTTTTTAATGAAATCATTTGCTTTCAATAAAGTCTAAACCATTTTTTAAACTTGCTAACTTTTGACTTTCTGGGGGTAATTCCTGATTCAAGCGCAGAAGTGGCGCAAGCGGTTGGTGCACAGAGGGACCGTGCGCCAGCTTGCGCCAGCCGCGTGCCCCATAACCCATTTTGAGCACCACGTATTCATGGATTCAAACATCCCTGACCAGCCGTGGCGTAGCGTGGCGCAGCGACCCTGCAGCAGCACCAGTTACGCCCCCAACCCTGCCCTGTGTGCCAAAAACATCTGCACAAATCCCCTAGATGGCGCAAAGGCCAGTGGACCAGCATACAGCCCCCGAACAACGAAATCGTGCTAAAAACGCCACTCAGCCCTCATGTGACAACCCAATCGCGTGTAAAACTCCCTGCGCACCCCTCGGAATACGCGTACCCTGCTCGCGCCAGCCCAATTGCGTGTAATCTACTGTACCCCACTTGCACCAGGCCTATCGCGTGTATAATGCCCCACGCACCCCTCAGAATATGCATACCCCACTCGCGCCAGCCTAATCGTGTGTAAACTTCTGTACCCTGCTCGCGCCGGGCCTATCGCATGTAAAACTCCCCACTCACCTCTCGGAATACGCATACCCCGCTCGCGCCAGGCCAATTGCGTGTAAAACTCCCCACAAACCCCTCGGCATATGCGTACCCGGCTTACGCTAGGCCAATCGCATGTAAAACTCCCTGCGCACCCCTCGGAATACGCGTACCCCGCTCGCGCCAGGCCAATCGTGTGTAAAACTCCCTGCGCACACGCCTTGGAATACACGTACCCCGACCGCGCCAGCCCAATCGCGTGTAAACTCATGTACCCCATTCGCAGCAGGCCTATCGCATGTAAAACTCCCCACGCACCCCTCGGAATATGCATACCCCACTTGGGCCAGGCCTATCGCGTGTAAAACTCCCTGCGCACCTCTCGGAATACGCGTACCCCGCTCGCGCCAAGCCAATCGCACGTAAAACTCCCCACGCACCCCTCGGAATACACGCACCCCAGACGCGCTTGGCCAATCGCATGTAAAACTCCCTGCACACCCCTCAGAATACGCCTACCCCACTTGTGCCAGGCCAATCACATGTAAAACTCCCTGTGCACCCCACAGAATATGCGTACCCCGCTCGCGCCAGGCCTATCTGCTGTAAAACTCCCCACGCACCCCTCGGAATATGCATACCCCACTTGCGCCAGGCCTATCGCGTGTAAAACTCCCTGCGCACCTCTCGGAATATGCGCGCATGTAAAACTCCCCACACACCCCTCGGAATACGCGTACCCCGGACGCGCTTGGCCAATCGCATGTAAAACTCCCTGCGCACCCCTCAGAATACGCCTACCCCACTTGCGCCAGGCCAATCACGTGTAAAACTCCCTGTGTATCCCACAGAATACGCATACCCCGCTCGCGCCAGGCCTATCTCGTGTAAAACTCCCGACGCACCCCTTGGAATACGCATAGCCGCTTGCGCCAGCCCAATCACATGTAAAACTCCCCACGCACCCCTCGGAATAATCGTACCCCGCTCGCGCTAGGCCAATCGCATGTAAAACTCCCTGCGCACCCCTTGGAATACGCGTACCCCGCTCGTGCCAGGCCAATCGTGTGTAAAACTCTCTGCGCACACGCCTTGGAATACACGTACCCCGATCGCGCCAGCCCAATCGTGTGTAATCTCATGTACCCCACTCGCACCAGGCCTATCGCATGTAAAACTCCCCACGCACCCCTCGGAATATGCATACCCCACTTGCGCCAGGCCTATCGCGTGTAAAACTCCCTGCGCACCTCTCGGAATACGCGTACCCCGCTCGCGCCAAGCCAATCGCATGTAAAACTCCCCACGCACCCCTCGGAATACACGCACCCCGGATGCGCTTGGCCAATCGCATGTAAAACTCCCTCCACACCCCTCAGAATACGCCTACCCCACTTGCGCCAGGCCAATCACGTGTAAAACTCCCTGTGCACCCCACAGAATTTGCGTACCCCGCTCGCGCCAGGCCTATCTCGTGTAAAACTCCCCACGCACCCCTCGGAATATGCATACCCCACTTGCGCCAGGCCTATCGTGTGTAAAACTCCCTGCGCACCTCTCGGAATATGCGCGCATGTAAAACTCCCCACACACCCCTCGGAATACGCGTACCCCGGACGCGCTTGGCCAATCGCATGTAAAACTCCCTGCGCACCCCTCAGAATATGCCTACCCCACTTGCGCCAGGCCAATCACGTGTAAAACTCCCTGTGTACCCCACAGAATACGCATACCCCGCTCACGCCAGGCCTATCTCGTGTAAAACTCCCCACGCACCCCTTGGAATACGCATAGCCGCTTGCGCCAGCCCAATCACATGTAAAACTCCCCACGCACCCCTCGGAATACGCGTACCCCGCTCGCGCTCGGCCAATCGCATGTAAAACTCCCTGCGCACCCCTCAGAATACGCGTACCTCACTCGCGCCAGGCCAATCGCGTGTAAAACTCCCCGTGCACCCCACAGAATACACGTACCCCGCTCGCGCCAGGCCTATCTCATGTAAAACTCCCTGCGCACCCCTCGGAATACGCGTACCCTGCTCGCACCAGCCCAATCGCGTGTAAAACTCTCTGCGCACCCCTCAGAATACGTGCACCCCACTCGTGCCAGGCAAATAGCATGGAAAAAGTCCCCCATGTGGTGTGGGCTGGCTGCACGGCATGTCCAGGGGGGATGGTCTGCCTGTGGGGAATGGGGAGGGGGATGGACTTCCTGCGGGGCATGGGGGGGTGGATGGGCTGCGTGCGGGGCATGGGCTGCCTGCGAGACATGTCCAGGGGGGATGGTCTGCCTGCGGGGCATGGGGAGGGTAGATGGTCTGCCTGCGGGGCATGGGAAGGGTGGATGGGCTGCCTGCAGAGCATGTGCAGGGGGGATGGTCTGCCTGCGGGGCATGGGTAGGGTGGATGGGCTGCCTGTGGGGCATGTCCAGGTGGGATGGTCTGCCTGCGGGGCATGGGGAGGGTGGATGGTCTGCCTGCGGGGCATGGGGAGGGTGGATGGGCTGCCTGCGGGGCATGTTTGATGGGGGATGGTCTGCCTGCGGGGCATTGGGAGGGTGTATGGTCTGCCTGCGGGGCATGGGGAGGGTGGATGGTCTGCCTGCAGGGCATGTCCAGGGGTAATGAGCTGCCTGCGGAGCATGGGGAGGGTGGATGGGCTGCCTGCGGGGCATGTCCCGGGGGGATGGTCTGCCTGCGGGGCATGTCCAGGGGTGATGGGCTGGCTGCGGGGCATGGACAGTAGTGTAGGGTGGACCCCTGTGGTGTGGGCTGGCTGCAGGGGGTGTATGTGGCTCCTCACCACACTGTTGTATGAATGTGGGGGTACGCAAGTGAGAATTACATGCTATTTCACTGGTGTGAGCAGTGTACGTGTATTCCGGGGTACGCAAGTGAGAATTACACACAATTTCAATGGTGCGAGCGGGGTACGTGTATTCTGGGGTACACGAGTGAGAATAACACGTGATTTTCGCTGGCGTGAGCGGGGTACATATATTCCGGGGTACGCAACTGAGAATTACACGCGATTTCACTGGTGCGAGCGGGGTACCTGTATTCCGGGGTATGCGAGTGAGAATTACACGCGATTTTGCTGGCGCGAGCAAGGTACATGTATTCCGGGGTACCTGAGTGAGAATTACACGTGATTTCGCTGGCGCGAGCGGTGTACGTATATTCCGGGGTATGTGAGTGAGAATTACATGCGATTTGGCAGTGTATGCCTTACTGGGTGTGCCCTCCCGATGCCCCATAGGCAGCCCACACCACAGCCCTCCCCTACACCCCTGGTCATGCCCCACAGGCAGCCCATCCACCCTGACCATGCCCCACAGGTAGCCCATCACCACTGGACATGCCCCGCAGGATCTTTTGTGTCTCCCTTTTTATAAATGGGTATCAAAAGTGCCGTCTTCCAAGAAGGTAGAATAGTCTTGGTTTTGTTAATAGCTTCATAGATGTTGGAGGAAATATGTGCCCATAAAGTTTTATTGGCTTTGATGAGTTCATTTGAGAGACCGTCCGGTCCCGGAGCACGTGAGGGGTTCAGGTTGGTGATGGCTCTTTCTAGATCCTCTCGTTGCCATGTGACAGTCCAGGTGTGTTGTTTTATAGGGTCTTTAGTGTGCCAGGTGCCTGGTTGGTGATGTGAACTGACCACCGTGTCTGGGATGACATATTCATCCTCTGCCTCCAGTGCGTCATCACCTGCAACATAAACAAAAGAAACATGAACACGCATGTCAGTAGCACATACCTCACACATACAGATCACAACATTGACAGCCAACACATGAAGCAGCCATGTCACACGCAACTCAAACCCAAACAAGCATCCAGTGGCATTTCAATGCAAGGGTATCCCAAAAGCAGAAAAGGATGTGTGCAAAATGTGAAGCCAACACATGTATTGTCATGGCCCTTAACCCTGGCCCTCACTGGTAATTCAGGCTTCCAGTTAGGGCCTGGTCAAAGGCCTTAAAACCTCCTCCAAGACTCTCTTGGAATCAGTCCTGGTGCCTTTGACGCCAGGCTCATGACCATCATGAAGACCAACATTAGAATGGGACTATTTACTTGGGACTATTTAACGTGGGGGGTTCAGCCAACATGGAGGCACACACATAGCTCAGTTACAAGGAACTGAGCTATGCGGTCTAGTCTTTTGGGTGTGACAGGCCTCGGACTCCTTTACCTGGACTACTTTGGGTGTGGCAGGCCTGGGACTATTTTACCTGGACTACTTTACCTGAGACTATTTAAACCACACCCAAACAGCAGAACATGCTTCGCGTTATTCTCCTGTGGGCAGCGTAACGCTCACCATGTCCAGTTCTTTGATGCCAGCTTACCTGAAACCAAGGACCTGCAGAGAGAGAAAGAACACTACGAAACTTAACTGGAACAGTATCCTGTCTTCAATCCATCGCCAACTTCAGTTCCACTCACTTGAAGGTACGAACTCCATCATCCGGCATGGCATGCATCCTGGAATACCATAACCTGGAAAGAGGAGAAAGAAAGACAGCATTAGTAAGCGTTTACTCACGCTTCCTCCCGATGGAAGAAAGCCACACAATTCTTACCTGGGTAGTCCTCTCCTGGTCAGTATCATCACTGGAACATTATGGCGCTCTGCGAGGAACATTGCGACCTGCAAGGAGAGAAAAGACACAGGTTAGCAATATAAAAGGCGAAACAGCGCTGCGCATCGCACATTACTCAACGGACAGCATCGCGCACACCGCTCTTTCACCTACCGGCCCATGCTCATCTTCAAACTGCATGACAACACCAACATACTTTTCCATACCTAAAAGGAAAGAAGCAAGGCATTATTATTCAAACTAAGAGGAACATAAGAACTGCATATAAAGACTGTTAAGCAGCAAACCTACGGAGTCGCAGCAGGCCTGGATTCCCACAGGGGGCTTTCACTAGTGAAATAACTTGGTCGCTGTTCGCCCCCCACATCTACACGCCCCTGCCACGAGGAGCAAGACGGAGAATCCACCTTTTACAATATTAAGGTGAGGAGAAGGCCCAAGGGGAGAAAGGAGTTGAGGCCAAGGGAGGTGGGAAAACATAAAGACAATCTGGTATTGAATCCAGCTCTCCTATATTGCAGACTTATCTTTAACCAAAGGCCTTACCAAGGGACCGAGAGAGGGTTCGAGAGTGCAAATCATCCAACCAGGGCTGGGTGGCGTCCCCGTGGATACAAGGTGAGCGTAACATGTATTGCATGTTGCACATCACCTGCATCACACACAAGCTCTAGCAGGCACATATCCTAAGCAGAAATGAGAGATGGCAACAAAGAGATGGCACGTAGCATAAGCATGGGGGAACACACAAATAGCCACAGCTGGCAATCAAACCAAACACACCATGACACATGTAACATGCATGTTCATGTGCAGCACTCAACAACCATCGACTATGCAGAGTACATGTGTCACAAGAGGCACCTACGCTGGTGCATTTCTATACAGTGAAAGGAGGGACATGGGTACATACATGGCAGGTCACTATCATACAGCAGCATTGTGTTGGCATGTTGAAGGGCTGAACTTGGCACAGGAGTGGGTGTGTGCAGTGCAGTGCAGGTGTACCCCCTCAACTTCCAACATCAACATGTACGTGGTGATGTCAATCTCCAAACATGACGGCAGTGCAAATGGCATGCACTATGTAGCATGGATACCTTGAAACCCTCACCCTCTGGGGAATAGCAGGGAGGCCCTGCATGGCAATGAAAGGTTCACCACAGAACTGTGCATTGGCAGACAGTGTTGGCATACGTCTATTGCATCTCATCAGTCAAATGTCACTACAGCCGATGAGAAGTTGACATGATGCAGGACAGATGAGGAACCATCAGTAGTACACCCATGCATGCAGGAGACACAACACCAGTTGAACAGAGGCAGGGGGCCTGTAACAGGGGGAGCCATGTGCACGACACAGATGTGGACACCCTGAAGTTGTGCGTGATGACACACAGACCCACAGTGAGCATGAAATGGCTGTCCAAATAAAATGACACTTGGATCATCTTGGAGACGTACTACAATGAGCAGGCGGTCAAGGACACCTAGGGGCATACATGGAATGCACATGGAGCATGATTGTGCACACATGTGCACGGGTTGCCACTGCCATCAGCACAGTCAGAGTGAGACACACTACACCAAGGACAAAGGATGTACATGACATGATATGACATCTCATCAAGATTGCCCTCGTACGCAAGTGGCCCAGAGCGCAAGCAAGCAAAGGGAGGGGAACAAGTAAGAAAAGAAAATGAAAACAACAATCTTACTGGGCACAGTGACATTGAGAATACGTAAGTGCACGGAGAAGGGAAAAAGGGGTAAAGTCCCTGGAAGGGGGAGAAGTGGAAAGTGCCAAACAGAGGAGACTAAAGAATGAAAATTAAGTCTTATGATAGAATAGGTATTGAAAAGGTGGTAGTGCAGCCAGCAAGTGGCAAGTGCAAGATCATTTGGATAGGGCAAATCTGATAAGTGGAGAAGAGTGGGGGACTGTATGGGTACACGTACAGGACCCATTGCAATGGGAGGCCTGGAGGCAGTGCAGCAGTGAGGCAGGGTGAGCAGGTACCTGGGCCCGAAGGACAGAGGCTGTCCAGGTGCACAGTGCCAAGAGAGAAAACAGTTCAGCTGGGGAGAAGAGGGGCTAATGCAGGAGCAAATAGGAAGGTCTTGAGGTGCTTCCGGAAGCAGAGATGTTTCTCCTCAAGTTTCAACGTGGCAGGTAGGCTGTTCCAAAGGGAGGTCCCAGCCGTAGACACAGATCTGCCCCCAACTTTTTTCTTCGATAAACAATTGACCCGGAGGGAGTGTGAGGTAGAGGAGCAAAGGACTCGAGAGGGGAGGTATTGGCAGAGGGATAGTTGAAGGTATTTTGGACCCAGGCCGCAGAAATCCTTGTGCACAATGCAGAGGGTCTAAAATGTAATCCTTGCATCCACTGGTAGCCAATGAAGGGATTTCGGAGCTGGAGAGATAGGATCCCAGGGCTTGAGGCCAAGGACAAGTCTCGCAGTCCTGTACTGGATTTGTGGTAGAGGGCGCAGAGTAGAGGCATGTAGAATTTTGAAAGAGGCTGTCACAGTAGTCCAACCTTGAGACAACCAGAGCTTGGGAGACAGTGAGCTTGTAGGTGAACGAGAGGAAAGACAGAGTACCCCTGAGCAGGTGAACAAGAAGTTAGAATCTCAAGAGATGTCAGAAATGTGTGCAGAGAAGGAATGTGTGGAGTCAAAGATGACCCGAGGTTGTTGGCCTTGCAGGTGGGGGTAGGAGGTGGGCCAAGGGAGGCCGGCCAGAGAGTGAGGGGAAAGGATGGTGAAGGTGTACCGATGAGGAGGATGTCAGTATTGCTGCCATTCAGACAGAGATCGTTGGCAGTACACCAATTTCAAATGGCAATTAGGCAATCAGAAATGAGGGAGAGAGAGGAGGTGGCCGAGGTGCTAATTTTCTGCTGGACAAATTGAACATCTGGGCCAAAGCAAACGATATATACGCACCGAGACAAACAGGTTTTGTTAAATATGTGGGAACCAACATCAACCTACTCCTACTTAATTTGCTGAAGCAAGAGGCCATCCGCAATCAAAGACAAATATACGCAGCATTCATAGACTTGAAGCTCGCCTTTGACCTAGTCAATAGATCACTCCTATGGTCGAAATTGCGAAAATGGGGCTGTCCTGATGATATCTTGGAATCAATAAAGTTACTTTATGGGGAAACATCTATTACAGTCCGTAACCAAAAGTGTGGAGTCACAAACAAAGTACTTGTGCGCTATATATCACTACTCAATCCGTGAAGCACAATATCAATGAAAAGGGTGTTAGCAGCAGTCCAGTACCCACCAACCAATCCACATAGGCTGGCGCTAAATTAACAGTTATATATTAAGAGGGGTAGGATTGCACTTAACATCATTGAAGTACAAAAATCAACAATCTGGGTACAGTATTTTAATGAAGATATATTGAAGAACAGCCGACACGTGTTTCGACACTTGGGTCGTCTTCAAGGCTGAATCACAAACATCATTAGCATATGATAATTAACATATTCAATAGATAACAGTGAAGAAATTGTTATTGAAATAAATGCGAAAAGGTGTTTTAAGGATATTACAGAATAAAAGACATACCAAGAAACAGGTAAGGGGTGTGGTACAGCAGTTGCGGATCAATGTAGGTACACAATAAAAATAAAAGAAGAAATGGACAATAATCAAAACAGGATTCATCAACATAAGTTAAGGTTAATACCCTATTGCCATCTCTAGACTAGTTATGACCAGCACCCCGTGGCACAACCACATGCGAATCCAGACACCAAAAAAGTTCAGGTGATAACCAAAAATCTAGATAACCCCAAAACAATAATTGTGATATTTAAAGGAAGAATACAGGAATGAACACATTAACCACTAATTGGTGACAAAAGGCAACTCGAAACACCAATTATATAAAATCACAACATCCTATAGTAAGGAGTCCGTCAAAGAGTAATGGGACACAATAGAATCACTTGCCACACAAAGCTACAAATAATCAGTTCAATGGCGATATCATATTAAGGAAAGAAGTAAAATAAACCTCAGTTCGGAGGCTTCAATGTGTCCTGAATCAGATAATAGAGATTTAAATAAAATCACTCACCGATTGTATATGCTGAGTGGTTCCCGTCAATCAGGACATATTACGAGTGAAAAAAAACAAAAGACAAGATGCCACATTGGCCGCCAAAAATATATAGCCTGAAAGATGACCAAAGTTAGTGAGAAACTGCGGTATTAGGGTGAGCAGGAAGCAGATACTCGCAAAGAGATAATTACTTACTCGACAAATCGAGTGAGATTCAAATATAACAGGACAAATCCAACCTTCGGTAATCGTGAACGCTCCGAAATAATAGATGCCGCCAGAGACGTCACAGGAGTGACGCCGACGGAAGCGTTGACATGTTACGTCGCTGTAGTGACGAATTATGTCAACAAAGTGACGGTAGTAGAAAGAAAAGCAACTGCAGTCGCAGGCAATGACGTTTAGTGTCAACACTGCACAGAAAAAGTTCCAAATACAAGAACACAATACAAGATCAACGCTTTCCATCTGCCTCTGTCAGAGACACTTTCCTACGGTTTCGCCTCAACGTGCTACCAACACGAGAGCTGCTGCAATCCAGGCAACTTCTAACCAAAGAAAATTCCTTCTGTCGATTCTGTAAACAACAAACTGAACTAGAAACTTTACAGCACATACTTACCTCATGTCCGGCACTTGACGAAACCAAATCCTGAATTAGAGACACTGTACCCACCATCTACAATCAAACTCTTACCTGAAGATCGATGGTCTAAATTCCTACACAGTGGCAAAAAGAAAGACTGATAGGCAGAAACCTGTGCAGTTCCCTTAGGGACCACTGCAAAACGTTCAGGACTACAGGAGTTAGCAGTAAACCCAATTGGTAGCAGTCTGCACCACCCAGATTTACCTGGTAGCTGTGGCTGAGCAGTCAGATTTCTCTCAAGAAGAGTTAGGCAGTATACAGAGCATACACAATAGGGCAGGTAACCACAGTAGAACAAGCAAACACTGACCAGAGCTTTGGTGTAAAAGATATATAATTATTTATTTAAAAACACATCTAAGAAAACACACTGGCACTAATCTCAAGCAAGTTCAAAAACACAGTCACTAAAGTATATACACTCCCTTAAAAGAATATGAGACAAGTCTTAATTAAAGCCCCACTTATTTTCAGACAGCAGTGAGCGCTTAACGCAGATGGCACTCTAATAATTCGGTTTAAAAGGGAGAGAAAGGCAGAGCATAAATTGAAACAGATCCCAACACTTTCAAAAGAACACAGCAAGAGAGGAAGGCAGAATCAAACCGTGAAGTTAGAGTTCAGAAAGCCGGATCCACTTTAAGAGGATCAGAACGAAATGTGTCCAAGGTCACAATGTGGAAAAGTGCACACAAGTCTCGAAAAGGTTCAGAAAGAAGTTGGACTAAAAGAAAGGGACCAGTTAGGTGGTCAAGAGGCCAGCCAAGTCTAGAAGGCTAAGGATTTACTGTCACCTTGTAGCAATCTATAGCAAGGGAGGCCGGGCGGACACAGTACCTTGAAATGGTGAGAACACTCCAGCGGGGGCAGTTGTTCCTGGCAGCGGTTGCGAGTCGGTGCTTTGTCCGGCAGAAGAGAAGATCTCCTCGGGGAGGAAAGCAGGAGGTCGTTCTACTGCCAGGGAAGAAACCAGCAGCAGAGTTTCTCGATTCAAAGGAGTGGTCCTTTCTTTCGCGGTTCAGTGGTAAGTGGCTATCCAGTTGCCGGGGTGCTGGGCACGGGCAATTCAACCACTAGACGTCCTGGTAGGCGAAAAGGAAAGCGAACTGGTTGTCCCACCAGCTCAAGGGGTAGAGCCTCTCTGGCAAGAAGATCTCCTCTGTCGTCGGGAAGTGGTGAGACGGTTCAGCAGGGCTCCACCGGTGGTGTCGTCGTTGCAGGTCGGCTCAGCTTCTCCCTCTTTGGATTTTCAGGTCCTGTGGCAACATCTGAAGTTCCAGTCCCAAAAGCCCTGCTTTTATGCAAGAAACCCCCATTCATTCAGCCTAGCTGTCAATCAAACATGCTAAGTGGTGAGCCAGCCGGCTCACCACTTGGGCCGATCACACAAGAGTGCGACTCAGTCCAGGGGGCCTAACCCCCCCCACACCCTCTGTGGTACCCAGACAGAGTGGCACCACTTTTGGAGGCTTCTGTGGAGAAGCCCGGCAAAAAGTGGAACAAAGGGTTCGACTTGGGTTGGAGTCACAGAAGAGAACACAAACGCCATTTTAGAATCGAGTTCTGGCAAAAAATACCAACCAGTGAATTCATATTAAATAAATAACACGGCGGTATGTTCGAGGCTATAGGAATTAAATAATTAAAGTTGGTAGCCTCGAACAATGGGAAAATCCCATAGAGATATATTCGCGGTCGAATATAAAAAGTAGTATCCACTGCCACAAGCCAAAACTCAATCAGGGGGGACGGAGACGTGCCCCCTCAAATAACCCACCACGGGGCAATCGAATTGCCCTGACCACTACGTCCACAATATGAGGTTTGTACTGGTTTCTGTTCATAATTTGGGACTCGTAAAGCCAATGGTGACTTTACATGCCTTGGGAGACAGTAGTCAGTCCCAGGGTATGGAGTCTATGGTGGGGTGTCACTATGACACCCCTATGTCACTGCACTGAGGGTGCTGTGTGACACACATAGTAAAAACACATGAGACCCTATGGAGTAAAGGACCCCATAGCCCATAAAACACATTAACAGTCAAAGGAACCCCTCAAATCATGTCCAAGAGTGTGAGGAAAAGAGACTCTTTCTTGGCAGGAGAAAAAACAAACTCCAGAAATCCAGCAAAGCTGCTGGGGGACTCACTAGGTTAGGAAATTCAGCCTAAACAGAGAATTCTCCCTAACATTCGCCCCGCCCAGACTAAGGGACAAGAGGATTTAATTTAATCCACTCCTGGATGAATGTCATACCTCTAGTCGATGACATACATCCTAGTGAGACCATCGCCATTTTGGTGGTGACACCCTGACCTGTGCTCAATGGTGAAATCAAACCCTTGCAGGCAGATTGACCATCTCAATAGTTTTGGGTTTTCCCCTTTCATTTGCATTAACCATCTCAAGGGTTGGTGGTGAGTCTGAATGACCAAAGTAGAACCATACAAGTATGGCCTAAACTTCTTCAGAGCCCACACAATAGCAAAACACTCTTGTTCAATGGTTGCCCACCTTGTATCAGGATCCTTCAGCTTTCTACTGATGAAGCAAACGGAGTGCTCCCTACCTTTCCCATCCAGTTGACTGAGGACTGCACCTATTCCTACATTTGAAGCATCTGTCTGCACAATGAAAGTTTGGTGGTAGTCAGGAGCTCTGAGTACTGGGGTTTGGCAAAGAGCCTTTTTCAGGTTTTCAAAGGCCTGATTGCACTCCTCATTCCATCTAACCTTTTTAGGGAATTTCGGAGAGGAGATGACATTCAGTGGAGAAGCTATGGTCCCATAGTTCTCTATGAAATTCCTGTAGTACCCAGTGAGACCTAAGAAGGCTCTCACCTGGGTCTGAGTAGTAGGTGTTGTCCAATTTTCCACAGCTTCAATCTTACTGAGCAAAGGCCTTATTTCTCCACCTCCTACCTCATGTCCAAGGTAGACCACTTTACTCTGTCCAATCTGGCATTTACTTGCCTTTATGGTCAGATTGGCCTTCCCGAGAGCCTGCAAAACATAGCTCAGGTGGTCCACATGTTCTTCCCAGGTTTGGTTGAAGACTGCAATGTCATCCAAGTATGCCATGCAAAAGTCCTCCATCCCTGTCAGAAGCTGATTTACCATCCTTTGAAATGTAGCAGGTGCATTTTTCAATCCAAAAGGCAGAACCTTAAACTGGTATAAGCCAACGGGGGTAGAAAATGCAGTTTTCGCCTTGGCATGGTCTGTCAGGGCTATTTGCCAATAGCCTGATGTCAAGTCAAATGAGCTGAGGAACTTGGCTGCACCAAGTCTATCCACCAACTCATCTGTCCTTGTCAAAGGGGGGGCATCAGTCTTTGTGACTGCATTAAGAGCTCTATAATCCACACAGAATCTAAGTTCCTTAGATCCTGCTTTTGGTACTAACACAACTGGGCTAGACCATGGACTAGTAGAGGGCTCTATTACTCCGTGATCAAGCATCTTGCTTACCTCACCTTTAATGTGGGTTCTTACATTCTCTGACATCCTGTATCCTCTGCTTTTGACTGGCAGACAGTCACCAGTGAGTATGTCATGCTGTCCCCAAGGGGTCAAGCCTGGTGAAAGTGAGAACAGAGAGGCAAACTGATTCAACATAGATCTGCACTCTTCTTGTTGCTAGGTGTCAGATTTGAAGAGAGATTTACTCCTTCAATCTTTTCGTCCAAAGGTAAGCCTCTGAGGAGATCAGGAAGAGCTTCACTCTCTTCTTCTTCCTCCGATGATGCTAAAAGCAAAGCTCCTACATCAGGTCTGGAGACATACGCTTTTAGTCGGTTGGTGTGGAAGACTGTGGGAGCCTCCTTGGGATTGCCCAAGTCCACCAGATAGTTGACCTCTCCAAGTTTACCCACAACTTTGAAGGGTCCCATCCATTTGTCTTGCAAGGCCCTCTGCCTTGTTGGAATCATAACTAGAACTAGCTGGTCTTGAGTAAACTCAACCATGTTAGCCTTTTGATCATGCCAGGGCTTGACCAAAGCTTGACCAGCTTTCAGGTTATCACTAGCTTCTGCCATCATGTGTGACATTCTCCTCCGGAGACCTATCACATAGTCAGTCACTCTGACTGGCTTGGGGGAAGGAGCACTCTCCAACCCCTCCTTAATCAGGGCTTACGGGCCTCTGACTGGATGGCCATAAAGAAGTTCAAAGGTAGAATAACCTACTCCCTCCTGAGGGACTTCTCTATAAGGAAAGAGAAGGCATGGCAGAAGAAGATCCCACTTTCTTTAAGGGGGTCCTCTAAAGCACCTATCATGCTCTTCATGGTTCTGTTGAGCCTTTCAACCAACCCATTTGTCTGAGGGTGGTATGCGGTTGAGAAGTTGTAAGTAACTCCGCAGGTTTTCCACATGGCTTTCATTTAGTGGGACATAAAATTTGACCCCCTGTCAGAGATTACTTCCTTAGGAAACCCAACCCTGGTAAAAACATGCCAAGGAGGGCCTTAGCCACAGCCGGAGATGTAACAGTCCTTATAGGAATTGCCTCAGGATACCTAGTAGCAAGGTCTACTATAACAAGAATAAACCTGTTGCCTGAGGAGGTTGGAGGATCAAGGGGACCAACAATGTCAATCCCTACTCTCTCAAATGGGACTCCCACAACTGGGAGAGGCACTAAGGGTGCCACATCCTTGGAGCCAACCTTACCAGAAGTCTGGCAGGTGTGGCAGCTCCTGCAGTACTTATCTACTTCAGCCCCCATCTTTGGCCAAGTAGAGTGAGAGCCTTTCCTTAGTCTTCTTGAAACTCAAGTGACCAGCCAAATTAATTGCATGGGCTAACTGCAAGAACTGCTGTCTGTTCTCTTGGGGTACTACAAGTCATTTGTAGTCCCCAGGGGCAGACTCTGTTTGTTCACTGTAGAAGAGGCCATCTTCCCAGTGCAACCTATAGTTCCCAGGCTCTTGCCCTTCAGCCTGAGCATCTGCCTGGTGGCAAAGACCTTCCAGAGTTGGACATTCTCTCTGTCCCTTACCGAAGTCTGCCCTTTTGGGTCCACCTTCTGCCAGTAAAGACTGCAGCTCAGGATGGTCAACAGGATCCAGATCTCCAATGAGTTCCTGACCTTCCACTAGCTCTTCCTCAGAGTCTAGTTCAACCATACAGGGTTGTACCACACTCTCAGCCTCAGCTGGAGGGGGAGTTACAGGTGCAACTTTGGGCAACCTCAGGGAAGTCCTTGTGGGCTGCACTGGAGTGTTGACTGCTGGTTTCTTTTTAGAAGTTTTAGGTTTCCCCTTTTCTTCTGGTTGTTTGGATACAGCAGCTGACAGCTCCAGTGGAGTAGGGGTGATCCCTTTCTTCATCATCTCCTTGGGAGTACCCCTCATGGTTCTCTCCCTTGCAGGTCTGGTGAGCTCCTGTAACCTTTTACTAGGAGGTCTGGGGGTATGTGACACTACTCCAATAGTTTTCAAGTCATTACCCAACAGAGCCCTTCCTGGCACCTCACTTTGTATGCTGACAGGTATCTTCACAGTCATGTCATTACACTGGATGAGAACTGGTAATTGGGGAAGCATCTGCACAGGCCCTGTAGCTAACTTGGTGAGGCGTTTGGGTGCCTTAGCAACATCCTCAGCCTGAAAAAACAATTTTTCCACCACAGTTATGCTGGCCCCAGTGTCCCTAATGGCAGGAGTCTCCTGCCCATTCACCTGGACACTGTCCTTATAATACTCTTTAGTATTATCTGGGATAGAATTATAGACATCTAAATTCTGTTGTTCCCACAAACCCAGAAATACTAAAGAAACATTGGCTGAGACTCCAATGGGTTTGTCAGCCAGTAATAGAAAGTTTCCACTTGCCATTTGTACTTCCTCCTCTGGAGTGAAGGCTAAAGTGACAAGCTGGACCCCTGAAGGTTTACCCTTACATCTGGGATCTCCTTTCACATGGTCAGTAGAGCCACAAACAAAGCATTTACCAAATGCTTTTTGGAATGGTGGCTTGTTCTGACCTCCTTCTGGTTTGGCACCAGAAGGTACACTAGCCTGATTCGGTTTCCCTTGTGGTTTACGCTTATGGTTTTGTTTGGGGCCCTCTTTGGGATTGGAATTATTAGAATTCTCTTTAGAGTCCTTTTTAGGCTGTTTTCCCTCATCCTTCTTCTGAGTAGCCCCAGAATCATTGTGAGTAGCCCTGTTGGCAACCCACAAGTCAGCAGCCTTAGCTAGCTTCCTGGAATCCAATTCCTTTGAATCAGCCAAGTGCTGTTTGAGCTCAGGAGAGCAGGCATCATAAATTGACTCCAACATTACAAGATTCTTCATTCCCTCGTAAGTGTTAGCCCTATAACGCTTAATCCATTCCTCTAAGTTTTTCAAACTTTCACTCACCCAGGTAGCCCAAGGGGTACCATCATGCTTTTTGAGGGTCCTAAACCTCTTAAGGTACTGGGAAGGGGTCTTCCCAAATCTAGCTATTAAAGCTAGCTTCACACACTCATAATCCTTCTTATCCACCTCCCCCAACTCCATTACCACATCAGTTGCAACAGGGGGGAGCCTAGAGAACAACCAAGGAAGAAGCTCATTCCCTGTGATGTCCTGGAGCCCATGATTATATTCAACCATTTTCAACCAATCCAACACATCCAACTTAGGTTCATACATGCCCACTAACTCCTTAGGCATCCAGGGTCTTTTGGGACTGGAACTCCTAGAGGAACCAGAAGAGAGAGAAGCAGTTTAGTTTCCACAGACAACTTTTTCATTTCAAGTACATGATTAAGCTCTATTTCTCTGAGCTTCAACTCAGCTTGCTTCTGCTCAGCTTGGGCATTGATTCTTCTGAACTCTAACTCTATATTCCGTTCAGATTGAGCAATAAAACGTTTGTATTCTAATTCCAGCTTCATTTTTTCAAGTTCAAAATATTCAGGATTACATGTGGGACCTGGTATAGGTCCAGTAGGTACAGTTGGTAAGGCAGACAGAGGTTCAGGGTGGCTAACTGCATTAGGCTCACTTTCCTCTTCTGACTCATTATCAAGATTATCAATACTTTGATTCAGATCAATACCATCACTGTTATCTACATTTGCTGGGGGGGGGGGGGTAGATTCCTCTGTACCACCCAGACTTTGATTTTCTAACAATCTTTCTATGAGTTCGATTTTCTTGCCCTTCTCAGAGAGATTCTTATGTCTACACAATACTTTCAAGCAATCAGCAGTTTTGGCAGACAATGATTCTAGGGTATAACTTTCCATAGTAGACAGGTTTAGAAAATCAGCTTTTTAGTGCTAAGCTTTGTGGTTAGTTGTCCTAAAGTATCTACAAGCACACTAAAATGTATACTCAATACAAATCTCACCGCTGTACACCAGTGTTAGGCAGAAATCTGTGCAGTTCCCTTAGGGACCACTGCAAAAAGTTTAGGACTACAGGAGTTAGCAGTAAACCCAATTGGTAGCAGTCTGCACCACCCATATTTACCTGGTAGCTGTGGCTGAGCAGTCAGACTTCTCTCAAGAAGAGTTAGGCAGTATACAGAGCATACACAATAGGACAGGTGAACACAGTAGAACAAGCAAACACTGACCAGAGCTTTGGTGTAAAAGATATATAATTATTTATTTAAAAACACATCTAAGAAAACACACTTGCACTAATCTCAAGCAAGTTCAAAAACACAGTCACTAAAGTATATACACTCCTTTAAAAGAATATTAGACAAGCCTTAAGTAAAGCCCCACTTATTTTCAGACAGCGGTGAGCGCTGAACGCAGATGGCACTCTAATATTTCGGTTTAAAAGGGAGAGAAAGGCAGAGCATAAATTGAAACAGATCCCAACACTTTCAAAAGAACACAGCAAGAGAGGAAGGCAGAATCAAACCGTGAAGTTAGAGTTCAGAAAGCCGGATCCACTTTAAGAGGATCACAACGAAATGTGTCCAAGGTCACACGGTGGAAAAGTGCACAAAAGTCTCGAAAAGGTTCAGAAAGAAGTTGGACCAAAAGAAAGGGACCAGTTAGATGGTCAAGAGGCCAGCCCAGTCTAGAAGGTTAAGGATTTACTGTCACCTTGTAGCAATCTATAGCAAGGGAGGCCAGGCGGACACAGTACCTTGAAATGGTGAGAACACTCCAGCGGAGGCAGTTGTTCCTGGCAGCGGTTGCGAGTCAGTGCTTCGTCCGGCAGAAGAGAAGATCTCGTCAGGGAGGAAAGCAGGAGGTCGTTGTACTGCCAGGGAAGAAACCAGCCGCAGAGTTTCTCGATTCAAAGGAGTGGTCCTTTCTTTCGCGGTTCAGTGGTAAGTGGCTATCCCGTTGCTGGGGTGCTGGGCACGGACAATTCAACCACTAGACGTCCTGGTAGGCGAAAAGGAAAGCAAACTCGTTGTCCCCACCAGCCCCAGGGGAAGAGACTCTCCGGCAAGAAGATCTCCTCTGTCGTCGGGAAGTGGTGAGATGGTTCAGTAGGGCTCCACCGGTGGTGTCATCGTTGCAGGTCGGCTCAGCTTCTCCCTCTTTGGATTTTCAGGTCCTGTGGCGACTTCTGAAGTTCCAGTCCCAAAAGCCATGCTTTTATGCAAGAAACCCCCATTCATTCAGCCTAGCTGTCAATCAAACATGCTAAGTGGTGAGCCGGCCGGCTCACCACTTGGGCCAATCACACAAGAGTGCGACTTGAGTTGCCAAGGCAACTCAGTCCAGGGTGCCTAAACCCCCTCCGACACCCCCTGTGGTACCCAGACAGGGTGGCACCACTTTTGGAGGCTTCTGTGGAGAAGCCCGCCAAAAAGTGGAACAAAGGGCTCGACTTGGGTTGGAGTCACAGAAGAGAACACAAACGCCATTTTAGAAGCGAGTTCTGTCAAAAAATACCAACCGGTGAATTAATATTAAATAAATAACCCGGCGGTATGTTCGAGGCTATAGGAATCAAATAATTAAAGTTGGTAGCCTCGAACAATGGGAAAATCCCATAGACATATATTCGCGGTCGAATATAAAAAGTAGTATCCACTGCCACCAGCCAAAACTCGATCAGGGGGGACGGAGACGTGCCCCCTCGAATAACAGATCCCGGGGCAAAACCAGGCTCTGATGGATCTTCTGACCACTATGTTGAGCCGGTGAGTGATCTTGCACTGGTTGGTCTTCTGTCCGCGACACCTGCAGTAGGGGGCCATGCGGGTTGGAATGTCTGCCTGTGGTGGTTACGGGTGCAGGGCCACACTCCACACCAGTTGGCCATGTTCCTGGGGCATCAGGTTGATGGAGGGATGCAGTCCTGCAGCTGCGGGCGGCACCAACTCAGCAAGGACCACAGCTCCTTGGGCCTGTCAGGTGTAGTGTCCGGCAATGCGGTGGCCGTGCGCCACCTGGGTCAACTGAGTGGGAGCATGCCATGTATGCTATAGCACAGCAACAGGGGGGAGCAGTTGAGATGATGGCTCAAGGTATGGAAAGTGTGGCCCGTTCCACCCTCCCCCCTGAAAGGCAGGTGGAGCTCCAGCAGCAGGCTACGCAGTCCACATGCCACTCACTCACGCTGGGCATGGTGGCCTCTGACAGGGCACACCAGGATGAAATGGTGGCTCTGCGTCAAGCACTTGCTGCTCAGGCAGAGGCACACTGTGAGGCCCTGAGGGTCGAACACCGATCCCCCGGATCTACTCTGGGTGAGCTCATGATGGGCGAGAGGAGGCAGGCAGAAGACAGGATGGAGCGGCTTGAAAGAACCATTTCAGCTGAACTCCATGCAAGCTGGGAGGTGCTCCATTTGTCATGTGAGGGCATGCAGGCAGAACTCTGTCTTACACGTGAGTCCTTGCAGGAGGAAGCATGTGTGACACGTGAGGTAATGCATGCAGACTTACGTGTCATTGCCATGCAGGACCTGGCTTACCAGACCTGCATGCTTGCTGCCACTGAGGGGCAAGCCGCGGATAGGTGTGGTCAGGCAACTGTCCACCTTCTGATTTCCATTCAGAGGTTCTCTCACATAGGTTGGGCCATGCAGGCGCTGAGTCCATTGAGTTTTTTTTTTTATCTCAACATCTACACATGTGGATGTTGAGGTGCACTCTGTACCTCTCCCTCCTGGGTGCCTCCCCACACCCTGGGTTGTATGTGTCCATTTTGGATTTTTAATTTTTTTTTTGTTTTCCTGCAATTATTTTTTTTTTAAATTATGTTTTTGTCTATTGTGCATTCTTGTGACAGTGTGGTGCTTTGTGGCATTTGAAGGTATCCACTGTGTGTTCCAGGAGGGCCCATTCAGGCTTGTCTCTTGTATGTGTTTTGCTTGGGGTCCAGACACATATGCTACTCCTGCTTCCCCTTTCCATGGGCTCGCAAGGATGGCTCGGTGTCACAGCATCTTACACAGGGGCATTGGGATTCCGTCATATCTGTGGCCAGCCTGCAGTCCTACTTGTGTGTACACCCTTAGTGGGTAGTCCGGATGGCTTCTCCAATGCATGTCTGCACTTCATTTTGGTGAGTATTCTGTTGACTGTGCATTTCATCATGTTGCTTGGGATTTTTTATGACTTGACTGTCTATGTTCATGCACTTCCTGCTGTAGGGAGTACCATGCACCCTTTGGCTGTGTAACACACTGATGGTGGGAGGGGTCCGTGCGCTGACAATGTTGCATTGGGACACTTCGCCTACAGTGATTTTGATATGCCACATCAACGCTGCATGCTGAGTTATCCTTGTGACCACGTGTTTCTCAGACCCCCAATTCCTTGCTTCCCCTGCTTTGGCCATCTTGTAGCCCTGCCTGGTGTTTTGTTGTGCCATTTGAAATATGGCTGCATTGCTTTTGACTTGACTGTCCTGTTTGTGGCCTGTCCCTGCTCCCCCTTCCCACTGGTTGCTTTTGGCCCTTGAGACAATCTAGGAAACCAGGAGGCTGGAGCCAGCCACCACTACAAAAGGCCCACAACGGAGGCCCTGTCTACCCCTGTCCACCACAGTACCCCACCCTTCTGGGTCCCTTGATTTTCCCCCTGTCTCCCCTGCCCCTGCCTGTCTTCACTTGCCCCCGCCAGTCTCCCCGTCTCCCTTGCCCCCTGCCAGTCTCTTCCTGTCAACCTCCAGTTTCCCCCTGTCTTCCTGGCCCCCGCCAGTTTCCACCTGCCCCCCGCCAATCTCCCTCTGTCTCCCCCCTTCACCGTCACACCCCCTCCCTTTTTGTACCCTCTTCTTTCCCTCTGCCCCTGTGTGTGCTTTCTTTCCCCCTCTCACCCTTCCTGCCTTTACACCTTGGCCCCCTCCTCCCATCCCTCCTCCCTCACCCTCTCCACCATCCTTTCCCCTCCTCCTTGTTCTCCATCTGTCTTTTTCCGGCACTACCCCAATTGCTGTCAGGCATGGTGATACGAAGCCGCTTGTTCTTTTCAGACACTTCCCCCTCTGCCTTCGTCCATCCATCCCCCACCTTCACCTTTTTGAGTTTGATTTTGGCACTTACTTTTATCATCAGTCCCTCCACCACTGATTACAGCTTGTCTGTTCCCCCTTTCGCTTCTGTGTTTCTTCTCCCCCTCCCCAGCACTATCTGGATTATTCATCGACCTTCCATTGTTTGCCACTTGTTTTGTTACTCTCCTCACCACTTCCCGCCTCTTCCCTCACCCCCATGCTCATGTGACTCTTGCACTGCAACTATTGTCGTCAGGCATAGCAATGTTGATGCTAGTTTTGTTTTCCCACATTCCCTCCCTAGACTCTCCCTTATTGTTACAAGCACTTGTACTATCTACTTTGTTTTGATTGTTAATTTCCACATTCTGGACTGTTTGAAGGACTTGCAGGAATTTACTGTTATTCTCCCTTGTTCCCTTTCTCCTTGAGGCGCTTTGATGTACTTTGTATGTAGGCCGTATACAGATTTACAATCAATCAATCAGTGATTGCTCACTGTCTGCCATTGTCGATGTGGGGTACTCTGTACATGATATGTTCTGCTGGTCAATGGCTGATCCTATGTTGTTTTTGATTTTGAGGTGTCAGGGGATTGGTGTGGTTTAACACACAGGGGGGTCCTTGAGGGCAATGTTCACATGTGCTGTGTACAGGACACTGAGGCTCACTTCATTTCACATGCATGTATTCAATGCATGTCCCTACTGACACAAACACTTAGCCAATCCCCCCCCACACCAACTACGACGACAGAATGCACACAAGTGCACCCAGATTGCCTTCTCAGGCATGCTGTGTCCCTACAATCCATGTTCACTTCCAATTCATTGATCGTGTACATGCATCACAGGGTACTTTTTGTTGATTGTACTTATTTTTCATGATGCTCAAGGGGTTTCCTCAATGCAATGCACACTCACTGTGCTGTCCAGTGAGCGGTGTGTTGCAGGGGACACACACGCAGCACACAGTGTTTGTAATGCCAATTTGTTATTGTCCAATGTGCATGGCAACAGGTATTCTGACTTTTGTTGCTTTTACCACTGGCGGCATTCATTTGTGCCACAGTTTTCAGGGTGTGAGGTTTTGGTCAGTCATTTTCTTCAGATTCCATGTCAGGTGTGATTGTCTGGTGCCTATTTACATTTCTCACTTGGCACTTCATGATTGTGTCATGTGTTGTGCATTTGGTTTCATGTTTTGCTGTTGCAAACCATGGCATGGTGTGGCAGATGAGGTCATGGGGGAAGGGAGGGTTTGGGTGGCATACCAGTACTTTCATGGCCTGTTTTGCAGGGGGTGGGTTGGATATGCACCTTGCATGTGTTCCTTTTGGTCACACGGGATTGGCTGCGTTTAAGTAGCTAGGGATGCACACAATGTGGCATATCCGTGGACATATTCTCAGGGTGGTAAGGTTGTGACAGTTAACTGTCCCTTTCTCATCATCGATTGTCACCTGGTATGTGCCAGGCCTGTGTGCACTCCGCAGGGGTTGGAGTTAAGGTGAAAAATGTGGCCACAAGCTGGGTACGGGCTGCTTCGCCACGTGCCCTTTTCCCTCCCATGCGCAGTGCCTGTGCGTGTGGTTGGGGATGCAAGGGCACCACCATGTACACTGGTACGCACCGCCCTGTTGCAACGTTGTGCAGGACACATCATGCTGCCACAATGATCCTGCACACTACTGGGGGTGCATACAGTAGCTGTCCGCCAGAGCGGTCAAGGGAGCGGAAGCGTGACTTGAGCACTCGGAATGTGTGCTCCACTATGGCCCTGGTTGTAATATGGGCTGTGTTGTATCTTACCTGGGGTGGTGTGGTGGGATTCCGTATTGGCATCATCATGTAGGTGCTAAGAGGGTAGGCACTGTGCCCTGGTAAGGTGATAATGGTTGTCATTAGTTGGGCTTGTGTATTTGTCTGTGTGTGACATGCATGAATGTGCACAGGCATTTGTACTCACCTATGAGCCATGTGTCGCCATGCTTCCCAACTTCCAGGGCCCGGCTCAGGGCGGACATTCTGTATATGAAACTGTCATGGGTGGACCCTAGATAGTTTGCATAGACAGAGGTGATGATTCTCTTGGCATTGCATACAACCTGCACGTTGATTGAATGTCAGTGCTTGCGGTTGCAGTAGATGTTTTCAGTGGCCCTAGGTGGACATAGGGCCACATGGGTGCAATCTATGGCCCCAAGCAATTTGGGGAAGTGTGCCACCCTGTAGAAGTCCTGGACCACGGCCTGCCTTTCTGTGGGTGTTCTGGGCATGTATATGTGCCTGCGGACTGAGGGGCGCGCAGTGATGATTGCCAACACCTGGTGTAGGCAACGTGACTGCGTGGGCTGTGAGACGCCCCCCACTATGGCAGTTGTCTGCTGAAATGACTCAGTGGCCAAAAAATGCAGTACACTGAGCAACTTCTCCAAGTGGCTCAATGCTTGGGAGTACAGGGTGGGTGATGTGAGTTCATCCTCCCACAAAGTGACCAGGTCTAGGATGATATGAGGTGGAAACCTATACCTGCCACAGACGTCGTCATCAGGCATCCCAAAAAGGCTGGTCCTGGGGAAAAAAATGCAGGGCCTGGCTATTCTCCTTCTCCTGCGGGGTCCCACGATCACTGCTGCGAGGAATGGGATATTTATCATAGCTGTATATGCTTGTTTGTTGTTTGCACGCACTTTTATGCTGCGTGGGGGCGCTTCCGCCTGCTTTTGTGTGGCGGACGTATTTGTGCGGGTGCGTGTGTTTTGACGTGCGCGGGTTTCCCTATTAGATTCCATGAATACGTGTTGTTAACTAGTGTGTGGGAGTTGCGTGTGTTTCCCAGAGGTACTTCCCACGTTACGCCTACATTTTCACGCGTTGTTCCCCATTCCCCGTGTTCCGTCCCCTTTTTAGGGGTCTGCGCGAGAATGTGTGCGCTTTCCTCATTCCTGTCGCGCACGCGTTCGAAAAGTCGCAGTGACGTGTAAGTTAAGCGTGGATTTGGCGCACATCCCGGGAAAAACACACACAGGCCTTCCATGAATCGCACACGTGCGATTCGCACGCGTGCGCTAGCTTTTTCACGCGTGCGCCAGCTTGCGCCACAAATTTCGGCACACAATTATTCCATGAATCGGCTATCTCGGGATCCATCACGTGAGTGCTGCTCAAATTAACAGTGTTTCAGCATTGCACATCTTGGATATATATAATATATTATATTTTGGTGCGGTCACCGCACTATAATTAAGTTGGGTAACAGGGTCTTTAGGTGGATGGCAGTGGCCACTGTCCATGCCGAAGGCCATGGCTAGTGGGCCCTGAATAAATCCTATTGGTGGAACATGCACAGTGGCCACAGCCTTTAAGTCCATGACTAGTGGGCCCCAAGGAAACCTATGGGTGGAACATGTACAGTGGCAACGGCCAGCCAATGGCCATGGCTGAGACCATCGCTAGTGGGCCCTAAAGAAATCCTATTGGTGCAACATGCACAGTGGCTACAGCCAAAGCCCATGGCTAGTGGCTTTGAATAAACTATGGTATAACAAAAACATTGAAATCCACTGTAAAAAACCTTAAAGCGCAGTTAGGTTGCGCAGATTTAACGGGAAAAAAACGTACATTTCAATGGATGTGTGAAGTCATGACCAGTTCAGTCCGCCGCGTTCCCATTGCAAAGCCCAGATGCACATACATATGATAAGACATGGGATTCACAATGACAGACAAAGTGACATTAAGGGGGACATGGTTTTATGGGGCACATCAACAGGAACATGTCGAGTCCAGCTGGTCATTACTTCTCACATCCGCTGAATTTCAAGAGTGTTGCGTTAAATTTGTACAACTTAACTGCACCACAACTAAGATTTTTTCAGTGAAATATGTAATGTCATGGGGTCTCGCTCGGATTTTCAAGGAGCGCCCAAAAGACTTGCAGCGCGTGACATTTCTACTAAAACTGCTCCTTTCCCTGGCAAATAACTCCCATTAAGAGTTTTAAAAGTGACATCTCAGAAAACATGTAATTATATTTTGTTCAGTTAAGGATAAAGTGCGGCATTGGAAAATAATGATGGCAGAGCATTCTTGGGGAGGGAGAGTTCCTCCCTCGTCTAAGGCAGCTTTTCTTCAGGCACGATGCGCTCATCTGCAAGCATAACATTTTTTCTCGTAGAAATGAACATAAGAAATTACATTTCAAGGCTCAAAAGAGGTGGCTCGAAGAGCTGGGGCGATGAGGAGGAAGCGTGACCTTTCCGTCCTGCGAGGAAACAGCCTGTCAGCTACTGTTTGATTTTGATCAGTGTTTTTGTAGCAGAGAAAGGAAAGCTCTGCCTGAGAACAGCAGGGAACCTATGCAGGGAAACAAAACACCAACCATTTTAAGGGCAACTGAAAAAAAAACATACAGCCTGCCTGCACATTCCTCCTCAAACCCAAAGACGAACCTTGCCAGTAGTGTTGCTTGACCTTAGCTCTGCACTTCGACAAAAAACACCGATAATTACCATTAATCGCAAATATAATTGGTGAAGAAAATATTTTCCTGTCTCTTTCCTACACCCCGTTGAGTGCAGCGGTGGACTCGCCCCAAATCCAAAGCATGGAAAAAAAATGTATCCAACAAGCCTAAGTATATTTGTATGCAGGGTCGGACTGGAAAAAGAAATAGGGCCGGACACCCAAAATAAAATGGCCCACCCCTCGCCTCAAAAAAGTGGCTCACCCCTTGCCTCACGACCCTTGACGACATCACCAGAAGTGATGTCATTTGACCCCATCCCAAAGTGACATCCCGGGAAGCGATGAAACAAAACCTTTCACCCCTTGACAAAACAGGAAGTGGTATCAAATAGCATTGTTCCTAAGTACACTATGAAAAATATGGTTATGATTTCACTAATGTGATACACATTTCATACAAGAATGGATCACCATATGTATCATTAATATCTGTGTTTAGACCGTATTGCACGTTGCAGGTGTTTGTTTTTTCTGTTTTTTTTTAATTTCACATTGTTTTTTTTTTCAAAACGGCCCAGGAGTGGCCAGAAACCGGCCCCCACTGCCCAGGGACGATTTCGGCCGGGCCACGGGCCCAAAGGCAGAGGGGCCAATCCGACTATGTTTGTATGCATTTCATTTGCATAACCTTTTAAAAAGACGAGCGACCAATAAAATAATCATTAGTCTGCAAAATATTGTACCTACTTGATTGAATATTTAAAGTCAGTCCAAAGTCATACTGACGTCATTACTAGTTTGGAAAACAATGTGGTAAAGGGGAAGATTTTCTTACACCGTCATGTTATACCTCATCACCAAATTCCAGAATTGAAGGTAAAGTAGTGGAGAAATCTCCAGCTCTTGGGTAGAGGTTACCCCTCCAGACTACCTTAAAGAAAATGGAGAACCTACTGTGGGTTGAATTACCACTCTCTCAGTAAATCCTCTAAATACCCGATTAAGTCATTTTCAATGGTTGTGGGTCACCTCCATGCTGCATTTTCTATATATGTTAGTTGCTGCATGCTGCGGATGTAGTTGGGGATATTAACAGGGCTCCATCCGATTTTCTGTAGATATACTTGTATTAAACAAGGTATAATCAAAACAAATTCAATTACCCCATGCTACATTGCCTTTCCAGTGTGCCAATAGATGATAGCTATGAATGATACAACCACACATTTCCATCAAGATAAGTTCTGTTGAAACGGGCCCCTAGGGGACCCTGACATCTATGGAAACAAGGCGTCACCACACACGATAGATACGCCAAACACGAGGTTGTATTCCCAAAGATAGGGTTTTATTGCAAAGCAAAAGTCTCAGTTGGCCAACTCGGTCTCACGCCCCGCGACGTGTATCTCTAGACCTCGAGGGACGCAAGAGAATGAATTACGTACATCAGTTACATATATACAAAATGCATATCAAACAATCAGCTATGACATGTTTAACACCCCCCTTTATTGGGTTTCTTTGAACTTGGTGTGATGATGGACATCTCCGACCACTATGACACCTTAAAACATCTATTCTAGTATCAATTTGCAATTTGTGAGTGCGAAGGCATCTTTCATTTGTTGAATAGAACACAGCGCTTCTGTTCTTGGAAGCGAACTACATACGGGGGGAGTTGCATTCCGGACCTTGCTATCTATCAGGTGCTATTCGCGTCCTGGGAGCCGACATGCTCTAGCGGGCTCAGCAAAGGGGGGCCGTAAGAAAAGCATAATTCAAGCCTTCGGCGGTATTATTCTAACATATTCTACCATATAACAAGACTGGCTGGCAGCTGTGAAATTATTAGATGCCCTGCAGCTCTGCTTCAAGGCTACATTTGGGAGGGAGGCGGGCATTCTTCCTGGCGCTGCCTACGTTTGTGTTTCAGCAAACTCTTGTTATCCTCACGGCCCTGCGGCCTTGTCCTTTTCACATACAGACAACAATGTTTCACAGTCGAGCAGTGTAAGCAGAAAATATGCTGCAAAGCAATAGGAACAGAAAGCAATGAGCAATGGTTAGAAAACAAAATGGTGATTCTTGTTACATCAAAATGGCCGTTCATTGGTAAACTCGAAAACCTATATTTTGTCATATCGTGCATGAGACGGTTGGCCCACGGCCACCAAAATGCGTTTGCAGTCTCAAAATAGAGGTATCCGTATTTCTAGACTGCCAAACCCTCCTTTGGCCATATGCCAAACGTCTCATCTATTTATTGAAACCTCCTCTAGTGATGATGAATCTGAAGTACTTATGTCTGAGTCTTGCATGCTATCGTGGACATCATTGTCTTCATCAATATCTATTGCCATCAACTCTATTACTGCTCTCATCTCATTTGGGTCTGGGTCAGTTCGATCATGAGGTTGTTTTTTCTTCGTCATCATATGCATACATCCTTCCGTACATCCCTCAGTTACCTCAGCGCAAATTATGGGTAAACAATGTATACAACAACAGCACATTAGGAATATTCCACCCACCACTACTAATATTGAGATCAACTTCCATCCCCAAAATCGTAGTATTCCCCAAAACCAAGATTCTATTCCCCAGCTCCCTTCTCCAGTAGGGAGTTCGGAGCTTAGAATGTGCATTTTCTTCATTGCTTCAAAGATCGTGCGGGAATAATCATCGACATAAATGCAACATGATGATCCCACTATTTTGCAAATTCCCCCACGATCTACCAGGATCACATCGAGAGCCATTCTATTTTGCAGCGTCATTAACCTGATTCCTCTTTCTTCAAACGTCATGTTAAATAATATATCTGTGTTTATTGTATTTTTTAGGATTCTGGACAGTTGCCTTATATTATATGAGTTCACTACCGGCCCTAAGAATGGAATGAATGATTTTGCTACATCAGTTGCTATTAAAACACCTTTGTCAGTCCTTTTGACTCTAGTTCTGGATAATCTGGCCATGGCTGCTGTTTCTAAGAGGAATACTCCTGGGAACAGTAGCCCTAGGTAACATGTACCTCCCCAGTTTCTGGGCAACCAAGGGTATGCTTTCTCTCCGCATATAAAATAAACTGGATCACCTACGTATACTGGTTCTATTTCCCATTTTAGTACCACTGTATTCATACAACCAGCATATGTTCCGACTGAAAAAGAGCCTTTCTTTTTTAGACAAAAAGGGACAATTCTTGGGCTATAATTCACTGTGTAAGATGGGGGAATTGCATCTTTGTCCCCCTCTGTTCTTACACGAAATGTCATTACAGATGTTTTTTCTGGTGGGGACAATCTATCTCGTCTATTTTGTCGTGTTATCTTCTGTGTATTTTTCCTCGAAGGCTCTAGGGCTATTACTTGTGTTTTATGGAAAATGGAACAACCCACAGGCTTCATTATTATCTCCTCAAACTCATTCATGTTGGTTCTGTCTAATTGACCCGTATTACTCTCATTCCATTTCCCATAGAACATTGCACCTAAAGATGCACTACATGCAGAACTTAATGGTAATGGCTGCACATACCACCGTATTCCTTTCCCAGCATGCTGTGGTAAATGGGCACATACCCAGCAGTTTGTTTTCTTCAGGATTGCATGTGTCATGTTCTTTATCAACAATAAGGTGTTATTTCCAAAACCATCCCTGTGTTTTTCTTCTATGGGGGGTAGGGTATAAGTGATCACCTGAACCGGGCTTTCAGTAGTGGATATATTACTTATTAGTAAAAACATTTCTAATGGGTGTATTGTTTCTACCCACCATAATATTAGGGCTGTCGATATTGGTGCTACCACGCTCATAAAGCACATTATTATCGTTAGTACCAGCATACAATTGCGTTTTTCTTAAGCTTATAGTCTTTATAATTGACTCATTTTCAGCGGTGGTGGTGCAGGAGGAGGCTGGAACCGGTACTGGCATGTTTCTCGTCGTCCTTCTTCTTTTTTATGACAGTTCGTTGTGGATATCTCTCTTCGTCGCGCTTGGAATTGTCACAGTTCAGTTCTGCCTGTCTTTTTTAGCCTGGATTCGATTATTCGTTTTTAGGCGAGATCACTTGTCCCCTCTTATACTGCTCAGAGGACCTTCGATCAGTTATCTTATCGCCTTAGTATCATGTGCGCCCAGCTTGTCCGCTCTGGTTCCGGACACATGTACTGTTAATCGGTTATCTCACTTGCCTTAGTAACATGTGCGCCCAGCTTGTCCACTCTGGTTCCGGACACATTTACTTTTTATGATCGCACCGAGGAGCCACGAGTCTTGCATTGTCCGACTTGCACAATTCTCACGCTTCTCTCCTCTACACCTCTGGTTCCTTCTCCGTCCATGAGCTGAACCAGAGGTTTGACATTAACACCAAAAAGAACTGCGGATCACTTTGTCTTCCGAGGCAGCAGGTTGTATCGCCTTGCTCCTGGTATCGTATGATCCGTGAACAGTGCCGGTGCACTTCCAGATTCAGGCTTGAAGTCAGCCTGTGGCGCTACTGCAGGTGCTGGTGAGCGCCACACCAATGATGCAGATCCGTTCTTTAGTGTGCTGGCAAGTGCTGGTGGGCGCCAAAGGGGTACACGATTTGTTTCTGCTGGTATTTGCAAGGCAGATTTCGTGTCGGCCAGCAGTAAAGTCGATTCTTCTGGGCAACGTTAGGTCACTCTTTGCCTTTCCCCCTCTTTGGCAGTCTTCTCAGGCTTTGTTTCGAATTTCACTTCTCGTTTTGGCAGATTAGGTGGCTGCTCACTGGCAACAGTTTCTTTCGTTTCTGGGACCGCTGTCTCTTTCCGGTCATCAGTGTCAGGCAAGTCTTTCAGTGCAGTTCGAATCTTCTTGGCATGGGTGGCATGGATCCACGACTTCCGTCCATCCACCCGTATTGCCGTCTGCATTGTCAAAAGTACTTGATGGGGCCCGCGCCACCTGGGTGCTAATGATGAGTTCCTTTCAAAGTTCTTTAGCAGCACCCAGTCTCCTGGCTCCAGCGTGTGCCCTGGACCGGTGTATCTCACTGGTAATGCCTCCTGCACCTGCTGATGAATCAAATGCAATTTCTGCATTAAAAGGCCAAAATAAGTACTAAGCACAGGATGTTCTATCTCACTTAGTTGCTTCGGCTAAGGTGCGCACCAAACATTTGCCGGCCTCCCCATTACGATCTTGTACGGGGAGAGCCCGGTTTTAGCCTGTACAGACGTACGCATGCATAATAGTGCTATTGGTAATGCAACCACCCAACTCAACTTGCTTCCTGTACAAATCTTGCTAATCTTTGATTTAAGAATCCCGTTGTTTCTCTCCACACGACCGGCAGAACTCGGATGCCTTGAACTATGGAATCTCTTATCAATCTGGAGACCAGCACATATCTGTAATACCACTGCACCCACAAAATGTGGTCCATTATCAGACCATAGGACTCGGGGCAAGCCAAATCTGGAAAAGTACTCCTTCAACATTACTTTTGCCGTACTCATTGCTGTGCAGTCTTTCAAAGGATATGCCTCCACCCACTTACTGAATGCACAGATCACCACCAAGACGTATTTTAAGTTTTGGCACCTCTCCATCTCTATGAAATCAAAATGAATTACCTCAAATAGCATGGAGGGCGGGCCAAAACTGCCTGTTGGAGTCACCGTTCCCTTCCCTACATTGTGTTGCAAACACGTGATACAGTTCTGCACCAACCTCTCTGCATTATATTTTATGTTTACATTCTGCCAAACTGTAGAAAGGTGCTTTATTATTTTCTTTGCACAGATGTGGGTAGGGGGGTGGGCCATTGTGACCATTGTAGTCACATACGAATTTGGCAACATCCAGTTTCTAGTTCCCTTGTCCACCCAACAACCCTCCAGATCCAACTCAGCAGATCCCTCTGCCCACCCCTGTATTTCATCGGCCGTAGCCTCGGCCTGCATTTCTTTGACAGTGGCAACTCCATCTTCTATCATACAGGGTACTTCCTCTGTCTGAACCGTCATCATTTTGGTATTAAAATCAGTGGCAGTTTGTTTCGCAATTCTGTCTGCAAACGTGTTTCCCTCTCCTACTTTGCATGTTACTTTTTTATGTGCCTCGCATTTCACTATTGCTAGGCGCTTTGGAAACGTGAGTGTAGACAGCAATCGTACAATCAAAGGGCCATGTTGTATTCTGGCACCATGTGATGTCAGAAACCCTCTCTCAGCCCAGAGTCGACCAAAATTATGAACCACTCCAAAAGCATACTGACTATCAGTATATATATTCACATTCAAATTTTCAGAAATCTCGCAGGCTCTGGTCAATGCTATTATTTCCACGCTTGTGCCGAATTATAGGGAATTCTTTTACTTTCTACAACACTCTCTAGAGTAGTGATAGCGTATGCGGCAGTTGTCGTGCCATCTGGTAATTTAAAACATGAGCAGTCACAAAATAACTCTCCATCCGGCTCTTTCTGTGGAATATCACTTAAATCAACTCTTCCCTTGGTTTCTTCCTCAGTGACCATTAAGCAATCGTGGGGGGGTGATTCATTCTTCCCAATTTCTTTTATGGTTAGTGGCATTAATTCTGCAGGATTCAAAGCGCTACACCTCATAATTTGGATATGGGGCGCGAACAAGATAATCTCATATCTTGTCGATCTAGCAGAGGTGAGGTGTTGCGTCTGTGTCCTATTTAATAGAATGTCTATGGTATGTGGCACCATCAGAATTAAAGTGTGCTCCAATACCATTCCTTCCGTTTGTTTCACTGACGCAGCAGCCGCCGCGACAGATCGCAAACATTGTGGTAGTGCACGCACTACAGGGTCCAGCGCAGAAGAAAAATAGCCGCACAGCCTATTTCTTCCACCTTGTTCCTGTGTCAAAACCGCCAATGCACATCCTTCACTTTCACTCGCAAATAGCCTAAAAATGTTCTCATAGTTCGGCATACCCAAAACTGGAGTCGAGCATAATGCAGTTTTCAATCCATCAAATGCTTTCCGACATCCCTCATCCCACTGCAAAGGCATAACCGCATCCTTTCTAGTTAAATTCACTAATGGTTTCACAATTAACGGAAAATTACCAATCCATTGTCGGCAATATGAAGCCATGCCTATTATGGCTCTGACTCCTTTTTGTGTCTTTGGAATAGGCATACAAGAAATACTTTCTATGCGTTCTGGCATTAGTCTTCTCCCTCCTTTCGAAAGTAGGTAGCCCAAATAGGCCACCTCCTTTCGATTATACTGAAATTTCTTCAAACTAGCTTTATGGTCATGTGCCGCTAGGTGTGACCGTAGTAATACAGTGCTTTCTTTACAAATATCCTCTGTGTCTGCAGCTAGCAATAGATTGTCTATGTATTGCAAAAGTGCACAACCCACGGGTAATTCCAGCATGTCTAGCTGCTCTTTTAATGCTCTACTGTAAATACTTGGACTTTCCGTGTAACCTTGCGGAATCCGCGTAAATGTAAATGATCGTCCTCCTAATGTGAACGCGAACAAATATCTGCTGTCCTTGTCCACTGGAATAGTAAAGAATGCGTTTTTCAAATCTACTACACTAAAATATTCTGCTGAAACAGGTATCATTGTCAATATTGTAGTGACGTCTGGCACTAGAGGAAATTGCGGATCTACTACCTTATTCAATGCGCGTAGATCAATTATGAAACGGTATGGTACCTCATTACCTCCTTTTTTATAAACCAGAAGAATCGGGCTGTTGCATGTACTGCCTGTGATTTCCTCAATTACCCCTAATTTCATCAAATCTTGAACAATACTCTTCAATCCTTTTTCACCTTCAACCGAAATTTTATATTGGGGTATTCGCGGTAGGGTAACACCTTCTTTCAAAATAATCTTTACTGGCTCTATCTTTAAACATCCTACATCGTTGTCATGCATTGCCCATATACAGGTTGGTACTTTACTTAGTTCCCCTGGTAACGCTTCGGACATGAATTCTGACACAGGGGCATCGTGTGGCCATATTGTTAGAAACACTCCGTCTGCCGTGCAATGTATAACAGAACCTAGTTTTTTCAACAAGTTTAATCCCAACAAATTTTCTCCACACTTTTCTATTAGAAGGAAAGGACAATGGTCATTAAATGGTCCTATGGTAACTGGGACTGGTTTGGACACTGGGTTTATGACTGGTGTACCTGTGAACCCTACGGAAATATTCTTTCGCCCTGACAGTGGTATATCCGGAACCAAGTGATGGTCTATTGAACACCTCTGTGCTCCTGTATCTCCAAGAAAGCGGTGCTCCTCATTCCCTACTCTCATTTCTACATAGGGTCCTCTCTGATTCACGGGAATAGACACTGGTTCCGACCCCTGTCCTTGGCTGTCCTATTGGGGAAATAACACATCGTCCGATGTGTAATCATTACAATTACTGTAATACGTGTTTGGCTGTGTATCGAAAACATTTCCACTCTTCCCTCTATTTCCCCCACTCTGATTTCCATATTGTTGATTTTGCTGTCCCTGACTCTGCTTTGGGGCATTTTGGTTTTTGGCCTTGGTTTTGATTACCTCCGTTATTATGATGCTGCTGCATACTATTCCTATTTGGTCCATTTGCTCCTGGTGTCCTCTATGCTGTCTCCTCTGACCAGACCCATTTCTATTCTGTAGATGCGGACATTGCGCTCGCCAATGTCCTTCCTCTTTGCAATATGCACACTGATTCGGTCCCACTGTTCCCCCATGCATATTCGAATTACTCCTTCCTTGTGCGTTACCTCGCCCTCTATTATGTCCCACTACTTGCTGCATTAATACCTGTGTCTTTAGATTTACCCTATCCCTCTCTTCTTTTTCTTTTCCTGCAGTCACTCTGCGCTCATAATATTGGGCCATATGCAATACTTCGCCCAATGTTTTTGATTGCCATGCACTCTCTGATGTCATTATTAGATCCTGAATTGGAAGTTTTAACCCCTTCACATATTTGTCAACAAATAACCTCTTTCCTGCTTCCGAACCCACATCCTGCCCACTGAAGTCTGTAAATACTTCTTCAAATCTATTAAAATAATCTGTAGCCAACTCATCCTTGCATTGTACACATGCAGTCAATTTGTCCCATTGAATTCTTTTCTCTGGGACAATTGCTTTTATCTTCTGCACTATATGTGCTGGTAACGCCGCCAGGTTCGCTCCTGGTGTTCCTCCAACTGCTTTATTTCTATCTTCTATTATCAAGTCCGCCCATGTGGCGCCAAAGGCTGTTGGGTCATCTACCTTCCTTATTTGTTTCTATATGTCTGCTGGCAGGATCACCGGGAATATTAGGTCTATATCACCCATGGTAAGCACGGATGATTGTAGGCAGGACTCTACTTCCTTGTAAAACCTTGCAGGATTCTTTCTTATATCAGGAATCGTCTGCTTTATGTTGTTCCCCTCCTGTCTGGAAAAGGGGACATCCACATATTGGGCGGTGTAATGGGCTGGTGTCACCTGCGCCGCTGCACCGCCCACTGTGGGAACCTCCACTTTGGGCACAAAGGTAGGTGGGACCTCTCTCATAGGAAATGCCCCACTCACCGTCCCCCCCTTCTCTTAGATGTAACAATATTCCCAGATCCAATGATAGGGCTGTTTCTCCTGTCCCTCGCCCTAGTGCTCTTCTATATACTGCCATTATTTCGGGTGGGCTGGCCTTATCGTTTTTTATATCTTTGTCTAATAAATGTTCAGCCATCGATTGTAGTGCTTTTCTTTTCATGGGCATGGAATATTCATCAAATATCTCGTGTATCTCCATTGTGGGGATACTAGGATCCGACATCCATCTAAACGCTTCTCGTATACATACTTTTAACTTATCGCCCCTTTGTACTGACGACATTGAATGTGATCGTTGTATATATGGCTCTACAATTTCCTTCCTATTTCTCCCGATATCCCTACTCCTGTACCCAGGTGTAGCAAACATTGCGGCATAATCATTATCCAATTCATCTTTAAGCTCAAAAAGTCTATATACATGTTCTCTCACATCTTCATCCCTCTCCCTACAGCGTGCTAATGCATTCAAATCTAACAATCGCTGCGGTGGTAATTTCCCAATTAGCTGTTTCCATTTCTCCACCAAATATTCACCCATGCATTCCAACACTACCTGTCTTTTGTTGCTTCTATGGAAGTCATATATCGAAGCCACTGCTGCCGTCCCATCATTCCCGCCTATATACATCTCTGCCTGTTGCTGCAATTCCACCTTCCTTTCTTTGCTGATTGCGCTGCGAGTTACCCTTGTGCCACCCCATTGGTCAGTCCCGCCTCTTGCCCCCGCGGTTTCAACTTCAACCCCGGGAGGAACAGATGGTACCGAGTCTGTGCCTGAGGCGGGAGGTGCGGATGGGACAAAGGGAACAGGGAGTGTCTTTTGTGGGCCTGATTGGCTAATAGGAAGTGTTATGCGCACGATCTGTGGCTGCGGGAGGGCTTGAGCTAACTGAGGGGGAGCTTGAGCTACGGGCGGGGTCTGGGCAATAGCTACTGATGTGTCTGGTCTTACTTCTGATCTTGGGCCTTGTTTTGTATGGGTCAATATGTTTTCTATCAATTCATCTGCTATGTGTAATTCTCATTGTGGATATATTTTTTCTATATTCAACTGGTCACGCCTACCTGTCCTTCTTAGACTCTCAGTCAACTCCTCCTCTTCTTTTTCTTCCGCTACTTTACCTTTCGATTTATGCCTGCGCGAATGCTTTGCTCTGCTTTGCTTTTAAATCGGAGCATTGCTTCCTTTCTCCAGTCTTTAATAGTCTCAAATGCTGCAGGACATGCTTTCTTTCTTATCAACACCCTTTCCAGGTTATCTATCCTCGCTATCTCAAAAATTACCATTAATCGGCCACTGATGGTCTTGTTGCTTTCTGGTTTGCCTATGCTAAGTCTCACAGAATATTATCGCCCCCACTCCATACTTCACATACATCTCATACGTCGGCGTTCGCCCGGGTGGTACAATTTGGCCATCTTCCAAAGATTGTCTACCACAGCGGAAAAACCCAGCTAGGGGGGAAAATACCCTAGGCATGTTTCAACCTTCCCCCTGGTTAATCAACCTTACCTAGGGCGTTTGATTTTGCAAAGTCAACTCTCAATCAATATCAGGATACTTTGAATCGGGGAATGACTCACCTGATAAATCAAGTCGTCCGTATACTGACGCACCAAAGGACGTCATGTCTGCGTTTCTTGGCTTCCGCCTCGTTTCCGGACCCTTGCCTCCTTGTTCTCTAGCCAGGCACGTCGATCAGGGATCAGATGTGTGCAGATCTGCAAAGGAGTCTCTCATCACTTTTACAGGGTGCCCCGAACACCTCTTGATCCGGGCTCGATCGTCCCGTCCTCGCCGTTCTCTGCCTTACTCAATTACAACGTTACGTGATGGAACAAGTGGGGGAGGGTCCCTATTCGGCCGCCATCTTGAAAGGGGCCCCTAGGGGACCCTGACGTCTATGGAAACAAGGCGAGTCACCACACACGATAGATACGCCAGACACGAGGTTGTATTCCCAAAGCTAGGGTTTTATTGCAAAGCAAAAGTCTCAGTTGGCCAACTCGGTCTCACGCCCCGCGACGTGTATCTCTAGACCTCGAGGGATGCAAGAGAATGGGCCTCATTAGGACCCAGGCGGTAAGGGGTTTACGGCGGCGTAAACAGCGCCGACCCTTACCGCCTGATTCCGAGGTCCCTTAGCGCCATGGAAGATTTAACACCTGCTTTTAGCAGGTGTTAAAATCCATGGCGCTAAGGGACCTTGTTGTTAATTACGCCACCTTAATTTACGGTGGCGTAATTAACGCCTTCCCCACTCCCATTATGCCCTATGGGGCAAAAATGGGAATGGGGAAGGGTAAATGGGTTAATGGGGACTTACCGCCCCGCCAACCTCGGAATGGGGCGGTAAGTCCGCCAACCACCATGGCGTAAACATAGTTTACGCCATGGTGGTAAAGGTACGACCCAGGCGGTAACTTACCGCCTGGGTCGTAATGAGGCCATTACGTACATCAGTTACATATATACAAAATGCATATCAAACAATCAGCTATGACATGTTTAACACCCCCCTTTATTGGGTTTCTTTGAACTTGGTGTGATGATGGACATCTCCGACCACTATGACACCTTCAAACATCTATTCTAGTATCAATTTGCAATTTGTGAGTGCGAAGGCATCTTTCAGTTGTTGAATAGAACACAGCGCTTCTGTTCTTGGAAGCGAACTTCATATGGGGGAGTTGCATTCCGGACCTTGCTATCTATCAGGTGCTATTTGCGTCCTGGGAGCCGACATGCTCTAGCGGGCTCAGCAAAGGGGGGCCGTAAGAAAAGCATAATTCAAGCCTTCAGCGGTATTATTCTAACATATTATACCATATAACGAGACTGGCTGGCAGCTGTGAAATGATTAGATGCCCTGCAGCTCTGCTTCAAGGCTACATTCGGGAGGGAGCCGGGCATTCTTCCTGGCACTGCCTACGTTTGTGTTTCAGCGAACTCTTGTTATCCTCACGGCCCTGCGGCCTTGTCTTTTCACATACAGACAACAATGTTTCACAGTCAAGCAGTGTAAGCGGAAAATATACTGCGAAGCAATAGGAACAGAAAGCAATGAGCAATGGTTAGAAAACAAAATGGCGATTCTTGTTACATCAAAATGGCCGTTCATTGGTAAACTCGAAAACCTATATTTTGTCATATCGTGCATGAGACGGTTGGCCCACAGCTACCAAAATGCTTTTACGGTCTCAAAGTAGAGGTATCCGTATTTATAGACTGACACTGTTCTTAACCCAACATTAACATACTACTTTAACTTTCTCTTTTTCTAGCCAACACTTGTTGTGACCGCACACATTGTGGCAAGGTAAAATGTTTGCATACATCCAGGGACATGTGCATGTGAACAACAAATATCTGCAGGCATATGTAATAAGTACAGCTGTCTTTCAGGAATTGACTTACACATACCTTATTTTGCACCCATGCAGGTGATAGTGGCTATCCCTTGAAGATGTGGCTCCTCACCCCTGTCCGGAACCCGCAGAACAGGCACGAAGAGGACTACAATCATGCTCATACCCGTTTCTGTGTGGTAATCGAGCAGACCTTTGGCCTGTTGAAGGCATGTTTTCGCTGTCTTAGTCGGTCGGATGGGGCACTCCTGTACAGGCATGAGAAGGTGGCCAAGATCATCATGGCATGTGTCATGCTGCACAACATGTTCATCCGACGGAACGTGCTTCTGCCCCCTGACATTGAACAGCAATCACCAGGTGAAGATGAAGAAGATGAAGAAGATGGGGTTGCACAACATCCCGGTGGCGATGCACAGGAAGGACGTGCTGAGCACCAGTCTGTGATAGGCCAATATTTCTAAGACACATGGATGCAGAGGGTGCCATGAATGTGGGACTCAGGGCACTGGGTGTGGGGGTACATGGACACTATGCACTGTGAACCAATAAAGGACACATAAACAATAAGGAATGTGCAGTCAAGTGATTTTAGTGGTACACAACGGGTGTATTTAACAGGAAAAAGTAAAAAGTGCTCATACCTTCCCACAGAGGGCTCGTCTGTGTGGAGCTTGACAATGACCCTGTGGGCGCATGCTCTACTGTCAGGGCAGGACGCTGAGCCTCCAAGGCATCCGCAATCCTGGCAAGGACCTGGCAAGGACCTGGCAAAGACCTGCCTCACTGCCGACAGCTCCTCACAGATCTTTAAGGTGCTGGACTCTTTGGCCACTTTCATGGCCGCAGTGTTATCTCAGGCCTCCTTCCTCGTCACGTCACCATCAGAGACATATTGTTTAACAAGACCGGTCAGCTCCTGCTGCCGCGCCTCCATCTGTGCCATCTGAAATCCCCATCCCGGACCCCTGTGGAAGTGGATGGTACATGTGACAAGGGGCCCAATTCTGGTGGCTCCTCTGTGGGGCTCCAGGCTCTGGTTCTGCCCCTCCTCCAGACTGGAGAAGTGCAAGTTGCCATTGGGTGTGCTAATTGGGGTGTAGTAGGGTGTTTGGGCGGGGCTGGGTGTGGCACCTACTTCCTACTTGTATGATGAGTTGTGTAAATTAATCATCCTTTAATAGATCAGTTTTGAATCTCCATCTGTTAGAGCAAGGAGAGTTTATTGGGGAAGCAATTTAAATATGTACTGGTGCATGGTCAGAAATCATAATGGATTATATTTGGGCATCAAGGAGGAGACTAACCATAGAGTTCGGAATTAAAATATATTCTCGTCAAGAAAAGGAGTTGTGAGGTGTAGAATAAAAGATATATTAAGAATCTGTAGGATGGAGAATACGCCATGCATTGCTAAGGCCAATTTAAGATATGAAATTAATAAATTGCTTATGGGATGTTGTATTTGTGTACCGTACATTAGATTTCCTATCCATAAAGAGATCGATGACTTGATTGCAGTCTCTGCATGTAATCAGATTTTGAGGGTTGCATCGAAGCACATGATCTCTAAGATGTTTCCAAAAGGAGGGATCAGCAGATGTTGGGCCATATATATTAAGAATCGTATATGTTGTGGAGTCAACTAATAGCTTGAAAATAACCCATCTTCCTAAATTATCAGATTCTGTAGAAATTACTTTGGGCCTCATTACGAGTTGCCCGGTAAAACTGGGTTCATTACCGGCATGCCGGAATGAGCGTGTCCATGCACGTATGAACCCGCTAATAGCGGGTCATCACGAGTGCGCGAGCACGCGCGTTCCCCCATGCCGGTAGTGGCAATACCGCCATGCCGGTAAAGGGCCTCCAAGCGCCCTATACCGGTATTGCGGGGCCCGCCCATTGCGCTACCGCCTCACACTAACCCGTAAATACTGGCACGGTAATACCGGCATGTTATTACCGTGTTCGCAAAAAATGGACCCGGAAATTACGTCATCGCGCAGGAACGGGAAATGGGCCGGCGGCCATCTTTAAAAACACAATCCATTGACATCCTACATTACGACCACTACACCCGTGTTGTTGAGTGCCAAAACACAACCAGGATGTCAAAGGCCACCGGAAAAAGCTCACAAAGGAAGAGGAAGCAGCGCTTTTCAGATGTTGAATTGACAATGCTAGCGGACACCCTACAACAGTATGCTGGCATAATCCGAAGCATGGACCTGAAGCATGCGGCCCAAACGCGTAAAAAACAGGTGTAGCAGGAGGTTGCGCAGAGGGTAACAGCAGTGGGGAGCACCCCAAGGAGTGTCCGGGATTGCAGAAAGCGCTGGGACAACCTCCGCCTCCGTGTCCGGAAGATCCTTGCGGAGAACCGGAGGACCGCAATGGCGACAGGCTGTGGCACACACTCCCCTGTTAAGCTCACCACATGGGAGGAGATTGCAAGTGGATTCATCGACCCAGAATCCATAGAGGGGATCGGAGAGGAGGAGTTCGGGGCAGCTACCACAACAGAGGAAGGTGAGTGAACCATCACATCCACCAATAACAAAACATGATGTGACACAAGTGAGGTGGGAGTCCGATTAGGCAAGGCAATTCCTTTACCCAAGGCAACATGAACTCACCAACAGAATACTGATTGCCATCCCCTGCACCACATGCATGCTGCGTGAAATATGTAAACCCAACAGAGGTGCAACATGACCCATCCATGCCCATGCCCCCCCCACACCTAGACAATCCATTGCCACCAGCCATGCAATCATTGCCAACATGTCCCCTCAGTACACCAATGCCACACAACAGAAATAAATCATGCCTGAATGTATCAAGATATTACACTGCAACAAATCACAGCTGCCATTTGGCAATCTCACTGATGACCTGCATCTCTTCTATCCCCCAGGCACCGATGAGGAAGGTGGAACCCAGGACAGGGGGGCAAGCACATCCAGTGCACGCAAGGGGACCAGGGCCACCGCAACCCCCTCCTCCGAAAAATTGCCTGCGACCACGCCCAGTGTGCCACACAAGGCATCATCTCTGCAGGGTGCACCTGCTGCGATAGTGCCAGCTGTACCACCGGCCACCACGGACATCGTGTCCACAGAGGTGGTCGAAGAGGCCGAAGAATCTTTAGGATTGCACAGCACAACACCCATTGACACCCCCTCGCCCCCTGTGGAGACAGAGAGCCTGGATGACCCATGTCTTCATGACTCCAACCTAGGAGATTCGGACATCGGCATTTACGCGGACGACAGTGCCCAGGACGAGGGCCCCACGCAGGTGCCTGCCACCACCCAGCCTTCCACCACCCTGCCTTCCACCGCTCTGCCTTCCACCACCCTGCCTTCCACCACCCTGCCTTCACCACCCTGCCTTCCACCACCCCACCAGCCACCGGTAACCACCTTTGAGGTCCGTCTGTCAAGGGTGGAGGCCCGCCAAGACGAGATGCTGCAGATTATGCGGCAACAGGTCGTTGCCGGTAATGAGGCCATGAAGGCCATAGCCACAGCCATTGCTGCAAATACAGCTGCCGTGGAGGCGTCCACGTCTGCATTCAGGCAGTGCATGGGGTCACTGACCGAGGCCCTACTAGCCAACATCAGGCAAGTGCAGCAGCCACACTATGGGTCTGCAAGGGGATTGACAATTGACACATCCACCACGTCAACACCTTCCACCTCTGTTCAATCTAGCCCTGTGCGCTTAACGCGCAGGAGCACACGGCGCATGGCCATGGAACCCGCAGACTCAAAAGTCGCCAAAAAGTGGCTTTCTGAAAAATGGAAAAAATGTGAGGAGTAACATTGGTGAAGGCCACACTGTTTGTTGCGAACATGGAGACATTTGGGATCTGTGGGGTGGGTGAGGGAGTTTGTTTTTGGATTGTGGGAGGCGGGAGTGGGCACAGTTTTGCACTTTCATATAATACACAAGTTTTCTGGAGAACAATCCCTGGCTGGACATTGTTATTTTTGGTGTGCATCCATTTAATGTGTTACGGTGTTCAGTGTCCAAATTACAACATTCCCTTTGTGCATGTTCACATTGGCCCAGTGTCTGACTGACAAAAGTCACTCATAGTCCCTGGGTCTTAAAAGTATTCGTCAAATAGTGCTTGACATACAGCATGGCCGTCCCGTGCATCACGTACTGGCAGGGGGGCTCCTTCGCCTCCGTCTCCATCCCCTTCATCCTCACCCGGGCCATGCATGTCAATGTCAGGTAGCAGTGGTACATTCCTTCGGACGCACATGTTGTGCAGCATGACACAGGCCATGGTGATCTTTGCCACCTTCTCAGGCCTATAAAGGAGTGCCCCACCAGACCTGCTTAGGCAGCGGAACTGCGCCTTCAACAGGCCAAAGGTCTGCTCAATCACAACACGGGTTTGAGTGTGCACACGATTGTACTCCTCTTCATGGCTGTTCTGCGGGTTCCGCACAGGGGTAAGTAGCCACGGCCTCAAGGGATATTCTCCATCACCTGCAAGCAGATACAAATAGGTGTGTGTCATTCTGAACTGACACCTTCAGGGAGCATGGTCATGGCAGCAGCTATTAGGTGTGAGCCTGCACATGCCCCTGTACGTGTACCAAATAGTCACCTATATGGAATGTATACTGTAAAGAGGTGTGGAACAATGGATGGGGTTGAATAGATGATGCAGGGTGTAAGCATGCATGCTGAGGCAGATGTGCTGTGGCAGTGCGACAATGTTTAGCCTCCAATTCATGCAGTATACTCTTTGCTATGCATGGTCACACTGGCCGCATTGGAACAGTTGCCATCCTATTCAGTCATGCATTGCTTGCCATCACCATGGTGCCCTGGTTGTGCCTCTTACTTGTTGTCATCCATTTGCATCATTTGTGATATGTGGCCCAGTGATGTGTCATTTTCAGTTTAGCTGTGTCAGGTGAGAAGTGTTTACCTCTACATTCATTCTCCACTCACTGGCTATTGCCACCCAGGTGTACTTGTAAACCCCCCTTTCCCGGACTGGTAAACTATGCCCCCCCTTTCCCACCCAGGCTTACTATCCCCCCCCTTTACCACCCAGGTGTACTACCCCCCCCTTCTGCATCCACACACATGAGTACCCCACAGCATGGCCATGGGCCTGTTGTGCAACTCACCGAGCAGCCAGGCACGTGGTCCAGCATGTCGCTCCATGTGACCTTGTAGCGTGGAGTTGCGCAGTACCATGGCATCATGTGTGGATCCAGGAAATCGGGCGCAGCAATGGGTGATGATCTTGCTGGAGTCACATATCATTTGCACATTGATGGAGTGGTATTGCTTGCGATTGCGGTACACCGCCTCTGTGGCATGGGGGACTACCAATTCCACGTGGGTGCAGTCGATGGCACCGACACAATTGGGCATGCCTGCCAGTGCATGGAAGCCTACTTTGGTTTCGGCTATCTCCTGGCCAGTCCGTGGTAGGGATATGTGGGTGCTTGCGTGCTTCAGGAGGGCATCCAGCACTTGGTTCAGCATGCGTGAGAATAGTGGTTGTGAAATGCCATGCAGCTGGCCCACTGTGTGTTGGTAGGTGCCTGTGGCCAGGAAGTGTAGCAGAGACACCACCTTCAGTAGTGGGGGGATGGCAGTGCGTATTTGTATGTGGCTGGCAATGTCGTTCTGTATCATGTCCACTATGGTGGTGATGGTGTCACGGTCCAACCGGTACAGGGTGTGGATCTGCTCAGGGGTTAGGTTGAATGGGCTGGGTCTGGTGCGAGGGATTGGTGGCTGCCTACGAGGCGCTGGTGGCTGCGCTGGTGGTAATTGCTGGGCCTGTCTCACCCTCCTTCTCCTCCTGCGTCTCCTCTGTGCTGCCTGTTCTTGCTGCTGTTGTTGTTGTTGTTGTTGTTGTAGTTGTAGCAGTATAGGCATGTCCTCCTGTGCCATGATTGCAAATGCTAGTGGTAGCATTTAGGTGTAAGAAGGGGTGTGGTGTGTGGGTGTGCTCCTTTTGTACTGGCCCACTCTGCATTGCCTACACCTGTGGGGGGGGTTGTGGTGTGTGGGTGTGCTCCTTTTGTACAGGCCCACTCTGCATTGCCTACACCTGTGGGGGGGGGAGGGGTTGTGGTGTGTTGGTGTGCTCCTTTTGTACTGGCCCACTCTGCATTGCCTAGAACTATGGGGGGGTTGTGGTGTGTGGGTGTGCTCAGTTCATACTGACGCAGCGTCCTTTGACTCCACCTGTGGGGATTGTGTGCACCTGTGGCAGCTGCCTTGTATCTTGGTTGCGGATTGCGGGTGGTCCGCGATGCCTGTTTTTCCGGCATCATGCAGCTCGTTGTTACCGTGTTTGCGATGCCGGTATTTGCATGTTTGTGTGGGTTGTGATTGCCCCCTATTACTGGCATGCCAGTATTTACTACCTGAAGAGGCTCGTGTACGCACCTATGCCGCTATTAGCGGCACCGTAAATAACGGTGCCGTTCATACCGGGATTGCGGGTCAGAATGCTATGGAACGTTAAATGATGCCGGTATTTACATACCGGCATCATTTTTCTCTTACCGGCATGACTCGTAATGAGGCCCTTTGTGTTTAAGGGTTTTATTAATGAGTGTGATGAGACCATTTTTTTCTTTCCCATTTGCAGGGCTAGAAAAGACCTGACACACTCAGTGGCGTTTGAGTTTGGTGGCTTCATTTTCAGAAAGATGAGACTCTTCTATGCAAACAATTGAGGGGTTTAATCTATTGAGATGCGAAAGAACCTTTTGCCTTTTAACCGGTTTATGTAAACCTTTTACATTCCAAGAAACTATATTAAAATGCATCAGAACTGGATATTGGGTTCATAAGTACAAAGATAAACAACAGTTAATGAAAAAGAGCACAGAAAAATAAAAAATATAAATATATTCACATTAAGGCAGTAAAAACGGTTAACATAGAGTATTAGGAAGTAAGCAGCAGAAAAGGGAGATACATGTAAGGAGTGACACAAAAGGAAGAGGGGACCACAAACAGTGTAGACATGAAGATTGGCAAAAGAAGAAAAGTATACAAAAGGGGTCAGAAGAACAGTGGCTAACAGGAATCGGCCACACCAACTCATGTCAAAAAGTAGTAACCTGGTGGGGTGGGAGCCAAAAAAGAAGAAGAGGACCACCAAACTCCGCTCCGGCAAAGGAGATCAAAATATGTAATGCAAAAGATGCAATGTCATAAAAAATTCATTCAAGTAAATGGGTTAGAGGTATCCATATCATTCCTTTTGTGAGATTGGATATATTGGGGGTCATTAAAAGATTCGCGGTAATGGAAAAACGATGCTGGTAAGGGAGTACCGGCACAGCATACCGCTCCGGCCTATTATGAGTCAACAACCCGGTATCACCGCCACCACTGATACCGTGCACCCCCCTACCGGCATGCGCACGGGCACGCTGCCCTTCGGCTCGGCAATACTGGGATGGCGCTAACAGGAGGACATCACAAGTCATGCGGACATGCAAATACCGGCATCATGAAGGCGGTAATAAGGGATACCGGGATGCCGGCATCACCGGCATCGCATATCACCCGCACACAGCAATGTGCAGTGTTCCCAACTGCCACAGGTGTACACAATCAGCACAGGTGGAGGCAATGGAGTTTGGCTCAGCACAAAAGGAGCACACCCACAACCTTTTCCATACCAAAATGATTCCACTTGCAGTTGCAATATTGGGCTGGAGGACATGCTTGCATTGCTACAACAGCAACAACAACAACAGGCACCACAAAGGAGACACAGGAGGAGAAGGAGGGTGAGACAGGCCTAGCAAGCCCCACCAGTGCAGGCAGTGGTACCACGCAGGCAGCCCCCAATCCCTTGCATAAGAGCCAGTCCATTCAACATAACCACTGAGCAGATCCACACCCTATACCGTCTGGGCCGGGACACCATCACCACCATTGTGGACATGATACACGACGACATTGTCAGCCTGATTGAAATATGCACCGCCATCCCCCCTCTACTTAAGGTAGTGTCTGTGCTCCACTTCCTGGCCACAGGCACCTACCAGCACACAGTGGGGCACATGCATGGCATATCAAAACCCTTATTTTCTCGCATGCTGAACCAAGTGCTGCATGCCCTCCTGAACCACTCAGGCAACTACATATCCCTACCACAGACTGCCCAGGAGATCTTTGACACAAAAGTTGGCAGGCATGCCAAATTGTATTGGTGCTCTTGACTGCACCCATGTGGAATTGGTGGGCGTGCATGCCATGGAGGTGGTGTACCGCAATCGTAAGCTATATCACTCCATCAATGTACAGATGGTATGTGACTCCAGCAAGATGATCACACATTGTTGTGCCCGATTTCCCAGATCAACTCATGACTCAATGGTCCTGCGGAACTCCACGCTACATGGAGCGACATGCAGGATGACGTGCCTGGCTGCTTGGTAAGTTGCATGACAGGCACATTGTAGTGTAATGGGGAGAGAGATGCACACACCACCCTGGTGTCATTGTTGTGGTGACTGCACAATGTCCATATTGCAAAACACTATGCCCCAAAGCATCCCAAACTCAACATGACAACCAAACCCCATAGTAATGATGGAAGCAGCACACCAATTACAACATGCCTGACTTTCAACCATCCCACATCCCACAACACGTCCACTGCACATCATCAGACCTCACCCTCCGTAACACAATTCAACAACATGCTGTGAGTATGCACAATGTAAATGTCTGCAGCAAAACACAACACAGGACAAGCATCCATGAGTGTGCACAAATCGATCCGACCAAGGGTATACACTGCTTGTCACTGGGCCACCACCACAGTAGCACTGAATGTCACCATGGGAATATTAAGAGCACTGAATGAGAAATCATGCTGAGACTTGTGCCAATGCTACTAGTAATAAAATCATACTAATCACTACACAGCACATTATGATACCAAACACAGCGGTATGCATCCACAGTGCATGAACACCAGCAAGGGAGTGGACACCCTGTATCATCTGAACGATGCAACCCACACCATAAGACCATTGGACCGCACACATTGTGGCAAGGTAAAATGTATGCATACATCCAGGGACATGTGCATGTGAACAAGAACAACAAATATCTGCAGGTATATGTGATAAGTACAGCTGTCTATCAGGAATTGACTTACACATACCTTATTTTGCACCCATGCAGGTGATAGTGGCTATCCCTTGAAGACGTGGCTCCTCAGCCCTGTCCGGAACCCGCAGAACAGGCACGAAGAGGACTACAATCCTGCTCATACCCGTTTCTGTGTGGTAATCGAGCAAACCTTTGGCCTGTTGAAGGCATGTTTTCGCTGTCTTAGTCGGTCGGATGGGGCACTCCTGTACAGGCATGAGAAGGTGGCCAAGATCATCATGGCATTTGTCATGCTGCACAACATGTGCATCCGACGGAACGTTCTTCTGCCCCCTGACATTGAACAGCAACCACCAGGTGAAGATGAAGAAGATGAAGATGGGGTTGCACAACATCCCGGTGGCGATGCACAGGAGGGACGTGCTGAGCACCAGTCTGTGATAGGCCAATATTTCTAAGACACATGGATGCAGAGGGTGCCATGAATGCGGGACCCAGGGCACTGGGTGTGGGGGTACATGGACACTATGCACTGTGAACTAATAAAGGACACATAAACAATAAGGAATGTGCAGTCAAGTGATTTTTTTGGTACACAACGGGTGTATTTAACAGGAAAAAGTAAAAAGTGCTCATACCTTCCACCTCACACACACCCCCTCCCCTGTCCCCCTCCCCCCAGAACTCCCCCACACACCCCCTCCCCCACAAACCTCCTCCCCCTCCCCTTCCCCCCACAACTCCCCCACACCCCCCTCCCCTTCATCCCACCCCCCCACAACTCCCCCACACATCCCTCCTCCCTCCGCCTCCCCCCACAACTCCCCCACACATGGCGTGCAATGTTATACCATTCGAGTCTGCATAAGTCTGCACATGCAGTCTGACCCTCCTACATATGTCCTGGGTCGGACTCCGGGGGTGGCATGTTGGGGTGCTGCATGGTGCGCACAGACCCGCACAGAGGGCTTGTCTGTGTGGAGCTTGACAATGACCCTGTGGGCGCATGTTCTACTGTCAGGGCAGGACGCTGAGCCTCCAAGACATCCGCAATCCTGGCAAGGACCTGGCAAGGACCTGCCTCACTGCCGACAGCTCCTCACAGATCTTTAAGGTGCTGGACTCTTTGGCCCCTTTCATGGCCGCAGTGTTATCTCAGGCCTCCTTCCTCGTCACGTCACCATCAGAGACATATTGTTTAACAAGACCGGTCAGCTCCTGCTGCCGCGCCTCCATCTGTGCCATCCTGAAATCCCCATCCCGGACCCCTGTGGAGGTGGATGGTACATGTGACAAGGGGCCCAATTCTGGTGGCTCCTCTGTGGGACTCCAGGCTCTGGTTCTGCCTCTCCTCCAGACTGGAGACGTGCAAGTTGCCATTGGGTGTGCTAATTGGGGTGTACTAGGGTGTTTGGGCGGGGCTGGGTGTGGCACCTACTTCCAGTGAGCAGTTGTTCTCCTCTGGGACACATACCTCATCTTGAGAAAGTTCCTCATCGCCACTCAACAGCAGCAGATTCCACAGGTGTTGGAACTGTTGGTGTAGTGGCTGTCCTTAGATGCCCCTGTTCCCTGCCATCCTGTGGTGCCTTTGTCCTCGGTGGCTGATGTGCCTTGCCTATGCCCTTGGATGTGGAAGGCCTGTTAGTGTCTTCCCTGGACCTGGCACTCCTCGAAGGAGTGGTGGCATGTGCTGCTGAGTCCTTTGCATCCCTGTCGGTTCCACGGCCTGTGGGAGACCAAAAGAGGGACGGCATCAGTGATGGTTGTACATGCATCATGCATAAAATGGTATTAGTGCAGTTGTACACATTTGATGACTTGATGTCCTACAGTTGTGGCATACAGGTTGCTTGCCATATGTTGGGTTGTTCAGGCATACGTTAGGTTCACACATGTGTGAGGTGGTGTATGCTGTGTGACATGCCTTTGTGTTGTGGACTGCGTGCAGTGTGACACATGCCGTTCCCCTGTTTGTGGTGTGTGTCTCAGGTATGGCATTGGCATGCTGCATGCATGTGAATGTGACAGTGCTGGGGACAACATCTAGGCAGGGATGTGTCCATGTGTGTGTAATGGCCCATGCATTGTCTCATGGCACGGTCACATTGGTGGACCATCATCATACATTGCATTACAGTGTTTTCTTTGGACACTCACCTCCATCTGCCGATGACGACGCTCCATGTTACATATCTCCCACTCCTTCCATGGACTCCATTCCGATGGTGCTAGCGCAGGTTTCTTCCCAGCGGCTGAGTTTAATGGGTGAGTTTGAGCCACCGCCAGTAGCCAGACCCTGGCTCCGGTTAGCAGACAAGATATTGCGTATTCAGAAGCACAGGTCGTCCCAGCGTTTTTTAATGCCCTTTACACTGCGGCGGGTGGTTCCAACAGCACTGAATTTCTGGGCCACTAGCTCCCATAGCTCTTTCTTTTTGAGCTGTGCAGATCTCTTCAGGTCTGAGGCAAAGACCACGTCTGCATTCTCTGCCAGAGTGTCAGCCAGCATGTTAAGTTCATCCTTGGAGAACCGCTCCTTCCGCTGCCGGGTTGCCCCTTTCTTTGTGGCCTTTGGCATAGTGCTGGTGGTGTAGATGCTGATCTGAGTGTTGGTATGAGGCTCCAGATCCTGTATCTCGAGGATGGCAATGGATTGTGTTTTTCAAGATGTCTGCCATACCATTTCCTGTTCCAGCGATATGACGTTACTTCCGGTTCTGGTATTAGCAGGCCTGCTAATGCCAGGCCCGCTAATGCCAGGCCCGTTATTTAGGGGTGTACGGAGGCGGAAGAGGTGTCAACGCTTTCTATGATGCCGCTAAGGGATGTTTTTGGGTCTTGTGCAGCAAGCCAGTACTGTCGATACCGGCATGCCGCTACGCGCGTTCATGCATACTCGTAATCGCCTGCTGTTAGCGGCGTCAGTACTATCCGGACCCGGTATTGCCTCCATGCCGGTAAAAACTGATTTTTACCGCAAATCTCGTAATGACCACCATTATCTTAAATCCGCAGTGTTTTGGAAGCTGGAAGTTTGCCCATTTAAAGTGACTTTTAAAATTTCAGGATGAATTATATCATATCTGGCATTAAGCTGCCTGAGGTCTGAAAGCTAAAAATTATTTTCTTCTCGCGGCTGTTATCTTGGAGACATCTTGAGTTATATAGATTTTTCTACCTTCCCATGTTAGCTGTTTGAGTTGTCTGACTTTTTCCATAATAAGTGTGATGTGGTTAAAGTCTAGAAGGGCCAGTATAAGGGTTCTTAGTGTACGCATGGTACTCAGTGATGGTATCCTAGGACCAATGCAATGTGCTCTTTGAATGTTAAGCTGCACAGATGCTGGTAGGTTGAGAATTTGAGGAAGAAACAAATATAAGAAAGCAGTAGGATTGTTTTTTTCAATTCCTTCAGGAAGGCCAACAATGCGGAGGTTGTTATTTCTATTTTCAAGATTTTCATCTTGTTGTAATGAGGCTATTGTGGTTTATAAGTTAGTGACCTTATTAGACATCTTCTGCGTCACTAATTCTCCTTTCCACCTCATTCATTCGGGACTCAAAAGCAGACCATTTGTTATCCAGTGTTCTAGTTTAGCATTGGTGTCCTCCATAAAGGGCTTAAGAGCTCTTATTTCCAACAAAATGGTCTGCATAACTGGATCTAGTTCATCCTCTTTGGGCGTTGGCGACTCACCTTTCTGTCTTTTTAATGCAGCAGAAGATGATGAGGTGGCCTCTTTAAGCTGACCCTTTTTGGTGGCCATAATATATGTGTGGGAGGATATACCATTTGTAATAAATCCACTCCCCACTGTGTCACCAAAAGCTCCTGTAATGTTTCCTCTTCCTCCTCACAGGGCTGGCTCGAGATATATATAAAGGTTTTTCAGTGGTTCATTATTAAGATACAGGCTCAATAATGAGATGATTATAAAGAATGCTTATTTAGGAGGAATAGAGCTTATATATGGGAGACAAAGGAAGGGGGTATATTTTTGATACATTTCCTCAGAGACACCTTAGAAAATGGAAAGTTATTTGAGTAGGTGGTGGAAAAGTACACAAGTGCTAGAGAAAACACTTAAAATATAGTGTAGGCAGTCTATTAATATCTTTTAGGCTTATGAATGAAGAAACAGGAGAAAAAGACCTTTGTTGTTAAAGAATACGCTTCCCAGCATAATGAGAGCCTCCCACGTCGCGGCTGCCGACCAGCTGACTGGAACGTCGGCCGCCCACGGCTTCAAAGGCCCAACTTCCGGAGGTGCAAAGCTGCAAGGATTCAGCCGCGTTGCTTCTTATTACACCTCAGCGAGCGGAAGAAACATCCAGGCAAGGATAATGAGGATTTATTTGCTTACCGGAGGTATTAAACAGGCAAATTTAAAATATAAAAATCGCCGAAGCAAAGCGCTCATGCTAGCCATCCGCTTCCATTGACTTCAAGCCACACCCCCCGAATATTGCCAAGAGTCTTGATGCCTTACAACGTCACTGCTCCTTACAGCAGCCTGCTGTCCTAGGGCATGGGCAGGTCATGTCATATTCATTGTCACTCACCCAATAGTAGCATTAGTTTTGCTAGTTCTTTGGACGGCTTCTTTTATCTGTGTGTTGCAACCATGTTACTTCTTCTTAAACCCTGTATGACTAAGCATCTTATTGCCGTGGGGCCTTACTATTCGTTATAACTGCCTGTAGAGTCCCTGCTTGCCTACCAACCCTCTCACTGGATCAAGCAGGGAAAGCATATGATATTATCTTGCCTTGAAACGCAATTCACTTTGTTATTCACTGCACATTTGATCTTGATTTCGTTTGACCAACATGTAATTTAACCGTTGCAAATCACTTTGTCAATCATTGCACATTTGCCTTTGCTAGATTTCTAACGACCCACATGTAACCCTTCACTACTGTAACTGTAACTAGTGCCTAGATGCCTCAGGGTTTTGTGCGCTGAAATAAATACACAAATAAATAAATAAACACTGTAATGAGTGCTGTACTAGTGGTTTCTCATAAAGTATGTTTTTCCAGTTCCGCTTCATACGTCTGCAAGATGTATGAGGCTGTTCCTGCAAGAATTCTTTATGGAACTCAGCTGTTAGGCATTCTGGACCTAATGATTTACTTGATCTCCTTCACCGTTATCAATGCATTTATCTATTTTATTTTATTTATTTATATACAGGGAAGACCAATGCTCTTTTGATTGCAAAAAGAACATACAATACATAAGATGTCAGTCTTAATGGAAGCAGAGAGCTACTTACAATGGGGTGAGTTTGAGTGTCATTCTGACCAGGTTGTGGGGAGGAGTAAATGGGACAGTCTCCCAGTCTCCCGGGACAATACATGCGTGGTTTAAAATTCAACATTAGAAATTATTAAGTGCAGGTAGATGGTATGGCCAGTTATGTTTAGGACGTGACCATGACAGAAGGAGTGCTACACAGGAGGCAGGGAAAGTGAGGAATAGAGGCAGGTTAGAGGGAATGGAAAAATGCTAGCGCAAAGGCAGATGAGAGGTAGGTTAAGAGGATAACATAGAGACGAGAAGGGAGGCTTTCAATTTGGCTTTGAAGAAATCGGTGTGGACTGTTTTCCCGGATGTCCGGCAGAAGAGAATTCCATGAAGACAAAAAGAGTGGAAATGAGAGGAAGTACATGGGCAATGAGGTCCCACAAGGGTAGTCAAGGAGGGTGAGCAGAGATTATGAGAAGGTTATTACAGTTGAATAAAGGAGGACAGATATGGTGGTGCCTTACTGTGGATAGATTTGTGAACCAGGTTAGGAAATGTAGATCTCCCCTGTTTTGCATCATGAGCAATCCAGCCCAGAGGTAATAGGAAGTGGGTGAGAAGGGATGGAGTTCGAACGGAGAGTCCTGGTAATGAAGATTATGAACTGAGGTTGAACCAAGCCACTGTTGAAGTTTTTGAGATGAAAATAGGGAAAGTGTGAGATGAGTCATAGATAATGCTGAGGTTTCTAGCTGAGGAGGAGCAGGGGAGAGTGTTAGATGGGAAGTGGACAGGCAGGAGACGAGATGAGAGAGAGTATTTGGCAGGGAAGTAGAGCTCTTTTATTTTGAAAGAGTTTAATATGGGGAAAGCCATCCTATATTTAAAGAGAGGGGGGCAGTTTGAAATGTTAATAGAGAGATCAGAGGAGAGTTCAGAAAATGAAAAAAAGATTTAGGTGTCATCTGCAAAGCATTGGTAGAAGATCCCAAAGGAAGAGATTAGTGCCCAAGAGAGGAGGTGTAGACTGTAAAGAAGAGAGAACCAAGACAACGCCTTGTGGAACAACAACAGTTAAAGTAGGGATTTGAGGGATGTTGTTGTTCCATGAGTCAGAGAATTGGTAAAGTGTTAGGTAGGAGTCAATCCAAGCAAGGGCTTGATCGCGAATCCCAAGATGAGAGATAGTATTAAGGAGATAAATGGTTTTGCAGTGTCAAAGGCAACAGACAGGTCAAGAAGAGCTAGGATAGAGGATAGCTTGCAGTGCTTAGTAGAGGCAATGAAGCTGGAGACATTCATGAGAGCAGTTCTCAGGGAGTTACAGGAGCAGAAACCTGCCTGCGGGGGGTCCTGAGGGTTCTGGATATCTAAGAAATTAGCAAGATGGTTAAACATAACCCGATTCAGCACTTTGGAGTAGTGCGGAAGGAGAGGCACAGGGCGAAAGTTCGCTGGCAGAGGCGGGTCAGCCCCTTGCTTTTTTAGGAGAGAGATGACCGTGGACATTTTGAAAATAGAGGGAAAGCAAGTAGAGTTGAAGGACAAGTTGAAGAGTTCAGGGAGGTGAGTGGCCTCTAAAGGGGCACAAGGGTTGAGTAACTGAGCAGTAAGAGCGTCTGATGAGGCACAAAAGTGGTTAGCCTTCTTCAGTAGAGATAATATTTATTCAGTAGTAGTGTGTCTAAAGTGAGAGATAGAGGTTGAGGATGATGGTAGAGTAGGCAGAGTGTAGAATGTAGGAGAGGAACATATACAAATGTTTGCAGCAAAGTATTCAACTAGGTCATTAGCATTGAGAGTGGAGTTGGTAGTCATAGGTTTAAGAGGAGTTAGTTTAGAGTGCCCTCTCGCCAGCGAGGATCGTTGGAGTGACAGTAGATTAGGGTGAGGTAGTATTCCCATTTTTCTCTATCAAGAGAGGCTTGAGAGGGTTCAGAGCAGAGAGGTAAAGTTGCAGGTCCTCATGGGAGTGGGCAGGCTTGGACTGGCCTATAGGGCAATAGGGCAATGATCGAACCAAAAACGCAAAATGCTAGTGTGGGCCAGTTTTTTGGTCAAAGTGGGACCTTTTTTTGTGCCGTAGACAATTTTATGCCCCACTCCGACCCTGGGAGTGGGTCCGCCTCCATTTGTGCAGCAGCCAATGCATGTCTGTGTAGAGACAGTGTATGGATGGGTTGACCTACGGTTGAGGATGTTGAGACTTGGGTGTGAAAGATAGCAGTGTGAAGTGAGAGAAGAAAGAGTCAAATAGTAGAGATCGGAAGCTTGAGAAGGCAATGATAGTGGAAGAGGCAACAGGTGTGAAAGAGGAGAGTGAGAACTGTTGGTCAAAGCGAAAGGGAGTAATGGCAGACGGTTTGTATTTCCTTTTGGTAATAGCTGAGGCGAGTGGTGAGGAGAGGTCAGAGGGTGGAAACAATGGAGTGATCAGATAGGACTGGTGTGACAGTAGTTTTAGTGGCTGAGAGATGAGATGAGTAAGAGATCCAAACAGTTACCCCCGAGGGGTTGGTGGTTATGGATAGAAAAGAGTGTGTGGTCACTAAGAAAAGACTAAAGTTCAGCTTTCTGAGAAGTGGTTGGAGAGGGAAAATTAAAGTCACCTAGGAGAATCAAGGCCCACATTCATCAACGAATGGTCCAGTGAGGGTGATAGATGGAGATGATGTGAACTGAGTGCGCTGGAGCAATAGTAGAGATGGAGAATTCAAAAGAGGTAGGAGAGGACGCAGCATTGTACATTTTTGAGGCGATAAGGCGGGAAGAAAATAGGTGTCTGATGCCTCCACCTCTGCCAGTTAGACCATTAGAGTGAATGAAGGATAATTGTGAGTCATGTAGGGCCATCAGGATGACAGTGTCAGGTGGAGAAATCCAGGTTTCAGTGATAGCAAGAATATCTAGGGGAGGAGAGCCACCATGAAAGTAGTCAGTGATAAAGGAGGTTTAGTTGCATTCCAGAGTGTAATGTTCAGTTGCTGCAATAAGGAAGAGTAGAGAAGTTGAGTGGCGATGTGGATTGGTGCTAGGGAAGATGCAGTTTGCTCGTCATTTTTGTTTTTTCGAAGTAGCAGGTGCAAGAGAGATGGAGTAGTGGGAGTTTTGAAATGTGAGTTTTATGATAGGGATAGAAAAGGAGGATGTTGTAGCCATCATGATGACCATCATATTTAGATCACACCTTCAAATAAATGTGGGTCTAGAATAATTGTTTTGTGAGCTGCCATGGCTTTTCATCAAGCCATAAGTTCTTCCTTACGTGTCTCAAACTCTAATGAAAGGGCCCTGGAGTAGGGTAACCAGCTCTTGTGATTAATTGTTCCTTATCAAAATCACCAATGCATTTCATTTGCAGTCATTACCTCGATGGACACTTGGTTAACTGTCTTTTGTCCCACTGCATGGTTTTTTATAAAGAAAAGGACTCGCACTGCCTCGCTCATGAATAGACAGAGACCACTGTATGGACCCCAAAGCACAGGAAAAAGCAATATGCATAAAACACCTCTACAGATGATCAGGGCAACAGTGTGAAGTCACAGCATGAATACTTGTAACTATAGCACTAATACCCAAGGCTGCAGACTATGCTCCAGGAAGGAATAGAACAATAGAAAAACGTGGGAAACAACAAGAGTTCTGCATGAGTAATAGCAGTAGAGGAAACTAAAACTGAGGCTGAGTAGAAATCCAGCAAAAGTCAGAAGGATTAGGAAGACTCGCGTCAAGAAGGAATTTGGAAGAAGGCAGGAGTGGAGGAAGGTAGGGATCGAACATGCAGAATGCGACGGCTCAAGTAGCAAACACGGAAGCTTTGCAATGCATTCTAATGTTAGTAAAGCTCTCTTTTAAAACCAAAACAAGGGTGTCCTATGAAACCAGCCTTGAAGTAATCAACCATTAGGATGCATTGGGGCCAGCCACACTACACAGAATTTGCCTGACTTTCTACAGCAGTCCGTAGAAAAATGGTACTGGCCCACAGCAATCACAAGATGCCGCCACAGGTGCATCAATGACAACCACCACCAAGCAAGACTCCTTGAGTGTGCAAAACGCCACAGTCTCCAATATGCACTTGTATTGAGGCACACCTTGTCTGCCAACAGAAAAGACCTTTGTCATGGAAAAGGTAAGCAGCATGCCTGAAACATCTGCCACATGGCATCAGGTGGAGGCAGAGGGATAGGCATCATCTAGACCTGGGCTCCCATCTGCTTTGTTAGGAGTGGCTCCTTCTGCCCATACAGTGGGGTCTTTATATATAGAAAAGAAGTAAAAACGTGCTGGTTGTGACAATGTGTCTCTTGACAATAAACAGTGTTTTTATCTCAGTCAATCCTTTTGTTGTCTCACTGTTACACTGGTACATTCAGGGAGTGGGATGAGCTTATGTTCTCTGAACATCCTATTTACCTTTGTCTTGGCTATTGTTCAGTTCCTTTCTTTATGTCACTTTTATATGTCTTTATTTCAATATGGTGCCCACTTTTTATTACTTTCCAGTGTCATTGGTATCGGTCTTTATCCAGTAACATGTGTCTATGTGGATGGTGTCATCTTCCACCTATAGCTTCAGCAGGCAGTTCGGAGATTCAATGTGATACAAATTTGGCTGTGTCACCTTCCATTAGCACCAAGAGGAAAACTGTTATAAAGTGACTCTTGATCTGTAGGTAGGTTCAACTTACTTTATGTCAGGTCACTGGTACAGGCAGTGGGTAGCAAGGCCCCTAAGAGCTTTTTCCACTCTCCTCCACACCAATCCACCTGACTGTTGGAGCTCTCCTCTCAGATGTCAAAACTCCCCAGTCCATTCCACTAAGATTGTAGTCCTTTCCATCATTCAGAGCCCTTTGAAGGTAATGGTAAATTAAGATCATGTAACACATCTCCCTTCCCACATGGACATTTAAGCAACTCAGCTGTCCATGCAGGCCAACTCAGTTCTGGTTAGTTTCATTTTGTTCCACACCCTCCAATCTTCGGTGACCACCCCATTCCTCACCCACTCACTGTGTGTGCTCATTGTGGGCTTTCGAACGCCCTCACCCCTCCTAAGACCTAGTCTTGAAAGCCCCCAATGCTACCTTGATTGGTCTGGCTTGTCCAAAAGGTGACCCTGTTCCAAGAAACTAGGCTGGCCTTCTGAACCCCTACCCACCAGGTCAGATTTCAGAAATCTTAACAGCGTGCAATCACTAAATTCTCTTTTCACTCGCATGAAGAGCAAACGCTGCAGAAAGCCATTGTTAAATATTTTAAACATTGCAACTTTATGAAGAAGTGGTTGTGTGTGCCTAATTCACTTTTCAATAGAAGAGCGACCTTTGCATATTTATTCATGCAAATGTTAAATGCTCATAAAGGAAATTAAGTGTTAAAACCATTGTATCTACAGTTGAAGAGAGATCAAGAATTGCCCAAGCAAAGAATATTCCCCTATTGAGACTGAAATCAGCCTTTCCTAAAGCCAGAAGGCAATCAGTTCAACCTTGCCTGAGATACAAGTGTGCAGGCATTACCTGAAACCAAGAGAGTGGCACCAAGGCTTCTGGGTAATTATTTGGCTAGCAGTTGGCAGATAGATGCATGCAAAGTTGGGGAAGGGAAACCTGCTGCTCATGAATATTATTTGAAGTTGACACAATCACTATTGCCAATAACATTAAGCAACAGAGAGAAGTGGGTCATACCAAGAACTGTGTATCATTAACAATTATAGAAGTTGCATTTCTTTTGAACTGTGGCAAGTCTTCTAGTATTACTGGAAGTGGTAGTAACACACTGTGGCTGGGAATACCATTGCTGCTGTTTTGAGGAAGTGGAAAATCCACATTTCACCAAGAAGAAAAGATGTGCTATTGTTGGAACTATGGTTAACAAAACTTTCCCTTGACATTTAAACATCAAGAAGTGATCTCAGACTATCTTGCCTACAAAGATTTCCTTGTTTTTTTTGTTGAACACTGGAGTTGAATTCACTTTTAATCCTGGAGAAGGGAACTCACCCTGATTATTGAGAAGGTATAAAGAAACTGTCAATGTTGTTGAAGTTCTTTGAATTGCCATATATTTTTATTTATATTTAATGTTTAAGTGTGAGAGCCATACATCTTGCGTTAGAGTGTTTGCCTTTAGTTTTGTTAGGCAGGGAAATCCTCAGCAGGAGTAACCATCATTACCATCTCAAAATTCTCAGGCGCATTTTTCCCTACCTCTCCTTCCCAAACAGACTTGCCGCTGTTATGTCTATTGTAATGCCGAGACTGGACTATGCCAACTCCCTTTATCTAGGAGTCTCAGCATACCACCTTAATGAACCCCAAAGAGCGCAAAACGCTGCTGCTAAAATACAACTAGCCCTGGGTCCAAGAGACCACACCTCTCCAGCTCTCAGAACCCTCCACTGGCTCCCAGTTGGACAAAGGGCCACTTTCAAGGCCCTGTGCATCACTCATCATGCAGTGCACAAGACCGGCCCTCTACACCTGCAAGATAAGCTAAAACCTAACCTCCCACCCCGCACCCTATGACCAAGCTCTGCCCTCTTTCTAGTGATACCAACCACCAACTCTGTTAGGATTGGAGGATCCTCTTTCTCAGCATTGCCCCTGACTCTGTGGAACTCGCTTCCACCTCACATCCGACACACCCAAGACCATATGACGTTCCACAAATTACTAAAAACATGGCTCTTTCCATAACACCAACGACAACCCTAAAGATATGTCTGAACTCCCAAACAGCCCAGTGACTAAATACACAATCAGACTCTCTACCATGTGTTCAATGACCTCTAATCCTACCCACAATGATAGGATGGATGGATGGATGGATGGATGGATGGAGTGGATGATGGGAAGGGATTGAAGGAATAGATGGATGGAATGATGGAGGGAATGGATTGACGAATTGGGTAGATGGAATGGGCAATGTGGATACATGTATGGAGTGACGAATGGAGAGAACGAATGGAGTGGATGGAGAGGGTGGAATAAATGGGACGGATAGACGCATGTGAAATAAAGAGATTGAATGTATGACACGGATGCATGTGGAATGAATGGAAGGTATGTATATAGAGTGAATAGAATGGATGAACTAGAGAGAATAGATGAAATTAATAGACTGATGGATGGAGTGGACGGGTGGATGAGTGGATGGATGGATTGGAACAGTGGATGAATGGATAGATGGAATGGATGGAGTGAAGGAGTGGATGGATGGATGGAGGGGACCGATGGAATGGATGCTGGATCGAACGGATGGACCCAGCAGATATAAAAACAGACGGATGGACGCATGTGGGGCCAGTGGATGCAATGGATGGCGTGGATGCATGTGGAATGATTAGGAGATTTGTAAAGAGAATCGACGAATACAATGGATGGAATGGTCGCAATATGTGTATATGGAATTTATAGATGGAATGAATAGAAGTGGATGATGTGTATGGAATTGGATGGACAGGATGGATGGATACAGTTGGATAAAATGGATTGATGAATTAATTGATAAAACAGATGAAACGGATGGAACAAACTGAGCGGATCGATGGATGGAACGGATGGAGTGGATAGAATAGATGGATGAAACAGATGGAGAGACGGATGGGGTGGATGGAATGGAGGGAGTAAATGGATATGGGCTTGATCGATGGATGGAAAGGATGGAGTAGACCGAGTGGACTAAGTGGATGGAATGGACGGATTGGGAGGGATGGATGGAATGGATGGAATAGGCGAAGTGGGTGGAGTGGATGGAGTGGATGGTGTGGGCGGAGTGGATGGAGTGGATGGAATGGATGGAATGGATGGAATAAATGAAGTGGATGTAGTAGACGGAATGGATGGAGTGGATGAACTCGGTGTGTAGTGGAGGGAATGGATGAGATGGATAGAGTGGATGGAATGGATGAAGTAGATGGGGGCATAGAATGGCTGGAATGGATGAAATGGTTGGAGTAGATGGAGTGGATCGAGTGAACCAAGTGGATGGAGTGGATGGAATGGACCAAGTGGATGAAGTGGATGAAATGGATGGAGTGGATGGAGTGGACGGAGTGGACGGAGTGGATGGAGTGGATGGAATGATGGATGGTAAGGAGAGAGGGAGCAGATCGAATGGATGAGTGGATAGAATGGATGAGTGGATATAATGGATGGAGTGGATTGAATGGATGGAGTGGATCGAATGAATGAAGTGGATCGAATGGATGGAGGGGATCGAATGGATGGAGCGGATCAAATGGATGGAGTGGATTGAGTGGATGAGATGGGTGTAATGGATGGGAGGTGAGTGGATGGGAGGTGAGTGGAATGGATGGAATGGAATGGATGGAATTGGTATAATGGATACAATGGATGGAATTGGTGTAATGGATGAAATGGATGGAATTGGTGTAATGGATGAAATGGATAGAGTGGATGGAATAGATAGAGTCGACGAAGTGGGTGGATGGAACAGATGAAACGGATGGAATGGATGGAATGGATGAGATGCATGATATGGATGGAATGGATGGAATTGGTGTAATGGATGAAATGGATTGAACTGGTGTAATGGATGAAATGGATAGAGTGGATGGAATAGATAGAGTGGAAGAAGTGGGTGGATGGAACGGATGGAATGGATGAGATGCATGAGATGGATGGAATGGATGGAATTGGTGTAATGGATAACAATGGATGGACTGGATAAAAAGGATATATGGATGGTACAGAAAGAGTGGATGAAGTTGATGGAATGGACCGAATGAATGGGGCTGATGGAATGGATGGAATAGATGAAATGGATGGAATCGATGAAATGCATGGAGTGGATGGAGTGGATGGAGCGGATGGAGTGGATGGAGCGGACGGAGTGGATGGGGTGGATGAAATGGGTGGGGCGAATGGAGTGGATGGAGTGAATGGGGTCGATGAAGTGAATGGGGTGGATGGGGTGGATAGAATGCACAAAATGGATGGAAAGGGTGGAGTGGGTGGATAGAATCGACGGATGGTGTGGAGGAATGGAACGGACCGAGTGGATGTAATAAATGGAACAGATGGAGTGGAAGAAGTGGATGGAATGGATGGAAGGGATGCAAAGGATGGAATGGGTGGAGTGGATGAAATGGATGGAATGGATGAAGTGGGTGGAATGGCTAGAACGGAAGAAAAGGATGGAGTGGATGAAATGGATGGAAATGGATGGAATTGGTGTAATGGATGAAATGGATTGGACTGGTGTAATGGATGAAATGGATAGAGTGGATGGAATAGATAGAGTGGAAGAAGTGGGTGGATGGAACGGATGGAATGGATGAGATGCATGAGATGGCTGGAATGGATGGAATTGGTGTAATGGATAACAATGGATGGACTGGATAAAAAGGATATATGGATGGTACAGAAAGAGTGGATGAAGTTGATGGAATGGACCGAATGAATGGGGCTGATGGAATGGATGGAATAGATGAAATGGATGGAATCGATGAAATGCATGGAGTGGATGGAGTGGATGGAGCGGATGGAGTGGATGGAGTGGATGGAGCGGACAGAGTGGATGGGGTGGATGAAATGGGTGGGGCGAATGGATTTGTCGGGGGGAAATTCTGCCGGGGTCGGCCGGGCCGTCCGCAGACCTCCGGGCAGGGAGGCCCCAACTCCTCCCGTATATCCCAAAAGAGATAGAGTATGAGACACACACAAGAAGCAAGGTGACTCTGCTGTTTATTAAACACAAACGGCAGGGATGGGTCAAGGATCATACGCGTCTGACCTGACACACACACAATCGTGGGGCTCGCAGGCCCTTTTTACTGTAGTATGACGCGCTACTTGCGTCACTTTAGAAAGTTAACAAAAAACCTATCGCCACTCTTAATTGGTTGCTCGAGTGGTAGGGTTAGTATAGCATACGTATAGAGAATAATATGAGTGGACGAGGGTTAGTCAGGTGATATATCTGGGTTGTCCCTACAATTAGATACATGAGAATTGTTACATGAAGACTCCTAATGATTGGTTAATGTTACTGGCGTCAGTGATAAGAGCCCCATGTTCTGATTGGTGCGCCCGTGAGCTTCCCAGCCTGGGACCATCGCTGTTCCCAGCTCTCGGTGTACCTGCAATTTGCAACAATGTTTCACTATGGGTACATGCAGACAATGTGAAGACTTATTCATGAGCTGGATGGCCGACTACTCCTACTGTCGCAGATGTCCATTGATCCTTTCAAGTGTATCTGCCTGTGTCTTGTAACGAGGGATCCAGACGCCTCTTTCCTCCTGGGCTTGGCATCTCGTCAGGTTCGGCTTGGTCACGTGAGGTGGTACCGTGTTTGAGGCAGAATTCTGCACAATTAATATTGTTTTTCCACTGTGTGCCTGATTTAATTGCAGGTGCGACTTTGATGTTGGTGCATGGCGTGCCAGGTTGCAACATCGTGCCCTTGATGGTCTGCTTTTGGAATGTGGGTTTGCAACATTACGACCTTGGCTGTCTGCTTTCGCCAGGCTCATTCTGCAGGATCAGCAACCTGACTCTTGTTCTGTTAACGTCCACGGGAGCTCTTGCTTGCAGCCTACTTAGGCCTGGTGTATAGGTGGAACCGTTTGGTGCACAGGCGCTTTAGGTTATAGTCTCATATTGTCTTATGACCAGTATCGTGTCTTCGTTATAATTCTCATTATGGCACCTAGGTTTAGAGGAAGCGTAAGCAAGCTCTTTAGATGAGTTCATGGTGCGTCTTGCGTTTCTGCATTTTGAGAGCCTACGTGAAAAATAATAAAGATGCACGTCTGTGAGTATGCCTGTCGCCTACGTCATAGCACTGAGTATATTCTTCGTGTAGATTGGTGCGGGAGTGTCCAGTGTGTATGTTGGCACAGGTGTGCTATCCGTTGGCTAGGTCGTCATGGCATCTCTAACGACGTATAGTTTTAGTCCAGTTGATCCATGCCGCAGGCATCGGCATGGGCAGGGCGGGCTGCTGGGCAGGCAGATGGACACATCCTTATGTTCCTGTACCAGGGTATCTGGTCGTCTGGTAGATGGGCAAACTCTTCTCGTGGCGGGTGCTTGGGCCGTGAACCTTTAGGCCAGGCGCGAGAGGGGGAAGATGGGAGCCTGTTTTTCCATTTTCCCACTTCAGTCCCCCCTCTGGTCGACTTTTCGACCACAAACATATCCTTTTCGTTATCTCCTCTTACTCTCCACACTTTAGTTATTCCTCCTAAATGTCCATAATGGTTAACATGATCTTCAAATGACCAATACATATATTCACAGGTTCCTCCAGGAGTACAGTATACCCATTTCCCTATGTAACTCCTGGGGTTTCTTGGGTTCTCGACCTTCACCGATGGTGGGTCCAGGTGGTTGGTGATGATCTGGTTGCGCAATTTCTCTCTCTCTTGTATTATTATGCCTGTGTGTTGGCCGTCATCTGCTGGCATCAGTGGGTGCATACCGACCATTTCAAGCAACTCGTCAGTGGTGCGTGCCTTCCGGGCTTTCCAAAATCTTATTATGATCAGTGTAGCTCCAGCCAAAATAATACAACCAACTATAATTTTCAGTCCATCTGACAGCCAAGATGGCATCCATGACCATAATAGCGAAAACCAGCTCTCATCCTTTTTCACACCTTTATTTTCATCCACCATTTTGGAGTGCAACTGGGCCAATTGTGAAACTGCTTCTGTCAGTGTACCGTTGTCAGCATCATTGGCAGGAATGAATGTGCAGCATGATTGTCCTATCTTTGCGCAAACTCCTCCTTCCATGGCAGTGAGGAGGTCCAATACATATCTGTTCTGCAGTGCTACCATCCTTATTGCTCGCAGCTCCTCTTTTATCGCGTTGAATCCGTTTACTGTAGAATTGATGGTCATCATAAGTTCCCATCTAGTTATCTGGAGCCATTTTGCGTTTGTGTAAGCCTGTAGTCCCGGATGGATTATTGAGGAGAAGAACATTGCTGCTCTGCTGAATAGTCTGTGTTCTGGCGGGATTGAAGTGAGTGCCGTTTCCGACCTTCCCCATAGGTAATTTCCTGTCAGAGGTTCTCCTTGTCTTTTACGTCTATTTAGGACAGTATCATTGCCGCTGGTCCTGTTCCCTGGCTCCTCCTGAGGTGGTGCAGATCTCTTATTTCTCTTGTCCCCTTCATCCATTTTGGGAAAGTTCGCCACATTCACATGCTTCTGGGGTACCACTAGTGATGGTACATTGACGTGCACCATCGTGCATACACCATTCCACAGAGGGGGCAGTGTGTGATATGCCTTTTCTCCACAGGCCCAGTAATGGTCCATTATCACTGCTGTTCCTGCTCCCCCCTCAGGTAACTCCATCACGCTTCCACAATTGGTGTTGTATCCTATGTCCACCTCACCTTTATGTTGGTAGCATACTTTAGACGCAGTCAGCGGCAGTATCATTATCGGGTCTTCATCCGTTTCTATCCATGTGAGCATAGGCACGTATTTGATCCAAGTCGTCCAACATCTGTGGTTGTGTGCATCGATAGTTGAAATAGTTTCTTTTGTTACCATGTTGCTGCCAACCACTCCTATCTCCCATTTGTTGTCCAAGTACACTTTCCCCGTTATTGTCACCAGTGGCCTCTCCCAGCATCCTAGTTTACCAGGAACTTCAGTGGCGTACCAATCACATGATAAATACTGCAGTGTTACTTTCTTTGTTTCTCCTTTTGCAGGACCACTTGTTATGTATCTGAATGCTTCAGCATGTAAACTGCTCTTGTGGTAACTCAAATAAGTCTTGAGGAAGTTGTTTTCGTATGGGTATGAGTCTCGTGTTTTCCACGTCATATGCACCACTGTCCCTTGAAATCTTCCTTTCGTTTGGAACAGTGCCAAGTATATTATGCATCGTGCTGTTTTTTCGTCTATTTCTGTGGCAACAAATGTTCGAGAAGCGCTCATGGCGTATGGTATTAATGAGCAAACGTAGCAGCTGTCTTCTGTTGTCTGCTTACCAATGCGGGTCATGTGTTGATACCATATGTTGTTTGAGACGTGTGCTGAATCTTGTATATAATTGTCAATACCTTTATTATCTGAGTATGTGCTGCGTTGAACTCTATTTTGCTTGTGCGCAATTTTACTAATATCACCTGACGTAACACCTGTTGCAGCTGGGGATGGGGGTGTGTTAGGTTTGGGTACAGCAACAATATTGATAGCACAGCTGTACTGCCATACAGAGGCAGCTACGAACCCGGTTATTACCAAAATCCCTGTTACTTTTATTACATATGCTAATTTCACCGGCATTTTGCTCTTACCTTGCTGCAGTCCGGCAGCGTATTCTTGCGACGTTACAGTTGCCCGCCTGAAAATTCTCAATATGCTGGTTATTAAATGTTAGTTGTTGTTTTTTTTAAGCTCTCCCTATCAAATAGTCATTCAGTGCCCAGGCGAAGAGCTGTTCCCACGCTACTCTAAGCAATCTATCTCTTAGGGCAGGCAAGTATGGGTGAATGTGGGGCATCGAATATTCTATGGCCAAAAGGAACGCTGTGTAGTAGACACGTACCCTTTTCCTTTTCAGGTTCGTTGGCCTTTTTATTTCATATACAAATTGGTGTGACAATTCTTCTGGGTAATTATCGTCTGAGGGTACCATCTACTCCTGGGCAGTGAATTTGTTAGTTATCTACTTTCTTAGCAATACAATAATACGCGGTTCCTGCATGTGCGAGAGAAAAGAAAAGAGAGCATTCACGTGTTTACATGTGTATTTGTGCAAGACAATGTCCTTCAGTTCAGTTACTACTGTAATGGGGACAGGGGTCAGTGGATGGTGGGCAGGGGTTTTTTGGGTTCAACTGGTGGGCGTGGCTTTTACTCTTGAGCGTGTGATCATGGGGTGGGCTGTATGGGGATAACCCCTTTCTTCTTCAGTTATTGTCTCTGGGGAGTGACAAGGTATGGGAATACTTGGGCCGCTGGCTGTGGTAGAACTTTCTTCTTCCATTGTCGATGTTGTTGCTGTTCTCTCAATGGACCTGTCGATGGCGCTGGGGCGGGTCTGTTGTCTGTAGATCTTTACGTCGTGTAGGTGGTTCCAGGCACGCTTGTCCTGTAGCTTTACTGCTCTTGTTGATACCTCCTCTACCAGATGGGGACCAGTAAAGCGTGGGCTATTCCATTTCCTATTGAAGTTGCGAAGTAGTACGTGGTCACCTTTAGCAATCTTACACAGTCCTTCCTTTTCCAGTTCTTTATCCGGGTCTTCTTGTTGACTTCTATTAGACCCGCCCCGTGTGCGCTCGAGCTGTTGAGACACAAACACTACACTAGTAATCAAAGAAGACACATATTGGTACATTTCATCACCCAGAACACTTGCAGTGCTTTCGTGGTCGGTAAATGCTCTTGACGTTGGCGTTAGGGGAAGGCGCATTTGACGTCCGGTAACCACCTCATGGGGAGTGAGGTGGTGGTCGGACCCTGGCCTATTCCTTAGCTCAAATAAGGCTAATGGAAGACAATATAACCAACTCCTCTTTGTTGTTTGCTGTATCTTTGCAATTGCCTCCTTCAGTAGGCCATTCAGGCGTTCACATACACCGTTGGCCTGTGGGTGGTATGCACATGCAAATTTATGTTGAATGTTCAGCAGTGATGTAATGTGCTGAAACATCTCGTTTGCGAAATGTGGGCCATTCTCTGACCTTAACACCTTGCACACTCCCCACCTGGGGAAGACCTCCCTCACTAGGAACTTAGCTGCTCTAAATGCATCTGGGTGTGAACAGGGCCCTGCCTCAATCCACCTAGAGAATGGGCATACTACTACAATCATATACCTATTTCCTTGACATATATTGATCATATCAACATAGTCAATATGGAGATGCCGGAAAGGTCCCTCTGGCCGGGGTATAGTACCTCTTATCACCTTTAGAGTGTGGCCGGCTGTAAACTGTTGACATGTGAGACAATTACTGATAAAATTTGACACATGCGAATTTAACTCGGGGCAGAACCAGTCTTCCCTAATTCGTGCTGCAATTACTTCCTTGCCTGTGTGGGCTGGATAATGTAGTTGGTTCAGGGCGGTGTTCAAAAGTGCCAATGGTATTACAACCTTTCCAGTGCCACCCTGGCGCCACAGTGCGTCGGTTGGGGACATTGTACATCCTCTTTTTACCCATATTTCTTTTTCGGCCATTGGTGCAGCCGCTTGTAACTCCATAATCTGTATGCCTGGGAGATGGGTGTACCCTTCTCTTATCAACATCTCCTTAGCCATTCCCCTCCCTCTCCCTCTCTGTGACTCTGGGGGGTTCCATATCTCACCAAAGTATGCAGCATACTTCGCATGTGCGTCCGCTGCTGCGCTTCCCTTCGAGACGTGGTCCTCACCATTGGTGTGTGCGGTGCATTTCACTAAAGCTAATTCTTGGGGGTCATTAATTACTTCAATTAGTTCAGCCAATAAGAGGGCATGTTGCACTGGAGTGCCATCAGCTCTCCTAAACCCTCTTCTTCTCCATTTCGACAGCCCTGAGTGGACAGTGGATGTAACATATGCGCTGTCGGAATATATGGTTACCCGTTTGTCAAAGCTTTCCTTCAACGCCAAGATCAGTGCGACCAGTTCAGCTGCTTGAGCGGAGTAATGCTGTGGTAATTGTACACATTTCATTGCCACACACACCGGTACCTCCATCATTTTTACCACTGCAGCCCCAGTTCTCCTCACACCATCCCTCTGATCGATAGTTGATGACCCATCAATAAATAAGAGCTCACCCCCCTCTAGTGCGTTTTCCTCAACTTTTCTAGTACATGAGTACATTTCAGTTATTTGTGTACAGTCATGGGCATAATCTCCCTCCTCAATTACTTCTGCTAGGAACCTTGTGTCAGGATTAGTCAGGCGAGTACAAAGGCAGCGAATATGGCAAGGGAAATGTGCACCCAGGAACTACGACTCAGGTATGCTAGAACCCAGGAGTGCACATAGAGTGTGACATCAAAACCAATATATGAAAAGGGATGTGGGGTAAGCACCTGACCGCGAGGAAAGTCGGCAAGCGCCTTACCCCCAATTGCTGTTACAGGTACTGACAGCGCTAAACCCACGTGGAGGGCAAGCAATGACAGGATCTGTGTACTAACACTCTTGATGGTATTACATAAGGGAACTTAAGAACTGTACTCACGAGGACGAGATAAACCTCTTGAATGTCAGCTAGCCCACGAATCCTGTTGAAGAAACTGGGACCCCGAAAGGCTAGAACAGCAATGGAAGGAAAACTAAATACCTAAATGGGAATAGTGTTTGCAAAATAGTGAGGAAAACATAGGCATTCACACAGGAGCAAGCTACTACCGCACACCACACCTAATAATCAAAGGGAAAATAAATGCAGAAGTGCAGTGGAAAACATGGAATGGATCCTCTAGGAAGTAAGGATCAGGAGCAGGGAAAAACAAAATAACCTATGCAAACTTCTCCCTACCCCTCCAAGGAAAAGACAGGAAACTAAACTAAGAGGAAGGCTAAGGCAAATGGGTAACAGCAGCAAAGGACAGAGTCAAAGAAATATAGAACACAGACAAACTGGGCTGCATCTAAAAGGGGAAAGCACTGAAAATTGCTGCCTGCAAACAGAGGAAGACAAAAAGGGAAATCAAGGGAGCAGAAATCAATTAGCGCATGAATCCGAAATTCAGGGCGGAGGAAACAAGGAAACAGGAACAAGGAAGTAGGTACAAAGGCAAGGAACCAGGGACTAGTCAAAAACAGGAACACTGCAATCGATGACCAGCGCTGGACTGAAGTAAGACTGAGGCTTTTAAAGCTGCTTAACGAGCACACGCCTCGGGTGTGCTGATTGCTGCACCTGCCGCCACAGCTGTTACCTATCCTCCACCCAACCTTGTGTTGCAAGGGTGGAGGTGGAGCAGTGGGCCAGGCATTCTGGGAAGCATAGTCATTTGGTTAAAGAAGCATGCTGGCTGCCAAAAACCTGGAATGGATCCGGAAGGGAAGTAGCTGGGAAAATAGGGATTTAGCGCTCCCAAATCATCACAGCACTGTAGCATAAGGTTCGGAGGAAAGGTCCAGTAGGGAATAAACCCCAAATCATGCCCCCAAGTGGTGGGAACGGGAGCGAAGGGAGCGAGTCGTGACACCTTGCAGGGTTGACCGTGCTACATCTAACAATTGATAGTTCGGCTCTGGATAGAATGATCTCATAACCTGATGCTCTTTGCGTGGTTAGGGTGGATTTAGGTTTATTTAATATCGCAAAAAGTGCATGTTCCACAAATAGTGTAGTCGGGCACCCCATAGTGATTGCTGATGCTTTTTCCACCGCAAAAGCAGCTGCGGCGAGACCTTGTTCGCAGGGGAAGTGGCCTAACATTACAGGATCTAAGTGGCCACTGTAAAATGCTACGGGTTTGTAGCCCATGCTTGTTTTTTGAGCCAACACTGCTTTCATTACTGCTGAGTCGCAATGTGAAAATATAAAAAATTGCCGCTCATAGTCTGGGGATGCCAGTACCGGAGCAGTTGATATCGCATCTTTTAATTCATCAAAAGCTTCTTTCATTTCCATCGTCCACCCCAGTTTTTTCTCCCCTTTATTAGCTTCCCGTAACGCCTCAAACAGGGGTCCTATGTATGAACTGTAATCAAATACCCAAGCTCTACAGTAGTTGCAGAGCCCCAGGAACTGCTGCAGTTCCCTTACAGTTTGTGGCATTGGAGTGGTCGAAATAGCTTGTGCTCTTTGTGGTGCGATCTTTCTTCCATGTTGGGATATAAGCTGACCAATGTAAAGTACCTGTTCTTGACAGTACTGTATCTATTCCATGTCTACCTTGTAACCTTTGTCAGCCAATATTGTCAACATCTTTAAGGAGTCCTCTCTGCATGTTTTTTCGTTTTTACTGCAAATTATTATGTCATCCACATATTGCAACACCGTGCTTTCTACTTCAATGTTACCCAAATCCATCTGTATCACTCTATTGAAAATTGAAGGTGATTCACAATACCCTTGTGGTAATCTGGTGTGCTTCCACTTAGCGTTTCTGTAAGTGAAGCTCGTCAGATCTTGTGAGTCTGGGTGTAATGGTATTGAGAAAAAAGCATTTTTAAGGTCGATTACTGTGAATCGTGATGCTTCTGCTGGAATGCCACACAAGATTGTGGCCGGGTTTGCAGCTACGGGATATTCCGCTTCTACTATGTTGTTCAAGGGCCTGAGATCCTGTATAAAGCGCCAAGACCCCCCTTTAGCCTTGCGCACTGGGTACACAGCCGTATTACATGGTGATTCTGAGGGGACCAATATACCATTATTTATAAGGGCCGTTATGGTTTCATATATGCCCTCATCTGCCTCTTTTGATAGTGGGTACTGTTTTACTCTGGGGAGTATTGCACCTTTTTTCAATTTTATTTTTACTCCCCCTAACTTTTTATGCAGCCCACGTCATAGGGGCCAGTAGTCCACAATGATTTGGGTACCTTTGACATATCGTCCTTAAAGAAAGGGACAGGGGTGCATGCGGGTGCCTCAAGTGCCATTGCAATTTTCTGTGCTACTTGTTTGTAGGCCACTCTTAGCCATATTTCCACACTCATCATAAACACCATTTCACCTTCCTCCTTTTCATCTGAAAACAGCTCCTCATCTGACACCTGGGTGAGCCTACATCCTTCTGCTAATGCTATCACTGCCCTCCATGCTCTTCCTTCCCTGTCTTGGGCATGTACAGCAATATAATCAGCTGTTGCAATAATGCTCTCAATATCCATTGAAACCACCTTCCCTTCTGGTTCATTAACAGGTGTTTCTGGTCTGAACAGATAGGCTGCTGGCCTTCTCCATATTTTCCCTTCTACCCCTGGCATCCATGCAATTGCCATGTCCGTTCCATACTGGAAGAGTTCACCATCTACTGGCTCCGCCCTAATCGCTGTCTGTCCACAGTATGCCTGCATAATTTGTCGTGCTGTGAGCATGTTAATCCCCGGAGTAGAGCAAATTATGCCGTCCTCAGTAAAGGAGATCGTCATATTCAACCTGTTCATTATATCTCTCCCCAGTATATTTACTGGTGAGGCACTATAATATAAAAGTGGAACTGACAGATCGTAATCTCCAATAGATAAGGGAATGTTATCAGTAAAGGGAACCAACCCTCTAGCCCCAGAGAATCCTTGGGTGTTCATGGTCTCGCCTGACATCTTAAATTTACCTTCCCTTATGCAAGACCGGGTCGCCCCGGTGTCAACAAGGAATGATAATTTTTTGTCACCTATCGTTACCTCTATGCGTGGTTCCTCCGCACTATTAGGTGTTACTGACAGGATGGGACACACGAAGGCCATCTGTGGGCTGTCCTATTGGGGGTACAACGACTGGCCATTTCCGGTATAAGGGTTGTGTCCCAAAACCGTCACCCTACCCAGTTGTGTTTGTGGTATTTGTGGTTGTTGTGTCATCGCTACCTGTTGTTGTGGCAGTGTTTGGGGCTGTTGTTGTGTTAATTGTTGTTGTTGTTCATTTCCTTGTGGCAACATTTGCTGTTGTGGTATGCCCTGCTGTACCTGTGTGGGCCGTGGTTGTCCCTGATCACTCCATGATGGTGTTCCTGGTCTAACTCTACACGTGCGTGACATGTGCCCCAATAGTCCACAGCTCCACACACCGGTGGTTCCCTATTCTGCCATGGAAAGCTCCCTGTGTTGTCCTGGTATACTGGTTGCCCTGTGGGGTAGGAATTTCTAAATCCTCCCACCTGCGGTTGGGTACCATACCCGTACCCTCTCCCTCTCATAATTCCTCCTCTCCCCCTGTTATAATTATAACACCCAGCTCCTTGCATTGGGTATCCTCCTCCCATGTTGGGCGTGTATGGTTGGAGTGGCGGCACCTGTTGTGTTGTAGTCTGTGAAGGTGGTATTTGGGAGGAATCTTGTGCAGCCACTACTTGTGTGGGGCTTTGGGTCATTGTTGTAGGTGTAGTTATTAGTGCCCCTTCCATTGTGTATTTAGTAAGCTTTTTCTGTACTAATTTAGCCTCTTCCGTTTTCCTGTCCTCTTCCTTTTGTTTCATTTTTCCTTGCCATGTCCTACAATGATGCACTATAGTCAGTTGTATTTCGGGCCATGGTTTTGCTTCCATTCCTACTACTTTCTTTAGTTGTTTCTGAACTCCTTCTGGGAGCCCTTGTACCAGTATATGGTAAAATATTGCTGGTGTTTTATCCCATTGTTCTCTAGTTTCCATGCGCCACTTCTCTTGGATTTCCTGGATATAATCAACAGGATCTTCGTTCTCATGCATCTTGCGGGATGTAATTGCTTCTATATCTGATGTGTCTGGGTACTGTACCCTCAGTGCCTGCCATAGTGCATGTCTGCAGTTTGCGAACGGTGCCCCATCGTGCAATGTATTTGTTATTGTTACCCCATGAAATCCCGCTCTCTTCCAGATGTCATCCGCTCTATCCCCTAATATTGCTATTAAAAGGCCCTTTACATCTCCTACTGCCAGCTTCTGTCCTGCGGTATGTTTTTCCATTTCATATATCCATTTACCCGCACCTCCACTTAATGATGGGAGCCTACATTTTATATTTTCTTTATCGGTATGCTTCCAAGGAACATACTGTGGTCTAACCCCACCTCTCTCCAAAAGTGGCATTAAATTATGTCTTGTTTCACCCTTTGTGTTCGATAATATTGAGTCCTCACACCCTTCCTCCTCTTCCCTTTCTTCCACATTATCACTTTCGTTTGTATTTCCCCTGCTCATACCTCTTTCTTCTCCATCTTTTCCCCTTCTTCCATCTTTCTCTGTATTTAATGTGGGCATGTGTATACCTCTTTCCTGCCTACGATTAGGGAGGTCTCTAAGCCGCCATGTATAGGGTGTCAGTTCGTCGGTGAAGGCGCTAGTTTTATTTTGCGTAACGAACGTGAGGTGGTTGAGCATGTAGGGTGCGATAGGGGAGGGCGTGATGGGGATGATGGGGATGGGGATGTTGCGTCCTCATGTGCCTGTCTTTCCTCTATTCCTTTCTTTCCCTCCTCACTTCTCTCCATCTCATCCTTTCTCCTACTGATCCATGGTGAGTCTATGTTGGTCCGGGTGATGTATAGTTTATCTAAGCTTTCCCTTTCACTGTTTCTTCCTTCATTTTCCACTCCCTCTTCCTCACTACAAAAGCTAGTCATAAACGGTACCCCCCACTCGGTCTTTTTCCCCTTGATCGTTACTGTTTGTAAATCTATTAGGTCCAGTTCTCCTCTTTCTCCTTTATCAACCGCTCCCCTTTGTGCTGATGTTGTTGCTACTTCTGTGTCATCATATACATCCCCCCATATTCCACTCTCCCTTCCCCTATCTCCTCTTTCTCCTTCATACCTTTCCTCCATCTCCTTACTATTTTCCTCCCTTTTCCTTTTCAATTCCTCCATCACTTCACTTCTCATCTGTTCTAATATTCTTTCATCCTCTTTCTTCCTTTCCCATTTCGCCCTTTCTTTTTCTACAATACTCTCCATCACCCTCCCTTCTTCATATTTTTTAGTTGATTCTGATAGTAACCTCCTCCTCCATATTGCCATTTCTTTTTCTTTTTCTTCTTCTTCCCTTTTCTTTTCCCGCAGTATTACTCTTGATACCCTTTCTGCTGCTGCTTTTACCCTGTCAGCTTCTCTCCTTTGCTCCTCAGTTCGTTCCCTTATTTTTTCCAATTCGTTCTTACCTTCTTTCCTTTTCCTCGCTCTCTCTCTCTCCTCCCTCTCAAGCTGCTTGATCAATTCATTCTGTTCATCCCTTAATTTTGCTAATCGTTCCTCCAAAATCTCTTCTTTTTGTCTTAACAGCTCTTCCCCCCCTCAATTCACTCTCCCTGGCATTATCCTCGTCTGTTTTCTTTACTACCTCCTTCTCTTCTCCTGTTAATGAACCTCGTAATTTTAATAATATCTGTGCAGCTACCCATTCATCATTTCCTATTTCCACAGTCTGGTCTTCTCCAGTCCTCCCCTGCTGGCATTTTCCTATGAGCCACATATGGTGGAGGGCTGTATGCCGGGTTCGAGTATCCCTCAGCCGCCCTTAACTGTCCTCTTTCTATTTCTCCCAATTCTCTTAAAGGGTACAACCCCCTCCCTCTCTTTTTACTCCCGTTACTAGGGGTATATCATTGCTCGGTTCCTTTTTTATTTCATCTGCTTTATTATTCTTTTCTCCTCCCTCACCTCTGTTTCCCGTGGTCTTTGGGTCCTCATACCCCTGTTTCCCATCCTCTCCTTCCTCCTTAATCTCTGTTTCTTCTGGTATTTCCCCCGTAGTGAATATTCCATTTGGTCCTGGTTGGGACCCGTGGAACATCCTCCATAAGTTAAACACCTCCACGTGGTTTGCCAACTTCTTCCCTTTATATGTATTGTGCAGATGATTTAATAGTGAATGTTGGGCATATGGATCGAAGCTACCGTTAGGCGGCCACGGTGTTAGCATTTTGTTATCCGTCCCCTGGGTCCATTCTATGCTATACTTAATCAGTTTCTCCCTATGGGGTGGCAGTGTTGTGCATATGTATTGTAGTGGCGTGGTGAGGGTGTTCCCCCACCCTCCCGATCCTGTTCCGTATGACATAGTAGCGCTCCACTCGCTACCCTTCCCTAATCTGGTATCAGTTTATTCCACTAGTAGTTTACAATATACAGCCTTATATCGTTACCTGGCCCCGTAAGTTTGGGGACTTACGATAGTCCGCTTAAGGAAAATTATAAAAATATAGTATGTTACATTTGTAGATTTTCCTCTGCCTTTCTTCCTTTATACAACACCCTGCGGCTCCGTACCCCTTATTATGTCCTTATACAGTCGTCCTGTTTTCACGTGCTTCTCCCCCTTCTACACTTGCCGTGGCCGGCGTTCTCCGTGTGCAGCCACGTTCCCCGTTTCGCCTTTCCTCGATCAACTCGTTTACCGTTTATCTCCGTTTCCACTCCCTTACCACAGTTCTCTTCCCCACCACTCTCAAAACGAAGATGCCTCGTACTTGCGATATCCTATGAAAACCCTATTGGTGACGTCACCGATCACGTAGAGCTACTGGTAAGTTCTTCATATACTCTTTAAATCCAAAATACACCTGCAATCTACCCCCGTTAACCCCACAGCTGTCTTCCTGTCACTCCTGGAACAAGGTAATCAAATCAACAATATAATCGGACTGCGCACACTGCGTCGCCTCGCGTGTGATACGCCCCTCGACAGGAGGGCTTAACCAGCCAATTATCTTCCATATTGGGCAACTAACTAGCTACCGTCTACCGGGAAACGTCATCTACCTATCGAGTGTCTTGCTCGAGCAATAGGGATCCTCATCTACTCATTGATCAATAAATGCCAAATCGTAGGAAACCACACACACACCCTTACACGTAGTCGCGACCTAGGCCAATCAGTGTCTACGAGCGGCCGCACGTGATGTTTTCGTGCTCCGCCCCCTTCTCTCGCGTTACGTAGCCAACTGCTCTCGCGCTTGTTCAACTACCATTCATTCTATTTCTAACACTAAATTCTCAAACCTTCGCCGTTCACCTGTGCAACACCTCCCGCCTCCCGTATTTAATTCCTCCCCCCTCCCTCACAATTTCACATTGTTTGTTGTGCGTGGCATGCTCACCAAGTTCTCTTGATGCGGGGCCGCTCGACTGCGCGCACCCCTCCGAGCGGCTCGTCACCTCCCCTCGTCTGGACCACGTCTGGACACTCGCCAACCGCGGGCGGGATACTTCTCAACCGGCTCCCGAGGGCCAATATCCGGATTGCGCTGTCCGGTCTTCTCGCAGTTCCGCGATGGTCCTGTAGTCCTCAGAAGGGGGCAACGGCAGAGGGGGCCGCGCCGCCGGGCCTCCTCGCAACCGGAGTGCCTGGAAAAAGTAAAAATAAATAAATAAATAAATAAATAAATAAAAATGCCGATCTTAAACAGATCTCAGCAGTGCCTCCAACTTGTCGGGGGGAAATTCTGCCGGGGTCGGCCGGGCCGTCCGCAGACCTCCGGGCAGGGAGGCCCCAACTCCTCCCGTATATCCCAAAAGAGATAGAGTATGAGACACACACAAGAAGCAAGGTGACTCTGCTGTTTATTAAACACAAACGGCAGGGATGGGTCAAGGATCATACGCGTCTGACCTGACACACACACAATCGTGGGGCTCGCAGGCCCTTTTTACTGTAGTATGACGCGCTACTTGCGTCACTTTAGAAAGTTAACAAAAAACCTATCGCCACTCTTAATTGGTTGCTCGAGTGGTAGGGTTAGTATAGCATACGTATAGAGAATAATATGAGTGGACGAGGGTTAGTCAGGTGATATATCTGGGTTGTCCCTACAATTAGATACATGAGAATTGTTACATGAAGACTCCTAATGATTGGTTAATGTTACTGGCGTCAGTGATAAGAGCCCCATGTTCTGATTGGTGCGCCCGTGAGCTTCCCAGCCTGGGACCATCGCTGTTCCCAGCTCTCGGTGTACCTGCAATTTGCAACAATGTTTCACTATGGGTACATGCAGACAATGTGAAGACTTATTCATGAGCTGGATGGCCGACTACTCCTACTGTCGCCGATGTCCATTGATCCTTTCAAGTGTATCTGCCTGTGTCTTGTAACGAGGGATCCAGACGCCTCTTTCCTCCTGGGCTTGGCATCTCGTCAGGTTCGGCTTGGTCACGTGAAGTGGGACCGTGTTTGAGGCAGAATTCTGCACAATTAATATTGTTTTTCCACTGTGTGCCTGATTTAATTGCAGGTGCGACTTTGATGTTGGTGCACGGCGTGCGAGGTTGCAACATCGTGCCCTTGATGGTCTGCTTTTGGAATGTGGGTTTGCAACATTACGACCTTGGCTGTCTGCTTTCGCCAGGCTCATTCTGCAGGATCAGCAACCTGACTCTTGTTCTGTTAACGTCCACGGGAGCTCTTGCTTGCGACCTACTTAGGCCTGGTGTATAGGTGGAACCGTTTGGTGCACAGGCGCTTTAGGTTATAGTCTCATATTGTCTTATGACCAGTATCGTGTCTTCGTTATAATTCTCATTATGGCACCTAGGTTTAGAGGAAGCGTAAGCAAGCTCTTTAGATGAGTTCATGGTGCGTCTTGCGTTTCTGCATTTTGAGAGCCTAAGTGAAAAATAATAAAGATGCACGTCTGTGAGTATGCCTGTCGCCTACGTCATAGCACTGAGTATATTCTTCGTGTAGATTGGTGCGGGAGTGTCCAGTGTGTATGTTGGCACAGGTGTGCTATCCGTTGGCTAGGTCGTCATGGCATCTCTAACGACGTATAGTTTTAGTCCAGTTGATCCATGCCGCAGGCATCGGCATGGGCAGGGCGGGCTGCTGGGCAGGCAGATGGACACATTCTTATGTTCCTGTACCAGGGTATATGGTCGTCTGGTAGATGGGCAAACTCTTCTCGTGGCGGGTACTTGGGCCGTGAACCTTTAGGCCAGGCGCGAGAGGGGGAAGATGGGAGCCTGTTTTTCCATTTTCCCACTTCAGAGTGGATGGGGTGAATGGGGTCGATGAAGTGAATGGGGTGGATGGGGTGGATAGAATGCACAAAATGGATGGAAAGGGTGGAGTGGGTGGATAGAATCGACGGATGGTGTGGAGGAATGGAACGGACCGAGTGGATGTAATAAATGGAACAGTTGGAGTGGAAGAAGTGGATGGAATGGATGGAAGGGATGCAAAGGATGGAATGGGTGGAGTGCATGAAATGGATGGAATGGATGAAGTGGGTGGAATGGATAGAACGGAAGAAAAGGATGGAGTGGATGAAATGGATGGAAATGGATGGAATTAATGGAGTACTTGGTTAGAAATGTGAACACTGGCCTACGCCAGATCCTGACAGGATTGTGAACGTTGGCCTGAGTCGATTCTAGATAGAAATGCAAATATTGGCATGTCCCACACTTGGAGCTGTGAACATTGGGCTGAACCGCATCTGGATAGAAATGCAAATGTAAATGTTAACATGCCCCACACGTGTATCACTGTCTACCCGCCTCCCTGTTCCCCATGCTGTTGCTTTATATCCACTAGAACACATATATACCCCTGATTAATTCAGCCTAGCTGTTCACATACGAATACGACCCCATGAACACCTCATCACCCTAATAAAACACAGCTAGGCGAGCACATTCCTGCCTAGTTGCTCACATATGCGTCCTTCAGGTCTAACGCAGCCAGAGCCCAGTGTGGGTGTCTACCCACCAGACTTCACACATCCAACTGATATCTCCAGCCCCACACCTAACACTAGGATGCAGCTACTGCCCGGCAATTACATCAGCTGCAAACATATCTGGTGCACCCCCGCACCCTACAGCACTATCTCTCTCTACTGACAGAACTACATTTCCCAAGGGCATTCAACCTACCAGCGCTTTGAGGTCATACCAATGATATATACAGCGCTATATAAATGCCAAGTAACATAACATAACATAACAGAGTAGGGATAGTGAGGCATTTAATATTATTTGTATGTAAAAAAATTACATGTTTTGAGCAATCATCAAACAGTTGTCCATCTCACATTGCTGACGCCTCACAGCAGGAATAGTTAAATTCACCATAAACACAATATTTCTTAATGTACTTACTACAAGAACTAGAAACAAACAACAGCCCTATAAATGAAATCCTCCCGATTTCATAAATGTGGAAACATACAATACAATGAACATTTTAGAGGCTATAGTGACTCCCCAACATAGGAACATTTTGGAGGCTTCCCATATTCTTAACTCCTTTTAATCAGGTTTCCACCCTGTGATGGGCACTGAGTCAGTGCTGGTCTCAGTTATGATCTTACCAGGCTGAAAGACGAGGGAAGGGTCGGCCTGCTGACATTACTTGATTTTACTGCTGAATCTGATACCATCAACCATCCCACCCGGTGTCAGAGACTCTCTGAGGCTGGTATCATTGAGACTACACTTCAGTGGTTTGAATATTTCCTTTCAGACCATATCCAGACCCTTTCTCTCCCAACATTTAGATCATCATCCTCACCTTTTACTTGTGGGAACTCCCAGTGCTCAGCGATACCTACACTTCTTTTTATGTTTATGTTTGTCCTCTCGTTAGCCTCATCCATTCTATTCTTATGCAGATGACACCCAAATAATCTTAAGACTAGATCAGAACCTGCAGGAGTCTGCAGCCCATCTACAGACCTGTCTCACGCCATAGGGAAATGGATGAATAAGAACTGGCTAAGGCTCAATCGTGATAAAACCTAAGTCCTGGTTGTGGGACCACTTGGAGCGGGTTATCTCTGGACCCCAGGTTTATTTTTGGCCTGCTAGATTGGGTACCTTCCTTACTCCTGTGGAATCTGTGAAAATTCTTGGTGTTAACATTTCTGGCTCATTGTCACCTGACTTGCAAGTCAGTGCAAGATGTAGCACTGGCCACATTAGATTTAACACTTTAAAAAAGGTGATAATGTTTCTACAGTTCTCTCTGAAGGGTCCCGTGGTGTTGTTTCTGTGTTTTTTTTCTCAGAATTCTTGATTATTGCAATGCTACTTTATTGGCTCAGCCCAAATACCATCTTCAGAGGCTTAGGATTCTTCTAAACTCTGCAGCTCAGTTAATCACCGGTATACCCCGTTTTGCACATCACCTCTATCATGTTTCGGCTTCATTGGCTCCCTGTTGAGAGTAGAATTAAAATCAATGGTCTCTGTTTGATCCATTGAGTCCTGCATCGTCAAGGTGCCTTATACCTTCAGGAAAGATTATTCCCTACACTCCGAGAGCTCTTCATTCAGCCAACTCAGGCCTTCTCGTTGTCCCAAGATTAGGAGGAAGGATAGCTCATGGGCAAAGCATTTGTCTTGGAAGCAAGAAAATGCAGCGCAACACAGGATCGAATCCTGATCCCGTGCTTAGAAACGACTTATTGGTATTAAGTGCATTATAAAAGAACAATTATATATTTTTTTTTAAATCAGTGGGTGACAGAGCATTCTCAGTTGCAGCTCCCTCTCTGTGGAACACCACTGCCCCAATCCTGAGGCTGACACAAGATCATCTTCACGTTCAAAAAGGTTTAATGACCTTTCCTTTCTCTAATTAATCGTCACTTGCCTTCAGCTCCTTTTTGAAAGTTTCCTTGTTCACACCGCCAGGATACCCTTGGGCGGGGCAGCGTGCGATGTAAGTACATGTTAACATAACATAACATACATGCACTCTCTGCAACCAGGTTTCACAGGACCATATGGATAATGGAACGATTTGTGTATGTAGCTACACCAAATTGTGATTCGAATCCATTTCAACACCTTCTGCGTAATGCAAATAATTGTATGTTATACTCTTTTTACAATTCAGACAATCGCTCCAACATACAATAGATACACAGGTCCAATATGTTATATTAATGTTTTTAAGATATAATGCAGATGGCACTAAAAATATATGTGAGCTTACTAGTTTTAAACATGGGCAAGCATCTCTTGTCAAGAAAACCTTCAAAACAGTAGGAAGAATATAATACACTGGTGCCATAACCACTTCAGGCCTCTATACTGCATTTGTGAAAAGAAATTGGTTGGTTTGAATGTAAAAAAGCAAAAGTTACCAGCAAATCTAACAGAATTCCTACTTAATATTCCTCAAACCCAAATGTATTAATTAGATTACATGTAAAATTAACAATTACAATATGCAGTTAGATAACGCCAGTAGGTATCTAACTACTTTAAAAATAGCTAAACAGAAACAAATATATTTCTTAATTACAGTGCACTAAAAACAGAACATCAAGTTTATAATGACTTAATACATCCATACTAACACTATATTACTTCCACAATAGTATACGGTTAGAATACGCCAATGGGGGCTTAACTATTTCACAGAGAACCAAAAGTACAAAAGTAATGATCTTTATTTAGATTACCCCTACAACACACTATCAAGAATGTATTTACTCAATTCACCAATACTCCCACTTTTTGCACATATAAACTGTATCTACCTTTCCTAAATCACTCAAAGTTTAAAACAATGTAAATGTTAAAAACCTTAAATCTCTAAAATGTTTTTTTAATCTACTTTGGATTTTTTCTCAATGACCCAATTATCGCTGCATGTGAATACAATATTTCTCAGGAATAAGGGCAGGCGCTGGTGTCATGGACCCATAAAAAGGGCTAAAACATTGAAAATACACTAAAGACTACAATTCCCAGCAGTACTTGGGAGGCTGGGGAGTCAATAGCCATGCACGCGTGTGGCCAGCTGATTCTGATTACTAACGGTTTGTGAAGGGCCCAATTGCGCACGGCAGGTGTGGCTTATTTTGCTTGCAGGACGAAGCTGTGTCGGAAGGAAGACAGGAGCCGCTCGCTCATGAACATTGCAGGAACGCAGAGGCGGTGGACGTGATCGTTTTGCAGCGGCGAGTAAAGTGTTCACGGTGGCTGCTACAGGCTGCATCATTCCACATCCGGGAAGGCTCAGGAGCCTCCCGGACTAAAGATAAGTGCGGGAATGGGCTCTACTTAAGGACAAGATGCACGCGCTTATCATGAGCATGGTTATGTAATGAACTAGCGAAAATGCACGTGCTGATTATGAACAGTGTTATCTAATGAACGAGCGCTTTCTAGGTTCTATTAATGGGCAGCACGCCTCTGGTAGCACAAACTTGTCCTACTGGTATTGGGTTGAATGAGTACACATTGGTTATTGGAGAGGTCTAATTTTTCCTCATTGTCCAGTGCTGATACGGAGTACTAGTGGGGGAAAAACTTCATGCTTGAAGTATGCAGATGGCAGAATCTTTATGTTTACATGTGTACTCCAATTTATGTTCTTGTTTATAAGTGTTGCTGATGCCAGCCCAGGGGGCCATGTGTTATGTTCTTCATCAGGGGAGCTTTCCCCATTGCATGTTCCATCATGCTTGCTATGTTTATGTTTATGTCAGAGTGTGAAAGAGGTACATGTATTAAGGTGTCCTCAAGAGGTATGTTATGAAGGAAACAAGTATTGCTAGAAGTGTATGTTCTCAAGGTATCAAGGGATACATGGTATAGGCTTAGGTAGAGGTTATGCTACAAGAAACACACCCTTGATGGTGTTACAAGGAATTAGTCAGTGTAGGGTTTTTCCCGTTGCTTCCCCGGTCCTATCCAAACTAGGTTTACCCTTACCCCCTATCCAGTGTTCCTAAACTTCCCTACCCTGTCCATAACCTCTCCCTAACCCTCTCCCCCCCCACTGGCTGCCACATGGTGTCCTGTCTACTATATCAGGTACCTGTGCCAACCACAGTGGGAGGGTCGACTTCATTCGGCTTCTGTGGTTCGGAGATAGTGTCGACCGCTCTTCCCCATTATTTTGTGTATCTTGACATAGTAAGCCACCCCCATATTGGGATACTTACAACCACCCAAGCCAAATGGAAGCGACTCCTCCGCCTTTGGCCAATGTGCTAAAAGCGCTGCAAGACATTCAGGTAGAATTAGCTCATGCTAGACAAGAATCTGATAATTTAAAGACACAGGTACAAAGTTTGGTCGCTCAGAGGACTCTGTTAGAGGAGTCTAGCATAATGGGAGCTTCTTCAAGTCAAAATCCTACAGTAATTGTCCAACCTCCTAGTAGTGTACCCTTGGCAGCACCAGACCGCTTTTCAGGTGATCCCCGAAAGTACATGATGTTCCTTACACAATGTAGATTACATTTTTTGTGCAAACCCACTGCGTTTGAGACAATCCAAGCTAGAACAGCCTTTGTAATTTCCTATTTGACGGGAGATGCAGTAGCATGGGCGATGCCATTGGTACAGAAAGATGATCCGCTGTTGTATAACTGGGATGGATTTTTTGCAGAATTTGGCAGGCTATTTGATCGACGAGAGGTGTCCTTAGCACAGGATAAGGAGTTGTTGGGATTAAAACAGGGAACTCAGGTTCTGGTAACATATGTAACCCAATTTAACAGACTAATAATAGAGACTGAATGGCCGGTGGCCAAGCAAACAGTGTTATTTTACCAGGGACTTCGGGAGGAACTTAAAGATGCAATTGTGCAAGTGGAACCCAGAACATGTACTGCAATGATAGATTTAGCACTGAGGTTGGATCATCACATGAACGAGAGGAAAGGGGATAAAAGGGGACCGGAAGCAGCACTTTTTGTGCAGTTAGACAGGAGTAGAGGGGGAAGGACAAGTGAAGTGGAACCAATGCAGATTGGGAGTATATGAGGACCATTGTCAGCATCAGAGAGAGAACAACGTAAGGCTAATAAGTTGTGTTTGTATTTTGGGCAAGCAGGTCATTTTATACGTACATGTCCCAATACTCCTCAGAAGAGTGGCGAGAAGAGTGCAAAGGATGCGGGAAAAGAGTTGGGCCAGCTTTAGGGGGAACACAGGTGTCAGGCAATTGGAGGTAAGATTCCCCAAATGGATTGCAAATACGATGGGGGTCAAACTTATCACTTATACATTCTGGTCACGCTATGTTTTGCTTAGACAAAACAGGAGGTCATGGTGATGGTGGATTCGGGGGGGCTACAGGTAATTTTGTGGATATTTAATTAATTTAATGGTTCTCCACTAATATCAGGATCCATACGGAAACAGACTGAGAAATTGGAAATGATCTGTGTAGGAGGTCATCAAGAGGAAATAACATTTGATTTAATCGCCGCGCCTCAGTTCAGTTTGATTCTGGGAATGCCGTGGTTGAGATTACATAATCCCCGGATTGATTGGGAACAGCAGACAGTGGGGTTTGATGAGCAAAGGTTTCAGGAACACATACTACCAGAAGTGGGTCCTGCAGCATTGTTAATTGAGAAGGGAGCAAGAACCCAGGTGGTGGGAGCAGTGGGGGAGGGAATTCCTTCACAATACCTGGAGTTTGAGAAAGTGTTTGACAAAAGAGTAGCTGAGCAGTTGCCCCCTCATAGGACTTATGATTGTGTTATCGAATTAGAGGAAGGAGCGAAATTGCCCTGCAGTAGAATGTATGCCCTCACGGAAAAGGAAAATGAGCACCTACGAGAGTATCTTGATGAGATGCTGTCTAAGGGATTTATTAGACACTCTACTTCTCCTGTTTCTTCACCATTATTTTTTGTTCCCAAGAAAGAAGGAACTTTACGCACCTGCATTGATTATCGAGCATTAAATAAGGTCACTATAAAGAACAGATTTCCATTGCCCTTGATTTCTGTCCTATTAGATCAAGTGAGGGCCGCCAATGTTTATACTAAATTGGATTTAAGGGGTGCGTACCACCTAATACGAGTAAAAGAGGGTGATGAGTGGAAGACTGCATTCAGAACCAAGTTTGGATTATTTGAGTATATCGTGATGCCTTTTGGTTTATGTAATGCTCCCACAGCTTTTCAGTTTTTTATGCAAGATGTATTTCTTGATTTCATTGATGTTTTTGTCATCGTTTACATAGACGACATTTTGATTTATTCAAATTCTTTAGACCAACATGTAAAACATGTGAGGGCGGTTTTGAAGAGGTTGCAAGAGTATCAATTATGTGTTAAATTGGAGAAATGTGCATTCCATGTGATGCAAGTGGAGTTTTTGGGATTTATATTGACTAACACAGGGATTGTGATGGATCCAAAAAAGGTTCAGGCAGTGATGGATTAGCCCTCTCCACAGTGCATAAAGGACATACAATCTTTCTTAGGGTTTGCCAACCTCTATAGGCACTTTATCAGCAACTTCTCTAAAATCGTCACTCCTCTCACACAACTTCTAAAAAAGGCGGTGCGGTTTACTTGGAGTGTCGAGGCAGAGAAAGCCTTTCAAGAGCTGAAGATAGCCTTCACTACTGCTCCGGTGTTAAAACATCCTAACACAGAGAAAGCGTTTCAGGTTGAGACGGATGCCAGTAATGTTGCAGTAGGAGCGATTGTATCACAGAAAGATGAGAAAGGTATATGGCACCCAGTGGCCTTTTACTCTAGAAAGCTGTCTGGTTGTGAACAGAATTATTCCATCACTGATAAAGAATTGTTGGCCATTCGCTTAGTGTTCCTTGAATGGAGACATTACTTACTGGGAGCAAGGCATCAGGCAGTGGTGGTAACGGACCACAAGAATTTGCAGTATTTTAAAATGGCACAATCTCTCAGTCGTAGACAACTCCGTTGGTCTCAGTACTTCAATGAATTTGATTTTGTGGTGACATTTATACCAGGTAGTAAGAATGGAAAGGCGGATGCTTTAGCCAGGCAACAAAATTTGGACAATGCAATAGGTGAAGTAAAGGCTATCATTGCACCAGAAAGAATTATTGGTGCTATCACCAAGCAGGTTATTGACTTGGTCAAGGAATCCTTATCATCCAGACAATTGGAGAAGTGGCAGAGAAGTCATCCGGCACGAACAGTACGAGAAGGACTGTCTTCTCATCAGGGTAGATTGTATTTACACACTAAGGAGTTGCAGGACAAAACTCTGTACTGATGTCATAAGTCTCCATTAGCAGGACATGCAGGTCTGAGAAAAATGAAAAATGATGTTGGAAAAATATTTCTGGTGGCCCAACTTAAGACAAGATGTGGAGATTTATTTGCGGTTGTGTGAAAATTGTGCATGTAACAAAGCAGAGCACGTGAGGAAGAGAGGTTTGTTACAACCATTACCAACCCCTGTTCATCAATGGACTCATATTTCTATGGATTTTATCAAGGACTTGCCTCCTGATAAACAATTTGATACCATTTGGTTAGTAATGGACTTTTTGTCAAAACAAGCCCACTTTGTTCCTTGTGTGGGAATACCTGGGGCAGGAAAGTTGGCAGAGTTGTTTTTCCAACATGTGGTAAGGCTGCATGGGTTGCCAAAAAGTATTGTCTCAGACAGGGGCTCGCAATTTACCTCCAGATTTTGGCATGCCTTTTTTCAGATGCTGGGAATCAACTGTGCACTTTCTACCAGTTATCACCATCAAACAGATGACCAGACCGAGAGAGTGAACCAAACACTCGAGCAATACTTGCGAGGGTATTTGGGGGATGGCAGAGATTCCTGGGTGCAGGCTTTATGGTTGGCAGAGTTTACCTACAATAATACCTACCACACTTCCCTGGGAATGGCACCCAATGAATGTTTATATGGTCAAGAGCAGAATATGATACCGGAACATTTGCCAGAAGTAGAAAACATGCCAGTGTTACAAGAGCGCAAGCAGTTGCTTCTTGAGGTCAGACAAAAGGCACGGGCACATTTGGAAAGAGGCAAAAGACAGGATAAAACCCAAGTGGATAAGCATCGCCAGGAAGGTCCTAAATATGAAGTGGGGGACCGGGCGTGGTTATCAATGTGAAATTTATCCTTTATTGGGCCACGGACATTTTTGCCTCGCTTCATTGGGCAATATGAAATTACTTAATGTGTGTCTGCAACCGCTATGAAATTGCGTCTCTCTAAAACTTTACCTATACATCCGGTAATCCATGTATCTTTACTTAAACCCGCAGATCCTGAAATGACTACTAAGAGGCCTCTGGCAATCATGAAAGAAGGTCAGATGGAGTATGAAGTTAAAAGCATCCGAGACACCAAGAAAACGAATCAACGATTATGGTATTTGATTCAATGGAAAGGTTATGGGCCTGAGGATTGTTCTTGGGAGCCGGCGGAAGCAGTACATGCCCCGAGGTTGGTTAAACCGTTTCATCTGTGACATCCTGGTAAGCCAGGTTCTGGAAAGAGCCCTGGGAGAGGAGGTAATGTCAGGAATAAGGGTAGGCTCGGGTGTCATGGACCCATAAAAAGGGCTAAACATTGAAAACACACTAAAGACTACAATTCCCAGCAGTACTTTGGAGGCTGGGTAGTCAATAGCCGTGCGCGTGTGTGGCCAGCTGATTCTGATTACTAACGGTTTATGAAGGGCCCACGGTGCACGGCATGTGTGGCTTGTTTTCCTTGGAGGACGAAGCTGTGTCGGAGAAAGACAGGAGCTGCTCGCTCATGAACATTGCAGGAACGCGGAGGCGGCGGGCGTGATCGTTTTGCAGCGGCGAGGGAAGTGTTCACAGCGGCTGCTACAGGCTACATCATTCCACGTCCAGGAAGGCTCAGGAGCCTCCCGGACTAAAGATAAGTGCGGGAATGGGCTCTACCTAAGGACAAGATGCACGCGCTTATCATGAGCATGGTTATGTAATGAACTAGCGAAAATGCACACAATGATAATGAACAATGTTATCTAATGAATGAGCACTTTCTAGGTTCTATTAGTGGGCAGCACGCCTCTGGTAGCACAAACTTGTCTTACTGATATTGGGTTGAATGAGTACACACTGGTTATTGGAGAGGTCTCATTTTTCCTCATTGTCCAGTGCTGATACAGAGTACTGGTGGGGGAAAAACCTCATGCTTGAAGTATGTAGACGGCAGAATCTTTATGTTTACATGTTTACTCCAATTTATGTTCTTGTTTATAGGTGTTGCTGATGCTGATGCCAGCCCAGGGGGCCATGTGTTATGTTCTTCATCAGGGGAGCTTTCCCCATTGTTTGTTCCATCATGCTTGCTATGTTTATGTTTATGTCAGAGTGTGAAAGAGGTACATGTATTAAGGTTTCCTCAAGAGGTATGTTATGAAGTAAACAAGTATTGCTAGAAGTGTATGTTATCAAAGTATCAAGGGATACAAGGTATAGGTTTAGGTATAGGTTATGCTACAAGAAACCCACCGTTGATGGTGTTACAAGCTATTAGTCAGTGTGGGGTTTTTCCCGTTGCTTCCCCGGTCCTATCCAAACTAGGTTTTCCCTTACGCTCTATCCGGTGTTCCTAAACTTCCCTACCCTGTCCACAACCTCTCCCAAACCCTCTTCCACCCACTGGCTGCCACGTGGTGTCCTGTCTATTATATCAGGTACCTGTGCCAACCACGGTGGGAGGGTCCTCTTCATTCGGCTTCGGTGGTTCCGGGGAGAGTGTCGACCACTCTTCCCCATTATTTTGTGTATCTGGACATAATAAGCCACCCCCATATTCGGATACTTACAACCACCCAAGCCAAATGAAAGCGACTCCTCTAGCACAATGGGAGCTTCTTCAAGTCAGAATCCTACAGTAATTGTCCAACCTCCTAGTAGTGTACCCTTGGCAGCACCAGAACGCTTTTCAGGGGATCTCCAAAAGTACATGATGTTCCTTACACAATGTAGATTAAATATTTTGTGCAAACCCACTGCGTTTGAGACAATCCAAGCTAGGACAGACTTTGTAATTTCCTATTTGACGGGAGATGCAGCAGCATGGGCGATGCCATTGGTACAGAAAGATGATCCGCTGTTGTATAGCTGGGATGGATTTTTAGTGTACCTTGACAATATTTGACCATGCACAAATGTTTTACAAAACATAGTACACACAATGTACTTCTTATGAGGGTCAGAAAAGGTAATATATGTGTAAAACTGTGACTCATATTTTGTGGACTATGTTCTATAACTAACTATATTTTCTTTTCTTTACAGACAAAGAAGCACAGATAATAGCTTCCTTACCTTATCAAACTAAGTGATGGATTATCCCCATGACCACCAGCCACACAGTTACTCCCTTTCAACCATTAAACCACTAAACACATTATTAATTTCACAATATTCACATATATTACATAATTGTTGTGGGCCTGGACAATATTTGTGGCAGTGGCCAGTGTCCAGATTCTTAGGGGCATGGCCCCATGCCCTCACTAATCTGGACACTGGCCACAGCCACAATATACTTTAACCAAAGTTCTACACACTTCCTTAACCATGAAAATATATATTTGTAATACAGACACATAAATATTAGTCAGACTGATTAGTTTCATTAAATAACTATACAATGAAAACTGGGTAGTGTTGTAACATAGCATATCACAGATGTTCGTGTCCGTACACAAAACTTTGCCTGCAGAGCGATGTTCGTGTCTGTATCGGTCGCAGAAAATACCACAGACTCGTCGAGAACCCCACAGGCATTTTTCACGCTTAAAACCTTGTGCCTGCTTTTTATTGTCCACCTCTATTCTCCACCCTCTAATGGCATTCTTTCATCCTCAAAATAACCCAAACTGTTTTTTTTTGTACCAATTTACTACCGTGCTGTCCGCAGACGTCAGTACTAGTTCGCGGATACAATATGGCAGCCGTTTCAAATGTTTTGACACACCTCATTCCTTTCATCAACCAATCAGCAGCTGCATATGATGGCTGCGAATGTTACGTGACCTGTGATTGGCCCAGAGTCGTCCGCAGACTCTGAACCGGGAAGTGAGTTCACGGACTGGACGGAGATATCACACATATATTTTTTGCCCTACATTTTGGGCATTTCTAAAAAATCTACTGGACGGATTAACACTAAATGTGTAAAAGCACACTTTTGGAACAAGTCTGCTGCTCCTCGTGCAAATTTCTTACAAATCCATCCAGCGCTTTGGGCTGAATGCAGGAGCAAAAAATGGTCCCATTTATGTATATCTGGATTTCAAAGGTTTCAGTACCCCCTTGTAACTTTTCCCCCACTTCACAGAATAGCACGAAACTTCACACAATAATTCAAATGTGACTGTATACTTTTTTTTGCAAAGTTTTGTGAGTATTTGTCGAACTGTGCTAAAGCTATAAGCCACCCAAAAACTGTTCTTCGTATGGGTTAGGTTGAGTATCAAGTCCATAGGAAACCTGAATATCTAATTGCTAATAACCTTTGACTCGCATGACAGATTTGCGTGATATTTTGCAAACAAAATGTCTGTCATGTAATCCCCTCAACTCCCGCAGACTGTAAACATTTTGGAAAGATTCCTTAACAAATAAAGAAGTTATTACGAAAGCAAAGAAATGCTGTTTTCGGTATACTCCCATTAATTTCCCCATATAGAAAAAGTCAAAATGTCTGTGCAATGCACATCAAAAACCACTGGATGGGAATTCGATTAAAGCGTTTCTCAATTTCTGTGAGGCGTCTGGGGTTATTCTGTCCAGTAGTTGTTAAAACATTTGATGGAGAAGGGGTGCCCCCTTCTCCCAAAATGATAACTATATATGTGTGCCACAATGCATCAGCAAGGCTTTTCATAAATGAAGATTCCTTTGTGCTCGAGGCGAGGGATTACAACAGTAATTACTGGGGAAATGTGAAAACGAGAAGTGGAAAAAAGCTATTTGGAGGAGGAAAAGGGATGAAGTGGCATCAGAGGCTGGAGGTGGGCAGGGGGAAAGAGGACACCATGCGAAGTTGGGGAGTTGGAGCTGCTCTGTGGAGCCATTTGCAGTTTGAAAATGCTCACATTATTGGGGTAATTACTGCAACAATGGTGGTACAGTTATTTTATCTGTGGTACTTCTCATTAGATTATTGCAGTAATTATTGCAGCACTTATCGGGGTATTGGAAACCGTAGAAATAATAAAAGGGGGGACATCTACTGTGATCACATCTCCTAGGCATGCGTGGGGGAATGGGTCTTTTTGCCAGTGGTCCCCAAAGATACCTATTGGTGCAACATGTCCAGTGGCCATGGCCAAACACCATAGCTAGTGGGCCCCAAGGAAACCTATAGATGGAACATGTACAGTGGCCTTCGGCCATGGCTTAAGGCCATGGCTAGTGGGCCCCAAGGAAACCTATAGGTGGATGGCCGTTGCCACTGTCCATGCCCGAAGGCCAAGGCTAGTGAGCCCTAAAAAATCCTATTGGTTCGACATGCACCATGGTCACAGCTGAAGGCCATGGCCACTGGACTTATAGGCCATGGCTAGTGGACCCAATAAAACCTACAGGGGGAACATGTACAGTGGCCATGGCCAGCCACTGGCATGGTCCTAATGATATCCTATTGGTGCAACATGCGCAGTGGCCACGGCTGAAGGGCTAGTGGCTTAGACTTAACTATGGTATAACAAAAGCTCTGAAATTCACTTTAAAAAATGTAGTTAAGGCGCAGTTAAGTTGCACAGGTTTAACGCAACGAAACCCTTCAAATTCTGCGGATGTGGGAAGTTATGAACCATTTAACTCAGCGCGTTCCTGTTGCAAAGTCCATAAGCACATACATATTATAAGAGAAGGGATTCACAATTACATATAAAAGGGCATTATGGGGGACATGGCATCATGGAGGACATCACCACAAATGTGCTGAGTGAAGCTGGTCATGACTTCCCACATCTGCTGAATTTCAAGGGTTTTGTTGTATTAACGTTGCTCAATGTAACTGCACTGTAACTAAGGTTTTTTCATTGAATATCTATATGTTAAAAGTCACAACGCTTTAGAGTAGTTCCGATTACAGTGCACTTTACAATGGGAAATGTTAAACTGTTCTTCCCTATCCATGAAATTCACCACATTTGGCATGCAACTGTGACAGATGTCCCAGGTGAACTAAGAATCTTCTACACTATGGAGCAACCAGGGAAAATGTCAGCACACTCCCTAGCTGACCAATAGGGCAAAGGGTGGAACAGGAACCAGCGCCGCCAGACACTCGTTAGCTGCAAAGGAAAGTACATAGTCAATGTACAATGTAGAGGGAGGAATCCCACTAAACCTTAACAACCCCCTTCCGTGTATGACGTACCTGTGATGTTGTGTGACTGATGAGTAGGGAGTGCGAACAATGGTGCAGATAGGGGGAAAATCAGGGTGGGGACCCAGAGTCCAGGAGTGCCAGCTCCACAGAGAGTACCAGAAGGCAACTCACCCAGTCCTCAGGCGAAGTTCCAATGTGCAAAGCGCCAAACCAAAGGTAATGTTCAGAAGCAATCCAATGTCTGAACACCAGAGTTCCAAAGTTCCAGACAGCCAAATCGAAATAGAATCCAAAAACCAATTCAATGTCCAGAAACCAAGGGTCCAATATTCCATAAATCCAGGCAGCCAAAATCCAAAGGGCAATCCAGAAGCAATCCAATATCCAAACAACACAATCCAGGAACCAAAGGTCCAAAGAAATCAGCAGAGCAAAATACCACTCACCAGTACAGCTGAGAAGCACAGAATGGTGCGCGGAAGCCGAACACTTCCGGACGGTGACGGGATTATTGGGAGTAGCTAGATAGTACGTGAATTCTGTGTGCGTTGTCGCAACACAGCCCCCGTGCGCAGAGCGATGTCTAGCCAGCGCCACGCAAGCCGCCAGCCACGGTACAGAAACCAGGAGTGGCGAGGGACTTTAAAGTAGACCGGGGCATGACGGTGGCACGTTATATGATATATGATATTTTATTTATATCGCACTTGTACACAAGTGTTTCAAAACACGACCACACAAAGGGAGGGGAACAAGGGAGAACACAAAATAAAAACGATCTTACTAGGCCTAAGTGCAGGGAGAAGGGAAAAAGGGGGAAAGTGCATGGAAGGGGGAGAAGTGGAAAGTGCAGAACAGAGGAGAGAAAAGAATAAAGAATAAGTTAAATAAAAAAATAAATACAGGCAATGAAAAGGTGGTACTGCAGGCAGCAAGTGGCAAGTGCAAGATTAGTCTATAGGGTATATCTGATAAGTGCAGAAGAAGAGTGGGGAACTGTATGGCTAAAGATACAGAACCCAGTGCAATGGGAGGCCCGGAGGCAGTGCAGGAGGGAGGCAGGGTGAGCAGGTACCTGGGCCCAAAGGACAGAGGGTGTCCAGGTGCACAGTGCCAAGAGAGAAAACAGGTCAGCAGGGGAGAAGAGGGGAAAAGGCGGAAGTGAAGAGGAAGGTCTTGAGGTGCTTCCGGAACCGGAGATGGCGCTCCTCAAGTTTCAAGTTGGCCGGTAGGCTATTCCCAAGGGAGGCCCCAGCCGAAGACAGAGATCTGCCCCCAGCTCGTTCGTTTCTTTGAAAAACGACTGGCCCTGAGGGAGTTAGAGGTAGAGGAGCGAAGGGCTTGAGAGGGGAGGTTTTTGCAGAGGGATAGTTGAAGGTATTTTAGACCCAGGCCCCGTTGTGACCACTGAGTGTGTGACAGCAACTGATCTAGCTAAACACGTACATTCTTGCTAAATTTGACGTTTCACCAACATTTTCTTGCCTAAAATGAGTGCTGAAAAAAAACATGTTTTTTGCAAAGGGATTTCTATTGAGGGAGAAAATCAACCTTTCACCCCTTCCCCATACCTCGAAATTGTCCTCCTCCATTTTCGAGATTTTTTGCACACACCTAGGCCTTGCCTGAAGTTGTTGCATGATGAAAACAATTCAAAATCCTATTAGCAAGACTTGAGATATTCACTTTTAAGACCAAAAAACTACTGATATTTACATACATGCACAATAAGTGCAGAAAGCGAAATGAAATGTATATACCGTTGAACACACTCACACATCGTCAACCGGCATGCTCAAAATGTAATCCGTGCTCAGTAGGTTTGGAGGGAAACAATGCAATAAGGGATGTACAGGACATAGTGACAACATGAAAAACAAAGCTAATGTACAATCCACAGATAAGACTTACATGGAAACATCCTATAAAAACACTCAGCATAAAAAAGTAATTGAAGATATAGAAGAAAATATAACCCGCACAACTACACAAATCCACACTCACCATCTGCTTGCATGTGCAAAGTGAGCCTTTGTAAAACAACATTGTTTACACAGGGCAAGGCATACAACAAACTGTAAGATGTTTCACACAGCACGAGAAATGCAATGCCCATTCACACAGAGATGCAATTTATATAGCCACTCCCCCACGCGAACTCTTTCCACTTTGGGGTTCTAGCTCGTTCACTTCACATGTAAAAATCATTGGGGGTCATTACGAGGTTGGAGGTAAGTAACTGTCCTTACCGGCATGGAGCAAATACTGTGTCCGTGTAGTTAAGAGTCCGCTAATACAGGGCTGTTACAACTTCGCAGGCACAAGCTTTGTGCGCTGCCGGTAACAACATTACCGGCATGCTGTAAAAGTCCCGAAAAAGGCCCTTAGTGGCACAATGTAAAGCGCAGATTGCACTACCGACATGATTCAAGATGGTCACCGCTAATAACGCTAACCGTAAATAAGCGGAAACGGAAGTAGCATCACGGCAGCCATCATGAAAAACACAATCTTTTGCCATCCTCAGCAGCCAGGACCTGTAGTACATTGCTGTGTGCCAAATTCCATCCACTACAACACTACAATACCCAATGCTGTGAAAAAGGGCGCCTCACGTCAGCGTAAGGAGCGCTTCAACGAAGATGAGCTCACCATGCTCGCGGAGACCAAGGCAGAGAATGCCGATGTCGTGTTCGCCCAGAGCCTCAAGAGGGAGGCTGTCATCAGAAAAAAGGCTATCTGGGCACTAGTGGCGAAAAAGTAAGCACGGTTAGCAACACCCCCCGCACAACCAAGGACTGCAGGAAGAGGTGGGATGACTTCCGCCTGCGAGTCTGCAACATCCTCTTGGCAAACAGGAGCCAGGCCATGGCAACTGGTGGAGGTGCAAGCTCTCCCATAAAGTTGTCCCAGTGGGAGGACATGTGGGGCCACCTCATCGGCGGAAGGAGGTGAGTGTCTCAAGAAAACACTGTAATGCAGAGTCTGATGATAGTCCACCAATATGTCTGTCCAAAGAGGCAAGCCATGGGCCAATAAACACACATTCCCAGCATAGTTGTCGTACGCTGCACAGACACATGCAGATGTCTGCAGCAAGGCAATGCCATACCTTACACACACCACACTAAGATGTTAATGGCATAAGTCACACTGCATGCAGGCCACAACAAATATGCATGTCACATAGCATACGTCTGCCCCAACATGAGTGACCCTGACGGATCCCTGCATTACCCACCAATATAGCAGGCAACGTGATCATCCAAACTGAACTACCTATTCCCATCTATTGTGTAGATGTGCAATAATACAAATATATGCATGATGCTTCCCAAACCGTCACTCATGCCGTCCCTCTCTTCGTCTCCCACAGGCTCAGACCATGACAGCAAGGCCCGGGACTTACACCCACTGCCAACCACTCCCCGGAAGAGGGCCCAGGATGAGGGCAGGCCTTCAACCTTAAAAACCCAACACAAGCTTTGCCATGCACTGCAGAGAAAACCACCTCCCGATGCCACGGCACTGGTGACGCCAAGGGTTGTCGACACAGAACACACTACTCCAGTCATACAAGCAGAGAACACAGCTGAAGCTGCACCCTCTGCGGAGTCCAGTTCAGTCGGGGAGGCAGCAGCCACAGCACTCCTGGCTGAGGGCGAGGCGCAGGATTAGGTGTGGGTGCCTGTGGAGGACGACTCCTCCGACCTGCCTTTGCCCACCAAGTCCAGCACCCTGCCCACAGCTGACATCGCTAGACTCCGACCATGCCATCACCCCGGAGCAGTCTGGGGGGGGGAGTACAACTAAGGGGCCATGAGTCCCATATGGGAGCCAATAGTTAATGTGCATGACACCCAAGCACCCTCCACCTCCACAGGTATACCGGAGGGGGCGCAGCGGCAGGAGGAGCTGACTGCCCTGGTGCGACAATTCATAGATGACAATGCCCAAGCAAGGCAGGAGTGGTGCCAAAACACTGCCTCTCTGGGCAAGATCATTACCGAGAGCACAACTAGACTGTGCGAGGAGGTATCAGCCCTGCGGCAGGTCCTCAGCCGCATCGCTGATGCAATGGAGGCTGAGCGTCCGGTACCCCAAATGGAGCAGGCGGCCACCCCATCATCCTCGAGCTGAACACAGACTAGCCCACTACGCAGATCGGCGCGCACCCTGCGCCGCCCGGACATGCCGCCACCAGGTGCAGGGAGTGGCAGGAAGTAGACTGGCCAGCCTGGTGAAGGCAATAGATAATTGTATGGACTTTTGCGGGGGGAGTTGTGGAGGGAGGCTGAGGAGGTGTGTGTGTGTTGGGGAGTTGTGGGGGAATGGGGAGGGGGTTGAGCGTGTGTTGGGGAGTTGTGGGGGGAGGGGGCGGGCAGTGAGGGTGTGTTGGGGAGTTGTGGGGGGAGGGGGAGAGAGGTGAGGGTGTGTTGGGGAGATGTGGGGGGAGGGGGCGGGGGTGAGGGTGTGTAGGGGAGTTGTGGGGGGAGGGGAAGGGAGGTGAGGGTGTGTTGGGGGTTAGTGCACTTTCATCTTCATTGTAAATTTCCAATACACCCCTTGTGTGAAAAAAAACATCTTGAGTGGACATTCATCATTGTGCATGTGTCATTTATTCATATACAGTGCATAGTGTACATGTACTCCCACACCCAGTGCCCTCTGTCAAACTATCATGTCACCCTCTGCAGCCATGTGTGTCAGAAATATTGAGCTATCACTGACTGACGCACATCACGTCCCTCCTGTGCATCGGCACTGCGATGATGTGCAGCCACATCTTATTCATCCCCTTCATCATCACCAGGTGGTAGCAGTTCAATGTGAGGGGGCAGGGGCACATTCCGTCGGATACACATATTGTGCTGCATTACACATGCCATGATGTTCTTGGCCACCTTCTCATGCCTGAAGAGGAGTGCCCCACCCGACCGGCTAAGGCAGCGGAACCGTGCCTTCAACATGTCAAAGGTCTGCTCAATGACCACATGGATACAGGTGTGGGAACGATTGTAGTCCTCCTCATGCCTGTTCTGTGGGTTTCGGACAGGGGTGAGGAGCCACTGCTTCAAGGGATAGCCACTGTCACCTGCACAGGAGACAAAAAAGGTATATGTCAGTCGAATCAAGATGGACAGCTGTACTAGTCACACATGCCTGCAGATTATCGTTGGTCACATGCACATGTCCCTGGTTGTATGCACGCCATTTGCAGGCCCTCAATGTGTCCTGTGCCATGGATTTATGATGTGGGTTGCATCTTCAAGATGATACACAGTGTGCACTGCCGTCTTGTTGCACATGCATCGTGTACGCATACAGCTATGTTCCTGTCTAATTTGTCATGTGTTGTGTTCTGTAGAAATTGCTGACTGGGAGCGTTGGCAGTAGGCTCTGCAATGTTAGGCATTCAGCGCTGATTTTTCCCATGGTGACATGCTGCATTCCTGTGGTTGTGGCGGTCCTGTGACAGACAGTGGGTTCCCTTGGTGGTTTTGTTCAATGCACTCCCATGGATGCTTGTCCTGTGTGGTGATTTGCTGGAGACAGCAACATAGTGCATATTCACTGCATGGTGCTGGATGGTGTTACGGAGTGTGAGGTCAGCTGATGAGTGGTGCACGTATAGTGGGATGTGGGGGGGGGGTTTACTGTTTGTCATGTTGTGATAGATGTCAACCTTACCTCATTCCTATGGGATTTGGATGTCATGTTCTGTTTGGGATGCTTTGGAGCACAGTGTTTAGTGATGTGCACATCGTGCTGTCACATCAACTTTGACACCATGGTGGTGTGTACATCTCTCCCCCCAATTCAGAGCCATATGCCTGTCATGCAACTTACCAAGCAGCCAGGCACGTCGTCCAGCATGTCGCTCCATGTTTCGTGGTAGCGTGGAGTTCCGCAGGACCATGGAGTCATGAGTTGATCCGGGATATCGGGCACAACAATGTGTGATGATCTTTCTGGCGTCACATACCATCTGCACATTGATGGAGTGGTATTGCTTGCGGTTGTGGTACACCACCTCCATGGCATGCAGGACCACCAACTCCACGTGGGTGCAGTCAAGGGCACCTATACAATTTGTCATGCCTGCCAGGGCAAGGAAGCCAACTTTTGTATCAAGAATCTCCTGGGGAGTCCGTGGTAGGGATATGTAGTCCCTTGTGTGCTTGAGGAGGGCATCCAGCACTTGGTTAAGGATGCAAAAAAATAAGGGTTGTGATATGCCATGCATGTGCCCCACTGTGTGCTGGTAGGTGCCTTTGGCAAGGAAGGGGAGCACTGACATTACCTTGAGTAGAGGGGGGATGGCGTTGCGTATTTCGATGAGGCTGACAATGTCGTTGTGTATCGTGTCCACGATGGTGGTGATGGTGTCCCGGTCCTGACGGTACAGGGTGTGGATCTGCTCAGAGGTTAGGTTGAATGGACTGGCTCTGATGCGAGGGATTGGGGGCTGCCAGCATGGTACCACTGGCTGCACTGGTGGGGCATGCTGGGCCTGTCTCACCCTCCTTCTCCTCCTGCCTCTCCTCCGTGGTGCCTGCTGTTGTTGTTGTTGTAGCTGGTGTTCCAATGCAAGCATGTCCTCCAGCCCCAGTATTGCTACTACTAGTGGAATCATTTTGGTGTGGGAAGGGGTGTGGTGTTTGGTGTGTTCCTTTTGTGCTGGCTCAGACTCCATTGCCTCCACCTGGCTGATTGTGTGCACCTGTGGCAGTTGGGAACACTGCACATAGCATTTAACGGTTGGTTTTCGATGCCGGTATCCCATAGCGCCTTAATAATGCCGGTATATGCATGTCCGCCTGACTTGTGATGTCCACCGATTTGCGGCATGCCGGTATTGACGGTATGATGGGCCGCGTGCCCGCACACTTGCCGCTATTAGCGGCACCATTATTTACGGTGCCGCTAATACTGGGTTCTTAGGTCAGAACAGCACGGAGCGGAATGCGATACAGGTAATCCTTTACCAGCATCGTTTTTCCATTACCTCCAACCTCATAATCACCCCCATTGACTTCACAGTTTCAATGCACATCAGAAGACAAACCTAAACATCTCATGATGTGTAACCTATGAAAGGAAATCAGAGCCAATCCATCAGCACTCAACCAAACTCCCTTTGGGGACTGTTTCTGTATCCCTACAGCCCTATTAGCACTTGACTCCTGATGTCTGCACTTACCCTTGCATTTGCCACCAGCTGGCCGCACTTTTATTTATTGCCTTTATTTATTTTACTGTTATCCTATGTACTGCACTGCCCCCTCCCCTTTCTCCCTGCACTTTTCTCCTTCCCCTCTCCCCTGCACTTGCGCGATCTCAATGTCACCTGGTCTAGTAGGATCGCTGTCTCTGTCTTCCCTCTGTTTCCCCTTGCCTCGTCGTGCCTTGAAACACTTGTTTATAGGCACGTTATAAATGACATATCATATCAAATCATGCACAACATCGCACAACCAAACTTGCTGGATTTGCAATTAACCCACACATTTCACAGTTTCAAGGTGCATCAAAACACAAACCTAAACAAAACAAGACTTGTTACCTAGGTGATCGCCAGAGCTATTTCATTAGCATCCGCCCAAACGCAACAACACATAATCAAATTTGATTTGCGATATGGGAACTTATACAGCTGGTAACCCATAAACATAACGCCATAAGTCACAATCCCCACAACTCTCACGTTCACCCCACTGAAACCCAACATTACGTAACCACATTTGATTTGCTATTGGTGCAATCAGCGAATGCCACAAAACAACGTAAAAGACCCACAACTGCACCACCACGTGATGTGAAACTTCATATCACTGAGGCATTACACTGTGTGAACGCTTCAAAGGCAGCATGCATATTAGCATTTCATTTGCAACATTTAGGAATGTTAAAGAAAGTAACTGCAATCACGTGAACGTTTCAGAAAGCACCCAAACAAACATTATTCAGTTTCTGACCAGCCACAACTATCCAAAACCTCGCTGCACTGCTCTCTTTCATACTAAAACACGAGAAAAGAAATAAAGCAAAACATTAAGTTATAGCACACATTTTTATTAACTCACATACATGTATTTACAGAAACGCCAAATTCAATGTTTCAGCGAAACATAACGAGCAGCCACACCTTACTCCACACTTCCACCACTAAAAGGGCCCAATGCACCACCCACAGTACCGCTGGTGAGCTTTCAAACTGGCGGGGTGTAAATGCTAGCTACAACAGGGTCTCAATGGGCTACACCCGACCACCCCCAAACATTTTCTCTAAATGGCGAGCAAAAATTCAGCATTTTCATACACATTTTTCTAAGAAAAGTTACATAAAAAGGCATAGATTTGCAAGCAATTCTCTAAGGAAAACCCTCAAAATATTCAAATACTGTAGATGACAGGTCACCAACAGGACACAGAAGCATGTTTTCTAAATTCTAACACATGCATGCATATCACTGAGGCAAGAACTGATATAGCGCGCTACTACCCCCCAGATAAATGACATTCATAAATCAAATTGCAATTGGAATGGCACCTACCTTAAATAAAGCACCTGGATACTTGATATTGGCCTAGATGGAAATTGCAACATTTTTGAACAGACTGGTGCTGGAGTAGAATCTGTTCCTCGTCAGGAATGTTGAGCAAGTCACGTCATGTGCACTGCAGCTTATTTCTGACATATAATTGACTCTTCCACATATCTTCCGGCCTTCCAGAAGCACCCTCCAGATTCCAAAAATATCCAGTAACGGCGCCAAAATAGCCCAATCCTAAATGGCCATTTTATTGTTCCAAACAATAATCACGCAAAACACAGAGGGTTCCCCCATTCATTCTCTGTGCAGGAACATCGTTGTTCAAATAACATCCTGATTCAATTATTCTTCCAAACTATTCTGAATGTCCATGTTATTTAAATTCACGATCCTTTCAATGTTTTTATCTTTTTTATGTCAAAATGTTCACTCATATCATAAAACCATACAAAGTGCTGATTTAGTGCTAACAAGGAACACAACAATGGTAAAAGACAGATATCTCACTCTCTCATACATTCAAACTCCCAACTCGAACAAAAATAACAAACGCTAAATATAAATGTTGAATCAATCATTACTCAAGTTCAACATGGCATTTTAAATACACGAAGGCACGTTCACATTTGCCTATTTCACAATATTGTGAAAGAAATATTTGAAACATGAAAAGATTAATTCAATATATTCGCCGACTTAAGTAGTTTCGGCTGAAGAATGTCCTATCCAGTTATGGCTAGACCTTCATCAGGGTGAACAAAGCTTTGCATTGTGGTATGTTCTTTTTACAGCAGGAGATGCTTAATAAAAAATGTTTTTTTAATAAAAAAACTCAGTTTCACCATTACCACTAATGAAAATTGCCTGTTGTATACCTACCGCCCAAACCCCATGACAACAGGCTTTATTGATTTGTACTTAAATAATATCCAAACGTTTTTGCCCAAAGACATCCACACCAGAGCAGCAACTCTAAATTGACAAAAATTGAACAAACCACATCAGAATATGTGGTTTGTGTTTCAAAACTTTCCATCATTCAGTGGATAATCTATGAAACAGCTCCTTAACAATCTAGATGAAATATGATCTTTGGGTTGGTATAGTCTATCAAAAAATCAATTGTCGTCAAACCAGCTCTGAAAGAGAACACAGGAAGAAATTCCTAATGTAAAAGCTGATCCGACATGCAAATAATGTTGACTACGATATGAAGCACTTGCTTCCTCTTCACAAAAAACCTTCCTTCAGAGCACTCTCTTTTGACAATTGTGAAGTACATGTTGCTCTTGCGCCAAAAACGTACCCAAACTTGACTGGAGTCATGGAAAATGCTGTGACAGAGCTCCGTTTGCCAACATCCTGGAGCCAGCAAATTACATGTCTCACCAGCTTCATATCCCCAAAACCCAAAGGGTTTCAAGGAGAGGCTCTGAAGGCTAAAAATGCAACTAAGTAAATACATTTAATTATCCCCTAATAAAGGGGAAGTTCTCTTAGGAATTATATTGGCCCAATGGTTAGGGCATGTATTTTTGAGCATATATCGATCAATGCATCCTAACTTCGATTTTCTCACATTTACACATGCTAAACACAAGGGTCATAAACCGCCATCTTGTGCTAATCTTATCTGTTGATATATCGCCCAAAGTTGAAGTACCCTCAAGGCAGTAAATCATATCACCCGCTCCTCAAGTAGACTATGACATGTCATACCGATATGCTCCACCTCTTCTCATGACGTTGGTGCACAGCGTAGACCTTTGTGCTCCTCTTCAACCTCTAAATACCATCCGGGTACCTAACCACACATTACCTTCTCTTACACCACAGGTTACCCACCAAGAAGAGCACTTGATCAAGAGCTCCTTCCACATCAAATTTCCTTTGCTACAACACACAGGTCAGAAGCTTGACTACATAACAACCCCCACTATCCCCAGGCCACATTTGGCCCAATACACATACTCCCAACAACTAATGCTCAGTATACCTTTCTTTTCTTTGTCTTCCTTGGTGCAACTTTCTGATCTTTACATGAAAATCTACGTGCCTTCAATAAGGTTACCATTCAATTGAAATATATATGGCATTACTTATTGTACATGCATCATCACTATTGATGTCACTCACAACCATCACCTTCATACTTTTGAAACACCTTTCTCCTCATGTCATGTGAATTCTTGTCACTATCAACCACTTTGCAAAGGTGTACTTATATGCCACAAACACAATCTTATGCAATTATGTACAAAATGGGAAATTGGACATTGGTCTCTAATTACTTTGTTGTTCACACACAAACATGAATATGGTTGCACTTTATGTAAATTCACTACAGCCTTGAAAAAGACCCATGTCCGGTCAAAACACGTGTTGGCTCTAAGTGTGTAATAGATCACTGGTATATCCACATAAAAAGTGACAAGACTTCTCATGTATTGCTTGACCACCCAACTAAACGTCATAACCATTTGATTAACACTCCAGCACCTGGATTAATGAGGTTCATACAAACAATTTACATTTAATTCACTAAGACGGAAGAGCACTGTCTCATAAGTACCCTCCTTCGACATCAGGACCCTCTCTTTAACAAATATGATCAGCGCAGTGATCTATGCATTCTAGTGCTTTGCAGCCTTGTTTTCAGTATTTATAATGCACCTAATCGCAACGGGTTTCAAGGTATCCCGTTTGTGAGAACAAAGGTGTCCTTACACATTGAAAAGCAACACTTTGCCATCTGCACATCTTCATACCATACAGGCTGCAAACTGATGCATCACAATTGTCCCAGAATATGGATATTACAGTTCTGTTAGTGATGGTTATTCTCCAGTTCTGGTTAAAGATCCCATCCACTGGGAGATTGTAGCACACGCACATCTTAATGACGCAGCTTTGTCAATTTGGTAAAGCAATAATATATCTCAGTACCCCTTTTGAAAAATAAGTTAGACAATACATCTTAAATTTACAATGTCCAGTCTTTGCATCAACTTGAATATCAATGCAGCACTTCATTTATCATCAAGCATAAAATTGCATAAATATGCTAAGACTTAAAAGTTTCCTTATTTCATTATAGGGAATCTTATCATTTCTTTGTGGTTACTTGCCACATTGTGTCCTTGAAATTATTAGTACGAAGGATTCAAGGACAAATAACAAAGAGACCCTGTGTTGTGTGTTCAAATTGCCAAAGAAAGTTTTCTGGAATACCACAAAAATTAACAATATTATCTTCCAGTTTCAATTCCAAGTTCAGTGAGAAAATATTTGTACTCTTCAAAAGCAGCAAATATTTTGTTTGTTCTTTACTATACATAGGCACATTCTTAATCAAACATTGTTCAATTATTTTATTATTTTAACATCCAAGACAGCATGCACACTTAGGAGTGTTCATCTGGTCAGTCAGTTTTACAATGTAAATAGTTATAACTTGTCTTAAAAATCTAATTTATTTGGGTACAATCAATAAAGACTGAAATGGAAACAGTGTCCTACAGTAACAACAGTCGTTGAAGTGTACAAAAAGAAGTAGTGGAACACTGTAACCTGCTGGCCTGCACCCACTCCCCACAAACACCATCACCACGCCCCCTCCTACACACAATACAAACACCCAAACACATGCACCTGCTGTTTAAGGTACCGGTTTGGCGTATTGCACTAAAAGTGCAAGTTTCAACTTCTTCCTACACTTTTATTTTAAAACAAAACCATTCCTAAAAAGTTTCCTTTTAAAATAAAAGTATAGGAGCAGTAAAACTTAATTTAAAAAAGTAGAGGAGCACTGCTCCCGCTCACTTCGACCACTGAGTAACAACGAAAATTACATCCACAGTTTTCTGTGAGTTTAATACAATAGTAGTAACCATTGGTGTACCAAGCAGAGGCTCCGGGGTGGGGGGACACTTTGGTGTTCTTCTGCCAAGACAATGACTGTGCCGTCCGAGCAAGAGCACACCGGAAACAGGTGTCCATGTCATACCCTGCTCTGTGCCACTGCAGCAGCTGCAGCCTGGAGCAGTGTTGGATGCGCAAACCACACACTGCTGTGTAGTCAAGGCCGCCCGAGACATGGGCAGTCTGTGTAGTTGACCTGGGCCCAATGCACATAGGGGCCCCACAAACAGCAGCTGCCTGCGACACGCTGACTGCCTACCTGCTTACTGTGGCATGACTTTTTTTCTGGTCATGTATGATAAGGTTGCTCATAGATGCCCAGAAGGGAGGTCATCATGCAGCAGTTGGAGGGGGCTGGACTGGCTTCCCCCAACGTTCCAGTCTGGATAGGTGGTGACATGTACTATCCTTAGTGTCAAACCAAGTATGGTGTGCGTTGTTGCTTGGCTGGAGTGGTGTTTGCGGCTGCCAGTCTAGCCATTTCTTGCGGTGGCCTTGATGATTTTTTTTCTGGGCATCCTGTCCGGGAAATGGCATTAATCCTATGGATCCCCCCTCAACCCCTGCCTTAAGTCACCTCTGAGGTGGCTAGGGAAAGGCAGAAGTTTCCTGATCCTGACCTCGGGGGTGGTGTTCTGCAGGAGGATCACCTAGGAGGAGAAAAGGTTCAGGGAAGTGAGAGGAGTCCAGAGGATGAGACACAGTATTTGCCTTCTTTTAAAGGAGACATTTTCCACTCCCACAATATGTAATGGCGTGTTGCCTGTATGGCCCTTCTGTTGCACCAGTTAACCACCTCAGTGTGAGTGAAAGTAGTAAGAAGCCCTTTATGAGGAAAACAAATAAACATCTATGTTAAATTCAGGGAACTCAGACAATGAAAAATCCCCCTAACTTCCAAAAGTGTAATGAAAAGGGGTTTATAAATGTTAATCACCTTTCATCTAAAAACCTATTTTCCTCTTGACCAACCAGTCTGATGACTGATTCACATAATACCCCCTTGGTAAAAGTTGTGGGAAAAAGAGACCAAATTCTAAGAGCAGAAATAGTTAAAGAATCTAATTGAGCTATTCAGGACAAGGAAGAGGGATTCAGAGGAACAAAGGTGTAATGGTCAACATATTAACTTAAATGACCCACACCTGAGTGAGACTGAGAGGCCTAAATGGCCCCCTCAGGTGTGGCCTACAGAGAAGCTGCAGAACTCAGAGGATCTGCAGAAGTCAGAGAAGCTGCAGAAGTCAGTGAAGCAGAAGCAGTGTATGCTGTGCAAGCATGTCTGCAGGTGGAGGTGGGATTCTTAGAGTGAGAAGATGCCGGGACCACTGAGGCTCCCGAGAGGGTCGGTGCCTCTCCTTATCCCCTTAAGCAGAAGTTGTGAAGCAGGAAATCGGCATGGTAGAAGACACAGAACAATCTCCAGTGAATGGGTCGTGCAGGAGATTTGCAGGAGCTCAGGAAGCTCTGGGCTGGTTTTGTGGCAGAGAGAGCGAACAACCAGAAACTGTTTGCTGGATCGAGGAGAGCCGCAGAAGCGACTCGTCCGGTGAGTTATCCACTTGCAAGCGGTACTAGAGCGCTCAGGTGCTGCTTGCGTACGCCAGGTCCTCCATGCTGCTCGCGTTTCCGTGACAGATGCATTTCTGTATAAAACCACGCATGCGGTGGTTAATGCAACCAAGTAGCTGCGAGATACCTTTTGTGAGTTTTGGAGATTTCAACAACCCAGTGAGAAAATAGCATTAAGAACTGAGGAACGCAAACAATGTTTATGCCAAAAGAGGGTTAAAGCTGAGAATACCAAGCAATGCCAAAGCCAAAAGAGAAAGAAAGCTGGGTCAAGTGAGAACGCCAAGCATTGCCAAAAGCCAGAGGGGAGTAATAAGAACCCCAAGAGTTGGAAGAGGTGCTACTCCTATGTGGAGAAGGATGTGCTTAATGTAAACTCACATTACCAAAACCAAGGTAGTTACAAGGAAAGACTGTATCCCAGCTGTTGTTTAACCATTGGTGCAGAAAGGATAGAAAGGTGGCAAACAAGCTGCCCTTCTGGGAGAGGCTATCCAGAGGGAGCTGAGCATTGATTGTAAAGTGAATATTCTATTCCCTGAAAGCTGAATTTTGATACCAAGATAAACTATTGAAGTTGTTGTTCTCCTAAAATTGAAAGTTAGCATTGAAGCACTTTTCTCTTTTGTTGTTGAAGAAGTAGATGGGCAGTGATTGCTCAGAAGAAACCGGGTGAAAGGAAAAGCCAGGTAGTAGAAGGTGCAAGTGCTGAAGAGTGGAACTGATAGTGAATAGCATATTGGCTTGTGATTGCTGCAGAAGTTAGAATTCTTCTTACAGTCAAAACTGTGTTAAAACACCTTAACAAGACCATCTGTTGCTACAGTAATTGAGGAGCGGTTCCTATTCCAGGAGGAGTGAGAGGTTATGACTTTCATCATAAGATTCATAAAATCTTTCCCATTATGCCTAGTGCTGTCTTGTCAATAGGTAGCCATCAATGCAAGGAGCTGACATCTCGGGTTCATGTTCATTTTCAAAAACAACATGCCCTGGTTTATTCTTACCCAACGTGTTAATGACACCAAACCCAGCTCCAGCCTAATATACTCTATCGATGTAGGTATCCAGCCATCAAAGCTCCACCTGTGGAATCTGATAAACTGAGGAGCCTGTAATTGTTATCATTAGAGAATCATTAGAGAATCATAAGAGAACCAGTACTCTTTGTTACAGAACCACTACCCATTAGTACCCATTGTTAGAGAACCATTACTCATTGTTACCCAGTATTATCCCTTTAGGCATGATTGCATCATGTTTAGTTATCCATTATTGCATCCTGTTTAGTAGTACAATGAAGAAGTAGCATCATTATATTATCCACATATTAGACTGCCACTTCTGTATGCATTAGCCATTTGCCTTATGCATTTGAAGAGAGAAATAGGCCCTGTTGTATGAAGGGTTTGGTAGTTATGACATTGCCATATATGACAGAGAGAGATGCTTTTAGAATGATATGTTTGCATTATAGTGCTCGCCATCAGGAGAGAAACATGCTAGACACTAGAGTTTGCAACAGAATGACACTTGCACTGTCGTATTTGAAGTGCCAGGTAGTGCTTTAGAGACACAGTATATTTGCATCATGACATGTAGAGATGATGTTATGTATTATGCATTAGAAATAGCGCTTAGGCTGAGAGAAACATATTGTTTGCAGGAGAGAGAACGAAGTAGGCCTGAAATGACACACTGTCATATTTGAAAATGGCATGAAGAGCCATTTAGTATGATGACACATTGTTATACTTTGTAGAGACACATGGAGAGACTGTTATGTATGTATGTATGCATGTTGAGTGTGCACTTAGAATGAGTTTGCATATAGCTAGCGCTTGCATTGCGAGAAGAAAGTGTAAACGCTAGGAAGCATTTAGCATGAGGCCTATGAAAGCCATTTCTGATGGAGACACACAGAAGTTGTTTGCACCACTGGGCTCTGTGCGGAGAGATGTTATGGTACACTGTGATAGATGGAATTTGTAAACAGTTGCTTGGTAGGCAGACAGATAGAGCGAAGGAGGCTCATCAGCATCAGCTTGAACTCTGTGTCGCGGAGACAGCAAAGGTTGGGGCCATGCAAGGAGCGACATGGGGAGATGGGAGAAGTGCTTTTTGCATGAGGAGAGCTGGCCTATTCTCTGACAGAGAGAGGGATTTTGTGATGCCAACAGTGGCGTGAATGGAGAAATAGATGGAATAGATGGTGTTTTGCAGGCACTGCAAACAGAAGGCCAAGGCAGAGATAGGATGTCCTATGTCAGATTGACACAGCACACGTAGTGACCAGAACACGAGACAGAACATAACGCAGACTGGCAGGCACTGCCTGAATATAGAATGCTGAAGAGACATTCTTAGTAGAGAATGTTTAAAGTAACCATGGGAATGAGTGTGTCATTGGAAAGTATAACCAGAAGCCGAGAGAAGACAGAGCTCTTAGTTGCTATGAGAGAGTGCTGTAGTTCCTGGTAGTTGCTGGTAGTCACTGTTGGAGAATGGGGTTAGATACAGATGGAGTTTGTTCGAGCTAGTTGCTGATGGAGTTTTGGATGGAGGTGCAGTCCTGAGAATGAGGGAGAGATGTCTTGGTGCAGCAGAATCCGATGGCTTGGCAGAGCTTGGCAGAAGCAGTTCGAGTGACCAGATCTTGGGGCCTGCCACTGATGGCTGATTGCAGAGTTGTGCATAGAGGAGAGACTGACAAGGACAGAGCTGGAGAAAGAGAGATGCTCAAGCAAATGGGAAGTATGGTTCATGGCCCAGACAAACTGATTGATTACAACCAGTGGGGTAGCTTTGCTGATGGGTTTGGGAAGGACATGGCATCTGAAGGGGAGGAGTCTGAACCGAAATGAGTGGGGACAGAATGGTGTGCGATGGAGGTTGGGAGGACGGGCACCCCTGTGCACCCCCCTAGAATTACGCCCATGATTAGAATGTGACACCATCTAGTTGTTGGTCAGACACTCACACAAAGAGCTTTGAGTTTGGGAAAGGGGAGATTAGACAGGGATTGTCTTAAGAGAGTGGGTGTGAGGCATGGTGTGGATTGGATTGGAGAGGTTTGATTCTGCATGAAGGAGAGGTTTTCTGGATGTTTGATGCTTGCATTTAGACTGCATTAGAATCACAGGCTCGCATCACAGGCGTGCATTAGAGACCTGAAAAGCTTATAGTTATTACATGGTAGATTTGCACCAGAAGCATAAAAGGTGCAAATTCGATATTGGCTAGAATTTTAGCATTGTCTGCATTATGCTTTGCTGTGCATAAATAAATGTATTCCATTGTTATAATTGAATCGATTCATGTGTTTTCTTTGTGTCTTGTGTTTTGTGTCCATAGGAGTAAGATAGGTATATGTTGATAGAAGTAAGTTAGGAGTAACACAGTGTACATAGGGCCTGAGATATGAGAGCAGGGGGGTGCAGGGATCCACACACCCCCCAGGGAGATTGTCTAAGATTGTCTAAGACCGGAGCATGGTTTCCCACGGAGCCAAGACCATGATAGGGCTTTATTTCCAGACTAACACACCATAGCCAGGTCCACCATGTTATATACTGTTGTTAATTTGAATTGCTATATATTTCCTTTTTGCTTTGATTATTGTATAAGTGTGAGGTGTAGATATATCTTGGTTAGAGTGTTCCCTTTTAGTTTGTTATAGGTAGGGAATCCTTATTAGGGTAGGGATAGTGAGGTGTTTGTTCCATCTGTTTTGTTCAATAAAATGGCAAAAGCTGAAAATACTTTACAAAGTTGTCCACATCACATTTCTGACCCCCTCACAGACAACAGTGTTGCCTTGTGTTCTGGCTCGGCCTGGCTCGGCCAGGACATGGACTGCAATGTGGCTGTTTGCTCCTGCTCTGCACCCTACAGGCACAATTCAATGTTGGCAGTGCTGTCCTTGCCATCTATGTGCTTTTTCTCATTTTCAACAATATACAATTACCTATAATATTTTTTTTTAAAAATAACCATATGTAAATAGAATTTTAATAATACAAATATTTTGTAATGATTTTGGAAAAGTAGTAGAAATAAACTATTACCATTCTCATTTATTGGTATAATATCAATTAATAGTATATATGCGAATAAATAATCAAAAGGTCATAACAAACACCTTTAGCAATAAATATTTACTAACATTTATTAAAAAACAGTAAATAAATAAAAACAAAAGTACAAAAATATTTACAGTTGAACTTTTAAAAACATGTTGTTTTAATCACTACAGTTTAAAAAAATAAAACAAATGATTGACACTTGCTTTGGATGAAATTGTGAAGGCCATGGGGCCGATTCATGGAATAATTGTGCGCCGTAATCGGTGGCGCAAGTGAGAAAAATCCAGCGCACACGTGCGAATTGCACGCGAGCGATTCATGGAAGTCTGTGCGCGTGTTTTTCCTAGGAGATGTGCCGAAATCACACATGGAGCACATGTCACTGCGACATCCCAAACGCTGTGCGCGACGCACACCGCGAAAGCGCACAACGTGTAGCACACACACCAAAAAGAGGGTGGAACACGTGGAATGGGGAACAACGCGTGAAAATGAGGGTGTAACTGGGGAAGTACTGCTAGGAAATACACGGAACGCCCACACGTGCGTGAACAACACGTATTCATGGAATCGAATAGGGGAAACCCATGCACACCAAAAGACATGCACAGGAATAAACACGTCCACCACTCGAAGGCAGGCAGAAGCGGCCCGCAGAGTATAAAAGTGCACACAAACAACAAACATGCAAATAAAGCTACGATGAATGTCCCATTTCTCGCAGCAGTGATCGTGGGACACCGCAGGAGGAGGAGAATAGCCAGGCCCCACATTTTTTTGCCCAGGACCATCCTTTTTGGGATGCATGATGACGAGGGCTATGGCAGGTATAGGTTTCCACGTCATATCATCATAGACCTGGTCACTGAGTGGGAGGATGACCTGTCATCACCCACCTTGTGCTTCCAAACACTGAACCCCTTAGAAAAGGTGCTCAATGTCCTGCATTTTTTGGCCACCGAGTCATTTCAGCAGACAACTGCCATAGTTGGGGGTGTCTCACAGCCCACGCAGTCACGCTGCCTACATCAGGTGTTGGCAATCATGACTCCGCGCCCCTCAGTCTGCAGGCACATATACATGCCCAGAACACCTGCAGAAAAGCAGGCCGTGGTCCAGGACTTTTACAGGGTGGCATACTTCCCCAAAGTGCTTGGTGCCATAGATTGCACCCATGTGGCCCTACGTCCACCTAGGGTCACTGAGAACATCCACCGCAACCGCAAGCACTGGCATTCCGTCAACGTACAGGTTGCATGCAATGCTCATGGAATCATCACCTCTGTCCATGCAAACTATCCTGGGTCTACCCATGACAGTTTCATATACAGAATGTCCACCCTGAGCCGGGCCCTGGAAGCTGGGAAGCACGGCAACGCATGGCTCATTGGTGAGCAGAAATGTCTATGCACATGCATGCATGTCACACAGAGACAAATACACAAACCCAACTAATGACAACCATCATCACCTCCCCAGGGGACAGTGCTTACCCTCTGAGTACCCACATGATGACGCCAATACGGAACCCCACCACGCCACCCCAGGTAAGATAAAACGCAGCCCATATTGGAACCAGGGCCATAGTGGAGTGCACATTCAGAGTGCTCAAGTCATGCTTCCGCTCCCTTGACCGCTCTGGCAGGCAGCTACTATATGCACCCCCAGTAGTGTGCAGGATCATTGTGGCAGCATGTGTCCTGCACAATGTTGCAACATGGAGGGGCGTACCGGTGGACATGGTTGTGCCCCCACATCCCCAACCACATGCACAGGCGCTGGCATGGGAGGGGAAATGGCATGTGGCAAGGAAGGCCGGACCCAGCCTGTGGCCACCTATTTAACCTAAATCCCACCCCGGTGGAGTGCACAAAGGCCTGGCACATACCAGGTGAGAATCGATGATGACAAACGGACAGTCAACTGTCACAACCTTACCACCCTGAGAATGTTTCCATGGAAGTGCAACATTGTGTGCATCCCTAGCTACTTAAATATAACCAATCCTGTGTCACCAAAAGGAACACATGCAAGGTGCATATCCCACCACCCCCTGCAAAACAACCCATGAAATTAACTGGTATGTCACCCAAACCCTCCCAACCCCCATGACCCCTGTCCTCCATGCCAGGGCATGCAACAGCTAAACAGCCAACCAAATGCACAACACATGACACTATTGTCATTAAGTGAAACGTGAGAAATGTAAACAGGCACGAGACATTCACACCTGACATGGAACCTGATAAACTCACTTGGCAAAAATCTCCCACATATACAAAGGGGGTCATCATGAGTATGGCGGTATGCCATGGATGGTGCCGGTACGTCACTGGCACCGTCCATACTGTACCGCCATATTACGAATAACCCTGGCGGGTGCCTGATGGCCCGCAAGGGCAGACCTTGCGGGCTGTGTGGTGGTCGCCACAGCTGCACCTGCAGCTACCACTAACAGTGGGCCTGTGTCAGCACATCTAACTGACTGTCGGGTCGCAAGGGCACCAGTGTCGGATGCAACAGCAGCATCACCTGGAGCCGCAGGGGGTGGTGTCTTGGCTGCACCAGCACGTGGCTGGACATCCGGCCCCTGTGGTGCACCCCTGCCTCTTCCCCCTCTGCGTCCACCCTGGCCACCCTGGACTCCATGTACTCCCTGGTCACCCCAGCCACATGCCTGACCCCTCCCAACACTGGCAGGATGTCCAGCTGAGCCCCCCTTAACCTTTGGTGGCCTCCCAATCATGGCACGGATGTACTAATGCCAATGGGAGGTGCAATCCTGGGCAATTTGGTTGAAGGGGGCAGGGTACGTGATGTTAGACACACCCCTGTGCTCCAGCAAGGCTTCCTGTGGACCCTGGGGATAAATGACGTGTCACACAATGCTCAGGCACCCCATAAATCCAAGAAAAATGTATGCGCAACCCCTGTAGCACACGTGCGTGTAAATAAACCTCATGCAGTACGCAGTGGCACCCAGGAACACAAAAAAGCGTACGCGATTACCACGCAGGCTACTATGACCTCAATAAATGGGGTACGCAACAAACAGGGGCACCCGCAGATTGAAAAATAGCGTGCAATAGTGTGCACGACTCACTGTCTGCCTTGCGTGGAAAAGAAATGCGCGTAGCCACTGTAACTGCTGTGAAGTAATCGTGTGTGAACCCCAAAGTAGGAAAAACACACGTCGGTCTCCACGCAAAGCACGTACAGTGCACTGAACACCCATGCGGACTATTTACACGTGCAGAGGGAAATGCCTGCACGCGTTACATCATTTACGCGCTTACACGCTAATGCTCTTTCTCGGATTACACGCTGACGTGCTGTTTTTTCACGTGCTAAATCACTCTGCATTGAGCTGGCCAAGCGACAACACACGGAAGACCACGCTCCTGCCCAGAAGGCCATTTTGCTGCCCCCCAGAGGCCCGAGCAGCCTCCCACAAGCCATCTGCTGCTGCTTGCCTGCCTGCTGCCCACGTGCCCTGCTATTTGGTGCCTTCACATCAGCCATCTGCAGGGGTCCAGTTGCTGCAACCACCCCTGCTGGAACAGAAGACTCCCAACTGCTGTTCCATCACTCCACAGCCCAGCCCCAGGACCCAGTTGCCCACCTACACCTGCCTCGGGGTTGCCATGTCGGGGCAAACACCATCTGAGACCACTGGCAACCCCCAGCCAGAGAGGCAGATGTCTGTCAGCTTCTCAGCCACAGAAGTTGGCATCCTGGTGGAGCAAGTCCTGGGGCATTATGATGCTCTCTTCAGACGTCCGTACGCAGACAAGGAAGGAAGGAAGAGGACCTGGTCGGACATTGTGGTTGCCATCAACGCGGAGGGGGCGGCAACCCATGACTTGAAACACATCCAGAAGTGCTGGGAGGACTACAGGTCCAGGAGCCTCAGGTCCAGGACCCTCTTGCGTGCAGCAGATGCAGGGGGCACCAGGTCCAACTTATCATCAACCAGATGAGGGTCCTCGAACGCATCAACCCAGTGCTTCACCACCGGGTCCTAGAGAGGCAGACCCGTCTGGAGTCGAGCGTGAATGTCTGGCCTATCCCATTCCACACAGTGCATGTTGAGGTGTGGCAGGAGTGTGCAGCTTGGACATATGTCTGACATGGCCTATGTATGGATGGGTGTGTGCAGGGACATGCCCGTGCTGCATGTGAGTCCAATCATGTGTCATGCATATCAATGGTGTATGTATTCCAATGCATTATGCCCAACTGCATGTGGAGATGCACACATGTTTGCATTTCTGTGTATGTACTATGCCATGGTTAGAGTGTGACACATGGATGCTGGCCCACCCTTCATGTACCTGCACGGTGTACATGTGCGTGTGTCTGTTTGGCATGTGTGTGACAGTGAGAAGCCATGGAAGCATGTGACCCGGACATCTGGGTACCTGATTGGCAGATGTGACATAGTTGCTGATGATTGCACTGTGACAGGTGGTGGAGATGTACAGATGCATGTCTGTCTGTTGGCGTGTGTGCCAGAGGCACCACCACGGGGTGGCCAGGGGGGGCATGGCCACCCTTATAAAAATGCTGGCCCTCCCATCGGCCACCCTGCGAAAAACCAAAAAAAAAAATGTCTTTATACTTTTTTTTCGCACTGAACAGTTAAACTGGGCATGTTATTGCCCATGCACAGTTCAACTGTTCAGTGCGAAAAAAAAGTATATTTTTTGTGCTTTTTTGCCGCAGCCGGCCTGCGATGGTCTGGAGTCAGGGGCGGAAGGACCCGGAAATAAACACAGCCTGAGCCTGGATGCATGCATTTCGGCTCACACTTCAGGCTGTGTTTATTTCCAGGTTTCCAGGCTGCATGTAGGTTGTGCCGGGCTAGATGCTTCACACAGAGGTCAACAGACTCCTAACCCACAGAGCTAAGGAGCAGCGCAGAGCCCCACTTTGATCTTCGCCTGGCTTCTGTGTGAGATTTGGAAAAGTTCCACCACTCCTCCTGTCACTTATCCCCACCAACCCTTCCTCTTCCATCAGTGTAACTAGCGTGCCTCACATCTCTGCTGTGTCAGCCCATTTCCATTCGCTTACCAGACTCTCGCCTTACTCTAAAGTTGCCTGTTTCATTGTAACATATCTGAGCACGAGTTTCTGAATATAGCTTTAACCCTCATATAAAATTCTAAATATAAATACCGATGACAACAGATAACATCCCAGGAGAGATTCCATTTTTGCTTTTTCCTCTTCTTTACAACACGCCGCTCTTCTGTCATTTGAAAAGCTCCTTAATCCCAGTTGTTCCCCCTCCAGTACAATACCGAATTTATAGGACACGGTGTTTTCTTTCTGTGTATTTCTTGTGAGGATAAGCAGCTTTTCATCCTTACTGCCGGCCCGTGCGCAGCACAAACGCTGCCAATATTTGTATATTGGCAGTGGCACTGCATGCAAAGGAGACCTGGGCTGCAGCACTGAAAGATTCCACCAGGCAGGCAAGCAATCACTTCAGAGCACCTGAGAGGTAAGCAGAGTGTGTCTGGAGATAGTCTCAAGTGATACTATACAAGGCACCACGTGTGCAACATCATTGAGCTAATCGCCAGTCACCTTGAAAATCTGTGACAATTAAAGCAAGCAACACAATAAAGCACCCTTTGAAATACTTGTTCAGACCCATAATGTCTAATAGCTTGATTTGCTAAAAAGTAAAGATTGCGTAGATGTCCTTAGTTGAATGTTCTTAAACCGTACATAACATGCTGGAGGTTTGTGACGAATCTCCAAACCTAAGTGAGTTTACTACACAACTTCTTTTATTGTGCGTCTTAAAGCGCTGAAAATAAAGTGGGTAAATAGATAGTTTGCCTTTTGCATCTTATAGTTTTCCATTCAGGATGTAGAAAATAAGGGTACTCTGATATTATTTTATCTCAACATACTGTGATAAGGATTTACATGTCATGATGCTTTGTTATGCAATTTGTGTATTTTGCAAGTAGACTCTATAAGACTGTGTTATTGTAGGCCTCGAGTCGACTCCCAAAACTTTATTATTTCTTCCAAGTAAAGCGTGGAAGAAGGTGGTGGTGCCTAAATTGGAGATTGTGTTAAACCCTTGCTTTGCTGTTGAGCATAAGCGTGTGATCCTGGGAAAATAATGCAATCTCAGAATCACCCTGACTTCAACTGCAAAATTGGAGTGCTTATCAGTGATTATGTTTCACCCTTACATTAGGACAAGTGTAAGGACACATTGTTGTACCCTGGTGCTCTTCTGCTAGTGGCTCTGATACTGTCACATATCATTGAATGATTGCTGCACTGGCCCTCCCCCAGTCTCCAATCACTTGATTTGACAGGCAGACATAGTCTCACCAGCTAGTCAGTGCACAGGAGTTTCTAGTATAGCGGACTAACTGTGGTTGAACCAACATTACATTTTCCCCCCTGTTGCTCCCAGCCACAGAAGTTGCCTGTGCCATCCAGAGTACAGCCCCACACTCTGCAACGTCCTGTTATGCTATGATATTGAGTCTTTCATTGCACACCATCTGCCATTTTCACACATTCTAGGAGCTTCAGAATCTGCAAGTAATAGGGTAGGGGGCCAATTCAGTAGCAGAGTGATCAGGCCAAGATTGCTTTGTTACAACATTGATGTTTCCAGATCTTAAAAGGTATGGCTTTGTATGGTGAACGTTTTAGATATTTTGTCAGCTGTGGAGCACTGGTTATGTGTGTTTCAGGTAGCCAAGGTACTTGTTTGTATGATTGACAGAAAATGTAAGCGTTTTGCTTCTTGTTTTGCCACCAACTCACCAGAGAGCCAAAGACCAAAGGAGGGATGGACCAAAGGTTCACCTGCAAGGGAGCCAAGGACCAGAGGAGAGTTCACCAGAGCAGCCAAGGACCAGAGGGGCAACTGAACAGAGAGGTTCACTTTTACCCTAGTTTTACTTCATTCTATTTTTAATTTTTGCTGTAAGATGAAACTATTGAACTGGAGTACAATTAGGAAGGTCAGGACTTGTGAGGAGGGACACATGAGGGTGTTTTATTTACCAGCCCACTGACTGCCCATGGCAATGCTAATTCCTATGGCCAAACCCACCAACAACCTGAAGGGTAAGAGTATTCCTAAGAAAGTCTTTTGCACTGCCTGCGTTTTTTATGCACGCTGGTAGGTGGTGACTTTACCTGGGATGGGTTCTCAGTGAAACAGAAAATAGTAAAGGAAAGTTGTGTTGCTCATACTTACAAGTAACATTCGGAAAACTAATTTGGGGATATCAGAAGACCTGCCATTTCAGAAACTGAAAATAAGCCTTTTGGTAGACCCTCATTTTACCAACAACCTGACTTTCCTAAGATTCTTTTGTGGAGACCAATGCGTAAAATGTACCACTGGGTGCATTCCCATCGTAAATGAAGTCCAATGGCAAGATGCATCTAGGATTCTATTCCTACATAAGTCAGACCCTGCTGAGTGCGCCATATTCCATAGACATGTTGGCAATGTATAACTCGTGAGAGAGGATTTAGAGGATTCTCTGGCTATGATATATTTTATTTGTTTCGCGTTCATACACCAGTGTTTCTGAGCGCGACGAGGCAAGGGAGGGGGAACAAGGGAAGACAAAACAACGATCTTACTAGGCCCAGTGACATTGAGAACGCACAAGTGCAGGGGGGAGAGAAGAGGGGAAAGTGCAAGGGAGTGGGGAAAAGTGGAAAGTGCTGAGCAAGGGGTACAACAATACAAAAGGTATTGCAGCCAACAAGGTTGCAAGTGCAGGGTTTGGGCGCAGACAAGGGGTGTCTGGTAAGTGCAGGTAAGCGGACTGTACGGTAACAGATACAGACCCCCAAGTGCAAGTGTTGCTAGAGGCAGTCGGGGTGAGTGGCTGGGTGGGCATGGACCTGGGCCTGAAAGCAGTGGGAAAACCAGGTGCATTGTGCCAAAGCAGACAGATCAGCAGAGGAGAGGGGGAGCAAAGGTAGAAGCAAAGAGGAAGGTCTTGAGGTGTTTCTGGAACTGGAGATGGTTTTCCTCAAGTTTCAGAGTGGCAGGGAGGTTGTTCCAGCGGGGGGCCCCTGCTGAGGAAAGAGATCTGCCACCAACTTGTTGCTTGGAGAAGCGACAGACCCTGAGGGAATTGGAGTTGGAGGTGGAGAAGCGAAGAGCTCAAGTGGGAAGGTATTTACAGAGGGAAAGTTGAAGGTATTTTGGACCCAGTCCCAAGAAAGCCCTGTGTTCAATGCAAAGGGTCTTGAATTTAATCTTTGCAGCCACTGTGAGCCAATGAAGAGATTTCAGGGCCAGATAGATACGATCCCAGGGCTTGAGGCCAAGGACAAGTCTTGCACAAACAGGATTGTGGACTCAAAATGTTAACCGTACTGGTATTAGTCTATGCGCATCAGATACATTAATTAGTTAACAGTTAAATAATAAATTGAACTATATCAATTTGCAATTCCTTAACTCTCATATATACATAGTTTTCAACTGGACTATATACTACATTGGCATAATAGATTTCCTGAAATTCAGTTATGTGTTTGTTTTGGTGTGCCACCCCAAGATTTCGTGTGGCCTCATCAGGCCACCCCTATAAAGAAATTCTCGGGGCGCCACTGGTGTGTGCATGTGGTCGGCACTCCCCATGTTGCTTGTGACATCATGCCAACCTCTGGATGTTCATGCAGTTACATGTGTATGGATGCTGATGCCTGCTGCACGATGATGTGATGCATCTGTGATTCTGACACAGACACTCATGTGCAACTGTCATGTGTGTAGCAGACAATCGGACAGTGCTCTGATGCCTGTGTTCTGTTTCTCCCTGTGTGCAGCGTCGACTGATGAAGAGGGCGGATACTGTGCTGTGGAGCCCAGCGGGGGGGCAGCTGGAGAGGCAAGGCCCAGCTCCCCTCCCAGGTTATTATATCTTCCGGAAGTGAGGCCTCTGGTGCCGTGTCCATGGTTGCAACTGCTAAGGGGAGGTCCAAGAGGCCAAGGTTGGAGGTGGACTCCTCGGCAGCAGAAGGGGCAGCTGAGCCCCCACAGGGGCGTACTGAGGAAGACGACACAGAGTCATCCAGGTTGGTGGGGGATGTGGTTGAGGAGGAGGCCGTATCAGCTCCATGCATGGGGTCTGGAGGGAGTGGTTCCACTGGTGCGAGTGGTGCAGTCCATGGGCAGGGGCAGGAGGCAGTACAGGTTGCCACGGAGGTGCCTGTGTGTAATCCTGTCCCTGATCCTGTAACTGCATCATCCCGCACCAGCAGGGATGACTCTGTCCAGGCTGGTACGCAGGTAGGGGATGCTTCTACAACAACTGGCCATCCTCTACCTGCGGACATGGCAATCCATGACCATGTGCAGCCTGTCCTAGTCGGTATGGTGTTGCGCACGAGTGGTATTCGGGATGACGTGCATGGTTCTAGGCAGGAGAGTGCACGTCATTTTGAATACCTGCTTGGCCGCCTCGACTTGCTAGGACAGGTCACTGGCGCAGGGTTTATCCGTGCGCTGGACGTTCTTGAGACCCCCTCTTCAACTGCACCCCCTATGCGCCAGTTGTCCTCCGTGCCGTCTTTCCGCCCATGTATCACCTGGGCCCCATGTGGAGCTGCCCCAGAGCCCGGCTGGTGGAGAGCACATCCCTGCCACAGTTGGGAGTCGGGGGTCCAGCAGGGGTGGTCACACCACCAACTGGACCCCAGCAAATGGAGGATGTGCAGGCATCATCAAGTAGGGCACGTGCAACACGGCGCCGGGGGATTCCACCAGTCCGTAGGCCCTCGTGGTGGCAGAGGAATTTGGCATTGAGGCAGCAGCAGGCTCGGCGTGGGAGGCGTCATCACTCGGGGCCAACAACATCCCTGGGGCAGGCATCCGCCGACAGGCAGGAGGACCCAGGACTGCAAGTGTCTTCTGTGTGGCAGCGGTTGTGCCAGCAAATCGATGCAGAGTGGTGGTGGGCGCAGAGGGCACAGCTCACGATGGTCAGGGCAGAGGACGCCATGCACCAGGCATTGAGGCGGGCTGAGAGCCTCGTGGCAACTCGCAGGGACTTGGAGGAGTCCATGGCAACATCCCTGCGAGCCCTCGAGGCTAGGCAATGGGGCCGCTTCCGGGACATCGACGTGAAGTTCAATGATGCCCTGGCCCGGAACATCAAGAAGTGAGCCGTCGGAATAGCCCACCGCCTTTGTACACAGTTATTTAGGCATAGGTTTCCTTTCCTTTGATTTATGATTTGGAGTTCACAGACTTTGCTCCTCCTTTTTATATACAGTTCTGTTTTTGATTAGATTTTTGATAGGTTTCCTTTGTTTTTGGGATCATGGACCCTTGTGAGTTACATTGTGGATAGTTCCGGACATGTACATACATTCTTATTTTTTTTCATCCCATGGAGCAATATATTTTTTTTGTTTTACAACTTTTGTTTTTATTTCTGTGGAGTTTAGCAATGGACCACTTTTCATTATTCATGTCTTTGATTTTTATTGTACCTTGGATTTGCCTTTCTTTTTGGTATTGCTTGGAAAATTTGTTCATTTGCATGTGTTGTTTTGAATTTGTCATTTTGTTTTCTTTTTAATACATTTCACAAATCTTTATTATTGGTGTGGTCTACTCTCATTATTTTTGTGCATGTGTCACTGTCCATTGCCTCTGTCATGTGTCACCACTGTGGGGCTCTGTTGGACATGTCTTTGGGTGCATGCGTGTGCTTTTTTGAAGGTCAAGGCATGGTGCTTTTAGTGGGGAGTGGGTACAATATACGCTTGTGTGTTTGGACTGGGGTGCTGCGGTGTGGGCTGGGATTTGGGTTGGCATTTCTGCCATGAGCCTCTATTCTGACAGCACTTTGGTAGGGGGGACATGTGTCGGGGCCTGCTGGCAGGTTACCATCAATGGGGGTGGGGTGAGGGGACATGTGTCGGGGCCTGCTGGCAGGTTGCCGTCAATGGGGGAGCAGTAGGGGGACATGTGTCGGGGCCTGCTGGAAGGTGCCCCTCACTGGTGGGGGGGACATGAGTCAGGGCCTGATGGCAGTTTGCCGTCAATGGGGGTGGGGTTGGGGGATCATGTGTCAGGGCCTGCTGGCAGGTGCCCCTCACTGGTGGGGAGGACATGAGTCGGGGCCTGCTGGCAGGTTGCCGTCACAGGTGGGGGGGACATGTGCTGGGGCTTACAAGTGCATGGTGCCATATGGGCTGCCTGCGGGGCATGTTCAGCGGTTGTAGGGGTGTCCCGTGTGGTGTGGGCTGCCTGCAGGTCATGGTCAGGGGTAATGAGCTGTCTGTGTGGCATGGTCAGGGGTGATGGGTTGCCTGCGGGGCATGGTCAGGGGTGTTGTGTGGTGCCCTGTGGTGTGGGCTGCCTGCAGGGCATGGGGAGGGAGAGAGGGGCCACCCCAGAGCCAAATTGAATGAAAAGCTCACTTGCGTACCCCGGAATACACGTACCCTGCTCGCACCAGCCAAATTGCGGGAATAGCACACTCGTGTACCCCCTGACTCGCGAGGGGTGCACAGGGAGATTAACACTCGATTGGGCTGGCGCGAGCGGGATACGGGTATTCCCAGGGGTACGCTGGGAGTTTTACACGTGATTGGGTTGTCGCGTGAGGACTGAGTGGCATTTTTAGCACAATTTCGTTGTTGGGGGGCTGTATGCTGGTCCACTGGCCTTTGCGCCATGTAGGGAATTTGCGCAGATGTTTTTGTCGCACAGGGCGGGGTTGGGGCATAACTGGTGCTGCTACAGGGTTGCTGCAGCACGCTGCGCCACGACTGGTTATGGATGTTTAAATCCATGAATACGCGGTGCATCAAAATGGGTTTTGGCGCACGCAGCTGGCTTGATAGCCACTTCTGTGCTTGATTCCATGAATTACCCCTGTATAACTTCATTTAAATCTTGAAGTCAACTTTGTTTTCAACAAGTTCAACTTTTGGAGGGCAAACCACATTAGCAATGTTCTGTGGCACAGACTGGCCCCCAGGAAACATATCCTGTTGTCAGTCCATGCGCTTTCATGGCCAGCACAGTCACTGTCAGATCGTTCACAAAGTCAAATTCCATCTGCTGTAATATGGGCTTTGCCACCCATCTAAACGCCATGGTCTAACGAAGCATGCCATAATTACCTGCAGTTTTAGCTTGTTCCCTACCAACATTCTCATTGTGAGCATGTACAGCCAGCCTTGTTCTGGCCTTCATACCATGTATGCTGAAATTTAGGCCTATACTTTAGTCACATATTATGGAAAACCGCCAAATCACCAGTGTGACAAAATTCTGAAAGGCCCTTCATATCTCTGGTAAGTGATTTGTTGCACACAATTTATTCTAGGTCTGTGTCAGGAGGGGAGCCTTGCACCAACCACTTTTTCTTATGTTTAGTTTAGTTTAGCTTATTGTTTGTATAGCGCCGCATGGCCCTGGGGCATCCAGGCACTTGTCATGGTTACAAAGTTTGCAAAAAAACATTACAGAATAGGCATTCTAGATAGTAAAGACAATGTTCAAAAATATATACAGGTGGTTGCAAAGAATTGAGAATATCCATTTGTGTGGCTAATGTTAGTCTTGAGTTAGCGTTTGAGCTGCTTTGGCAAGTAGCCATGTTTTGGCTCTGTGTCTAAAGCGGTGAAAGGAAGGTTCGGATCTGAGATCAACTGGAAGTGAGTTCCACAGTTTTGCGGCGAGCACCGGGAAGCTTGTGCCGCCTGCTTTTTGGAGCTTAAAACTGGGGATATTTAAGCATCGTGTTTGGGCTGATCTGGTTGGGCGAGATGGGATGTGAAGCGTGAAGTTGTCAGAGAGGTATCTGGGTGCTTGGTTGGATAAACATTTGTGTGTGAGGGAAAGTGTTTTGTGTTGGATTCTCTGTGGGATGGATAGCCAATGAGTGGAGCGTCTAGCGTCAGAGATGTGCTTGCGTTTGGGTATGTTCAGTGCTGATCTTAGTGTGTTATTTTGGATAACTTGGAGCTTGTTGATGTTCTTTTGGCTGGTACCCAGGTAGAGAGCATTACAATAGTCTACTTTTGAGAGTACTAGTGCTCTAGCTAGTGTAGCGCAGTTGGAGATTGAGAGGTAGGGTCTGCTGGCATTAATGAGCGGTGGCGGACAAGATGGCGTTGATTTGTCTAGTCATTGTAAGGGATGAGACGAGGTAGATCCCCAGAGTTTTGACATTGTTGGAGACAGGGATATTATTGCCGTCAATGGTGAATGTCAGGTAAAGTTTGTCGAGGTTGTTGAGTCTGGGTTGGGAGCCTAGTAGAAGCAGCTCGGTCTTGTCGTCATTGAGGCAGAGTCCGCGTTTGGCCATCCATTCTTGGATAATGGAATAGATGTTGTTAAGTACATTGTTGTCGGTGGCATAGTCTCCTGTTAGTGGGATGAGTATTTGATTGTCATCAGCGTAATTCGTGTAGATGACACCCAGCTGGTCTAATATGTCGAAGAGGGGTTTCGTGAACACATTGTATAATGTGGGGAAAACACAGGAACCTTGGGGGACGCCGCAAGTTACAGGGGCCGGTTCAGCGGCAGCGGTGGGAGCAAAGACCCTCATGGATCTGTTATCAGGAAGGACTGAATCCAGGCATTGGCCTTGTCAGAGAACTTGGCTGCTGAGGTTAGATGTTTGCAAAGAATGTCGTGGTTTACCAGGTCGAAAGCGGCTGAGAGGTTGAGGAGGAGAAGAAGGGCTAGTTTACCATTGTGTTTAAGATTGTCCATTTGTGTCTGGAGATCGATCAAGGCTGTCTCTGATTGTCTTAGTCCTAATAAGTTATTTTTCTCTAGGTGATTCTGAATCTGCAAGTAGGCAGCTCTGTCGAACATTTTTAGTAGGAAGGGCACAGTAGTGATGGGTCTGTAGTTGGTGGGGATGCTAGGGTCTAGCGTGGGTTTCTTGAGTAGAGGTAGAACCCAGGAATCTTTTAGGTTATTGGTTACTGTACTGGATGTGAAGGATGCATTTATAAGAGAGGTGATGAAAGGGGCACGATGTTTGGCTGCATCTTTGATGACTGGAGCTGAGCAGATGTCACCTTGACATTTGAAGGGCTTAAGAAAGTTTATTATATCTTCAACCTCCTTGGTAGTGATGGTGGAGAATTCGAAAAGTTTGTTATGATCTGTTAGTGTGGTGTGGGTGGGAGAGGTGGTATTGTGGGTGAAGGTGAGGCTTTCTTTCTTAGACTCAATTTTGGATTGTAGCATAGCAATTTTGCCAAGGAGTGCTTCTTGTATGTTGGTGCACCAAGAGATGTCTTTGGTGTGTGTCTGGTATGGGAGATGGGGACTCGAGGTCTCTCAGGATGTTGAAAAGTTCTTTGGTGTTGGATTTGGCTTTACTAATTCTCTCGTTATACATTCTTTTTGTTTGGATGATTGCTGACTTGTAGATGTTGGAGGGTAATGAGTTAGAGTGTTTTATTGTTGGTGGAGGGCGACTGTTTCCAGGCTGATTCGGCTTGTCGTTTACTTTTGCAGAGGGTTTTTAGTTTGGGTGTGAACCAGGAGTTGAGGTGAGCACGTGGTTTGGATTTCCGTAGTTTGAGTGGTGCTACCATGTTAATGGCCTTGAGAATGGTTGTGTTAGAAAGGTCTACTAGTTCAGTGGGGTTGGTGATGGTAGGTGTAAAGTCGATGATGGGTTGGAGTAAAGGGATGAGTTTCTCAACTGTGATGTTCTTGCTGTTTCTTGTGAATGTGGGTGGAACGTTGGGAGGGGGTGCCGGTGTTTGTTTATCTTTGTTGATGGTGAAGGTGATGAGCTGGTGGTCAGTCCAAGCGCAGGGTTTGTTGGATAGTATGGAGGTGTTGCAGTTAAGGTCTGCTATCCAATCGAGGGTGCAGCCTTTATTGTGTGTGGGTTGAGAGATGTGGTGGGTGAGTCCTAATTCTGAGATAGTGTTGCCGACTGTGCTTGCTTTGTCGTCTTTCTTATCATTGTAGCCCAGGTTGAAGTCACCTGTGAATTGGGTCTAGATGCAAGTATCAAGTGGCAGGCGAAATACAATCTAGATGCAAGTACCAAGTGGCAGGCGAAATACAAGCTAGATGCAAGTATCAAGTGGCAGGCGAAATACAATCTAGATGCACGTATCAAGTGGCAGGCGAAATACAATCTAGATGCAAGTATGAGATGGCATTTTGATCCATTTGTAACTATCGAATGGCAAGACAAGTAGCAGGGTGGGCTACATGTAGCAGTCAAATGCTAGGGTAGATAGAGGGTGACTGTGACAAGTATAGGTATTGGCAGAGCAAACACGTTTGAGTAGGGAGTGTTAGATAAGGAAATGCTTGTACTGCCAGTTGGAGCATTAGGCTGAGCAGTCCCAGGAGGAATGGGTGCATTCAAGGGGTGTGGGGGGGCTAGTGAGCTATTTCCAGACAGTATGGGTACACTGCTAGGCATAGTCACTTAGGAGGCTAGTAGTAGTATAGGTACTAGCAGGGATTACTCACAATTCGAGTTACACCTGTGATGCTTGGTGCAGCATCAGCTGAAGCCTGGCATGTAGAGATGTGGTGGCTGTATGATGAACGGGGCAGAGTCCATTGCCCTGGTCCTGGCAGTCCTGGACAGTCACGGACAGGTGGTTGGCCTTAATAGTTGGCCTTATTACAAAGGCCGGCTCGCGCCATCCAGTGTCGCAGCCTCGATGATGTTGGGATTCACTGGCCAATCGCGGTGCAGGGCTTGCACACACTGTTGCTAGGCAAGAGAAAGCATCAGCTGGCGGTGGCCATTTTAGGAGGTCCTCGTGTCAGGGATCGTATGCGCTGCAAACACAGTTGCTATTAGATGGATCTGGTGCGGATCATGCAGTGGCGGGGTTCTGGCAGGGCAGCTGATAAGGGGGGCAGGCACAATCAGCCGTTTGTGCTCCTCAGTCAAAGGTCCATGTTCACACTTGTGAAAATGCTTGTCATTCCCCCATGAGTGCATGTTTGAACTATGGTGGAGCATTGAATGCCACTTTTCAACAAGAATCTGTATGGAACCCTCCCAAGTTTTTGAACTGCACCAAAGATGGCTGCTGATAGACTGTGACCATTATAACATTTCTTCTGAACCCTTTCTTTTACCAGCAGCTGTTGTATTTTGGGATTTTGATTTTGTGACGTGCCATACTTCAAATTGATGCTTCATGTGCGTTAACTGCTCTCATCTGGCCTTTGCTATTCCAAAATGCCTGCATGTGGCTATCAGTTCAATGGATTTCATGAAGCCATATTTTTCTATCGCAACAGAAGATGTACATTCAGAGACTTGTAACAGGACAGACCTCACTATATTTTGGGTGTCCATGTCCAGGAAATGTTAAGTGCAGTACTTGGCCAAAAAAATAGGATTGTTGCATTGTCCATCACCAGCAAGCCGTACCCTTTTGCCTACAAGAGCATTGTCTATGGATATCTGTTCGAGATTCCAGCTCTGACTAATAACATGGAACACAAAACGATGCTTGTAGTATGTGGTTTTAGCAAGGAACGCAAGTTCTACACATTTACAGAAACTTGAAATCTTACTGAATGTTGAACCACTGAACAACAGAGCAGAAGAACAAAGTACATTTCCAGAGGGCAATTTTCCAAGAATGGGTTGCACGGACCACAAAATGTGTCATGTTGGTGGACACAACTGTGCTTGATCTTCAGATTAGTGAATTTGACTGCTCAAGCAAACTTCACCAAGGGCGCCCCACAATCCTCCTCTGTGTCCTATAGTTGTATTTAATCATTTGTATAATCTGTAGCAGGCAGCTGTCAAATGCAAGGTATTTTGTCTTCTTTAATAGTCAATCGTCCTGCAGTGCAGTGGTTTGAGATTCTATGGTGGTGGATAAGTCCTCCACATTAGGAATAGTGAAGACAGGGTCATGAACATAGTCATCGATCAATTCCAAAGATGCTTCCGTGATCTCAATCAGTGATATATCAGGATTTTCAGAATGTATTGGGGCTATATGGAACATTATGTCTGTCTTTGAATGAAATTGTTTTGAGGGTATGGATTGTGTGAGAGGATGTACAAGTAATAACGAAATGTCTTCTGTGTTGTCTGTCAGTACCAGTTGAAGTTGTGTGCTGTATGTGTGATCCATCATTACTTTCAAGGCTCGCTGGTGACATTCAGTTCACATTCTGCCCACTGGACATCGGCACCCTGATTCTGAGCCTTGGGACGAGCATTTTCAACCTCAAACATTAGTTGCTCCAAATTGACATCGGTTTGGCAAGCAACATCATTTGTTAGTGGTGTGATCTGAGTCTTCCTGCTCTTCTTATTCTTTGGCCGTTAATCCATTTAAAAAAAACATTACTTCTTTCACACTTACAGAACATATGAATATCAACCTTACAATCTAATACCAGTTCAACAATTTGAATTTAACCACATTGAAAAAAACTGAAAATCCTGTATGGTATTTACCCTTGTTTTTGGAGTGTGCTTTGATACGGTTAATCTTGACTTGCCCGTTTTATCACCCAACAGTAGCAGAGCATTCACAAAAAGTTGTAAACATTTGTAAAGTTACAGTAAAGGTACAATAGATGATAAAATATGACAATCAGTATTATGTTTATACCTGTGATCCATGTGTCTCTTCCACCTCGACTGCTTCAGTAGTAGACTCCTTGTACATGACAACAAATTCAATAGACATTGGATACTAGTTGGACAATTTAATGTTAACTTCCTGATTACAAAGATGACATCTTCATAAACAACTGTTTATGATTGTTGAATTTCAACCCTAAGTTATCCATAGAACACAGAAAAAAACAAACCAGTTGAAGAAAATGTTAGTTATAATTGAAAAATATAAAAAAGATAAATGTGACTATTGTAAGTAAATATAGCATTTTAACAATAATTGATTTTGAAATGTAGCTATGCGAGTTAGCACTATGCTTTTATCCTTCAAAAATAAAGAAAATTAAGTATTGAAATAAAAAATATGCATAAAGATAATGTTGATTTTCATTTCTTGCACTTTCGATGTCCACCCACAGAACATTAATACATACATAGATCGTTTGGAGAACAAAAGATTCCATGTAATCCATCTACATTCATAGTTTTTGGAATGGATTACTATCAATGTTACAAGTAGGAAGTAGGAAGCTGAATGACACTACTACATTGATGTTTTAATGCATTACGATGTTGCGACAATGTTATTACTTGTAAACAAATAATCGTTTATGTTATTACTTCAAAATAAAGTAAGATTTATGTTATAACTTGGCAAGACCGGTGTGTATGAAAGTATGTTGTCAAAGTACCATTATCATCCTGCATACACTTTATTTTTGTTTTGTAAATTACGTTAGGAGAGAAGTTGAGCCATCAAATTCAATTAAAAAGAGAATAGGTACAGTTGTACAATTCAACATTCTACTGTTTATCAATAAGAAATATAAACAATAATAATTATCAATTTGTTCAAAGGTTGTACATGACCTTACTCCTCTATAGTATAGTCGCAGATACCTCTATAGAATAGTCACAGATAAATTTATAATTAACAGAAATATTACTTAAGTGAGCTTGATGTTGATTCCAGAACAGTTGCTGATGATGAAGCGTGTTCCTTTTATTAAATTGATATATTCAAAACAATGGTAAAAAAAAATGATTCATTAGTCAAATTCTTTTTAATAGACTACAAATCAGCTAACGTGCATGTCAGTGGGTCTCACTGTTTGTATACTTGAGGTATCTGTTGTTTCCTTGGAGTTAACAGTCTGGACTTCCATCAGTGTGCTCTACGTAATGACAGACATTTTAATGATTACATTAGAAAAATAACCAATTTACAGATTATGCTATTGAATTTTTTATAAAGACTCTCATTGCAGAGAACTTTGAATGTTTCTCAAAAGTCAGTTTTTTTCAAGGACAAAATCTAAAATGTTATTACAGGTGTAAATTGAAACTCATTAGACAAGGCAACTAGAAAATGTCTTCACCAATATTACACAAACAAGCCCAAATGTTTTTATCACACATCCTATTGGCACACACTTTCCCCAAAAATGTATGATCATTGTTTCTAAATAAATATTAAAAAAAAAATATATATATATATTCGAAAAAAAGAGGAAAAGGTGAACCGCACTCCTGCGGGCCAGGCACTAGTGGTGAACTCCAAGATCCTGTACAAACACAAAAAAACACTGTGTTGTAAATATGGATGTTTTTAATATTTCAAAAGAAAAAAATTGTACAAAATAATATGCAGTACAATGAGCAGCAACACAAAGACAAACAGAGGCAGGACGCCATGGTGCATGACCTGCAGACAATGCATTTTGTGCTACACTGAGCGCTTGATCACGTTAGAGACAGGGTTAGCTGGTAAAATACACATAGTAGATGCAGTCCTATTACTCTGTCAGTCAATTCAGTGAGCCATGGCTATGGATGGAAATGCGGGTGGCCATGATGGAATGGGGTAAGGTACATGAAAGAATAAAGGAGCTGAAACACACTCTCAATAAATTTGAAATAAGGGATAAAGCCACAGACTAGGTGCATAGTGCACATGAGAATCTGCAAATGTATAACAATACGGCAAGAAATGAAAAGCAAAATCTATATAAAGTTGGAATCAGCAACCATAACAAAATACCGTATGTACAAATTAATATACACAGTCATCAAAGAAGGCAGACGAAAACAGAATATGACTAAGAATTCTTAGATTACAATATACATGCACATAGTATAAAAAACAATACCCCATATTGGCAACAAGTTGATAAAAAAGATGGCAATAATACAACATTAAAAACATCAAAGCTAAGATGAGGCATGACAGAAGCTATAAGTGCTAGTGCAGGAATGAAGATGAAGTCATCCTCATGGGGGGTGATATAGTAGTAATCCCGGATTGCAGAAAATAGTAGGTCCTATATATAGCATAGCTAAAATCTACACATTGGATAGCAAAAGGTTGTAACAAGAATAAAAAGTGGAACCGCAATAATAATGGTAAAACTAAGGCACACCTCATCATATACAAAAAATAATTATACACCCATTCATCCCACTTTAAAATCCGGCCTAGGCTGCTGAGACAGTCGGTGGTCACTGCTTGTATGGTAAAATAAGGGAATGTATATGTGTTATACAAAGTGCAAGTACAGGTAAAGTTCCCAAATAAAGTGCATAAGTAGCAGCAGGACAACAATGTGTCTATCAAGCCTCATGATGGCAAGGCCATACTAAAGTGCAAATGCAAGAGCAACAGGAACATTCCTAACTGTCAAATGCCACATTTGGCAATAAAAGTAGACACATAATAGTGAAGGCCCATGATGATATTACATTAAATAGATGGTATAATGGAGCAATATGCACCCTGTCATATGTCATAACTTTTTTGCATTCAATAAAGGTTCTGTGGTATTCACTTACAGTTTTGCTGATTTTTTTTCAATTTGCCCTGATACCACTAAGAGAGGATGTTAAGGTGAGAACTTAATGCAACAAAACCCCTGAAATTCAGCTAAAACCACCTTAACTTCACGTCCCCAGTTGTGTAGCTTATGACCACAATGATGACAATGATGACATCACAGATCACATCACTGATGACTTCACTAATTACATTATAACAGTAACTGGCAGTAAACATGGCCTTCAGCCATGGCCAGTGTGCATGGCCAAATATATTTTAACACATGAATGGGTACTAGTCATGGCCTTCAGTTTTGGACAGGGGTCACAACCTTCACCCATGTGCACTGAATATTTTAAACACTAACAGGATACCAACCATAGATTTTGGCATTTACCACTGGATACAGCTTTCAACTGTGTCCACTGTATATTATATACACTGATCAGGCACTAGCCATGGACTTTAGCACAATACTGGCCAGTGGCCACAATCTTTGGCTGTGCCCACCATATATTGCAACATATAAATGGCCCACTAGCTATGGCCTTTGACCTTGAGCAGTATGTACATCTTTTGGCCATGTCCACTGTATATTTAAAATAATACAATGCAATAGGCGATGACCTTCAGCCGTGCCCACTGTATATTATATCAAAAAGAGCAAAAAGGTGGTCACACAGACAATAGCTATTATAACATTGCTAAATAAATGGTTCAACTTCAATTATGCAAACCAGGGAGGAGACAGACCAGGCCAAGTATAGTATAAAACATACATATTTTATTAAACAAATATCCCATGATAAAACACATACAATACCACATAATGGGTGATATAATTGGATATAAATTCATAGATAAAAGTTATTCAAAATGAAATACATATCTGTAATAATAATAATGAGTATGTTTGCCACTCTGATATAATAATCATGAATTGGATATTGTAAATATACAATTGTATCCCAATTAACCCCACTGCAGTTGAGGCCAAGATCAATTTACAGGGTAATTCATAGAATTTCGCACAAAAGTGGCTCACGCGGCTGGCGCACAGTGTGCGCGTGCGAATGTCTGCGCCATCCGCGTGCGCTAAAATTGATTTCCGTGCACAGCGTATTCATGGATTTTAGCCTCCAAAACCAGCCGTGGCGCAGAGTGGCACAGCGACCCTGCAGCAGCGCCAGTTACGCCCCCAAGAATGCCCTCGCGCAAGGAAAAGCCATCAAAATCCCCAATCCAGCACAAAGGGCTGTGCTCACCCTGGACCAGTTTACAGGGCTGCCAAACAGCAAACGCCAAGCGGGGAACGTGTATTACTGGGGTTCGCGTGAAGTTCCACACGCGAAAGGGCCTGTGCGAGTGGGGTACGTGTATAACTGGGGTTCACGTGAAGTTTCACACGCGAAAGGGCAACGCCCGTGCGTGATACGTCACAGACGCGCTTACGCGCTAAGGGCCTTTGGTCCAATGAAATCGCATACGTGTGCTGACCTGCTTACGCGCTAAGGGCCTTTCCTCGAATTACACGCTGACGTGCACATTTTTCACTCCGTATCAAGCTGGCCACGCATACACACATGGAAGACTACGCTCCTGCCCTGAAGGCCATTTTCCTGCCCCCCAGAGCCCCGAGCACGCTCTCACCTGCCATCTGCTGCTGCCTGACTGTCTGCTGCCCACGTGCCCTGCTATTTGGTGCTTGCACATCAGCCATCTGCAGGGGTCCAGTTGCTGTGTCCATCCCTGCTGGAACAGAAGACTCCCGACTGGGATACCATCGCTCCACAGCCCAGCCCCAGGACCCAGTTGCCCACCCACTCCTGCCTCTGGGGTTGTCATGTCGGGCACATCTCCATCTGGCACCACTGGCAACCCCCAGCCAGAGAGGCAGAGGACCACCAGCTTCACTGCCACCAAAGTTGGTGTCCTGGTGGAGCATGTCCTGGGGCATTATGATGCCCTCTTCGGAACATCACGTGCCAACAAGGAAGGATGGGAGAGGATCTGGGACGACGTAGTGGTTGCCATCAACGCGGAGGGGGTGGCAACCCACAGCCTCAAGCACGTCAAGAAGCGCTGGGAGCACTTCAGGTCCAGGACCCTCCACAAGGCCCGGTGCCTCGCGGAGGGGGGCTGGGCACGCATGAGTAACATCCAGATGAGGGTCCTGGAACGCGTAGGCCCAGCGCTCCATGCCCAGATCCTTCGGAGGCAGACCCGTCTGGAGTTGAGCGGTAAATGGCCAAGCATTGCTGTGTGAGACAGGGCATGTTGCAGTGTGCTGGTAGTCTGATGCTTGCCTGTATGTGTGACATAGGCCATGTATGGATGTGTGTGTGCAGGGACATCATGGTCATGCATGTGAGACCAGATATGTGTGAACCACATGGTTGGTGCATGTGTTTTAAACATGGGGAGCTCTATGCGGAATGCACACATGAAAGCATGGCTGTCTCTGTTCCTGGACATGAAGGGGGGGTGAGGAATGGGTGCTGTCGTCATGTACATGTATGGTGCACATGTGTGTGTGGGCCTGAGAAGTGTATGTGTGACTTTGAAATGCCATGGATGCATGTGACTTTGAAGGCAACATATTGGTTTACAGGAGCCCTTCTACATGGATGTTGATGTTGATTGCAGGCGCCAGGACTGTTTCTGCATGTGTGTTGTGTGCATTCACCCATGTGTTGTGGAATGACAGGATGGAAGTGATATTTGACAGTGCCACTCATATGTTATTGCTTCCTGTCTAGGGTATTTTGTACTGTACCCTGATGCTTGTGTTCTATGTCTCCCTCTACACAGCGTCAAGTGAAGAAGAGGGCGGAGACGGCGCTGTGGAGCCAAGTGGCGGGGATGCCTCCACTGGGCGGCGACGCAAGGCCCAGCCACCCTCCCAGGAATTACCATCATCCGGGACCGAGGGGGCTGGTGCTGCGTCTGCCACAGCGGCTGTGGCGGAAGGGCCGGGTGAGCCCGCACAGGGGCTTCCAATGGCAGAAGACGGTGTGGAGACATCCAGGTTGGTGGTCTCCACAGAGGAGGAGGAGGAGCCTGCTACTGAGCCGTACATGGGGCCTGGTGGGGGTAGTACCACTGGTGCAAGTGGTGCAGTCCAGGGCCAGGGTCAGGAGGCAGCACAGGTCACCGCGGAGGGGCCTGTGCATGTTGCTGTCCCTGACCCTGTGACTGCACCACCATGCACCAGCAGGGAGGCCCCGTCCCAGGCCCGTCCGCAGGTAGGGGAGAGTGCCATGTCATCTGCCTCACCACTACCTGTGGACGAGGGGTCCCACGAACGTATGGGCTCCGTCCTGGTTGGTGGGTTCCTACATGTGTCGCGCACTCTGGCGGACCTCTCCTCCTCTGTGGAGACTATGCGCCAGTCGTTCTCCACACCGTCTTCCAGCCCAGATTCCACCAGGGCCCCCTGTGGACCTGACCCGACCAACACAGCCAGCTTGGTGGAGCTCACATCCCTGCCACAGTCGGGAGTCAGCGGCCCAGCAGGGGTGGACACCACAACTGGAGACCAGCTGATGGAGGATGTGCAGGCACCATCAGACACGGCACATGGACAGCAGCAGCAGGGGCAGGCTCTAGGTGAGAGCAATGATGGCTCGGGGACATCAACATTGGAGGGGCGGGCATCGGCCAGAGGGCAGGAGGACCCAGGAATGGGAGTGTCTTCCGTGTGGCACCGGTTGGGCCAGCAGATAGGTGCGGAGCAGCGGCGGGCAGAAGAGGCACGGCTGACCATGGTCAGGGCGGAGTTCTCCATGCGTCAGGCTTTGAGGCGGGCAGAGTGCCTCGAGGCAACTCGCAGGGAGTTGGAACAGGCCATGAGTGCCTCCCTGCGAGACCTCGGGCCAGGACAGAGGCCCGCCTCCGGCAAATAGACATGGAGTTCGATAATGCCCTGGCCCGGGACACCACAGAGTGAGCCGCTGGACTTGCTCACTGCCATTGTATATAGTTAGATAGTGTTAGATTTCCTTTCGTTTTTTCTTTATTTTGGTTGCGCTTGGACAATGCACCACATTTTTGTATATAGTTTTTTATTAGGTAGCATTTTTGATAGGTTTCATTTCATCAGTTGGGCTCATGGATCCTGGATTGTTCATCTGTACATAGTTCACCATTGGATTGTTCTCTTCTTTTTTTATTTTCACTATGGAGCAATGGTTTTCACTTTCTTTTTTCCCTTGGATTTGCTTTGTTGGACTGTGACTTTGGACACCATTTCTTTTGGATTTCTTTGGATTATGATTTTCTTTTTTTTTATTCTTTTACGGACATGCAGCTTTTCTTTTATCATTCCCATTGTTGTGTGTTGGATTTTGATTACATTCATGTTGTGTTTAATACATTTTATTCTTCGTACTTCGATGTGTGTTATTATCTCATTGGTTTCATGCATGTCATGATATGGGTTTTCACATTCACTTGCACCCATTGTGTGTGTGTGACGGACATGTGTTCATTTACATACCTGCCATTGGGGTTGTATCATGTAATTGCCTTTTCTATGTGGGTGGATGCAATACTTGGTTGGGTCTTTGAGCTGGGGAGGCTGGCCATAAGGGCCACGATTGAGGATCGTCATGACCTGGGGGCAGGGGAACATGAGTGGGACATGAGTGGGGCCTGCTGGCAGGTGCCCTGCACTGCTGAGAGTTGGGGGTGCAGGGGGACATGAGTGGGACATGAGTGGGGGCCTGCTGGCAGGTGCCCTGCACTGCTGGGGATAGGGGTGCAGGGGGACATGAGTCGGACATGACTGGGGGCCTGCTGACAGGTGCCCTGTACTGTTGCGGGGTGGGGGTGTAGGGGGACATGAGTGGGGGCCTGTAGGCAGGTGCCCTGCATGGCTGGGGTGTGGGGGTGCAAGGGGACATGAGTGGGGGCCTGCTGGCAGGTGCCCTGCACTGCTTGGGGTGGGGGTGCAGGGCGACTTGAGTGGGACATGAGTGGGGGCCTGCTGGCAGGTGCCCTGCACTGCTGGGGGGTGGGGGTGCAGGGGGACATGAGTGGGACATGAGTGGGGGCCTGCTGGCAGGTGCCCTGCACTGCTGGGGGGTGCATGGGGACATGAGTGGGACATGAGTTGGGGCCTGCTGGCAGGTGCCCTGCACTGCTGGGGGGTGGGGGTGCAGGGGGACATGAGTGGGACATGAGTGGGGGCCTGCTGGCAGGTGCCCTGCACTGCTGGGGGGTGGGGGTGCTGGGGGACATGAGTGGGGGCCTGCTGGCAGGTGCCCTGCACTGCTGGGGGGTGGGGTGCAAGGGGACATGAGTGGGGGCCTGCTGGCAGGTGCCCTGCACTGCTGGGGGGTGGGGGTTCAGGGGGACATGAGTGGGGGCCTGCTGGCAGGTGCCTGCACTGCTGGGGGGTGGGGGTGCAAGGGGACATGAGTGGGGGCCTGCTGGCAGGTGCCCTGCACTGCTGGGGGGTGGGGGTGCAAGGGGACATGAGTGGGGGCCTGCTGGCAGGTGCCCCGCACTGCTGGGGGGTGGGGGTGCAGGGGGACATGAGTGGGGGCCTGCTGGCAGGTGCCCTGCACTGCTGGGGGTGGGGGTGCAAGGGGACATGAGTGGGGGCCTGCTGGCAGGTGCTCTGCACTGCTGGGGGGTGGGGGTGCAAGGAGACATGAGTGGGGGACTGCTGGCAGGTGCCCTGCACTGCTGGGGGTGGGGGTGCAGGGGGACATGAGTGGGGGCCTGCTGGCAGGTGCCCTGCACTGCTGGGGGGTGGGGGTGCAGGGGGACATGAGTGGGGGCCTGCTGGCAGGTGCCCTGCACTGCTGGGGGCCGGGGTGCAAGGGGACATGAGTGGGACATGAGTGGGGGCCTGCTGTCAGGTGCCCTGCACTGCTGGGGCATGGGGGTGCAAGGGGACATGAATGGGGGCCTGCTGGCAGGTGCCCTGCACTGCTGGGGGGTGGGAGTGCAGGGGACATGAGTGGGGGCCTGCTGGCAGGTGCTCTGCACTGCTGGGGGGTGGGGGTGCAGGGGGACATGAGTGGGACATGAGTGGGGGCCTGCTGGCAGGTGCCCTGCACTGCTGGGCGGTGGGGGTTCAAGGGGACATGAGTGGGGGCCTGCTGGCAGGTGCCCCTGCTGGGGGGTGGGGGTGCATGGGGACATGAGTGGGGGCCTGCTGGCAGGTGCCCTGCACTGCTGGGGGGTGGGGGTGCAAGGGGATATGAGTGGGAAATGAGTGGGGGCCTGCTTGCAGGTGCCCTGCACGTGCTTGGGTGTGGGGAGGCAGGGGGACATGAGTGGGGGCCTGCTGGCAGGTGCCCTGCATGGCTGGGGGGCGGGGGTGCAAGGGGACATGAGTGGGGGCCCCTCCCACTCATGTCCACAGTATTTGCAGGAAGCAAAGACTCGAATAAGCAGGAAATTAGTGGAAACAGTTTCTTACTGAAAAGTGCGCTATTGTTTGAAGAAGGAGGGTATGACATGATAGATTTTTATTGGATGCACGTCACATGAAGGGCTGTAACAGATGTCTCTTGGTGCATCTCGGGGAGAAAGAAAGGCAGTGGACATTTTTACACAGCTTGGGTGAGAAGCCTGAGGGGAGTTGCTGTGGGGCTGCCTGATTGAGAGGTGTCGTCCCAGTCCATTGCTGACTTTCCCAGGCTGGAGATTCCAGTCAATAAGCACCGGCTTGAGAGACTGCAGATCAGAACTCCATGTCCTTGCTGGGGTGCTTTGAAGGAAAGCCTTGAGCCATTTAAAGAAAGCGACCAGTCCGGGGAGTTCGCGTGCTGAACAGCTACAATTTGCTGGTAATTATCTGTATAAAAGTGAGGTTGCGGTATGTGCATGAAACCTATTTTAGACAGGCAGCGTAGCGATAGCTTTTCAATGTGTTTAAATGACACATTTTAATGTTGCCAGCTGAAGGCAAAACAAACAATGTAATTGTTCTCTCTCTTGTGCAAATATAAAATGAAATTCGTTTTGTCCTTGCATTTTGTCTTTCTCACGTTTTTATTTCAGAGAGGATTGTCTCACGAATGGTAATGTATCATTTTGAATTGAAATTGTGATAACACACAGTCTGCCTAAGAGTATTCTTGTTTCTGTTTCATTTGGTGTCTAAAAAAAATATGATGCATAGAGGGAAAGATGCTTAAAGCGCCAAGTTTCTATGCAGATAAAGTAATGTTATGAGCAATTATAAATAGCTGTGTGCGTGGTACCACTCAGTGTATATATGTGTGTGTGATTTCTGAGTGGAACATAATGAAATAGTTTGCTGGACGTATATGAGTCAGCAGAAAGAGAGGCCTCTGGAAATATTTTCACCGATTTAAATAAATTAATGATAATACCACAGGGGTTGTGAATACTGTATGTGAAAATAGTGGTATCCATAAGATGTAGGCCTGAGGTCTCTCTATTGATCACATGAACTGACTAAGTAAGGAGAAAGGGGCTTCTGGGTATTGGGACACAAATAAAACAAAGGAATTATGGTCACGAAAAATACCACCAACAAAATGTATACCAACTAAATATATCTGTGTACTGAAATAATGCATATCCACTATATTACTAAAATACCAAACCCAATCTGAATGCAAGGAGTGATTATTGCTGAATTACGTTAATTTTTGGCGGTAAGAAAATACCGCTAGGCCCCAAATCTACACAAAATACCCTACATATTAATGGTGCGTTGCAGGCCGGGAAAGTGATCATAGAGCACCTACTGGGCGTGGCAAGTGTGTCTCACACCGCCATCTGTACATTGAAGGGAACCCATTTCATAATAGCAGTGTGTCACTAAAAACGAATTTCAGAATGTCTCAAAGGGAAACCACATTCTCAGACCTAATGCAACATTTAGAGGCACAGTTATTCGCACATGGGACGTGGTCATCAAACAGTACCTCAGAATGGCATGACCGCATTCAGGGTGAGGTGCAGAAAGAAAAACTAGACAATATTTTTGCAGAAGGCAGCATAATTCAGGTCTGCCTTCTAAGTTTATTAAATGCAGCCGATAAAAATGCAGAGAAAGACTGTTTGATACGGCTATGCACCAAAATCTGGTTTATTTTGAATAGGTCCCTGCGAATGCAAGAAAATGACACCCAGCTAATTAACAGGTTAAAGACTGACTTAGATGGGGCAAGTAAAAATCAGGAAATGTTAAGAGCAGAATTGGATGTATGCCAAAAAGACATGCAGTTAAAATATAGAGATTTTGATGTTCAATTGTCCAAAAGCAAGAAACAATTTGAGGACAGTGAACAAGAATTGGTGCACTTAAAAGCATTGGTGGACCACATTAGACAAGATAAAGATGAGGTTGTGTCAGAGATGCAGATTTCACAAAAAGAACATTATGAGAAAGAAAGTGACCTCTAAAATGCAGAACAAGAAATGGTTAAAATGCTCCAAGAAAGAGACAAGAGGAATAAAGAATTTAATGAGTGCCAAATGCAAATGTGCGACATGGAGGAGGTAATTAATAAATGAGTGATGAAAACAACTATTTGCAAAACGAAGCAAACAGGCTCCTTAAAAAGTGTAAGGACTTAGAACAGCAAATGTGCATTCCCATGTCCCAGGAGAGGCGGCAGGGTACCACATTCAATGGAGTTGAGGTGAATTCTATTTCTACCCAAGGGGCTAGTGCCCCAGTGACTGGGCCGGTGACTGAACTTGGTTGCAGCTCCCTTGGGGGATTTGATACTCCCATTGGGGGCCGCCACCAATCCCATACATCTGGAACCAGGGTTGAGTCACCAAGTAGGGCTATTCCATGCATTGCAACAAGTAGCCCCATAAAGATAATTAAATCCATTAAAGCCCTGATCAAACCATTTAAAAAAGGAGGGGAATGCTGCATTGAGGATCACTTAGAAGCGGTTCATGACAATTTTTAAAGCACTCCAGATACCTAAGGAACAGTACAGGCAATATTTTCATTTAACTTTAGATGCCCTGACGGCCAGTATTATAAGAGGATTGAATGAACAGCAGACTATGACATGGGCAGAGTTCAAAAAAGAGATCAGGCGTCATTTTTCTCCTTTCCAGTCATTGCAGGAGGCAAAGAAAGTCGCTTACACAATCACTGCTGGGCCTAATACATCGGCTCGCCAGTTTTTGCAAGACTTAAAAAGAGCATTTTCTCGCTTTGATGTATCTTTTGACCCCAATTCCAATGAGTTTAAAACTGCCTACTTCTATGGGCTGCAGAAAGACTTTGGGCCTGATCACGACTTTGGCGGTAACGCCGGCGGTATTACCGCCGGCAGTATTAGCCCTACCGCTGAACTTCCCGGCACTAATAGCACCGGATCACGAGTTCGGCGGTAATGTAATTCTCCATTCCCCATTGAGCCCATTCGGGAATGCCCCATTCCCCATTGGGCTCAATGGGGAAAATTTGTGCTCTTACCGCCGGCGGGAAATCCGCCGGCGGTAATAGCGCAAATTTTCGGCGGATTTCCCCCCAGCCAAGTGCTGGGGCGAAATCCGCCAAAGTCCTGATTTGGCCGACCCCTAAATCCGACGGTAATAGCGCGACCGCCGGATTTAAGGGTTACCGCCAAAGTCGTGATGAGGCCCATTATATCCCAATTGGTCCGTGAATTTGACCGTGACAAGTCCATGTAATGGATTGTACACCAAAGCACAAAACTATATGAGGTACTCTATTGTCAGGGTAGAGAAAGTGATAAAATGAGAGATACAAGACCTAAATCGAAAGAACCCTCAGAAAACAGTGATGGAAAACAGGTCAGCCAAAATGTCCCTTGAGTCTGCTCAAAGTCCAAGTAAAAATAATTTGGCACCTGAACAGAGGGGTAATCAACAAAGGTCATCACACACTGCACCAATGTTCCAATCACATGATCCTAGTAATAGGGAGAGTTGCATCAGCCCCAGGTACTTAGGAGATAGGCCCCGGGCAGGCTATCGACCTGATATGTCAGGTATGAACAATAACCAGAGACAAAATCAGGATCAAAGAAATGAGGGTCCTTATCAGACATTGGGGACACAAAGCAGAGCAGATTTGATCCCAATACCATGATATATGGTAATCAGGATAGACCCCGATATATGGATCGATTTGCTGATAATGGGAATCAACATAGGGGCCAGTACCCACAACCTGAGAGACAAGACATGAGACAGAATATGAGCTACACTTCACGTCAGTATAATGATTCCCCACCAGGGGACTACAACCAAAGTATGGGTGCACCCCGCTCCCCTCCGCAAATGAATCAAGAGTTCAGGAACCATCCCAATAGAAATCATTCTCCTGAGAGGTATCAGAATAGATCCAATCAGGGAGAAAACAGCCAATATCGATCTAGGCCACAGAGAGAGGATGATTCTAGAGAGATGGAAAGATTCCAGTGCCTCGAGGCCCAAGTGAAAATGTTGGCTGAGCAAATAGGAAAGCTCTGCACAACACAAAAACAGTCATCAAAGGAGGGGGCAGATGGCCATGGCAATGATCGAGGGCTTCTGAAAAGTGACTAAATACTTATGATACCTGCAGCGCCGAAAAGACAGTTTGCTCTGATGTAATTTTGCATAATGACTCTGAGATGCCTAATGATTTAAAAGTGAAAATACCAGTACATGAACATGTAACAGAAAATGCAAATATTTCTAAAAGAGAGGTACGGTTTAACCTAGAACTAAATCAAACATTGGCGATATGTACAAATGAACTAGGAAAACCTGAAAACCCAAAAGAACAAAGAGACAGGTTTAAGAAAAATGACTCATGCATGGGGAATACCAGTGAACCGGGAGTAAGTGGCGATGCTATAGCTCCTTCCCTGGGTAATCCAAACAATGACCAAACAGAGGCAGGAAAAAGAAATGCTCAAAAGGAGGGTAAAGGTCAATCACCTGAAGAATTCTTTGAACCACATATTTTTGAAGAGGTCAAAAGGGCTGGTACCATACTGGATAATCACAAATGCACAGAATTAGACAATGACAAATTGCCAAGTGATGTTGTTACACATGTTCAGTTGGAGGGTTGTAGTGTGACCTCTGATGATACCTGGATGGATGGGCGAACGGTGGCCACACTCCAAAAAACCTCTGAACATGGGGAAATGAATAAAGTCTCTCACACAGGAATGAGCAAAAAGGAGGGAAAAATGTCTTTCCATTTACCGATGTGCTTAGCCAAAAGTGAAAAAGGCCTGAGAAAGGTGAGCCCTGAAATCAGTAAGAATTTGCATTTCCTATGTGTGTTAGAGGAAGTTGAAGACAGGTATTATGCTCCCATCATTGTGGAAGAAAAATGCCATACATTTGCAATGATTGACACTGGCGCACAGGCCACAATTATGTCTAAAGAATTAGTAAAGAGTATCAATGAAGGGAGATCCCCGCAGAATCAGATCACAGTAAAGGAGAATCAAGGTCCAGTGCATAATTTTAACGGGGAGGAGGTGCCTATTATAGGCGCCACAGAGGTTGACATAATGATAGGTAAACACAGAATGAAACAGGAGGTATTGGTCACATCCATTTGTGATATTCCATTTCTGATGGGAACAGATTGCCTGAAAAGGTTATCTCCGCTCATAGATGGGGTGAATGGAGTACTGTCATCCTTAACCAAAGAACTATTGAGATCTAAGAAACTAAAATCACAAAACAGCAATATAAATGAATGTCACACCATTGCAAAAACAAATGATGCAGTGGAGGTGTATCTCCAGAATAGTTGCATACCTAGCGTCACTGTTATATTAATGTGTCAAGACAAGATGCAGAGTGAAAATAAAAAATTACCTGTACAAATATACTTAGACCCAAGGAAAGAATGGCAAACTGCCATAGATGAGCACACCTTACGTTTTTATTTAAAAGAGAAGGCATGCAAACAGAATACTGCTCCTAGAGCAGGTTCAGAAAAACACATTACCATTCTTGCTGAAATACACATGGAAGATGAACAACCATGGGTTCATGTTGGGATAAATGACTTTTCTAAAACAATAAAAGCCACTTTAGCACTTGAACAGGAAAGGAGCTTCATTAATGAGAAATTGTTGCAAAAAATAATGGAAAGGGAGGAGATCCCGAAATTTAGGATTAAAAACCAGTATGTCTTTGGTTTGGACGGTCCAGACTTTGAAAACCGAAGTGCAGGTAGATGCATGCTGAAAATTAGCATTGGACAGAAAAAAATTTACCATAATGTTTGGATAGTGTGTGGAACACAAAATGACTTGTACATGGGCAATGACATCATGCACAGAATGTGTATGGTGCTAGATTTCCTTAATCAAAAGATATGGTCACGCATAGGTGGGCCGGCACCTGAATTTGAAGACAAAAGAAGGGCTTATCGTTGCACACAGCTGGTCCCTTATGCAATTGAATTACAAATGAGGAAAGATACTGTTATCCCTGCATTCACAAAGCAGTTTGCAATAACACTGAAATGCAAAAATGGACAGCAGATCAAAGATTCTGATGCATTTGTATGTCTGAATGAATCCATAAAACAGCAAGGCCTGGATTATGAATACATTCCATTGGTAGATGTGGGTGAAGGGTCTGTAAAGATTATGGTGAATAATAAAGGTTATCAGAATATTCATTTAGAGGAAAACTCCCCAGTAGGAATGGCCATACAAAAATCACATTACACAGCTGATCTAAATACCATGGTGATTGGAAATATCCCTGAAAAGTATGTAGATGCTAAGAGTGAATTGCCAGAATACCTGGACTCTCAACCCAAAGGGATATTTAAAATTCATTCTGTGTACCCTTATGATTCAAGCGAGACAGTGTGCTGTTATCAAGAGGACTGCATAACATTTAACTTAAATGAAAATGAAATAGAAAATCAGCCCATTGAAGTGGAAGCTGATATGCCAAAACATTTAAATGTGGCAGCTTTACAAAGAGGCAAAAATTGGTGCATAAAGCACAGAGAATTGAAAAACCCCTCACTACTGGAACCCAGGGGAAAGTAGAGATTGGCCGATTATTATCACATACAAATTTAACAACACCAAGAGTATGTTACATAAAAATACATTGCAAACGAACTCGTTAAGACTAGAGACAAAATGGAGCAAACTAAGAGGGAAAAATGTGTATAAATCTTATTTTAATGATGAATATTAAAAACAATATATATTCGTACAATAGTGCATCACGGAAAAACACAAAAGACGACTGTCTATGTGATAGGACATACAGTAGGGAAAGTGGAGAATTTATCCGTCCTCCTTTCACATTTAAAGAATATGACTATAGCAGTTGGGCTTAAACGCTATTCGAGAAAAAGAGTGTCGACATGTTTCGGCCAGATATCAGATTAGATACGTTCTCAGGTATCCATTCGAGAATAGGTGAAATGGCCATCTTCAGGACAACAAATTTCTTTGTGGTGAGGCTGATGTGTAGTTTAGATAAGACATCGTGATCTAAAAAAGTATATGCATAATTAGTTCATAGGACAAGATGCATGATTTGTAAAGATTGCAGTTGTTTTCTATTGGTAATGTTCACATCGTTTGCAGTGTATGAAAAGTATTTAAAAAGGCAGTACAAGAAATCTATAGCCTATACACAGTAAAACAGGTGTTGTACACTTCAAAAATAAGACAACATAAAACATACGGATAACTCATAGTTGAGTGACAAATAAATCAGAACAATCTCTTACTTAATTCCACAGGGTCAAGTGTGCTGGAGTAGATGCAAACGTTCATCCGTCTCAGAGTTATTTTACATACGTTTGGCGGCACACTAGTGGCACAAATCGGAGGACCTATGGCAAGGTGTACCACATCCTATTTTTTTTAAAAAAAGGGGGAGGGAGAACATATAAAATTATCAACTGAAAATAAACTCCTAGTTGCCCATTGCACAACAGCTAATCATAAACACACAGAGTTACTATGGTTTGTTATCCAAAAAATTCCATCCTCACCAAGAGGGGGCAATAGAGAGCTGACACTAACTCTGGCAGAACAAAGATGGATCTATAACCTCAATACGGTAAATCAAGCTTTAAATTCATCCATTGAATGGAACAATCTCCTATCCTAGCTCATCGCGTCTTTTAACTACCTTGACCTTCAGCCGGATGGCTGCATGGGAACTGACATGCCACCTCATAATTTCTTTTAATTTCTTTTGACTTTGTCAAGTGATCTTTAATCTGTGTCTTACTATAAATATAACGCTATACTCGTTCACTTAGATGTTTCAAGACATGCAGATGTCTTTAAAAATGATCTTTTGGGACGACTTTAACTGTATGGTTTTAGCAATACATCTAGCCATAGCATGCGCTATACATGATTCGCTGCCATGGGTTACCATCATGGTGCTTGTGCATATGGGTAGTACACCTTTAAACCAAACCACACCTCTAGTTATCGAAACTTTGGTCACATGCTCGCAGTGCGTTGATCATGACACAATATACACGTCAACCGCACGATCTGCTTACACCGTCTCCATTTGGAGGTTAGCCAACACCCGAAGAGAACGACTGATCCCGGCTCTCTGGCTACCAAGGTAAAAATGCTTTTTTCTTACTAAACAGTCCTTTTAATTGGACCTTTTTCCCGTATCGGTCTTCTTAAACTAACTTGGCGGCGACTTTACTTCTGAATTTAACCCACTAGGTAGGCACTTTTTAATACCGCACAGATTCATCAGCTGTTTCTTGCTTGCATATTTGTTAGATCTCGACGGACGTCGCACATTTGAATAAACCCGTCAGTGGGACATCTACATGCCTGGTCTCCCAATACGACTCATATAAGAGCTCTTCCCGGAGCCATTCATGGGAGTTTCTCAAGGTAATTTACGTAATTTACTTAGTATATATTCATTATGCATCTTCCTTCATTTAAAGTTGTTTTTGTGGTTTACATAAGCAATTTATTGGATCTTTTGCCATTTGTTTCCATCCACAGAAAGGCATATATCTACAACTCGGGTTGCATCCATTTCTGACCCCTAAATGCAGTTCCTCTGTATAATCAAAAGATGCAGCGTTAAAGTATAGTGGAAGGAACGCTGGTGACTAAACTATTTGTAAGTCCCCTTGAAGCTTAGTTTTGAATATGATTAGCTAATGTGTTATTCCTCAATTCATTTTATGGAAACCCTCTCAAACATTTAAAATATGCGAGACGTTTGCCCGTATTAAATGATTACAAACCTTTGACATTTAACAAAATATGTGAACATAATTTTATATGTTCTCCCTCCCCCTTTTTATTAAAAAAAATAGGATGTGGTACACCTTGCCATAGGTCCTACGATTTGTGCCGCTAGTGTGCCGCCAAAAGTATGTAAAATAACTCTGAGACGGATGAACGTTTGCATCTACTCCAGCACACTTGACCCTGTGGAATTAAGTAAGAGATTGTTCTGATTTATTTGTCACTCAACTATGAGTTATCCGTATGTTTTATGTTGTCTTATTTTTGAAGTGTACAACACCTGTTTTACTGTGTATAGGCTATAGATTTCTTGTACTGCCTTTTTAAATACTTTTCATACACTGCAAACGATGTGAACATTACCAATAGAAAACAACTGCAATCTTTAAAAATCATGCATCTTGTCCTATGAACTAATTATGCATATACTTTTTTAGATCACAATGTCTTATCTAAACTACACATCAGCCTCACCACAAAGAAATGTGTTGTCCTGAAGATGGCCATTTCACCTATTCTCGAATGGATACCTGAGAACGTATCTAATCTGATATCTGGCCGAAACATGTCAACACTCTTTTTCTCGAATAGCGTTTAAGCCCAACTGCTATAGTCATATTCTTTAAATGTGAAAGGAGGACTGATAAATTCTCCACTTTCCCTACTGTATGTCCTATCACATAGACAGTCGTCTTTTGTGTTTTTCCGTGATGCACTATTGTACGAATATATATTGTTTTTAATATTTATCATTAAAATAAGATTTATACACATTTTTCCCTCTTAGTTTGCTCCATTTTGTCTCTAGTCTTAACGAGTTCGTTTGCAATGTATTTTTATGTGACATACTCTTGGTGTTGTTAAATTTGTATGTGATAATAATCGGCCAATTTCTACTTTCCCCTGGGTTCCAGTAGTGAGGGGTTTTTCAATTCTCTGTGCTTTATGCACCAATTTTTGCCTCTTGATTAACGTCCCTTCTTGAGAATTGGTTCCCCGTAAACAAAAAATTTTGGGACTTTGCCCCTTATATGCATATCTAGCTTTACAAAGAGACACAGCCACACAATTAGAGGAAAGCGCCGAGATTCCCATGCCGGAACATTTTCCAGAATTCTCCAAAATGGTAGAGGAGCATATTTTATTAGCGGATGCATGTGACAACGAGGAGGATAGAAATGAATTGAGGACGATATTTCCGGAGTTTAAAGATGTATTTGCAAAAGATGCTTATGATTGCGGGCTAACTAATTTACATGTGGCCACACTTCCGTAAGGGTGTAGCAGAAGCCCAGTATTTGTACGCCAGTATAGACTACCGCTAGCATGTTTAGAATCATTGGCAGAGATTATTAAAAATTTGGAGTCGCGGGGAATCATCAGGCCCATTCATAGCACATCCAATACACCTATTTTAGGTGTGTTAAAACCAAACGGTCAATGGCGACTGTGTGCAGATTTGAGAGAGTTAAATAAAAGAGTGCCAGTATCCAGATGGCCACTGCCATTCATTGATCAGGGATTTGCTCAGGTACATGGTTCAAAAGTGTTCACCACATTAGATCTCACCTCTGGTGTGTGCCATTGGCAGAGGAGATACAGATTTTTTTTTCCTTTTCATTTGATAAGACTCAATAAGCATGGGTTAGAACTCCATTCGGGTACGTCAATAGTGGGAGTGAATTTGGCATATTTTTGAGGAAGGCTATGCCTGATGCAGCAGAAAGAGGAACCATAATTTATGTGGATGATGTCCTGATAACAAATGAAAGTTTGAAAAGCCATTTTGATGAAATAAGACATGTTCTTGGCCAATTGCAGAAAGCAGGCGCCAAAGTATCTTTACAAAAAGCACAATGGTGCAAGAAAAAGGTGAATTTGCTAGGCCATGAAGTGACCGAACATGGACTAAATCCACAAAAGAAGAAAATAGAAGCCATACAGAAACTAAAAGATCCTAAAAATGTGAAAGGGGTAAAAAGTTTATTAGGAATGACAGGCTATAACAGAAAGTTCATTGAAAATTATGCTGAAATCACTCAACCATTGACTAAACTGCTTAAACTGAATACACCCTGGTAATGGGAAAAAGAGCAGTCTGAGGCAGTGGCTAAATTAAAGGAATGTCTTGTAAAGGCACCATGTTTAGCATATCCCATAAAGCACAGGGATTTCTTTATAGAAATAGGTTTCTCTGAACATTGTATGTCAGCAGTGTTATCACAAAAACATGATTTGAATCACAAAACCATTGCATATGCAAGCAAGGCATTTTCCCGAGTTGAAATTAAATTCAATGAATGTGAAAAGGAACTATTAACCACTGTGTGGGCGCTACAACATTTCCGCCCCATTGCTCAGGGAGAAAAGGTGATTTTTGAGACAAATCATCAACCTTTGCAGTTTTTAGAGAGTAAAAGAATTAGGTCAGGTAATCTAGCACAGTCCAGAATCACTTCATGGACGCTAGCATTACAGGGTTTTCCTGCAGAAGTGAGATATGGCCAAAATAAAAAAGCCCAATTGCTCAAGGTTTAGCAGATTTACATGACTGTGCAGCTGAACCAATATCAAATGAAATAGAAGTGGAACCTAATTGGCAGGAATTTGAACAATCACCACACAAAGCTTTTGATGAAAAAACATGCAAAGACTTGCCAACTGTATGTGTTGGTGGTTGTGCCTTTCACATTGAAAATGTCAGTGATAAACAATTAGTGTCAGGAATAGGGAATGTCTGGTTGAAGTGTGAAGGTATCCCGAGTATAGGGATGCGAATTGGTGCTAGGAACAGCCAGGTAGCGGATTTGGCAGCCATTTATAAAGCAATTGCTACTGCAGTTGATAATAAATTCAGTGAACTTGGCCTGGTGACTGATTCTGATTACGCACGAAATAGCTTTGTGGAATATTTACCTGGATGGAAAGCGAGAGGCATGATTAGATACAATAAAAAGCCACTTAAACATGGAAAAATGATATAAGCCATAGACAAATTGGTGTCAGAAAATGATTTAACAATATACTGGAGGAAAATTCGTGGGCATTTGAAAACTCCAGGAGAGGATAAGGAGGGAAATGATAAGGCAGATCACCTGGCTAAAATTGGGGCTGTGATGGGAGAACTGCTACCTATTGAACATTTACTGGGTGAAATACAAATTGATGCAGTAACACGTTCTAAAGCACCAAAGGAGACAGATCAACCAGTGGTACAGTGGAGTTATGATACACTAGACCAAGATCTGATTGAGGCACAAAAGAATGATCGAATTTTGGGAATCTATTATAATCAATTGATAGATCCTGAACAAAACCATTTAACAGAAAATGATTGTATGGGAAAAGAAGAGTTGAGGGTGCTATTAAAGAATAAAAAACGAATTAGACTACAGGATGGACTCATGATTAGAGAGTCCATAACAGAACAAATACAATGGGTGGTACCCCTTTCATTCAGAGGGTTAATGCTACACCATGCGCATGATGCTATAACTGCAGGCCACAGAGGCTCACAGAAAACAATGAAATACTAAAAGATTATGCTTATTGGCCACATATGTCCCAAGATGTAGAATTATATACTAGAGGATGTCTAGTATGTGCCCAATTTAAACCTGCTTCACCAATGCATAGAGCTCCATTAATGAAAAGAGGCCTAACTCTTCCATGGTCAGATTTGCAAATAGACTATGTAGGGCCTGTAAAGAGGTCGAGTAGGGGGAACCGTTATATTTTAAGTGTGGTATGTTTGATGTCGAAGTGGATTGAGTGTATTCCTGCACCAGATTGTAATGCGCAAACAGCAGCCACATTGCTGGTGAACCATGTGTTTTCAAGGTTTGGGTTGCCACAAAGAATAGAATCAGACAGAGGAAGTAATTTTAAAAGTGCTCTAATGAGTAAGGTATGGCAAATACTGGGTGTGAAGAGAAAGCTACACATCGCATATCGGGCGGCTTCTTCAGCTGGAATTGAACGCAGCAATAGGTCTGTTGTGGACATTTGAAAGAAATTAGTGGCAGAAGCAGGTTCCAGCTCAGATTTACGCTTACCTTTGGTTCTGATGGCAATCAGATCAACTCCTGCCAAAGCAACAGGTATTAGCCCTCATGAAGTTTTAACAGGTGGGAAAATGGTGTTACCACAACACCTGCTATACAGAACACATGAGCAGACACTTGTGAGCGCATCCACAGTTCATGAATACATTGATGAACTGAGGAAGCATTTACAACATGCATTTGCTTTTGTACAGAGAAATCTAGAAAGAGCTGCTGACAGTGCAAAGTCATATTATGATAAAAAGTCAACATTAAAGAAATATTGTGTGGGCGATCAGGTGTATAAATTTCATTTCGGAAAAGGTAAACAGAAAAATTCCAAATTTCTAGCAGCCTGGAAGGGGCCATTCCGAATTATAGATAAGGTATCTCCTGTGGTTTATAACATTTTGAAGACTTAAGGTGAAACAGCAACAGAACAGTGTGTTCATGTGAATCAAATTAAACCATGTCACCCCAAACATGAGCTTAAACACCTGGAGCGTGTAGAAACAGATAAAGTCCCTTGAACATAAAAAAGTAAAGTAAATGGGTCTAGAGAGAAGGTAGTGGCAGAGAAGTTAAATAAAGATGGTTGATTATAATAATGGCACATAAACACTGTAACATATGTAAATATATACATTAAAAAAAATGGAAGCTGAAATTTATGAAGTTGATGTGCAGAATGAAAATGTATTAAATATTGAATGCTGTTGTATGTATGTTTGTTCTCTTTTTAACCTGTGCTTAATTTCAGAAGGCGAGAGAAAAAGGGCGAAACATTTTACAAAGCATGTTTTATTTTTGGCAAAAGGGTGAAACTAGTATTGTGCTATGTACTTAATTTGTTTCTTTTCTATTTGGTTTGGAATATTAACATATTTGTACCGGAGGTTATGGGAGACGATTGGAGTCCTGGAGTACCCTGGATGAAGATCGAATGATGCCTGCCTCCGGGTGGAGGTGAAGACAAAGTAACCGGAATGCCAAAAAGTGATGACTCCTATGGGAAAAGGATCCAAGAGTGCCAAGATGGAAGAGTACCCGAATGAACCAAATGATGTGACATCGCTGGTCGGGACATATCAGAGGCAGACAAGTGTCCTGGAGTATGGAGTTCCACGTATTTATTATTTTAATTAATTATTTTAATCTGTTATGTTAATTCTTTGTTTTAGTTATTTGTTTTATTTTATTATTTTGTGATTGAACTCAAGTACAAAAGTAAGACACTGGACTATGGACACTTACATTGGGAAGAAAAATGTAGAACATTTTATAAGAACTGATGGACTCAAAAATGAATTTTAATATTATGATGATTGAACAGTGATTTTTCAATTTTCATTTTTCACACATGAATATTAATTGTATTGGATTGTTACATTTTAAAAGAAGAAAGGGAGCAAGTTGGATTTCTTCCAATTGTGGCTTGGATCATGGCCAAATTCTCAGAAAAAAGGAGGGGTATGTAGGATTATTTAGCGTGTTTTTTTAATGCAGCACCACTGCATGGGTTTAATATGTTGCTATAATGTGGTACAGCAAGCTATGTGTTGCCAGTGCAACATGGACATGTCAATGAAGACAGGCTACTCAGTCTAAAACACATCAATTTTTTTTCACATTCAAAATGCACACCATTTTTTTTTCTCCACCTGAAATGCCTCTGTTGCAGGAGACACATTTGAGGATTAATGAACTAATATAATTAACAGTACTAACATGATCCTAACTTCTTAATAATATAATTTGTTCTCAGTGCAAAATGAGGCAGGCTGAAACTCATTTTAGACTGTGTACAGATTATTTTTTTTTTTTGCTTCTCTCTGTGCTCTGTCCACAGTATTTGCAGGAAGCAAAGACTCGAATAAGCAGGAAATTAGTGGATACAGTTTCTTACTGAAAAGTGAGCTATTGTTTGAAGAAGGAGGGTATGACATGATAGATTTTTATTGGATTCACGTCACATGAAGGGCGAGAAAGAAAGGTAGTGGACATTTTTACACAGCTTGGGTGAGAAGCCTGAGGGGAGTTGCTGTGGGGCTGCCTGATTGAGAGGTGTCGTCCCAGTCCATTGCTGACTTTCCCAGGCTGGAGATTCCAGTCAATAAGCACCGGCTTGAGAGACTGCAGATCAGAACTGCATGTCCTCGTTGGGGTGCTTTGAAGGAAAGCCTTGAGCCATTTAAAGAAAGCGACCAGTCCGGGGAGTTCGCGTGCTGAACAGCTACAATTTGCTGGTAATTATCTTGTATAAAAGTGAGGGTGCGGTATGTGCATGAGACCTTTTTTAGACAGGCAGCGTAGCGATAGCTTTTCACTGTGTTTAAATGACACATTTTAATGTTGCCAGCTGAAGGCAAAACAAACGATGTACTTTTTCTCTCTTGTGCAAATATGAAATGAAATTCGTAGTGTTCTTGCATTTTGTCTTTCTCATGTTTTTATTTCAGAGAGGATTGTCTCACGAATGGTAATGTATCATTTTAAAATGAAATTGTGATAACACACAGTCTGCCTAAGAGTATTCTTGTTTCTGTTTCATTTGGTGTCTATAAAAATATTATGCCATAGAGGGAATGATGCTTAAAGCGCCAAGTTTCTTTGCAGATAAAGTAATGTTATGAGCAATTATAAATAGCTGTGTGCGTGGTTCCACTCAGTGTATATATGTGTGTGTGATTTCTGAGTGGAACATAATGAAATAGTTTGCTGGACGTATATGAGTCAGCAGAAAGAGAGGCCTCTGGAAATAGTTTCACTGATGTGAATACATTAGTTATAATACCACAGGGGTTGTGAATACTGTATGTGAAAATTGTGGTATCCATAAGATGTAAGCCTGAGGTATCTCTATTGATCACACAAACTGACTATGTAAGGAGAAAGGGGGTTCTGGATATTGGGGCCACAAATAAAACAAAGGAATTATGCTCACCAAAAATACCACCAACAAAATGTATACCGGTTAAATATATCTGTGTACTGAAATAATGCATATCCACTATATTACTATAATACCAAACCCAATCTGAATGCAAGGAGTGATTATTGCTGAATTACTTTATTTTTGGAGGTAAGAAAATACCGCTAGGCCCCAAATTTATTCAAAATACCCTACAATAGTCATTGGTCTTAGAACAAATGTGTCTAGCCAGACCTTCCAGGATTTTGCTGCACGAAATGGCAAATTTTGCAGCAAGAAATATCATATTTTGCGGCACAAACCTTTATTTATTGCAGCATTTTTGCGGGACATTTTGTGTTATCTCTGAGGTGTTAGATTGCCACATTGTAGGAAAGAGGTAGAATGCAAGGCTAAAAGAGAGTCAGGGTGTCATTATAATGTATCTTTTGTATTAATTTAATAGGAAGAATCCCGGATGTCTCTGGCTTGGCAGAACAGTTTTTCAATTTTGCCGCAAACAGATTTGCACTTCAGCCAAACAACCCAAAATGTACTTTTCACCGCCAACCCACCCCCTACCCTAGTTAACTGCTTGGTCGCTGCCACTTCCCCTCCAACCCTGCGGTGGCAGATCAGTCCCTCTAACGCAGGACGGATCCGACGCCGCAAGGTCCCTTTTTAGTTTTTTTTGTTTTTGTTTTCAGTCCCCCACCTCCAATTTTGAGAAAGCGGGGGACACCCCTGCAACCCCCAAGGCCGAAATACTGAACATAAGGAGCGGGTGACACCCCCGCAACCCCCGCTCCACATGTTCGGTATTTATAAAAATTGATCAAATGGTACTGGCGAAATAGATCAGGTAGTACCTTGAACAGAAGTGCTCTCCCGACAGTGTTCTGCAAGCTCCCAGCGCGTCCACTGTAAAATGCGACCCAAAAAACGCATTTCTATCCTGTTTGAGGAACAGAAATGCAAGTGACTTAGCAGCGGTTCATATACCTTAAAAAAATGCATGACCGGGACAAGGAAGACCCTGGGGATCATTATGAGGTTGCCGGTCCGGAAACAACGGTACTGGTAAACTTGCCACTACCGTTGTTTCCGGACCAGCAAACTACGAGTTCTGCGAGCGGGTGCCTTTCAGCCCGCCAGGTCTGACCTGCCGGGCGGAGCCGCAACCGCTCACAGACCTTGACGGATGCAGCAGCACTGTTGCACACAGTGCCGGTGCATCTGTCCTCCCCATTCCCATCGAGTCCAATTGGACTCGATGGGAATGGGGATTTTCTTTTTTCCAGCATCTGGCCGGAGGGACTGCCAGAAAAAAAATGACTCCGGCGCCAGCCATGCCGTTTTTACCGGCATGGCTACCGCCAGACTTGTAATGAGGCCCCCTGTCATGCAGTGGCACCCCCAGCTCTCGTGTGCGTAGGGTTGCCTACAATTTCTGCACATTTGAAAGTGCATCTTGCGTGGAAATTTAGGATGCACTTTTAAATTGGCAGAAATGCCCCTAATTTACTCAGAGGTGTAAAAGGCGATCTGAATGGGCGTGCATATAAAATACAAAAGGGACACCTGTATGGGCACATTTTAATAAAATGTGCCCATTCAAGTGTTCCTTGTGGATTGGGAGCAGGAAATCATGTCATCATTGTGGTCATTTGCTCTGTAACAAGAGGTGGCAAGTTAAGGTGGCTTTGCCTGAATTGTCTGACAACTTTCAGGGGTTTTGTTGCATTGCATTTTCACCTTAACATCCCTGCAACTAAAGAGTTTTCCTTGAATTTCAAAGGTTTTGTCACAAGTTATTGCTCACCTTTCACCTGAATATACAAACATATACAACATTCAATATACAATTAGTGTAATATTTTCGGTCAAAAACTATAATTACAGAACCCAATAAAAGTATTTGAGGTGCTACTAATTAAATGAAGTGTGGGTGGTAGTAGCTGTTCGATATAGCCACTAGAAAATAGATACTTCTGATTAGAAATGAAAAAGTAATGAAGAAAACATAAAAACACTGTTTTCTGCCTAGTCGCACTAGTTTTTCCATAGAGAAAAAAACGCAGTTAGTTTTTCAACAGCCATAGCGTGTAAACCGATTGGCAGATTTGGACTAAGTAACACATATTTTAAGGAAGTGGATCAAATATGCACCACATACCAATTCATTGTACATGCTCCATGCCATACATGCATAACTTGAAATGTGCAGACGTATAATTAAACCTTCCGTAAAAATTAGTAATATCATCGTTATGTCTACAGTTAAATATTTACTTTCGAATCGTCATTTCTTTTGTAACAGTTTTTTTGTGTGCATATTAACCAAATTAGAATTCTTAGATTATATAAGATCACAATGCACATGGGCACGTATTATCTTTTGTATATGATTATTTTTTTATAAAACTTGTCATTTAGAAAAGAATGTGCTCATGTAATGTTATTACAGAAAGGAGAATTAGAAATTTAAATGTGAATATTGAATATTTTCATAACACTTACTATTAAACATGTTTTTACTTCTTCTATTCTTATTTTCTTTTACTACTACATAGACGTAGTATATTACGTTTGAAATAACTGAAATAGATTTACCAGAATCAGGTACGTTCCCTGCAAATAAGTATTGTAATAATTTACTAATACATGAAATTTAAACCATTTGTATAACATTACATACTTTTATTTTAAACTGTATAAATTGAGAAGTACTACAAATGAATGCTCCACATGTAATCATATCATACTTCTGTATCAGTTGTGAAAGGTCAGGAATGAAACTCGGACACAGATGCTTCATGATTTTGGACAACATAAGCTTTTATTAAACAGAAATGGATGTGGAAAATGCCTCTCTGTCCCTGTTCAAAAAGGAAAATGCTGAACTCCAACTCAAAAGTTCCAAGAGGATAAAGTTCACCATTCCAGAGGGAGATCCCCTTCCCCTGCATTTATCTTCATTCAACTTTATACTTGTCTCTTTAAGTTCCTTTCAATCAAATATGTCAACTATACAAAACAGCTTGGCTGACAGTTCATTCTTGATAGACCACCTGGTATGCTCCCCTGCCAGGTTTCTTCTCACTCCTTGATATCTCTCATTCACACTCTTTAGTGACTTCCTGATGTATCCTTCTCAGAACTTTATCATGCATTGTGTTTTATAAATTGTCCAAGTTGGTTTCACCCGGTATACTCTTCTGCCGGGTTATTTTCATATGCCATTACTTATTTCCATTAGCTACAAACACTTATGACTTGCCCTGCCTAGTATACTCTCCTGCAAGGGATTTTCCTAAAAACAAACATGTGTTCTATTGTACAAAACACTTGTAGCTTGGAATTTCTAGTGTACTCTCCTTCCGGGGCTTTTCTTAAATGCAAACTCTTGTTCTCATACACAAAATACTTGTGACTTGAAATGCCTGGTATGCTCTCCTTATAGGGCTTTCTTATATGTGTATTTCTTACACTTGCAAACGTGACACGTTCTTATCTTTGTTCTGCTCTGGTTCTTTAAATAATATATGTTCGTTCTTTCTTATTTACTTAATTTATGTCTGTTCACTTTCGGTCCCATTGCCGAAATGCCCCGGTGTCCCCTCTTCCCTCAGGTGGACTCACCTGTAAGCTTAAGAAATATGGTACTTTTCGTTCTCTCTTATTTACTTCATTTACTTCTGTTCACTTTCAGTCCCATTGCCAAAATGCCCTGTTGTCCCCTCTTCTCTCAGGCTGACTTACCGGTATGCTGTAATGGGAATGGCTTTTCTCGCAGTGAACCTGCAGCAGCTCATTAGGATCTTGCTTCATTCCTTCAGGCTTGCCACCTCTGCTTCGTGATTCCTGTCCTTTCCACAGCCCTCGTCCAACTATTCTGTGGTACCTTAGGCTCCAGCAATGCGGATGCTGTTCTTTGGCACAGCTGCATGCCAGGAGGCTATCCTCCCTCCTATGGCATTCCCGTGGTATAACTGTCTCTGTAATCTGCTCCTCCCGGTTTCTCCTGTTAGTTAGCTCCATGGACCTCGTGCTCGCCCAGCAGCCCCATGGTCAGCATAAAAAGGACTTGACTCCTCTCTGTCAGCTAGCTTTGCTGTTTAAATGTCCCAATGGCTAGTACGCGCTCCCAACAATTAGATCGTGATGTATGCTCTGGGTCGTCATTGATCTTCACAAATCAGCTCAGCTTTCTCGTGGCAGTACTTCTATCTTTAGAAGAAGTGAAGTTAGTTTGAGATAACTTAAAAGCAGAGTTTACGGACGTGTTCTCAGCAGTTTTAAATGTCCAGTTTGATGATTGTATGTGGAACTTGAAGAGGTATTTTCAGTAGTTTTGGAGAGGGGTTGAGGAGAGCTATGACAGTAAGCCATAAATGATTGGGCAATGGAAGGGGGACACCATGGGCCTCATTATAAGTGAGCCAGTCTGGAAATAAAGATGCCAGTAACAACGTTACTGTCTCTTTTTCCAAACTGGCTCACTTCGAATCTGCCAGTAGGGGCTGTGAACTACTGGCAGGCCTGACCTGCCAGGATTTCAGGCCCCTACCGGCAGATTTTTCACTGATGCACCGGCACCATTACTAATGGAACTGCTGCTTCAGGGTTCCCATTTTCGTGGAGTCGTATGAGACACCACAGGAATGGGAACTTACTGTTCCTCGGCTGCCTGTGATATTCCGGTAGCACTGGGATGTCAGGTGGTGGAAACGGTAAAACGAGGTTGCCGGTATCAGCAGCCTACCGGCAACCTCGTAATGAGGCCCAAATGTCTCATCCAATGATGCCAGGACATTCCCTTCTTGGTTATCTCCGCCTATGTGGTCCTCCCTCATATATCTGCCTCCAGGGTCAGGATCAGGTAGCGGCTGCCCTCCGCTTGCCACATGGGGGAAGCCTCCACTGGGAAATGAGTGATGATACCATCAGATTCATCACACAGTTTATTGCTCCATGCCATGGTGTTATTATTTTAAGTGTAATAAAATGAAATATGTATCAGAAGAAGTCAGTGAAAATATTCAAACTTATTTAATCAGTAATGTCACATTTGATGTAATTATTGATCTCATCAGTGATGTGATGTATGATGTAATTAGTGATATCACCAATGATGCCATCAGTGATGTCATCTGTGATCTCAGCATGGTGGTCATATGCTGCACAAAGAGAGGGCAGATATTTAACGTGGAATTGCTCAAAATGGCCTTCAGCCATGGCCAATGGCCATGGCCGAACATGTTGCATATTTTCTTGAGGTCTCACTAGCTATGGCCTCAGCCGTGGCCTCTATGAGTGTTGCAGTAATATCTTTCCTATAGGACCACTAGCCATGACCACTGTAAATGTCAAACCATTACTTTGTTACCAAACACCCATTGCCCCTTGCCCAGTAGATGTAGGCACTGCAGATGTTAAAACCTTTTTTTCTAACTCCTTATTCCCGCAATAACAGAAATTCCTGTGGTAGAGTAACAGTTTGCCGATTCATGTGATAACGGGAACAATTGGTTACAATTAAAAAGTCTTCCATAGCCTCACAGGCACTCAACATGTGTCCCCCTTCATTATTCTAGGCCCCCTCACTCCATTCAATTGCTTTTTCCCTCCCTAACCCCTATCACTCATTGCTTCGTGTGGTTCGCATTTTTTTCTGAGTGTGTCCTGCAGCATTGCCATTGTAATCTCGTGAGATTCCTGTGGTCTTCACTGTAAACCAAAAATGTTCTACTCATAACTGGGCCTCCTCGAAACGGCGGTGGTGACAGAGCAAAACAACTTGGTAAGCTGGTCAGCCCAATGGTTGGCCAAGGGACACTTCAGAGAAAGCTTACTTGTAGGTTTTGATGAAGGTGCTGAGAATAGTTGGCCCACTATTCTAATGGGTCAAAGCGTCTTCGCGGAGCTTCTACAACGACCAGATGCAGAGGGGTCCCACGGGACGACAGCGGGCTCAGGGTGCCAAACCTTCCAGCGGTTCACCAGCGGTTCCTCGACTCGGCTTCTTAGTTTCAGGATACATGGATCCTATCCTTCGTCAGTGAGAACTCCAGAGATCGCCATGTTATGGGTGTTTTCAGCCTTCTCTTAACCAAAGTGTCCTTCGCGCCAAAATGGAGCGGACCCAATGGGAGATCTGCTCACAAACACACACTCCATACGTGGACCAATCATGGACCACGGTGGTCCCAGTCATTCACAGCACTCCAGACTCCCTGGCACCCAGGTTGTGTATAGGGGACAGACACCCCAACCCATATCCTGGAGGCACACACACAAGGCATGCAGGAGCCCGCGAAAGCTTGGCGTTTCGCGGGAAACTGCATGTCCAAATAAGGACTGACCCGGGTCGACTCGACCTGGGGAAGGTGAAGGGGCAAGATGGCCAAAAGACAGGACAACGAACCTTGTGGCACGGCCTTTTTGAAACCAGGCCACCTATTTGTGCCACACGCAGTTAACTTGGTTAACATGGCAGGAAAAGGGTTAAAATTAATTCGAAAAGATAGCTGCCACCAACCCTGTCCATGACACATCTGCACATCACACAAAAAGTCCATCGGGAGTATCTAGGGCCTTTGGAAAATGACTACAGACCCAAGTACACTGTACTGGAAGGTACATTGTGTACTTGTTACATGTTGCAGAAAAGTTGCAACATTGGAAAAGGACTAAGGCAAACAAAGTCTCCCAGTACTGACTTTTTTAAGGGCATGTTAGTTTCCCCATTAAAAGTGAGCGGAATCCCAGAGGAGTGCATCTGAAGGCTGTGTTCTCTGGCAAAGTCAGTCTATGGTGTCTAAACAGCAGCAAGAAGTCTGGGGGTGTTCACACAGAGGGAAAATTACATACAATTATGAAATCTTTCCTAACACTTGCCCCTCCCAGACTAATGACAGAGGAAACTAATCCACCCCTGGATGAGTTTCTTGTTCAGGTTGGTTAAACATTCTGGACAACCCATCAGCATTGCTACGTTGGACACCTGGCCTATGCTCAATAGTGAAGTCAAAGCTTTGCAGACCTATGGACCACCTAAGCAACTTTGGATTCTCTCCCTTCATGTTCATTAGCCACTTTAAGGGCTTATGGTCAGTTTGCACAGTGAAGTGGGTCCCAAAGAGAAAACATTATTTCTCTACTGTGGACCATCTGAGTTATCTGTCCTTAAGCTGGCGACTAATGAAGCCAATAGGATGTTCTTTACCCTTCTCATCTACTTGTGATAGTACAGCTCCTATCCCAGTGTCAGAGCCATCTGTCTGCACAATAAAAGGTCTTTGGTAATCAGGGGCCCAGGGGACAGAGGCCTGGCACAAGGAGTCTTTTAAGCCATTGAAGGCCTTCTCAAAGTCTTCAGACAAAGATACCTTCTATGGTTTCTTTGGAGTGGTGAGAGCAGTCAGAGGGGCAACTATGGTGCCATAGTCTGCCATGAAATTTCTGTAATACCCAGTGCGTCCTGAAATGGCTCTCACTTGGGTCTGAGTAGTGGGGGTAGGCCAGTCTTGTACTGCTTGTACTTTACCGGGTAGAGGCTGTATCCTCCCTCCACCTACTTCATGTCCAGGGTAGACCACTGATCATTGTCCAATCTGGCACTTACTGGCCTTTATGGTCAAGTGGGCCTTCTGAAGAGCCTGTAACACAATTCTAAGGTGTTTCACATGGTCTTCCCAAGTGGCACTGAAAACTGCTATATCATCCAGATATGCAAGACAGAATTCATCCAACCCATTCAACACATGATCCACAAGCCTATGGGAAGTGGCAGGGGCATTCTTCAACCCAAAAGGCATTACCCTGAACTGGTAAAGACCCTCTGGTGTTGAGAAAGCTGTCTTCTCCTTGGCATGTTCTGCAAGAGCTATTTGCCAATAGCCTGCAGTGAGGTTAAATGTGCTGAGGTATTTGGAGGCACCCAAAGTATCCGCCAGCTCATCTGTTCTAAGTAGGGGGTGTGCATCTGTCTTAGTGACAGCATTCAGAGCCCTGTAGTCCACACAGAACCTCAACTCAGAAGTACCTGCTTTTGGAACAAATACCACTGGGCTGGACCAAGGACTACAAGAGGGTTCAATCACTTCAAGATCCAACATTTTTTGACCTCTGCCTTAATGTAAGACCTTACTTTGACATTCTGTATCCCCTAATCTTTGGTAGGTACACTATCTCCTGTGTCAATGTCATTTTTGCACCAAGGTGTCAAACCAGGGGACTGTGAGAACAAGGGGGAAAACTGGCTAAGCAAACTTTTCACCTCTGCTCGCTGATCAGAAGTCAGGTGAGGGGCCACATGGACACCCTCAATGGAGCTGTCTGAAGGCCTACTTTGGAACAGGTCAGGGAGAGGTTCTGACTCCTCTTCCTCAAGATCTGAAGCCAGTAGTAGTGCAGCGATTGCAACTCTTGGGATGAAAGCCTTCAGTCTATTCACATGGAACACTTTAGGAGCCTGTCCAGCCCTTCCAAAGGTCCACTAAATAGTTGACCTCACCCAGTGACTCCACCACTGTGTAAGAGCCTGGCCATTTGTCCTGCAAAGCTCTAGGCCTTATAGGATTCATGATCAGGACTTTCTGACGATGTGTGAAAATGATGAGGGAGGCTTTCTGGTCATACCAATGTTTCACCAGTGCTTGCCCTGCCTTGAGCTTCTCACTAGCCAGACCCATCAGGAGTACCATCCTTTTTCTGAGCCCTAGCACATAATCCACTACGTTGGTAGTAATAGGGATAGTGGGCATCTCCCATAACTCCTTGCCTATGGCCCAGGGTCCCCTTACAGGGTGACCAAACAGAAGTTCAAAGGGGCTGAAGCCAACACCCTCTTGTGGTACCTTTCTGTAGGCAAACAGTAAGCATGGTATCAGAAGAACCAATTTTCTTCTTTGGGGTTCTTCCAGAGCCCAATCATGCTTTTCAAGGTTCTGTTAAACCTACTGTTAAACCTTTCCACTAGACCATTCATGTGTGGGTGGCATATGGATGAAAACGTATAGGTGTCATGACCACTTTGAGGGGGGACAAGTTGTGCAACAAGCAGGCTCCCACCAGAACCCTGAGGGCCTTAAAACCACTGCAAAAGGGCTCCTGGAGCCAGTCATGGCGCCTTTGGCACCAGGCGCACATGTAGGAAGGAAGGGCTGTTCAAACTAGGTCCCATTTATGTACATGGGCCTTTAAATCCAACATGGAAGCCCCCACACAGTCTAGTGTTTTGGGTGTGGCAGGCCTGGAACTACTTTCCCTGGTACTACTTTACCTCGGCTATATAAACCACACCCTGACTGCAGAACATGCTTTGTGTTATTCTGCACCCAGCAGCATGGTGCTCACTGTGTCCAGCTCCTGGTCTTCAGCATCTTCCTGTAATCCTGCAAGAACAAGAACAAGATTATTCTGTCTTAACTGAGGAAACACCACCCAGCACTTAGCATCTCAACTGGGCTGCAATCTGTGGAAACCGAGAGAAGAAGAAACATCACTCACCTGTGAGTACTAGCTTAAGGATTTCCGGCAAACCGCTACCACAGCTACTGTTCGAACATTGCGACCTGCAATAACGAGAAAGGGAAAAACAATATTAGAACGCGTGCTTCCAAAACATCGAATTCCATCAGTCTTACCTGAATTCCATCGCGCTACGCCACGCTTCGATCCGGAGCACCGCAGCAACATCTGCAAAGGAAAAGAGACATATTCAGGTTCGCTTTTAATATTAAACAACCGCACAGCGCTGTACTACCTTAATGGATTCCGGGGCCTGTTTTTCATCACGCACTCATCCACTTGCAGCACAAGAGCGGCCTGTGAGGAGAAGAAGAAGAAAACACAGGTTAGCTTCAAAAGACAATAAAGGCACTGCGCTTTGCACTTTCTCTTACCTAGAAACGTGCCTCTCCATCCGGCACGCCAGCATCAAGACCTTCGCACCCGAAAAGAAGGAGATAAATGCATTAACGAATTCCCACCATAAACAGAACAAAGACTTACAATTAACAAACCTACCCGCCTACCAGCAGATTCGGGGTCACAGCAGGCCTGGACCCAAGGAATGCATACTGCACCAGTGAAGCAACTCGGGAAACTCGCCAACAAACATCAAGCGCCCCTGCACAAGAAACGCAGGACAGATAGCTTAACCTACAAATAACTAAGGTGAGAAAAGAACCCAGTGGGAAGGGAATCGGTCAGAGGGAGGTGGGAGATTCACCCATTAGAGACAGTTATCACAAATCCTCCCTTCTGTAATTGCAGATTCCTTATTCAGCCCGTGGCAACTAAGTGTCCAGGGTTCCAGATCGCAGAGCCTTCCAGACGCCCCCGGGGATATCAGGTGAGCATAACAGAACACAAAGCCTTTAAACCTTATCCACCTGAGCGTCATGGAGACATCTGAAACTGATCAGTTAGCCCAGCTTTTGGGACAATTACGCGCCAAAGTACACGCAGCCCGGCAGGAAACAAATGCCTTAAGTGAGAGTTAATAGTCACAAAAGACTGTACTGATGAACTAAGCAAACAGCTACTACAAACACAGGCGGGGCAGGTTCCATTACCCGGATTCACCCCATCCGTCGCTACACCATCATCAGTCAATCCAGTACAGATAACGTTGCCGGGAACAGTACCCCTGGCACCACCAGAACGGTTTAATGGAGACCCCAGAAGGTACGCAACATTCATGAACCAGTGCCGCCTTCATTTTTTTTGTAGCCCTGGGGCTTTCCCAAAGGACCAGGCGAGGATGACCTTTGTGTTATCATATTTGAGTGGAAGTGCCGCAGACTGGTCGGTACCTTTAGTGAGCCAGGATGACCCTTTACTGCAGAACTTCAGGGGTTTTCAACAGGAGATGGAAACGTTATTTGCCCGACAATTGCATGGACAAGCTCTTGATAACGAACTCCTGTCCCTCCACCAAGGGAATCAAGATTTGCTGACTTATATTGCCACCTTTAATAGACTGGTTGTAGAAGCGTGGTGGCTAGAAGATAAAAGAACCACGTTTTTTCATCGGGGCCTACGAGGAGACCAGAAGGATGTCCTTGCTCAAGTGGTAGACCCACCTAAACACTGTGCAGAGTTTATCAACCTGGTAGTTCAGTTGGACCACAGATTGCAGGATCGAAGAACAGACCGAAGTAGACTCGAAAATCGTGCCATGTACGTACGTTCAAAAGATAATGTTCAACGTCCATCAGAAAATACCACAGAACCCATGCAGATTGGAGGAGTCGACCCCCTTTAAACAAGGTTGAAAGAGACAAGAGGAGACAGCTACAGTTATGCCTATACTGCAGTAAATCAGGTCACTACCTCAAAGAATGCCCAGTGAAACCTCCAAGGAAGGTGGTAGGCGCTACAGAGAAAGAAGATGATGGAAAGGAATTGGAAAACTACCAGGCCCGGCAAGCATAGAGGTACTCATGTCGAGCGAGAAGGATGAGTCACAGACCTCACATTTCGTCCTACCAGTAAACTTGATCAATCACCAACGACCCTCACGGATGCATGCCATAGAGGCATATATAGACAGCGGAGCAGTTGGTAATTACATAGATTGAGATCTGGCAACAGAAATGGGACTTCCCTAATGCACAAAACCAACAACTGAAAAGGTAACTACTGCTGACGGTACAGAAATTGCTTCGGGACCAGAAACCCAATGCACAACAGAATTAACCCTTCTGTGTCAGGATGGACATCAAGAAGCAATCACGTTTGACTTCATCAAAGCTCCTCAGTTCTAGTTGATCTTAGGGATGCAATGGTTAGTAACTCACAATCCCCAAATAGACTGGCGTGAAAAGTGACTGACCTTTTCCGACGAATGCGCCCATGTTTGCTACCCGAAATCTATACCACAGCCAAACCTGAAATCTGTTCAAGGAATAGCATCGGGGATCGCAGAACCAATGGACACCTTACCAAAAGAATATCAGGATTATCAAGATGTTTTTCAAAAGGAACAGGCTAACACATTACCGCCACATAGGCCCTTTGACTGTCAAATCGACCTGATACCTGGCGCACAGGTTCCTTGTGGTCGAATTTATGCACTTACAGAAACCGAATATCTCCACTTGAAGACCTATCTGGATCAATACCTGGCTCATGGGTTTATCCGCCCATCAAAGTCACCGGCAGCCTCTCCCTTATTCTTCGTACCCAAGAAGGAAGGAGATTTGAGGACTTGCATCGAATACCACGCACTTAATCAAATCACAGTAAATAAACGCTACCCTTTACCCCTTAACCCGAAACTTTTGGACCAAGTCAAGGATGCCCGAATCTACACCAAACTAGACCTCAGAGGAGCATACCACCTTGTTCGTGTTAAGAAAGGGGATGAATGGAAAACCGCGTTTCGCACCAACTATGGCCTGTACGAATATCAGGTAATGCCTTTCGGGCTGTGCACCGCTCCCGCAGCGTTCCAATACTTCATGAATGATGTATTACGGGAATTAATCGATGTCTGTGCCCTGGTCTATATTGATGACATCCTGGTGTATTCCCCTTCTGAAAGAGAGCATGCGGAACATGTTCGCTCAGTCCTTGCAAAAATTCACCAGCACAAATTGTACGCTAAACTCGAGAAATGCTCCTTCCAGGTCACCGAAGTTGAGTTCCTTGGTTATGTTCTCTCGCCAAAGGGAGTCAAGATGGATTTACACAAAGTAGATGCCATCCTTAATTGGCCGTCACCTTCTTCACTTAAAGGAACCCAAAGCATGCTCGGCTTTGGGAATTTTTATCGCCGATATATTCCAGATTTCTCACGGATAGTCCACCCAATTACATCGTTCCTGAGAAAAAAAAATAATAATTCCAATGGACTGAAGAGGTGGAACAGGCTTTTCAAGAACTCAAGAAAAGATTCACCTCCATGCCAATTTTACGACATCCTCACCCTGATCTCCCCTATGAAGTGGAAATTGATGCTTCCAGCGTAGCTATGGGAGCAGTTCTCTCTCAAAGAGATTCAGAGACAGGCCAATTACACCCGTGGCCTTTTGGTCATGTACATTCTCACCACCAGACCTTAACTATGCAATTACAGACAAAGAAGTGTTGGCAATGAAATCAGCCTTCAAAGCCTGGCGGCAGTATCTATTAGGTGCCAGACATACCATCACAATAATCACAGATCACCGAAACCTTCAATACCTAAAGTCAGCAAAAGCCCAATCGTCACGACAGTTGTGGTGGGCTCTATTCTTCGCAGAATATGATTACATGATAACATACCGACCAGTAGTTCGGAATGGGAAGGCTGATGCCTTGTCTCATATGGGTGTTGAAGAGAAAACGAACAGCACCCTGGACCCTGTTGCCATCATCCCAAGTGATAAACTACTGGGACTCACTACCACATTGACTCTGAGTGAACTTCAAGATAAGATTCGAACCTTAATAAACCCCGAGATCTTGCATAAATGGAATTCCCAAAATGAACATCACATGGTTCTGGATGGATTACTCTACTTCAGGGAACGACTATATCTACCAAGTAAATATCTGCAAGAATTGGTCATGTCTGGTTATCACGATTCTCTGATCGAAGGCCATCCCAGAATTGCTAAGACTCTAGCCAAGGTTAAACTGAATTATTGGTGGCCAACCTGGCGTAAGGACATTGCTCGATTCATTCTATCCTGTGGGATATGTGCACAGAATAAATCACAAAAACAGAAACCAGCTGGCCTCCTACAACCACTGGATATTCCACTGGTTCCCTGGAATACTCTTTGTCTTGATTTTGTTATGGACTTACCTCCCTGTCAAGGTTTTAATACCATTCTGGTGGTTGTGGACCTGTTCTCTAAAATGGCACATTTCATTCCATTCAATAGACTTCCTAACGCTACCGGTCTGGCAAAAGCATTTCTTGAACAGATTATATAACTGCATGGTTTACCCTCATTCCTAATCTCAGATCATGGAAGCTAATTTGTATCCAACTTCTGGAGGAAATGTTGTACCATGGCACAAATCGATGTTCGATTATCCACTAGCCATTACCCCCAAACGGATGGACAAACAGAAAGAGCAAACCAGACATTAGAACAGTATCTACATTGCATGCTGCATCAAGTGGAAGAGAATTGGAAAGACTTGTTATGGATAGCGGAATACGCATACAATAACTCCATACACACCAGAACAGGACAAAGCCCGTTCTACACAATATACGGAAGACATCACATACCTCTGAACTAGACTCCCCCACGACCTTGGAAATGCCAGTGGTAAAGTCTCTACAAACAAGCATAACCCAAGCCTTCAAAAGGGCAAATGAACATTTACTGCAAGCCAAAGACAGACAAAAAGAATTCTCGGATGGGCATTGAAAGAAATCTCCCGATTACCAAGTTGGAGACGAAGTCTGGTTGGCATCAAAACATGTGACCTTTCGTCCAAGATATCTAGGACCCTATACCATCGAATCAGTGATAAATCCGGTGGCCGTCAAGTTAGCCTTACCACCAAGCATGCAAATTCATCCGGTGTTCCATGTGTCACTTGTAAAACCTGTACAACCAGGAACCCGACTCTTAACACCACCAAAACCTGTGCTAGTTGATGGAGAGCTTGATTTTGAAGTTAAAAACATCCTGGATTCGAAACATACCAGATCTAAGTTATACTATTTAGTGGACTGGAAAGGGTATGGGCCTCAAGACAGAACTTGGGAACCAAGTGAACATATTCACGCACCACGTCTGATTAAGAGGTTTCACCTGGATAACCCCACCAAATCCAGACCGGACAGGAAGAACACCATGAGAGGGGCCTTGGGAGGAGTGCTGTCATGACCACTGTGAAGGGGCACACATTGTGCCACAAGCAGGCTCCCACCAGAACACTGAGGGCCTTAAAACCACTGCAAAAGGGCTCCTGGAGGCAGTCCTGGTGCCTTTGGCACCAGGCTCATATGTAGGAAGGAAGGGCTGCTCAAACTAGGTCCCATTTATGTACATAGGCCTTTAAATCCAACATGGAAGCACCCACACAGTCTAGTTCTAAGAACCAATCTATGCGGTCTAGTGTTTTGGGTGTGGCAGGCCTGGAACTACTTTCCCTGGTACTACTTTACCTGGGTTATATAAACCACACCCTGACTGCAGAACAAGCTTTGTGTTGTTCTGCAACCAGCCGCGTGACGCTCACCGTGTCCAGCTCCTGGTCTTCAGCATCTTCCTTTAATCCTGCAAGAACAAGAACAAGATTATTCTGTCTTACCTGAGAAAACACCACCCAGCACTCAGCATCTCAACTGGGCTGCAATCTGTGGAAACCGAGAGAAGAAGAAACATCACTCACCTGTGAGTACTAGCTTAAGGACTTCTGGCGAACTGCTACCACAGCTGCTGTTCGAACATTGCGACCTACAATAACGAGAAAGCGAAAAACAATATTAGAACACGCGCTTCCAAAACATCGAATTCCATCAGTCTTACCTGAATTCCATCGCGCTACGCCACGCTTCCATCCGGAGCACCACAGCAACATCTACAAAGGAAAAGAGATATATTCAGGTTTGCTTTCAATATTAAACAACCGCAGAGCGCTGTACTACCTTAACAGATTCCGGGGGCCTGTTTTTCATCGCGCTCTCATCCACTCGCAGCACCACAGCGGCCTGTGAGGAGAAGAAGAAGAAAACACAGGTTAGCTTCAAAAGACAATAAAGGCGCTGCGCTTCGCGCTTTCTCTTACCTAGAAACGTGCCTCTGCATCTGGCACGCCAGCATCTAGACCTTCGCACCCGAAAATAAGGCGATACAGACATTAATGAATTCCCACCATAAACAGAACAAAGACTTACAATTAACAAACCTACAAGCAGATTCGGGGTCACAGCAGGCCTGTGCCTAAGGAAGGCGTACTGTACCAGTGAAGCAACTCAGGCAGCTCGCCAACAAACGTCAAGCGCCCCTGCACAAGAAACGCAGGACAGATAGCTCACCCTACAAATAACTAAGGTGAGAAAAGAACCCAGTGGGAAGGGAATCGGTCAGAGGGAGATGGGAGATTCACCCATTAGGGACAGTTATCACAAATCCTCCCTTCTGTAATTGCAGATTCATTATTCAGCACTGGGCAACTACGCATCCAGGGTTCCAGATCTCAGAGCCTTTCAGATGCCCCCGGGTATATCAGGTGAGCATAACAATAGGTGACACTACATTCCTTCCACATGGCCTGCATATACTTTGACATAAAGTTGCTGCCCTTATCAGACACAACTTCTTTAGGGAAGCCAACCCTAGTAAATATGCCAAGTAAAGCTTTTGCAACTGACTTTGCAGTCACAGCCTTCAATGGGATGGCCTCAGGGTACCTGGTGGCATGGTCGACCAGCACCAGGATAAACCTATTGCCTGAGGATGTTTGGGGGAGAAGGGGACCAACAATGCCAATCCCTACCCTCTCAAATGGTACACCCACCACAGGGAGTGGTACCAATGGAGCTTGAATTGTGGATCCACTCTTACCAGATAACTGGCAGGTGGCACAACTCCTGCAGTGAATTTCTACTTGCACCCCCATCTTGGGCCAGTAGAAGTGCATGGATAACCTTTGCTTGGTTTTCTTGATTCCAAGGTGACCAGCAAGGGGCACTTCATGCGCTAGCTGCAGGAGGAAGGGTCTTACAGCAAGGGGAACCACCACCCTTCTATGGTCTCCTTCTGTAGACTCTGTAGGCTCACTGTACAGGAGCCCACCTTCCCAATAAATTCTATGTGTCCCAGGAGGTTCACCCTCAAGCTGAGCACAGGCCTGTCTCCTTAGGCCTTCCAGGGATGGGCACTCACGTTGGCCTTTACTGAATTCTTCTCTGTCAAGACCACCTTCCACTAACAAGTCTTTTAGTTCAGGATGGCCATTTGGATCAAATACTTCAGGCAACACCTCTACCTCATCAGGTTCTGATGTTTGACCAACTACCTCCACCTCAGTGGTAGGTGAGTTACGGGGAATATTCTCTTTCCCTCTTTTGGTTTTTCTGACTCCTTTAGCTTTGGGTTTCCCCTTTGGCTGGGTCATTGCAGTGGTCTTGGCCAGTGCTGCCCTTGTTTGAGACCTTGTGCAGGGTCTTTCAGCTGTATGTCCCACAAGCCCTAAAGCTCTGAGATCATTTCTCAGCAAGACCTTTCATGGGACATCTCTCAAAATGCTCACAAGAATCCTGACTGCTGTACCATTTATAGTAAGATTTACAGGTATTATTGGGAACTGGGGAGGTGGGTCATGAGCCAACTTAGTGGCCATCAGAGGAGCTCTGGCAACTTCCTCTGGATCTACCAAGGTAGAGTCCACTACTTTTCGACTAAACCCACTATCCCTAAGAGCTGGAGTATCCACCCCCTTGATCAGCACACTGTCCTTAAAGTAGTGCTTGGTATTATCTGGAATCCTAGCATAAGCCTCTGAGACTCTAGGCTCCCAGGAACCCAGGGAACCTAAAACTACCTCAGAATCCATCCCACTGGGGAAGGAATCTGAGGAGAAGGATGCTCCTGTAATCCCATCTTCCTCATAGGAGGAGAAGGCCAGATTAGCAGAGTGGACCCCTATGGCTAGCTTCTTAGAATATATCTCCTTTGAATCTGCCAAATGCTGCTTAAGCTCCGGGGAACAAGTTGCAAAAATATGTTCAAGCATGAAAAGATATATCATGTCTTCAAAGGTGGAGACCTTATAACCTTCAACCCAGCCAGTCAAGTTTTTTAAGGATTCAGTTACATAAGACACCCAAGTACCACCTTATTTCTTTTTGTACTCTCTGAATCTCTTTAAGTATTGGGCAGGAGTCTTTCCAAACTTTAAGATGAGAGTTTTCTTCAACATTGCAAAATCTGCTCTTAGCTTTTGACCTTTCCATAATGGCACTACAGCCAGAATGGTGCAGTCTGCTAAGTAACCATGCAATCTTATCAGCATTGTCAACCTGTTGCACTTCACATGCATACTCAAAAGTATTCAGCCAGTCCATAATGTCATTCTTTTCATCATACACACTGAGCAGATCTTTAGGAAACCTTGGATGAGAGGAGGACCCAGACCAATGTCCAGGATCCTTAGATCCATTGGAAACTTGAAGCTTGGCCAGTTCCAACTGGTGATCCCTGTCCTTATGTTTTTCTGCCTGCTCTATCTTCAGCTTGGCCATGTTAAATTCAAGCTCCTTCTACCTAAACAGCAGTTCTTGCTTCTTGAATTCAAGCATGGCCTCAGCATCAGCACTGGCAGCGGAAACATTGGACATCACATCATCTAAATCCTCAAGGGTCCCATTGATAAGTGCAGCGACAGACTTGTCAGGTCTGCCAGTGAGAGCAGCCCCACCACCTTCTGCACTTTCCTTAGGAGCTATGGCACCGAGTTGTGACTCTTGCCATTCCATCATTCTTTGACGCATTTCCATTTTTGTGCCTTGAGGAGGTAAACCCCTCTCAGCACACATCTTTCTTAATGTTTCAGATTTAGAAGCATTTAAGGTTAACAAGGTACTTGTTTCCATATTGTTAGATAGGTTTATGGCCTTTTTCAGTTATGCTACAACAATTCACTATGTGTCCTGGGTAGGAATAACTTGAAATGACTCCACTAGTGTGCAACACTGGATACCTTCAGTCCAATCCCACCGCCAAACTTCGTCAGTTCAGTCCACTTCACTTGCACGTTCGAACACGATAAAATGGACGTCTCTGCAGCTTTCAGTTCCAAAGATACAGTGATGAGTCCCAAATGGGACAGTGGCGATTTCTCCGCTCTGGGTGGATGAATCGACCCAGTTTCACTGCAGCAGGCTTCAGGGGCAAGAGGGTCACAAATGCAGCGCACTTGCATGGGTTGTTGCCACGGCAGGGCAACACGGTAACCGTGTATGCTCTGTTCCAGGCGCACTCGTCTCCCTTCAGACTTGGGTATGACGAGGGTACGGAATTCGGTGTGAGGGTGCCGTGGACACAGAGCTAGCAGTATACCAAGTTTCGAGGGCCTCCTCGAAACAGCCCAGGGACACTTCGAGAAAGCTTACTTGCAGGTTTTGATGAAGGTGCAGAGAATAGTTGGTCCCACTTTTCTAATGGGTTGAAGCGTCTTCGCAGACCTTCTACAATGACCAGATGCAGAGGGGTCCCACGGGACGACAGCGGGCTCAGGGTGTCAAACCTTGCAGCGGTTCACCAGCGGTTCCTTGACTCGGCTTCTTAGTTTCAGGATACTTGGATCCTATCCTTCGTTCAGTGAGAACTCCAGAGATCGACATGGTATGTGTGTTTTCAGCCTGCTCTTATACAAAGTTCCCTTCGCGCCAAAACGGAGAGGACCCAATGGGAGATCTGCTCGCAAACACACAATCCATGCGTGGACCAATCATGGACAACAGTGATCCCAGTCATTCACAGGACTCCAGACTCTCTGGCACCCAGGATGTGTATTGGGGACAGACACCTAAGCCCACATCCTGGAGGCACACACACAAGCCATGCAGGAGCCTGCGAAAGCTTGGCATTTTGCGGGAAACTACATGTCCAAATAAGGACTTGCCAGGGTCGACTCAACCTGGGGAAGGTGAAGGGGCAAAATGGCCAAAGGACAAGACAAAGAACCTCGTGGCATGGCCTTTTTGGAGCCAGGTCACCTAAACGTGCCAACGTGGTTAACGCGGTTAACATGGCAGGAAAGGGTTAAAAATAATGCGAAAGGATAGCTGCCACCAGCCCTGTCCATGACACATCTGCACATCTCACAAAAAGTCCATCGGGAGTATCTAGGGCCTTTGGAAAATGACTACAGTCCCAAGTACACTGTACCGGAAGGTACATTGTGTACTTGTTACACGTTGCAGAAAAGTTGCAACATTGGAAAAGGACTAAGGGAAACAAAGTCTCCCAGTACTGACTGTCTTAAGGGCATGTCAGTTTCCCCATTAAAAGTGAGTGAAAGCCCAGAGGAGTGCAGCAAAAGGTTGTGCTTCTCTGGCAAAGTCAGTCTATGGTGTCTAAACAGCAGCAACAAGTTTTGGGGTGTACACATGGAGAGAAAATTACATACAATTATGAAATCTTTCCTAACACCAGTAAATTATTGTAAAGGTTTACCATATCCATAGCGTTACTGCATCTAATGATTACTTTAGTTTAAATGTCCCTTATTTCTTTTGCATTTGCCGTTCATTTCCTGCCCCTGCACCATGTATTCATTCATTACAGTGTAGCTAGTACCCTTGCAAATTGGACGACTGCGAGCTCTCGTACCGGCTACATCCTGCATTCTGTAGGCAACCTAACAACTTGTATGAGTATAAAATAAAGAAGGCTGCTTTTGTCCTTTGCGAATAAGTGATAGTAGGAATCAATCTAGACCAGTGCAACAGCAGAAATAACAGTGTTTTAAATTGTGTATTGAAATGTGTCACATACTAACCCCAGCACTTTAATGAAATGAGTTTTGTGTTTACAGATTGAGTTAAAGAGAATATTGTGGTCTGAATTATTTTGTAGTGTGACAGAATATTGGTATGTATAAAATAAATCCTATCATGTAAATTAGGAAATAAAGATATAATAATACATGCAAAGGTTGATAATAGTGAAGTTATTGATACAGATGAAAATGGTATAGATGAAAACAATATAGGATGGACATTGAGAAAGAAAACACTATTATAGTACCAAGCAAAAAACTAGAAGATTTTAATAACCCAGAGTTCAATTACCTGTAATAGGAAAAATAGACAAGGAGGTTCACCAACAAAGATAACAAGCGGTGCAATGATGATAACTGTAGTAAACTGCAGAGATGTGTTCTTGCAAAGGATTTCAAATAATTTATAAACACTTTGAAAACTGGGTGTGTATGTGAATTTGTCACATGGAGGGACTGCCCCTAAAAGTAGTATTTTTACATAGCCATATTTGGTCTTGTGTTAAGATTGATGGTGGTAACGGGTTGATGGCGTCAAATTTCAAAGAAGAATGTGGGCACCGGCAAACAATTATTGCGAGTGCACGGGCCCAGGAGAGAACTGCCGTTCAAATGGTAGGCAGATAGGTGTGGATGAAACTAGCACAATAGGCCCAGTACCTTGTGAAAGAACACAGAGATATGTTGAATACAGAGACAGGGTCTTCTAAGGTTAGTATGGGGACACCAGTTCTGGGGTGGCCATGTGGCCAATGGTCCCTAGAGGCCAGACCCCTTTGAGCTGTACATGGTATTCAGAACCTTGCATGTTCCCATTCACCCACCGACATTGCTAGCGCATGGCCCTAGGTGAGAACTGACTTTGATAAAGGTAGTGGGATCGATATGGATGTGGCAACTGCAATAGGCCTGCGACCTGGTCAAAGGACACAAAGATATGTTGATTACAGGGACGGGTCTTCAAAGGGGAAAATGGAGACACCAGGTCTGGGGTGGCCATGCAGCCAATGGCCCCAGAGTCAAGACCCTTTGAGTTGTACATGGTATTGGGCACCTTGTGTGTTCCCATCCACCCAGCCCCATTGTGAGGGCGTGGCCCAAGTGAGAACTGCCATTCATAAGGGGAGGGGGTTTGGATCTGGATGTAGCAAGCAGAATAGGCCCGAGACCTTGTCAAAGGACACACAGATATGTTAATTTGAGGGACAGGGTCTTCAAAGGAGAGTATGGAGACACCAGGTCTGGGGTGGCTACGTGGCCAATGGTCCCTAGAGGCAAAATCTCTTTGAGTTGTACATGGTATTCAGCACCTTGTGCATTCTCATCTAACCACCCACATTGCCAGCACATGGTTACAGGTGAGAACTGCCATTGATACGGGAGGGGGATGGATGGGGATGAAGCGAGCGCAATAGGGCCAGACCCTTGTCAAAGGACACAAACATATGTTGATTGTAGGGACCGGGTCTTCAAAGGGGAGTGTGGAGACATCGGGTTTGGGGTGGCAATGTGGCCAATGGTCGCTATAGTCAAGACACCTTTCAGTCCTACATGGTATTCAGCCCCTTGTGCATTCCCATCCACCCAGCCACATGGCGAGCACATGGCTCAAGTGAGAACTGACATTCTTAAAGGGAGGGGATAGATCTGGATGTAGCGAACAGAATAGGTGGTTATATGTGATTTTAATGCTGGCATAACATTTAAATACATATATAACAAAACTGTAAAAATAATGATGACATACCTTTTTCGTTGTGCCTAATATGTACATACAGTCTGTTTCCATAGTCTGAGACTGCCATCTAGTGGACCTTTTAATTATTTGTTTTCCGTTTTTGTTGGTTTTTAATGTCATTTCATTAATCAATTTTACTTTCTACCTATATTTGCCTTACAAATACCCTTTACATGGGGGATACCCTGTGACCACTTCTATCTGTGAACTCATTTTTCCCCCTCCCCTTTAGAATATTTTATACTGAAGTCTAATTGAACTTTGTTTTACAACTAAAGCTCACACTGGCCATACTGCATTATTGTCTACATTTTGTTATTTATCCTGTCGTTTCTTACCCTCTTCATTCCGAAGTTTGGTATTTTACCCCTTCCATTATTCACTCTTTATTTTCTTCTCCACCATAATCACTAGTTAACGAATAGCCCGTTACTTTGTCATAGTACATACAGATATGTTGATTGCATGGACAGGGTCTTCAAAGGGGGTGTATGGAGACACCAGGTTTGGGGTGGCCATGTGGCTATTAGTCCCTAGAGACAAGACTCCTTTGAGTTGTACATGGTATTTGGCATGTTGCACATTTCTGTCCATCCACCCACATTGCGAGCGCATGGTCCCAGGTGAGAACTGCCATTGATATGGGAGGGGGGATGGATGTGGATGAAGCGAGTGCAATAGGGCATGAACTTTATCAAAAGACAGAGAGATATGATGATTTCAGGGACAGAGTCTTCAAAAGGGGTGTATGGAGACACCAGGTTTGGGGTGGCCATGTGGCCATTGGTCCCTAGGGGCCAGACTCCTTTGAGTTATACATGGTATTCAGCACCTTGCACATTTATTCATTCACTTGTCATATTATCCCATTGATTTTATTTACTATGACAGTAAAAGTGTGATCATTGTTAACTTTTATTGAAAGATGTGTTTATTCCTAAATAGATTGTATGTAATCTAGAGTATCCGCAGCCAAAATGTAACATGTGAAGAAATGATAAGGATATGATTTGCAATTGATCTGCAAACAGGGTCCTGGTCTTCTGCCCACTCGCCCCTAGCACCCTCCCTGCACTTCTCACACCCACCTGCCGGGTGGTGTTTGCCTCGGCCCTGCACTTACATGTTGGGCGGTAGTCACCCCTGTTCCCCTGGGATTTCCCCACCAATGCACTTATCTGTTGCCTCCTCAACGGGCACCTGTGACACTTCCTCCCCTAGGGGACCCTAATAGCACTTAGCCTCATCCCACCCCCACTCTTTTCTTTTCACTGCACTTGCACGCTCTGTATTTCACAAGACCTGGTAGGACCGCTGTCTCTTTCTATTTATTCTTTGTTATCGCCATTGTTTATTTTTGTCCCTTGTTCCCTTCCTCAGGTGCCTTTTTGCGCTTTGAAACACTGGGGAACATTACAAGTATGCCGGTCCGGTAACAACGGTGCCGGTAAGCTACCCGCACCATTGCTACCGGACCTGCATACTCTGAGTTCTGCGAGCAGGTGCCTTCTCGGCCGCCAGGTCTGACCTGGCAGGCAGAACAGCACCCGCTAGCAGACCTTGACGGATGCACCGGCACCGTTATTAAGTCCTATGGGAATCAAATGGGAATGGGGAGTAATTTTTCCCGGTGCCCGGCAATGGGCAATTACCAGCACCGCCGGGGTTGTAATATCCCGGTAAGTCCCCATTTACCCGGCAACAGAAACAAAATTACTCTGGTGGGAGCCGTGCCATTCTTACCGGCACGGCTACCGCCGGACTCATAATGAGGCCCACTGTCTTGTTGTATAAGTGACTTATAAATGTCCAATAAATAAAATTAAAAAAATCTTTTATTGCAAGTACAGATTATTTTATATTTGAACTTTGGGTTTTGTACCTTGTTGAATGTTGTGGAAAATATGAGAATACTTGAAATTTTAAAGTACAACTAAAAATTGGAAAGGAACTAAATTTAAATAACTATAAACAAATGCAAAATTGTCAGGACAATATATTTTTTATTTAAAGTCATATATTTATTAGAAAATACATGTTTCTATTGAAAGGTTGATGGAATATTCAGCCTACACATTATAATGATCCGGTTGTAGTACTGTCTGTAAAAATCCCTGGTATTGTCTGGTGGCACTAGGGAATTGATCGCAAATGGGTTGAAGCACACATGCATGTATGCAGGTATGGCACCTCGAACACGGAATCACAGTCTTCCATGAATCCACCACGTAAACGCTCAATAGGCCACAAGCCGGTACCATCTGTGTAAAAGATAGAGAAATGTTTTTGGTGAATGAATAGAATAACTGCATTTATTTTGTTTGGCCTACTGTGAAGGCATCATGAAGTAGACATAGACAACTGAATAGGATTTTTGAAATAAACTTTTATTATCTATAAAAGGAGAGTTGGAAAAATACCTAACTTGCCCTATGCTAAGATGAGATTTCCCTACCTGAATAAAACTAATGATAGTCTGTGTCAGGAAGAAGTCCAAAGCAAATGTGTGTCTGTGTCAAAACCTATACTTGCTCTCACATCTAAGTGCATGCAATGTGTAGGGATGTCAGCATCAAATAACAAATGTTCAAATAAAAAAGCACAGAGTTTTTGTCCAGCTCTTGGATGGAAAAGGGGTTTTCCTTCCCCAAGGTTCAAACAGTTCACTTTACAAAAGAGGGGTTCCCTTCCCTAAGCTTTCAAGCCTGTCAATGTTCCAAAATAACACAATTCCTTAGGATATTCAATGCTCCAAAATAACACAGTTCCTTGGGACACTTCACAGTTCAAAAAGTTCAGTTTGTTAATTTCAATTCATACAGTGTTTGCTTCTTTCATTCACAAAGTGGCTTTTCCTTAGGTGGGTGTATTCGGTCTAGGCACAGTTGTCGGACCACACCGTCCATCCATTACAGGTCATGCAACCAACACACCTTACTTGGGTCTTCTTCATAGATTTCTTGCTCACTGTTTCAGCTTCACAGTACAGCTTGACTTATTATTCTTTCAAGTGCTCTTGAAGGTTCATTATTGCTTCTTTTATAACCATTCACTTGTTTAGTAGCTTTCACTTTTAATGACGAAAATAAGCTTCCCAGTACACTCTCCTGCTAGGAATGTCAGTTTAAAGTTCTTTTGCACCAGCCATCATAAACTTCCCAGTACACTTTCCTGCTTGAAAACGTGTTCACTTTTTCATACCTTCTGATCAAAACCTCTGATGTCCTTTTGCCAGGTTTCTCTTGCATGCAGGTTTTCTTTTCTCAATCATTCATTTCTTTCAGCAATGTGCAATAATATCTACTTGACTCTTGGCAATGCATGTTTGCCTCTTGAAAATGATCATCCTAATCATTCACTTATACTTGCTTATTTGGTTTTGCTTGTTAGCATTGCTTTTCATGTCATTTCACAAACAATTCACTTTACTTGTTTCAATGGTTCCTCTGGTTTTATCACAGTCCATTACTTCGTAGTTATACTTATTCTGTATTTTCCCCAAAGTGACTTAAGTAAAGAAATTGACTTAATGACAGTCTCTTTCTCTTATCCACTTGTCAGATATGGCAACTATTCCACTGTAACCCATGTCGGTATGCCCCGGGGCTCCCAGCGCTCCTGGGCAGACTCACCTGTGTTGCTTGGTTTGTCCGATGTTTGGTGTGGGGCTGCAGCACTGGTTGTGTCTCTGAGAAGTATATCGGATGCACTGCCTCTGTGACCCACCAGCTCCTTCTCTGCTGCAATTCGGTTGGTGGTGCTTCTTCGGCTCTCACCCGGCCTTTCCAGTTGCATCTCCAGTTCAGAGGGAAACACCAGTTTTCCTCTGCAGAGCTTTCTCACGCTGCCCTGTTTTCCACCTGGCTTCCTGCTGCGCTTGTGCTGCATCCCTCTACGTTTTCTCTGGACTTCACTCTCGGGGCTTTGCTACCGCACCACTGCTCTCTCGTTAAGGTCCCTCACCTTCTTCCAGCACCGGGCTTTAAATATCCCACCAGCTTCATTAGCTACTCAGGAACTAGACTGCATAGAGTGAGTGATGTAGTCTGTTGTCAGTCTTTGCTGCATCTTCCTCGTCCCAGTACGGAAGTGGTGTTTGTGTGTGTGAGAATCAAAAACGAGTGGAGCTATGGCTCTGGTGTGTCTCTTCCTCGTCCCAGTACCTGACTGGTATTTACTGGGAGATACTTTAGGTAAAAGATAGAGAAGGGATTGGTAATAACCTACAAAGGCCTGGGGGATAATAGCTTCAATAGAAAAGGGATATGGGGGATACCGTGTCTCACCAAAGGGTGCCTCATCCCCACTACCCAATTCTCCTCCAATAAGGTGATCCTGCCTCGTACATCTACCCCCCAGGCACAGGATCCGATAGCTATGGCCTTTCCCTGGCCACCTGGCATCAGGATATGATGGGGAAAGAAGTGAGGACGCCATCAGATTCCTCATACTGCCTTCTAAAATGCATGATATTGGTATGAATTCAAAAACATACTTTGTGAGTAAAGTAGTCATACTCCAATTCTTTTGAAGTAAGGGTAATATGAAAATGTATACAGCCTTGTGAAAAATAAAACATAGGAAGATTAATTTTTAATAGCTTTAAAGTCAATTAAATTGTATTGTTGATCCGCATGAACAAAGAATCACACATTTTCAAATATATCAAATGTTATATTGTCAGTGAACCCACAATATCACAATGCATTAGGAGAAAAACATGAATGGCTACAATTCAAGGTTGTCAAAAATAAAACTTATAAACACAACAATCTCATTACTAGGAGAACAAGAACAGTTGCTATAAGTTCATGCATCAGCATTCTCAAAATGGATCTTGTAAGGCAGGCTGCCCTGAAGTCATGTAGCTGGATAACCGGGAGGATAGCTCAGCGGCAACATGCTCACCTTGGAAACAAGACGACACGAAGCAACACAGGTACCATCCCCGGGTCCGCGCTTAGAAACCTCTGGGTATTTAAGGGCGTTATAAATACGCAACTAAGACAAACAACTACACATCTAAAAAAAATAATTCCTGTAACAGTGCCTCGATGCCCACGGGCTGTGTGAGCGCTTTAAAAATGCAAATAAATAACACATATTGGTAGAGGCTCTTCTTCAGCTATCTAGGCCAAACAGCCAGAGATTTCTCTGCAACAACAGTACTACACCAAAGTTGGCATTACCATGACATCGATGGCAGGTACACCAAGTAAAAACATCTTCCATGCGACGAGGATCAGGATCCAGTGATTGATTGTCACGACTTTCACTAGATTCCCATTTTTCAGCTACTTTCTCTCTCTGTACCATGTCCTCTTCGGTATACTCTGGATCATATAGGGTTGAATGGATGCCTTTTGTCAATTATCTAACAATTATTGAAATTGAAAGCGCATACAGAGTTAATTCATTAGAGCTAGTGTAAGTACATTTTTCAGTTAAATGTGTCGTATTTGTTAAGTAGCTGAAGTGGGAAAAAAGAAGTCACGGAGGAGGCTCAATAGGAAGTAGACTGACACTAAGGAAGCAAAAACTCCAATGCTGTGTAATCAGAATGTATTTGTAGATATTTATTGCAGAAAGAGGGAACTTGACATTTCCATGGAGACACACAAGTAGATTGCGCACAGAGGGCGTCGAGACAGGGGGCGTAAGAGTCTAATGATGTCAGCCTGAGGGGCGGGTGGTAAGATTTACTGCTGTGAGAGCACTTCAACTTAGAGTGATGGATCCACAGATAGGATTAGCAGAAGATGGTGGTTTCTGACCCTTGAGTTTTGCATGTGTAAATGTTAGAAAATGGAAAGTAAGATGCATTGGAAAAAGAAATTGGATCGATCAATATATGCTCAAAGATACATGCCCTATCCATTTGGTTAATACAATTCCTGAGAGACCTTCCCCTTTAATAGCTCTGTCACAGTATTTTTCATGGCTGCCCACCTGGTCACAGATGTAAAAATCGTTGATTTTTACCCTGTCAAGGACCACACTTTAACAAGCCCCACTTGGTGCAAAGCGGTGTGACAGGTGCCCCATGCTAGGAGGTTGCTCTCAACTCAACAACTTCTGACAACTGAAGAATGACCATCAGGCTTTCTAAATGTTATAACTGTGGGGCACAGTTAACATGCAAGCCGCTGCCTTAAGTCCTGATGATAAAACGTGATTATTTGGAAGATTGACCACTGCGCAAAGTAAGAGTGTTTTTCATACATCCGATTGCTAAGCTATGCTTGACCAAGAATAGCACACAGACACACTTTCTGTTGGACCATAAGACAGATCACTTGAGGTTTATCAAGCATCTATTTGAGAGAAGCAGGTGGAGCAAGGCTTCTAAAGGGAGCATCCAAAAGTGCAATAATTGGGCACAGCGTGTAACGAGTTTAAGTGCAGTGAAACAGGCATTCTAAATTGTCGACATACCATTTAAATGTGCACCTTAGCTTCTCTAAACTAATTCATAAACCTTATACAACCTCAATATAAACGACCATTCTTTCTTATCATTCCCAGAAAAGGTGCAGCTTTCTATTGACTACACATGAAGATGAGGATATTAATGAACCATTAGTATCCTGCTGAAATGAGCTGGGGTTATCTGGTCCTGAGGTTATCTGTGCATTTACTTTCTGTGCAGCAAAGCCCACATATTGTGGGTAGTAAAGGGCTGTCCCGTGTCTCTGTACAGTTGTGAACATCATCCTGGAAAGTATGCGCTCTGATGCTGAAAGAGATGTGGTCCTATGATGTCCATGCAGTGGGGGTTGCCCCACCGTGTACCCCTGGAGATCTTAACCCTTGGAACATGAGATGCTAGTGCGCGAAAACATCCACTTTGTTGAGGAGTATCAATTAAATATTTAAAACCAATCAACATTTCCAAGATAAAATTGCGCCTTGATTCGTCATAACTAAGGAAAGACTTCAAAGTACAGTTACAGCCTTATGTAAGAGGAACATGGTTGTGACTTCATTAAAGAAATGGATGCAACAGCAAGCAAACACTGGTAAGCAGAGCTGATGACAAACTCAGCAGTATGTGACTGAAGTAACTTGTCCATGCAGGAGCTGCTCAGATCCAGCTCCTTAATCAGACAGACACCCATAAGCCCTTATTTGAGTCCTGATTCCAACATCAAACCCCACTACTGTGCCGGAGTGAGATGTGTGTCTCCCAGGAGTGTAAAGGCCTAAGGCTGGTGCTCCAGTAGGGTACCGCTGGCCGCAGCCCAGCGAAGACCATGTGAAAGCAGCCCTACTGTGACAAGTCCACTCAGACCAAGAAGAATCCTAAGCCACAACTTCATACTCAACCTGAGACATGGAGTAATGAGGCTCAAGCCTTGGTATCCAAAAATCACAGTTGATGGATAAAATCTTGGGCAACACGTGGTTTTAGTGAGTGTAAATGTTGGTATTTCGCTTTAGCCCCTGCATATTCCAACCCAAAAGTCTACAAACATGTTTACCTGCTCCTTATGGTTTCTAGCGAGAGGGAGAAGGGGGTGGGAACTAGAGGGTACAAAGTCCTTCTATTTTTAGGTAAAATCAGCCATCCGGCCCTTACTTTTGTAACATTGAAAACCATTCCTGAACAGCAAGCGAAGGGCACTTTTGTGTTTTGCTGGCCCTGTACTTGGGTGTCGAACCTGGGCGCTGTTGGGACTGTTCTAATGTCTCGTTCTGATGAGCTATCTAACGGATTCCTGCTTCGGATATAAAGGCCGTTTCCCAGCCGCCACACAGCCCTGCTCCTGCGGCATGCGTGTAATTTGTCTCACTGATTTGGCATGGGCCCCTTCCCTTTAGATTTCATGTCCCCCCCCCCCCTTACATTTGAGCAAAGTTACTCCACTAATGGAGCCAGTGAAGTTGGGAGGAAAGACAGCGCTCTCGGGTGCTTCTGTCAGCCCTTCATGCCATTTCACGGTCTATTCTGTATGCATATCCTTGCGCGAACATGTTTACCGTAATCCCCCCAAAAGAAGTTACTTTTACTATATCGTTGCTACTTCCAGTAGACAGCAATGAATGAGGGAAAAGTTCCAGCACTGTAAAATCCCAGAGGAAGTACAAGCAGTTTACACAATGGCCGGTGGCTGCCAAACTCTGACGGTACACCCCATTTCGGCACCTCCGTTTCGGCGTGGGCCCATTTGGCGCGGCCAGCTCGGCACGGCCAGTTCGGCGACGGGATGTTTTGACGCTGGGATGTTTTGGCGCGCCAGTCCTGCTCCGCACCACAACAGCGAAATGTGGCATGCACGCCAGTGTTCAAACAGTAACAGAGCATCAGTGGTACAGCAACTTGAGCAAGACACGAGGGGGCAGAGTTTGTACTCTTTGTCTTCATGGGCCCAACAGACTTTTGGGACATATGCTGTTTGGCAGGGGAATTTAAAATGTATTTGGCCTTGTTAAATGATAAGGACAAAATAGTGGTAGTGCATGGTAACAGACCTGCAGCAATTAAACTTTGCAATAGTGTGTGTCTTTCCCAGCGCTTTCAGAGCTATGCACAACGCGTATAACGTGCAAGACACATTGGAGTCCAGTGTGTTTAGCCAGTACGTGCATATGCTGGCAGGGTTATTTCCCCTGTAAAAATGCAGGGCGACAATTTCACAGCCTCGGATGGATGCCTCATGGTTGCATGATAGCAATATTGTATTAGCATACGTAGCTAAAAGGACAAACGGCAGGCGTGGAACACTAGGTCAATTGAATTCACAATTCCCTGCCTGCTAAACACACTGGATTCCAGTGTTGCTTGCACATTATACGCGTTGTGCATAGCTCTGAAAGCACTTGTCATCTTTAGACATATTGGCTATGTCAAAGCTCTTTTTATGTGGACGTGTCGGGCTACAATCGGGCTGGGGAAAAAACCTTCCCACACCTCCCTCCTGAACCCCTCCTCGCAGCATTCGTGCAGGACATTTCCGTGCAGCCAGTTCGGCTCCTGCACCGAACCGGCCACGCCAAATCGGCCAGCGCCGAACCGGGCGCGCCGAAATGTCCTGCTCCGAACTCCGAAACCCGAGTGACCGGATCCGTGCTGCAGTCTCCTTTCACACGCGCGTCTTCTTGGCGGGGTCACTCTGCGGACACACGCTGGAGGAAGGGGTGCATCTGCAGCAAAACCACTTGGGAGGGAAAGTCATTGAAGAATCGAGTGCAAGGACAACGAGTGTTGGAGAAGGAAAGCACGGGAGGGGTACACATCCCTGTGAGGGGTAGAAAAGTATGAGAGGCAATAGAAACTCAGAATTGAAGACCGTAAAGCTAAGTAATACAGACAATCCTTTCATGACTGACAGAAACAATTCCCTTTTGTTGACAGGGAGCACCATAGCATGCATGGCAGGGTAGAATCATTCTGGATGCCTCCATGTTGGGAGAGGAAGTCATCATTACAAGAAGGCAGTCACATGCCGGACCCCAGTACTCCCAGTACAGGAGTAATTCTGAGAGTAAATCACTTCCCCAGAAAAATACAGGAGGAACAAGAGCAGCTGAAAGTAGCAGCACACGAGCAAGAGAGCTGAGCACAGAAGTAGATTATGTTGAATTAGATTGCCGGAAAAAAAGAAATCTGTTTGACAACCCTTTGTTGACAACACTCAGTGATGGGTGTGTGCTGAAATGAAAAGTAAATAAAAAATAGAAAAAGTGGAAAAACAGATTGAAAAATGTGAAATTCTATAGGTAAGAAAGATGATAGGTAGTAAGGTGTTCAGACAGAAGGATAGTTCAGGGGCGTTTATCATGGAATGCAGCGAAACACAGGTTCCCAATTCCACGCTTCGAAACCACGTGTTGGTATAAAGCATTATAAAAAGAACAATTATAATTAATCATTATACAATTTCACCATTTATGTATAGAAAAGAAACATCTAAGTCACCGAGCAATTAAGGTGGTCAAAAAGGGGGTGCTTCAGAAAGTTAGCCAGAATGTCAAAGTCATCATTTTGATATACAACCGAACCAGGCAACTAGGTAAGCAGCCCCTGGTGAAGCTGGAGGACTCAGAGCAATCATCAACGGGTGACGCTGAAAGCCAGGTGAAAAGTGGCTTGACCAGGCCAGAATGAAGCTGGGCAAATAACTGGGTTCAGGAAGGAGAGCAGACTTCCTGTTGAAAGAGACACTATCTCCGGCATGACCTAACACAGCCAGAAAGGACAAGGCACAAAGTTAAAACCTATCCTCCTGGAGGGCAGCTGTGACAAAACTGGTCCGACTGAGGGCGAATGCGCCTCTGAAGGAAAAGCAATGAACGTCCTCAGTGTCGCAGGGAAGCATACATGCAAACTACTAACAAGAAGACCGACCATGACGAGGTAAATGGTGCATTGTGTGCACAGTCCTTACCCATCCACAAACAGTGGTTGCTAAGCAGAGTGAAGTCTCAAGTGACCAGAGCACATTATGGCCTCGGATATAGAACTTGAACCTTATTTGACCAAGAAAACCTGGAGTAGAATCAAAAAGTAAACAACAGCTGCTGTCAAATGAAAGGACAAGGGAAGACAGAGGGATCAGATCACCTACAAAGGGTCCTAAAAATAGCTTCTAACCCTGCTTGCAAATCTACAATATGACAATAGTCACAGGCCTACATGGGCATACATTTCTAGGTCTGCGTACTGTGCTCGACTACTTGCACACCCTGTTACCCAAATGACCAGCATACTTCTGTCACATAGGTATTTATTCAAGTTTGGTACATAGTTTGTATTGTACCGACACACCACCAATGGCTCTAAATGGTTTCATGGGCAAACATTTGAAAGTGGTATGTTTAATTGTAACAATTTGAATTGTTTTTTTCTCTGCCTCCTTTACCACTCCCACTGCCACCTTTTCCCAACCTTGCATAACACTACCTCTATGTTTGATAATTTACCACCACGTTGAAACTTACTGGGATGAAATTGACAGATTTCCCATTCTTCGGGATGAAACAATAGGAAATAAAACATTCTGTACTCATACTTCCTTAAGCCTTTGACGTCAGTGGTTATGCGGGGGTGTGCTGTTATACGGCTTTAGTGAAGCATGAGCGCAAGAACAAACGTGGAAGAATTTGGAAGACCACGGAAAGTGAGGTGGAAAAAAGTCTACAGATGGCGCAGAGCCTAAAGTCTACTCTGAGAAACATATCTCAGTTCACCAAACATGAAGGCCATGCTCCTTGCAACAAGAAGCATAACCTTTTACAACCAAACTCGTGTTTGAAGTCTTCATATAAACAATTCATTTACAACTGCACTGCAAAAGAGGCGGGCATGTTTTCTGGTGCATAATGCTTTGTTCTGAATATACCCTCATTTATTCCAAGGCAGTTACATTAAAATTGCATGGAAAGAAACATTAAATATTCATAATGCTACAGAAAATGAAGGGATATTGGAATTAATTATGCCACACAGACATCACCTGCTGGTGGCATCTGGGGAAACAAGCAGATGTGATAGTTTCATGCTGCCTTGGGAATGATTCCAGTATTTCATACACATTGTAATTCTTGTCAGGGTGTATATATAAAGAAAATAGTTCCTTGCTATCACAGACTTACACAGAAGAAAACAAGATGTCTGCAACCAGATTATAAAGAGGGAATGCAGCTAAAGAGACAAGCAATCAGTTTGACTGTGGGATGCTGGTCCGCTGTGTATATTTGGACAGTCTTTGCTGCTTGCTGGTTAGGATCAGAGAGTACTCCACCTTTCACCAGAAACTCTCATTTACGCTACTTTACATTTCTGCGTGTTGATAAACCCCTGTCCACTTCTAAAAACGTCAGAAAAAGTGGCAGACGTGACACTGACTCTGGAAAGAGGCTGATTGGATGGTTTAAATCACAGACTCTGGTTAGAGAGACCCGACATCAGCACAATGGCACCAGGAAGGAAGTGCACACAGTGTTGGTCATCAAATCTTGGGTTTCTGGCCAGGGAGGAAGTGGCACATATACCTGCCTGATATCGATTGATTTTTTAAAGAAACTTACTTTGATTGGTGACGTGTCTACCCATTGTATTGTTATTTGCAATAGCCTACTTCCTTAATGGTGTATGAAATAAAAATATAGGCAACGTTCAAAGATGAAATCACAAGTACCCGTGAATGATTTCTCATCTTAGAAAGAGAACAAAACCTCCTATCCTCACTGGTTCCTTGACTCAAGTTGAAATTCCTGACAGTAAAGAAAATATAGAAGAACCTGGATTCCTACGGGTATATGAAATGTTAATCATAATTGTGATCCACTTATGGAAAAGCAGGAAAGGAACCAGCGCTCTCTACCACTCCTAGAAACTCTGAAAGGAGTTGAGAATATGTTTTTTAGTTTGTGCGAACTACACCTTCATCGTTGCATAAAATACAGGTTGATGTGATAGTTATCCATTACTATGGGTCCGCTATGGGTGTGGCAGTGCGGTATCACATGTGCTATTGGATATACTGCCTTTTTACTACACATCCATTGTCTGAGTTTGAGATCGAGGTGAGACCGCCCATACTTAGACAAAGGCATTTTGGCCAGTAAAATGTAAGAGTTTTCAAAGTAGCAATTACCACTGGGGCTAAATCCTCTAAACATTAATGCAATGGTTTGACACTGCCTCCCTCCCACTCTTAAAATTGTGGAATTGCGACCACAATGAGTGGTGGATACTATAAACAAATTTGGCAGATTTACAACAGGCAAATTTATCAGACTCAACATGAGGCCTCATGTCTACATGCTATTCCAAATGCTCAACATACTAACATCTGTAGAAGAGACAGGATTCTGGCCACCTTCCTGAATGTATATATTAGAACTAAGTAAGGATTGGTCTAAACCGAGAGCCGGCTGGAAGGTCGCCACAGAGAACAGGAAAGGCTGACGGAGTCTCACCGTGCATACACAGTGTTCCCCGTTGTCTAGGCTGGAGAATCGAAGGCCCAAGAGAGATTGGGAGAGACTGTGAGTCCTACCACATGGCCAGATGGAGAAGCACATGGCGAGAGGGACCCGACCTGGGAAGGCTGCAAATATACGCAAAGACTGCTGGAAAGGGTGCGGAAGCACATAGCAGGAATAAGCAGCTCTGCGAAGCCGCACGGGCAAGCTGGTAATGCCACAAAAGGTATTTGGGTGATGGTAGCGGGTGGCTTAGACAAAGGAGAATGAAGGAGGTGGTTGGCGAATGCTGACAAACTGCCATCTGTCTTGTACCAGTACTTGGAATGGGCCAAAAAAGAGACATATGAAAAACCAGACCTGAGTATGTTGGGGTGGTCAATAAAGTTCCCAATGAGAAAGAGGAGTTCACCTTTTGCGTGCCATATTGGTGACTAGGGGAACAGCAAAGTTGGCACAATTTGCAATTTAACATGTATCTAGTATAGTTAATGGGAATGGAATAAGCGTTCGTTTTATTGTTACTTTGTGTTTAAGTTGATACATTTAGAGGTGCACATGTGCAGTAAGATAAATGTCAAACATTCTGATGACATATAAACACAATGTAGGTATGGTGTGCCACATAGTGCCTAGAAGTTAAACAGTAAGAAGCTCTATATTCACATACAAGAAAGGAGATTTACAATGAATAAACCACTGTAAAAAGGACACAGTACTCCTAAACATACAAGCACAGACATTCACACATGGGGGCTTTAATTGACATATGTCTGGGACTGTTGGGGTACATGAGAAATATGCAAATCTGGATAATGCAAGCTCTTTTCATAGTTTGTGCATGCCCTTCAACCCAGGCTGACAAGATGAACACTGTGTGACTGGGAAAACTGGTTTAGCAAGGTTGGAGGCTGAGGAAGTGCAACAAGCAGCTACAAAAATATCAGATGGTCAGCCACAAGCAGGCTTGTGGTTTTGCACTATTGTGCAAAGGAGATGCAATCTTTTTAAGGACATGGGAGCCTGTTTTCCATTGTCCAGAGAAGTCCGGCCACCTGTTTGTGACCCACAAGCAGTGACCCTGTTTAGAGCAAATCGCCTGGACCGCTATGGCGGGGGAGTTGCCTTACTTGCAGCTGATTATATACACGTAAATTCCCACCATACTCCTGAATGCTGCAAGAGCCTTCTTGACAAAATTAAACTCCATTATAACTACTCCCTGACTGGGCTACTTATCTATCGGCCACCATCCGAGACACCTGGCTTTGAGGAACAGCTCATTAATTTAATTACCAAATCACTCAAAGCCAAGACCCCCATGATTGTTGTGGGAAATTTTTATCAATGGGCTGATGACCCAAACAATACCCATTCCACCTCCCTGCTCGGTACTCTCAAGTCCATTGGTTTCATGCAACATGTGGACACTCCCACACATGATGCCGGTCACACATTGGACTGGGTTCTGATTCATCAAGTGTCTATAATTGACCTGAATATTGCTCAGTGTCCCTGGTCTGATCACTGCCATATTACATTTGCATGCCTAGCCCATCCACTTTTCAGAAAGTGAATACCCGAGAACAGGTCTTTGATAGAAATTTTAAAAAGCTTTCCCCTCAACACTTCTCTTCTCATATGCTGTACCTTCTTAAACCAAGTCACTTGTTTACAAACTCTAATAATCTTGAAAATCACCTCAGTAACACCATTAATCACTGTATTGATTCATTTGCACCCAAGAAGTCTTGTTTAAAAAAAAACAAAGCCAACACCAATTCTTGGTTTGATGATTCCATCACTGCCCTGATAAATGGAAATCAGAAAGAGAATGGAGAAAAGATCCCATCCCTTCTCATCTTCATACCTACAAATGTCTAGCAGCTAATCTACAGCAAGCAATTATATCACCCAGATCCGAAAGCTATAACCATTGGATTGCTACCACCAAGTCCAGTATGTACAAACTATTTACCACCCTCATTTGAAGGCAAAACCCTAGCAGGACCTGGTGTTCAAAATGATAATAATTGGTGTCAGCTCATTCATAATAAATTCAATAAAAAAAATCCTGGAGCATAAAAGTACCATCGACTCTCAGATTGCACAGACAGGCACTTTGCTCTCCCCTGGCCACCCAGTGGATCGCGTCCTTCCTCGGCCTCAAATATGCACTGGTGGCTGTGGATGATGCCTGTTCCCAACCAGTTAACGTCCCATGCGGAGTGCCTCATGGTTCATGCATCTCCCTACCTTATTTAACATTTACATGACCCCCTTCTCTCTCTCTTAGATGACCTGGGTGTTCAATTCATCAATTACGCGGATGACACCCAGGTCATCATTGAATTATCTGGAGACTATATTAAGGACACTGACCTTATTAACAGCATTTACAAATCAATTCAGGTTTGGATTGCCACAAATTCACTGGCCTTGAATGCTGATAAAACTAAACTGTTGGTTACGGCATCCTGCAATAAACTGAAAACACTCAGCCCTGACTATAATACCTTCCCCATTGCAGACATTCAAATCAAAGTTGCGAAGTCTGTAAAGACCTTAGGCATTACACTGGACGCTGAACTTTCTATGAAACTGCATGTTGCCCAGGTCAAGGCCTCTTGTAGCTATTTTTCCTAAAAACTCTTGGCTACGGCGGTTTGGTCTAACTTGGCGACATATTCTTGCTGGTTTTTATCCTTATATTAGAAAGTAGCCGTGTTGTGTGCAGACGAACTAGGCAATATATGAACTAGGCAAAAAGGTACCCGGCACGGGTATGCGTGCAGTTACCTTTTGGCGGAGCCCGCACCGCGATATGACATATTTTTGGAGATCTATTGTATTGTCTGCTATTCAAAGCGTAATATTAGTGACTCTAACATTAATAGTTCATCTATTTATAGAAGAAAATCTGAAAAATCTGAAAGATTATTTTAAACTCCACAGTCTGATAGGAGAATATGATGGAAGCACGTATATATCTTCTTGTAATACAAATGGGTCACAGAAATGACATTTAAAATTTTCCTATCCGTAGGGATCTAACCCAACTCAATATGGAATAAACTTGCCAAAACTATACAGGGGCATTAGAGGACTTTGAAGGTAAAATGTTGAACACTAATTCATAGTTTTAATGGATACATACTAATTAGCACAAACCTAATTAACTGTTTGCATCTACTTTTGTATCCCTTACTTATCCATCCCCTTCCCCCACCCTTTTTGTGTCTGGCTTTTTATTTCTATTTTTACTTTTTAGTATTTTTTTTTTTTTACTCTTACCATTATTTATTTTCTTGGTATCATTGCTTTTTGTCCTTTGATCTTCGAAATGGATTGCACTTTAAATGTACATATGTGAACCATTGTATACTTTGTTCTTTTCATGTATGTCTATTGTTACTATCAATATATGGTGCTATGATAGGATAATAGCCCTGATTTGAAAAAGGTCTTATGGTAGACCGAAACACGTGTCATCATAAAAGGGCACTTTGTATAACAATAAATATATTTCAACTTTGAATATTGGGCGCAGTCTCCTTCCGGGTTACCTAACCTTACCTGCATTCCTCTTGTAGCTATGTCTCCAAACTTTGAAACCACATCTGCCCCTATATTTCTCTTGAAAATAGGGTACTCCTTGCGACAGCACTCATCAACTTGTGTCTTGACTATGGCAATAGCCTCTTGTCAGGCACTGCAATTAGTAACCTGCACTCATTGCATGTTACTCAATACAATGAAGTCAAAGCCGTTTTCGTAGAGATCATGTCACGACAGCCAGACGGGAACTTCACTGGCTCCCTGTGAGACGGCGTATCACACACAAAGTGCTTACTCTCACCCACAAGTGCCGTCATTCCAATGCCCCTCAGTATCTTTCTGACCGACTATCCGCCTGTATAATAAATCATACTCTATGTTCCACTTACCCCACAAAGCTCATGCAACCTAGGTTCAAACTCAGGTTTTGGTGGAACCAGATTCAACATCCAAGCCCCTAGATCTGGAACAAACTTCCGTCTCACATGAGGCAGGTTGAGTCTATTGCAACATTTAAGAAGGGAGTCAAAACCCACCTGTTTAACCTCGACCCTGATTATATTGTTCATTAACAAATACCTGAGGGGTACTCCAGCCCTCCTTCCATTGACCAGGCATAACCTTGCCCTCTAGTTTGTTTCGTTGGTTTTGTCCACGTTGGCTGTGTGCTCTAAGGCCTACAGGCAATTTAGTGCATTTGAAAAATTAAATCAAATCAATAAACTTGGTGCAAGGGTCACTTAAGGGCAGAGTTCACATATGTTTTATGGGTTTCTCTCAGTTTCTCCAGGGGCTATGCATGTTGAATTGGTAGTTGTGTAGATTGGAGTAAAACAAGGAAGCCAGCAAGTATGGGCAGGTAAGATAATTATCACCAGTTCAAAGGGAACTTGTTATTTCTCCCCCTCTGCATATCATTAAAGTGTCCTTGCAAACCATGCCATCACGTGCGGGGTAATGGAGGCCTCAGGACACTGGAACTTGTAAGGAATTATGTTTGTGTTTGAATGTGCAACTATGTTTAACTATGTCACGACATCAAGACCTACCACGGAAGAATCCCAGAAAAAGTGTGCCACGAATATGAACTGATGATGATAGGTAAATACATGTGTCTAATGAGAGCATGGGGACTAAAGGAGATTGGATTTCTTTTTGTATAGGTTTGACCAATCAAGTGTGGGGGGGGATTTGTAATTAAATATGTGGGAGTGTTTTACAAAATGTGGCAACTTGTGTGATTCACAGAGACTCTGATTAGTTTGACTCTACAGCGTCATCTAGCTCCTCCTGACTGTACAATAAACTTGCTTTACAGACAAATGTGCACTTGCTTCTTAAGTGGTGGGCCTACATTGTGGTAAGGTGATCAGAGGCACATCTGCACATTTGGTGTCCCTGGGTGTGTCCCAGCCCTTCCAAGACATTGGGAGTTTCCTGTGCACACAACTCGGCTGCAGCACTTCTCTATGGGTACCAGTCTTCTGTGCACAGCGAAAAAGAGAGGTCTACAGGAGCCATATTGGTTAGAGGCTTGTCTGTTCCCCAAAGGCGTGGTACCATGGACCAGCAGTGCAGGGTGAATTGAAAGAGCAGCACTTCAGTTCATTTTCATATGAATCAACTTTAGCAGGTAAAGCCAAGAGGTAATGGAGGAAAAAGAGGAATTTTTATTTAGACAAAGTTAGATGGATTGAAAGGGTGAGTGTTTTGGATGAGTGAATTAACTGTTTTTTGTTTTAAGTCCTTGGTATATATATATATATATATATGCTTTACCTAGTTTGTTATTTTATCGGTGTGAGGTGGTCCCCACCAGCACATCAATTGTGAGGCTTTTCCTGATACAGTTTACATTTCTCGTCAGCTGGAGCCCTCACCTATGGTTGTGGTGGCATCTTATAGTAAGTCCACCGATAGATACCTTTCTGGATATACCGATGGCACCCTTCGTTCTGTATTGACTGTGTGGATGGAGCCCTGGCCTCACGTTTCTTGGTTAGTTGAAGTAGTGAAGGGTATCTTCCTGTAGTCAGGAAAATATGGTATTGTAGTAGAACATACTGTAGTAGTGATGAAGAGAGTGAGAGCAGCAGTGTTGTAATGAAAAACATTGCTCTCCTTCTATGCTTGAGTGAAGAAGATATCTCAGAGATTTAGCCAGTGTTGTGGTTTTTTGATGACATGCTGTCTTTTGTGTAAGAGTGTGAAGTATAATTAAAGTGAACAGCTAAGTGAGGTGATTGTGGTGATAGCGAACGAGGTGAGTTTGTTTGTTTGTTTATTTGTAATGCGCACCAGACCCAGATGTATCAGGGCACAGAGGAGGATAGATGTATACTTTCAGCTTAGTGTTACAAATGTTACAGGATACCACTGGGGAACTGGCAACATGTATTTAAACGACCACAAGTACTTTATACAGTTAGATCTAGTAGTATATGTACATACAATAACTCAAGGCAGTCAATGAATGCAAAGTTTACAGAAATAATCTACAAGATATTCATGCGTGGCAAATACAAGACACTGTTAGGGCAGAATAGCTAGATCTATGAGGTGTGCTGGAGAGGGGCAAGGTGATAGGTAAGTGGTCATTTTCTCTCAGCCATTTGATGGTATTAATTCTGAAGTTGACAAAAGTTTGATTAGTCCTCAAGTTTGATTAGTCCTGAGTGATTGTGCAGAACATTAAGAAACTGGTCATGGGGAAAAAAGGAGTTCCTTGGGTTGAAATTTCATGCCACGGGTTTGACTTCTGTGTTTTAAGTAATTTATTTTGAGGTGAAATTGTTTCGATTAGATTGGGTGGAGTATGGAGACTCCATTGACTCTCTTTTGTCAGGTACTTTTTGGCTATAAGGTAAATATTGTGAATACATATGAAATAAAGTAAAGAATGAACTTGCAATCTGAAATTTGGGAAGTATACTCAGATTTCAATAATCTCTAAAGCAGATAAAGTAAAAATCCCTGTGGTGTGAGTCCCAGCAAGCCTGGTTTGATAGTTCCTATTTGTAATTAATTTACAGGTTTATAACAGAAGAAACCTACTTCTTCAGAAGCTGTTTACAAGCGGCCAACACCTTAACAGCTAACCTTAGAGGCCTATCTCCACCAGCTCGTACAGGTAATTGTTATGCCTATCCGAGCATTAGCAAATCAAATTTGTCACAAGCCAATTAAGCAATTAAAGCTTATGCTTGTTTTATTATAATTTATCAACAGTTGCACCGACTAAGGTGAGGTAAAAGATCTTCTGTGAAAGAAGATAAAGAAATATAGAAACTCTTTGTCGTGACCACTCCTGATGAAATTCCCATAACATTATAGAGGACTGAAACATGTTGAGTCTTCCCTCTAGTGTTAAATTTAACCTAGGAGTTGAGATCTAGAATGAATAGTGGTCTGAACAAGAGGAAGAAGTATATACATTTCTCCTACAAGTGTTGTTTTACAAATTATGGATATATAAGATGTCCAACCTTTTATCTGAAAGATTTTCTTGTCGCTTGCACTTTGTATGTTTTTAGAGTTGTTTAATGAATTGTCTTGTACTGTGATCTCCAATGATCAGTTAACCCACCTGTTTTAACAAAAGAATCTGAATAAAATGTTGAATTCATTTAGAGTCATGTGAAGGATGGTTTAATGTTGATAAATAACGTTTCTACCTCTTGCGTAAATTGAGGTTGCTTCTCAAAATCAGGGTAGAATATCACACAGGGGTGATTATTTTGGGTTTCCTTGTAGTCTTAAGACAAAGATTGTGAAGTATCACCTGTGAAGGCATCATGATGCAAGACAAAAACAACAGATTCAATGTTCAAAAATAAAATACATTATTAACTTAAATGTCAGGATAGAGAACGGCCTACATTGCTCCATGTAAGGTGGGACTTCCCTACATAAATTAAAATAAGGAATGTCTGAGTCAAAGAGTTCAACTTTAAAGTCCGCCTGTGTCCAAAACCTATATTTGCCCTCAGAACTAAATCTATACAATGTGTAGGGATGTCAGCAATCAAGGAAACAATGTTGAACATAATGTTTTGAGCTTTTATATCTCTTCCCCATGTGTAAAACAGTTCAACAAAAAGTCTAAGAATTACCTTTCTTAGGTTCAAGGTGATACAGTTTTAAATAATCCCTTCCCATTCCCAAGTTCCAAGCAACATAGTTCAAAACACAAAAAAGGTAGTGAGGTGCCATCCTCATGAAAACAATGTTAATTCCTCAAGTCTCAAGGTTCCCTTCCCCAAGATTTGTATTACATTGTCACAAACAAGTGGGCATCTTGGTTGTTCTCACCGTTCCCTTGGCCCATAAAGTTGTATTACTTGTATTCATATAATGGGGTTTACTTTTTACCTCAATATATTTGAAATGAAGCAACTCCCAGCCTTCTTAGGTTGACTTGCTAGGTTTATTACCAGCTTCATGGGTATCTTTAGAAGCAGTCAATCAGGCTACATATAAGTTACAAGTAGGACATATAACACTGGCAGCCCATCACCCAGGCAGAGGGCTGACCAACTGACCAGGCTGTATCCTTCACCCACACATTCCAACACTCAGACATCCACACTCCACATGACATCACAACATTCCTTCTTGCTCAGGCAAGCCACATACAACACAAATTATTCCATTGGTAATGTTTATTTCACTCAGAATGCAACATGCTTTGGCTTGGTTTAACTTGAAAGTTCCCTTCACTTTTAAAGATAATCTGCAGTGGTTTTGGTAATTTACACAGTTGCATTCAGTGCCAAATCACCATGTGGTTGCTTTGTTTAATTACAAATTTCTTGTTCAATTCGGTATTCAGTAAGTATTAATATGGGCTTAAGGTTTCATTTTCACTTTAAATGAAGTTCCCAATACTCGCATCCTTTCAGAAACTTAGTTTTTAAGGAGACGCAACCACTCTGATACAAAGGGCCTCATTACAAGTATGGCGGCAAGGCAACAATAGCAGTGGTATCGCTACCGGCACCGTTGCTACCATGCTGCCATACTAGGAGTTCTGCTCGCGGGTGCACCTGGTAGCCGTACCGTCACCCGCAAGCAGAACATGATGGTAGCATCGGCCCCCATTCCCTATGGGGCTCAATAGGAATGGGGATGTACCGGGCCCGGCACCCACGAAAGGGCAATTACCGGGTCTGGCTGGGCCAGAATAGTCCGGTAATTGCCCATTCACGGGTGCCGGACCCTGATGCGAGTTTGGAGGTAGCCTTGCCGGTAAAACCGGCAAGGCTACCTCCAACCATGTAATGAGCGCCCTTATTCTTGGGCTTTTAACATTCAACAATGGAAATGATTTAAAACCGGTGAAATTTGAAAAAACGTGCCCGCTTGAAACATGCGACCACTCCGATAAAAAGCATTTCACCACAATGGAAATGTTCAGTCATTTGCGCGCCGGGTTTCTTTCTCTGATAGCAACTCACCAGCAGCAGGTTTCCTCACAGCACGGGGCACACAAACTGCAGCTCCTGAAGCCAGGGGTCTGACTCCTGCCCCTTAGATACCCCTGCGCTGGCTTCTTAACACAGGGGAACAAGCACTCTGAATGAAAGGGAAATGGGCAGCCTCCCCATGTGCTCCCTTCTTGGCTGTCAGTCCACTCCACAAAGCCCCAGCTCCCATGCCATGCTCTCTAATACCACTCTCTAAGCTCCACAGCCCCCAGTGCCTCAGCGTGCTGCACACAACACACCGTCCCACAGCAGTTCCCTCCAGAGGCTTGCTTCTCTTCCAACAAGGTTTCCTGCTGAATGAACAGGCCTCCCTACTGCTCCTCCCTGTGTTGCTTTTCCCTCCTTATTTTATATACCTGTAACCTTCTAACAGGTTGCAGGTGTGCTTTCTCAATGAGACTTGCCTGACTATGATTAAGGGGACATGCCTGAACTTCACTACACATTGAAGGCATCATCTTCGTCCCAGGACCAAAGTGGGGAAATGGTATAGTGTTCATTAGTCTCAGCTGCCTCTTCCTCGTCTCAGTACTGTCAAGTGTCCTAAGAAGTGAAATTAAGGGAGTTGACTTACCTATAAAGGTCGGAGGAGGGTTAGGTTGATTGTATATAGGGAAAGGGGCTACATTGTCTCATCTGAGGGCACCCCTCTCCCAATCGTCAAGGACCATCCACCCAGGTGATCCTCCCTCACTTCTCCGCCCAGGGTCAGGATCCAAAAGCGATGACCTTCCCCTGGCCACCTGCGTAGAGGATCCAAGGTTCTTACACATCCAGAATGGCTGCAGAAAACTAAGGGTAAAATGCTCAATTCATGGCCTAATGAGGGGACCTATGATAAGGGGATATTGTAAAACCTGTATACTTTCTTAGTCCCTAGGCATAAGGGTTTGAAGTTAGAGAATTGTTTAAATATCTGAGAGGTATGTAGACCCAAAATGTTAAAGTCTCCAAGGAAGGGCCGAAAAAGGAGGGTACAGGAATTCCTTCTGCACCGCCCCCTGATGGGTGCTATCCTTTATTGTGCGCAGAAAGGTGTACAGACCCTGAGTTCGAACCTCCATTTTCTCCAGTGGCTACCCAAGTGGTTGTAAGACGGACACAGGTAATGCCTGCATCAGCCACAATTTCTAAAAATTGCCTCACACACTTCCCTGCACACCTGATGTAGCCTCTGTGCCATGAAGTGAGGAGTTCACAGATTACACACACACACACCTATTTTTTCTGTAACACTTATATGTATTCTTGCACTTCTCTACTGTACTATGTACTTTCTGTAATGAGCGCCTAGATGCCTAAAGGTTTTGTGCGCTGAAATGAATGCAAATAAAAACTAAAAGATGGGATATGGAGGAAAGTGAAAGGGTAACTCCTTCAACGGTTAGAGTCGCAGAAAGATTGAGAATGGAGGGTGGAAAGGGAGTAACTCCCCGACTGCTAGGTTAGCAGAGAGATTAAGGGAGGTGGAGCGAGTGAGAGAGTGATACTGGCAAATGGAAAACTAGATGAGGGGCTGAAAATGTGCAGGAAAGGGGAGACTATGCCTTCTACTGCTAGGATAGAGGAGAGGCTGATAATGGCAGTGGAGGTGCAGGAGTGGAAAAGAATTGGAGGAAGCATTGAGGCTAGTGGAGGAAGAGGTAGTTCTGTTACAACAGCAAAGAAGTGAAGAGGGGGAAGAAGTGAATAGGAAGTTAAAGGGCATATAGCAAGGAAGGTGGAGGCATGGACAAGTTCTTGTTAGATTGGACAGGTCAGTTATGAAAGAGGTTAATGTGGGTCTTGAGGATGGAAGTGTTGCTATGGGGAGAGGATTTGAGCAAGGTGAATCGGAACTGGCACCCTACAGGAGTGCTGAGTATGCTTCTGTGCCTACAGAAATACAAGGGGATAACAGGAGCAGGAGACGAGGACGAATGGGAATCAGATGCTGAGCAGGGAGAGAAGGGTGTAGCAGCCCCACCTCCCATTCCAGTAGCAGTGACAGAGAGTACACCATGGGGTCTTAGGACATGCCGTGGTACTTGCATGGCCATAGTGAGCAGAAGGGGAAAGATGGGGTGAACCCCAGCAAAGCCTCAATTTCCATTCATCCAGAAGGGTCAGAGAAGAACATATTATGTCCTGTGGTCACACATGGACCAGAATAATTTGATGAAGACACTCCCTTTACTCACTGCAGGGGCAGGGAAGTGGATTTATGCATTGGAAAAACACCCTGCCGGTTTCATGTTGGCCATAGGGGACATGAAAAGCGTATTCACGTCTCTAATGGGGGAACCGTCAGATGAGCTTTGGAGTAGAGCAGGGTATCCGAAAGTTAGACAAGATCACCCATGATGAAGCACAATTCAATAATTACAGGGCACAGGTATGGGGGTCCCTGCAGGTTATGTATCCCAATACGCCAAATATACATTATATTCTGGCCAAGACAATGAAGTTAGACAATGCTGCACATATCCAGATAATTCAGGAGATGTGACAGAGTGTAACGCTCACCAGATTCCCATGGAGGTGCCGACCCGTTCTGGACTGCTACAACTTCTTCCACGGTAAAGCGTAGTGCTTGGAAGATGAACTGGACTGGACCCCCAAACCTCGTCTGTCTGGCCCGTAGAATAATCCTTCTGTAGATGGGAAAAGGGAGTTAACTGTCTGCTAGATTGTGTGTGAGATTCCCCCCTTTTCCCCTTCTCACCCTCTGTAACGCTCACCTGGTTCCCACGGGGGCGCTGGTCTCGTCTGGATTACTGTGGCCTCTTCTAGCGTGATGCGCAGGACCCGGAACACCGATTGGACAGGACCTCCAAATCGTGCTTGCCTGGCCCGTAGGAATATCCTTCTGCAGATGAGAAAGGGGATTAACAGTCTGCAGAATAGTGTGCTAGCTCCCCCCTTTCCCCCTTCGTTCCTCTCTAACTTCCTCCAAACCCCGGTTTAAGCTCACCTTATGGTTTGGAAGGATGAACTCTCCATACTGCTTCTGGTGCAGGGGCCCGCGTTCGTCCAGTTACTTCACTGGTTTTCAGAATGGCGCTGGCAAAATCCACTTGACTTTCCTGAGCGATGCGCCGTAAGTATGAAAGTTCAAAGTTCAAGTGAGGCCCCCTTTATGTTGTCTTTCTAACCTGTGATCTGTCCTTTATTTCAGGTGCAGAATGAAGGCGATGCGTCGAGGGGTTAAACTGCCGAGGTGAGTAGTGATGAGGGCGATCCCTCTAAATGTCCTTATCATTCCCCAGAAATGTCTCTTGTCCTTTCCCCATAGGGGCCGGGGTACGGTACCTGCCAACGGGGCGGCGCCGACCCGAAATGTGGAAGAAAAGCCGGTAAGTATTATGGCTGTTAATCAGGCTTTCCTTCGGTGTTCCTTCTGCTCACCTTTTGTTTCTTCCTCTCTCCCCTAGGTGCAGAGATGTGGCGTCCGATGCTGACAGCCGCGATGGAGCCGGGAGATGTCTCGAGGACTGGTGAGTGAAGCGTGGCGCTGCAGCGAGCAACGCAATGCTTTTAAATGGAAGTCTTTCTTCAGGGATGCTGGCGAGAAGATTCCGGATGCAGGTAAGAAGTTTGAAATAGTCCTTGGTTTTCACCTTTCTCTTCTCTTCCTTCCTTGCAGGTCTTCCAGGTTCGAGGCGGGCGTGGCTGGAGTCCAGGAGCAGGAGCAGACACGGTGAGCGTTAAGCTGCAGGAAACAGAACAACGCGAAGCATGAGCTGCTGTCTGGGCGTGGCTTAAATAGCCTCCAAAGAAGTCCCAGGTATGTATCCTTCCCCAACTAGGTATGTATCCTTCCCTGGCCACGCCCGAGTGAAAAAATAGTCCCTATGAAAAAATACCCCCTTTCAGGTCTCAGGGAGGCCTGAATCGTGCAGCATGGTCTGCATCAGGTAAGTGCACAAAACACCTCCCTTTATGAGCCTGGCGCCTATGGCGCCAGGACTGATGTCCAACAAGAGCCTGTCGCCAAAGGCGCCAGGACTGAGTCCAAAGAGCCCCTATAAGGGGCCGCTGGGCTTTTACCCGAGGGCATGATGCCTGCTTCCGGGGGTGCTGGGCCTGGCCTGGTGCTCCGGGGGTAGGCATCATGACACCCTCCTCGAACCCTAGCTGTGCCTTCCGCAGACTCTAACCTTAATTTCTGTATGGACGAGCTCTCCATCCTGCTTCTGACGCAGGGGCGTGTAGATTTCCAGTTATTTCACTGGATCTCGGATTTGGCAGGGTTCGATGTCTGCTTGCCTTTACCAAAATGCTGCCGTAAGTATATAGATCAAAAGATCAAGTCTTATTTGTCCCTTGGCCTTTGTTTGATTTTCAGGGACTAGGTGAGGAATCCTTGTGGAGGAATGGATTCGCCGAGGTAAGCTCGGGTGAGTACTTTTAATGAAGGTGTGCCGTAGTGGTTTGCTCCGACACCTTAACGAGTGTGTCTTATTTCCCCATAGGGGCCGGGGTACGGAAAAGCCAGAAAAGCCGCTCCGACCCAAAAAGGGAACTGAGGTCCCAACAAAATTCAGGTAAGACTTAAGGTGAGTAATCTGTCCTTTTGCAATTAGTTCGTTGCTCACCTTGTTTTGTCCTTTTTCTCCGTAGGTCTTGAATGCGACCGATGTCGCCTATGGGCGCTGAAAAGGTTGCCGGCGCCACGTGAAGGTAAGTGGAAGCGGCGCGGCAGCGTGAGAAGCGGAGCGCTTCTAACTATTGTCTTTCTTTTCCGTAGGTGCTGGGATGCGGCCGATGTCACCTATGACCGCTGAAGAGCTAGACAGCGCCACGTGAAGGTAAGTGGAAGCGGCGCTGCAGCGAGCAATGAGATGCGTTTCTAACCCTTGACTTTCTTTTGCAGGATCGACGGAGTGAAGAATCCGGATGCTGGATGAAGGTAGGTAATGTCCTAATGCTTGCCTTTCTCTCCTTGCAGGTGTTCCAGGTGCTGGCGGGCGTGGCAGGAGCCAGGGTGCAGGAGCCGACTCGGTGAGCGTCCTGCTGCAGATGCAGAATAAAGCGAAGCACGTGTGGCCATCCGGGCGTGGTTTAAATAGCCTTGGAAGAGCTTCAGGTGAGTGTTCTTCCACTGGCCCCACCCGAGTAAGAAAAGAGTTCCTGAAAGAAAATAGTTCCTCCCCAGCCTTAGTTGGCTTGGAGCTTCAGACAGCATGGTCTGCCTCGGGTGAGTATGCAGCATGGTCTGCCTCAGGTGAGTTCACCCAAGCATTACCATATGTTCTGCCATGATGAGCCTGGCGCCTATGGCGCCAGGACAGATGCCTTTTATGAGCCTGGCGCCAAAGGCGCCAGGACAAGGTCCAAAGAGCCCCTATAGGGGTTTGCTGGGTCCCGCTTGGTGAGTATGAAGTCTGCTTCCGGGGATGCTGGGCCTGACCTGGCTCCTCGGGAGCAGGCCTCATGACAGCACTCCCCCCCAAGGCCCCTCCCAAGGTTGTTTTCCCCGGGGGTTTTGGTTTGTCTGGGAAGGTCCGGTGAAACTTTTTAATTAACCGAGGAGCATGTACATGGTCATGGGGTTCCCATGACCTCTCTTGAGGCCCGTAACCCTTCCAATCGATTAGATAGAAAAGCCTTGATCTTATCATTTTAGAATCTAAAATGTTCTTCACCTCGAACTCAGGTTCTCCCTCCGCTTGAATGGGTTCTGGAGGCTTGATTAGTCTGGTTCCAGGTTGCACAGGTTTCAAAAGTGACACATGAAAAACAGGATGTATTCGCATATGAGCTGGTAAATCCAGTTTAACGGCCACAGGATTGATTATGGCCGTGATGGAATATGGTCCCAGGTATTTGGGATTAAAAGTTTGAGGTCCTCTGAATGATAAGTGTCTGGTAGCCAGCCAGACTTGGTCCCCAATCTGGTACTGAGGAGCCTCACTTCGATGCCGATCAGCACTTTTCTTGTATCTTTTCTTGGCTTGTTGTAAATGTTCAGTTGCTTCTTTGAAGGCTTTGGTAATTGTGGTATGCAGCTGGTCCACTGCGGGTGTTCCGAGATCATGAGGTGGATCCAGGTCAGAGGTTCGAGGGTAAAGCCCATATAAAGTGTAAAAAGGACTTTGCCCAGTTCCAGAGTGCACAGAATATTATATGCATATTCAGCTATCCAAAGAATGTCTTTCCAGTTACTTTCAGATTGTTGCAGCATACAACGTAAATATTGTTCGAGATTCTGGTTCGTTCTTTCTGTTTGACCATCGGTCTGGGGGTGATGACTGGTTGATAGTCTTACATCGATTTGTGCCAATTGACAACATCTACGCCAAAAGTGGGAAATAAATTGGCTTCCTCGATCTGAAATCAGCACAGACGGAAATCCGTGTAACCGGACAACATTTTCAAGGAATTCTTTAGCTAGAACCGAAGCTGAAGGTAAACCTTTTAATGGAATGAAGTGTGCCATCTTGGAGAATAAATCCACAATAACAAGAATAGTGTTATATCCTGACCAGGGGGGTAAGTCCGTAATAAAATCCAATGACAGGGTGTGCCAGGGCGATGGTGGAATGTCTAACGGTTGAAGAAGACCGGCTGGTCTTTTCTTTTGGTCTTTATTTTGGGCGCACACACCACAGGACATCACAAATGATTTTACATCTTTTCGCCAAGAAGGCCACCAGAATTGTCTTTTCACCTTTTCCTCAGTTTTGGCAATGCCGGGGTGTCCCTCTATTAGTGTATCATGATAACAAGAAACAACTAGCTTTTGTAAATCCGTGTGTGGAAGAAATAATCGTCCTCGGAAATAAGGTAAATCGTTATCTATAGTAAAATCAGATCCCTTTTGAACCCAGTCCTGCAAGTCTGTTGGGTCCAGGAGTTGTTTAACTCTAGTTTGGATATTTTCTAGCGATTGTGAAGAAGTCATACCTAAGATCCTCTGTTTGGGAATTATCGGCACAGGCTCTGAATTAGTGACTGTGTCCCCCATTCCAATTCGGGATAGAGCATCCGCTTTGCCATTCTTACAGCCAGGACGGTAGGTGATTATGAAATCAAATTCAGCAAAAAACAGAGCCCAACGGAGCTGTCGAGATGACTGAGCCTTGGCGGTTTTCAAGTACTGTAAATTCCGATGGTCGGTGATCACCGTGATGGTATGTCTTGCGCCAAGGAGATAATGTCGCCAGGCCTTAAAAGCAGATTTAATCGCTAACAGTTCTTTGTCCGTGATGACATAGTTAATCTCGGGAGCCAAGAATTTTCTGGACCAGAACGCAACGGGATGCAGTTGGTTACTCTCTGGGTCCCTTTGAGAAAGGACGGCTCCCATAGCTAGACTGGATGCGTCGGTTTCGATGATATAAGGGAGTTCCGGGCGCGGGTGTTTCAATACGGGTGCAGAAGTAAACTTAGCTTTTAGTTCTTGAAAGGCTTGCTCAGCTTCTTTAGACCATTCAAAACGTTTATTTTTTCTTAAGAGTGCAGTGATGGGTTGAACCACCCGTGAAAATTCCGGAATGAACCTGCGATAAAAATTGGCAAAGCCAAGCATGCTTTGAACACCTTTTACAGAGCTGGGTGATGGCCATTTGAGGTTAGCATCCACTTTTCGTGAGTCCATGTGGACTCCTTTAGGTGTCAGGATAAAACCTAGAAATTCGACTTCCGTGACATGGAAAACACATTTTTTCAAGTTTAGCAAATAGTTTGTGTTGGCGCAATTTCTCGAGGACTGCCCTGACATGGTTTCGATGATCAGATTCTGAAGAGGAGTATACAAGAATGTCATCGATGTATACGATAACACAAACATCGATGAGTTCCCTGAGGACATCGTTCATGAAATATTGGAAGGCAGCCGGTGCATTGCACAGTCCAAAAGGCATAACCTGGTACTCGAACAACCCATATTTAGTGCGGAAGGCAGTTTTCCATTCATCGCCTTCTTTGATTCGCACTAGATGGTAAGCCCCCCGGAGATCTAGCTTGGTGTATGTGCAGGCATCTTTCACTTGGTCAAGGAGTTCAGGGATCAAAGGCAAAGGGTATCTGTTTTTGACAGTTATCTGGTTCAGTGCGCGGTAGTCTATACAAGTTCTGAGATCGCCTTCTTTTTTTGGTACGAAGAATAAAGCCGAGGATGCAGGAGACTTAGACGGGTGAATAAAACCATTGGCTAAGTACTGGTCCAGATATTGTCGTAAATGAAGATTCTCTGGCTCGGTAAGGGCACAGATCCTGCTGCAAGGGGGTGTTGCACCGGGTAGTAGATCTATCTGGCAATCGTATGACCTGTGGGGCGGTAGAGTATTGGCCTGTTCCTTTTGGAAGATGTCTTGAAACTCTTGGTACTCTGGCGGTATTTGCAAACTGACAGGAGTTACAGTAGCTAGGCCAATGCTTGTTTTTCGTGGATAGCAGGTTTGTACACACTCTGGAAAGGTTATCCTCTTTGCTCGCCAATCAATTTGAGGATTGTGTGTTTCCAACCAAGGGATTCCTAGAATTACTTGAAATTGCGGAGCCTTGATTACGTCAAACACCATTGCCTCCCGATGCCCGTCTTGACCCAGCAATGTCACTTCCGTGGTGGAGTGAGTTACCGGCCCAGAGGCGATTTTGGTTCCATCCACAGTGGTGATGTCATCTTTATTGGTTTTAGGGCAAAGAGGGAGGTTCATCCTAGAAGCCAATTCACGATCCACGTAGTTTCCTATAGCCCCACTATCGATGTATGCCTTAATTGCATGCAACCGTTCAGGCTGCTTTGGATTTACGAGGACCATTGGCATGGTGAAGTGCGAGGTCAAAGAGTTGGTTTTTAAGCTCGGCAAGCGGACCTCTACGCTTGTCGGGTGTGGTCGTTTCCCGGCTCAGATTCTACAAGAGCTTTATCCGTGCTCCTACCGCCTTTTTGGGGCGGTTTTGCAGGGCAGTCTCGTAAGAAGTGTCCTGAAGTTCCACAGTAGAGGCACAATTGCATTTGCCGTCTTCTTTCACGCTCCCTTTGAGTCAAAGGTCCCTTGACTACTCCAATCTGCATAGGTTCAGTAGCATCGACACCCTTGGGGTGAACCTGGGCTTTGGCAAAAACCCGGGTTTCAAACCTGGACCGATCTGCTTTTCTGTTTTGAAGCCTGTGATCCAGTTGGACCACTATGTCAATATAGTCCAAGCAGTCCTGGGGTGGATTTACGACCTGGGCCAAGACATCTTTAAGTTCTCCATGTAGACCTCGATGGAATAGCGTAATTCTCTTATCCTCGGGCCATCTTGTTTCCACAACTAACCTATTGAAGGTCGCAATGTAAGCTAAGAGGTCCAGATTACCCTTTCGTAGAGATAGGAGTTTGTTGTCCAGGGCCTGTCCCTGAGAATGCCTCGCAAAAAGTCTTTCCATACTTGTCTGGAAGGCTTGAAAGTTCTGAAGGATCGGGTCGTCTTGAGTAACCAATGGGATTGATCAATCAGCTGCGCTGCCGCTGAGATAAGAAAGTACAAAGGCTACCTTGGTTTGGTCTTTCGGGAAGGCCCCAGGTCTGCAGAGGAAATGCAATCGGCATTGATTCATAAATACTGCGAATCTTTTGGGATCTCCAGCAAATCGTTCAGGCGAGGCCAGTGGCACGTTTCCAGGTAGATTGATTTGCACAGGATTAGTTGACGCCACAGGGGTGAAACTACCCCCTGAACTTGGTAGAGGAGTTTGACCAGCTTGACTCTGCAACAGCTGGCGGGCAAGATCAAAAGTTCGTTCCTTTGACACAATTAACTCCCTCCTGAGGGCATTCGTCTCCTGGCGAGCGGAATGAACTTTGGCCCGTAATTCCCCTAATAGCTGGGCCAGCTGGTCTGTCTCGGAAGTTTCCATGGCGCCTGGGTAGGAAGTTATTGGTAGGCTTCGCGTACTGTGACGCTCACCAGATTCCCACTGAGGCGCCGACCCGTTCTGGACTGCTACAACTTCTTCCACGGTAAAGCGTAGTGCTTGGAAGATGGACTGGACTGGACCCCCAAACCTCGTCTGTCTGGCCCATAGAATAATCCTTCTGTAGATGGGAAAAGGGAGTTAACTGTCTGCTAGATTGTGTGTGAGATTCCCCCCTTTTCCCCTTCTCACCCTCCTCGAACTCTAGCTGTGCCTTCCGCAGACTCTCACCTTAATTTCTGTATGGACGAGCTCTCCATCCTGCTTCTGACGCAGGGGCGCGTAGATTTCCAGTTACTTCACTGGATCTCGGATTTGGCGAGGGTTCGATGTCTGCTTGCCTTTACCAAAATGCTGCCGTAAGTATATGGTTCAAAAGATCAAGTCTTATTTGTCCCTTGGCCTTTGTTTGCTTTTCAGGGACTAGGTGAGGAATCTGTGTGGAGGAATGGATTCGCAGAGGTAAGCTCAGGTGAGTACTTTTAATGAAGGTGTGCCGTAGTGGTTTGCTCCAACACCTTAATGAGTGTGTCTTATTTCCCCATAGGGGCCGGGGTACGGAAAAGCCAGAAAAGCCGCTCCGACCCGAAAAGGGAACTGAGGTCCCAACAAAATTCAGGTAAGACTTAAGGTGAGTAATCTGTCCTTTTGCAATTAGTTTGTTGCTCACTTTGTTTTGTCCTTTTTCTCCGTAGGTCTTGAATGCAATCGATGTCGCCTATGGGCGCTGAAAAGGTTGCCGGCGCCACGTGAAGGTAAGTGGAAGCGGCGCGGCAGCGTGAGAAGCGGAGCGCTTCTAACTATTGTCTTTCTTTTCCGTAGGTGCTGGGATGCGGCCGATGTCGCCTATGACCGCTGAAGAGCTAGACAGCGCCACGTGAAGGTAAGTGGAAGCGGCGCTGCAGCGAGCGATGAGATGCGTTTCTAACCCTTGACTTTCTTTTGCAGGATCGACGGAGTGAAGAATCCGGATGCTGGATGAAGGTAGGTAATGTCCTAATGCTTGCCTTTCTCTCCTTGCAGGTGTTCCAGGTGCTGGCGGGCGTGGCAGAAGCCAGCGTGCAGGAGCCGACTCAGTGAGCGTCCTGCTGCAGATGCAGAATAACGCGAAGCACGTGTGGCCATCCGGGCGTGGTTTAAATAGCCTAGGAAGAGCTTCAGGTGAGTGTTCTTCCACTGGCCCCACCCGAGTAAGAAAAGAGTTCCTGAAAGAAAATAGTTCCTCCCCAGCCTTAGTTGGCTTAGAGCTTCAGACAGCATGGTCTGCCTCGGGTGAGTATGCAGCATGGTCTGCCTCAGGTGAGTTCACCCAAGCATTACCATATGTTCTGCCATGATGAGCCTGGCGCCTATGGCGCCAGGACAGATGCCTTTTATGAGCCTGGCGCCAAAGGCGCCAGGACAAGGTCCAAAGAGCCCCTATAGGGGTTTGCTGGGTCCTGCTTGGTGAGTATGAAGTCTGCTTCCGGGGACGCTGGGCCTGACCTGGCTCCTCGGGAGCAGGCATCATGACACAGAGGGTGCTAGAGTGCCAACCAAGATGTTGGCTTACTAGAGAGCTCAGTGCAGAGCCCCTATAACATCCTGAAAATACTCTTCGTTGTTGGAGTTTGAAAGCTGACTCACTCACAGAGCCCAGAAGACCGCTTGTCACCTTACGAGGGACCGGCAACTCCACCAACAACATCAAGGAGGTGGCATGGAGAGGGGGAAGGGCTGCAACCCTTACAGTTTGCTCCAGAGAGCGGCCGTGCTGGTGTGGAGCTCCAGGCACATAATAGCCGCCTCAGCCCGGCGGGCAAAACTGTTCTGCTGCAGCATCATACGGCAGAGGTTGCAGAGTGGGGGACACCCGGCCAGAGCTGTGTCCATGGAAAGCCACTGCAGCGGATGCGCATGGGCCCCAGGACAAGGGAGACCACAATCAGATTGAGGGCCCGTGCTCACAGCTAACTGACACGAGCATCGGTGCATGGCAGTGCCAGACAGAGACCGTGGCACTGTGCGGCATCATAGTGGAGACCGAGGCAGAGGCAGTCAGGAGCCTGCCCGACCGTGCCAGAATTTCACCAGCCAACCAGCTGATGTGTACTTCCCAAGTGCCAGGTAGTGGAAGCTCAAGTTAGGGAGCGGAGCTGTGCCCCATCTCATACAGTGCATCCGGGGAGGGCCCCATAGCACGGCATAAAGACTGGACGACGTGTCCTGAACATTTCAGGTGGTGCGGAGCGACACTGCCAGCAGGACACAAGTCAACAACCGTGCACCAGGTACGAGTGGCAGATGCATGCTTAGCCACCTCATCCTAATCCGGTTGGGCTCTCTGATCCGGCGGCCGACCCGCAGCGTGGTCCCGGAGTCGGGAGAGCTCCGATCCCACACTATCAGGGTCCAGTGGCTTCCCCCTGACCCCATTGAACATCCACTGCCTGAAATTTGTTCACTTTGCCGGCAGCCTGTGGTGCTTCGGAAAGGCCACAACAATCAGACAGGACAAGTAAGGCCGGCGGGTACTGTGTGGGAGCCCATTCTAGCGCCCCGGTGTGGGCTACGTGACCCACATGCCAGACGAGGGTCGATATAAACAGGCGCAGCGTTGGGGGGTGAAAGGCCCGCGCCATCCTCTTTCCACCATCCAGTGCCAATGAGGCCAGTATCCGCTGGGCAAGAGAGGTGCACAACAAGCTTATTTCAGGGGGTGGTGGCATAGGGCCCCCCCAAGCCTTCTTCTGTGGCCGGTCAGCAGGCCCCCACCTGTGATCCTGCTCAAACAGTGTAAATAGTGACAATAAGGCCTACTCCGGTGCCCAGGTCCTCAGTCTACATCGGGGGCCACACCCTGTTAGCACCACACGGCACACTCAATAACCTGCCTCTAGGCGTTAAACATATTTGAATTAGTTTGTGCCACCCTACCGGAGACCACTCCTTTAATTTATTTGCAGACTCAAACTGGTAGCACCAGCTGGGAGCAACTAACTGCCTCACACGGGCTGTAGTCAGAGGGCACCGTGGAGCAGCTGTGACAATTGAACAACACGTCAGTTCTGGGGAGACCGGGGCTCCTCAGGCAGCCCGCACAGTGGCGCCAGAATCACTTTGGAGCAGGTGAGCGCCAACTTCACCATGCAGCCCCTCCACAACATCAGTGATCCAGAGTGACTACCAGCGTTGCACCAGACATTCTGTCAAGTGATATTTGCCAGCTCCATGCACAGACCCGCTGTCTGAAAGTACAGTAGCAACGGACAACGCTCCAGTGGTGTGTGGCATACCCCAACACCCAGACACAAGCAACACAGCAGGGGACACTTCTAAACCCGCCAGCGTTGCTGCACCCTCCTGAGTGAGCGCCTCCGCTCCACCTGCTCCTTGGGGGCTGCACTCCCATCCTTTCCTAGTATGGGCAAGTCAGATAAATACCAAAGGAAACTGAACTTCGAACCCGGTGCCATAGCCAAAAACCCCAAACAATACAACCAATCAGGTCTGCATAATGCATCTATGGAACACAATGAAGACCTTCCATCGTCCCTGAGCTCCGACATCCCAGAGATTCTCCTGGAACTTAAAGCCGGCATAGGCAATCTTGACAATAAACTGGATGCCCTGTCATCGAAGGTGGACCAGCTACAACACAGACTCGATAAACATGGCGACAGGCTTAACTCGGTGGAGCAGAGGGTCTCAGATCTCGATGACAGCAATTCATCACTGACGACCAGGGTGACAGCGCTGGAAAGCCAAATGAAGGCAGTGACAGCCAAGAACGAAGATCTAGAAGGACGTGCCCGCCGCAACATCAGGCTGATGGGAGTAAGAGAGTGCCACATTCCGACAAAAATGCAGGACTTTGTTGAGAATATGTGTAAAGACTTATTCGGCCGTCCGTATTCTCCCAGCTCTTCATAGTAGAAAGGGCTCACGGGGTTCCAACCAACTACCCAATCCTGGGGCAACGCCCGCGCCCCATTATAGCAAAGCTTCTCAATTTCAAAGACCGTGATACAATCCTGAGACTGGCCAGGGACAAGTGCGACCTACAGTTCGACAGTGACAAAGTGCAGATCTATTGTTACGCTCACCTGGTATCCACGGGGACGCCACCCAGCCAGTTGGTCGTTGGTGCCCTTCCCAATGATTCCCTGGTGTGGTCTCGGTGTTGGTGAGATTCCGCCTGGTTGTCGGAATCACTGGGCTCTCCGTCCGGCTCTCTGGGCTGGGGCGCGTTGTCCTTTGTGGTCGTGGACGGTCCAGTTACTTCACTGACTGCTGCCCTTGTAGTGTCTTTCAGGTAGGTATTATTGCGATTGATGGCGTCGTAATTCTTGCATGCCTTTTCTCTGTTCTAAATGTCTCTTTTTTATCTCCCTAGGAGTACAGAGTGTCCGCTTGGAGAACTGGATATGCTGGTTCTCACCGGGAGATGATGGCGCGCTATAGCGCTATGATGCGGTAAGGCGACGCAGAGCGTAGCGGAGCGATGTCTTGTCCTCACTGACCTGTGCTTTTCTCTTTTCATAGGTTGCAGTGAGTTCCCAGCGCAGATGGAGTTCGGGAGCTGTGCCGGCCGAAAAGCAACCAACCAGGTAAGTCTTTAAGCGCTTTGTGGTTGTAATGTCTGCACTACCTCCTTTAATGATGTCTTTCTCCTTTTCTCAGGTCCTTCGATCTGGGCGGTGAACTCCACCAACAGAGCTGCCCAGGAGCTGCAAGCAGTGAAGGATGATGAATGCAGGTAAGATTCTGCTGCTAAAGATGTTCTTGGTTTTTCTGCAGGTCTGGAATTCACTAGGCTCGTGAGAAAGCAGGACACAGTGAGCGTCACATTGCTAGAAGCAAAGTAACGTGAAGCGTGTTGTCTTGTTCGGGTGTGGTTTAAATAGCCACTGTAAAGTAGTCCAAGTAAAGTAGTCCCTAGGCCACCACACCCAAAACACTAGACTGCATAGCTTGGTTCTACGAACCAAGCTATGTGGATGCATCCATGTTGGCTGAAAGCCTAAATAAAGTAGTTCCTCGAGCAGATGTCTTTCCTTAGTAATGAGCCTGGCCTCAAAGGCGCTCGGACTGTCCCCAAGAGGGCCTGAGAAGTGAATGCCAGGCCTTATTTGTGATCCGAGCCCTGATTCCACCGGCCAATGGGCTTGCCAGTGGGGATCAGGGCTGAGGGTCTTGACAGCACTCCCCCCCAAGGCCCCTCCCAAGGTGTGTCTCCTGCCTGGTTGCGGTTTAGTTGGGAAGTTCTGATGAAACTTCCTGATCAGAAGTGGTGCATGGATGTTCTCACTGGGTTCCCAGGATCTATCTTGAGGCCCAAACCCCTTCCAGTCGACGGGATAGTACAACTTGGCTCTAGAGTACTTAGAGTCTAGGATGCCCTTGACTTCAAATTCTGGTTCTCCATCTACTAGTATAGGTTGAGGTGGTGTCTTGATTCATGTACCGGGTTGCATTGGTTCTAAGAGGGACACATGGAATACCAGATGGATTTGTAGATTAGGTGGTAAGTCCAATTTGACGGCTGCTGGGTTTATAATTGCCTTGATGGTATAGGGTCCCAAATATCGAAGATGGAAGGCCCGGTTCCCTTTGATGGGTACATATTTGGCGGCTAACCAAACCTGGTCTCCTACTTGATAGTCTGAGGCCTTTTTCCGATGCTGGTCAGCGAAGTGGTTTTGTTTTTCTTTAGCATGAATAAGATGTTCCTTCGCCTTTCTGAACGCCTGAGTGATGGTTGTATGAAGAGTCTTTACTGCAGGCATTTCCAAGCTGGCAGGAAGGTCAAGTTCTGATTACGTGGATGTCTGCCATACAAGGTGTAAAAAGGTGTTTGGCCCGTGCTAGAATGTACAGAGTTGTTATATGCGTACTCGGCTATCCACAGTAAGTCCTTCCAATCTCTCAATTCATGGTGCAGCATGCACCGTAAATACTTTTCGAGGGTCTGGTTGGTCCTCTCGGTTTGGCCGTCTGTCTGGGGGTGGTGACTGGGGGTGGATAGCCGGACGTCAATCTGTGCCATTGCACAACACTTTCTCCAAAAATTGGATACAAATTGGCTGCCTCGATCGGAGACCAGAACTGATGGAAAGCCTTGCAGCTTGACAATGTTTTCCAGAAATACTTCTGCTAGGGTGGATGCGTCCGGGACGCCCTTGAGAGGAATAAAATGTGCCATCTTTGAGAACAAATCCACGATTACAAGAATGGTGTTAAAGCCTTGACTCGGTGGCAGATCAGTGATAAAGTCGAGGGAAAGAGTGTGCCATGGAGCGGGAGGGATGTCCAGTGGTTGTGGGACACCCGATGGTTTCTGTTTCTGTGATTTATTTTGTGCACAGACGCCGCAGGACTGAACATACTGGACAATGTCCTTATGCCAGGTAGGCCACCAAAAGTTCTTTTTTACCTTGGCTAAAGTTTTAGCGATTCCGGGGTGTCCTTCGATCAGAGAGTAATGATAACCTGAAATGATATACTGTTCTAACTCCTTCTCGGGTACATGTAGCTGGTCCCTAAAATAAGGTAACTGATCCTTGATGCAATATTGTTCTCCTTGAGTTTGCCATGCGAGGAAAGCACCCAGGTTCATTGACTGTCGAATTTTGTTTCGTAATTCGGCTTGTGATAACACTGTTGTGATACCCAAGAGTTTGTCTTCAGGTATGATGGGTACCGGGTCTGGAGTTGTATACACCGTTTCATCGATGCCCATTCGAGATAGGGCATCAGGTTTCCCATTCTTGACCCCTGGTCGAAAGGTGATCACGTAGTCATATTCGGCGAAGAAGAGGGCGCACCGTAACTGGTGTGAAGACTGGGCTTTGGCTGATTTTAGATATTGCAGGTTCCAGTGGTCTGTAATCACTGTAATGGTGTGTCCAGCTCACAGAAGATAGTGTCGCCGTGCCTTGAAAGCGGACTTGATGGCTACGAGTTCTTTGTCCGTGATAGCGTAATTAATTTCCGGGGGTGAGAATTTTTTTGACCAGAAGGCCACAGGATGCAGCTGGCCAGTTTCTGGGTCCCTCTGTGAAAGGACTGCTCCCATTTGTTGTCTGTTGTCTTGTTCGGGTGTGGTTTAAATAGCCACTGTAAAGTAGTCCAGGTAAAGTAGTCCCTAGGCCACCTCACCCAAAACACTATACCACATTGCTTGGTTCCAAGAACCAAGCTATGTGGATGCCTCCATGTTGGCTGAAAGCCTAAATAAAGTAGTTCCTCGAGCAGATGTCTTTCCTTACTGATGAGCCTGGCGCCAGAGGCGCCGGGACTGGCCCCAAGAGGGCCTGAGAATTGGATGCCAGGCCTTATTTGTGATCCGAGCCCTGATTCCACCTGGCCAATGGGTTTGCCAGTGGGGATCAGGGCTGAGGGTCATGACATCTATCCATACTTCTCACCAGCAGTACAGGCATCCGCCAGTGTAAAATGCTGCTTGTGGGACAGCCAAATGCAATATTCCATGCTGTTCCTGGCAAAGTTGAGAATCCTGCATGCCGTAAAAGCCCAATTTTTCACATCACCGGAGGAAGTGAATTCCTTTCTAGATGACATCAGATGCCACCCGCTGGACAACAATCTGAGACCTCCGCGAAGGGACCGAGTGGGGAGAGGTCCGCCCTGACGACGTGATCTACTTCCTTGCTGTGTATTGCTTTGCCAGTCAGCACTTAGGCACACCGGAACCAGCCTCCCAAAGGGGCTACTGAACTTGGGGGGACACTAGCATCCCGAGCTCAGCAATGTTGGTGTGTTATTGGATTTGGGGCGTGGGCCTTTGGTCGGGCAGATTGGGGGTTGCCCGCGGGGAGGAAAGCAAGAAGAGTGCGAGGCCGTTGCCCGTGCTCAATGGGAAGTTAAGTTTAGGCTGGGGGAAACAGTTAGGGAAATGCACCATGAGGGGGCTAGCCCACTCCCGCCCCACTTCCAAGTCATCCATGCTGGAGAAACATGTGAGTAGGACATCGTCTTAGAACCCGTCAGTAATATCTCCAAAAGCAGTCCCAAATATACATGTCTCCCGCTCCATTCAATGCAGTGTCCTGGAACATTAGAGGCGACAAAAACCTGACGAAAGTTTGAAAGGTGTGCCAGTACCTCATGAGACATAACATCGATGTGGCTCTCAATCAGTAGAGACATCTCCAGTCGACCTCTGAAAACAGATGGGCTCCCGACTGGGGATGCCACAGATATTTTTCCTCATATTCATCATACGTGAGAGGGGTGGCCATACTTATCAGCAAAAAGGCAAGGTTTAGGCTTATAACAAAGATGAGTGACAGGGAGGGCAGGTGCCTCCTGGTGAGAGGGATCGTGAACGGGACGGAAATCACCCTTGTGAATTCCTACGGGCCAAACACGGATGGGACAAATTACTTTGGGTGAATGCTCACCTGGAGGGTACATTCCCAGCCACAATCATTTGGGGAGGTGATCTAAACATCACACTCAACCTGAGTATTGATATATCTCAGTCACCCACCACAAACCCCTCCAAAGCAAGCTTACAAATACATGATATCTGCAAGGCATACAACCTTGTAGATGTGTGGAGAAGTAAGAACCCTGCAACCCGTGATTACACCTTCCACTCATGGATTCATAACACCAGCTCTAGACTTGATTACCTGTTAGTCTCCAAACACAGCAGCATACAATGGGGTGCCTGCCACATACTCCCACGTACGCTTTCCGACCACTCCCCGATCACGCTCGAATACACACATGGCCGCAATGGGAAAGGCAAACCCCCCTGGAGATTCAAACATGGAGCACTGTTGGGCAAGGTGTTCGTGCAGGAGCTCAGAGCTGAGATCACATACTTTTTAGCCATCAACCAGGAATCGGTCAGCTCGGCGGGGACCCTATGGGAAACACTGAAATGTTACGTCAGGGGGATATGCATAGCCAAAGAGAACGGTATACTGAAAACGATCAGAGGTGAACTGGCAGATAGTGAAGCCCGGGTGAAACAACTTGAACAGGCATATGGGGTCCAAAAGTACCCCCATTCCCTTGCTTCTCTGAAAAAAGAAATAGATCTCTTCAGGGCCACTGCCGAGCATAAAGCTAGATTCCGTTCCCAAGGCCAGAGAGTTCGCCAATACGGGGAGGGTAAAAAACCAGGATCCCTGCTCGTGAGGATACTGGCGACAGATAAAAAACCTCCCCAGGTTGAGTGCATCCGAGAATCCAGTGGAAACCTTTTATATAACGAGGAAATTATAGCAGATGCTTTCCGAGCCTTCTATGAAAACCTTTACAGCTCACAAGGCACTAGCTGCCCAGATTCCCTACTACAATACCTGGACGAGATCGAACTCTTCTGGGTTACCCAAACGTTGAGAGAACCTCTAAATAACCTGCTCACAGTGGACGAGATTCTAGAGGCAATAAAGGCACTCCCGAACACCAAAGCACTGGGTCTCGATGGACTAATCGGTGAATTCTATAAGTCATTCGCCCCACTCTTAGCCCCAATCTTTTTGCAGGTATTTGAGGAAGCTGTGGAAAATGGCTGCCTTCCCCCGACACTTCGTGAGGCAAACATGATCCTTCTCCATAAAGCTGGGAAACCCCCGAGGAGTGCGCCTCATACAGGCCAATCTCGTCAATTAATCTCGATAATAAAATCTTGGCAAAGATCCTCTCCTCGAGACTTCTCTCCCTGATGCCAGGCCTGGTGATCGCCGACCAGGTAGGTTTCATCCCGGGCCACAACACAACTTTTGGCATCAGACGCCTGTTCGGCATACTCGAGACCGTAGACCCAGCATCTCAGGTAGTGGCAGTCCTTCTTGATGCAGAAAAGGCCGTTGACTCAGTCGAATGGCCATACCTTTTTGCGGTCCTGAGGAAGATGGGTCTGGGGGAATGTTTTATGAAGATGGTCAGCCTCCTTTACAAGCCCCCTCGGTCCAATATAGTCTTGGGGAGGGCAAAATCTGTGGGCATAGAATTGCAGAGCAAGACCAGACAAGGCTGTTCCTTGATAACCATACTGTTCGCACTGGCAATGGAGCCCCTAGCCGCCAGCCTTAGGGCACAACAGCTAGATAGAGGTCTCTCACTAGGCCAACACAAGCTGATTCTGTCGTTATGTGCGGATGATGTCGCTCTTTTCATCAAAGACCCCCGAGCGAAAGAACCTGAACTCGGTAATGCGAGAAGTGATCAAATTTGGGGCACTTTCGGGCCTGAATATTAACCACGCAAAATCTGTAAAATTCCCGCCAGCGGCCAAAAGCAAAGAATTCAGGGATGACTATGGGTTCAAGTGGGAACACTCCAGCATCAGATACCTGGGATTCCAGATTTCTAGAGATCACCATACCTTGTTTCGAGACAACCATGGGAGGGCAGTTGTATCGTTGCGGGATAAAATATCCAGATGGAAACAACTTCCACTCACGATGTGGGGCCGTGTCTCCATAGTAAAAATGGTAATCCTACCCATGTTGCTTTATCTGCTCGCAAACATCCCCCTTGTACTACCACAAAGCTTTCTTCTATCGCTACGCAGCATGATTCTTGAGCCAGTCTGGGCCGGCAAGCCCACGAAGGTGGCGTTCACAACACTAATTCAACCGGTAGTGAAGGGAGGCGTAGCGCTCCCGGACCCAGAACGGTACTACTGGGCTGCCCAGAACCAATTCTTTGGATATTGGTACCAGGCACACTTCATTAGGCCGCATGTCCAGATCGAACGTGCTTTAGTGTCTCCCCATTTATTATGAGCAGTCATCATTGGCACGATCCAGGTACCGCTCAAATCCCTAAATGTAGTCCACTCCACATATGCAATTTGGAGGAAAATGGCGATGAAGTACAATGTCACAGTCAGATACTCCCCACTCATACCTGTGAGATTTATCCCCAGGGATCCCACTAACCAATGAAAAGGTGTTTCTTCAATGGACCAGCAAATTACAAATTGACACCCTTAATGACTTATTCATTGAGGGAACCTTTCTAACTCATCAACAAGCACAAGACCGTGGTGCTGACTCCGCTCTGGACACATTCATATATTTCCGGCTCTGGCACTCTCTCCAGTCACTTTTTCCTACATTTCCAAAACAACCCCCAGCATGACAGCTCCTTCACAAGGTGATTTAGTCCCAGGGAGAGGGCAGATTAGTATCCTCGATCTATAAATGTCTCCTGGCTGATTCCACCACCGTCGCCGCAACACCAAAATTGAGAAGGGAAAAAACACTTGGGCCACAATTCCGGCTGAAGAGTGGTCGTACACCCTTAGGCAGACCCAGAAAGTGTCAATGAACTCTAGATTTAAGCAGATACACTTTAACTACGTCCACCAGGTGTACCACACCCCGGCCAGGCTACATGAACAACACCCTGCGCTCCCAGACTCTTGTGACCGCTGTGGCGCCCAGGGTGCTGATTTTATACACTTAGCATGGGAATGTCCACCAATACAGCGATACTGGGAGGGAGTTCTAGCAAAGACCACTGCAACTGTAGGCAAAATGATTGAGCACGACCCCAAGATTGCGTTGCTGAGCTTCACCCGGAACACACCGACCGCAATGAGGAGATTGACCACTCTACTCCTGGTTCTCGCTAAAAGAAGGATTGCTATGTTCTGGTGCCGGGTTCGTCCCCACTACAACCCTAATGTGGCTACAAGATGTTGCATATTGTCAAGATACCGAATCAATGTTTATTAAGACACTGCTTGGCCACCAGATATTTGGGGTCCCTACATTAATTTCTTAATCTCCTCGTCAGACGGTAACGTCTCTCCTAGTTCACCTCACTGATTAAAGCCACAACAACCTGATGGCCATCAGAACTGTCGTCGGTGGCCGATTACTCCAATCTCATGTGAGACTGTGCCCTGCACTAATACTGTGACATTGAGGGGGGGCGGGGCGGGGTCCTTGTGGTGCAGAATTTGATGTTCTTACTATGCTGTACTGAAATGCAAAAACAAAGTACAAAAAAATTAATAATTCAGGAGATGTGGCGGGCAGAGGCGGGAGAAGCGTGGGATAAAATTGTGGTGATCTTTTACCACATGCTAAAAAAGGGACTTCCTAACGAAGTCCAGCATGATCTAGATGAAGTAGTGAGGATGGAGGCCGACAGATGACCTGAAATTCAGGCACATTTTGTGAATTTTTGCAAAAGGAGGCAATAGAAGGAAAAGGAGAGCTAGAGCAGGAACAAAAGGCAGAGGCCAAGCTTGTTCAGAAAAACCCAGCAAAGATTTGTTTAGGGGCCATGATTACCAGCTCAATGGAGGGACAGAAGGGACAATCAAAGCAACAGGGACTTATGAAATCAGGTATGACCCAAGGTTGGATGGGCAGGTATTGAGAGGGGTCAGTAATGTGAGATTTACAACTGTGTTTAGTTTTCTCAAGGTTTGACATTTTATTTTAAACAAAACAGTAAATAAACCCTAACTGAACCTACTCTACCAAGGGATACCCTACCTAGTCTAGGATCTATGGGAAAACCTCGTAGCATATTTATTTATTTATTGTTTGCTTGTTAGGTGCTTATACAGCAAGTAAAATACTGTTTCAAAGTGTCCATAGGCCGAAGGGAAGGAACAAGTGAGTGAAATACATTACAAAACAAAATAATTAGCAAGAGCAGTGGAGGGAAAAGGAGGAAGGACAAACCTACTATGCCTCGTGAGTATTCAGAACATGCAACGTACACAAAACAAACCCAAAACTAACCCTCAATCTAAACATCAAAATATACTAAGTAACATATAAACAACATAAACAAAAGGATTACCACATAACCAGTGTCTTGGATGACTTCTGCTGGTTCTGGGCAGAACTTTCTCCCCAGAAATTTCCCAAAGTCAATTTCTTCCAAAGAAAAGAAAGTCCTAAATCAGTCTTTGAAACAAAAAAAAGTTCACTCAAACAAAAATCCAAAACTCCACCGGCAACAGTTTCTTCTTCGCTTGAGATTAAGATTCCTTTTCCAGGTTCTACAATGAAAACAACAGGTATTCATGGATAACCTCGTTCCAGTAAAGAATGGATAAAGTTTAGGACAAAAGTATCACTTCTGCTTATCAACAACTCTTACTCTGGTACTACTGCAGCATTTTGAATATATTTTGTCAGGAGGCTTCTTCTTAGGGGTTGCTCTCACTCTATCAAGTCCCTTCTGCTAATGATATCGTGATAGGAGGCTTCTTTGCCCTACAGTCTGCTTCTGCTGCTACTTCTGCTTCGGCTACATTCAAATAATGTTTTGACAAATGTATAGACAACCATAGTACTACTGCTTCTGCTGCTACTTGGTATTTTAGCCATCTCCAATAAGACACTTTGACTTCTATAGGTTGGCAAGGCACTCTTCTCTCTTGTATAGTAAGAAAGGACACCCTCATTTCCTTTCCGTTCTGTCTTGCAACTACCACAAAATCTGCCTTAGCTCTCAGATGGCATCTCTCTCTTGACTTGAACTGTCTCAGCTCTACATATTTAGAAATGATTTCTTTGAACAAGCACCCAGCCTCCTTCCCCAGCTTCATGTACACCGTCTTGTCTCCAGTAGTTACCCCAAAGCTATATTGCCACTTTTCCAGCCTTGCATAACCATGTCACCCTTATATCAGAGGACTCTGGATTTACAACCACTTTAATAACTTTCAAACAATGATGTTCCATACTTAATTGGGCTGGTTTCACCTTGAAAAGGTTTTTTCCACTGGCTTGGGTAATGCTCGTTCTTATACTAACTTTAGCAACTTCTGCAACTGCTATATAATAGTTCAAGATGTTATAAGAGTTAAGCTTCTTTGTAGAAACTAATTTAGGTACACCCAATTTCGTTTGGTTGATGACAAACTGCCACTTAAAAGGTTTGCATTCCCTCTTTTCCGGATGGTATTCAACGTCAAAAGAAATCAGGAAACATAGTTTCATATAATGCAACCTCTTGTTAATATTAGATTGGCTTCTTGTAACAATGCAGGAAAGTCAGCTTCTGCTTCATAAAGTTTACCGGCAATGTTCTCCTCCTTAATAGGAGACATGCAACCGTTTGTTAACACTTTTGATCTAACAATTGGAAAAAGAAAGGCTTTCTCTTCACAAGCGTACTCTAACTTCACTGCAATAAGCACATGATATAATTCCATTGTTAGAGCAACTTCACACAGCTTTGAACAACTTCTACTCGCTTTCACTTACTCGTGAGCACAAATGAAGCTGGATACAGTTACCGGCAAGGTGTTTCTGATGATTTGGAGAAAAGAGCTTCATATTCCGACTCCACAATCACAAAGGTTGCAGGCTTCTTTTGCTTCCCGACTAGCTGCCAGATTCTTGGAATTTTCTGCGCGTAAATAAGGGGGTCTTGCGTGCGAAAACGCACGCAAGTGCCTGTTTTTCGATTCATGGAACACAATGTGTGTGGCTTACAGGAAACTTGCAACGAATCCGCACGGGTCCAACACGTTGCTGTGATACTATGAACGCCTTGTGCGAGACTCCAGCTAAGAGACGCGCCTTCATGCACAGTCACCTAAAAAGGGGGCGGAACACGTGGAATGGGGAACAACAAGCGTAAATGTGGGCATTACGTGGGAAGTACCACAGTTAAATTCTCGCAACACTCACACGCATGCTTACAACAAGTATTCATGGAATCAAACAGGGCTCACTGGTGCGTGGGAAAAGACACGCTAATCCAGAAACACGTCCGCCAAGCAAAAGCTGGCATAAGTGTCATGCACACAAATAAAATGCATAAATAGACATGCAAAACAAAAAGGTGCATATACAGCTACAATAAATGTGCCATTTCTCGCAGCAGTGATCTTGGGACACTGCATGAGGAGGAGGATAGCCAGGGCCCGCATTTTTTTACCCAGGACCAGCCTTTTTGGGATGCTGATGAGCAGTCTATGGCAGGTATAGGTTCCCCCCTCATATCATCCTAGACCTGGTCAGGGAGTGGGAAGATGACCTCACATCAAACACCTGTGCTCCCAAGCACTGAGCCCCTTGGAAAAGGTGCTCAATGTACTGCATTTTTGGCTACTGGCCATTTCAGCAGACAACTGCCATTGTCTGGGGCATTTCACAGGCCACACAGTCAAGCTGCCTACACCAGGCGTTGGCAATCATGGCTACACACCCCTCAGTCGGCAGGCACATATACATGCCCAGAACACCCGCAGAAAGGCAGGCCGTGGTCCAGGACTTTTACGGGGTTGCGCACTTCCCTAAAGTGCTCAGTGCCATTGATTGCACACATGTGGCCCTACGTCCACCTAGGGCCACTGAGCACATCTATCAGAATCGCAAGCACTGGCATTCCATCAACGTGCAAGATGTATGTGATGCCAAGGGAATCACTACCTCTGTATATGCAAACTATCCAGGTTCCACCCACGATAGTTTCATATGCAGAATGTCACCCCTACACTGGGCCCTAGAAGCTAAGAGGCATGGCAACACATGGCTCATTGGTGAGTACAAATGGCCCTGCAAATGCATGCATTTCTCACATAGACTAAACCACCCCACTGACAAGCCATCTCACCTCCACAGGGGACAGTGCCTACCCACTGAGCACCTACATGATGATGCCAATACGGAACTCCACCACACGACCCCAGGTAAGATACAATGCAGCCCATATTGCAACTACGGGCATAATGGGGCGCCCATTTGGAGTGCTAAAGTCACGCTTCCGCTCCCTTGACCACTCTGATGGAGAGCTACTGTATGCGCCACCACCAGTGTGCAGGATCATTGTGGCAGCATGTGTCCTGCACAATGTTGCAACACGGGTGGGGCGTACCAGTGGACATGGTGGTGCCCCCACATCCCCAACCACGTGCATGGCTGCTGTGCATGGGAGGGGAAAGGGCACGTGGCGAGGCTGCCCATACCCAGTTTGTGGCACAATTTATCATCTTAAGTCCAACCCCTGCGCAGTGCACACAGGCACACAGGCCTGGCACATGCAAGATGACAATTGATGATGACAAAGGAACAATCATCCGTCACAATTTACCACCCTGAGAATCTGTCCTTGGAAGTGCTACATTGCGTGCATCCGGTACAACTAAAACAAAACCAATCTTGTGTGCACAAAAGACACACATGGAAGATGCAGTAGGCCACCAACCCCATGCAAAAATATACATCAAAATGACGGTATGTCACCTAAAGCCTCCCAAACTACATGTCACTTGTTTGGTACGCCATGCCATGCCAAGCAACGTTAACAGTTACACATAAATGCCCAATGCATAACAGTACTGTCACAAAGCACCCAACGATAAACTGAAAAAGTACTGAAATAACTCACTCTCACACATCAAAACAATCATGTACAGAGGAACATCAATTGGCCAGTATGACGTACCCGAAACACAGGACACAACAGTGAATATGTCTGACAGTCACCAATCAGAACACCACAAGTGCCTCAATGTGCCCAAACTACCACATGGCACCCTTCCATTAGTAGTGTTGGCCTGCCAACTAAAGGTGGCATGGAAACGCATACAGCAGGAAGGCCAACAACAATGGAGACGGGCAAGCAAATACATGAAGATAGAACATGAACAAAGGATGTATCTCAATGTCAAAACAAAAAGGGATGGCAACCATGCACTGGACAAACAATCAGGAATCCCACTAGGGATGTATAAACAGTTTGGACTTGAGACTGCCCACAGAAGAAACAGAACTTCTGTGCATCTATGTAAGTTACTTTCACACGCTGCGCTCCTTGCAAGCCCATGGAAACACCGGCTCTGTCATAGACCGACTGGTGTTTCCATTGTCCCCATCCCCATGGAGTCCTATGGGGCTCAATGGGAATGGGGACTTACACAATTTTGCCTCCGGAATTCCCGGGTCACTGGGGTCGTAATGCCCCGGTGATTCCGGGAATCATGGAGGTGGAATGGTAATACAAGTCTGGCGGTAGCCTGCCGGTTTTTCCGGCACGGTTACTGCCGGACTCGTAATGAGGCCCACTGTCACATAAATGCACAATAGACAAAAAAATATAAAAAGAAATCAAAAATGCCTATGGTGGACCAGAGGGAGAGGGGGACCACCCAGGAAGGTGGAAGGGCAGGGTGCACCTCAACAACTAAATGTGTTGATGCTGAGAAAAAAAAATCCTCCATGGGTTCATGGTCCACACGGCCATCATGAATTGGGAGATCCGTTGCTGCTGTCACCACCCTCTGGTGTAGCAATAGAAGGTGTCAGTGGTAATGGAGGCTCCCCATGTATAGCCTTGGCCTGGTCCTCCATGGCAGCGGCCATGCGGGTCTGAGATGTGCGCATCTGCAACATGATGGCACGGATGTCTGCATGCAACACCTTGCGGGATGCATGTAGTTTTGCTTGCAACACCTCAAGGGTTGCTCTCAGTTCCTCAGAGATGGTGTGCGTCAACTGTTGCATGTGCTCTTCTGAACGTCTACTGCATGCTACCTCGAGTGCAGTCGGTGTAACTCGCAGTGACCTAGCCTCTTCTCTAGGGGCAGCCCTGTGGGCCCGACCCTCTGAAGCCATGGCTGCATGCAGAGACCACATTTCTGCCCATCGGCACCTGTTGCTGGCATGCATCTGGAGAATGTGTTAGCAGCATGTGAACCACACTGTCTGCTGCCGGAGCTCCATCTGTCTTGAAGAGGAAGTACCAAGCACTAATCAGACTCCTGCTGCCCCTTTCGAAGTACCAGGAACATTCCCGCCAAAATATGTGACGTATGATCAGCAAATAAATCAGCAGAGAGCCAAAGTCGGGCTCTGTCCGGTACCCATTAGAATAGCAGCACCTATTGAAGTACTGATACCTAAATAAACCTGGACAGTAAGGTACCCATTGAGAAAAGCATATTGACAAGTGAGACAGAATTACGATTGTCAGAATGGAATACCCGAAGAATCTAAAAAGATACTGAAGGAAGATGAATGGTGACGTCAAAAGAACCCAGACTGACTCAAATATAGAAGATATAACGACCTGAGAATGATGACAAAAGAGACAAAATACCATAAATAAGTGACACCTTGAGCCTAAGGTGAAACAGTTGATGTCAAGATGAAGAAGCATAGGCCATATGCATGATGAAAATATTCAGTTAGTTTAAAAGTGTACAGATGCAAGAAACTGCAAGAAGCACAGAAATCGTGAGGCTTGCTTATGCTTAGTAGTAAGGTAGATTGCGGCAAACACCACCTATACATATATCTACCTTAAAAAAGCACTTTATATAAGTATACTTCCACTACGCATAAGAGCAGAATCAACCAAAGGTTACTAAAGGTCTCAAGAGGAGAGTTTTGCAGCAAACAAATCGAGAATTAAAGACGGAGAGAAACTCAGACGAAGGTAACCATGCCAAGAAGCCAAGGTCGTATCAGCTGGAATAGGCCAACAGTGGACACAATTAAAGAGAAGAAGAACAGAGTATCCTGTTCAGGAAACGTCAAGATAAGCCACAGATGGCAGACAACTGGCAGAATTAAATCAAATACACGGAATTTCATGAAGCAAAGTCTGATTTCACCTTGTCGGAATCACGTGATCAGTCAAGCAGGAAGGGATGAAACTTTCACACCTACGCATGGACCTTTCGCCATACCCAGATGCCTTAACTTTCCCAGACCGAGAAGCAGACTCGAGGCCAACTACAAAGAAATTATTCACACATGACCACTGAGGTGATGATTGATTGTAACAATAATTGGAGGGAAGCTGGGTTGCAGACGAACACCCTGCACCTGGCCAGCTATTCTGCACGCTGCTAAGCGCAAGTGGAAAAGTATGAGTGGGGTTGATGCCAAATCAATCCTTGTCGACCATGTGATCTAGGGTCCTATAGTTAGTAGTTTTCGTGATGTTTACAGTAGTCATTTTGAAGGAAGGGCTTAGTTGCCCCATCTGACATTTCTATCCAATCCCCTCTCCCTGCTATCATATGCAGATATAGCACCTATATTAAAGTTACCTTCCTAAAACCAATCAAGTTGCATGCTAACTTTTAAGAGTTACACGTCAGTGATGATGAGTTTTTGGTATAAATGTTATGTTTTTTCTGAAATTAATTGGAGTTGAAGCGAGAAGGAAGATCGAGCGATTGCTGATATTCATTGAACTCCCATTTTTTGTACTTGTCATTAAATAGACTCCCTTTGCCAAACTATTGTGTTGTCATTATTGATTTGGTGCAAGAGTACACATCTGCATCCCCATCCATCTCAAGGGTGTTGCTGCCCATTTTAAAGTGTTGTTGCGAAATCCCCAGTCCTATGGGCTGGTTGGTGTCTATCCTGCACACTTGGTAGCAGAGATTGATGGGTCGATTAGAATCAATTAGATAAGACACCCATTGGCCGTTGACATAAATAACTCTGGGTCCTCTGCAATATCACAAGTCCTTTGCCATACGGCAAAGTAGAACGAGAAGCTCCCTGTGGATAGTGGTTAGTCTAAGTAAAAACCCTACAGGTTAGGTCTGATGGAACCTTTGATTTCACCCAAGAATCCCTTCCCACTTTTTATTTTATTGTTACAGTTGTCGAAACAACTTTTCAATAAATCATTTAGAAACAACATGAATCACATCAAATAAAATAATGAATAAATCATGAACTTTGTAAAAAATAAAACATGAGCTTAAGAAGAAGAAAGACTGAGCAAGATGTTGGTTAAAATTAAAATTAAGGACATATGGAAGGACGAGGGGAAAATAAAAAAAACAAGGAAAGAGGAAGGAAAAGGAATGTAACATATCATAAGATTCCATGATAGGAAGAGAGAAGAAGGACATATAGCTTTAAAGAAAAAAGTACTGCAAATGCAGGATAGAAAGTAAAATATTTAAGCATAGACAATTGATATTAAATGCTTCTTCTCATTAATTTCATTATGGACACGGATCTAGGTCAAGTAGAAGGATATATTTAACAATAGCTAATTGCAAATGTGTTAATCCTGTGTGGTGCAATCTCTTCCAAAGATTATCTGTGGTTAAAGTTGTAACATTTGCCAAATAAGGTTTAAATTGCATAATACTTTGATCAAGTAACGCAGGGCACTCAGTTAATATATGTGAGAGTGTTTCAGTACACTCTTGGTTGCAACAAAATCTACAGAAATTCTCACTAGTCAGCAGTTGCTGTCTTCGATTTTTTAGATCTCTAATAGGATACAAATTCAAGCGAAAGCATAGAAATGTGCTTTGCAAGTTTGGCTGATGAAATTTAAGGAGATACATTTCCGTGGTTTTAAGTTTCTTAGCCGGCAACGGATTTTCTTTGCAGACTTTGGGCCTCATTACGACCCTGCCGGTCCGGAAAGAATGGTGGTGTTAAATACGCCACCACTGTTCTTTTTGGACCGGCTGATTAAGAGTCCTGCAGGTGGGAGGTGTCACTCCCGCCAGGTCAGACCTGGCGGGTTTAATACCACCCGCCTGCAGGCGGACATGGAAACACCAGCACCATTACAGCATGGTGCCGGTGTTTCCACTTCCCCATTCCTATGGAGTCCTATTGGACTCCATAGGAATGGGGACTAACAGAATTCCGCCTCTGGAATTACCGGGTCAATGGGGTTATAATGCCCCGGTGTCTCTGGCAATCACGGAGGCTGAAAGGTAATACGAGTCCGGGGGTAACCTGCTGGAATTTCTGGAACGGTTACCCCCGGACACGTAATGAGGCCCTTTATATTTTTTACATGAGTCTAATGTATTAATCCAATCCAGACGCCATAGATTACTTTTGGCTTTGTTTGGATTCTTTTTCAGTAAGAGATCTGAGATATTTGTTGCAATCATCACAGATCGTACAAGTTTTCAACATAATCGTGGGTATGTGTGCTCAGATTCCAACATGTACCGTGCAAATTTAGATGGTATCAAGGGCGAAACTGGAAGCATGATTCATTTTCTGTACAAAGCCAAAAATTTCCATCACATATAAAGACGGTAAACCCAGCTCATATCTAATGAGACACATGGGTTGGCACCTTGGCAAATTCAGGACTCTTTTCTTCAATTTTATTTCAGAATGTCTGGTTCTTTGGAGCTTTCGTCTCACTTCCATAAAGAATTACTGCAGTCCCCTTCTGCATATAGAAGGTGATTGCAGGCTTACAAGAGAATTTTTCATATTTCCCATGAATCAGTAGCGCTTGCGAGGTACAAGAAAGAATCTTTGTATTCACATCACTAATATAAGGATCATCATGCAGATTATTATTGATCTCTATACCAAGATATTTGTACTTGTCCACAACCTCTAAGTACTTGCTATCCAGCTTCCATTAATAACTAGTTGATTTAGAAGGTTTTTTGTATGCACAGCGCAGGACTTTAGTTTTATTGGTATTAATTTCAAGGCCATTAGTACTGGCATACAGTTCAAGAGCGGAGAGAAGTTTTTGGAGACCTGTCGGGGTCTTAGATAGCAAGACAAGGTCATTGACATACATTTGCCAAGAAACGTCAGATGATCCTAAACGAGGAGATCCGATGCTAATGTCAAAAGGTTATCATGTAGATCATGAATAAATAAGTTAAATAATATCGTTGCTAGGAACCAGCCTTGTTTCTGGCCTTAATAAATCCATATTGGATTCGAGAGCAATCCCTGCAAATTTAATCTCACCTGGATTGAAATATTAGAGTGCAATTGCTTTATTAAGGATAGAAGAGAAGAAGGGCAACCTGTCACGGTTAGCTTACTCCCCAAAAGTTCTCTACTTGCCGAGTCAAACACGGACTTAAAGTCCACAGAAGCAATATAAAGGCCGTGTTTCAATTCACGTGCATGTTGCTGAATAGCGGTTAAGACTGTTAAATTGATTGAGGTACCAATCCCACCAATGAACCCAGTTTGATGAGGGTCATTTAAGTTCATTTGTGTTATCCATTGATTAAGATCCCAAGGATCAATCTGGAGAATAATTTCCCAGGAACGTCAAGTAGTGTAATAGGACAATGGGGGTCATTGCACGGTAGGATGTAACCATGCCGCTAATAGCGGCATGGCTACCTCTTTACCGGGTACAGGGTCTGGGTTCCATAAATGAGGAATTACCAGGCCATTCCAACCTTGGAGCCCCGATAATTCCTCTTTCAAGGAACCCGGACCCGGTACAGCCCCATTCCCATTCGAGCCCCCATAGGGCTCAATGGGAATGGGGAGGGTGCTAACAACGGGCCCGTTAATAATGGGCCTGTTGTTAGCACCCTGGTCAGCTCGTGGGACCCACTAAGGACGCCTGGCTTTACCAGGAGGCCTTACCGTATCCCGTGAGGAGACCTCGTAATAGGGCAGTAAGGGGTTGACGGCTCTGGCACCTTTACCAGCACCGTTAATCCATTATCGCCCAACTCGTAATGACCCCCAATAACTTTGGGGTGCCTTTCGGTCCTCTTTTTTAAATATAGGGACTATAACAGATTTAAACCAGGATGGTGGTATTTTGCTGGTGTTGATGACCTCTCTAAATATGAGATTCAATATCTGAGCCCAGACCATGGCATTAGATTTTATAGTTATATTTGATGACCCATTTGGGCTCAGCGCTCTAGATGCTTTAAGCATTGATGTATAATATTCAATATCATCAGCATCAAAGATGAGATTCAACTTAGTTATTGGTGTAGACAAATCAGTATGTACTTCAGATTTTATGTGTTGTGTGGCATATAGCAATGTGAAATAGTCTATCAATTTCTGCTCACTCACAGGATTAGATTTCAGTGCCAACTTCAAGGATGAGTTGGTGAGTAACTGCCATATAGATCTCGAATTTTTCGAGGCAAGTGCCCTTAACATGTCCTCACTGTCGTTATTGAACATAAGAGACTTTCTCCCTGTTAACCAGTTCTTGTACTCAATTTTTAGGTGCCTGATCGATCTTAAATGATCTGGGAGTTTCATCTTACGTTGATCTCTTATTCGCTTGCGAAGGGCAATTTTACGTTGTTTCAACTGTCTTGTCTTCAAATCTCTCCATGACCTGGTGTTAGGAAAGATTTCTTAATTGTAGGTAATTTTCCTTCCATGTGGCAACCCCTAAACTTTTTGCTGTTGTTTTTCACCCTGATCTAGACTTTGCCAGAGAAGCGCAGCCTTCCGCCGCACTCCTCTGGGCTTTCGCTCCATTCTTACAGGGAAACTGACATGCCCTTAAAACTGTCAGTACCAGGAAACGTTGTTTTCTGTAGTTCTTTTCTCAAGTTGCAGCTTTCGCGCAACATCGCACAAGAGTGCACCGTAACTTACATTACCACGCTCTTGGGTCTCTAGTCTTTCTAGAGGCCCTAGTAACTCTCGATGGATTTATAACAAACTGTGCAAGTATGTCACGGGCGGGACTGGTGGCAGCGATCGTTTCTTTGTGTTTTGAACTCGCTTTTGCCCTCTTAACCGCGCTTCTCGCGTTTGGCCAAAATGGGTGGCCCGGCTTCCAAAAGGGCCATACCACGAGGTTCTTTGTCCTGTCCGCTGACCGTCTTGCCCCTTCACCTTCCCCAGGTCGAGCCGACCCGGGGCCATCCTTATTTGGACATGTACTTTCCCGCAAAACACAGATGCTTTCGCAGGCTTCTACAGGCCTTGTGTGTGCCTCCAGGATGTGGGCTGGGATGTCTGGTCCCAATACACATCGTGGGTGCCAGAGAGTCTAGTGTGTCTTGAATGCCTGAGACCATTGTGGTCCGTGATAGGCCCACGTATGGTGTGAGTGTTTTGTGACCACATCTCCCATTAGGCCCTCCGTTTTGGCGCGAAAGGAACTCTGGATAAGAGGAGGCTGGAAACACCACTACCATGTCGATCTCCTGAGTTCTCACGAACGAAGGATATAGGAGCCAAGTATGCTGCAACTAAGAGGCTGAATCGAGGAATCGCTGGTGACCCGCTGAAGGACTGCTCCTCTGCACTGCTGTCGCCCTGTGAGACCATTCGGGCTTTGATGGAACGAGAAGGCCTGTACTGGTACTTCGACCCTTTGGAATAGTGGGAACAACTATTCTCGGCATCTTCATCATCTCCTGCACGTAAGTCTTCGGAAGCGTCTCTGGGCCATCCAGTGGACTGACCAGTTTACCCAAGAGTCTTGCTCTGTCACCGCCGTCATGTTGCTGCTGCATTCTGAGTCCTTGACACTCTCACACGATTCGTACACTTGCCATTCCCAGGTGTGAAGTGAGAAGTGTACATTGGGCTGAAATACACACAGCCGCTTCGTTGCCCTGCTGTGGTAACAATCTGTGCGGGTTCACTGCGTTTGGGAAATCATCCACTCTAACTTCTGCTGCCGCGGAATCTACACGATGCCGAGACGTCCCCCTGCTCGTATCTGAACCTGCCAGCCCTCAAACTGACGCAGAGAAGCCTGGGTCTGCATGCATCGGGGACCGGTGAGTAGCAATACCAAGAACCGGTCGCCCTCCTGCAGTAGCCTGTAGCTTTTCCTCGCTGTGTTAAACAGCACGCCTTTTTCGCACTTGCGCTCTGCTTCTGCCCACAAGTGGAGGTTGCGTTTGAGTAGCGGAGATCTGTTCGTCCTCGTTTGTTCACCGCTCTGAACTGTCTGATTTCCTTGAAGAGACTCCCCTTGGCCCGTTGGCACCAGCGTGTGCAGGTACTTTTGAGCACAAGGCTCCACTCTTCGTAGGGCTCGGACTTCCTTCTAGTTAGGTGGCCTCTGAAGGTGAACTGGGTCTAACGATTACTTGCACTGCCTGTTTTCCTCCCCATCTAGGTGGTCTGCATATTTCGTGCTTCTAACTCTTTAGACCCTTCGGTAATTGTATATATATTGTATTTGATTGTGATGTGTTAATTTACTTAAGTTTTACCGTGATTCTTTACTATGGTCAATGTTACAGAGGCCTCGTAAAAAATGTGTCTATATTTTTAATATAACACCTGCCTGGAGTAATTTGTAAGTGTCCTTGCTTTGTGTGCTCATTGCGGGCTTTCAGTCACCCCCACCCCTCTTGAGACATAGCCTTGACCGCCGCCATCGCTACCCTGATTGGTCTGGCTTGTCCAGAGGTTACCCTGTTCCAAGAAACTAGGCAAGCCTTTTGAACCTCTGCCCCTCCAGGACAGAGTTCAGAAATCCATCTTAACAAATTGGTGTACAGCAGTGGGATACGACTGAAGGTAACCAGTGTTGCGCACGAGCAAAGGCATTTCAAGTTATTCCTACCAGGACACGTAGTGAATTGTCGTAGTATAACTTTTAAAAGGCCATAGTCCTATCTAACAGTATGGAAACAAATACCTTGTTAACTTTAAATGCTTCTAAATCCGAAACATTGAAAAAGATGTGTGCTGAGAGAGGTGTCTCCTCTCAAGGCACCAAATTGGATATGGTCCAAAGAATCGTGGCAAGAAGCTCAGCTTGACGCTATAGCTTCCGAGGACAGTGCAGAAGGAGGTGGGCTGCTCTCACTGGTAGAACTGACAGTTTTGCCACTGCACTGGTCCACTGCGACCATGAGGACAGGGAGGATGAGATGTCTAATGTTTCCTCTGCCAGTGTCGATGGGGAGGCCATGCTTGAATTCAAGAAGCAAGAGCTGCTATTTAGGCAGAAGGAGCTTGATTTCAGTATGGCCAAACTAAAAATCGAACAGGCAGAAAAACAGAAAGACAGGGATCGCCAGTTGGAACTAGCCAAGCTTCAGGTTGCAAATGGATCCAAGGATCCTGGACATGGGTCTGGGCCTCCTCTCATCCAAGGTTTCCAAAAGATCTGCTCAGTGTGTATGAGGAAAAGAATGACATTATGGACTGGCTGAATACGTTTGAGTATGCATGTGAAGTTCAACAAGTTGACAATGCTGATAAAATTGCCTGGTTACTTAGCAGACTGCCCCATTCTGGCTGCAGTGTCATTATGGAAAAGTCAAAGGCTGAGCGAGCAGATTTTGCAATCTTGAAGCAAACTCTCATTTTAAAGTTTGGAAAGGTTCCTGCCCAATATGTAAAACGATTCAGACAGTATAAGAAAAAAGAAAGTGGTACTTGGGTATCTTATGTAACCGAATCCTTAAAAAACTTGAGTGGCTGGGTCGAAGGTTATAAGGTTTCTACCTTTGAAGGTATGATAAGTCTTGTCATGCTGGAACATATTTTTGCATCTTCTTCCCATGAGCTTAAGCAGCATTTGGCTGATTCAAAGGAGATAGATCCAGCAGATTTATTGGGGTCACATCGAGTGTCCCATAAGGACAAAACTCATCCTGGTAAGCAGGAGGAAGGGAAAAAGTTCAAAGATAAGGAGGGTGGAGAATCTGATAAATCTTCTTCTCAAAAGGGCCACAAAAAGAAAAATAAGGCTAAGACACAAGAGAACTCACAGGGTAGTGGAGGTCCGCCACCGAAACAGAACTCTGGTTATAATAAGCCTCCCTATGTAAACAGACCCAATGGATCTTGTTTTGCTTGTGGAGCAACTGACCACGTGAAGGGGGATCCCCGGTGTAAGGTTAAACCTTGGGGGGTCCACTCCGCTAATCTGGCCTTCTCCTCCTACGAGGAAGAAGAGATTACAGGAGCATCCTTCTCCTCAGACTCCTTCCCCAGTGGGATAGAAGCTGAGTTAGTTTTAGTTTCCCTGCGTTCCTGGGAGCCTAAAGTCGCAGAGGCTTATGCTAGGATTCCAGATAATACCAAGCACTACTTTAAAGACAGTGGGCCTCATTCCGAGTATGGCGGTAAGGGATAGCGGCCACCGCTAACGAGAGCGGTGGCGGTAATCCCTTACCGCCATACTCCGAGTTCCCTTAGCGCCATGGTGCTTTTAACACCTGCTTTTAGCAGGCGTTAAATACCATGGCGCTAAGGGACCTTGATGTTAATTACGCCACCGTAATTTACGGTGGCGTAATTGACGCCTTCCCCACTCCCATTATGCCCTATGGGGCAAGAATGGGAATGGGGAAGGGCAAATGGGGATTGGGGAATTACCGCCCCGCCAACCTTGGAATGGGGCGGTAATTCCGCCAACCACCAAGGCGCTGCCGGTCCGGGTACGGCGTCAACCAAGGCGTTAATAGCGCCATTGGTTAGCGCCGTACTCGGAATGAGGCCCAGTGTGCTGATCAATGGAGTTGATACTCCAGCTCTTAGGGATAGTGGGTGCAGTTGAACTGTAGTGGATTCTACCTTAGTAGACTCAGAGGAAGTTTCCAGAGCTACTCTGATGCCCACTAAGTTGGCTGACGGCCCACCTCGCGTGTTTCCAGTAATACCTGTAAATCTTACTCTCAATGGTACAACAGTCAGGATTCCAGTGAGCATTAAGAGGAACGTCCCAGGAAAGGTCTTGTTGGGTATCGATCTCAGAGCTTTAGGGCTCGTGGGAGACACTGCTGACAGACTCTGCACACGGTCTCAAACACGGGCAGCATTGGCCAAGACCAATGCACTGCCCCAGCCAAAGGGGAAACCCAAGGCTAAAGGAGTAAGAAAACCAAAAAGAGGGAAAGAAAATATTCCCCCAAACTCACCTACCACTGCGGTGGAGGAAGTTGGTCAATCGCCCGGACCTGACGAGGAGGCGGCGATACCTGAAGTATTTGACCCCAATGACCATCCTGAACTAAAAGACTTGTTAGTAGAAGGTGGTCCTGACAGGGAAGAATTCAGTAGAGGCCAAAGTGAGTGCCCATCTCTGGAAGGCCTAAGGAGAAAGGCCTGCTCCCAGCTTGAGGGTGAACCTCCTGGGAAGCATCATATTTATTGGGAAGGTGGACTCCTGTATAGTGAGCCCACAGAGTCTACAGAAGGAGACCATAGGAGGTTGGTGGTTCCCCTTGCTTTAAGACCCTTCCTCCTGCAGCTGGCGCATGAAGTGCCCCTTGCTGGTCACCTTGGTATTAAGAGGACCAAGCAAAGGTTATCCATGCACTTCTACTGGCCCAAGATGGGGGTGCAAGTAGAAAGGCACTGCAGGAGTTGTGCCTCCTTCCAGTTATCTGGTAAGAGTGGCTCAACAATCCAAGCTCCATTGGTACCACTCCCAGTTGTGGCAATACCATTCGAAAGGGTAGGGATCAACATCGTTGGCTCCCTTGAGCCGCAAACATCCTCAGGCAATAGGTTTATCCTGGTGCTGGTCAACTATGCTACCAGATATCCTGAGGCCATCCCATTGAAAACTGTAACTGCCAAGTCAGTTGCAAAAGCGTTACTTGGCATTTTTACTAGGGTTGGCTTCCCTAAAGAAGTTGTGTCTGACAGAGGCACCAACTTTATGTCAAAGAATATGCAGGCTATGTGGAAGGAATGTGGGGTCACCTACAAGTTCTCTTCTGCATACCACCCCCAGACCAATGGTCTGGTGGAATGGTTCAACAGAACGTTAAAGAGTATGATTGGGGCTCTGGAAGAACCTCAATGAAGAAAATGGGATCTTCTTGTACCATGCTTACTGTTTGCCTACCTAGAGGTACCACAGGAGGGTGTCGGCTTCAGCCCCTTCGAACTTCTGTTTGGTCACCCTGTGCGGGGATCCTTAGCCATAGTCAAGGAGGGATGGGAGATGCCCACTCCCCCGATTACTACCAACGTAGTCGACTATGTGTTAGGGCTCAGAAAATGGATGGTACTTCTGATGAGTCTGGCTAGTGACAAGTTGAAGTCAGGACAAGCGCTGGTGAAACATTGGTACGACCAAAAAGCTTCCCTCATCAACTTTACACCTGGTCAGCAAATCCTGATCATGAATCCCACAAGGCCTAGAGCTTTACAGGACAAATGGTCAGGCCCTTACACAGTGGTGGAGACCCTGGTTGAAGTCAACTATTTAGTGGACCTTGGAAGGCCTGGACAGGCTCCAAAAGTGTTCCACGTAAATAGGCTGAAGGCTTTCGTCCCAAGAGTCGAAATCGCAGCACTGCTACTGGCTTCAGATGTTGAGGAAGAGGAGTCTGAACCTCTCCCCGACCTGTTCCAAAGCGGTCCTTCAGATAGCTCCTTTGAGGGTGTCCGAGTGGCCCCTCACCTGACTTCTGAACAGCAGGCTGAGGTGAAAAGTTTGCTTAGGCAATTCCCCCCCCTGTTTTCGCAGTCCCCTGGTTTGAAACCTTGGTGCAAAAATAACATAGACACAGGAGACAGCGTTCCTACCAAAAGTAGAGGATACAGGATGTCAGACAAAGTACGGTTTTACATTAAGACAGAGGTCAACAAAATGTTAGATCTTGGGGTGATTGAACCCTCTAGTAGTCCTTGGTCCAGACCTGTGGTTTTGGTTCCAAATGCAGGCCATTCTGAATTGAGGTTCTGCGTGGATTACAGGGCTCTGAATGCTGTCACCAAGACAGATGCACACCCCTTGCCTCGAACAGATGAGCTGGTGGATACCTTGGGTGCCTCCAAGTACTTCAGCACGTTTGACCTCACTGCGGGATATTGGCAAATAGCCTTAGCAGAACATGCCAAGGAGAAGACAGCGTTTTCCACTCCAGACGGTCTTTACCAATTCAGGGTAATGCCGTTCTGTTTGAAGAATTCACCTGCCACTTTCCAGAGGCTTGTGAATCATGTGTTAAATGGGTTGGATGAATTCTGTCTTGCTTATCTGGATGATATAGCAGTTTTCAGCGCCACCAGGGAAGACCATGTGAAACACCTCAGGATTGTGCTACTGGCTCTTCAGAAAGCACACTTGACCATAAAGGCTAGTAAATGCCAGATTGGACAAGGCTCAGTGGTTTACCTTGGACATGAAGTAGGTGGAGGGAGGATACAGCCTCTTCCCAGTAAAGTACATGCAGTACAAGACTGGCCTACCCCCACTACACAGACCCAAGTGAGAGCCTTCTTAGGACTCACGGGGTATTACCGCAACTTCATGGCAGACTATGGCACCATAGCTGCCCCTCTGACTGCCCTCACCACTCCGAAGAAACCCAAGAAGGTAACTTGGACCGACGAGTGTCAGAAGGCCTTCAACAGCTCAAAGGACTCCTTGTGCCAGGCCCCTGTCCTCAGGGCCCCTGATTATCAAAGACCTTTTATTGTGCAGACAGAGGCCTCTGACACTGGGATAAGAGCTGTACTATCGCAAGTAGATGAGAAGGGTAAGGAACACCATATTGGTTTCATTAGTCGCCAGCTTAAGGACAGAGAGCTCAGATGGTCCACAGTAGAGAAAGAATGCTTCTCTGTTGTGTGGGCCCTACGGAAGTTGAGGCCCTACCTCTATGGGACCCACTTCACTGTGCAAACTGACCATAAGCCCTTAAAGTGACTGATGAACATGAAGGGAGAGAATCCAAAGTTGCTTAGGTGGTCCATAAGTCTACAAGGCTTTGACTTCACTATTGAGCATAGGCCAGGTGTCCAACATAGCAATGCTGATGGGTTGTCCAGAATGTTTAACCGACCTGAACAAGAGACTCATCCAGGGGTGGATTAGTTCCCCCTGTCCTTAGTCTGGGAGGGGTGAGTGTTAGGAAAGATTTCTTAATTGTAGGTAATTTTATTTCCTTGTGGCAACCCCTAAATGCTTTGCTGTTGTTTTTCACCCTGATCTAGACTTTGCCAGAGAAGCACAGCCTTCTGCCGCACTCCTCTGGGCTTTCGCTCCATTCTTACGGGGAAACTGACATGCCCTTAAGACAGTCAATACCGGGAAACGTTTTCCGTAGTTCCTTTCTCATGTTGCAGCTTTCGCGCAACATGGCACAAGAGTGCACCATAACTTACATTACCTCGCTCTTGGGTCTCTAGTCATTCTACAGGCCCTCGTAACTCTCGATGTATTCATAATGAACTGTGCCAGTATGTCACGGACGGGACTGGTGGCAGCGATCGTTTCTTTGTGTTTTTAACTCCCTTTTGCCCTGTTAACCGCACTTGTCGCGTTTGGCCAAAATGGGTGGCCCGGCTTCCAAAATGGCCATGCCACGAGGTTCTTTGTCCTGTCCGCTGACCGTCTTGCCCCTTCACCTTCCCCAGGTCGAGCCGACCCGGGGCCATCCTTATTTGGGCATGTACTTTCCCGCGAAACACAGATGCTTTCGCTGGCTTCTACAGGCCTTGTGTGTGCCTCCAGGATGTGGGCTGGGATGTCTGGTCCCAATACACATCCTGGGTGCCAGAGAGTCTAGTGTGTCTTGAATGCCTGGGACCACCGTGGTCCTTGATAGGCCCATGTATGGTTTGAGTGTTTTGTGAGCAGATCTCCCCTTGGGTCCTCTCCGTTTTGGCGTGAAGGGAACTCTGGATAAGAGGAGGCTGGAAACACCACTACCATGTCGATCTCCTGAGTTCTCACGAATGAAGGATACAGGAGCCAAGTATCCTGCAACTAAGAGGCTGAACCAAGGAATCACTGGTGACCCGCTGAAGGACTGCTCCTCTGCACTGCTGTCGCCCTGTGAGACCATTCTGCCTCTGATCGAACGAGAAGGCCTGTACTGGTACTTCGACCCTTTGGAATAGTGGGAACAACTATTCTCGGCATCTTCATCATCTCCTGCACGTAAGCCTTCGGAAGCGTCTCTGGGCCATCCAGTGGACTGACCAGCCTACCCAGGAGTCTTGCTCTGTCACTGCCGTCAGGTTGCTGCTGTATTCTGAGTCCTTGACACTCTCACACGATTCGTACACTTGGCATTCCCAGTTCTGAAGTGAGAATTGTACATTGGGCTGAAATACACACAGCCGCTTCATTGCCCTGCTATGGTAACAATCTGTGTGGGTTCACTGTGTTTGGGATATCCTCCACTCTAACTTCTGCTGCCGTGGAATCTACATGACGCCGAGACGTCCCCTGCTCGTATCTGAACCTGCCAGCCCTCAAACTGACGCGGAGAAGCCTGGGTCTGCATGCATCAGGGACCGGTGAGTAGCAATACCAAGAACCGGTTGCCCTCCTGCAGTAGCCTGTAGCTTTTTCTCCCTGTGTTAAACAGCATGCCTTTTTCGCACTCGCGCTCTGCTTCTGCCCACAAGTGGAGGATGCACTTGAGTAGCGGAGATCTGTTCGTCCTTGTTTGTTCACCACTCTGAACTGCCTGATTTCCTTGAAGAGACTCCCCTTGGCCCATTGGCACCAGCGTGTGCAGGTACTTTTGAGCACAAGGCTCCACTCTTCGTAGGGCTCGGACTTCCTTCTAGTTAGGTGGCCTCTGAAGGCGAACTGGGTCTAACGATTACTTGCACTGCCTGTTTTCCTCCCCATCTAGGTGGTCTGCATATTTCGTGCTTCTAACTCTTTAGACCCTTCGGTAATTGTATATATATTGTATTTGATTGTGATGTGTTGGTTTACTTGAGTTTTACCGTGATTCTTTACTATGGTCAATGTTACAGAGGCCTTGTAATAAATGTGTCTATATTTTAAATGTAACACCTGCCTGGAGTAATTTGTAAGTGTCCTTGCTTTGTGTGCTCATTGCGGGCTTTCAGTCACCCTCACCCCTCTTGAGACCAAGTCTTGACCGCCGCCATCGCTACCCTAATTGGTCTGGCTTGTCCAGAGGTTACCCTGTTCCAAGAAACTAGGCTGGCCTTCTGAACCTCTGCCCCTCCAGGACAGAGTTCAGAAATCCATCTCAATACCTGGCGCCCCCTACCTTTCCTCCCTCCTCTCATTTTAATCCCCCTCCCGCTCTCTCCGCTCAGAAAACCTCTACCTCCTCACTGTACTCCCAGTCCCATGTGCCTCCTCACGCTTCCGCTCATTCCAACTCTTGGCCCCCCCACACTGGAACTCCCTCCCGCTCTCCATCTGCTCCACCCCTACCTACTCATCCTTCTGACACTCCCTGAAAGCCCATCTTCTTCACTCCCCCTCGACCTCCTTTCCCTACCGCTCCCCTCCTCCTCTTGCCCCCCTCCTTTCCCCTCATCCTCTCTCCTTCCCCTCTGACCTTAAATTCGTAACACATACTACTTAAGGGCAATGAAGAAACCAGATCACTCTCCCTCCCTCCCCCATCCTCTCTCCTTCCCCTCTGACCTTAAATTCGTAACAAATACTACTTATGGGCAATGAGGACACTAGATCACTCCCCCTTCCCTTTTCCTCCTCCCTTCCCCTCCCCCTACCTCAAATTCTGCACCATAACTCCCTTCTCCTACCCCATCCGCCACCCTCCCCTTCCTTCTCCCCCCTTGTAAATAGTTCTACTTATTGTTCTGACCTGTTCATGTTTGTAAATATTCTTCTCTCACGTTGTACCTGTTGTTATATTGTAAAGCGCTTTGGCTTAAAGCGCTATATAAATTTAATAAACAAACAAACAAACATACAAGTGCTTAAAAAGTGTTTTTAGCTCTTTTGTCAGGTTCAGCAAAAAGTTGGAGCGTCGCAACATACAGCCCATCAGAGAATGCCATAGATAGATTTTTTATGACATTACATTTCAGACAATAGTACAGACTATAAAGATGATCCTCTGAGAGGCGTAACCTGTTGCGCCCACCATTTACAAGTACAGTAATTTTTAAATATTGGGCCGTTATAATCGTGGTGACCCACATCCAAGTGAGTATAAGTTGATCATGGTCACTACGGACTTCAACATTTTTGGCAAGAGAAAATGTGTTAGGGTCAGCATAAATGTAATCAATACCAGGTAGATCTACATGGGATGTCACCCTCTACTGATCCATTTATCATTTGTAATTTGAAATTTGCCATGAGCGTTGACTATCTATGAATTATAGTTGCCTCGTGAGTAAAGTCTTTTGACAACAATGGATGTTTAGATCTCCGACAAGAAGGGTCAAGGTAATGGAATGATCTAAAGCTATTAGATTAAGAAGGTACTCAATAGTAGTGAGAAAATCATTGTTGGGAATCGCAGCATGATTCCAGTAGGCATTTATTAGGGCGATTGTGTGTAACTTAGAGTTAATTTTTATGCGCTGAGAATAATGATTGGGGACAGCCCAATTAGAGATTGTCAGCCCAGATGACCTTTTCACCGCTATGAGCATCTCTGCCATTGGTCGACTTTCAGAGTTTTGTAATGCTGGAATAGTGAGCAAGTCGAAGTTGCCCCACACTGGAATAGTTTTTAGCCAGGTCTCTTGCATTGTGATGCTATCATAATGATGTAATTCACTTTTACTGTTATTTATAAGGTGAGAATGGCCTCGAGTATTCCAGCTCATTAACTTCATTTCAGTTAATGAATTTTTTGTTAATGGTTAGAGGTCCAGGGTTGGTCATACCGAAGTGAAATCTGTTGTGTCACGCCTAGGCTCAAGAGGATGTGAGGTGTATTTTCTCTCATGTAAATTCGTTTTTGTTTTTTTAATGTGTTTTTTTTATATGTTTCATATAATAATGTAAAACCCAGGTCATAAATTTCACGTCTAGCTTCCCATATAAGATTTAGGAACACCCCAGATTTGATCCATAGTCTAGCACAAGTGAGATTTGTATCATCGAGAAATACAACTTGGTCATTATCGGTACTGGTAAGATCTTCCAAAGGTTGAATATCCAAGAAGATATTTAAGATCGAGGCATGATTTAGATCGTATATATCATAAGGGCCTGGTCTACATTGAATTATCATAGTGTGGTAACTAGGGCCTGTTTGCGAACCCAGAATCTTTGTAACATCTGGGAGTTCAGGCTTCTTATTTGCAGCAGTTACCGAGTATGAATCAGTCTGATGATTCTGTGCAGGATTTTTCATTGAATTATTTTGGTGACTCATATTTTGTGTGACCAAGGCTTTTTCTATTTGTAAGAGTCTTCCATGAATGGAGGAGAGGCCCGACTCACATGGGTCAGACATAGAGGGCTGTAATGAAGTTATTAGGTTCATGCGACATTGCATTTTCTGCACACCCTGAAGTGGTCTAGGGTGTGAATCACTAACATTTGAATCAAAACTAGATACATGCTGCGATTGATTCTGCAAAGTTACGGGTGGTACAACTTGTGGTTTTTGCAACACCATCTCTTTTGAGGTTTGTGACATTGGGGATTTTTTCCAATTCAGCGATCCTTTTCTCCATCGCAAGTAAAACAGATCCTGAATTCTCATTCAAACGAGACTCAGGTTGCGAACATTGATCTGGGCAAACTGTGGTTTCTGGAGGACCACTAAATCGGTTGGCCTGAACGTCAATTTCTTTAATAAGGTCATCAAGCGTTTCATGTGGAATCACAGTTCCGGATCGTTGAGTTGGGATTCCCATTTGAGTTGCGACTTTATTAGGATTTGCATTTTTTTTATTACAGCACCTTGTGATAGAATTTAGACCTCTTGTTGGTTTACTTAAATTCCTAAAAAAGGATTTAGTAGCAGCCTGTTCCTTTACTTTAGAATATTTTATATTTTTGGTCTTTTTTACTTGCGATGTTGGTGCAAAGGAGATCGTTTTTTTTCATATTTGGGCTACAAAATTTAGTAATGTCTTGACCCAGGTTCACTTTTAAGGATTTAGAATCCTTCTTTAATCTTGCATCATGAACAGGACCATTCCTTGGATCATTCGGCAGGGTCAAGTCAATTACAACTAGCTCCGTACCGATCGTGGAAACGATCGGAGACAGCAAATCATAGATTGTAAAGGAGCATTTTGTCCTGACTCTGAGAAAATTGACATTTCCATAGACAACCGTATTGTTGGTTGTTGAGGGATATTTTTTCCTGGCCCTACGGAGGTTGGCATTTCCATAGCCAGCCATATCATTGGTTGTAAATGGGCATTTTGTCCTGACTCTAAGAGATTTTGTCCTGACTCTAAGGGAATTTGCTGTTCCATAGACGGCCGTGTCAGTGGAGGCAAATGAGTCTGAAAATGAGTAAATATTTCAGAAATACAGCTTAGAATCACAAGTTTCTGCTCCGAGATATCAAGCCGGAAAGGATCAGGAAGTAATGAGGTCTTTAGCTGATTAAATGATAGCGTTTTCAATGCGTCTTCGTCAGAAATTGTTGCTTGAGTAAACTTTCAATAAGTTTATTTTGCGTTGTTAATGTTGTATCGATGGTCTCGTACAGTTTTAGTAGAGAGGACACAGCTATGTTCAGAGTCGATAACGCATTTTGAAATACTTATGTTTTGGCAACCCTGGCTGATCCACTGAAGTAGAGGGGGCGGGGGGACATGACAAGGAGATAGATGAATTATGTGAAACAGTGGAGAACATCACTTGAGACTGGGATAGATTAAATTGTGGGATTTCTTGATTTTAAAAATTTCTTTTCAAGTGATTGCTTTGCCTTGAGGCCTGAAAGGAATTACCAGCCTGCATTGAGATGTTAGCAAAATGTACTTCTTCTGCCAGGGCATCAAAGCAAGTAGCTTTCAACGGGGGTCCATATTTATACCCTTTTTTAACAAATTAGCCGGCATATCAATGTTGCACACAGACAATTACTCAGACGGCAGGGGGCAAGGCAAGCGACCATTAACAGATTGTAAATGATTATTTGCCAAGGACGTACTTAAGTTACCAGAGCAATGGTGGGATACCGAGTCTAGAATTGGCACAGTAGCCATTGTTATGTCGCTAACAAAGGGATTCAGTGTCGGGGGTAAAGGCGGCAAGGGGAATCTATCATTCGCAGACTGTGAGTCAATAATACCTGATTTGGTGTTCACAGGTGGATAGAACACACAAATATCAGCCACCGGGGATTGCTGTGGTTCCACTCGCTCAGCTATAGTAGATATTTTATGGGAAGACAAGGAATGATTAACTCTTGCCGGTGTGCTCTTTAGATGTTGAATCAGTTTTAGCGTGCATCAATTAGGCGGCATGTCTATCTTTAGGGTGTAAGGTACCGACATCCGGCGTGCCGAACTGCCAGCAATAATTTATGCAAGCTATGAAAGCAAATTAAAGAGATGCCAAATTCAAATTTGAAAGCCTTATCAGAACCACACAAGCCCTAACAGCCACAACAGCTCTTAACCAAAATGCGCGCACGCAAATGCGCAGCTTTCCTGGTAATATTGGATTGTGGGTAAGCAGGGAGGAGTTTAGGCAAACATGAAATTCCAGTGTTTGATTCACCAAGAGTAAGTCCTTTGCAGTAAAAAGCGTACAAAATGCAGTCCAAAGAGCTCTGCAGCCACAACAGCTCTTAACCGAAAAGCTCTTCCCTGAATCCCTTCACACTTCTATGAGTAGCCGAATGGACTAACAGCACGGAGAGGTGATAACGAAGGCGGTGATCCTGAGCGTCCGGAGAGGAAAAAAATGCGAACGATGAGTAAATAGAACGAATGCTTTGGCAAAAAAAGTGCATGCCTTAAAATAAGAAAGGGAAGGTAACGGAGGGAGGTGGGACAAAAATAACGACAGAGTAAGAGTATAATGCTTATAGAAGGGGAAAATATTGACTCGAAGGTGGCCGAGCAATAGAGAGAGAGATACCAAGAGAATAACAGAGAGAGGAATATACGCCCAGATACCTAGGTTTTAATAGAGCTCTAGAAGAAGCCTTCATTTAAAGTCCTGAATATATATAGGACGACATAGGCGACCAGAATTGATTAAAGACGATCTGAAAGAAATGGGCTTACATTCCATGTCAGAATAACAATATGGGTAGAATGCATCTGAGGAAGTAGATAGCATGAGATTTATGAAGCCAGCCGGAGTCTGTCTTGTCTGTTTTGTGTTCTTCTTTTTTCTGACGTCATGAGGTAGGAACATTTTTGGGGGAAATAGCATGAAAATTGTTCAATTGAATAGACAAAATGTTTTATGGCATGGATTGATGGTTGTTGTTTGAAAAAATAAAAGTAAGATTTTTGTGAAAAAACGGGATTCGAGCTTGCGACGATTGGTGCTCGCTCACATTGTTGATCTTGTTTGTGAAATGTAAAGCATAGCAAAGTGCTATATAGGGAGAGGATAAACTGGTTTAACCATGGAAGACGTTACCCCATTGGTACACCTGTACAAACATTTGTCAAAACATGCACCTAAGCTTAAACAGTACAGTGCAGAATGGGCTAAAGGGACCGCAAACAAAATGTTTATGCCATGGCCCTAAGATGACTCGCTATCTAAAATGGTCCTGCAGCACACAATGACATATTTGCACGCCTCGTATACTGGCAAAAAGTTAAATAAACACCTAGCTAGTTTAGAGCTTTCGAAGATGTACCAAGAGGAAAAGGAGGAGGAGTCACCGGTAGATTGAATACTTAACATATGCACAGGCGGGGGTGAAACACCTTCTGCGCCACCAGCCCCGTCTGAAACAAAAAGCAAAGCCAGTAAAGATGAAAGATTATACCCATTGAGGGAGCTTAAAGCAGCCACGGGATAAAGCAAGCTGTCATATGAATCACCTATGCAAGGCAGTGACGAAAGCCCAGAGAAAAACAGAGAATGAGATATTGCCTCCAAAGTCCCGAAGGACAAGGAGAGATGCAAAAAGGAAAAAGGGGACCAAACACAAACAAATACATCTCTAGATACGGATAGAGAGGGAAAGAAATGGAAAGGAGATGAGTACAGAACTGATGAGATGGCAGTCACACAGAATGAATGGATGGGAGGTCAGATTCTATTGAAACTGGTTGGTAAAGGCATTGAGGACATGCTACAAAAGGGAGAGCCAGATGAGTCAAAAAGGAAAGAGAAGGAAAAGGAAAAATGATAGAGAGATGAAGGAACTAAGAAAAAGTATAGACAGAAATGAGAGCAGTTATATCGTGAGGAGCAAGAAAGAAAACATGATCATAAGCAGAGAACAGCTGATGTTCAGGACACGCAGGAACAAAGGAGAATAGAAGAAGAACAAAAAATATGTGAGAAAAGAATAAAAAGACAAAGGGATGAGAAAATAAGAAGGGCAAATGAACGAAGAGATGAGAGGAAGCAGGAAGAAGATAGGGTCAGAGAGGAGGCGAGGAAGCGCAAAGAACTTGATGACGACATAGAACGTAAGCGAAGACAGAGAGCGTAGGATCTTGAATATCTGGAAAGAGAGGTTAAAAAACCTGATCCAGTAGTAGACTGGGAAGACAAAGAAGAATTCTTTCCTGAGTACGATTTAGTACAAGCACGTCTAGGGCAAATATGGAAGATGACTTCGACACCAGAAGCATCAGTGAGACATTCGATAGAATATATGATGAGATGGGGCTAGAACAGGTACTCCAAGGGAAAAGAGAGGACGAGCGTCTTGAGAGCACTCAGTTGTACGACACTGAGGACGCCTCCCGAAGCAGCAGAAATAGAGAGCTGTCCCTAAATAGGTTGACGCTAACCAGAAATGAGGAGGATGAGAGAAGTTGCATGATTTGGGCACAGGCAATATCGGACGCAGAAAGCGAGGAATGTGAAGAAAGAGAAGTCGAGAGAAGATGTGAAAAATGCTTCTCTAGAGGAAAGGGAATAAGATGGTCAGATTCTGTTGGATCTGTACCAAAGACATCAGAGTCAGCCACACAATCAGACTGACACAAAGTAATATTTTACGGTCAGAGGGGGGTGTCTCCACCAACCTATGTGAGCAGACTAAGGACATTGCCAAGTAGACAGCGATGCAGGAATATTACCCCTGCAGTGGATAGGAAAATGATGAGAGAAGAAAAAGGAGTACCATGTGTTACAATTCCCGTTATTCAAAAAGGGAGGAACAAGACCACAATATATACCATGGCCACACATGGATCAGGAAAATCTGAAAAATAAGCTTACGATATTGACATTGGAAGCCGGAAAATTGATACATGAGTTAGAAAAAATGACGGGAGGGAACACGTTAGCTATCAGGGATATTAAGGGTCTTTTAATGGCCATAATTGGTGATAGAGCGGAGGATGTGTGGACACGTGCAGGTTACCCTGGTGTGACTACAGTTAATACTGCGCATGATGGAGTGCCTTTTAACAATTGCAGAACCGCGGTTTGGAAAGCATTACGAGTGCTATACCCGGATACTTCAGACATGGGAGCTATAATGACACGTAAAATGAAGGAGTCAGATGATACTTTGCTTTACATCCAGAATTTCCAAGACGCCTGGGTGCTGGAAACTTGTGAATCTTGGAGGAAATCTATACCCGTGTTTTACCATATATTATGCCAAGGGCTGCCAGATCAAGTACAAAGGCAGCTCAAGAAATTGGTAGGAATAGAGGCCAAACTGTGGTCTGAGATACAGTTGACCATAGCGCACTATTGCAGGCTGCTGCAAGAGACGAATCGTAAAAAAAGAGGCTGCACGAAAAGGAGAAGCAGCAAAATTAGTGCAGAAGAAATTGTCAAAATATGCCATTGAAGGGGCAATGATAACTAGCACAGATGGATCGATCATACAGCAGGTCAATAATCAAAGGCAGGTTGATGAAGGCAATAACGGGTTTTACCCAAGAGGGAGAGGCTTTCGAGAAGAGCATTGCAGAGTAATCAGGGAGATTTTCAAGGTAATCAGGGAGGTTTCCAAAACATGCAAAATGGCAATCAGGATATATCAAACAGGCAAATAATCAGAACACTGCCAATATGTTGGACGTGCGGGATGACAGCGCATCTAGCACGCACATGCAGAAGTCAAGGCATGGTGCAAAACAACCAAGGAACAAGAGTAGGGATGGTGAATCCACCTGTGTTTTTACAGCAGGGTGGACATAGAGTTGCACAAAATCACACGGTGCAGCAGCAAGCGTCGGGAGCACCTCAAAGTTTGCAACCTCAGAATATGACAAATTTCCCGCAAGGGCAGTCTCAACAGTCGCCGATACAACTATTACAAACAACAAGTACAGGGCAGGTACTGAATTCTGGAATAAGAAATAACACTGGTGATGGAGGAAGTCCATTCACTCAACACAGGACAAGGTTCTATATGGATTAGGACAACTCACTGGGAAACCTGATGTGTTATATCCTATCAGTGACATCGGACCCTCCGAGGAACCAATGGTAGATGTTGTTATAGGGGATAAAGAGTAATTTTTCTTAGCTGACACGGGTGCAACACGCTCGTGTATACGTGAAGGCAAGTTTTCTTTGTCCGGCGATGCCATAAATACTCAGGGCTTCACAGGAGCAACAAGTGGTGTTCCTTTTACAAAAGAGCTTCCAGTTTCCATAGGAGAATGTGACATGAATGTGCCACTGCTGTATTCAAGACAAACCCCAGTGAATACATTGGGACAAGACCTAATGACGAAATTAAACATGACAATCTCGTTCACAGAGATGGGCATAGTATGTTCAACTCCAGGAATGCATTATTTGAACATATGCAAAATAACCAGAGCACACGCAGGACAAACGGCTATGAGAGCTGTTCAATTGAAACCAGAAATATTCACGTATGGAGCGCGCATATTAATGTCATGGCTACCAGGCCTTACAGACAAACCAATGAGAACCCCAGATGAGTTTCGATTTAGGCCAAGAATACCTATGCATGAGGAAAAGGGACAAGTGTTTCCCTTGGTAATACACACAGCCATAGTGTGAGGAAAAATGGCTGTGATCGATGGTTGTGAAGATGAAGGCAGACAATGGTGCACAGTAATCGCCATTGAGGAAGGATACAGATTGACTGATGTCACTGATGACGATCTGTTTGTAGAACAAACAGGTGTAGATGAAACGACAGTTGAGGTTAATCTCATTTATTGGGTGAAAATGATCAAAGCAGAAGAGCCCCAGAGAATGATGCTGGCATAAAAACATCCTGAATATTTTGATGACGACATAGCAAAAGTGCCTGCCTCAGTATGGACTACAGGCCCTTATTACGTAGGTTTATTGAAAGGAGTCGGAGAAGTGAAGATTAAATTGAAACCAGAAGCAATTTTACCAAGAGCACGTGTCATGCCTCATGCCGTCTCGCCTGCCGCCCATAGGAAGGCATGGAAGTTGCAGTGGCGCCTTGCACAGTGCCAATACAGAAAAACTATGTTTCCCAGCATTCTGGGAAAAAGAGAGGTCACGTGATCCGAAGGCAACATCTGCGTCCCTCTGCATCGTTATATGCGGCTCTGGGACACCGCTCGAGTGCTCCTTAACAAGTGCTTTTCGTGTTGTTAAGTCGCACTTTTGTATCCTGATTTCCTGTTTTCTGAATCCTGTTTTCCACTTTGACTATGTTTCCGTGGATTGCCCTTAATTGTTTCTGGACGCCCGGTCCCCTCCCCTCCTGCTGCTTACCTGGTTATCGGAACTCCGGCGCTTCCACCCGACTTTGTTTTCGCCAATGCCTCAATCGGATTGTTGTTCACTCAGACTTTTTTCCTGTCAGCCAAACACAGCCAAGTTGTGCCCTACATCTTGGCTCGTTCTTAAATCCGTGGGAGTGCAGCCTGCTGTGTTTGGAAACTGCGGTCCTGCTGACCGTAGTCAAATGGTTGATTCCACAGGTTTTTTTCTTTGACTTAAGAATTCCGTTATTTTTCTCACTGCTGGTACACGCTGAGTAAACACTTCACAGCCTTCAACTTCTACACTGCACTAGTCATCCTTCTTCTAAGTGACTTTGGGACTCTCTGCTGCATTGATACTTGGTCACTTCCTGGATTTCAACTTTCCGCGAACACTAATTGGACGCTTTGCTGAGGATTTCTGGCATTCACATAAGGACACTTTCTGCTGTTCCACCTGGGATTGGAATTGGCTAGTTAGTCGCGCCCTCCTGCCGCCCGGGTTAGCCAGTTTGGGACCTTTTGCTCTTCTGGGAACTGTGGAACATTACCCATCTCTTGCTTACTTCACTTCTTGCAACGCTCAACTGGTATCCACGGGGACGCCACTCAGCCTGTCTGGCTTCCGACCACCTTGAACCCTTCCTTGGAATCTGTTCAGCAAAACACTGGGTCTGAAAAACAGGATTGCCAGAGGTCAACTCCCTGTTGGTTTTGCTTGCCTGACCCCCCCTTCTTCCGTGGGTCCCCAACCTTCCCCCCGGGTTCTCTCCTCACCTTGTTTTCTGATGTAGGGTGCTCTCCGTCCTGCCTTCGGAAGAGGGGTGCGTTGGGTGATGCAGGCTGGAAGGTGCCCAGTTGCTTCACTGGCACAGGCCCGGCAGACAGGGTTTGCTGTGACTTCAGCCCGACCGGTAAGTGATGAGCCTTGCGAAAGGTTCTGATGGCTCTAGTCTCCTTAATAATGTGTCTCTCCTTCCTTAGGTGGTGGAGACTTTGAGGATGTCGAAGTGCTGCTGAGGTGAGTAGGAGTGCGGCGCGCAATGCTAGTTGGTTTCCTTCATTCTAACCAATGTTCATCTTTTCTGTATCCTTTTAGGTGCCGCAATAGCTCCGCGTGGAAGGGAGACAAAGAGGTGAGCTGCGGTGAGTAAGTGCGATGTGTGGCGCCTCTTAAGTGTTTTTGCACTAACCTGATGTCTCTTTTCCCCTTTTGAGATCGGCGGGATGTTCCCGGAACTGAAGTTGTTCGATCGGCGGAATTCAGGTAAGAGTCTAACTCGCCTTGCTGTTTTCGAGAGAGCTAAGGTATTGTAGAATGCTTACTAATGCTCTTCTTCTGTTCTTCTGTCTTTTCGTAGGGCGCGGCGTGCCGAGATGGAGATGACAACGCCGAAGGAACCCGCAAGACTGGAGGAGAGCTGGGAAGAAGCTGGATGCTTTTCAAGGTGAGTATTATTAATGATGTTCTTGTTCTTGCAGGAGCGCTGACGCAGAAGAATGAAGCAGGCCTCTTTGAGAGAGATCCGAGCACGGTGGGTGTCACGCTGCAGGTGCAGAGAAACGCAAAGCGTGTTTCTCGGACCAGGCGTGGTTTAAATAGTCTGTAGGTATCCCAGGTATCCCTGGGCTAAACCACACCCAAAAGGCTAGACTGCCTTCCAGTTCAAGGAACTGAATTACATGGGGACATCAATTGGCTCATAATACATTGCAGGACCAATGCTAAGTGTATCTTAAGGCTGTGTGTGAGATTGGTGCCACAGGCGCCAAGCATGAGTATAAGTAGGTCTCTGGGGAGATGGAGAGGCTCTTAGGGGCCAAGAAGGTGACCGTGGCCTGGTTCCAGCCTGGTATGCCGGATGGCTGGGGGCAGGAATCATGACAGCACTCCCCCCCAAGGCCCCTCTCAAGGTGGTCCTCCTATCTGGCCCGGTTTGTTTGGGTGGTTTAGGTGCAACCTCTTAAGCAAGCGTGGTGCATGGATGTACTCACAAGGTTCCCATGTCCGGTCCTGGGGACCATACCCTTTCCAGTCCACTAGATAGTATAGTTTGGATCTGACATACTTGGAATCCAGGATGTCCTTGAGTTCAAATTCTGGCTCCCCAGCGACTACTACTGGCTGCAGTGACGTTGCTACTCGGGTCCCAGGTTGAACAGGTTTAAGGGGAGACACGTGGAACACAGGGAGAATCCGCATGTTTGATGGCAAGGCTAGTCTGACAGCCGCAGGATTTATCACGGAGGTGACGGTGAATGGACCCAGGTATCTTGGACGGAAGGTTCGGTTCCTTTAATAGGCATGTGTTTAGATGCCAGCCAGACTTTATCCCCAACTTGGTAACTGGGGGCTTTTACTCGGTGTTGATCAGAAAACTTCTTTTGGCGATCCTTAGCTTGAAGTAGGTGTTCAGCTGCTCTTTTGAAGGTTTGAGAGATGGTCGTGTGTAAGGTTTTGATCGCTGGCATTTCCAATGTTGTAGGGATGTCTAACTTGGATGTACGCGGATGCCTGCCATACATGGTGTAAAAGGGGGTCTGCCCAGTGCTGGTGTGTAGTGAATTATTATAAGCATATTCAGCTATCCATAAAAGATCTGACCAGCTTTCTTCAGCTTGGTGTAACATGCAACGCGGATACAGCTTGAGCGTTTGGTTGCTCCTCTCAGTTTGACCATCCGTTTGGGGATGGTGACTGGTGGAAAGCCGGATGTCGATCTGAGACATAGAGCAGCATTTCCTCCAGAAGTTATACACAAATTGAGTACCTCGGTCTGAGACCAATATTGAAGGAAACCCATGGAGCCCTACGATGCCTTCAAGAAATACCTTTGCAGAGTGGAAGCATTTGGGAGCCCCTTAAGAGGAAAGAAATGTGCCATTTTCGAAAACAGGTCCACAACTACTAGAATAGTGTTAAACCCTTGAGTGGGTGGCAAGTCAGTAATAAAAATCGAGGGATAACATGTGCCAGGGTGCTGGCGGGATTTCCAGTGGTTGTAAGAGCCCAGCCAGTTTCTGCTTGGATGATTTGTTTTGAGCACACACTCCACAAGTAAGGATGAATTGGATAATGTCTTTACGCCACGTGGGCCACCAGTCATTTCGTTTCACTTTGGCGAGGGTTTTTGCGATTCCGGGGTGGTCTTCAATTAAGGAATCATGATAACCAGACATGACTTGTTCTCGTAGTTCTTGGTTTGGCAAGAATAAATGGTTCCTGAAATAGGGCAACTGGTCTTTTATCATGTAATGTTCTCCTCGAGTACTCCACTCTTGTAATTGCTCGGGCTTCATCAAGTTTTGAATTTCTTCATGTAATTCCTTCTGGGTTATGGTTTCTGTGATTCCTAGGAGTTTGTCACATGGAATAATAGCTATTGGGTCTGGTGGTTTGTACCCCTGTTCTTCAATACCCATACGGGAAAGGGCATCGGCTTTCCCGTTTTTGACTCCAGGTCGAAACGTGATCACGTAGTCATATTTAGCGAAGAATAGACCCCAACGTAGTTGTTGTGAAGTTTGCGCTTTAGCTGTTTTTAGGTACTGGAGATTCCGGTGATCTGTTATAACAGTCATGGTGTGTCTTGCACCCAGAAGGTAATGGCGCCAGGCCTTAAAGGCTGACTTGATGGCTAGGGGCTCTTTATCCGTGATGGCGTAGTGAAGCTCAGGGGGTGTGTACTTACGCGACCAGAAGGCACCCGGGTGTAATTGACCCGTTTCGGGGTCCTTTTGCGAGAGAATGGCTCCCATGGCCATACTTCATGCGTCCGTCTCTACCACGTACGGGAGGTCTGAGTGAGGATGATGTAGAATTGGGGCCGAAGTGAATCGAGACTTAAGTTCCTGGAAAGCCCTTTCTGCTTCCTCTGTTCATTGACATTTTTTATTGCTCTTTTTTAGTAACAATGTGATGGTATGCACTATTTGTGAGAACCCCGGTATGAACCGGCGGTAGAAGTTTGCGAAACCCAACATGCTCTGGACTCCTTTGACCGAGTTTGGTGATGGCCAGTTTAGGATCGCATCTACCTTGTGTACATCCATACGGATACCATTCGCACTGAGAACGAAACCAAGGAATTCTACCTCAGAAACATGGAACAAACACTTTTAAAGTTTGGCATAGAGCTGGTGCTGGTGAAGTTTTACCAGTACGGATCAAACGTGTTTGACGTGGTACTGTTTTGATGCAGAGTATACTAGGATGTTGTCATTATATACCAATGCACAGACATCAATGAATTCCCTTAAGACATCGTTCATGAAATATTGAAATGCAGCGGGCACGTTGCAAAGGCCAAAGGGCATTACTTGATATTCGTACAAGCCATACTTAGTACAAAAGGCAGTTTTCCATTTGTCGCCCTTTTTAACTTGAACAAGGTGATATGCTCCTCTTAGGTCTAGTTTTGTGTAAATTTAGGCGTCCTTGACTTGATCAAGCAGTTCAGGAATTAACGGCAAAGGATAACGATTTTTCACGGTAATCTGATTCAGTGCGCGATAGTCAACACACGTTCTCAAGTCCCCTTCCTTCTTCGGTACGAAGAATAGGGGACTGGCTGCGGGGGACTTCGAGGGAAGGATGAACCCGTTTGCCAAGTATTGGTCTAGATAGGATTTCAGATGCTGGTTTTCTGGTTCTGAGAGTGCGTAGATTCGTCCACAAGGGATCTGTGCGCCAGGTATCAGGTCGATCTGGCAATCGTATGGTCTGTGCGGTGGTAGGGTATTATCTTGTTCGTTCTGAAATATATCTTGAAAATCCGGGTACTCTCTTGGTAGGGTGCCGGCCACCACTGTTCCCAGCATAGAAGTTGTGGCATCATTTAGTTGTTTCTCTTGGTGATAACACGTTTGAGCACAGCTCTTGGAGAAGGTATGCTCCTTTGCTCACCAATCTATTTGAGGGTTATGAGCTATCAACCATGGTATCCCTAAGATCAGCTAGAACTGAGGCGCCTTGATGAGGTCGAAAGTGATAGATTCTTGATGCCCATCCGGGCACAGAAGGGTTAAGGTTGCAGTGCATTGGGATACTGGACCAGAGGCTATTTCCGTGCCATCTACAGTGATTACAGTGTCTGTGGTTAACTTTGGACATACAGGAAGTCCCATCTTTGCTGCGAGATCTTGGTCTATGTAATTCCCAACAGCTCCACTATCTATGTACGCTCTTGCTGTGTGCATCCGAGGCGGTTGCTGGTGATTGATCAGGATCACAGATAGTGCAAAATGGGAGGTCTGTAGTTCACTTTCTTCGCTCGACTACCCTACACTTGCCGGGCTGGGTAGTTTTCCGACTCTTTGGTGGGGTCTTCCTTGTCCTTAGCTCCTACTGTTCTTCTCGTGGCTTCACTGGACACTCCTTGAGGAAGTGACCCAATTTTCCACAGTACAAACATAACTGCTGCTGCCTCCTCTTATCTCTTTCCGCCTTAGTCAAGGGGGATCTGACTCCTCCAATCTACATTGGTTCCCCTGGGCCTTCTGTTGACCAAGAAACATTGTCCTTTGAATGGACATAAATAGGGCGAGGGTCTTGTCTGGTACGATCTGCTCTTCGGTCTTGCAATCTTTGGTCTAGCTGAACCACAAGGTTAATAAATTCTGCACAATCTTGAGGGGGGTCCACTACTTATGCGAGAACATCCTTTAGCTCACCCCACAGACCTCTATGAAATAACGTGGTTCTCTTCTCTGCAGGCCATTCAGCTTCAACCACTAGTCTATTGAATGTGGCGATGTATGTTAAAAGGTCTTGGTTCCCTTGACGAAGTGATAGAAGTTCATTGTCTAGAGTCTGTCCATGAGTACGACGGGTGAAAGGTTTTTGCATTTCCTGTTGAAAACCCCTGAATTTGTGTAACAAAGGGTCGTCTTGAGTCACAAATGGTACAGACCAGTCTGTGGCACTTCCGCTCAAATAGGATAGCACAAATGCGACCCGTTACTGGTCATTTGGAAAGGCCCCGGGCCTGCAAAGGAAGTGCAGACAGCACTGGTTCATAAAAGTTGCATACTTCTTGGGATTCCCAGTGAATCTCTCTGGCGGGGCCAAGGGAACTGCCCCAAGAAGGGTTATCTGAACAGGATTGGCTGATGGTACTGGCGTTGTAGGCACATTTCCCTGCAAAGGTGCATGTCCCGCTAAGGACTGGAGAAGTTGCCGGCTTAGTTCATCAGTTTGTTCTTTAGCAACTTTCAACTCTCTCCTCAGGGTGTTGCTCTCCTGCCGGGCTGCGTGCACTTCGGAGCGCAACTGCCCCAACATTTGGGCTAACTGGTCGGTTTCTGATGTTTCCATGATGCCCAGGGGGATTTTGGTGTGAGGCTTTGCATTCTGTAACGCTCACCTGGTATCCACGCGGACGCAACTCAGCCTGTCTGGGCTTCTGACCACCTTGAACCCTTCCTTGGAATCTGTACAGCAAAACACTGGGTCTGAAACACAGGATTGCCAGAGGTCAACTCCCTGTTGGTTTTGCTTGCCTTACCCCCCCTTCTTCCGTGGGTCTCCAACCTTCCCCCCGGGTTCTCCCCTCACCTTGTTTTCTAATGTGGGCGCTCTCCGTCCTGCCTTCGGAGCAGGGGTGCGTTGGGTGATGCGGGTTGGATGGTGCCTAATTGCTTCACTGGCATGGGCCCGGCAGACAGGGCTTGCTGTGACTTCAACCCGACCGGTAAGTGGATGAGCCTTGCGAAAGGTTCTGATGGCTCTAGTCTCTTTAATAATGTGTCTCTCCTTCCTTAGGTGGTGAAGACCTTGAGGATGGCGAAGCGCTGCTTAGGTGAGTAGGAGGTTGGTGCGCGATGGTAGTTGGTTTCCTTCATTCTAACCAATGTTTATCTTTTCTGTATCCTTTTAGGTGCTGCAATAGCTCCGCGTGGAAGCGAGACAAAGAGGTGAACTGCGGTGAGTAAGCGCGATGTGCACCGCCTCTTAAGTGTTTTTGCACTAACCTGATGTCTCTTTTCCCCTTTTCAGATTGGCGGAATGTTCCGGAACTGAAGTTGTTCGATCGGCGGAATTCAGGTAAGAGTCTAACTCTCCTTGCTGTTTTCGAGAGAGCTAAGGTATTGTAGAATGCTTACTAATGCTCTTCTTCTGTTCCTCTGTCTTTTCGTAGGGCACAGCGTGCCGAGATGGAGATGACAATGCCGTAGGAACCTGCAAGACTGGAGGAGAGCTGGGCAGAAGCTCGATGATCTTCAAGGTGAGTATTATTAATGATGTTCTTGTTCTTGCAGGAGCGCTGGCGCACAAGAAAGAAGCAGGCCTCTTTGAGAGAGATCCGAGCACGGTGAATGTCACGCTGTAGGTGCAGAGAAACGCAAAGCGTGTTTCTCGGGCCGGGCATGGATTAAATAGTCTGTAGGTATCCCTGGGCTAAACCACACCCAAAAGGCTAGACTGCTCATTCAGTTTAAGGAACTGAATTACATGGGGGCATCCATTGGCCCATAATACATTGCAGGACCAATGCTAAGTGGATCTTAGGGCTGTGTGTGTGATTGGTGCCACAGGCGCCAAGTCTGAGTCCAAGTAGGTCTCTGGGGAGATGGAGAGGCCCTTAGGGTCCAAGAAGGTGACCGTGGCCTGGATCCAGCCTGGTATGCTGGATGGCTGGGGGCAGGAATTGTGACACTTCTGGCATTCAGTATGTTCTCCGTTCTTTTCATCACCACTGCAGGTAAGAGTGTGGTTGCTGAGGGTGGTGCGGCTGGGAGACATTGGTTTGAACCTTCACTTATGGTATTTGTAATCTTTGTGTTTTCTCCTTAGCTCTGTTGCTGCTCCTGACTTTTCACCCAAAAGCTCGGTCTGTCAGGTTTTTTTAGTCCTGCAAGCTGTGATCTTGGGGGGAAGGTTTATTTTGTCTTCGGTCTACTGTTCATATTCCTAGCCTTCGAAAAACAAACAGTAGTTCAGTAGTTATTTATCTACTGGATCACGACAGCACGACAGTATCCCATTTCTAGGGAAGCAGATGAAGGGATTTTCAATACAATTTCTGCTATGAAGGAGAAGGGCATTTGGGTGACATCACAGTCATCATGTAATACTGCAGTTTACGCTATCAAAAAATCAAAGGGAGGGTCTTGGCGTTTAATACAAGATCTACGCCCAATAAATGATATTGCAAAGGCTGAGATCCCACTAGTCCCTAACCCGTCCACTATCTTATTTAATATACCCATTGAGGAAAAGTATCTCATGGTGATTGACTTGAAAAATGCATTTTTCTCAATCTCATTGCACGAACACTCACAAGATTTGGCATCATTCACGTTCAGACAAGTGCGTCTGAAAAGTACAGGGTTACCTCAGGGATACTGCGAGTCTCCTTCGATTTTCAGCAGAGTCCTGCAGATGGACTTAAGCAATATTGCATTAGAGAGTGTTGTCTTGCAATATGTGGATGACATCTTAATTTGCAGCACGACAGAGGAAACATGCAGACACGATTCTATTCAGCTATTGACTGTATTTGCTGAGAAAGGATATAAAGTTGACAAAGGGTAGTTACAGTATTGTCAACAAGAAGTGCTGTACATAGGCCAGCTAATCTCACATGAGGGGAAAAGGGTTATCCCTGAAAGGGCTGAAGCCATATTAAACACAGCCAAGCCACACACGATAAAACAAATGCAGAGTTTTGTAGGATTATGCAATTATGTCAGTTCATGGGTCTTTGACTATAGCTCTTATACCATGCCCTTGTTACAAGCCCTAAAGAAGGGAAGGTGACGAAAGAAAAAATTGTGTGGACCAAGATCATGGAAGAAGTGTTTGGTGAACCAAAAAAAGCCATTTGCATGGCACCAGTTTTAGGGCTTCCCAATTATGCAGAGGAATTCTACCTCTTTTCACACACGAATGGCAGTGTTATGACAGAAGTACTCACACAGGGAACCACGTTGGGGTACACGTCCCTGGCTTACTACAGTGGGAATTTGGACCCAGTCATGAAAGGTCACTTCCCGTGCAAATAAAGTTTAGCTGCCGCAGAGTTCACCATAGAGAAAGCTACAACCATTGTGATGGGATGCTCAATGACATTGTTCGTTGAGCACACATTATTTGCCATTCTAGAGAAACCGAAAGGCACATTGACATCACAGAGAGCCTCGGCGCATGAAGTAATCATATCAAATCCATCGATTAAAATAATCCGATGTAAGATAGTGAACCCAACTATGTTTATAGCAGTGCCAATCACTGAAGGAGAGCCAATCCAAGACTGTGCAAACTATGAAGAATTCTATGATGAGATTCCCAGAGTGAAAAGAAATGCATTGGCAGAAGGAGATATTGTCTTTGTTGACGGTTCTTTGAGAATCAATCAAAATGATGGGCAGAGATATACAGGCACCGCTGTGATGAAGCACACAGCAAATGGAGAATTTCGAGTACTCATTAGTGCACGATTACCATCTCATTATTCAGCACAAGCTGCAGAATTATTGGCGTTGATACTCGCACTCGAGAATCACACAGACGAGGAAGTGTTGGTGTACAGTGACTGCGCCTATGTGACATCGACAGTGCACGCAGGCCTAGCGTGCTGGAAAATGAGGGGCTAAATCTGAGTGGACGGCACGCCATTGCAACACGCATTGCAACACGCAGCCTTATTAGGCAGGCTCATTAAGGCACTACAACTCCCAGTGGGCATATCGGTCATGAAATGCGCTACCCACACGAAAGGGAGAGATTTTCAGGCCGATTCATCGAATTAATGTGCGCTGAAATTTTCAGCGCAAGCTTGCGAAAGCGTGCGAATCGCAGTGCCAGTGCGGAAATCGCAGCAAAACCTGTGCACAGCGATTCATGGAAGTCCGTCCGCGTGGAAATCCCAGGATGTGCGCCAAATTTCTGTGTGGCGCACGCTGGCGCACACGTCTCCATACAGCGTGTGCTAAGCGCACAGAGAAATCGCACATAGCGCGGCGCACACAAATGTAGGTGGAACAAGGGGCGTGACACGCGGTGAAAATGTGGGCGTCACGGGGGAAGTACAGTAGGCAAGTGCGCGGAACGCCCACACACGTGTTCAAAACACGTATTCATGGAATTGAACGGGGCTAAGGCGTGCGCCAAAAAAACGTGCTAATCCGGAAACACATACGCCAGCAGGAAGCAGGCGTACGTGGACCCGCGCAGCATAAAAGTGCACGCAAACAACAAACAAGCACAGACGCCAGGATGAATATACCGTTCCTAGCAGCAGTGGTCGTGGGATACCGCAGGAGGAGGAGGAGGATAGTCAGGCCCAGAATTTTTACACCCAGAACCTTTTTAGGATGCCTGATGACCAGGTGTATGGGAGGTACAGGTTTCCACCTCACATAATACTCGCCCTGGTCAGTGAGTGGGAGGATGACCTCACATCACCCACCCTGTGCTCCCAAGCACTCAGTCCCCTGCATAAGGTCCTCACTGTACTGCACTTCTTGGCCACTGGATCATTTCAACGGACAACTGCTATAGTGGAGGGGTGTCACAGGCCACGCAGTCACGCTGCCTACACCAGGTCTTGCCCATCATGACTGCACCCCCATCAGTCCGCAGGCACATATACCTGCCCAGAACACCTGCAGAAAGGCAGGCTGTCGTCCAGTATTTTTACAGAGTGGCACACTTCCCCAAAGTGCTAGGTGCCATTGACTGCACCCATGTGGCTCTACGTCCCCCCAGGGCTTCAGAGCACATCTATAGAAACCGCAAGCATTGGCATTCCATCAACGTACAGGTAGTATGTGATGCCAAGAGAATCATCACCTCAGTATATGCCAACTATCCAGGGTCCACCCACGACAGTTTCATTTACAGAATGTCAACCATAAACCGGGACCTAGAAGCTGGGCGGCATGGCGATACATGGCTGCTCGGTGAGTATAAATGCCACAGCACATGCATGCATGTCAGATACTGAGCAATGTCACAACCCCACTAATGATACCCATCACCACCTCCCCTGGGGAAAGTGCCTACCCTCTGAGCACCCACATGATGACGCCAATTCGGAACCCCACCACGCCACCCAAGGTAAGATACAACACAGCCCACATTGCAATCCGGGGCATAGTGGAGCGCACATTCGGAGTGCTCAAGTCACGCTTTCGCTCCCTTGACCGTTATGGCGGGCAGCTGTTATACGCTCCTCCAGTAGTGTGCAGCGTCATAGTGGCAGCATGTGTCCTGCACAATGTTGCAACACGCCGGGGCCTGCCCGTGGACATGGTGGTGCCCCCACATCCCCAACCACATGCACGCCCGCTGCGCATGGGAGGGGAAAGGGCACGGGGTGAGGCAGCCCGTACGCAGCTGGTGGCTAATTACTTCACCTAAAATCACGCCCCTGTGGAGTGCACACAGCCCTGCCACATACCAGCTGACAATCAATGATGATGACATAAGGGACAGTCAACTGTCACAACCATACCAGCCTGAGATTGGTCACCTGGAAGTTTTACATTGTGTGCATCCCTACCTACACAAACACCACCAATGCTGTGTCATCAAAAGACACACCTCTAAGCTGCAAAAATCATTACCCCCCTGCAAAATACAACATGATAACAGTGCCATGTCACCCAACCCCTCCCCAGCACCGCCACCCAACACACCGTGGCATGTCATGCTATGTGAGAGCAAACAAAGCAATCCCCAAAACATGACACAAGTGTCAAAGTACAGTGTCCTTAATGGAAAGTGCCCACACACAATATGCTCCCAGTAATGTAGAACTAACAACACACATGACCAAATACTTACCAACAATACAATGCAGCTACACAACTTCAAACATAGCATAAACATGACAGTACTAAGTTAAAGTAGTGGTAGTCTTACAACCTGATCATGCCAGCACATCGGCCACTTCCAACTGTACAGTGCTGCTTCCACGCAAATGTCCAAGTGCACTGCTTACAACATGAACTCCATCTCCAAAGTAGACGGCCTTGTGAAGACAAGAGGAATTAACCTGCAAATTAGGCGAAAGATATGGATGCACAAGCACATAGCAATACACCATGCAGTGTACAATTCAACAACAATATCCACTAGGAATGTATACACAGTATTGACTACAGACTGCCCACACAGCTCATGGGAGTCCTATGTCACCGTGTAAGTCAATGTCACTTGGGCACACCCTTCGCAAGCCCATGGAAACGGGAAGCAGGAGGGGTGTGTGTCTCACGAACCCAAGCATCTAACCAAACTCAGGACAAGCCTGCAGGTGCCCAGCCGGAATAGAGAGGATGCCCATGGGAGCCACACAAGGCAACACACTGCAAAAAAACAAAAAACAAATCTAAAATCCAAAATCAAAAATGGCCATGTGGGGGTCAAGGGGGGGCACCCAGAAGGTCCGAGGACAGGGTGCGCACCAACACCCACCTGTGTGGATGTTGGGAGAAAAAAAAACACCTCCATGGGCTCAAGGCCTGCACGGCTATGCCAATGTGAGAGAACTGCTGCTGTCGCTATCATCACCCTCTGCTGCTGCCACACGAGGTGGTGCTGCCACAGGAGGTGGTGGTGCTATGGGAGGCAGCCCACGCAAAGCCCTGGTATGGTCCTCCATGGCAGCAAGCATGCAGGTGTGGAAGGTCTCGTTTTGGAGGATTATAGTGTGGAGATCCACATACAGCACCTGACGTGATGCACGGATCTTCTCCAAAGTTGCCTGCATCTCAGCTGAGAGTGAACGTGTGAGCCACTCCAGCTGCTGTTCTGTCCTCAAGTTAGTGGAAGCCTCAAGGTCAACAAGAGTCTCCCTGAGGTGATGGAGTTCTACCCTCAGGGATTCCCTGTGGCCCTGGGACTCTATTGATATTGATTGGCGTAGAGTCTCCAGTGCCGCACGTCTGTCCCTGTTGGACGCCTACATGTCCTCCCTGTGTGATTGGCAAATGCAGTCTGTTGCCTGCTGTAGTAGCTCCATCTGCCTTTCAGGGGGACAATGGAAGTGGCCACCCTCTCCATTGCTTGAGCCATCATCTCAACTGATGCTGCCTGTTGGGTTGCCATACCGTAAATGGATTGTTCCCATGCAGTATTGCCTGGTGGCGTACGGCCACTGGGTTGGCGGGCACCACACCTGTTTGGGGCAAGGCGATCTGCGCCTTGCTGTGCCGGCACTGCCTGAGGCTGCAGGACTGCATTCCCCCTCTGATCTGCTGGCCCAGGAACAGGATGTTTTGGAGTGTGACCCTGCATCCGTAACCGCCAAAGGCGGATTTACCAACACTGACTGTAACGCTCACCTGACTCCCACGGAGGCGCTGGCCTGGTTCGCGCTGCTATGACCTCTTTTAAGGTGATACGCAGGGTTCGGAAGACGGGCTGGACCGGGCCCCCAAATCTGGCTTTTCTGGCTCGCAGAAGTATCCTTCTGTAGGCGAAAATAGGGGATTAACTGTCTACGGGGTAATGCAATCGGCCTCCCACTTTCCCCTCTCACCCTCCTCGAAACCCTTCTGTGATTCCTCGTAGCGTCTCACCTTAGGGTCTGGAAGGACGAGCTCTCCGTCCTGCTTCTGATGCAGGGGCGCGTTGGTATCCAGTTACTTCACTGGATTTTCGGATTGGTGAGAACCAAACTTGCTTGCCTTCCAGGTAGGTTTTTTGATAAGAGGTTCCCCTTGTGTCCATGCATTAATGTACTAATGCTAGTGTCTTTTTCCCCATAGGGGCCGGGGTACGGAATGCCGGGGAACAGGCACCGACCCGAGATGAGAGGTGAAATCCTTGTAGAAATCAGGTAAGTCTTTAATGAGCGTTTTTTGGTAATGTCTTTTCATTCGCTCATTAACGCTGATGTCTTTTTCCCCTTAGGGGCCGGGGTCCGAAAATGCCAGGATGCGGCGCGGTACCCGAAATGAAGAGGGAATGAATCAACAGGTAAGTCTTAACATGGAGATTTAGCTTTCCTTATTCCCTTCTCTCTCTCACCTTTTGTTCTGGTCTTTTTCTCCCTAGGCGCTGGGGCGTGACTGCAAATCCGGATGATCGCTGCTGAACATGGAGGCGCCCTGTAAAGGTGAGTGGAATGCGGCGCTGCAGCGATCGACGCGATGAGCTTTTAAATAAAAGTCTTCCTTTTCAGGATTGTCGGCGAGATGTCTCTGGGATGCGGATTTAGCAGGTAAGGACTTTTCCTTCTTCTGTTCTCTTCTTCTCTTCCTTTGCAGGTGATCCAGGATGCTGGCAGGCGTGGCAGAAGTCAGGATGCAGAAGCAGACACGGTGAGTGTCCAGCTGCTAGATGCAGAACAACGCGAAGCACGTGTGGCTGTTCGGGTGGGGTTTAAATAGCCTTGGAAGAAGTTCCAGGTATGTATCCTTCCCCGACCACGCCCGGATGGTAAATTAGTCCCACAGGTAAAGTAGTTCCTTTCAGGCCTCAAGGAGGCCGGGATCCTGCAGCATGGTCTGCATCAGGTAAGTGCACCCAAGCACTCCCATAATGAGCCTGGCGCCTATGGCTCCAGGACTGATGTCTTTTATGAGCCTGGCACCATAGGCTCCAGGACACTGTCCAAAGGGCCCCTATATGGGGTTGCTGGGTCCTTCCTTGGGGACTGGATGTCTGCTTTCGGGGACGCAGGGCTTGAACCGGCTCCCCGGTAGCGGGCATCATGACACTGACATCCCCATAGAGGGTTCTACCCCTGGTATAGGTGGGTTGGACAGAACAGAATCCCTGCCAAAAACACTTACCTGCGACGCCACATAGGTCTCATCATCCGAATCAGCACCTGAATAGAGGTTTGGGGAGGTGCACCAAGAAGCACCCCTCGACAGAATGTTCTGCAGCAAGATTGGGTTCTCACCCACCACCACACCACGTCCCCCACTGGTGCCCGGGCGTGCCTGAGATTCCTCCTGGGTCTGCACCATCTCCTCAACCTCAACAGAATCAAGTGCGTCATCCCCTGCAAAAACATGAAAGACAAAAAATGGAAACAGGCATTAGCACCATAGCACACAAATAGGCCTGACAAGCTACATAACCAGTACATGATTTACACATGTCCCACATGACTATAACCCTCCCATGCATTCACTTTCACTGAGTTTGAAGGGGACCCAAAAGGCAGACACTGATGACACCTACATGGAAGAGCAACACATTTGCTGCATGCTGGGTAGCACTGCCATCACACATTGGGCTGTGAGTGGCATGTCCAATACACATATATGACACATGCCATCTCACAGATGGCATGTACCATAGCCATGGTACATTCCACAAGTACATCCATATGTCAGTGAATGAATACTGTCAGCCATCCATGTGAGATGGACATGATGAGATGAAAAATGCTACATAGTGTGACAAAATAGGCATGTGCCACACACTGCAACACATCCAGTGTACAAAAATACAGTGTTTGCAGGCCGATGTACACATCAATGGTTTGTCACTTCAACATGACAGGAAACAACTATCATGTTCCACATTCAAACAGGCCCCAAAAATTCCTGTGATCAGGCCAATACTCAATTAGCCTGAATGGTCAAATCATTCATCTAACAAGGTAACACATGTGGTCCAATGTGGGGTTCATCAATGGCAGAAGCATGTCACAAATGTGACAATAGGGCTGAGGAATGCGTAGCAAAAGTGGCAGGATTGAAACAATCAGCCTGAACGAACACTGACAAATACAAACAATGTTGGTGCAAGATGCCACTTCAAGGGCAACTGCCGTAATGTTGAGCCAAATTACTAATGTGGGCAGAAGGGATACTGTCACACCCAAATCCAAGGCCGCTGAATGTTTTGGGTGAAGCACATGGGTGACCCATACCACTCAGGCACACACACCCTCACCTGGCACTCAATCAGAACCCGTCACCCAAACAACATACACATGCATTACACACACATGCATGGGCACTCACCGGACAATGCTTCATAATCAGGTAGTCCTCCAACACCTTGGATCTGTTCCTCTGTGACGAAGGCCCCAGCAGCGGACTCATGTTCAGTGAGTTTGTTCCCCTCTTGTGGAGACCCACCGCCAGTCACTAGAGTAGCGGCATGATTTGAGGCCAGCTTGTTCTTTGCTCTGCGTTTCAGGTCATTCCACCGCTTGTAGCAATCATCAGCTGAGCGCCTCACGAATCCAAGGGCACTTATGCGGTCGGCGATTATCTGCCAGTGTGCCTTACGTTGACCAGGTGTGGTCTTGCACCCTGCAGTCACCAGCATTTCGTAGCTATGTGCCGACACATAGCCCACAAGTGCATCAAGTTCCGGATCATTGAAGCAAGGTTTCTTTGATGTACCGGAGTGTGTAGCCGTGTCTGGGGTCTCAGTCTGTCGTGCCAGAGCACCCTTCTTCCTCTTCTTTAAAGGTGGAGCAGAGCCCGAGTGGCTTAAGCTGCTCTGGCCAGTAGGGGCAGAATCACCGGTGGACTGGGTAGTAGGAGTGTGGGAATGCACAATGACCATAGGTCTTGATGCAGGCATTGGTTGCAGGGTAATGTTGGCAGGGAGAACGTCAGTTTGATGGACTAGGACTGACACTGTCCTGGCTGGGAGAGTCAGAGCTGGGGCGGATGGAGCTGCAGCTGCCCCTGCAGCCTCCCCACCCTGCATACTTGGGGCAGCAGATGACATAGCTGCCCCAGATCCACGTGGATTGGTGACAACTTGCACCGCCACACGTGGCCTAGACTTGCTGACCTGGAAGACAGCCAGGGAGTCATCCTGTGCCAGGTCAGGTGCCACAATGAGCTGGTCCAACAGGGGCTGAGCTTGGATGGTGTCAGCCACGTTTCCCTCAACCATGGGGGGGGGCATGGGTGTCCCTGATTGTTCCTCCACACATGGGGGCATAGGAGCACCCTGCAAATCCCGGCCACATCCCCCACCGCGCCCACCACGTCCACCTTTTGAGGGTCGGCCTCCTTTGCCTGCCTTACCGCTTGGTTGCCTCTTAGCCATGGCACTGATGTTGTTGTGTGTATGGGAGTTGCAGTAAACTATTGTCCTGGGCAATTGGGGGTCAAAGGGGTAGGATACCAGCTGGAATTCGTACCCTAGTGCTCTAACAAGGCTGTCTGTGACCCCTGGGGGAAGATGACGGGTTACGCAACGCACAAGCAGCCCTTAATCAAAAATAAACGTGCACGCAACCCCTCGTAGACCACGTGCGTGAAAAAAGGAAACCGCACTACGCTGTGGCACCCAGAAACACAAAAATAAGCATACGCGTAATACACGCAGCCTACAATGACTTCTGAAGGGGAACGCGACACACGGAGCAAGCACAGTTGCTAAGTACGTGCGGAACTCACTGTCTGCCTGGAAAAAGAACGTGAAAAATACGCGCACAACCCCCGCCAAAAGAAGAATTGTACGCTGTCTGAGGAGACAGGACAAAAGGAGAAGTGAACTCTGTTTGAGGAAACAGGCCCAACAAAAAATCAGAAAAGAGCTGTCACAGGTAACAGGGAGTACGAACTAGAAACGCTGTGAAGTAATCGCGTGTGAACCAACAAGAAGTACAGATTTCACCCACTCGCTCTCCACGAAAAGCACGTACAAGGAAATGGCATCCTACACGCAGCTTTTAAACTGGGCCACACGTACACGTCAGAGACGCGTGTACGTGGGCGCTTCCATCCAATTACACGCGATGACACTCGGACGTGCAGTTTTTCCACGTGTGCTCTGTCATCATGTGCTGTGAGGGAATCGCCCGTGCGCGTAATGTAACTTACGCGCCTACGCGCTAAGGGCCTTTGGTCCAATGGAATCACGTGCGTGTGCTGACGCACTTACATGCTAGGGCCCTTTCCTCGAATTACACGCTGACGTGCAAGATTGTCACGTGCCAAATCACTCCGTATCAAGCTGGCCACGCAAAAACACACGGAAGACCATGCTCCTACCCTGAAGGCCGTTTTCCTGCCCTCCAGAGGCCCGAGCACGCTCCCACCTGCCATCTGCTGCTGCCTGACTGCCTGCTGCCCACGTGCACTGCCATTTGGTGCCTGCACATCAGCCATCTGCAGGGGTCCAGTTGCTGTGTCCACCCCTGCTGGAACAGAAGACTCCCGACTGGGATACCATTGCTCCACAGCCCAGCCCCAGGACACAGTTGCCCACCCACGCCTGCCTCGGGGGTCGCCATGTCGGGGCAAACACCATCTAAGACCACTGGCGACCCCCAGCCAGAGGGGCAGAGGGCCACCAGCTTCAGTAAGAAGGAAGTTGGTGTCGTGGTGGAGCATGTCTTGGGGCATTATGATGCCCTCTTCGGAACATCACGCGCCAACAAGGAAGGACGGGATAGGATCTGGGACGACTTTGTGGTTGCCATCAACACGGAGGGGGTGGCAACCGGCAACATCAAGCAAGTCAAGAAGCGCTGGGAGGACTTGAGGTCCAGGACCCTCATAAAGGCCCGGCGCCTCGTGGAGGTGGGCCGGGGCAGCATGAGTACCATCCAGAGGAGGGTCCTGGAACGCGTAGGCCCAGCGCTCCATGCCCAGATCCTTCTGAGGCAGACCCTTCTGGAGTTGAGCGGTAAGTGGCCAAGCATTGCTTTGTGAGACAGGGCATGTTGCAGGGTGCTGGTTGTCTGATACTTGCCTGTATGTGTGACATAGGACATGTACGTATGTGTGTGTGTGCAGGGACATCATGGTCATGCATGTGAGACCAGTAATGTGTGAACCACATGGTTGGTGCATGTGTTACAATGTAACATGCGGAGCAGCATGCGGAATGCACACGTTAATGCATGCCTGTCTCTGTTATTGGACATGGATGGGGCGTGAGAGATCGGTGCTGCTGTCATGGACATGTATGGTGTGCATGTCTGTGTGTCTGACTTGCGTGTCTGTGACTTGTAAATGCCATGGATGCATGACACATGTCTGTGACAATGTTCAGATTCACTGATGCAGCATACTCATCCTTGTTACCACTGTGTCTGGGGTGTACGAGGCCAAAGGGATGAAACTACGGTGAAGTGTGTGCATGTGATAGGCATGACCCATGATGCATGTGAGTTCCAAACCAGCATTGTATGTTTCAAGAGTCCCTTGGACATGTATGCTAATGCTCATAGCATGCGCCATGCCTGTTACTGCATGTGTTTTGCCTGCACTGACCCATGTGTTGTGGAGGGACATGATGGAAGTGATGTTTGACAGTGCCACTCATCTGCTATTGCTTCCTGTCTAGGGGACCATTGTACAGTATTCTGATGCTTGTGTTCTATGTCTCCCTCTACACAGTGGCAAGTGATGAAGAGGGCAGAGATGGCGCTGTGGAGCAAAGCAGTGGGGATGCCCCCACCAGCCGGCGACGCAAGGCCCAGTCACCCTCCCAGAAATTACCATCGTCCGGGAGTGAGGGGACTGGTGCTGCGTCTGCCACTACGGCTGCAGCGGAAGGGGTGGGTGAGCCCCCACAGGGGCTTGCAACGGCGGAAGACGGTGTGGAGCCATCCAGGTTGGTGGTTTCCACAGAGGAGGAGGAGGCCGCTACTGAGCTGCATATGGGGCCTGGTGGGGGTGGTACCACTGGTGCAAATGGTGCAGTCCAGGGGCAGGGGCAGGAGGCAGCACAGGTCACCGTGGAGGGGCCTGTGCATGTCACTGTTCCTGACACTGTGACCGCACCACCATGCACCAGCAGGGATGCCCCATCCCAAGCCCGTCCGCAGGTAGGGGGGATGTCCATGTCATCTGACACTCCTCTACCTGAGGACGAGGGGACCCCTGGCCATGTGAAGAAGGTCCTGATTGGTGTTGCGGTGCACATGCGTGACATTCGTGATGACGTGTGTGCTTCCCGGGGGGAGCACGCACGTTATCACGAAGAGCAGCGTGCCAACGTGGCTCAGTTGGGAGTGTCCATGGTCAGGGGATTTGTACATGTGTCGGCCACTCTGGTGGCCCTCTCCTCCTCTGTGGAGACTATGCGCCAGTCGTTCTCCATGCTGTCTTCCAGCCCAGATGCCACCAGGGCCCCCTGTGGACCTGCCCTGACCAACGCAGCCAGCTCGGTGGGGATCCCATCCCTGCCACAGTCAGGAGACGGAGCTCCAGCAGGGGTGGACACCCCAGCAACTGGACCCCAGCAGATGGAGGATGTGCCGGCATCATCGGGCAGGGCACGTGCACGACGGCGTCGGTGGATTTCATCAGCCTGGATGCCGTTGTGCTGGCAGAGGCAGTTGCGTCGGAGGCAGTGGCAGGCTCAATGTGGGTGGCATCATGGCTCGGGGCCATCTACATCAGAGGGGCAGGCATCGGCCGGAGGGCAGGAGGACCTTGGAATGGGAGTGTCTTCCGTGTGGCAGCGGTTGGGCCAGCGGATAGGTGCAGAACGGCGGCGGGTGGAGGAGGCATGGCTCACAATGGTCAGGGCGGAGAACTCCATGCGCAGGGCGCTGAGGCGGCTGAGTGCCTCGAGGGAATTTGCAGGGAGTTGGAGGTGGACATGGCGTTATCCCTGCGAGACCTCGGGGCCAGAGAACAGGCCCGCCTCCAAGACATTGAACAGGAGTTCGATGCTGCCCTGGCCCATGACATCAACAAGTGAGCCGTTGGACTTGCCCGCCACCATTGTATACAGTTCATTAGTGTTACGTTTCATTTCTTTTTTCTTTCATTTGGGGCGCATGGACTATGCCCCACATTTTTGTATATAGTTAGTAATTAGGTAGGTTTCATTGTAGGTTTCATTTATGTCGTTGGGCTCATGGACCCTGGATTTGCTATTTGTACATAGTTTTACAGTGGATTTTTCTCCATTTTTTTTGTTTTCACCATGGAGCAATGGATATTACGCTTTTCTTTCCCTTTGGATTTGCTTTGTTGGAGGGTGACTTTGGACACATTTTCATTTGGATCAATTTTGATTCTCATTTTATTTATTTATCATTTTTTGGGACATGCTGCATTTTGATTATTATTGGCATTATTGTGTGTTTTGATTTCATTCCCTTCATTTTGACTTGAATACATTTTTGTTTCTTACTTCAATGTGTGGTCTTCTCTCATTGGTTTCATGCATGTCACAATGTGGGTTTTCTCAGTCATGTGTTGCCATTGTGTGGGTCTGACAGACTTGTACTCATGCGCATACTGCTTATTTGTGATCTATCCTGTAATGGGGATTTCAATTTGGAGTGGATGTAAAGCTTGGTTGGGTGTTTGGACTGGGGTGGCGTGGGGTGGGATTTGGGTGGCCATAAGAGCCAGGGATCTGGATTGTGATGACGTGTTGGCTGGGGGACATGTGTCGGGGCCTGCTGGCAGGTTCCTGTCAATGATGGGGGGTGGGGGTGCTGGGGGACATGAGTGGGGGCCTGCTGGCAGGTGCCCCTCACTGCTGGGGAGTGGGGGAGCTGGGTGACATGTGTCAGGGCCTGCTGGCAGGTGCCTGTCAATGATGGGGGGGTGTTGGGGCTGGGGGACATGTGTCGGGGCCTGCTGGCAGGTGCCTGTCAATGATGGAGGGGTGGGGGGGCTGGGGGACATGAGTGGTGCCCCTCACTGTTGGGGGATGGGGGTGCCCCTCACTGTTGGGGGATGGGGGTGCCGGGGGACATGAGTGGGGGCCTGCTGGCAGGTGCCCCTCACTGCTGGGAGGTGGGAGGGCTGGGTGACATGTGTTTGGGCCTGCTGGCAAGTGCCTGTCAATGATAGGGGGTGTGGGGGGGCTGGGGGACATGAGTGGGGGCCTGCTGGCAGGTGTCCCTCACTGCTGGGGGGTGGGGGTGCTGGGGGACATGTGTCGGGGCCTGCTGGTAGGTGCCTGTCAAAGATGGGGGGTTGGGGGGGCTGTGGGACATGTGTCAGGGCCTGCTGGTAGGTGCCTGTCAATGATGGGGGGTGGGGGGGCTGGGGGACATGAGTGGGGGTCTGCTGGCAGGTGCCCCTCACTGCTGGGGGGTGGGGGTGCTGGGAGACACGAGTTGGTGATCATATTGCAACGTGACATGTGGCTTGGCTGGGGGGCATGCCCATGGTGGATGGGCTGCCTGCGGGACATGACCAGGGGTGCAGGGTAGTCCCCTGTGGTGTGGGATACCTGCAGGGGCAGAGGAGGGGTAGAGGGGACACCTGAGAGGACCCACACTGCCAATTCACATGTAGGGCTCCCCGCGCACCCCTGAAATACACGTACCCAGCCCAATCGCGTATGAAACTTCCCACGCACCCCTGAAATACACGTACCAAGCCAATCGCATGTGAAACTTCCCGCACACCCCTGAAATACACGTACCCAGGCCTATCGCGTGTAAAACTTCCCGCGCACCCCTGAAATACACGTACCCAGCCCAATCGCGTGTGAAACTTCCCGCGCACCCCTGAAATACACGTACCCAGCCCAATCGCGTGTGAAACTTCCTGCGCACCCCTGAAATACACGTACCCAGGCCAGTCGCGTGTGAAACTTCCCGCGCACTCCTGAAATACACTTACCCAGGCCAATCGCGTGTAAAACTTCCCGCGCACCCCTGAAATACAGGTACCCAGCCCAATCACATGTGAAACTTCCCGCGCACCCCTGAAATACACGTACCCAGCCCAATTGCATGTGAAACTTCCCGCGAACACTGTAATACACGTACCCAACCCAATCGTGTGTGAAACTTCCCGCGCACCCCTGAAATACACGTACCCAGCCCAATCACGTGTGAAACTTCCCTTGAACCCCGTAATACACATACCCCACTCGCACAGGGCCAATATTCCTGGGGTTCGCGTGAAGTCTCACAAACGCGATTTCATCAGGGTACGTGTATTTCGGGGGTGCAGGTGAGTCCTACACATGATTTGGCAGTGTGGGTCCTCCCAGGTGTTCCCTCTACACCCTCCACGGACCCTGCAGGCAGCCCACACCATAGGGGACTACCCTGCACCCCTGGTCATGTCCCGCAGGCAGCCCATCCACCTTGGGCATGCCCCCCAGCCAAGCCACATGTCACCTTGCACTACTGATCAACAACGCATGACCCCTGCACCCCCACCCTCCAGCAGTGCAGACCACCTGCCAGCAGGCCCCCACTCATATCTCACTCATGTCCCCTTGCACCCCCACCCCCTAGCAGTGCAGGGAACCTGCCAGTAGGCCCCACTCATGTCCCACTCATGTCCCCTTGCACCCCCCCAGCAGTCAGGGGCACCTGCCAGCAGGCCCCCACTCATGTCCCACTCATGTCCTCTTGCACCCCCAACCCCCAGCAGTGCAGGGCACCTACCAGCAGGCCCCCACCCATGTCCCACTCAGGTCCCCTTGCACCCCCACCAGTCAGGGGCACCTGCCAGCAGGCCCCCACTCATGTCACCTTGTACCCCCACCCCCCAGCAGTCAGGGGCACCTGCCAGCAGGCCCCCACTCATGTCTCCTTGCACCCCCACTGCCCAGCAGTGCAGGGCACCTGCCAGCAGGCCCCCATTCATGTCCCACTCATGTCCCCTTGCACCCCCACCCCCCAGCAGTCATGGGCACCTGCCAGCAGGCCCCCACTCATGTCCCACTCATGTCCCCTTACACCCCCACCCCAGCAGTCAGGAGCACCTGCCAGCAGGCCCCCACTCATGTCCCCTTTCACCCCACCCCCCCAGCAGTCAGGGGCACCTGCCAGCAGGCCCCCACTCATGTCCCCTTGCAGCCCCACACCCCAGCAGTGAAATGCTGATCTCATGACACAAACCAAAAGTCAAAACTATGTACATCAACACATGTCCGTCACACACATACACTGGTTGGAATTGCTTGTGTAAACCCACATTTTCACATGCATCAAGCCAATGAGCGAATCCCACACATGGAACTAAAAAATGAAAATGTATTATGTACATGAAATCCAAAATGAAATGAAAGCATACCAAAATATGAAACATGAAATGAAAAGCATGTGAAAATGATGATTGAATGAAAATGACAACCAATCCATATGAATTTGAACGAAAAACAGTCCATAGTCAGCCTCCAACAACGCAAATCCAAAGGAAATGTAAAAAAATAAAGAAATGCATTGCTTCATGTTCATAACCAAAAAAAAGAGAAAAATCAATCCATAGTCCAACTATTTACAATCCATTGTCCGGGAAAAAAAAATCCATTGCTCCATGTCCATAATGCAAAACAAAAAAACAAAAGGATACATGATGAAACTATATACAATCCATTGTCCAAGGATGTAAAGGGTCCATGATCCCAACCAAACAAATGAAACCTACCTACCTACCTACCTAAAAATATGACTATATACAAATTTGGGTGGCATTGTCCATTGACCACAAATAAAAGGAAAACATAAAGGAAACCTAACTCTAAAAACTATTTACAAGGGCAGTGGGCTAGTCCGACGGCTCACTTTTGGAGGTTCCCGGGCCAGGGCATCATCGAACTCCTGCTCAATGTCCTGGAGGCGGTCCTCTTCCATGGCCCTGAGGGTTCGCAGGGACGATGACAGGTTCTCCTCCCTGCGAATTGCCTCGAGGCACTCGGCCCGCCTCAGTTCTCCGTCCTGACCATCGTGAGCCGTGCCTCTTCTGCCCGCTGCCGCTCCGCATCTATAGCATGGCCTAACCGCTGCCACACGGAAGACACTTCCAGTCCTGGGTCCACCTGCCGTCTGGCCGATGCCTGCCCCTCCGATGTTGAAGGCCATGAGCCATCATTGCTCCCACCTAGAGCCTGCTCCTGCTGCTGCTGTCCATGTGCCGTGTCTGATGGTGCCTGCACATCCTCCATCAGCTGGTCTCCAGTTGTGGTGTCCACCCCTGCTGGGCCAACGACTCCCGACTGTGGCAGGGATGTGAGCTCCACCAAGCTGGCTGTGTTTCTTGGGCCAGGTCCACAGGGGGCCCTGGTGGAATCTGGGCCGGAAGACGGTGTGGAGAACGACTGGCACATGGTCTCCACAGAGGAGGAGAGGTCCGCCAGAGTGCGCAACACATGTAGGGACCCACCAACCAGGTCGGAGACCATACGTTCGTGGGACCCCTCGTCCGCAGGTAGTGGAGAGGCAGATGACATGGCACTCTCCCCTACCTGCAGATGGGCCTGGGACGGGGCCTCCCTGCTGGTGCATGGTGGTGCAGTCACAGGGTCAGGCACAGCGACATGCACAGGCCCCTCCGCGGTGACCTGTGCTGCCTCCTGCCCCTGGCCCAAGACTGCACTACTTGCACCAGTGGTACTACCCCCAACAGGCCCCATGTGCTGCTCAGTAGCGGGCTCCTCCTCCTCTGTGGAGACCACCAACCTGGATGTCTCCACACCGTCTTCCGCCATTGGAAGCCTCTGTGGGGGCTCACACGGCCCTTCCGCCACAGCCGTTGTGGCAGACGCAGCACCAGCCCCCTCGGTCCCGGATGATGGTAATTCCTGGGAGGGTGGCTGGGCCTTGCGTCGCCGCCCAGTGGAGGCATCCCCGCCGCTTGGCTGCACAGCGCCGTCTCGCCCTCTTCTTCACTTGACGCTGCATAGAGGGAGACATAGAACACAAGCATCAGGGTACAGTACAAAATACCATAGACAGGAAGCAATAACACATGAGTGGCACTGTCAAATGTCACTTCCATCCTGTCATTCCACAACCCATGGGTCAATGCACACAACACACATGCAGAATCAGTCCCGGCACCTGCAATCAACATCAACATCCATGTAGAAGGGCCCCTGTAAACCAAGATGTTGCCTTCAAAGTCACATGCAGCCATGGCGTTTCAAAGTCACACACACACTTCTCTGGCAAGCACACACACATGTGCACCATACAAGTACATGACAACAGCACCCATTCCTCACCCCCCTTCATGACCAGGAACAGAGACAGCCATGCTTTCATGTGCGCATTCCGCATAGAGCTCCCCATGTTGCATTAAAACACATGTACCAACCATGTGGTTCACACATAACTGGTCTCACATGCATGACCATGATGACCCTGCACACACCCATCCATACATGGCCTATGTCACACATACAGGCAAGCATCAGACTAGCAGCACACTGAAACATGCCCTGTCTCACACAGCAATGCTTGGCCACTTACCGCTCAACTCCGGACGGGTCTGCCTCCGAAGGATCTGGGCGTGGAGCGCTGGGCCTACGCGTTCCAGGACCCTCATCCGGATGTTACTCATGCGTGCCCGGCCCCCCTCCATGAGGTGCCGGGCCTTGTGGAGGGTCCTGGACCTGAAGTCGTCCCAGCTCTTCTTGACGTGCTTGATGTTGCGGGTTGCCACCCCCTCCGCGTTGATGGCAACCACTACGTCGTCCCAGATCCTCTCCCGTCCTTCCTTGTTGTCGCGTGATGTTCCGAAGAGGGCATCATAATGCTCCAGGACATGCTCCACCAGGACACCAACTTCGGTGGCAGTGAAGCTGGTGGCCCTCTGCCTCTCTGGCTGGGGTTGCCAGTGGTGCCAGATGGAGATGTGCCCGACATGGCAAACCCGGAGGCAGGAGTGGGTGGGCAACTGGGTCCTGGGGCTGGGCTGTGGAGCGATGGTATCCCAGTCGGGAGTCTTCTGTTCCAGCAGGGGTGGACACAGCAACTGGACCCCTGCAGATGGCTGATGTGCAGGCACCAAATATCAGGGCACGTGGGCAGCAGACAGTCAGGCAGCAGCAGATGGCAGGTGGGAGCGTGCTCAGGGCTCTGGGGGCAGGAAAATGACCTTCAGGGCAGGAGCGTGGTCTTCCGTGTGTGTATGCGTCGCCAGCTTGATACAGAGTGATTTGGCATGTGATAAATGTGCACGTCAGCGTGTATTTCGAGGAAAGGCCCTTAGCGCGTAAGCGGGTCAGCACACGTACGCGATTTCATTGGACCAAAGGCCCTTTGCGCATAAGCGCGTCTTTGACATGTCCCGCACGGGCGTTGTCCTTTCACGTGTCAAACTTCACGTGAAGCCTAGGAATACACGTACCCCACTCGCACAGGGCCCTTTCGAGTGTAAAACTTCACGCGAACCCCAGGAATACATGTACACCACTCGCACAGGGCCCTTTCGCGTGTAAAACTTCCCGCGAACCCCAGTTATACACGTACCCTGCTGAAATGGTGTGTGAGACTTCCCGCGAACCCCATAATACACGTACCCCGCTTGCAAAGGGCCCTTTCGCGTGTCAAACTTCCCGCAAACCCCAGTTATACATGTACCCTGCTGAAATGGCGTGTGAGACTTCCCGCGAACCCCATAATACACGTACCCTGCTGAAATTGCGTGTGAGACTTCCCGCGAACCCCGTAATACACGTACCCCGCTCACACAGGGCCCTTTCGCATGTGAGACTTCCCGCGAACCCCATAATACACGTACCCTGCTGAAATTGCGTGTGAGACTTCCCGCGAACCCCGTAATACACGTACCCCGCTCGCACAGGGCCCTTTCGCGTGTCAAACTTCACGCGAACCCCAGGATTACACGTACCCCACTCACACAGGCCCTTTCGCGTGTGAAACTTCATGCGCACCCCAGTTATACACGTTCCCCACTTGGCTTTGCTGTTTGGCAGCCCTGTGAACTGGTCCAGGGTTAGCGCAGCCCTTTGCGCTGAATTGGGAATTTTGATGGCTGTTCCTTGCGCGAGGGCGTTCTTGTGTGCGTAACTGGCGCTGCTGCAGGGTCGCTGCACCACTCTGTGCCACGGCTGGTTTTGGAGGCTAATATCCATGAATACGCTGTGCGCGGAAATAGATTTTAGCGCACGCGGCTGGTGCAGACATTTGCACATGCACACTGTGCGCCAGCCGCGTGCGCCACTTTTGTCCAAAATTCTATGAATTACCCTGTTTATCTCCCGTGGAAATCAAACAGCAGATATGGAAGCTAAGCATGTGGTGACCAAAGATGAAATAATAATGAATGTGGAAATATCTGATGTGCATGAGAGAATGATTGTTGCACGAAGTTAACCTGAAGGTTACAGTAATATGGAGAAAACCCAAATAATGGAACTCCAAGGGGAGGCACCACAGGAAGAGAAAAAACTCTGGAAGTGACGAGGGTATTCTTTAAACCCCTCCGAGAGCTTGTGGTGACAAGACAGCACTGGTAAACCGGAGATGCCTATAGCCTTATTGAAAATAGCACTGGATCAGTTACACTATCCAGCGCACATGACAAAAGAGAATCTAGCAGCGACAATTGCCGAAGACTGGTTTATACCGAACTTAGCAGAACACGTTACATTTTTTACAGTGAACTGTATAATCTGCCAACAGTTCACGTCTGGGCATACACTACGTGTAATTAGAGTAGTCATCCCAAGGCCCAATGGACCTTTTCAGTACTTACATGTTGATTATGTTGATATGATTCAAGTATGTAACGGGTACAGGTACCCAATTGTTGTGGTGTGTCCATTCTCTAGATGGATAGAAGCAGGTCCATGTACACACCCAGACTCTACCTTTGCGGCAACATTTTTGGTGGGGGATGTATTTCCCAGAAGGGGAGTATGTGAGGTCATGAGGTCAGACAATGGACTTCACTTTGTTAATGCAGTATTTGCACAGATCAGCTTGTTGCTTGGTATAAAGCACAAGTTTTCATCTGCATATCATCCGCTAGGGAATAGGATATGCGAGAAGCTCAACGGCTTGTTAAAGGAAAGGATAGCCAAGTTGATGCTTACTCTAAAGAAGGGATGGCTACACGGCCTTCCACTGGCACTGTATGCGCTCAGAAACCAGCCTGGTTCTGACCACCATCTCACGCCGCATGAAATCATAACAGGCAGAAGCATACACATGCCTTTAACACCCGAGATAGAGCTAGATGTGATGCTCAGCCAACAGGAGAAGTGCTAGGATCGGAAATGCAGAATTACTTAGATGGCATGACATCTTGTCTTACTGTAATTTCAGGACAGCTGCAGCGACGACAAAAAGGGTGCAGGGCAGCACAGAACACAGAAGGAGATACTACAACAAACCAAGTTCAGAGTTTACATGTACCACAATTGTTCCCTGGGGACATGGTCCTGATGAGAAATCACACGAGAAAGAAGTGGGATGAGCCAAGGTTCAACGGTCCCTTCAGAGTGGAGGGTGTCACTCCCTCGGCAGTCATGTTACAGGGCAGAAGAGCTTGGATCTTTTTGGGTGACATCAAGCCATACATGGGAGAAACCCTCTGCCCTCACCCCACTACATAGAGACTACAGACAATGGGGAAGAACCACAGCACATGCAGACAAGATCCATGACGAGGAAGAAGGACGCATGACCAGCAAAGCAAAGGCAAAAACGTTTGTGCAAAGTTGTGGCTTAATTTTGGACATTTCCTCTGAGCAAAATAGGGGGATAATGACATAAAAATACGGACAATCTGTGCATCATAGTTGCAGGGTGAAGAAGAAAATTGCACGTATAAGCCACAACATAGTTTGTTGACTTTGACCTTTGGACTAAGGCACACTGAAGCCTTGATAAGAAGAAGCTATGTGGAAATTTTGATCGAGAACACATAAATTGGAAGAGAATACAGTCTCCTGATTCTTTTAACACAGAAGCCTTATTTGGACTCACTTATGGTGTCATGCAGTAGTGACATCACTAAGGACATTTTGATCTATTTCAAGTTAGAATTGAGATCGTACCCGTCGCTAGTTGGAAGGCTCACTAACATCACAGAATTTCTTCAAGATCCTGAAAAGGAAAATACAATCAGGAGGCTGCTCATCGTGATTGCCGAGCAGTTCTTTTTGGTTCCGGAGTACAGGGAAGACAAGACAAATGTCCCTGTCACTAGAAAATAGCAGACTAGCAAGCAATGTGTTTTTTCGCCTAATTGAGGACTTTCCAGAGTTTGTGGGGAGACCTGCCAGTGTTGATGTCCACACATTCATCAAAGACCCAACGAATTCTACACAGATGAGAATGCTCCTGCATGGTATGATAATGCAGGTCAAACTTTCTAATCATTCAGAATTACCGGAGAAGATTGTAAAACCTTCCGTCGAGGGACAGATCGTGAAAGTGTTACCTGAGGACTTCACTCCTGCTTATGCTGACAAAGAAACGGCATGTCGTCTGGAGTGAAACAGATAAGAGGCATTGACTGGGAGCTTGTTTATTTTGAACACGCAAATTAAAGACTTGCTGAACTCATTACCTCATTTGACATTTTCGCATATGGAAAAGAGGACTGTTTCCAGAGACAAGAGATAATCAATTATTCAGGCAAAGAGGATAATCGCTCCAGTATCTGTATCCTGCAAGCAGAGACAGCAGAATCCAGATATAACACTATCTAGAATGTATTAAAGATTAGTTTTTTTCCTTAGATGATCGAAATGGGCAGCCAAAATAGTAATCTTGTCCTCCCTCAGGAGGAGAGATGCCCATATTGGCCCAGAAATAAGTGCTGTAAATTGACCTACAGAGGCATTATTTACCTTTGCATAGTGTTCATTATTGTATTATTGTCACTGACGATACAAACTGCATTTTATATTGGTGCACAAAGCGTTCAGATTCCAGTGCACCCACCTAATGATGTACGCATGAAACCCACAAAGGTGCACAGACCTTACATAGTCATTCCAGTCCCTAGAAGAGGAGTGAGTGAACTTGAGATGGATGTGATTAGCAATAACACACACACACACACTTGGGATAACACAAGTAAATTGAACCGCCGGAGACAGGATCGGCAAAGCAAACATGAGAAGGTGTTAATGAAAACCACACACACGCAAATGATGAGTGCATTTACACCTGGTCTAGTGTCAATAACTGCAGAACCACATTCCAAAGAATGGGGGAAGTTTGGACAACCAACAATGAGAAGCTCCACACCAAGAGAAGTCAAAGGACAAATGTAGAAAGCGGAACTTTCAAAGAAACAAAAGGAGTTGGAGAATAAACGAACAGAGACAGCATTGACAAGCACACCTGATCCAGCAATGGAAGGGTTAAGCTTGAGTCCTGCAATACAGCCACATGCTGGAACAGTAGCAGAGCCAATATGGACATGTATAACCAGAGCAAAAAAGATACAAGAGGACAAGGAAAGAATTACCAGACTTTCTCCTATTCAAATGGTACAGATGAAAATGCCTGGACCATTGATGGAGATACCTGAGAATCCTCCATCAAGAAGACGCTATATGGATGTGTTTAAGGATGTAGTTATAGCAAACTACAGAAAAACCTTAAGAATCAGAAGAAACACACAAGAAGACAATAACGAACTAAACGTCTACCTTGAAAGCACAGCACACTTGGGAAATAACATATGCTACCAACATATAAAAAAAGTTGGAAGTCGAACTTTAGAGGAAGAATGCTTTGTTTGTGCACTCTTACCATACAGCATGGGGAAGTCAAACATCTTCGTAGCTATGGAAATAGATGCCACGACATAGCAATGTGCAAGAATTGAGGCCATTCATAGGAAGTGATGGGCAACTGAAGCAACTGATCCAAATGAAGACGATTATGTCCAGCACATAAAGACGAGAAACAATGGAAAAACAAAGAACATTGTGATCAGATATGAGAAGCCTGGAGTTAAAGGAGCAGATATCAGAAGAGAGACAAACAAAAGACTGAACATCCAAGGGAAAACTACAGAAGAAGCTCTAAGATGGAAAGAAAGAGGCCAAATGCAAACAGTTCTCCAGACGAATGGGAGAAAGCAGTCGTGATCTGTAGAGCATGGATGGCCATTGGATCCTACAAAGAAACAATTGGAAATGCACAGAGTATATGCAATCCATTATGGCCAAGACTTGCAAGATTGCTAACATGGGTCGAAGATAGAGGAGGACCCTTACAGATAGCGCCATTGGAGAAATCCAAATTTTGCTTCAGAAACAATGGTACAAGAAAAATGGGAGAAAATCAGAACTGTGGACGCATCTTTGATGCTGCAGGAATGATGCATGGAACAGCAGTGATCATGGATCATTATTGGGCCTGTGGATCCAAATCATATAACAGACTACCAAAAGAATTGGGGAGGTATATGTACATTAGTAAATGTCCATGTTCCAGCATTGGTGATTCTAAAAAGTGATCTGAATATTGACAGTTTCCCGAAAGCAGATGCTCACCTGAGAAAGAAGAGATCTGTGGAACGGATTAGCCGAATAAAGAGAGAGAATTAATTTTCTGCCAAATCAGAAGAAGCCTTTCATGAGACCCTGTATGAACACAGGTTGTTCAGCCTAACCTCATCAGTGTTTACAACAATTCTGATGCCAAGGATTCAAACTGGAGCAAATACTAAATGGTTGCAGATAACCAGATGGGAGTTACTGCAGACAATCAACACGACAATAAAAGGATTCAATGCAATCAAGGAAGAGTTAAGGGTGTTCGACTAATGACTCTCCAGAACAGATATGTCATTGACATGATCACAGCTATGGGTGGAGGTCTTTGTGCAGAACTTGGAGAGTCATGCTGCACATTCATACCTTCGCACAATGACAAAAATTGAACTTTAACAGAAGCAATAGGTATGCTGACAAACCTACAGAATCAGATGATAGATGAAGTTGACGAAGTTTATGACTACAGTTGGTTTGGATCACTGTTCTCATGTGTTCCACAATGGATGGCAGATGCATTCAAATTCCTAGGAGCCCTGCTAGTGATGATATTGCTCGGATTCTGTGTTATCAAGATAATAATATCTCAGTGCCAGAAAACTGTAAAAAAGGCCATAGGGATAAAGATCATGATAGATGTTGAGTCAGGATGGAAGCTCAAGGACCTGACTCAACTTCTGATGAAGAAATAAGAGACTTTGTGAAAGCCAGCATTTATGTACCAGAAGGAACAACGTTTCGGTATCCAAGGAAACACAGAAATTATGTGGGAAGATAGATCTATTGCAATCCAAGGGGAGAATGTTAACTAATGACGTGGAATAAAGACGAGCACGTAAGAACAGCAGGACGCTTGAAGGGAGTCATGAAGATATGGACCCCAAAGAGACATTTCTTCAGACCTCTATGTCTAGATCCAGAGGCTGAAATAAAGATTGATACAAAAGAAGGAGTGAGAGTAGTCGATGAATCGTTCAGAGGGTGGAGAGAAGAGGACGTGCCAAGCACAATTCGCACACCTGCCGCCCCTTTCGAAGTACCAGGAACATTCACGCCGAAATATATGACGTATGATGAGCAAATAAGCCAGCAGAGAGCCGCAGTTGGGCTCTGTCCAGTACCTATTAGAATAGCAGCACCTATTGAAGTACCTACACCTAAGAAAACCTGAACAGTAAGCTACCCATTGAGAAAACCATATCGACAAGTAGACAGAATGACGATTGTCAGAATGTAATACCCGAAGAAGCTAAGAAGATACTGAGGGAAGACAAATGGTGACGTCATAAGAACCCAGACTGACTCACATATAGAAGATATAATGACCTGAGAATGATGACAAAAGAGATGAAATACCATGGTTAAGTGACACCTTGAGCCTAAGGTGAAACAGTTGATGTCAATATGAAGAAACTTAGGCCATATACAAGATGAAGATATTCATTTAGTTTAAACGTGTACAGAAGCAAGAAACCGCAAGAAGCACAGAAATCTACCTGCAAAATGCACTTTATATAAGTATACTTCCACTATGCATAAGAGCAGAATCAACTAAAGGTTACTAAAGGTCTCAAGAGGAGAGTTTTGCAGCAAACAAATTGATCATTAAAGACAGAGAGAAACTCAGACGAAGGTAAGCATGCCAAGAAGCCAAGGTTGTATCAGCTAGCATAGGCCAACAGTGGATACAATTAAAGAGAAGAATAACAGAGTATCCTTTTCAGGAAAGGTCAAGATAAGGCACAGAAGGCAGACGACTGACAGAATTAAATATAATACACAAAATTGCATGAAGGAAAGGCCGATTTCACGGTGTCGGAATCACGGGACCAGGCAAGCAGGAAGGGATGAAACTTTCACACCTATGCATGGACCTTCGCCATACCCAGACGACTTAACTTTCCCAGACCAAGAAGCAGACTCGAGGCCAACTACAAAGAAATAATTGACAAATAACCACTGAGGTGGTGATTGATTGTAACAATAATTGGTGGGAAGCTGGGATGCAGACAAACTCCCTGCACCTGGCAGGATATTCTGCACGCTGCTAAGTGCAAGTGGAAAAGAATGAGTGGGGTTGATGCCAACCCAATCCTAGTGGACCGTGTAATCTAGGGCCCTGTAGTTAGTAGAACCAATGAGACGCCACACTTTTAGTTATGTTTACAGTAGTCATTTTAAAGGAAAGGCTTAGTTGCCCCACCTGACATTGTTTATCCAATCCTCTCTCCCCGTTACATTATACAGATATAGCACCTATATTAAAGTTACCTTCCTAGAACCAATCAAGTTGTATGCTAAGTTTTAAGAGTTACACGTCAGTGATGATGAGTTTTTGGTATAAATGTTATGTTTTTTATGTAATTAATTGGAGTTGAAGCAAGAAGGAAGATCGAGCGATTGCTGATATTCATTGAACTCCCTGTTTTTTGTACTTGTCATTAAACAAACTCCCTTTGCCAAACTATTGAGTTGTCATTATTGATTTGGTGCAAGAGTACGAATCTGCATCCCCATCCATCTCAAGGGTGCCGCTGTTCATCTTAAAGTGCTGTTTGGAAACCCCCAGTCCTATGGGCCGACTGGGGTCCATGCTGCACAGTCTTTCTGGGGGAGCATGGAATTGGCCACCCTATCCATGCCCTGAGCCAACATCTCATATGCAACCCCATGCTGTTGTGCAACAGAATACATGGGGGGTCATTACGACCCTGGCAATTAGGGGTTAACGGCGCCATAAAAGGCTGCGGCGCCGTTAACCTCGTAGCGCCTAATTACGAGGTCCCTTTGCGGCTCCCCACCTTAACGGCTGGTCTGCACCAGCCATTAAAGTAGGGACCCGCAAAGGGACCGAAGGTAATTACGGTACCGCATTTTGCGGTACCGTAATTACCGCCTTCCCTATTCCCATTAAGCCCTATGGGGCAAAAATGGGAATGGGGAAGGGCCAATGGTGCAATGGGGAATTACTGCCAACCTTGGAATGGGGTGGTAATTGCCCATTGCACCATGGCGGACTCGTTACAATACCGGCAGCAACCATGGTGCTAATAGCGCCATTGGTTACCGCTGGTGTTGTAATGAGGGCCATGGACTGCTCCCACACATTATCGCCTGTTGGCACACGGCCACCACGTTGGCATGCCCCACGCCGGCTTGGCCCAAGGAAATCTGGCCCTTGATGTGCTAGTGCTGTCTGTGGCTGCAGGACTGCATCCCTCCCTTGAACAGCTGTCCCAGGAACAGGAGTCAATACTGTGGAGTGTGGCCTTGCACCCGTAACCACCACAGACCGATGTTTCAACATTGAATGGCCTTGTGAGGGGTCTTCCCCCACTACAGATGTTTGGGATAGGGCAGCACCTACAGTTGATTCACTCACCTGCGACTGTTCCAATGAGCCCATGTCCGATTCACCACCACAGCAGAGGTAAGAGAGTAAAAGCACTGAAATATTTGTATAGCCTGTCACAGTAGGCTAGCATATGAATGACTATTCCCCTGGAGACAGTGATCTGCTGGGGGAATGAGCTGAAAGGTAGGATACCTCTGGGGAGGTACAGCTGTCAGGGTGAACCCCCACCCGAGGGGATGCGAGTGTGCATAGGAAGATCATCACAGGCAATAAGCTAAACAGGTTGCAGCTGGCAGAGGGCCAAAAGAGGCTGGAGAGAGAGTGACATGGAATGAGTGAGCAGGAGTGGTGATGAGGATTGACCCAGTGTGCAGCACATGCCTAGCAACCTTCCGTGCTCCCTGCTCATAGGCAGCCACGTGAGCCGGAGGCGGAAGCCGGCCCACCTCGCCTAAGGCACTCCGAGCCCAAGGCACACTTCCTGTCTGCACCTGTCCGCGCCGGCAGCACGGCGCGTGACTCTGCTCCGCTATCCAACTTCTCGTAACACACCTCGCCCCCATCGAAGTCGGATCTATCCACACCAGAGGCTCCACGAAAATCAGCCACCCACCACACTTCAGCCAAACATCGTCCGGCAGACGCAAACCGGCATCTGCTCACTTACCACTTGACTGGACCCCCTGATCGCCGAGGCAGTACAAAGGATAATTAATGGTACTCTAAGGTGCACCCGCTTACCAGACTTACACCCCAGCCGCGTCATGTGCTTCACCGGTAACAGCTCTTAACGCATACCATATTCCCGCTAACTGTGTTATTATCCACTGTTCCGCATATACTGGTATTTTAACCTGCATGCATACCTAGTAACTGTATGCTTCTTCCTTTGGTTCAGCCTCCACTAACTACGGTCCAACGTTAACTCTGCACTTCCAATGACCCGCTGCTCTCAGTGCGCTAACACGCAGATACCTAACTGTGCTTTGACCCTAGGTGATTTGCTTAGTGTGTTGTTGCATAGCTGACCTAGTTGCAGACTACGCTGTTCTATCCTGGTCCCTCTAACTCGCAATCTGTGATATTAGCATTCGCCTGTATTCTAACCATATTTTTGAACTTCGAATCGAGGTATGCCCTGTCTGCATATGCTCTCAGGGTCCTAATAACCACTGACTGTGTTGTGCCTTATGGTCGCTACAGACCACTCTGATTGTGTTGTGCCCTAAGGTCGCTCCTAGACCTCACTGTAATGTGTTGCACCTCCTGGTCGCTCATCTGAGCTCTTGCCTCCCGCTGCTCGCCAGCCACATTGACATTCCCTGGTACCCTAGGTTGCTCCCTAGCTTTCCCAGAACCTAACCGTTCCTGCCCTCCTGGACCACCCCACCTAACCTGACTGTGCCAGTAGCGTACCGCAGTTTAAAATCATGCTTCTAGCGTCTTCAAAGCCTGCCACTACCACATTAGTACTGAGCCTCCTTACTATCATGACTCCTGCACCCTCTGCCACGTGCCCACCCAAAGACAGAAACATGAGACTAAGGGCTAGACTATCCCAGCTACATGAACCTTCATCCTATCACACTTTTAGGGGCTACACCAAACAAACCAACCTAACCAACAAACGATCTCAACACCCCAAGCCCGCTCCACTGACACCAGGCGCCTTACCCACCAAGCAGCCACTGTCACAAGCCACAACCTCAACCAAAAAAATACAACCCGCTACCACCTTACCAACTAGCACCCTGCCACTAACTGCCGCCCTCATTAATGCCAGATCAATGGTTGCCCACGCTACCGAGATCTCAGACACTCTAAAAAACGAGAACCTAGATGTACTATGCATTACTGAAACCTGGCTCCATGAGGCTGCTGGCCCCGCCATTATGCTAGCAATACCAGACGGCTACCAGCTGACAGACCCAACACTAAAGGAGGTGGCCTTGCCATTATCCACAAAGCCAACCTGCCTTTCCGTCTAGCCACTACCACGTCACTCCAGTCTTGTGAACTCCTCACTGCCAAACTCCAACTTTCATGCAACCGCACTATTACCATCCATGTGATCTACAGACCACCTGGACCATTAGGCACCTTCAAGGACGAACTAACCAGCATCCTAATGAATAATACAAAAGACCATTCGCAAATCCTACTATTAGGAGATTTCAACCTTGGTTTTAACGACTGCAACGACAAACATGCCACATCTGTCGCTGCACTACTGCATGACTACGGACTAACGCAAAAAGTCACCACCCCCACCTACTCCAAAGGCAGAACTCTTGACTGGATTGCGGACCTGAACTGCAACACTAGCATCACTAATATAACCCCGCAAATATGGACAGACCACCATCTAATTTCATTCTCCGCCGCACTTGACCTTAACCACCCTAAACCTATAGTAATGGCCCCGCCACACCCCACTAGAAGTAAAAAAGAAATTTCAGCAGAACAACTCCTTCCACATCTCCTCCCCACCCTCAATAACATAGACAACATTACAGACCCGACCTTACTTGTGGAAACCTATAATAATACCATGACCATGGCATTAGATCTGATTGCCCCCACCAAAATCCGTAAAGGCAAACAACTCTCCCACCTGAATAACTGGTTCACACCCCAACTGAAAGACCTCAGAACTCAAAAAAGAAAACTGCAATCTATATGGCGACATTCGCCCTCTGAGGAGAACAAAATCAAATTAGCCACCCTTGCCAAACAATATAAAAAGGAAATCATTAGTACAAAAAAAACCACTTACAACGACAGGATAACCAAAGCCAAATCGAATACTAAGGAATTATTCTCCATCCTGCGGGAAATGGAATCGCCCATACCACAAACAGACAATATCCCCAAAAATAAACTCTGGTGCACTAACATACAAAACGCCCTAGCAGGAAAAATCAGCTCTCTCCAAACTAAAATTGCAATTAAAAAAGCCGCCTTGCTAGTGCCACCTGAGCCCACCCCCAAGGCACAGCCCGCCCCTAACCAGGCCGCTATCACTCCACACCCCTTCAGCTTCAAACAAATAACCATACTAGAGACAGAAAAAATCATACTCTCCCTAAAACCATCCAATTGTAAAGGCGATAACTGCCCTCCTCAAATTATAAAAGATGCAGCGAGAGACCTAGCTCCCTTCATCTCAAAACTGATCAACGCCTCCTTCAAGTCTAACCTAGTGCCCAATAACCTTAAACAGTCCTGGGTCCTACCCCTGCTAAAAAAACAAACTCTCGACCCTTCCATCCCGACAAACTATAGACCCATCACCACCGTCCCATTTCTACTTAAAATCATCGACAGGGCAGCCTACCTGCAAATCCAGGACTACCTTGAATCCAATAACTTACTTGGCTCACGACAATCTGGCTTCCGACCCCTTCACGGCACTGAAACAGCCCTGATTGACCTCAAGACTCAAATTGACGAGTTGAAGGATAATGGAAAATCAGCTATGCTACTCCTCCTTGACCTATCGGCAGCCTTCGACCTGGTAGATCATGCAGTTTTATGCAATCACCTCGGCTCTGCTGCCCATTTCTCAAGCGATGCCATAACCTGGGTTCAATCCTTCCTTGCTAACCGGACTATGAGAGTCTTCTCCCCCCTTGCAGCTGCTGATCCCATACAAGTCTCCTGCGGTGTCCCCCAGGGATCATGTGTGTCTCCTACTATGTATAACATCTTTACCAAACCCTTGTTTGACAAGTTGGATAGACTGGGTGTCATCTACACTAACTATGCAGATGACACTCAGATCCTCATCCCCCTTTCGGGCAACTTCTTGGAAGACTCAGCTTTGGTAAATAAGATATACCTCCTCATTCGGGCATGGATGGCATCCCACGGCCTCTGTCTGAATGACGACAAAACAGAGATTCTGATCCTCGGCACAGAGACAGCGATTAAAAAACTAGACCCCAACTACGCCTCATTTAACATTGACAACAATGTCATCAAAGTGATGCCCGCAGTCAAAACCCTTGGGGTCTATCTGGACTCAGCACTCACCTTCAAGCAACAAACTAATTCCCTAGCCTCCTCCACTGCCTATACTTGTAAACTGATCCGAGCATGTAGACCATTCCTAACGGAGGCCAGCTGTATTACCCTAGCTAATGCACTTATCATATCTAGATTGGACTATTGTAATGCCCTATATGCTGGATCTAACAAGTATATCCTCAACAAACTCCAAACTCTCCAAAATAACGCTCTTAGAGTAGCATTAAACTAACCCAACAGAGCCCATGTCTCCACCGCCAGAAGGACCATCCACTGGCTCAAAATTAAGGACAGGATCACCCTCAAAACTATCTCACTCACATCCAAATGCCTCAACAATATAGCTCCCCCCTACCTTGTTAACAGAATCAACAAAAGAACCTCTAATCGCCCCACAAGAATATCTAACGCCTTCACCCTGCTGGTGCCCAGATATAAAAAAAGCACAGCTGGCGGCGCCAGCTTTCCAGTCACAGCGGCCCAAACTTGGAACAAACTCCCCCTAGAACTCAGAAAGGACCAACCTTACCCAAGTCTCAGACGCAAGGCACTCTTATGGCTACGATCTAACGACATCTAAGGTGATCCCCCTCCGCAACATTTCCATTCGCCCTGAGAGACACCCTCTTGACTATGCCCTGCTAACTTGTCCCTAGGTACCCCTACCCCCACTGCCAGTACCCAGCTACAAACTGTGGCTGACCACCACTCAGCTCCTTCTTGCTTCCGACACTTGACAATCAACCGCACTAGTTCTCTCTTACTGCATACCTCACTGAACTGTACCACCTTCCATTCTCTTTCTGTTTCCAACATCTGGCATTAACTGTCCAACACATGCAATCTATAATGTTTCTGAATCTGCTCCTACCGCTTACTTCTGTGTTTGTCACTGTAACCAAGTTCTCAAGTATTCTTGTAATGTTTGCGCCCGGCTACCTGCGGGTTTGGTTTTGCGCTATATTAAATAAACAAACAAACAAACAAACAAACATTGTCCGTATGCAGTCTGTATGTCAACAAGCACATGCCAGTCCATCATGACATTGTCAACCCATGCCAGTCATGAAAATGTGGAAATCACTACAAAACAATCCTTACACTTTATCCAAGCAACATACACATGTCCTGGACACATGCATCACCACTCAACGGACGATTCCTCATAAATCAGCAGATCTTCCATGCCTTGGATCTGCTCCACATCAATGAGATCACTGACAATCTCCTCATGTGGAGTTAGTTCCTCGTCCTCTGGTTGTGTCCCACCTCCAGTCACCAGAGCAGAGGCATAGGCGGCACCCAGCTTATCCTTGGCTCTGCGTCAGAGGTCATTCCAACGCTTGACCACCTCCTGAACTGTGCGCATGTCACACCGCTCCCCGCACAAGCTACGACTCCTCCTACAAAGACACGCCCCCCCCACGTCCACAGCCTCTTCTCAACCAGCACCCAAACACACACGTCCCGGCAGGGGTACCTTATTACCTTATCAGGTGTCACGCTATGGGGCACGGCGTGGCATGCTCGGCAGGGCTGGAGTTTATCGCCCTTCATGTTTATGGCAAGCGAACTGGAGGCTTCATCACAGAAACGCACGGAGGACTGCGCGATCCAGCGCGGCTCGGAGCACGTGACTCGTTGCCTAGCAATTCTCAACACTTGGGTACACGTGTCACGTGACAGTGGTCACGTGTTTCCTTTCCATGGATAAAAGGAGTCCGGTTACGGAAAGCGTTGCTTCACAGCTGTTCTCTCTGGATCACGTGTTGCTTACGCTTCGTTTCTAGACTCCTTACTTCATCTGACCTCGGCTTTGTTCTACGGATCGCTCAGTGCCTAACTCTTGTCTGCTTTGGAACTTTGGACTAATTGTTGACGAACTATTTTGCCCAACGGATTGCTTGTGTCTTGCCCCTTTACTACCTTGGAATTTGGATCCACTGATGCCTACTTTCGATTCCCTGAGACAACGCTCCAGTACTCACAGGTATTTAGTGCCCTGGATATTCTCACTAAGATTACTACATTCTGTACAGTTACATAACCTTATACCTTCCTTTGCAGCGCTCCAGGGGTTCTTCCGGTTGTTCCCGAGTCCTGGCTCTACGGACTACCTTCTTTGGCCCTAAGCATCACTCTGGCGGTATTACCGTGATTGTCAGTCTGATACTTGGGAACAGAGGGATAGCCCATACTCTGCACGACCAACAGCTGCGTAACAGCGCCTCCCATGGCCCATGGCGTTAGTACGATCCATGACGGCCTGCCAGTGGGCCATACGCTGAGCAGGCGTATGTGTGCTCCCTGCCCGAACAAGCATGTCTCTTTTGTGCTCCAACACATAGTCCACGAGAATGTCGAGTTCCTCATTACAGAAGCTCTTCTCCTCGATATGAGGTGCTCCTGTGCCGTGACTTGGATTGGAGCCTGTCCCGCTACTGCATGCTTTTGCTTCTGGCAAGGACGTGCAGACCCGTAGTGGCTTGGACCACGTGGGTCTCGAGGGGCTGGAGTACTGGTGGACTGGCCCATGGCATCCACCTCTGATGGGATGACAGTAGGCTGGCTTGCAGGTATTCGTACCAGGGTGCTGGGGACAGTAGCTTGCACTGCGCATCTCTTGCCCTTATGGACAAGGACATCTGCCCCTGAGTCACTGTGGGCCTAGGCCGGGACCACTACAATCCGGGCTGGCTGACCCAGAGCCTGGGTGGTGGTAGCCACAGCTGCCCCTGCAGCTTCCACACCCTGGCAGCTCTGGACAGCAGATAACACTGCTGGCCCGGGACCACGGGTGCTGGGGATGTCAGCATCATCTGCATCTCCCTGACCCTCTTGGGTGGGGGCATAGCTCTCCCTGCACGGGCCTGGACATCTCAGACACCTTGCCCACGTCACCCACCTCGCCTACCTTTGCCTCCCTTCCCACTTGTTGTCCTCATAGTCATGGCACTGATAAATTAACGCAATGGGGTGTGCAGTTATCAATTGTCCCTGGCAATTGGAGTGGGGGGGCAGGGTACATGATGTAATACGTAGCACTGTGCTCCATTAAGGCTCTATGTAACACTGGTGAAAAAATAATCGGTCACGTAATGCACAGGCACCCCAAAGAAAATGAACATATACGCGACCCCTCGGTAGTTCACGTGTGTAGTAAAAACAGCACCCAGCAACACAAAAAATGCATATGCGAGCAACACGTACGGTACTATGACATTGAAAATGGGATACGTGAAACAAAGGGGCAAATACAGTATGAAAAATGTGTGCGCGACTCACCGTCTGCCTCGTAGGAAAAAAAGAAAATTCCACACGCGTGTGCGCATAGGCAACTCCCCCGCCAAAACAAGAAGTATGCACTGTCACAGTTGTGAACAGATCGCGTGTGACCCCAAAAAACTCCGAAGTCCACACGTCCGTCCAAACGAAAATGCACATACATTGCACTGTTGTCCTAGGCTCACCTTTATCCCGATACTGAACGGCAATGCCCAACGTACAGCGTGTGTCACGTAACTTACATGCTTAGGGCCTTTCCTCTGATTCCACGCTAACGCGCTGTTTCCGCACGTGCAGAGTCACTCTGTTTGCAGCTGGCCACGTGAGTAACACGGAAGACCCACGCTCCTGCCTACCAGCCAACGTATCTGCTTCTAAGTGCCCTGAGCTGCATCCTATGAGCCATCTGCTGCCTGCCCACTCTGCGTGCCTTCTGCCTATGTGCCCTGTATTTTGTGCCTGCTCATCAGCCATTGCCAGTGATCCTGTCGTCGTGGCCACCTCTGCTGATCCTGAAGACTCCTGACTGCCATACCACTACTCCACAGCCTAGCCCCAGGACCACCTTGCCCACCCACACCTGTCTCGGGGGTTGCCATGTCTGATACAACACCATCTGAGGCAAGTGGCAACCCCCCGGCAGCGAGGCAGAGGGCTGTCAGATTCTCAGCCAGGTCTGGGATTTCGAGCTCCATCTGAAGTCGACTGCTAAGTGTATATGTGTTCTCTTACACCATGGTCCATGTGCATGTTGATGTGTGGTTGGAATGTGCACCTTGTCCTCATTGGGTTTGTAAACAAAGACACAGATGAAATGCTAAGAACCATGAGGTTTACAGGAATGCTACGCCCTGAAGAAGATGGGCATCATCTGCACTTAAGATAGATATGTTACTTCCACCGAAACTACTATTAGCCAACAGTGTCAGGCCTATTGTATTGTTTGTAATTTCATTGCCTTGACATTTGAGTAGTTGACGCACGGCATCCCATGGTTAGCTCTAGTGTGTTTGTTTCATTCTTTGTACAATTTTGTTGCATCATTTAAATTTGTCCAGATTGCTCGATTGTTATTTTTTGCTTTTTCATTTAGACTTATCCAGGTGAATGGGGGATCCCCACCCGAGTGATCTCCTTCACTCGCCTGGGGTATCCATTTCGGCACATGTATACCAGTGCCTAGCATTATTTTGAGGGGTCCCCCCCTTTTTTGTAGTAAAAATTTGAAATAAGCACTTTATATTGTGCATTTTACTATTGGTGTACAGGTGTTTACTATTTTACATTGTATATGAGCTTTTGATGATTTAATAATTATTTTAATGCAAAACAAATTTAAATAAATATAGTATTTTAAAATGATTTCTTGTTTCTTGTAGGATGATCTGCAATGTGGAGTCGGGGGGTCCTTCCTTTCCTGTTCTTGTTGGATTAAGTCTTTCTTGATTGAACATAGTTACATTCCGTTGGTTTGACCTTTGTTTAACAACACCTTGGCCTCATGTCTGGCATGCCTCTTGTATAGATGTCTGCATACATGTCCCAGACAGTGCTGCATGTGAGTCTGTTCAAACATGTGTGACAGAAATGGTGTTTGGGTTGCAATGCGTGATGCGCACAGGCATGTAGCAACATGCACATGTTAGCATGCATGTGTCTGTACTGGGGCATGTGAGTGGTGTTACACATGTGTGCTTTTCTCAACATCACGGGCATGTATGGTGTACATGTGCATGTGTCTGAGTAGTGAGTGTGTGACTGGGCAACACTTCGGGTTGTATGTTACCAGAGTTTTTGATTGTGTGATTGCCTCATGCTGCCAATTTGACCTCGGGTGCACTCTGACGTGATAGCTCAATGGCCTACTTCATGACTGTCAGGTGATGTGTGTGAATGAGATGTGTATGACCCATGATTCATTTGAGCTGGAAGCACAATTTAGTGATGCTGCCAGTGCCTTGTCCAAGGATGTAAATGTCTGTTGTGAGTGACCGGCATGATTGTGCATGTGTGCAAATAGCACTTCCCTATTGTAGTGGACGGTGATGATGGTTGTGACCACTGACAGTTCCACTGATGTACATTAGCATTGTGACAAACACACATGTGTTCAATACCCTGATGTTTGTGTACTATGTTTTCCCATCCACATCGACGGTGGAACAAGAGGGCGGAGAAGGCGCTGTGGAGTACGGCAGCAGGGATGCCTCCACCAGGCCTAGACGCAAGGCTCAGTCTTTCTCCCAGGTAATTTCATCTTCCGGGAGCAAGGAGACTGGTGCCGTGTCGGAGTCAACGGCCGCAGTTGCTGAGGGTACTTTAAAGAGGTCGAAGGTTGTGGAGGACTCCTCAGCAGTGGGAGGGACAGGTGAGCCCTCACAGAGGCAAGACACTCCGGAAGACAGTGGGGAGGCATCCAGGTTGGCGGGGAAGCAAGAGGAGGAGGAGGCTACATCAGCCCAGCCCAGGTTTGACGGGTGTAGTCCAGGATCAGGGGTCGCAGGCAGTGCAAGTCGCTTTGGAGGTGCCTGTGCCTAATCCTGCCCCTGGGACTGCAACAGCACCTGTATGCACCTGCGGGCATGCCTCAGGCCGGACCCATCTGCAGGTGGTGGATGTATCCACACAAACGGATAATACCTGCGGATGAAGCAATTTGTGACAGGGTGGAACCATTGCTAGCTGTTATGATGAGGCATACAGGCACCATTTGTGATGATGTGCAGGCTTCCAATCAGGGCTTGCACATCCTCACACTGAGGTCTGTCGCCTAATTAACTTGCTAGCTCAGTTCCTGGTCATGAATTGGGTACGTGTGCTGGGCACTGCTGGGACCCCCTCCTCGTCTGCCTCCTCTGTGTGCCAGTAATCCTCCCTGCCATCTTCCGGCCCAGATACCACCAGGGCCCCCTGTGCACCTGTCCAAACTCCGGCAGCCAGTCTGGTGGAGATCATATCCCTGCCAGAGTCAGGAGTCGAAGGAGGATCAGCAGAGGTGGTCACTACGGATATTTATCCTGTGACAGTACATGTGGCAATAGAGGAAGAGCAGGCACCAAGCAGCAGTGCACGTGCACGACACCCCCGGGTGTTGTCATCATCCCGGAGGCTGTTCTTGAGGCGCAGGCACCGGGCTTCTCGTCAGTGGCAAGCTCAGTGTAGGAGGCGACAGGACTCAGGGCTTCCAATGGAATAGCCATTGGGCAGGAGAATGACGTGACCCTTTCTACAAGGATGTCTCCCGTTTTGGATAATTTTTGGCCAGCAAATGGGAGCAGAGCAGCAGCGGGCATGGGAGGCTAGACTCGCCATCGCCAGGGCGGAGACTACACTGCATCGGACAGAGAGGCGGGCGGAGGTCCTTGAGGAGTCTTGCAGGAAGTTTCGGAGTAGCATGCTGGAGTCCCTGCAATCCCTTGAGGGGAGAGCTGAGGCCCGCCTAGCGGAAGTGGACGCAATGTTCGATGATGCCCTGGCAGAGACTTTGAGGGGTCATGGTGAGTTGAAGAACTAGCTCGCTGCCATTGTATATAGTTCTGTAGGTGTAGGTTTCATTGTTTAAAATTTGTATTTGGAGTTATTGGACTTTGCTCCACTTTTTGTACATAGTTCTTTTGAGATTATATACTACTGGATTTTTGGACATGGTTTGGGACAATGGACCCTGGTTATTTGCATATTGTTCTCTTTTTTGACATTTTTTTATGTTCACTATGAAGGAATGGTTTTCTTTTCATTTGATTTTTCATTTGGACATACATTCATGGACATGGACCACATCATTGATTTCATTTTTAGTATGTTTGCAGCCAGTGTTTTTGCTTTTTGACACTCTTATTTATCGACTTATTTCATGGTGCTTCTATTTTATTATTTTTATATGAGTTTGACTGGAATACTGTTTTTAATATATATTTGTTTATGTTAAATCAAAGTGATGTCTGGTCTCGATGGTTTCGCCCTCTTGCTTACTCTTTTTATGTCCATGATGCTGCCCTATGTTGTTCATGTGTGTGCACACATGCATGCATGTGTCATGTTTGTCTTCCAATTGCATGTGACATGTTGTGGTGTGCGTGAACAATGGATGGGTGTTAAGGTGCACTTTGAGTGTGCAGCGTGTGGTGGCATTTCATTTCAAATCTGCTACATTTATGTGTATCTGTCCACAGCGTGTTGGGGGTGGGGGTGTTCCATGAGTCGGGGCCTGCCTGTAGGTTGCTGTTACAGGTGTGGGGGGGACATGAGGTGGGGCCTCCCTGCAGGTTGCCGTGATGGGGCTGAAGGTGTCTCATGAGATGGGGCCTCCCTCCGGGGTATGGGCTTCGCGTGATGGGTGGCCTCCCATGTGGTGTGGGCTGCTTGCAGGGAATGTCATGGGTGATGGGGGGATCCCATGTGGTGTGGGCTGCCTGTGGGTATGGTCACAGGTGATGGGGGGTCCCATTTGGTGAGGGCTTCCTGCAGGGTATGGTCACGGGTGATGGTGGGGCCATGTGGTGTGGGCTGCCTGCAAGGTATGGTCACAGGTGAAAGGGGGCCTCTCCTGTGGTGTGGGTTGCCTGTGGGTAATGGCCACGGGTGATGATGGGGCCATGTGGTGGGGGTTGCCTGTGGGGTATGGTCACAGGTGATGGAGGATCCCATGTGGTGTGGGCTGCCTGTGGGGTATGGTCACTGGTGATGGTGGGGCCATGTGGTGTGGGCTGACTTCGGGTCTGGTCACGGCCGATGGGGGGTCCCATGTGGTGTGGGCTGCCTGCGGGCATGGTCATAGGTGATGGGGGAGTCCCATGTGGTGTAGGCTACCTGCGTGGAGTGTGCATGGCTGATGGCTCCATGCGCTGGCCTTTCCATGCGATTTAGCTAGTGCGACTGGGATACACACGGGCCTTTCTACACTATATGGCTGGTGCGACCGGGGTACGCAATTACACTGGGGTGCGGAGGGTTACGTACAGGCCTTTCCACGTGATTTGGCTGGTGCAACCAGGGTACGCGATTACAATGGGGTGCGGAAGGGGTACGCGCCGGCCTTTCCACGTGATTTGGCTGCTACGCCCTGGATATGCGATTATGCTGGGGTGCGGAAGGTGTACGTGCAGGCCTTTCCACACGTTTTGGCTGTTGCGACCGGGGTACGCGATTACGCTGGGGTGCGGAATGGGTACACGAGGTCCTTTCAACACGATTTGGCCGGTGCGACCGGGGTGCACGCTGATTTTTCACACGATTACGATGGAGTGTCTGTGTGCTGGCCCAAGGATGGCACGGGCCTTGCACCATATTAGGCAGTTCACTGGCTTTTTCCTGCGCACAGGGGCGTTACTGGTGCTGCTTGATATTCATTGCTCCACGGCTACTGATGCCTCAGAAAATCCATGAATATGCGTGCCACGCAATTGCTGGTGACGCACCCTCCTCGGCATGCGGCGCTTTCGCTACTTCTGCGCTGGATTCCATGAATTGTGCCCTAAATCTTGTCTTCTGCTACTGCTACAGGTACTCTTGGGGCCCACGCCCCTGTGCTGCACGGGTGTCTCCAATACGGCCTCGATAATGGAGAGGCTTCCTCTCTCCAGCTTTCCTCTGCTTGCCTCTACACATGGGACTCGGCTGGATAAACAACTTCAGCTCTGCATTCACGGCAATTAGGCGTACATGGAAAGACTGCCAGTTTCTTCCAATCTCTTCCAATACAGCCACAGCCAAACAGGGTTAGTGAGCAGAGGGCCAAATCAGAGTCTGGAGGTGAAATCTGCTCTTCCTTTACTCCAGCATCCCTTCTGTGGTCATACTTCCTAGTGAACTACCAGCCTTGTGCTCTCCTACTCTTCCTACTGCCGACCTTCTAGCTCCTGTTCCAGGTTATTTCTACTGCTTCTTACCGCTGCAGTCTGCCTGCCTGGCATTGGCTCCTCTATGCCTCTCCAGCCTTCTTTTTCGTCACAGTCCCTGAGGGATTCTGGGACATATAGGTGGTCATGATGAGGTAGGGGGTAACCATGCTGGGCTTTACCAGGCGGCCTTAGCGGGTCCCGTGAGCAGACCTCGTAATAAGGCGGTAAGGGGTTGATGGCTCCGGAACCTTTACCGGCACCGTTAACCCCTTACCGCCTACCTCGGAATGACCCACATAGTCCATTTTAGAGAACTATGATTTTCTTACTTCTTATACGGTCTTTAGATTGGTTTTTCCTTCTTTCATGTTATAAGAAGAAGGATCATAGGGATTGACATTATTAGAGTTAGAAGGAACAGAGATGTTCACTTTTCCATCACTATTTTTGGCAAACCTTTGATACTGGGGAGGATATGGGATGTTAGGGGTTCAAAAGAATGGTTCTGGAGATGACGTAGCTCTATACATTTTCATCCCAGGTGTTACTAACTTGGTTTTAACCAGAGACTGGAATTCCTCAGAATGGCAAGATGCTCTAACCTCACTCTCTATATACTTACAAGCATCTGAGAAATAAAACCATGCCTCACCCTGTCAACCCACCTCAAAACCCTGGGCCTTAACTTCACCCAGGTGATTCTCCCGCAGTAATCACCCCCGGGATTGCGATCAGGTATTCCCACTCCTTTTACCCTGGGAGAAGACTTTCATTTGGCAGGTTCAGAGGAATGGGGCCCCAGTTTAACGGGCCAATGGGAAATAACTAAGGAGGGTTGTATGGGTTCCAATGTTGATCATATGGATGGATGGGACACATGGCATGAGATTGTTGGAACAAGCCATAGTATTTTAACATAGGTGCCCAGCAAATGCAATCCCGACCGTGCCATATGCCCCAGGTTCTTTGAAATCCCAGCAGGTACAGTTTGAACAGAACCCGGCATCTGGGGCTGCACAGACCTATGCGTTTCAACTGACCATGCCAGCACAGGCACTGGTACAAGCATGGGAGAAAAATCTTTTTGGAGGGAATCCTTTTCCGCTTCCCAGTGCTAATACGTACCAGGATTAAGACGGCCCACAAGGATCTCTGATGTGTCCAGTCCTGTCTGTTACTGCTAATCCAGAAGAGGAACCCCGGATAGGTGTACAGGTTGGTGACCGAACGTTTTCATTTATGGATGATACAGGGGCTACGAAATCTTGCATCAAGGAAGGTGAGTTTCCATTGTCAGGCAAAACAATGGGCACACAGGGATTCTCTGGAGCTATCCTGTTGGTTCCTTACACAGAGGATATACAAATTTAGTATGAGGGGTCAGTAATGCAAGGTGTTTATTGATTTACCAACATTAGCCATTTAAAAAAAAAAATTATAATAAAAAATGCCTCACTATCTGAGGAGTCCCCAACCTAACTAAAGCTAAGGGAACATACTCTAATGCAGGATAACTGACCCTCACACAAAAAACAAATACACACAAAAAATATACCCCAATCTAACATCACATGAACAACATTTGAAGTCTCTGGACAACCTTCTAATGTCCTGAGTGATTTCCCTTCCCCAGGATTCAAAGTCAGACCTCTTAGCGTTCAACCAGCAAAACATGTCTTAAATAATTTCTTGGTATGTCATGGAAAGGTTTGTTAACCAATGTTCGACTAGCAAATCCTTTCTTCTTGGTGAAAAAACCACTTTCCACGTCTTCCAAATAGCACCAATGGTAATTCCAGTCATGATAATTTGTCACCTTCCTCAAAAAGATTTCCCACATTTGAAACAGAAATGCAATATCCACTAACACCAGGGATATACAGTTCTTGGTTAGCAGTTTGTATTCTCTTGATTACAATTTTGAGCTTCACAATTGTATAGTTGTCAGGATGATATAATAGTATTGCTGCTCCAACTTTCGACAGCTTCATTTCTACTTCATTTACTATGATAAAAGTCACCTTTGTCTCACAGTACCCCTCTTGATTTGGACTACTACAATACTGCACCCACTGACCAACAGATATACCTTGACTGCTTCGCTACTTTGGACTACTACCACATTTTCAGGGATTTGTACTTTTAGACAGGATTCAACAAAATATTCAACAACTTCAAGTAGGCAAGGCACTCTTCCTATGAATATCGCTCTTCAAAAAGGGACAGCCTCTTTGCCTGTCTTGTCTGTCTGCCACACCAATAACAACCCGGGTTTGCCATGGGAACTCACTTCTATCAGTCTTTGGCATTACAGGTTGTGTCAACTTCACAATAATCAAGAGGGCGCTAGAGGGCCAACCATGATGGCGGCTCCTCTGTGAGCTCCCGTGAGGCTCTTTCATCAATCCTATTTCATCGTGGCTTTCCTGATGTTTGATTAATCCTAACCAGCTGGCTAAAAGCAGCAGAATAACAAGATTAACTTCGAACCTGAAATCTGGACAAACAGGGCTTCCAGAGTCATCGAGGTGACTTAGCTTTGGAAGTGGGCCCGGGAGAGATTGCGCCCTTGCAGCTCGAACAGACCCCAGCGCGCACAAGGCAAGGCCGCAGCAGATTCCATCCACGCCAATAACAAGTGCGGCGGCCCGGAATTGGCCGTGGACCCCCCCGTCACCTCTTGGTGAAAGCGACAGAAGGTAGAAATACCACGCCTGACATCCTCGACCGGAACGCAGTGAGCCGAACAGCAGCAGAAGCCCACCCAACCGAGAGTCTCCCAGATGAGAGCGGACCGCAGCCAACCACAGCACTGGTAAAGCCGAGAAGGAGAGAGCGACGAGCCGGCCCTGGATACATGAACCCCCCCCCGTGCCTGCATTAATAAGGTAAGTGGTCCTGCCATAACCACACGGGAGGGCGCGGGCTGGGGGCCAGAAGGTGGGTGCTGTAACCAAAGAGGCCCGAAGAGGCCTATCGGCACGAGAGCAGCCTGGGCCACTTCACACCTCCCCCATCCGCAGACAGAGGGTACCACATGGGGGTTGACCCGACCCACAGCGGACTACCAGAACAGCACGCCACGAAGCACCAGCAGAAGAGGGAGTGGGCGCTTGAGATCTCCAACAACCATGCCTCATATTATCGACCGGCCTGCCACCCGTAACAGTCAGCTCTCCGCTTTCAGTAACACACAGTACCCTGGCAGGCTGCTCAGGAGAAGGGCGGCTCCTCACAGCTGAGGATAACAATCTAAGGAAACTCCATTGCTGCCCACTCCGGAAAGCTGAGCCAACCGCCCGCAACATTGAGCCCACCACATACCCAATGCAAGAGACTGGCCTCCATTTATATGACAGCACTTACCTGCAAACCTATAAGACCGCGAAAACAGTGGAAACCCGGCACATATTGCGCCCCCAAGAGAATCTACTCAGCGTGTAGCAAAGCACACAAACCTACTTCACGGACTCGTAGAAAGGTGGAGGTCTTTGTGCAAAACTTGGAGAGTCATGCTGCACATTCATACCTTCGCACAATGACAAAAATGGAACTTTAACAGAAGCAATAGGTATGCTGACAAACCTACAGAATCAGATGATAGATGAAGTTGACGAAGTTGATGACGACAGTTGGTTTGGATCACTGTTCTCATGAGTTCCGCAAATGGATGGCAGATACATTCAAATTCCTAGGAGCCCTGCTAGTGATGATATTGCTCGGATTCTGTGTTATCAAGATAATAATATCTCAGTGCCAGAAAACTGCAAAAAAGGCCATAGGGATGAAGATCATGATAGATGTTGAGTCAGGATGGAAGCTCAAGGACCTGACTGATGAAGAAATAAGAGACTTTGTGAAAGCCAGCATTTATGCACCAGAAGGAACAACGTTTCTGTATCCAAGGAAACACAGAAATTATGTGGGAAGATGGATCTATTGCAATCCAAGTGGAGAATGTTAACTGATTACATGTAATAAAGACAAGCACGTAAGAACAGCAGGACGCTTGAAGGGAGTCATAAAGATATGGACCCCAAAGAGACATTTCTTCAGACCTCTATGTCTGGATCCAGAGGATGAAATAAAGATGGATACAAAAGAAGGAGTGAGAGTAGTCGGTGAATCGTCCAGAGGGTGGAGTGAAGAGGACGTGCCAAGCACAATTCGCACACCTGCCGGCCCTTTCGAAGTACCAGGAACATTCACGCCGAAATATATGACGTATGATGAGCAAATAAGCCAGCAGAGAGCCGCAGTTGGGCTCTGTCCAGTACCTATTAGAATAGCAGCACTTATTGAAGTACCTACACCTAAGAAAACCTGAACAGTAAGGTACCCATTGAGAAAACCATATCGAAAAGTAGACAGAATGACGATTGTCAGAATGTAATACCCCAAAAAGCTAAGAAGATATTGAGGGAAGACAAATGGTGACGTCATAAGAACCCAGACTGACTCACATATAGAAGATATTATGGCCTGAGAATGATGACAAAAGAGACGAAATACCATGGTTAAGTGACACCTTGAGCCTAAGGTGAAACAGTTGATGCCAAGATGAAGAAACTTAGGCCATATACAAGATGAAGATATTCAGTTAGTTTAAACGTGTACAGATGCAAGAAACCGCAAAAAGCACAGAAATCTACCTGCAAAATGCACTTTATATAAGTTCCCTCCACTATGCATAAGAGCAGAATCAACTAAAGGTTACTAAAGGTCTCAAGAGGAGAGTTTTGCAGCAAACAAATTGAGAATTAAAGACAGAGAGAAACTCAGACGAAGGTAACCATGCCAAGAAGCCAAGGTCATATCAGCTGGCATAGGCCAACAGTGGATACAATTAAAGAGAAGAACAGAGTATCCTTTTCAGGAAAGGTCAAGATAAGGCACAGAAGGCAGACGACTGGCAGAATTAAATCAAATACACAAAATTGCATGAAGGAAAGGCCGATTTCACAGTGTCGGAATCACAGGACCAGGCAAGCAGGGAGGGATGAAACTTTCACACCTACGCATGGACCTTCGCCATACCCAGATGACTTAACTTTCCCAGACCAAGAAGCAGATTCGAGGCCAACTACAAGGAAATAATTGACAAATAACCACTGAGGTGGTGATTGATTGTAACAATAATTGGAGGGAAGCTGGGATGCAGACGAACTCCCTGCACCTGGCCGGATATTCTGCACGCTGCTAAGTGCAAGTGGAAAAGTATGAGTGGGGTTGATGCCAACCCAATCCTAGTGGACCGTGTAATCTAGGGCCCTATAGTTAGTAGAACCAATGAGACGTCACACCTTTACTTATGTTTACAGTAGTCATTTTAAAGGAAAGGCTTAGTTGCCCCACCTGACATTGTTTATCCAATCCCCTCTCCCCGTTACATTATACAGATATAGCACCTATATTAAAGTTACCTTCCTGGAACCAATCAAGTTGTATGCTAAGTTTTAAGAGTTGCACGTCAGTGATGACGGGTTTTTGGTTTAAATGTTATGTTTTTACTGTAATTAATTAGAGTTGAAGCAAGAAGGAAGATCGAGCGATTGCTGATATTCATTGAACTTGCTGATATTCATTGAACTCCCTGTTTTTTGTACTTGTCATTAAACGGACTCCCTTTGCCAAACTATTGAGTTGTCATTAATGATTTGGTGCAAGAGTCCGAATCTGCATCCCCATCCATCTCAAGGGTGCCGCTGTTCATCTTAAAGTGCTGTTTGGAAACCCCCAGTCCTATGGGCCGACTGGGGTCCATCCTGCACAGTCTTTCTGGGGGAAGCATGGAATTGGCCACCCTATCCATGCCCTGAGCCAACATCTCATATGCAACCCCCTGCTGTTGTGCAACAGAATACATGGGGGGTCATTACGACCCTGGCACTAAGGGGTTAACGGCGTCGTAAAAGGCTGCAGCGCCGTTAACTCCTTAGCGCCTAATTACGAGGTCCCTTTGCGGCTCCCGACCTTAACGGCTGGTCTGCACCAGCCGTTAAAGTAGGGACCCGCAAAGGGACCTTGAAGGTAATTACAGTACTGCAATTTGCGGTACCGTAATTACCGCCTTCCCCATTCCCATTGAGTCCTATGGGGCAAAAATGGGAATGGGGAAGGGCCAATGGTGCAATGGGGAATTACCGCCAACCTTGGAATGGGGTGGCAATTCCCCATTGCACCATGGCGGACTCGTTACAATAACGGCAGCAACCTGGGTGCTAATAGCATCATTGGTTACCGCCGGTGTTGTAATGAGGGCCATGGACTGCTCCCACACAATATCGCCTGTTGGCACACAACCACCACGTTGGCGTGTTCCACGCCGGCTTGGCCCAAGGAAATCTGGCCCTTGATGTGCTAGTGCTGTCTGTGGCTGCAGGACAGCATCCCTCCCTTGAACAGCTGTCCCAGGAACAGGAGTCAATACTGTGGAGTGTGGCCTTGCACCCGTAACCACCACAGACCGATGTTCCAACACTGAATGGCCTTGTGAGGGGTCTTCCCCCCACTACAGATGTTTGGGATAGGCCAGCACCCACAGTTGATTCACTCACCTGCGACTGTTCCAATGGGCCCATGTCCGATTCACCACCAGAGCAGAGGTAAGAGAGTAAAAGCACTGAAATATTTGTATAGCCTGTCACAGTAGGCTAGCATATGAATGACCATTCCCCTGGAGACAGTGAGCTGCTGGGGGAATGAGCTGAAAGGTAGGATACCTCTGGGAGGTACAGCTGTCAGGGTGAACCCCCACCCGAGGGGATGCGAGTGTGCATAGGAAGATCATCACAGGCAATAAGCTAAACAGGTTGCAGCTGGCAGAGGGCCAAAAGAGGCTGGAGAGAGAGTGACATGGAATGAGTGAGCAGGAGTGGTGATGAGGATTGACCCAGTGTACAGCACATTGTCCGTATGCAGTCTGTATGTCAACAAGCACATACCAGTCCATCATGACATTGTCAACCCATGTCAGTCATGAAAATGTGGAAATCACTGCAAAACAATCCTTACACTTCATCCAAGCAACATCCACATGTCCCGGACACACATGCATCACCACTCAACAGACTATTCCTCAAAAATCGGCAGGTCTTCCATGCCTTTGATCTGCTCCACATCAATGAGATCACTGACAATCTCCTCATGTGGAGTGAGTTCCTCGTCCTCTGGTTGTGTCTCACCTCCAGTCACCAGAGCAGAGGCATGGGCGGCACCCAGCTTATTCTTGGCTCTGCGTCAGAGGTCATTCCAACACTTGACCACCTCCCGAACTGTGCGCCTCTTATGGCCCATGGCGTTAATACGATCCATGTCGGCCTGCCAGTGGGCCATACGCTGAGCAGGCATATGTGTGTTCCCAGCCCGCACAAGCATGTCTCTTTCGTGCTCCAACACATAGTCCACGAGAATGTCGAGTTCCTCATTACAGAAGCTCTTCTTCTTCGACGTGTGGTGCTCCTGTGCCGTGACTTGGATTGGAGCCTGTCCCGCTACTGCATGCTTTTGCTTCTGGCAAGGACATGCAGACCCGTAGTGGCTTGGACCACGTGGGTCTCGAGGGGCTGGAGAACTGGTGGACTGGCCCATGGCATCCACCACTGATGGGATGACAGTAGGCTGGCTTGCAGGTATTCGTACCAGGGTGCTGGGGACAGTAGCTTGCACTGCACGTCTCTTGCCCTTATGGACAAGGACATCTGCCCCTGAGTCAATGTGGGCCTGAGCCAGGACCACTACAGTCTGGACTGGCTGACCCTGAGCCTGGGTGGTGGTAGCCACAGCTGCCCCTGCAACTTCCACACTCTGGCAGCTCTGGACAGAAGATGACACTGCTGGTCTGGGACCCTGGGTGCTGGTGCCAGTAGCTTGCACTGCACATCCCTTGCCCTTACGGACAAGGACATCTGCCCCTGAGTCACTGTGGGCCTGGGCCGGGACCCCTACAATCCGGGCTGGCTGACCCAGAGCCTGGGTGGTGGTAGCCACAGCTGCCCCTGCAGCTTCCACACCCTGGCAGCTCTGGACAGCAGATGACACTGCTGGCCCGGGACCACGGGTGCTGGGGATGTCAGCATCATCTTCATCTCCCTGACCCTCTTGGGTGGGGGCATAGCTCTCCCTGCACGGGCCTGGACATCTCAGACACCTTGCCCACGTCGCCCACCTCGCCTACCTTTGCCTCCCTTCCCACTTGTTGCCCTCATAGTCATGGCACTGATAAATTAGCGCAATGGGGTGTGCAGTTATCAATTGTCCTGGGCAATTGGAGTGGGGGGGCAGGGTACATGATGTAATACGTACCACTGTGCTCCAGCAAGGCTCTATGTAACACTGGTGAAAAAATAATGGGTCGCGTAATGCACAGGCACCCCAAAGAAAATGAACATATGCGCGACCCCTCGGAAGCTCACGTGTGTAGTAAAAACATCACGCAGTACTCTGTGGCACCCAGCAACACAAATAATGCATACGCGAGCAACACGTATGGTACTATGGCATCGAAAATGGGATACGTGACACAAAGAGGCAAATACAGTATGAAAAATGTGTGCATGGCTCACCGTCTGCCTCGTAGGACAAAAAGAAAATTCCACACATGTGTGCGCATAGGCAACTCCCGCCCGCTAATACAAGAAGTACGCACTGTCACAGTTGTGAACAGATCGCGTGTGACCCCAAAACTCTCCGAAGTCCACACGAAAATGCACATACATTGCACTGTTGTCCTACGCTCACCTTTATCCCGATACTGAACGGCAATGCCCAACGTACAGCGTGTGTCACGTAATTTACGTGCTTAGGGCCTTTCCTCTGATTCCACGCTAACGCGCTGTTTCCGCACGTGCAGAGTCATTCGGTTTGCTGTTGGCCACGCGAGTAACTCGGAAGACCCACGCTCTTGCCTACCAGCCAACGTATCTGCTTCTAAGTGCCCTGAGCTGCATCCTATGAGCCATCCGCTGCTGCCTGCCCACTCTGTGTGCCTTCTGCCCACGTGCCCTGTATTTTGTGCCTGCTCATCAGCCATTGCCAGTGTCCTGTCGTCGTGACCACCTCTGCTGATCCTGAAAACACCTGACTGCCATACCACCACTCCACAGCCTAGCCCCAGGACCACCTTGCCCACCCACACCTGCCTCGAGGGTTGCCATGTCTGATACAACACCATCTGAGGCAAGTGGCAACCCCCCGGCAGCGAGGCAGAGGGCTGTCAGCTTCTCAGCCAGGTCTGGGATTTCGAGCTCCATCTGGAGTCGACTGCTAAGTGTCCATGTGTTCTCTTACACCATGGTCCATGTGCATGTTGATGTGTGGTGAAGTGTGCACCTTGTCCTCATTGGGTGTGTAAACAAAGACACAGATGAAATTCTAAGAACCATGACATTTACGGGAATGCTACGTCCTGAAGAAGATGGGCATCATCTGCACTTAAGATAGATACGTTACTTCCATCAAAACTACTATTAGCCAACAGTATCAGGCCTATTGTATTGTTTGTAATTTCATTGCCTTGACATTTGAGTAGTTGACGCACGGCATCCCATGGTTAGCTCTAGTGTGTTTGTTTCATTATTTGTACAATTTTGTTGCATCATTTAAATTTGTCCAGATTGCTCGATTGTTATTTTTTGCTTTTTCATTTAGGCTTATCCAGGTGACCGGGGGCTCCCCACCCGAGTGATCTCCTTCACTCGCCTGGGGTATCCATTTCGACACATGTATACCAGTGCCTAGCAAATTTTTTGAGGGGTCCCCCCCCCTTTTTTGTAGTCAAAATTTGAAATAAGCACTTTATATTATGCATTTTACTATTGGTGTACAGGTGTTTACTATTGTACATTGTATATGAGCTTTTGATGATTTAATAATTATTTTAATGCAAAACAAATTTAAAGAAATATAGTATTTTAAAATGATTTCTTGATTCTTGTAGGATGATCTGCAGTGTGGAGTAGGGGGGTCCTTCCTTTCCTGTTCTTGTCGGATGAAGTCTTTCTTGATTGAACATAGTTACATTCCATGGTTTGACCTTTGTTTAACAACACCTTGGCCTCATGTCTGGCATGCCTCTTGTACAGATGTCTGCATACATGTCCCAGACAGTGCTGCATGTGAGTCTGTTCAAACATATGTGACAGCAATGGTGTTTGGGTTGCAATGCGTGATGCGCACAAGCATGTAGCAACATGCACATTTTAGCATGCATGTGTCTGTACTGGGGCATGTGAGTGGTGTTACACATGTGTGCTTTTCTCAACATCACGGGCATGTATGGTGTACATGTGCATGTGTCTGAGTAGTGAGTGTGTGACTGGGCAACACTTCGGGTTGTATGTTAGCAGAGTTTTTGATTGTGTGATTGCCTCATGCTGCCAATTTGACCTCGGGTGCACTCTGACGTGATAGCTCCATGGCCTGCTTCATGACTGTCAGGTGATGTGAGTGAATCAGATGTGTATGACCCATGATGCGTGTGAGCTGGAAGCACAATTTAGAGGTGCTGCCAGTGCGTTGTCCAAGGATGTGAATGTCTGTTGTGAGTGACAGGCATGATTGTGCATTGGTGCGAATAGCACTTCCCTATTGTAGTGGACGGTGATGATGGTTGTGACCACTGACAGTTCCACTGATGTACATTAGCATTGTGACAAACACATGTGTTCAATACCCTGATGTTTGTGTACTATGTTTCCCTATCCACAGCGACGATGGAACAAGAGGGCGGAGAAGGCGCTGTGGAGCACGGCAGCAGGGATGCCTCCACCAGGCGTAGACGCAAGGCTCAGTCTTTCTCCCAGGTAATTTCATCTTCTGGGAGCAAGGTGACTGGTGCTGTGTCGGAGTCAACGGCCACAGTTGCTGAGGGTACTTTAAAAAGGTTGAAGGTTGTGGAGGACTCCTCGGCAGTGGGAGGGACAGGTGAGCCCGCACAGAGGCAAGACACTGCGGAAGACAGTGGGGAGGCATCCAGGTTGGCGGGGAAGCGAGAGGAGGAGGAGGCCACATCAGCCCAGCCGAGGTTTGACGGGTGTAGTCCAGGATCAGGGGCCCCAGGCAGTGCAGTTCGCTGTGGAGGTGCCTGTGCCTAATCCTGCCCCTGGGACTGCGACAGCACCTGTATGAACCTGTGGGCATGCCTCAGGCCGGACCCATCTGCAGGTGGGGGATGTATCCACACAAACGGATACACCAATACCTGCGGATGAAGCAATTCGTGACAGGGTGGAACTGTTGCTAGCCGTTATCATGAGGCATAGAGGCACCATTCGTGATGATGTGCAGGCTTCCAATCAGGGGCTTGCACATCCTCACACTGAGGTCTGTCGCCTCATTAACTTGCTAGCTCAGTTCCTGGTCACAAATTGGGTACGTGTGCTGGGCACTGCTGGGACCCCCTCCTCGTTTGCCTGTGCACCTGTCCAAACCCCGGCGGCCAGTCTGGTCGAGATCATATCCCTGCCAGAGTCAGGAGTCGAAGGAGGATCAGTCGAGGTGGTCACCACAGAGATTTATTCTGTGACAGGACATGTGGCAATAGAGGAAGAGCAGGCACCAAGCAGCAGTGCATGTGCACGACGGCCCCGGGTGTTGTCATCACCCCGGAGGCTGTTCTTGAGGCGCAGGCACCAGGCTTCTCGTCAGTGGCAAGCTCAGTGTAGGAGGCGAAAGGACTCAGGGCTTCCAAAGGAATAGCCATTGGGCAGGAGGAAGACGTGACTCTTTTCTACAAGGATGTCTTCCGTGTTGGATCGTTTTTAGCCAGCAAATCGGAGCAGAGCAGCAGGGTGCACGGGAGGCTAGACTCACCATTGCCAGGGCGGAGACTACACTGCATCGGGCAGAGAGGAGGGCGGAGGTCCTCGAGGAGACTTGCAGGAAGTTTCGGAGTAGCATGTTGGAGTCCCTGCAATCCCTTGAGGGGAGAGCTGAGGCCCGCCTAGGGGAAGTGGACACAATGTTCGATGATGCCCTGGCAGAGACTTTGAGGGGACATGGTGAGTTGAAGAACTAGCTTGCTGCCATTGTATATAGTTCTGTAGGTGTAGGTTTCATTTTTAAAAAAATTTATTTGGAGTTATTGGACTTTACTCCACTTTTTGTACATAGTTCTTTTGAGATTATATACTACTAGATTTTTGGACATGGTTTGGGACAATGGACCCCGGTTATTTGCATATTGTTCTCTTTTTTCACATTTGTTTTATGTTCACAATGAAGGAATGGTTTTCTTTTCATTTGATTTTTCATTTGGACATACATTCTTGGACATGGACCACATCATTGATTTCATTTTTAGTATGTTTTCAGCCAGTGTTTTTGCTTTTTGACACTCTTATTTATCAACTTATTTCATGGTGCTTCTATTTTATTATTTTTATATGAGTATGACTTGAATACTGTTTTTAATATATTTTTTTTATGTTAAATCAAAGTGATGTCTTGTCTCGATGGTTTCACCCTCTTGCTTACTCTGCTTTATGTCCATGATGCTGCCCTATGTTGTTCATGTATGTGCAAACATGCATGCATCTGTCATGTTTGACTTCCAATTGCATGTGACATGTTGTGGTGTGCGTGAACAATGGATGGGTGTTAAGGTGCACTTTGAGTGTGCAGCGTATGGTGGCATTTCATTTCACATCTGCTACATTTATGTGTATCTGTCCACAGCGTGTTGGGGGGTGGGGGTGTTCCATGAGTCGGGGCCTGCCTGCAGGTTGCTGTTACAGGTGTGGGGGGGACATGAGGTGGGGCCTGCATGCAGGTTGCCCTCACAGTTGTGGGGGGGTCATGAGTTGGAGCCTGCCTGCAGGTTGCCGTGATGGGGCTGAAGGTGTCTCATGAGATGGGGCCTCCCTCCGGGGTATGGGCACACGTGATGGGTGGCCTCCCATGTGGTGTGGGCTGCCTGCAGGGAATGTCATAGGTGATGGGGGATCCCATGTGGTGTGGGCTGCCTGTGGGTATGGTCACAGGTGATGGGGGGGTCCCATATGGTGTGGGCTACCTGCAGGGTATGGTCACGGGTGATGGTGGGGCCATGTGGTGTGGGCTGCCTGCAGGGTATGGTCACAGGTGAAAGGGGGGCCTCTCATGTGGTGTGGGTTGCCTGTGGGTTATGGCCACGGGTGATGATGGGGCCATGTGGTGGGGGTTGCCTGTGGGGTATGGTCACGGGTGATGGAGGATCCCATGTGGTGTGGGCTGCCTGTGGGGTATGGTCACGGGTGATGGTGAGGCCATGTGGTGTGGGCTGACTGCAGGTCTGGTCACGGGCGATGGGGGGTCCCATGTGGTGGGGGCTGCCTGCGGGCATGGTCATAGGTGATGGGGGGGGTCCCATGTGGTGCAGGCTACCTACGTGGAGTGTTCATGGCTTATGGCTGCACGCGCCGGCCTTTCCATGCGATTTAGCTAGTGTGACTGGGGTACACACGGGCCTTTCTATACTATATGGCTGGTGCGACCGGGGTACGCAATTACACTGGGGTGCGGAGGGTTACGCACAGGCCTTTCCACACGATTTGGCTGGTGCAACCAGGGTACGCGATTGCACTGGGGTGCGGAAGGGGTACGCGCCGGCCTTTCCACGTGATTTGGCTGCTACACCCTGGATATGCGATTATGCTGGGGTGCGGAAGGTGTACGTGCAGGCCTTTCCACACGTTTTGGCTGGTGCGACCGGGGTACGCGATTACGCTGGGGTGAGGAATGGGTACACGAGGTCCTTTCAACAGGATTTGGCCGGTGTGACCGGGGTGCACGCTGATTTTTCACACGATTACGATGGGGTGTCTGTGTGCTGGCCCACGGATGGCACAGGGACTTGCGCCATATTAGGCAGTTCACTGGCTTTTTCCTGTGCACAGGGGCGTTACTGGTACTGCTTGATATTCATTGCGCCACGGCTACTGATGCCTCAGAAAATCCATGAATACGCGCGCCACGCAATTGCTGGTGACGCACGCTCCTCGGCACACGGCACTTTCGCTAATTCTGCACTGGATTCTATGAATAGTGCCCTAAATCTTGTCTTCTGCTACAGGTACTCTTGGGGCCCATGCCCCTGCGCTGCACGGGTGTCTCCAATACGGCCTCGATAATGGAGAGGCTTCCCCTTCTCCAGCTTTCCTCTGCTTGCCTCTACACATGGGACTCGGCTGGATAAACGACTTCAGCTCTGCATTCACTGCAATTAGGCGCACATGGAAAGAATGCCAGTTTCTTCCAATCTCTTCCAATACAGCCACAGCCAAACAGGGTTTGTGAGCACAGGGCCAAATCAGAGTCTGGAGGTGAAATCTGCTCTTCCTTTACTCCAGCATCCCTTATGTGGTCATACTTCCTAGTGAACTACCAGCCTTGTGCTCTCCTTCTCCTCCTACTGCCGACCTTATAGCTCCTGTTCCAGGTTATTTCTACTGCTCCTTACTGCTGCAGTCTGCTGCAGTCTGCCAGCCTGGCCTTGGCTCCTCCATGCCTCTCCAGCCCTCTTTTTCGTCACAGTCCCTGAGGGATTCTGGGATATATAGGGAGTCATTATGAGGTAGGGGGTAACCATGCTGCTATTAGCGGCATAGCTACCCCCTTACCGGGTACCGGGTTCGGGTTCCATGAATGAGGAATTACCGGGCCATTCTGAGCTTGGAGGGCCCGGTAATTCCTCATTCAAGGAACCCATTCGAGCCCCCATAGGGATGTTGCTAACAAAGGGACCGTTGTTAGCACACTCCTCAGCTCGCGGAACCCGCTAAGGACACCTGGTTTTACCAGGCGGCCTTAGCGGGTCCCGTGAGCAGACCTCGTAATAACTGCCTACCTCGGAATGACCCCCATAGTCCATTTTACAGAACTATGATTTTCTTACTTCTTATACGGTCTTTAGATTGGTTTTTCCTTCTTTGATGTTATAAGAAGAAGGATCATAGGGATTTACCTTTTTAGAGTTAGAAGGAACAGAGATGTTCACTTTTCCATCACTATTTTTGGCAAACCTTTGATACTGGGGAGGATATGGGATGTTAGGGGTTCAAAAGAATGGTTCTGGAGATGAAGTAGCTCTATACATTTTCATCCCAGGTGTTACTAACTTGGTTTTAACCAGAGACTGGAATTCCTCAGAATGGCAAGATGCTATAACCTCTCTCTCTATATTCTTACAAGCATCTGAGAAATAAAACCATGCCTCACCCTGTCAACCCACCTCAAAACCCTGGGCCTTAACTTCACCTAGGTGATTCTCCCGCAGTAATCACCTCCAGGATTGCGATCAGGTATTCCCACTCCTTTAACCCTGGGAGAAGACTTTAATTTGGCAGGTTCTGAGGAATGGGGCCCCAGTTTAACGGGCCGATGGTAAATAACTATGGAGGGTTGTATGGGTTCCAATGTTGGTCATATGGATGGATGGGACACATGGCATGAAATTGTTGGAACAAGCCATAGTATTTTAACATAGGTGCCCAGCAAATGCAATCCCAACCGTGCCATATGCCCCAGGTTCTTTGAAATCCCAGCAGGTACAGTTTGAACAGAACCCGGCATCTGGGGCTGCACAGACCTATGCGTTTCAACTGACCATGCCAGCACAGGCACTGGTACAAGCATGGGAGAAAAATCTTTTTGGAGGGAATCCTTTTCCGCTTCCCAGTGCTAATACGTACCAGGATTAAGACGGCCCACAAGGATCTCTGATGTGTCCAGTCCTGTCTGTTACTGCTAATCCAGAAGAGGAACCCCGGATAGGTGTACAGGTTGGTGACCGAACGTTTTCATTTATGGATGATACAGGGGCTACGAAATCTTGCATCAAGGAAGGTGAGTTTCCATTGTCAGGCAAAACAATGGGCACACAGGGATTCTCTGGAGCTATCCTGTTGGTTCCTTACACAGAGGATATACAAATTTAGTATGAGGGGTCAGTAATGCAAGGTGTTTATTGATTTACCAACATTAGCCATTTTAAAAAAAAAATTATAATAAAAAATGCCTCACTATCTGAGGAGTCCCCAACCTAACTAAAGCTAAGGGAACATACTCTAATGCAGGATAACTGACACTCACACAAAAAACAAATACACACAAAAAATATACCCCAATCTAACATCACATGAACAACATTTGAAGTCTCTGGGCAACCTTCTAATGTCCTGAGTGATTTCCCTTCCCCAGTATTCAAAGTCAGACCTCTTAGCTTTCAACCAACAAAACATGTCTTAAATCACTTCTTGGTATGTCATGGAAAGGTTTGTTAACCAATGATCGACTAGTAAATCCCTTCTTCTTGGTGAAATAACCACTTTCCACGTCTTCCAAATAGCACCAATGGTAATTCCAGCCATGATAATTTGTCACCTACCTCAATAAGATTTCCCACATTTCAAACAGAAATGCAATATCCACTAACACCAGGGATATACAGTTCTTGGTTAGCAGTTTGTATTCTCTTGATTACAATTTTGAGCATCACAATTGTATAGTTGTCAGGATGATATAATAGTATTGCTGCTCCAACTTTCGACAGCTTCATTTCTACTTCATTTACTATGAGAACAGTCACCTTTGTCTCACAGTACCCCTCTTGATTTGGACTACTACAATACTGCAACCACTGACCAACAGTTATACCTTGACTGCTTTGCTACTTTGGACTACTACCACAATTTCAATGATTTGTACTTTTAGACAGGATTCAACAAGATATTCAAGAACTTCAAGTAGGCAAGGCACTCTTCCTATGAATATCGCTCTTCAAAAAGGGGCAGCCTCTTTGCCTGTCTTGTCTGTCTGCCACACCAATAACAACCCGGGTTTGCCATGGAAACTCACTTCTATCAGTCTTTGGCATTACAGGTTGTGTCAACTTCACAATAATCGAGAGGGCGCTAGAGGGCCAACCATGATGGCGGCTCCTCTGTAAGCTCCCGTGAGGCTCCTTCATCAATCCTATTTCTTCGTGGCTTTCCTGATGTTTGATTAATCCTAACCCGCTGGCTAAAAGCAGCAGAATAACAAGATTAACTTTGAACCCGAAATCTGGACAAACAGGGCTTCCCGAGTCATCGAGGTGACTTAGCTTTGGAAGTGGGCCTGGGAGAGACTGTGCCCTCGCAGCTCGAACAGACACCAGCGCGCACCAGGCAAGGCCACAGCAGATTCCATCCACGCCAATAACAAGTGCGGTGGCCCGGAATTCGCCGTGGACCCCCCCATCACCTCTTGGAACCCACAAGGTGAAAGCGACAGAAGGTAGAAATACCATGCCTGACATCCTCGACCGGAACGCAGTGAGCCGAACAGCAGCAGAAGCCCACCCACCCAAGAGTCTCCCAGATGAGAGCGGACTGCAGCCAACCACAGCACTGGTGAAGCCGAGAAGGAGAGAGCGACGAGCCGGCCCTGGATACATGACCCCCCCCGCACCTGCATTAAAAAGGTAAGCGGTACTGCCATAACCACACGGGAGGGCGCGGGCTGGGTGCCAGAAGGTGGGTGCTGTAACCAAAGAGGCCCGAAGAGGCCCATCGGCACAAGAGCAGCCCAGGCCACATCACACCTCCCCCATCCGCAGACAGAGGGTACCACATGGGGGTTGACCCGACCCACAGCGGACTACCAGAACAGCACGCCACAAAGCACCATCAGAAGAGGGAGTGGGCGCTTGAGATCTCCAACAACCATGCCGCGTATTATCGACTGGCCTGCCGCCCATAACAGTCAGTTCCCCGGGAGGCAATAGCAGTCACACACAGTACCCTGGCAGGCTGCTCAGGAGAAGAGCGGCTCCCCACAGCTGAGGATAACAATCTAAGGAAACTCCATTGCTGCCCACTCCGGAAAGCTGAGCCAACACCCGCAACATTCAGTCCACCACATACCCAATGCAAGAGAATGGCCTCCATTTATATGACAGCACTTACCTGCAAACCTATAAAACCGCGTAAACAGTGGAAACTCAGCACATATTGCACCCCCAAGAGAATCTACTCAGCGTGTAGCAAAGCACACAAACTTACGTCATGGACTCGTAGAAAGCCAGAGCCACAGAGTCAGGGATAAAAGCCAACGAACACCACTCATCCTGCAGCGCACAATGCAACAGTCGTTGTCCTAAGCAACTCCAGATCCCACAGAAGCAGAGCCGAACGCTCCCATAGTGCCTAGCACTACAGAAGATCAGAGACAGCGACTCCACTCGGAGCGACCAGTAAAGCATCACCTAGACCCCCGAGACCAACACATCCCGCCGCCACCTGCATCCTTTACAAGCGGACCACAGTGCACACCTGGGCAGACATCTGACATTCCTGCTCTGGTACTCACAACGTCAACGACACCGCTGACTGCCCAGAGGGTGCCATCAATATCTTGCTGGGCAACTCCTCCCGGCCTCGGCTTCCTCACAGCGCTGCAAACCATATCAACTAAACCAGAGCCCATACCTTCCGGGTCTCAGAGCCAACTTAAGCTGGGACCCTAACCCACAGCGAATCAGAATGGGCAAATCTGACAAATCACAGTGAAAGCTCAACTTCGAAGCCGGATCCTCAACTAAAGCTCCAAGACCCAGTAGCCGTCCGGAATCCCCACAAGGTCACGCGAGCCAGGAAGAAGAATACTCTCAGCCCATGGACATTCGCGAGATACTAATGGACCTGAAAGCTGGGATCAGCAGTCTCGACAGTAAAATTGACACTGTATCCTCCAAGGTCGACCTACTACTGCACCGTCTCTACAAACACAGAGACAGGCTGGATAACGTTGAACAAAGAGTCTCTGACCTCGACAACGGTACAATATCACTAATGGCGAGAGTGTCGACACTAGAAGGTCAAATGAAAGTAGTCATAGCCAAGAATGAGGACCTGGAAGGGCCCTCCTGCCGAAACAACATAAGGTTAGTCGGGGTCAGAGAACAGCACTCACAGACGAAAATGGAAGACCAGGTCGAGAAAATTTGCAGAGAACTCTTTGGAGAAACAGCACTATCACAACTGTTCGTTGTGGAGAGAGCCCACAGGATCCCGTCAACCAGGCCTATCCCCAGTGCACCCCCATGCCCGATCATTGTTACATTTTTAAACTACAAGAACCGGGACACAATTCTGAGGCTTGCCAGGGATAAAGGTAACCTCCAGTTTTATGGAGACAGCATACACTTTTACCCAGACTTCTCCCCTACCGGCGAGGCACAAAGGAGGTCCTTTACGGGCATTAAACGCCAGCTCCAAGATAACCAAATGACCTACTCAATGCTTTTTCCTGCAAAACTATGCATCCAACATGACGGGAGAGCCCAATTCTTTAATTCACCAGAAGACGCCAACTCCTTCATCGATGGACTTGGGTGCAGAACCCCCAACAATAACCCAGGGCTGCCTCAGGGAGAACGAGCAAGAAGGAATCCACCGTGATGTCTAGAACACCTAACCTGGTCAAGTATAATCACAGCTGAACCCATCACCAGGACGACACCGTTTTTGAACGTTGAAGGAGCCTCCGACCTTGGGAGTACACTAGCACCCCTCGCATAGCAATACCAACTTCATTTGAGGGGGTTTCCAAACGGGCGAGTTGGGGGTTGCCCGTGTAGGGGAAAGTTTACAAGAACTGTTATGGGAACGTGCCAACCAACCCTCAGACCTCGCCACTCCACTCCACCATACCCAGAAATGTCCTCGTCTCTTCAATCGTTCTCCTATTGCACTCTCCACACTGTCACCTGGCCCCATGGGAAATAACTAACCAAATTAAACCTGAACATAAAAACTACATGCCTAATTCAAAGTAGCTACGTGGAATATTAGAGATGGCAACCTTCCGTCCAAAACAAGGAGAATCCTACAACACCTCAAATGGCACAAAGTGGACATAGCCATGATACAATAAATGCACCTCCTCCCAGGAAACAAACACCACTGGGCCCGGAACTGGGGTTGTCACTGTTACTTTTCCTCAGACTCGTCATATGCTAGAGGTGCGGCCATCCTTATTGACCCAAAATCCTGCTTCCGTCTAATAAAAACGGAGAAAGACACTGAGGGCAGAGCGCTCCCAGTAAAAGGAGTCCTAGCCGGGAAAGAAATAGTTTTTGTAAACTCCTATGCACCCAAAGTAGATGGAGTAAATAACTTCTACTGGTTACTATCACATCTCGCAGAGACAGGTCCTGCAACCATAATCTGGGGAGGTGACCTGAATACGCCACTAGACCTACAAACTGACAAATCACGGAACACAACTGCTCAACCATCCAAAGCCAGCCTTCAGGTTCAAGAGATCTGCAGAGTTTATGACCTAATCGACGTGTGGAGACACTATAACTTGGATGCTCCTCCCGAAGCCCGCTTCAATGGGGAACGTGCCAAATCCTTCCTAAAACCTTCTCCAACAACGCCACAGTTACACTCGAATGCAATCTCCCCAATATCAAATGGAAAGCACCCCAATGGTGATTCAAACCAGGTGCACTAGCAGATCAAGTATTTGCAACAGAACGACGATACAAAATCACATCTTTCCTGGAAATCAACCAAGGCACAGTCTCCTCAGCGGAAACGCTGAAGTGCTATATCAGGGGGGTGTGCATCGCAAAGGAGAATGGAATATTAAAACCAATAAGAAGAGAAATAGCCACTAGTGAAGACCGCCTAAAGAGCCTGGAACTTCAGTGCTCCACTTTGAATGACACACGCATCCAAGCAGAGCTCAAAGAGGAATTGCTGAAATTCAGAGCCATGGCAGAACGAGAACTGACATTTCTAGGACTAGGACACCAGATCCGTCAATACGTAGAGGGTTAAAAACCTGGAGACCTACTAGCCCGTTTGATAACCACAGACAGGAAACCAATGCTGATGGAAAGAGTGCGTACCTCGCAGGGCATGCTAGTACACACAGAAGAAGAGATCTTCGAAGAATTCCAGTGTCTTCTACCAAGAACTTTACAGCTCAAAACACAATATAGACACCTTAACCCTCGGTAACTACCTTGATGATATTGAACTTTACTGGGTAGAAAGAGAACTCTGAGAACCCCTGAACGAACCCTTCACAACAGAAGAGATCCTACTAGCCATAAAAAGTTTACCCAATGCCAAGGCCCCAGGTCCTGACGGCCTAATCAGTGAATTCTACAAATCCTTCGCACCCACACTGGCCCCTCTCCTGCTAGGTGTATACGAAGAAGCGACCGAGTACGGAATCCTCCCAAAACCCTCCGGGAAGCCAACGTAATCCTTTTACATAAAACAGGCAAACCCCCTGAAGAGTGTGCGTCATACAGACCAATCTTATTAATAAACCTAGACAATAAGATTCTGGCAAAATTCTTACCAACAGATTACTTCCCCTGATACAAGGTCCGGTACTTGCAGACCAAGCAGGCTTTGTACCCGGACGCAACAAAACATTTGGCATTAGGAGAATGTTCGGGGCCATGGAAGCACTCGACCCTGCCCACCAGGCGATTGCAGTCCTTCTCGACGCGGAGAAGGCCTTCGACTCAGTCGAATGGCCCCTCATTTTCGCTGTACTTAGACAACTGGGTTTGGAAAACCACTTTGTTAGACTAGTCTCCCTGCTGTATAACAACCCCCAATCGTCCATTATTCTGGGAATGACGAAATCCACCATTATAAACCTACAACTTGGGACCAGGCAAGGCTGCCCGCTATCGGCCCTAATATTTGCATTAGTAATAGAACCCTTGGCATCAGGCCTGCACACACGACAACTCCAAAGAGGTGTTTCCATAGGGCCCCACAAATTGATTATATCCCTTTACACCGACGACGTGGTGCTCTTTATCCAAAACCCCAGCGAAAACCTGAACACTGTCATGCGCGAAGTAGTTAAATTCGGCTCGGTCTCCAGCCTAAGAATTAAACACACTAAATCGGTCATATTGTCCCTAACACCAAACACCAGAGAATTCACTGATTATTATGAATTTAAGTGGGAGAGTTCCCGTGTACGATACCTTGGAATCCTAATGTCCCAAAACTACCACGATATATTCCGGGACAACTATGAAAATTATTGAAAACACTTCAAGAGAAAGTGAACAGATGGAAAACACTGCCACTAACTCTATGGGGGAGGGCATCGTTGGTCAAGATGGTGATTCTCCCCAAATTTCTCTATTTGCTCGCTAATATACCAATCGTAGTACCACAATCCTTCCAGAAGAAAGTCAGGAGCCTAATACTAGAATTAATATGGGCGGGCAAGCCAGCAAGGGTGGCCTACACAACACTTATTCTACCAGTATCTAGGGTTGGTCTAGCACTCCCTGACCTAGAACGGTACTACTGAGCTGCCCAAGCACAATTCCTTAGCTACTGGTACTCCACACACTTCATCAGGCCACACGTTCAAATAGAACGAGCCCTGGCATCACCTAACCTACTGAGAGCAGTTATCATTAGTCGGCTCTCGGTGCCTCATACCACACTGAACGTAGTTCTGTCCACCTATGCAGTCTAGAAAAAAATCACTCAGAAATATGACATACAGACCACATTCTCCCCCCTTCTACCAGTTAAATTCATACCAGTGATACCCCTAACAGCAGAAAAGGTTTTCCACCAACGAGTTGATAAAGTACATGTAAGCACACTGGGAGACCTGTTCGATGGTTCGATGAAGGAACCTTTATAACACCTCGGAAAGCCAATGAGAGAGATAGAATAACCTCGCTAGACACATTTATATACTTTAGACTTTGTTATACTCTCCAAGCACTCTTCCCCTCATTCCCACAACAACTGCCAATGTGGCAGCTACTGCATAACGTGATACAAATGCAAGGTGAGGGCAGACTGGTCTCGATGATATACAAATCCCTTCTAGCCGATACCGTGCCTGAAAACGCACGCACGAAAACGAAATGGCAAAAAGCCCTGTGGATTTCAATACCGGACGAAGAGTAGACGTATATCCTGCGGCAAACTCAAAAAGTGGCACTGAACTCGTGCTTTAAGCACATTCATTTCAATTACCTTCACCAAACATATTACACTCCGCCCAAAATCTGCACAGATCAACCAGAGTCGGCAGCGACGTGTGACAGATGTGGTGTCCCAACGGCCAACTTCCTCCATCTAGCCTGGGTCTGCCCAGTGGTGGTCTCGTTCTGGACAAAGGTCCTCCAAACAACAGAGGCGATAATAAATAGTGGCATTACTTGGAATGACGAAACATCTATCGCCCACAACAAGGAAACTAGCAAGCGTCCTACTCGTACTGGCACGCAAGAGAATTGCCATGTCATGTGGCTCGGGCCTGGTCCCAACGTTAGCAAACTGGCTGAAAGACGTGCTTTATTGTCACGATGTGGAAACAGAGTTCATCAAGACATTACCCCTACACGCCCGCCCTCCAGACATTTGGGGACCATACGTGGCATAACTAATCTCTAACTCAGACAACTCTTCTTCTTCAACCCCAACATGGCCTGATTTTCGAGAAGGTACCCGCGCTTCCCCAGGCCCAGAGAACGGAAGCTAGAATAAGACAACATGAAAAAAGAGACAACACACTATCTAACTTCTGGGGAGTGGACGGTAGGAGGGGGTGCGGGGGGGTCACACTGGCACAATGTTGACCTACCGGCTGTTGGGTAGTCTTGGTTGTAAATGTAAAAGATGAAACACCACAAATAACGTTTTATTTAAACAACTTCACAATAATCTTTATAAGCAGCCAGTCTCCCTTCCCCAACTATACCTGGACCTTTCTGCCAGTTATCAGCCCAAATAAATACCAAGAAATATTTGTGCCACTCTTTTAGCTTCAGGTAGTGCTTGCACACTTGTATCTTAGGCCAATTAACTGTTATCAACTTCATAGCACAGTTAGAGTGCATCTTATCTTTAGAAAAGGTGGGTTTCAGTGTGAATGTGAGAGCCTCTTGGATTGGGAAATGCTTGTCTTCTTCTATAGTTATACACTTTAAACTTCTTATAATGAATTGTATGCCGTGTTAGAATAATGAATAGAATTCAGCCTTTCTTTGAAATTCAGAATGAGGCACACAGGACCACTTCTTGGTATAGTTTTAGCGGTTTAAAGATTAGTATTTATTTGTATTCCCATGTGAAAGTAGATTTCCAGTCTCCATTGGGAATCATAATCAGGCACACGTGACCATTCTCTGATGTTATTTTCACAAGTTTAAGTTTGTAACTCTTGGACTGTTAACATTACGTATTTGGTAATGGCCCCAGCAGCGTTCTCTCTCCTTAATTAGGGGCAAGCGAACACTCCTTCAAGCAGTAACAGTCTTAGAATAGGTGAACAATGGATTTTAGTCACGTTAGCTTCTCATGCAAGTAAGGAGTTTTATCGTTATACGTGAGTGCTGCATTTCCATTATTCAATTATTTTGAGGAGCAACAAACAATGTCTACTCGCTTAAAGTTGTACGTGAGTTGACAGAGAGCTGTAATGTAAACTGCTACCAGCAAGGCTTGGGCAATGTTTCAGAATGTCATTCTTCATTCACAGGCTTCTTAGACACTTGTTCTGGGGGTTGCACTGCTTTCCTGACTTCTGCCACCACTTCAACAACTTCTGACTCGCTGGGGACCCACACCCTTCTCCTAAAATGGTGTATCCAGTCCCGCCACACTCTTTGGGAGCTCTGTTCACTCCCAAGACCCACGACTTGATAATTACATCTTACCTCGGTCGCCTGCACGTCTACAGCTTGGCAACCAAGAAAAACAGGCTCACATGTGAAAAGACCTTAGTCCTGCACGTCTTTCACTGCACAGCCTTTGCACTTCAGAGTTTGGGGGAACAGGACCCTCTCAGAACAAGCAGGTGAAATCTGATGTCTCCACGTTCCAGCGCCCCTCTTTTTCTCCCACTTCTGCTTGGTTTGCCAGCCTTGTGCCTTCTTCCTGCTGATACTACTGCTACAGCTCGCCTTCCAGTCACAATTCCAGCTCCTTCGACTTCTTCCAACTGCCTGCACCTGAGGGGGCCTTTCATGCCTCCCAAGTTCCATCAGGTGTGTGTTGCTACACTGCCTCCTCAGCCCTCTTCCTTGTCCCACCACCTCTGGGATTATGGGACTTGTAGTCCCCTTCAGTAAAGTTAGTTCTTTCAGCGTTTGAGCTAATTTCAAAGGTATATTTATTTCACTTAAGCTTGTTAAAACATGGACTATTAGGACTGGTTATTACATAAGAGAGCATCTGGTTTAAGACATTTTCTCTAGATCCTTTTATGTAATACCTTAGCGAGTAAGGAGGGTATTTATTCTTAAACGTTCTTTATATTGTTACGGTTTGCTCAGATTTGGCAGAGCTTGTACTCAGGGCCACAGATCCTACAAGTGAACCAGAGACACCATAACAGCAATATGCCATCACCCACTCTGGGAACCCAGAAAGGTACTTCCTTTCAGAGGACAAATACTGCATCTCATCCCACGGGATCTCCTCACCACCCCGGGCCCTATCTCCTCCCAGGTAATCATCCCGCAGTACACCACCACCAAGGTCAGGATCAGGATGCGTATGCCTTTCCCTGGCCACCTGGGGGGAGACTTTAGGCAGGGTTTCAGTGAAGGATCCATAGGATTCTTCACATAAGGTAGGTATACAAAATGTATCTGCTCCTTTGTTGTATTGCACAGATACCTCAGCAAATATTTTGGGCAGAGATCTTCTTCTGCAGACTCCACATGGCGATAGCTTTCAAAGAGGAAGGTATAGTATGCTCGACTTCAGGTTTGTATCCGGTAAGAGAAGCAGTGTTTTTGCGTGCATACTGTAGTGATAGCACGATAAGGGGGGTACCTGTATATTCAGCTTTGTTTATTTATGGGGTAATGCTTGTGTTGAGTTGGGTCCCGGGAATCAGATACCAGACATGGCAGGTACTAATTGAATTTTTGTTTCAGCCTGCTGTGCTGTAGGAGTATACACCAGGCACCATTGTCATGGTCCTACTAGAAGCAGTGGCTATTATCAAGAAGGACGAGGTGGTTGCCTCAGGCACTGGTGAAGAAGGTGGAGAGTGGCACACAGTTCAGTGCAGCAATCCAACCTTATCACTATGGGATGTGTCCAATGAGCAGTTGTTCAAGGACACAGAAGACACAGGAGAGATGGTTTTTGAAATTGGAGTGCCTTGCCAGATAGTGTGAAGGCATCATGAAACAAGACACAGACAACAGATTCAAAGTGCAAATAGAAAGAATGTATTAACTCAAATGTCAGGATGGTAGGAGGCCTAATTAGCCCTGTACTAAGGTGGGATTTCCCTACCTGAACAAAAATAACAGCAATCAAAGCTTTCAAGAACTATAATCAACAACACTGATGTGATGTAACATCACAATAAATAAATAGTTTCTTTAAAAAACCAAGAACTGCAATCAATGCTATTGATGTGAATTAACATCTCAACACTCAACAAGTGAGACTTCTAAGCCATTTGAAATCTACGTGAAGCAATAAACATAAAGAGACCATCAAAGGACAATTTATTATCAAGAACTTCTTAATGAATTATACTATATATGATTGACACACAACTACCAAACAATAGATTCAAAACAATGTGAGGGACTATTAAGAGGTATCACCCCAAAATTGAGGAATAATTAAGAGGCATCACAATCGAACCAGCAGCATAATTGAGAATTAAAAGCAATAACTAATACAGGAAAAGGTACCAAAATGTCATCAACAGAAGGACAATTAAGAGGTACCATCTGCAATTGGCAGCTCGATAACAGCAATCAAAGCTTTAAAGAACTATAATCAACAACATTGATGTGACGTATCATCACTATAAGTAAATAGTTACTTAAAAAAACAAAGAACTGCAATCAATGCTATTGATGTGAATTAACATCTCAACACTCAACAAGTGAGACTTCTAAGCTATTTGAAATCTATGTGACACAATAAACATAGAGAGACTATCAAAGGACAATTTATTATCAAGCAACTCTTAATGAATTGTACTATATATGACTATATGTGATTGCCACACAACTATCAAACAATAGATTCTAAACAGTGTGTGAAAAATAAATTGTTTGAAATACAATATTTGTGTGATTGACTTCATTTGGCGCAACAACAGGTGATTCAAATTGTTACAATGAGTCTAAGAGTTCAACGTAAAAGTCTGTCTGTGTCGGAATCCTATGCTTGCCCTCACAACCAAAGCTAAACAATGTGCAGGGATGTCAATAACCAAAGAAAAGAAGTGTTCAACACACATTTCTGAGCTTCTTCCAACTCTTAGCTTTCTTCTCAGCTCCTCTTCCCCAAGTTCAAGAAGGTTCCTTAAATGTCTCACAATTGCCCTTCCCAAATTTAAGGAAATATAGTTCAAACAAAATGCTTGGGGTCCCTTCCCCACATTCTATACAACACAGTTCAATGGAAAAGGGGTTTGAGGCTCTGTCCTCAAGACAGCATTCGCGATTCATCATGTCTCAGTGTTCCCTTCCCCAAGGCTTCAGTGTTGCAACTGGTTTTTGCTTTAGTCTTTTCAAAAAGGTTCAACACCCTTCTTGGTTTGTTTCACAATGTCTTTGGTTTTTACAATTTAGGGCTCACTGGTCTATGCACAGTTGTTAGACCACACGGGCACGCAATCAGAATCCCTAGGCTCCTTAGCCCACACAAGTTCTTCTGTACTTGCCCCTATGTTCAGAGTCTCATTCACTTATCTCCTCTTTGCTGGCCTCTTGGCTTTATGTGCAGGCTTACACTCCTATGGCTTCTCCTAGATAGCCCCTTGGCTTTGCCATCACATGTCACACACCCTTTGCCAGTCTGTTGCTGCACTGCATTTGATCATATAGTTCACTTTCAGGTGGTCTAATTCATAGCACCACCTTTGTGGCACTATTACACACTTGCGCTCTTTTCCTTATGTTGCTTTCACATGGGCGCTTTCCCTTTGGCTGTTATCTGCCATTTGCTTTGGCCATAAAATTGTTTTCAATTTAGTATTCAATATGCTTAAATTCGAGATTTTCCTTCAGTTCGATATTCAATATGCATAATTCGAGCTTGTTTCTAGTATTAATTCAGTTCGGTATTTTTTTCATAGCAACATTTTATTGGATTTTACAGATAAGCACAACATCAACAACAATACAGTAAACACTATTTGCAACAGTGTGATACTGCCATTCGAGCTGTCCGGCAGGGGGAGGTAGAGCTTGGTGGACTGATCGCTGTTGTCCGTGGCCCTATCTATTTGCGGTGTTCGAGCAGGTGTACGCGCACTGGGTCGATCTGAATCGAATCTCTAGATTAATAAAGCGGTCTGCCTTGGAGCCATCTGGTTAGTGGAGGCCTTCTGGTGAGCGCTGGGAACATGGCTACGTAGTCCATAAATGGGTCCCAGATGTTTAGGGCTATATTCAGGGATCCTGAGCGGATTGCAGTGACTTTTTCGGCCACTGCTATGTCCCAACATTTGGACCACCATAAAGCTACAGTAGGTCCGTCTTTATTTTTCCACAACCGTGCCATTGCAATTTTCGCTGCTAGGAGTAGGTGCGTGCATAGACGGGACATGTGCCCTGAGATTGGGAATGCGCCTCCTCCAGTTTCACCCAGAAGGATAACCGGCGGGTCCCAGGGGATGGACAGACCGGTAATTTCCTTGATGTGTTTTATTATCTCTCTCCAGTATGTCTCTGCCTTCGGGCAGTTCCAGACCATGTGAAATAGTGACCCGGGGCTGGGCAGCCGCGCCAGCAGGTTCCGGGAATGGTTGGGTTGGCCTTGTTGCATTGAGCTGGGGTGACATAGTACCTGTAGCAGAGTTTGTAGCCGCCTTCCCTATCTGTGATGCACTGAGAACTTTTATGCAGTCTGTACCATATTTTCTCCCATTAATCTGCATAATGCGGCTTGGTTGCACGTTTTTCATTCAGTTTGGTATTGGAGATGCCTAATTCACATTAGTTTCAAGTTTTTGTTTAATTTGATACTTAATTACTTCTCCGCAGCCCGCCAGGAATGCCCCGGTCTAGTGTGGCTCTCCCCAAAAATCACTGGTACTCAGCATCCTCCCCGGCGGCTACAGCTGCTTCCTCCTGCTTCTCCTGCCAACGGACCGGCTTCTGCGAGTCCCGCTAGCATACCAGCTGCAGCTATGCACACGCCGGCAACTCCCTTGTCTCAGCAGAGATGCGGATGGCGTCCCCTCGTCTAGCCTGCTAGTCCGCAGCTCCAGCTGCTTGGATTGGCATATGGAGGCTCCGACAGCTGTGATAGCCTCACTGCTTCCCTCGCCTTGGTCTCGCCGGGTCCTGTGGGATCTCGGCCGGCATCCTGGCTCTTTGCCCAGAGCTGGACTGGTCTCCCTTTATTCACCTGGAGCCCCTTGACAGGCTGCAGGTGTGGATGCTTGATTAGTCCTTTATGACCATAATTAAAGGGACATTTGGTTTTCGACTGCTGCACGGTACTGAAACTGCCTTGATCGATCTTAAAACTCAGATTGAAGACTTAAGAGACAAGAGTAAACTTGCTCTACTACTTCTACTTGACCTTTCTGCAGCTTTCGATCTTGTAAATCACCAAAACACCTCAAACTAGCCGCCCATTTCTCAGATGAAGCCAGAGCCTGGATTAGCTCTTTCTTGGACAACAGATCGATGCAGGTTTTTTCACCCTTAGCATCAGCCACACCCTCTCCTGTCACATGTGGGGTACCAGAAGGATCTTGCGTCTCCCCCACCCTATACAATGTGTTTTCTAAGCCTCTATTTGATATTTTGGATTATCTGGGTGTCACATATACTAACTATGCGGATGACACCCAGATACTCATCCTGATCACAGGGGACCACACAATTGGCACCCTTGCTATCAATGCCATTTACCAAGTCATCCAAGCTTGGATGGCTCAGCATGGACTTTGCTTAAAGGACAAAAAGACTGAGCTCCTCATTCTCGGCTCACACCAAAGACTAGCTAGACTAGACCCTGCGTTTAAATCCTTCACCATCAATGGTAATACCATTAAGGTGTCCAAGGACACTAAAACATTAGGGATCTACATTGACTCCACCTTACCTTTGACTAGACAAACTAACGCGGTAGCTTCCTCAGCTGCATACACGTGTAAGCTGATCTCAGCCCGTCGTCCTTTCCTATCATCAGCAAACTGCATCACACTTGCTAGGACACTTGTGTTGTCCAAAATTAATTATTGTAATGCCCTCTACCTGGGCACCAACAGCGGTAACTTAAACAAGTTACAAATCACCCAAAACAATGCTATTAGAGCAGCACTCAACATCCCCAGGAACCACCACATCTCTGACACCAGACGTAGTATACGCTGGCTCTCAGTTTCACAACGCATATCATTGAAAACACTTGCTCTGACGCACAAATGCCTCTCGCACAAAGCACCCAACTACCTTGCCAATAGATTCTCCCTCCTCAACTCTAACAGACCCTGAAGAAATGCTCAGTCTAACTGCCTGGTCATACCATGCTTCAACCTCCAGAGATCTGGCCGGACTAGCTTCCCAGTAATGGCCTCTAAACTGTGGAACTCTCTCCCCAACTCGCTAACCGTCCTTCCATAGATCTACAAATTTGGCTTGCTGCCCAGGATCCACCCCTGGCCTCCCCGAGCCAATCCCTGGTCTTGCAATAGCATGCTACTTCACTGCATGTAAATAGCTTTTCTTTGCACATTCTGTTCCTTTTCTTATGTATATAACTGCATCTTGTAATGTATACATTTTAACTCTGTAATTCACCTGTTGTAACCAAATGATGCACCCGGATGCCCTCGGGCCTGGTGCGCTTTATAAATAAAATAAATAAAATAAATACAAATACAAATACAAATAGAAATACATGCCTGGCCTTCACAGCTCTTTGTAGGCATCTTCCTCGTCCCAGTACCAAAGTGGTGAAAGGGTGTAGTCTTTATTATTCCTAGTGCCTCTTCTTTGTCCAAGTACTGTTAAGTGTCAGATGTGGAAAGATGAGGGTCACTGGCTTATAATAGCCCATAAAGGTCAGGGGAGGATTAGGTTGGTCATCAATAGGGAAATGGGAATACCATGTCTCGCCTGAGGGCACCCCACTCCCAATCCTCAAGGACCCTTCACCAAGGTGATGCTTCCTAGCTTCTCCACCCCTAGGGTAAGGATCTAAAAGCGATGGCCTTTCCCTGGCCACCTGCGCAGAGGATCCAAGGGGTTTAGGAGTGAGAATACCCCCAGGGTTCTCACAATAGCCATATGAGGAGAGTGGGGACAGAGAGATCTTTAGTATGTTGCTACATCTGTTCTCTTATCCCCCATGCTTCCAGTGTCCATAGGGTACTTATCCTGGATGAAAAAGAGTTGGCGGAGGCACTGAGTCTAGTGCATCTAGCTCTGTGCAGGGTCAAAGAGCAGTTTCAAGGGCAGTCAGTCACAGCATTTATTTTACATGAAGAATGTGTGACCACAGAACGTAATGAGCAGAAGAATGTCCAGTGTATGCAAGGAGTCCAGTTGAATTTAAAAGGGTCCATTATAATAAACAACCGATGGGAGCAAGGGGTCTCAGATGAAGGGGTGGCACAAGTTAACAAAGAGTGTTGAAATGTATGGAAGAATTTATAATATCTGACATTGCTCAAGGAGCAAGAAAAACCTGTTAAGATACATTTGCTCACACAGATTTCTTTCTGTTTTAAGGGTGATGGCAAAGTGCCTGTAGGGACAAATGGGAGCTGACACTGCACGGTTCGCATCGTTGATCTAGATGGCGTTACAGCTGCGCTTCTTGATGTGTTTTGGTCTCGTGGACAATTAGGATATAGACAATTGGCCCCAGCCTGGCAAGGTGTGTTCGGTCGCACTACGCTACATCTGCCTGTCCTTGTTGTTCCTGAAGAACGCTTGGTCCTTGCCCACTCAATGCACAAAGCAACAGCTGTGCCCCCTTTTTCCCCCTGTTCCCCTTGCGTCCACTGTGTCATTACACATATGGACAACCCAATGACTTTGCCTGATTGTGAAGGAGATAAACCCTTGCAACGGACCAAGCGGTCTAACTACATTTCGGCAACATCTTTAAAAGCACTGATGGACATTCTGGAGCAGTATCATCTGTTTAGCCGGACTTAAACAATTTTTTCCTCCCTCCTGACCCCTGGGTTCCAAGCTATCGCAAATGAGAAGTGCTCCAGGTAACCCGATACAAACTCTTGATGTTTGTGAATTCCTCTAAATCAGCTTTCAGTGCAATTAAGGAAGAACTACAAGCAGTGAGGCTCATTGTCTTGCACAACCAGTATATTCTCGACCTCCTAACAGTTATGGAGATGGAGTCTGGCAGAAGATAGGGAGCACCTGCTGTACATGTGTGCCTCCTAATGAATCGGAGATTGGACTCTGACTCAAACAAATGCCACTTTGCACAAGCTTCGGGTGGTCATGGAGAACAAAGCAGGAATCAGAAATGACCTTTGGTTGGTCTCTCTTTTTTCTTGGGTATCATTTTGGATGAGCCTAGCTGTAAAAATCCTAATGTTAATTGTAGTATTTGGGGTTCTTTAAAGTATGTAGGGACCAGTCAGGAGACAGGCAGGTACAAATGGAAGTAGGCTTTATTAGTTTCAGGGTACAGTTATGAAGAGGGAGTAGGAGCTATAAGGTATACATCTTACTTCATGCAATCTCCCATCCTGAATGCTTACCTGCCATTCATGGAATCCTGAACCCAGCAGGGTTCCATCATGTAATCCTGAACCAGCAGGGTTCCATGCTTACCTCATACATTCTACTGCCTGCATCCGTGCACTTGATGGAGAACAGCTACATCCCAACACAAGATACTACACATCGCTTTCCTTTCAACAAGCACACACAACCATAACAAAAGAACAGGCTCTCTCCACAACACATCACATCCACCACAAACCAACCCGACACAATTGCTACACTCAAAACCATCACGGCGTAACTAACATTCCACGTAACTAACATTCCCCAACAATCATAATAACACTAATCCACCATTTACTCAGATCTCTCACACCTGAGTCTCACAGCTGCCACCTGCAAGCACTAACCAACATCAAACCACATTCCATCACCTTTGCAGCTCTTACGTCAGACATAAACTCCTTCCACTCCGCCTGCCACACGGAGACTCGGGCCTGCCACACCCGCAGCACTAAACTTCATCAACCACAATTTAACTAACAATCAAATACACACTAACATACATCATCTGTCCTCACCAAGACCACCACTCATCACAACAATAGAAACCTGTCAATAGCATGACATAACACTTCGACAACCATTCTCACATTCGCTCACTAACTACCCGGAAGAAAACATTGAAAAGTAGGAAATATAAGAAAAGTAACAAACAACACAAAGATCACATAAAAACAGCGTAACTGCAGAGACACAGCACGTGAAAAGAACCCACCATGACAGAAAGTTGGCCAAACTACCTGTCATATGTACAGATCTCTCCATTAGAACGAATGCATTCACCAACATATGCACAATTTTTCTTTTATACTTCATCTCACCATAGATTTATAAATATATGTTATTATGCCATATAACCAATATCCATACACATTGACTCAGAGCTCTTCCACAAATTACTCACTTGGGCATCACATACATCCAAATAACACTTAACTCTGGCTCAATTTTGATTAACAGACTAACATACCTCACATTGACCAGGACGCTACCACCCAGACAACATAACTAATGCTGTAATCACAATGGCAATTTACTAATGCCTACTCTTACAATGGCATTGTAATTTTAAACATGCCTAAATCATTTCACTATGACCAATATTCACCTATACACCCAATGTCATGGTCACCTATTTACTAAACACAAACATCACTGTATGCCCATATGGATTATACTCAAAATACAATACATTTTCTATATTTCTCATGTAAATTCACTTACTAACACATTTCTCAATATATTTTCCCATACAAAATGCTTTATAATTTATTCAATGGGTGCCTATAAATCCAGGGTGCATAACACCAGAACCCTAACCCTGCAAATCCTCAAATTGGTTAAACACTAAACATCCATAAATATTCATATTTAAAAAAAATACTTATAAAATTCAACTCACTGCACTTTCTATAACTATTGTGCACCTTCTATACATATTTGCATTTACTAATAATCTCATGACATTCAATATGTACTCATATATTCCTAGATGTACCTTATCATGACATTCAATATGTACTAATATATTCCTGAAAGTCCATGGTGCGTCCATGCGTGCACCTTAACCCTGCAAATACTGAAAACTGTTAAACACCTAGCATATAACCTGTTGCATTTTCCTAACACCACTTTAATACTATTATGCACAAACCATACATTTCACATTAATTCCATTTCACATCCATTCTCATAGCACCTTCCCAGCCAGGCACCATCTCAAATATACTGACACAACCTGCTTACTAACTATTTGCACTTTACATTAGAAGGTACTACATAGAAATATGTCCACAAAACTCTTGCATCAGAAATGCTTAACAACCCATTTCACTTACAATAAAATAGCATCACATTTGAATATGTCCATAAATTGCTCACAGATTTTCCATACATTCAACAGTATTTACGGTGCTATTTTCCTCTTTCCAGCATATTAAGGTATAACACCGTACCTCATTCCTGAGATTAAAACAAACCCTGCTGCACATTGGGAAAAAATCCATTTCACTTTCTTGCCGGTAATTACCCAGACATACATTTCTCCTTGCCTGCCTTTCTTTTCCTGCCATCAAAAACACAGAACTGAGAAATCCCTCGCCGATTCAGCGCTATTGTAACTTACTTTTACTTTTACTTTTTTTTGTTTTTTAATGACACGGAAGGCAGAACAGACTGCAGGCTGCATTGCACAATTCATCTTGCTTTCACAGCCGAACATCAGAGTCCCCTTTACACAAAATGACTGCCACATACGGTCACTTGACAGGGAGCTGTACTTCAAAACAGCTTCTTCTTACCGCAGCTCTCTCTCTTAGAATTGATGACACGGAAGACAGAACAGCAGTTGTTCCGCGCACGTCATCGCGTTGAGGCCACGCAGTAAAGGACTTTCCTTTAATTTCTCATTCATCTTACTGTGAAAGCCAGCACGAACATCACAGCTCCAGAGAGAACGCTTGAATATAGCGTTCCAATATTCAGAGAATAACACTGCTTCGCGCACAAGCAACTTTGGAATGCCTGGAAACACCGCCTTCTAATTCTTTTCATTACGTGGCTTCGCCATACTATGCCACAATGCTGCATACGTCATCATTTACCAAGTACTTTCAGGCTACACAGATCTCCTGAGCTTCAACCGTAGTAACGGTCACAGGGCATGGTCGCAGGACATATTGCCCATCATCACAAACGACCGCATTGCAGATCTGGAAATCCTCAAACAGGATTGCAGCACTTCTCTTTAAAATCTGTGCACACGCTCGTCTGCTTACAGGAGCTGGTAATCACAGAGTGCTCCTCACACGATTGATTACACTCTCAGGGGATAGGGCTCTCCTTTATCATACCATTACAGTCTTTCCTCAGTATTTCCTGCAAGAGAGAGTGTGTCCTCCCATCCCCAACAGGACTTAGGCCACGTCGCTGCTCAAATAATCATTTCCTGCTGGCACCATTCCCTCTGGACTGCCAACTGCCATCTGCCATCTCTGGACCCTCATTTAAAAACATCCTCGTCGCCAATTGTAGTATTTGGGGTTCTTTAAAGTATGTAGGGACCAGTCAGGAGACAGGCAGGTAAAAATGGAAGTAGGCTTTATTAGTTTCAGGGTACAGTTATGAAGAGGGAGTAGGAGCTATAAGGTATACATCTTACTTCATGCAATCTCCCATCCTGAATGCTTAACTGCCATTCATGGAATCCTGAACCCAGCAGGGTTCCATCATGTACTCCTGAAAAAGCAGGGTTCCATGCTTACCTCATACATTCTACTGCCTGTATCAGTGCACTTGATGCAGAGCAGCTACATCCCAACACAAGATACTACACTAATGTTGGTCTTTTTCCTTATTATCTATTTGTGACTTGAAAAGTACCCTTGGCTGAGTTTCCCCTGTACCCACGTTCTCCTCACCTGAGCTTTCCGAGTCAATGGTTTCTTGCAGTCCTCGACGTGCCAGGTAGTCTCTCTCCTTTTTCTGGTGCGTGGGCTTGTCACGGAGAGAAGCCACTGTGGCCGCTGGGTGAGAACAGCGGCACAGTGACCTCTTTTCCGGAACCACGCCAGAAAATACAGGGAAAAACCCGCAGAGGGGAAAAAACCCTGATAAGAGGTGCCAAGACTTGTCTGCGAATGCCAGTTGTTCCCAGATGAAAAAGAAGGAAGCGAAGGATCTCCAACAACTGAAGGGTGGCCAATAAATGTCCAAGTCCAACAATAGCAGTGGGCCTGAAGCGCAGGTGGAGAAGGCAGCAGCAGAGGAGGCTGCAGTGGAGGTCGATAATGTTCCAGAAAAGTACTGCGGAGGAGCACGGAAGGAACCCCCACGCTGACTGGACCAAAAAGAGCAAGGTGAGAGAACAGGAGAGAAAGAGAGAGAGAGAGAGAGAGAGAGAGAGAGAGAGCGAGAGAGAGAGAGAGAGCGCAAGAGAGAGAGAGAGCGCGAGAGACCACCGGAGAAAAAAGGCACAGCTAGCGCCGCCCAGGGAAGGCGGCGAAGGGAAATGGGAAACAAAGTACGGTGTTCTGAAAAGCCGGAACCCCGGAGAAAAGTATCCAAGGGGAGTAACCCCTGAGAAATTTCAAAGCGAGGTGCAGAAGAAGAGCGAAGGACCCAGAGTCGAAAAGTAAACAACAGAGGGGGGGTTGCAACGCAACGACCTGCCGGGAGGCGGGGATTTAAATACTCCCGGCAGCGTTGCGTCCCGCGCTCGGAGCTGCGGAGCGAACACAGAAAAAGGACTAAAGTAATCCTCCTCTGCGTCCTCTCAAACTCCAACGCGGAAGAAATCGCCAGTCGCGGTAATGGCCGCGACTGCGAGTGACACTATTGCTCTTGTCAAATGCTCTTACAATGTTGTTCTGCCCAAGTACCAAAAGAAGCTACCATGATGACTGTGACCCCGCTGCGCCACACAATCATCCCAATTTGGTGGAGGACACAAGATATCTTCAGTCTGAGTGCCCATGTGATATGAAATGGTAGTAGTTCTAGCTTTGGAAATGGATACAGTCATCTTGGCAGCTGCTTTCGGTACCTGGGCAGAACAGCATCATAAGAGCATTTGTCATGTGGTATTGAGGCTCAAATAGACTCCATGTCCTACAGAATAATGCTATAAGCATTATAAAAGGGGTCTCTGAGAGAGAATATGGGCCTCATTCCAACTGTCTCAGGAGGAGAGCTCAGGGGCAACGGGCTTGCCTTGGAAGCAAGACGACACAGAGCAACACAGGTTCGATCCTCGGGTCTGTGCTTAGAAACCGCTGGGTATTAAGGGCGTTATAAATAACCTATCATATCATATAATATGCCAGTCCAGAAACAGCAGTGCTGGTAAATTTACCGGCACCCTTGTTTCCAGACCGGCATATTACAACTCTGCAGGCACGTGTCATCCTACCCGGGAGGTCAGACCTGCCGGGTGGAACTGCACCCGCCTTCAGAGTTTTTACAGAAGCACAGGCACTGTTATTAACAGTGCCGGTGCTTCCGTGGTCCCCATTCCCACAGAGTCCAACAGGACTCTGTGGGAATGGGGACTTACCATTTGCCGGCGTCTGACTTCCCGGACCGCCGGGTTGTTATCCTCTAGAATTACCGGGAAGTCAGGTGCTGATAAATCATTACGGCTTCGGCGGCAACATGCTGGTAGCACTGGCAAGGTTACCGCTGAACCCGTAATGTGACCCCATGTCTCTACTATCAGGAAGGATATACACTTGCTCCTGGTAACAACTGGAATCCAATTTAAGGCAGGCTCGTCTCTTTTCCTTTTTTTGCACTGCAAGATTGGATGGAAACCACTTATTGTGTACAGTGTTTTCCCTGACAGCTTTCTTTTTAAGAGTAACCGCCTGGTTTAACATATGTAGCAAAAAGGAGCTGTATGTTATGATATGATATGGCATTTATAATGCGCCTATACACAAGTGTTCCAAGGCGCGACGAGGCAAGGGGGGGAACAGAGGGAGGACAGACAACGATCCTACTAGGCCAGGTGTCAGTCAGATCGCGCAAGTGCATGGGAAGGGAGGAAAGAAGAAGTGCGCGGGGGGGGGAAAGTGCAGTACATGGGAAAGCGGAATAAATAAGATAAATAAGACAAATAAAACAGCCAGCTAGTGGCGAGTGCAGGAAGTGCAGACATATGTGCTGGTAGGGGGACTGAAGGGATACAGAAAAACGGTCCCCAAGTGCAGGGGTTGCCAAGGAGGCAGTGCAGGTGGGCAATTGACAGGGCCTGGGCCAGAGAACAGAAAGGGTGGCCAGGTAACCAGTGCAGTTTCAGTCAGGAATTCAGCAGGGGAGGGTTGGGGAGAAAGCAGAAGCAAAGAGAAAGGTTTTGAGGTGTTTCCGGAACTAGAGATGATTCTCCTCGAGTTTCAGGGAAGCAGGAAGGCTGTTCCAGAAAGAGGCCCCTGCCGAAGAGAGTGATCTGCCACCAACTCGTTGCTTGGAGACGCAACTGACCCTGAGGGAGTAAGGCAGATCAAGATCATTATGTTGATACCAGCACAACAGGGGAATCAAGGTCTGAGGTAGAAATCACAATTTTATCAAGACATTCTTGTGTAGAGAAGGAGCTAAGTACCCCCACCTCAATCACCTTGCCCATCTTGCCTATACCTGCATACAAGAGAGTATGATGGCCATTTTAATGAAATCCCGAAAGAATCGGAGCCATTGAATGGCCAAGACGAATGGTAACATCATAGAAAGTCAAGCTGACGTACATAGAAGAGATGCAGAATGCAGAGACTAGAGAATGTGGATATTCTATAAGGCATCAAGAAAGTATTGAAGATAAGTGGCAAATGCAAGCAGATGAAGTATTATTGAGGCTAGCTTTGTAGTGAATAGATTGCGGCATGCGCCAGCATATATATATATATATATATATATATATATATATATATATATATGCAAATAAAGAATAGATGTTTCCACTACGTGTAATAACAGAGCAGAGCTAAAGAAGAAGGCCTCGTTTCCAGTGTGTCGCAGTTAGAAAACAAGTGAATTACAAAGTGAATCTCAGAAAGGCGAGGCTGGATGAGCCAAGACGCCAAGGCCGTGTCAGGCTGGGTTGAACAGACATTGGATACAAATCATGGGAAAGAACGAAGCTCCTGCTCTGGAGGCATGAACAAAACAAGGAAGACATCAGAGGTCTATTAGAAAATAGTATTTTAAATACACTAGAGGCTCGATTTTGTGGTCTTCAGTCATGTGTTAGGATGAAGTTGGATGAACATGATGGTCACACCTACGCACGAGGGCAGAGCATGCCTTCACTCCTCTGAATTCTCCACAGCAAAGAAAGTAAAGAACACTCTAAAGGATACATTCAAAGCCCTAATTGACAGCAGACCACTGAAGTGATGATGGATGAATATGCTAATTGGTGGGAAGCTATGGTCAAAGACTAGCTCACCATCACCTAAAAGCCCAATCTACGTCCTACTAGATGTAGGTGGAAAAGTATTGACGGAAGTTAGAGTGCCAACCAATGGTAGGGGACAGCATGATTAAAGGTCCTATAGTTTTTGTAGCCAATGAGACGTCATGTATTTAGTGACGTTCATAGTGACCTGTTTAGGGGAGGGATTTATTGCCTCACCTGATGTTAAGAAACCTATCACATTTCTTCACTCCTGTAGACGAGTATGGATTGTATACTAAGAGGTTTAAGAACCTATCACACTTACCACTGGGTGTTTGTAGTTTGCTATGTAGGATGACGTTAGTAATACATAGGTTGACATCACCTATGATGATTTTTGGCTATAAAAGAATGTTTTTTAAGATGCATTGAGACTTCTTACGCTGAGACGTCCGTAGATGTACTCCCTGTTTTAGATGATTGATATTAAAACATTAATCCTTTTGCCAACTACCTGAGTCGTTTCGATTATTGATGTTTGAGTAACTTCTGCATCTATCTCAAGAGTATTGCTAACTCATCTTAAAGGGCTGGAAGACCCCACTTCACTTGTGTGTCAGACGTTTGCAAGTTCTTGGAATTACGGCTGGTGACATTATTTAGTGTGCTGATCTGTTTTTTGTGCTACATCTGGGAGCCGGATATAGAAATCAATAAAGAAATGGTCTGACCAGATGCATAGGCTTGTACTGTTGATACCTATGTTCAGATTTCCCAAGACTACTTTGACATGGCCAGCAATGTGGCCCTGTCAAAGAGTGGGGGATCACTGCTAATCCCCACGGGTGCCTGGGAGAAGGCAGACCCCCTCCCCAACCCTTTTACTGGCAGTGATGGTGGCCTCCGGGTCACTGATGAGGCAGCCAAACCAGGAGATGTGGAGCAGCAGATGCCAGAGGATCCAAGGCGGCGGCAGCATCCCTTCTACGGGGTGCCGAAACAGCACAACACCAGCAAAGAAGCGTGCAGTGTGACAGTGTCAGCTGGAGCCCATGCAGAGGGGGTTATTCCACTAACCCATCAGGGATTTTTAATTAATATATAAATGGTCTATGAAGGCCTTAACCCTAACCCACCAGGGATTTCTTAGTTGAAATAAATGCCCCACAACGGCCTTACTCCCTAGCCCACCAGGGATGTATTAATACTACTATTAGTTTCCAAGGCATACAGGCCTTAGAGGAGTCCAGTGTCCCAGCAGCCTCCATGTTGCAAAAGGGGCAGGGCTTACTAGCCCTTTTAAGCCCTCCCATAACTATCACACCCCTTGGAGTCAGGTATGTGCTTGGACAGGGTAAGTAGTCAATCCTGGGAGGGTTGGGGTATTTAAGAAGGTGTGAGGGAGTGGGTAGGTGTGGGTTAGTTGAGTGAGGACAGGAGGCAGTGGAGGACATTTGAGAGACCAGTGGAGGTGAGGGCGATTGGAGTATGGAGGCTAGCATTAAGGAGGGGCTCTGTGGAGTGTTTGTGTGAGAGAGGGAGAGTGTGAGTATTAGAGGTAGAGTAGAAGTAGTGGCAGGCTGAAGTAGTGGTGATACTGGTAGTGGTAGCAAGTGGAGGTAAGTCAAGTAAGTGGTGGAAGTAGCGAGTGAAAGAGATAGGTGATAGTGGGTAGTAGAGGGCTGTGCAGGGCACCATATCCCCAGTTGTCCCTGGGGTCGGACCAGGGGCTAGCGAGAGAGATGAGCAGGGCACGATATCCCTGGAGGTCTAATGAGAGGAAGACAGTAGAAGTAGAGAGGTAGTGGTAGTAGGAGAATAGGAACAGTAGTAAAGCGGGAAAAGCAACAGTGAGTGGCAGAGCTGAATTGGCTATTGTCATTAAGTGAGATTGAAATTATAACGAGAGGAATAGAAAGAGGTGGGGAAGTAGAGTGAGAGGGAAAAGGAAACAGCAGAGGTAGAGGAAGAGTTGGAGGTACAAGTGGGAGTAAGAATAGGAGTGGAAAAGGAAGTAAGATCGGAGGGTCGAGGTGGAAAGGCAGAGTGAGATATTGAAGGGACAGTGACATGGTGGGAGGAGAACAGCTTAAGAGATAAGTATAGAGAAGGGTGGTCAGGTATGAGAGGGTATAAAAGGTCTGAGTGTGATGGTGGGTGAAAGAAGGCACCATTCCCTATTGCCTGAGTTCTAACCACAGACAGGAAAGGGAAAGTTAGGCGTTCCCTAGTGAGTCAGGCAGCCATCGCCTCAGGGCAAACAACTTAAGTGCTGAGAAAAAGAAAGTCAGATAGGTGTTACCAATCAGTTGTTTACTAACAACCCGGGAAGGGAATGTTTGGGGTTGGGAGGTGGGACCCAGGCCTGGGGAAATTCTAGAATGGAAAGGGCCAGCCCTAGTGCCAAAATTCCCATTCCATCAGACCCAGAAGACCCGGAAGGGAAAAACAGCCAATTAACTGCAATAAACACCCTTGGACTTTCAGTGTGGTTATTTGTGGTGGGCAGCCCCGTCACACTGCCAAATTTAGATTATTCTCCTTGTTGGAAGTGGGTTTGCCTGTTATGGATAAAATAGTCAATGTTGTTTATTTTTTGTTCTAAAGAGGCAGCAGCTTTGTCTACAATGTCACACTCTGAGTGGGTACATTCCCACAGAACAGCTTATCATGCCGTGTTCTTTATTTTGTATCTATAAGGAACTTGGGGATGGTCACCCTATGTTGCCTGGGGTTATCCAGACGTCGACCCCTTGCTTACTGTGCTCAGAGAGGCACAGCTCCACCTCACTGATGAGGCCCAACTAGGCCGAAACACGTGTCTGGGGTTGCTGTTGGCTCTCTTGTTCAAAGGAGGATTACCATAGCATTTCGGTGCTGGACTGCTCAAGTGGGCGGGACAAAGACTGATATGCAAATGGGAATTCCTCCTTTGTGAAAGGAACAGTGAGCTAAAACATGTGGCTGCGGACTCTGCAGGGGTACATTCTCACAGAACAGGTTATCATGCCGTGTTCTTTCCTGCAGAGGGGCACCCTGACCTCTTTTTGTCTACAATGTTCTTTGCCTAGCGGTTTAAATCTTCCAGGAACAGAGTTGCACAATTCAGTCGGTTTAATGATCTGAACAGCTGTATGATATCCTCATTAAAGTCTGGTGTGTCCTCCGGAGGATGATAAAAAAGGGCAATAGTAACACAACTACAATGTGAAGGGTTACATTTCAAAAGAAGGATTTTGCAGTTGTTGCAATAGGTATGAGATTCAAAGAGGTGGAATATCTTCTTTGCAAGAATAGCAACTCCTCCCGTGACCTTGTTCATGGTTTTTATAATAAATAATAGATCCTTAGTGAATAAGTGAATCATAGTGCCACTTGAGTCAATATGCCAAGTCTCTGTTAAACATAGGATGTCAAAATTCTGGTCTATAATGTAATCGTGGCGCTTAGGTATAAAACGAAGTTTAACCGCCCCACCCTCCGCCCCCAAGGTAACTAGAGAGACCCCCTCAAACAGATTTCTGTAGACCCCTGGAGACTGAAGTGTTTACCCATAAGTTTGAAGAGGACATTTTTGTTTTGAAACACACAAGTTTTCTTCTTCCAATTTACTGCCCATAAAGAGTCAGATTAGGTCCAACTACAGGCTGAGAGCCCTCACAGAGACCAGTCCCAGCCAAAACCATGAGTACCGTAGAGGCTCTGCTGGAACGTCTCACAACCCACCAAGTGGAAGCAGAAGAAAGGCTCCAAGAGGGTATTGCCAGGGTACTAGCAGCCGAATAAAGCCCCATCCACCCTAACAGGATCTTACAAACTAATAGGGAAGAAGAATATTTAGGGAGTTTCTTCCTACATTTTAAATGGTTGGCCCAACAGTTCCATTGGGGGATGAACTAAAAACCTGCTATCCAGCAGCTCCATTAAAAGGGGACCTACAATCGTCCTACCAGACATTCCACCCGTTGGGACTTACTTCATTCGATGAAATCAATCAGGGTTTGTTACTCGGAGTGGAACAGACTGAGGATTTTTATAGGAATACAGTTCGAGAGACCAAATTGAACGTAGTTGAGGCCCCACGGGAGTTAAGGGCCAGAATTCAAAGCACCTTATCGCTATGGCTAGCGAAGAAAACCCTCCTGAAGGTGTTGGAAGCCTTAGCCCTGGAACAGCTTACAAATAGCCTACCTCCATTCTACAGAGACCCATTTTGCAAATGAGCAAACCCACTCTGATTATTGCAACAGAAACCACTTAAAATCATGCAGACGCTAATAAACACCTTAGGCTTTTACATAAGGCGGACGATGGGAGGAAGGCCATAAAAAAAGTGGGGCCCAGAAGTTATTTTCATCCTGAAACAAAGAATGACACTAGAGAATAGATTAATGAGGGTTTACCAAAAATTACCAAATAGGAACCCGAAATTCGGGGAGGGAGGAAAGAAGACAACCTGTAATTAGAGATATGGGAAGCCCAAAACGTGAAGAACCAGAGTCCCTATAATCCCTCTAATTATCTGCTTCTCTTGTGGAGAAAAGAAACATTTCGATAGTCAGTGTCTCTCCAACAGAAAAGAAGAACCAATGGAAATAGGTTGTATGACAAGGGAAGAATGGTATGACCCATAGTACGAAGTCAATGCCAACATTAAGGCCACAAGCAATTATTTTTGTCAACCTACCCCTTTTAAAACCCGCAAGCCCATCACCGTCAACGGAGTCCGGGTATCGGCTTTGGTAGATTCAACGAGTAAGCAGACAGCCTTAAGAGCTGATCTAGTCTGGGTAGACGAGTTGAAAAGTAGCAAACCAATCAAGATCACCTGCATACAAGGGGACCAGGAAGTATATCATACAACTTCCACCGTTGTTAAGATCAGGAGTCAAGAAACCTTAATAGACTCTGCAGTCTTTCCTGAACTACCAGAAGAAACTATTATTGAAACAGACTTTCACGGTTTGCGGGGTTTATGAAAGGGATCAATAGGCCAGAAACAGTCTATTCTCCTCTGGAGACATGGGAAGAGTAAGAGTTCTCAACTACCATGCCTATCTGGAATTGGGATACCAACCTAAAAAACCCACATAAGAACCTAGATGGAGAAGCCAGCTGAATGAGGGGAAGGGTATGTGACGAATCCCAGGGTATTGTCACTGCTCCCATAGGGGGAGCCCCTTCCCATGAGGCCAGTGAGGTGAGGCTGCTACCCGATAGTCCGACTAGGGGTGCCACGCAGGTGGATCTCATGGGGAGGGAAACTCTCTATGGGACCAGTGACGACTATCTTTGGAGAACATGGTATGCACCCCCTCCATTTCAGTCCCCTCTTTCCTCTCACTCCACTAAGTCCTCTGTGGTCCCCAAACACCTGTATATTTATGTAGGATAGATGTCCCCATCCACAAAGACCATACTGGGACGAGGAAGATTGAGGGCTACCCAGATGGAGTTCATACAACCACTGACAAGAAGAAGAACATACTAAGAGGCCAAAGCCTATGCAGACTCAAAATAAGTGGTACAGTCGATTTGAGCCAGAACCAAAGATAAAACGGGAAGAAGGACTATGCACTTTGTCAGATCCTCCCTGGAGGAACTGAGAACCGGCTGAAGGCTCACCGCGGAGAACAAGAAAGGCTAACTGAGCCTCGCTGAACACATGTAGTTTTCCCCGTTACACCAAGCTGGAGAATCGGAGGCCTGGGAGAGGCTGGGAGTCAGACCACATGGTCAGACAAAGAAGCAGACGCCGAGAGGTATCAGACCTGGGAAGTCTGCGAAGAAATGCAGAGACCGCTGGTAGGCATGCAGAAACCTGTAGCAGGAAGAAGCAGCTGGAGCAAGCCGGTAATACCACAAAAGGTACTTGGGTTGCCATAGCGGGTGGTAGAGACAAAGGAGAATTAAGGAGGTGGTTGGGTAAGGCTGAAGAACCCCATCTTTCTCATACCAGTACCTGGAACAGGTCAAAAAAGAGATATATTAGCACCAGTGCCTGGCAGGTTAGTAAACCAGGCCTAAGTATGATATGCTATAAACCTGAGAGAAGTGTCTGGGACCCATACGAAGTCAGGGAAGCCCTGCAAGAGCAGCAAACCAGGGTCTAGGATCCATACAAAGTTGGGCAAGCCCCGCAAGAGCAGCACACCAGGGTCTGGGACCCATACGAAGTCAGGGAAGCACTGCAAGAACAGCACACAGGGGTCAAGGACCCGTATCAGTCTGGAGAAGCACTGAACCAAGGCATAGCTCTCAACTCACACGCTTTTGGCGGGTGTCACCCGCCTTCTAAACAGCTGACTCACCCGCCAAACCTCCTGCATGCCCATTCATTTCAATGGGCCTCTCACCCGCCAAAAATAAAATCGGGTGTTTTCACCCGCCTTTGTGACACAAATGGTTGAGAGCTATGCCAAGGGGGTGATGCACACAGCAGGTCGGGGTGGTCCTGAGACAACATAGAGAGGTCTGTGACCCACACAAAAGAGAGAGAAGAACCACAGCAAGTCAGGGAGATCCTGAGATAACATAGAGGGGTCTGGGACCCACACACGAGAGAGAGATATATGTGAAGTGAAGATAAGGGGTTGAAGACCCATTGCTAAAAGAAGGGATGGTTTCTGGAACACTAAGATCTACAGTCAAATCTGGCAGAATAGTGAACCAGACTTCATGTTACATTTGTGAACCAGAGAAAGATACTAGGGAACTGCATTTTTGTGAAGTAAGCTAGACAGTGAAAGAAAAGAGGAGAAAAGAGGAGGGAAGACAAGTCTTCATCCATGCAGTTGTTTTTTATGTATACGTTTGAAGGCGCATCCAAGGACTTTAAAGCTAAATAGGAGAACAACTCGTTGTGTTTTCTCACCAAGAACTGAACATTGAAATTGGCATCCAGAATGAGAGAAACATACTTCTGGATCAAGAAGACGCACAGTTTCTCTTTAGTTAATCTAGAGTGTAATGGACGGAAATAGGTTTGTACACAGGACGGTGGACATTTTACTGTATTGAACATCCTGACAGATTCCTTGGTCTTTTTGTTGAGGTAGGGCAACCTGTCTTAGAAGTAGGGTAAGATAGGTTTTCTTTTTCTATAAAAGTCTTTGCCAACAGGCATGCCATCACTGTGTCAGAAAGTACTTCTTCCCCCTCACATGCCCCATCAAGGCACTTTGTTGACTCCTGAGTCTCACGTCGGACACATTGTTGCTAGTATGCAGTTTTCCAACCAAAACTCTTACTGTGAGGGACACAATCTTACTAGTTCCTAATCTCCAAGTCGAACATTTGACCACAGTTGTTAAAATGGTGTGGATTAACCTTGAGCCAGCATTATATATACATTCAGAGGAATCAGAAGGTTTTCCAGGAGCTTTTCCAACAGCCAGTTGACATCACAGGGAAGTGAATTGAAACATGGTGACTAAGTCTGTGAAAGGCTTGGTCCAGCCCCAGGCCAAAGTAAGCCCAGGTAAACCTAGAGAAGGTAGTCAATCCCAACATGGGCACATTATAGAACACAAGGGCAATCACAGAGGGTCCAACCAAGGGTGAGGAAGCAAATCCCTACCGAAGGAAGATACCACAGTCAACCAGTGTGTGTTGTTGTTGGAGAAAGCAGTGGCAGGTCATTGGAGAGCATTGGAGAGTGCTACATGGAGTGTTCAGGGTTCCATGTGTTAATATCCCCGCAAAAATATTTTGATACAAAAATATCGGCATATTTTTGTGGCCATATTAACCCATGGACCCTGCGGGGGACACCCCCGCAACCCCTGCATTATTTTAAAATGTGCAGGGGACACCTCCGCAATCCCAGCTCCCAAAAAATATCCTCCCCAAAAATATCGCCTATGGCGAGTCAAACGGCCATATGTACGTACAGTGATATTTTTGGGGGATAATTTTGTAGGGATACTGTGTTCAGGTGGTGCTGGAGGCAAGAGGGGGGAAGGGACTTGAGGTGATAACATTAGGGGGTGAATGTGGTACAGAAGTGGATGAGGCCACAGCTGATAATAATAATAATAATAATAATAATAATAATAATAATAATAATAATAATAATAATAATAATAATGATTATTATTATTATTATTATTTGGCACTTATATAGCGCTACGAACCCTCAGGTATCTGAGCGCTGCTTATTATTACCCACGGTGTGTGATGCTCATGGGGAGGCATTGATAACCTTAGGAGGTGGAAGCCATACGGATGAGGATGGATGTTAACATCAAACGGTGAATCTGGCACAGAGGAGGTAATAACATCTGGAGGTGAAGGGGATGCAGAGGAGGAGTGCATGACATCAGGAGGTGAAGGCAGTATGCGGTGAAGGAAGAGAGAATTCCCAAATTAAAGAGTCTGACTGTGCATACCACCAGCAGGAACATACTTAATCTCTGTAATCAAAGTTCATTACAGCCCAAGGATAACAAGGAGCAGATGATTAAGTACATCAGAACCAGTTTCATCCTTTCTACCATGTTTAAGGCCAGACATTATTTTTGATGTAAGCCTTGTTTATCATTGCCGATCTTGGTAGTGTTTGTTATGTATTTATTCATCTTTCTTACGGATTTAATTTCAAGGGGGGAGTCTCCACCCCCTAGCATTTCCCTTTCTAGTTCCCTTACTCCTTTTCTTACCTGTTTGTTTTTTTGCTTTAATGTGAGCCATAACGAAAGGACACAGAAGGACCAGTGATGAAGGGCCACTGCTTAAAAGACTTGTCATCCATTCATCAATATGGAAACCGGTCTACTGGTTTTGTTTCTGCTGTTCCCAGTTTTCCAAACTCAAACAGAGACGATTTGCAAGCCTATTTAATTTCACCTGTTCCTGACCGGGACACCACTTCCCAAGTTTATTAACTTCTCATTTTGACATTGGGCCTCATTACGAGTTTGGTGGCATTGGGTGGTATTTGACAAGTCGATTACTGTTACCGCTGCTTGCTCCTGTTGAATTACCACAGGATTACAAGTGGTGATAATTCCACATGTTTAGAGCCCATAGGACTCCATGTGCACTTTTTGTGGATTTACTGCTGGCAGATTTACCATGCAGTAATTCTGCTGGCGGCTAATGCGCCAAACATAATTTGGATTTGTGTGGGAAAAGTGTAGGTAACGGAAATACTACCACTTTTTTACGCGCCACCAAACTTTTAATGAGGCCCGGTAAACAAGATAGATGCTATTTTATAGGGATGCAATTAACCAAAGGCATTTCATTGTGGAACTCATTGGTTTATCAGCACAAACACCTAGCTGATAACTACCTACTTGAGCATCTCCTACTCATTTGAGACATTATCTGTCAGTGGAGCATGAAGCTCCAAAATGTCTCACATGATCTTGTTTCCTCAATTGTTCTAAGTGTGTGATTGTTTGCCCATGTTTATTTATCTTCCATGACTGTACACTTAATTGAGGTTCAAAAAAGACTATGATTCATTCTTCAATATTTCATTTCTTCAAGACGTATTTAAAGATATTAAAGATACAAATCACGCGCATCAGTGTGTTAAGGCTGGTCACTGATGTGTTAAGCACATTTTACTGGTAATATTCTTCGAAGTGGTCAGATGTTACAAACCCCAAAAGGTTTTCTTCTCACCTTCTCTGACACTGGTAACCATGAATATCATTTATTTAGCTATCACTTTGCTCTCCTAAACAACACTAATATATTGGACACATTTTTACACTCGCCTCCTTTTCTGTGACACAGCAAAGGTTTGAGACCTCCCAATGAAGTGAAGAGTAGAAAACACGTAACTAGATACCAACTAGGCAGTCAGATACTGAAAGTACAAGGTTCAAAGAAAGGCTAGGCAGCCCTAGAAACAACAGGAGAAGGAAGGGGTGTGTGGCGAAGACCCGTACCATTTTGACTTCCCATTCCTCAGGGCAAAGAGTGCTGTGGCATAAAGAATATTCCCCAGGGCTTGGTAGGGCAGCACCTGACTTAATCCCCCCCATGCATTTGGACAAAATATATTCCTTGTGGCAAAAAAAGACAACCTTTTTAGGGCTTAAATATGCATCCTGAGGACACTCAAGGGACACGCATGATGGACAATCATTGCTGGGGCACAGTGAGAATGGTTTCAAATGTGTTATGATGAAACTGTTGCTTGGGTTTCAAACATCACTGTTTGTGCTGAAAATACCTTTGTTAGGAGTGTTTTTCTACACCGCCATTGGTGTGGCGTTTAGAGAGGCGGAACTATAGGGCATCTGCAGGGTTTCAACGGCATCGCCCAAACAAACTCTCACTAATAGATGTGACAGAGCCGTGTGGGCCTGATTCACAGAAGTGTTTATAATGGCGCAATCCCATTGAAACACGCTCTGTGAATCAGGCCCTATGTCTTTAACTCTTAGACAGGGTATACACTGGTATAAGGCACAGATCATTAACAAGGGAGACCAAGTTAAAGATTATATATAATATAGGGTGGTAATTGCTGCTCTGTAGTTAAGACAAAATCAATTTTCATTGACTTTTCCCAAAATTCTATTGCTAATATCTTCTGACTCACTGAACGGATTTGGCTGAATTCATACACAAATATTTTTCAGGTGTGGGCCCGATCCAACATTGAAAACAAATCATTAAATGGTTACAAAGACATTAAGAGGGGGGTGGCCAAGATGTCTGTGCGTTAGGAGGAAACCTCTCGAGCTCCAGCCATTTCAACGATGTTACACCCTATTAAAGTGCTTTCTGAGGACTGGATGACGCCCCGGTGCTCTCTAGTTTGGAGTGAAGGCCCCAAGCTTTGATCGCTCCAGACCATGACTCCATAGATCGAACAGCCGGTCAAAGATATTCCCTTGATGGAGACGTGTGGAGCGGCTCCGCTTGGGGCACTACCGGGCAAGGTTGATCAGGCTGGAGGGAGGCGTTGCAGGGGATCCAGCGTCTTTGCAGATAATGTCGATCTTGATGCCACCCTCCCCTATGCTAAGGCTCCATACAATGATGGCGTGTGGTGGCTCTGCAGATTGGAGAGACATGTCATCCTTCTGGTCAAGGCCCAGGGAGGCCATTCTGGTTAAGGTAGTAGAGCAGATTCTAAAATCCCAGTCTGAGTCCATCCAGAAGAAGCCATCTTTCTTGTGGGCAAATCAGTTCAGCCCTCCAGACATCACATGTTAGAATCAAGGTTTCTGTGCAGAGTGGGAAGACAATAAATTGCTAAAAGCTTCTTCAGATGAACGCCTGATGTAACGTTTTCAGACATATCCATGGAGGTGTAGTGATACGCAGGCGCAGGAGCATTGTAATACTTCATAGACGATGTCTGAATCTACTAGTTACCACTTCCCTACCAATCTCTGAGATGCCAATGGAGATGAGGACAAGTGGTGAAGACTCTGGACCCTGGTAGACGGCTACTTTATGTGGGTTCTATATGTTTGCAAGTTAAATCCCATTGTGCACACATATTGTTCTAACAGTTATGGAGGTGGGATAGGTTTAACGCTGCGCTTAAGCGGCTGGTGAATGGTTGAGTGTGGGAGGATGGAATAACCACGGTTGTCGCTATAAGGCCATATATAAATACTGAGAAAGCAACTGAGTAGATCAGTTCACCTATTGACGATATGAGGAACTGGAAGGACTTATCCCTTTTATATGTATTCATTAGCTTGGTCATCCTCCTTCCTAGGGGGTAACACAAGGGGTCATCAGGTGCAGATATTTCCAAATCTAGGGCGTCTGGTCTTAGTATGGTATGCGATATGGCAATATATCCAGAACATGGTATAAATTGGATGTGTTTCTCCCTTTTAATGTGCCATTATTTGTGGTTATAAAAGGGGACCTGAGGAACCGTCACCGCCTTGATCCACTTTACTTGTATCTTTAATCCCCACAGGAGGACAATCAGAAACGCCCCAAGAAATGTTTGTATTGTGGTTGTCTCGGTTAAGTTACGTAATATTGGGGCCTTCCACATTGATGGCTTAAAACTGAAAGAAAAATAAATTAAAAAAACATAATAAAACATAAAAAGCTATTTTCAGCCTACTCCTATTCATTTTCCCATTGCTTACGTTGGACATACACAATCTGCTGGACCAATTTGCACCCAATATTACCTTTTTTGGTTTGGAGCAAATCTGTCAATTTGTTTGTGAAACTTTGACTGAGGAGGGCGTATCCCAGGTTAAAAAAAGAGCCTTTCTATGTCTGCATGCTGCATCCCAGCACTGCGGCTTTTCAGAAATGAAAACCTGCACATTTTCCATTTTCTTTCTCTTTGCAAGTGATTCCCCAAGTTATCCTAAGGGAAGCTGAAAAGAAAAGGGTTCAAAATGGTATGTGTAGGAGAGCAAGACATGCCTTCATATTAGGGAGAGGGCAACGAGGGGGGAAGAGGACCATATGGGGAGTTGGAGAGTTAGAGGGGGGCTAAAGAGTCCGTTTTGAGGCATACCATTTTTGTCCTAACGCTGGAATCCTGCGGGATTCCCACAGGATTCCGGCAGGAACGTTGTAAGACACACTTGGAAAAGAAATGCGTCACGCAAAAAGCTGTGTGAAAGGGGATAACGGGAGAGAGTCAGAGAAGATGTACACTGTGTGGGGATGGGAAGTGCGGGACCCATAGAGGAGAAGGGATGCACTTCGATTTGCAGAAGGAATGGGGAAGACTTTTAAATAGTTTAGTGTGTACCCATTTTCGCCAAATTCGGAAATGGATGCATTGCAGCAGGAATGACTATGGATAATGATTACGGCGGTAATACAAGGTAGCATCAAGGGGACCACGGTATGTTTTTGCAGAAATATTTTGGGGGAATCTACCGTAAAAATGAAAGGGTGAGGAAAAATATGGCAAGGACCAATATTAAGTGGCCTATGCACTTTTAGTTATGTTTATACAACAGGGACAGTGACCATTGCCAGTGGGGATTCCATGTAAATTCCAGTTTCCAGGGTCTGGCTTTGACACTGCAGGTAATACCTGTTTCGTTCCCCTGCAGTCTTCTGACACGCATCATGTGGGGTGATGCCCCATCCTCATCCCCACTCTTCTCTTGTGCCGGGGACACCCCATGCAACCTCGATCAGCTGCACAGCTATTCCCGACAGGCCAAGGTTCAAGCGTGGCCCATGATCTTCTTGCCTAATTGTTTCAATGTAGACAGTGGATATGGTGAAAGGCTGTGGGCGAAAGGCCATGGCTGGGGGAATTTGGCTAGTTACAAGCAGGGGTATAAGGACTGCATTCATAGTGCAAATCTGCTCAGAGTTTTTCACACTATGGGCCTCATCACGAGTGGGCGGTAACGCCGGCGCTATTAGCGCCAGCGCTAATAGCCCTTCCGCCAACCCCACCGGCGCTATTAGCTCCGGATTATGGGTTTGGCGAAAGGGTTATTGCCCATTCCCCATTGGGCCCATTCGGGAATTCCTCATTCCCCATTGGGCCCAATGGGAAAAATTCACGCTATTATTTCCCGCCGGCGGTAATCGTGCCGAAAATTGGCAATTTTGCCGCGGATTTCCTCCCAGCTCAGACCTGGGGGGAAATCCGCCAAAGCCATGATCTGGCGGACCCTTAAATGCGGCGGAAATAGTGCTACCGCCGCATTTAAGGGTTGCCGCCAGACTCGTGATGAGGCCCATAAGTGTTAAGTGGAAGCACCTTTTCCTCTATGGGAAAATTAATAGGAGTAAACCCCAAAACAGCACTTTTGTTTTCAAACCCCCACTCCCACATGTTCTGTGCAACTTAGGTTGAAGCCTTGTCATTGGCGTTGCAGCCACAAATCACGAATTTGTGTCAACTCCACCTTTATAACATCTTGTTCAATGCTCAGAAATGCATGGCTGGAGGAATCTGGCTAGTTAGTAGGCAGGGGTATACAGACTGCATTCATAGTGCAAAGTTTTTGGTGCACATCAGCATTTTTCACACTATAAAGGCCTCATTCATGGAAATGTGCACAGAAATCTCGCAAGGGAAGCGTGCTGAGAACGATACTGCGCAAGCCTGCTCACCGAGCACAAAATACGCACCCTGCGTATTCATGGAATTGTTTGTGAAAAGTAACCTTATTCGCAAGTCGCGGCCAGAATGCCCCGACACGCCCACATGCAAAGTATAAACAGCCAGATCAGCTACCTGTGCGCGCGCACCTGGGTGCGAATACATGCACCCTCAAAACAGTGTGTGGGGTCCCTAGCAAGGAGGTCTCCATCTCAGGAAGCCTGCGCAGGGTCCCCCAGAGCTGTATCCGGCAGGCACCCCGACAACATTTGTATAAAAAATCATAACTCGATAATTACTCAGGAACTCTGGGTGCAAACTCCCGTAAACCGTTCTAGCACCTTGCTACACTGTTTACGTGCACCCCTAAGTAAGTTTGGAACCCCCGTTGATACACGCACTGCGAAATCCAACATGCAACTCCACCTCCGTGCTGCAAACCCTACACGCAAGTGTACTTACACTTGCCTTTGTGTGGCGGACCGTATGAAGCATGGGTGTTGCTAGGTCTCTGGAAAAGATCTGGGGCTACGCTCATTTTGGGACTGTCGGGACTAGGGGCTAGCTAGCCTTTTTGCTCGTAACCCCTGAGCTTCTATCCTCGGCTACAATCAAAAGCCCCAGGGCTTTAGCCCCTTCAGCCTCCCCACCCTCCAGCAATGCATCTAGTATGAAGGACTTGCATGGCCATTTCCCAGTCGAGAGGTTGCACGATTGAATCCATGAATATGTCTCATGCAACGCAATTATGGGCGTGCAAGGGACTGCATGTAGGCCGTCCCTCGGAACGCCCACCTTTTCGCAAGTTCTTCCCCATTTTTGGTGTTCCGCCCCCTTCCCAGCCCTCTGAGTAAGCCACACCCACGCTCTGCATGAAATCTCGTGCAAGGCCCTTGATGGCTCGCAGAGACAAGGTGAGCCTGCATGAACTGTGCACAAGTCCAAGACAAGTACTGCGCACTCGATACCATGAATTGACGTACAGGGATTTGCGTGCACAATGGTGCGCAAGTACCCTATTTTCGGCGCAATTAATTCCATGAATCGGGCCCTAAGTGTTCAGCGCAAGTCCCTTTTTCTCTATGGGAAAATTAATAGGAGTAAGCCCAAAAACAGCTCTTTTGTTTTCAAACCCCTACTTCCACATTTTCTGTGCAACTTAGGTTGAAGCCTTGTCATTGGCGTTGCAGCCCACAAATCACGAATTTCTGCCAATTCCACCTTTAGAACATCTTCTAAAAGGCCCAGAAAAAAAAACATGGCTGTGGGAATCTCGCTTGTTACTAGGCAGAGGTATAAGGACTCCATTCATAGTGCAAATCTGTTGGTGCAAATCTGCTCAGCGTTTTTCACACTGTAAGTGTTAAGTGGAAACATCTTTTTGTCTATGGGAAAATTAATAGGATTAAGCCCAAAACTCCGACATCTCCATGCTCTTGTAGCAAAGCAAGGTTGTCTAGGATGGAGACCATGACCGACTCCATGCCCATGAGAGGTCTAAAACAAGATTGAAAAGGGTGTAAGAGATCTTGAGATTCTAGAAAATAAGAAAGTTGTGGAGTAATTATTGCTTCCATAAGCTTCATATGGATCGTAAGAGATATAGGCTGATAGTTAGCTGCAAGAGCTGTGTTCAGATGAGGGTTCTTCAGAAGCTGGGTAACTAGCGTGCTATGAACAAGCTGAGATTACACCCATAGTAAAGGTTTGATGAAGAGCTGCAATGAACAGAGGAATTGCTTTTAGAGGCAAAGACTGAATGACCCGAAGGGGACAGGGGAGGCAGATATAATCTTACGAAGGGCAGCCAGGACTGCATCATCAGTAACCGGATCAAACTGGAACAGCTCAGTGATGTTATTCCTAACAGAGGATTGCATTGGCTGTGTATAGTCTGAGAAGTTCACATCACTACTAGCAATGGATTGCAGAATCTTATGAATTTCCTGTGCGATATACAAACTAACACAGTCACATTGAGCTTGGGAGCATGACGGGTCAGTTATTGGTGGAGGTAGGGCCGGGAGTTCCTAGGCCACTTTAAAAGGTTTGTGTGAGGAGCATGAGGCTGATAAAATACACTTTGCGTATAATTGGGATTTTGCTAATTTGATAGCCTCATGGTAATGAGACAAAGACTGCTTGCAAATACGCTTAGATTGAGAGTCAAAAGACTTGCCTTTTATTTAGTTCTCTTAGTACGCCATTTACGTTCTGCATGGCAACAGCCTTGCTAAAGAGCCCAAAGTGTGAAGAGAACAAAGGGGCTGAAGGTTTGCTAGTCACAGCAAGAGCAAAAGTATCAGCTGCATCTGCCAGACCATTCAGAAGAGCACTACACGGTCCTTGTTTCTCTGTAATGATGAAATTATTAGTACTTGATAAAAGATGATTTATGAGGGAGGTGGGACAGACCTTACACAAGTGACGTCGAAGTTAAGAAAGGCTTAGAGGTTGAGGAGGGACAATAGGAAGAAATATGATAAAAGTGAGAATAAAATGGTCAGCCCAGGAGACCGACTTTGGCTTAAAAGCAGCTGTTAAAGCATTATCTGAAAAAATAAAATCAAGAACATTTCCGCAATTCTGTGTTGGGAGATGATGCCGTAAAGCAAGAAACATGACAGTCACAATATCGATCAGGTACTTTGCATGGGAGTCCGCTGGGTTGTTAGGCCAAACATTAAAATCTCCCATAAGAATAGGCTTTAGAAAGGTTGAAACCAAGTCTGCAATGAGGTGTGCAAAGTCACAGACAAACTTGGCTAGTGATTGAGACGGCGAGAGATAAACCTATCAAATGTGAATGGAAACCTTGGGTGAAATTTGAAGCCGAATTTGATAACGTTCCCAAGATACATTATGTACCAGAGGAACGGGGGTGCATTTTATGGATGGATGCTAAGTTAATCAAAGCCAGACCACCCCCTGTAATAGGGGGGGTGGGTTCTGTCTTAACCAAAGATGTTATATTTAGAAGGAAGCATCTGAACAATATCTGGATTGGATGAGGGTGTAAACCAGGTTTCCGTCAGACAAAGGAAGACTTGTAATGTCCCGGTGGCACCGGGAAGTCAGGCGCCAGATTCGGTGTTATGGGTTTGGCGGCAACCTCGTAATGAGGCCTACCGTGAGTGCTGAAAAACGAAACTCAGAGGTAATACTTTGCTATATTACAAATGTATTGACTCTTTTAAATATTCTGTGTAATTTACTTTCAAACCAATTCTCAGAAATGTGCTAATTCCCTCCACCTTAGAGACCCCCAGCAATTTTGCTGGATTTTGAGGACTTGATTTTTTTAACCTGGAGAGAGTGAGACCCTTTTTCCCACTCTCACATGTATTTAGAATGTCAATTTTACCTGTGTTTCTTTTGCTTGTGGAGTCTGACAAACTCCATAGGCATCATCTTTTACATTGTGTCAGACAGCACCTTCAGTGCAGTGACACAGGGAAGTCTTCCAGATTTCCCAAAGGGTTAAAAACCTTCTCTTGGACGAACTACTGTTTCCAAGAGCAGTAAAGTGAAATTGACTTTACTTACCATTGTAACTTTCTAGACCCAGAACACCCTATCTTACAATAGAGTGCTGGAGTGGTTACCTTGTATACCCTTAGTCTAGTTTCCCATGTAACATTTTTTATGTTACCCTTTTCGCACTGAATGGCTGGTGGCACTGGTTTCGTTTGAACTACCATGGTGTGTCTTTACCACAGGCTGCATTCACAACTGCTGTAAAGCAACCACGGGCGCCATCGTTGTCAAAATGGCTCCCGGTCTTCTTTCTTCGCCATTTCTTTGTGGAAAGGTCCTTCTTGAGATTTGCTCTGAGCGCCAAATAAGATTGGGTCTCTTTGTTCATTTCTCCTTTGGTGGGATTCACGAGTAAAACCCGGCTCTGGCTCCAGAGTGTCTGGGGTAGGCAGGAAGTGAGGGAGGGGACCAAAACTCCCTGTGCTTAGTTTCCTAGGAGACCCAAATGAACTCTGTGATGATTGGCCGGCTGACTGTCCGGCAAGGACAGCCACCCTGCTGGGTGACTGCCAGCTAGGCTGGTGAATGGGAGAGAACTAAATAAAAGGCAAGTCTTTCGGCATGGAAGGAAGAGTTGACCACTGGACGAAGGAACCCAAGAAGAACTTGAAGAGGACACCTGCTGCAACTCCTGGACCATTGGTTTGCCCAGTGAAGCCCTGCTGCAGTACCGAAACGCCAAGTTCGCATCGACAGAGAAGCCCCTGCAAGGACGACTTCTCCCCTTGAGTTGGTGGGACCAATCAACTCCAAAGTAAGGCACCTGGACATCCATCTCGGAGCTGGCTGAATTTCCACAGAGTTGCTGCTGGAAACCATATAGCCAGGGAGAGAAATGCCAGATTGTGTGTGTTGCTTTTAAGCTGGCCTAGAGCTTTTGGAAGATCTTCCGGACTCCCAAGAAGCAGGACTGACTGAGCCTAAACCCCCTCAACAGAGTGCGGGACCCTAGACGCAAGGAATGTCCATCTCAACAGCCAGGAACCGTGGTGTTGCTATTTGCGGTAGACGTGAGGAGCTGAAACACTGAACAGCCACTGAAAGTGAAGCTTGCCGGTTGCGAGTTTTGACCATCCCAGTGCATTGCAGGAGTCCCCCAACGTCCTCCCTCTTGTCCCCACGACTGAGGCCCAGAAACAGCAAGATCTGCAGAGCTGCACAGGAACAGAGGTTATCAGCTGCATCTTTTTCTTCATTTGGAAGTTACTGCAAAAAGTCTGAGAGAACTTACCTCTTACTGTAGAGTGCTTGCCACTTCTGCAACTCACAAGTCTAATCAGCTTGTGGCCCTACATTTGATTCTTCTTTTCTTCAAAGCAGGGGTGTTGCTAGGTCTGGAAAAGACCCGGGGCTATGCTGATGTCGGAACTGTTGGGACTGGGGGCTAGCTAGCCTTTTGGCTGTAGCTCCTGAGATTCTATCCAGGGCTACAACCAAAAGACCAGGGGCTATAGCCCCCTTAGCCCCCCCTAGCAACGTCTCTGCTTCAAAGACTCCTAAGAACTTGTGCAAAGACTTTTCCATTTACTTACCAGAAGTGCTTCATCCTATACAAGACGTTTGCCCATTGACTTTGGCTTAGCCTATTGAATTGTATGACTCTTCTTAGAGGATCCAAAAGTATTTGCCTGCTTAAGAATATTTGTGGTCTCTTGTTGTTCTAATAATCTTTTAGCCTTTTACCAACTTTTAAAAGTATTCTAAATGCCAACAGTAAGATATTAATGTCCCCAGCACCCTAGTTATTGAAGTCACCTGTGGGTGCAGGTTGTGTCTATGGGCCATCCCAAAAGGGTCTTTACTGATTTAGAAACTAAGAGTGTACAGTATTGAAGTGTATTTGTGTGTTACTATTATATTGATCCCTTCTGAAGAAGACTTATTCTAACTGACTGATAAATAAATTAATAATTGTTTATGCAAGAAACCTTGGGTGTAAGAGTTTATTTGAATACCTGTAACTGTAAATCTCTGTATAACTCCACTACAGTTCACATTTACCCCTCTTCAGATAAGGCAGGCTGCTCACCACGCTACCAAAACAGTGTAGTACAAGCTTATACCAAAGGTGGGCTAAGCCCGCTGCAAGTGAAGGGCACTATATCAGCTGCTGTTTTTGCCACTTACTCGTGCTTTCTACAGAAGGACGCCCTGCCACTTTAAGGAGGAAGAACTCCGCCCAGCTAGGAAGTCAGTCTACAAAAGGCAAGCAAGTCCGCCCTTGCGGCGTTAAGCCCACTGCAAGTGAAGGGCACTTTATCAGCTGCTGTTTTTGCTGTTTTGCTGGATGCTGCCCCTGGCTGCCAGAAATCTAGGTCCCCAGCACACAGCTCAAGATCTCCGAAGTAAGCAACTGCGCTGCGCCTGCGATGGAAGCTTATAACTAAATAACCACACCCGCCCTGAAAATCGCACGAGCGAGGAAACTTCTCATCACACCCTCAGCCTGCCAAGAAAATTCCCAATATATTCGATCGTGCTGACACCTACTGAAAGAGGAAGTATACTACCTCCCTGCGCATCTGATACACCAGGCTCCTCTGAGAAGGCTTCAGCAAATACTACCGGAGGTTCTTGAGCAACCTGCTTATATCCCTTAGTCTGTCTTACCCAACACTTACCAACCAAAGTCAGCGCACAAACTTGAGTCTGAGCTAGCAACCAAATCTAACCACACTACAGGGAATTGTTTGCGGCTGAACCACGGTGGAGACTGCGGGCGAATTAAGCCTTTGATCCACCTGTGATCACAACGAAGAGCACCTTGGTCGGACGTATAACCGTCCAAAAGGAAACTGCGATAGAAAAGGAACACGGACTAGGAAACACCTGCGCATTAAGATTGATCAGTGACATTGATATACGAGAACGAAAACTTGTAAATACCTTGATACTCGCGTCCTACGTTATAGCGAATTTCATCCGACAGCACAGCTCGGCGGTGGGGAGGGGCCCGGCAGACAAAAGGAGGGGCGTAGGGGTTCCCCAGATCGCCGTTGATTGGATGCTACACCCAAAGAAGATAGTGAAGGAAGTAAGACTACAGTCCCGGCAATTCACTAATACCCCACGGCACTCAAAATTAATCGCCAGTAACAATAAAGGAAGAAAAATAGGATAAAACCAAAAGTAACAAGAAGTGCGAAATGACTCCACCACAGACCAGATTGCGGAAAAAGACCACGGTAACTCCCAGCACGAACACAAAAAACTCAAAGGAGCATGAAAAAAACAAAGTACCATTACTGGACACACCATTTCTATGCAACAGTGACACAGTAAAAGAAAGTGAGCAGAAAGTACAAATGCAAAGCACTAACTGAGACAATAAAGGTCCAAGCGACTTTACTTGCATTAATAGACTCTAAACAAATTTTCTCTGAAACATACATGAAGAAAATACAAGAACGTCTGGACACAGAAGCCCAACCCAGTCACATGTGGAAAACTAGACTATTCGATATCGCAAGGAGTGACAGAGCGGAAAAAACAGATCTAACGCACGCTCTGATCACGATCATGACAGCAAATAATAAGCCACTAAATGTGATCACGAAGGAACGGCCAAATTGCAAAATAGGGAATGAGATAACACCAGGTCAGACATATGATGAAGATAAAATACCTCCCAAGAACAACATAAGGGAGGTAAGAGCGCCTGGATCTCAAAGAACCACACAGCATATTCCTGAAGAAAATATAATCGACCTGAGCGAAGAAGCGTGCCCCCCGCCAAATTCTGGAAAAATTAACCTGAAAGGGCCCGAAACCTATGGAATTTTCAACAAGGGAGACAAGACGCTACCAGGTAAAGAAATCACAAAAAAAGGCGCCATTGGGAAAAACAAAAGACAAACAGGTTTGCACGCTTTCTTGAGAAATTTAAAAATCCCAGCAAAAGAGACCCAAGACAACAAGCAGAAGAAAAGTCAGCAGAAGACAAAGTCGCCACAACAGGAGAAGAATGCAGAAGAAAGTCAAAAAGCAAACCAACCCAGAGCTCAAGGTAATACGGAAGACAGAATAATTGAGGAACTGATGGAGCTGTCGATATATATGGAAGACATTAATGAGCAATCAGAGGAAGCACAAATTGCATGGGACTGCCCGAGCAGCATTCTAGAACCAATTAAACTACTGTATGACTCTACCACTATAAGCATTAGAATGTCCAGGGAATGATTACTCTCAGATCACATCAAGACATGGAATGGCCTAAACCAAGGTTGTCCTTAGCTGCTACTTTATGTCATTTATTTACAGCTGATGATCAATCCACTGAAACTGAATAGCACAACAATATTGTGCATCTTCTACGCAGATGATATTGTAATACTAGCTAAAACCCCGATAGGGCTGCAGATTGCTCTACCGAAACTTGAGCAGTACATGACAAAAAACCACCTTGAAATAAATGTACTGAAAACAAAAAATGATGCCTTTGATGAGACAAAACAAAAAGAAAGGACCAGCGACCTCATTCTATATCGGGAAGGAAAAAGTCAAATAAGTAAAGAAGGTTAAATACCTTGGGGTATGGCTAAAGCAAACCCCGACGAGAAAGAATGGTCTCAACACCTTAGAGCTGAAGCACTATCCCTAGCTCGTCCAACCAAAATGATCCATCGGAAATACAGAAAATTCTCGTTTTGACAGCTGTAATAATATTTTACAGACAAAAAGTGATAGAAATTTTAACATATGGAGCGGAGGCAATTATAAACATCGAAAAAATCAACTGGCTACAAATAGAAGGAATTTTTTGGAGGAAAGTATTAAACTTACCCACATCATTCCCTATGCCACCCATCCACGCAGAACTAGCCTTACAATCTTTGAACTCTATCGTAGATTGGCAAAAACTTGATCTATACTGGAAAATAATGAGCGACACATATGCTCCACCTATAGAAATCCTACGAAGTAGGAACAATGGAAGAAAAGAACAGCCATTGGAATTATGGCAAAGAGTTGCTGAAGCAAAAAGCGAAGCTGAAGGTATCTCTATAGACATGCTCCTCAATAGACCACATAAAGCGAAAAGGCGAATCACAGATAATGATAGGATACGGACGAATGAGAGTAAAGCCAAATCTCAACATAATATCCCATGTAAAATAGATGTCAGACCAATCAATAAATTGCCAGCGTACTTAAAGACATTTCCATCACCCAAGATCAGAGACACCGCCATGAGAATGAGGTTAAGTATATTAACAACACGTGAAATCATGGCAGCCAGAAAAGAAATCCCCGGAAGTGAAAAATACTGAAGATTTTGTAATGACAAGGAGACAACCGAAAGCCTGCATCACATTTTAATGATATGCTCCTCTCTAAGCGGGAAAAGAAATCTATCTAGAGGATAGTTCATGAATAATCAAACTACATTTTCCCCCGAAGATCGATGGGCCCTAATCATAGCTGGAAACGAGAAAAAAATTATATTTGCAGTCGTATCCTTTTGGAATAACATCATGGGGAACTGTCAAACTGGCTGAGAAAGAAGGACAAGAATCAACGAGAAGCAACAGAAACCAATGGGACTTTGGAAATGTTTTATTAAGTATGGTGTAAAGAACAAAGCGATATGTAAGACATTACAATAAGATGAAAGGTTTTATATGTAAACCGAAACAATTTAATAAAAAAAAAAAAGTTGGGTTGCCTAAACCTGTAGTCAGAGTTGTGTGTAGTGGTCCCAGAGGGTAGCGCATACAACCTTTGTCTAACAAACTCCATCCCCACATTTTCTCTGCAAATCAGATTGAAGTCTTGTCATTGGTATTGCAACCCACAAATCATAAATGTTTACCAATTGAACATGTATAATATCTTGTCTGATGCCCAGCAAACACAATTCAGATGTGTAAGTCTATAATGCTTTTCATTGACTTTTGTCATGTTCCTTTGCAAAACAATGATCATTTTGGACCTGATATGCTTTAGAGGGTGCATGTATGTACTGTGTGCACTGGGTTGCAGTCTTCTTTTACATGTCTTCATGAGCAAAATGAATATCGGTTGACTCAGCGCATATCCTATGACTGGACCCCCCAAATTCCCCGAGCCTCATTACATTGGTAGCACTCGTTGAAACTTCAGTAAACAGGGTGGCACATGTTGTAGTTAAAGAAGCCTGAGTGGCATAATGATTTCTTTCACAAGGACATGGGCCAATCTATAGCTCATGTCTAGTAGGTGTTGCAGTCACAAGGTGCCACCTCGACACCCAAGTGTCAGATTACATTATCACGCTTACATCCCCTCATGCCAGTGCTATAGTATACTTGTGAGTATTACCAGGCTTGCCCACACGCACGATTGACTATGCATTGAAACAAAGTAGATCCCGCTGGGTTCACCTTCTGATTGGTCACTGTGCGAGATCCTTTATTGTGCTTGTATCACGTAATTGTAATTGGTTATTTTTAACGCACTTAATACCCAGCGGGCCCGGGCATCGAAGCCGTGTTGCTCTGCACGATCTGGCGCATTGCCTCTGAGCTATCCCCTCGGCCCTGTACACAAGGCTCAAACGAAGTCCTCTTATTGGAGGGAATGGATTAAGGGTGTGTACAATGCCAGTGTATTCTGAGTTGACAGGTTGACACTGAGGCACTGGGCATTTGTTTAAGTAGTGTTGTGTATTTCTGGTACGTGCTTTCCCACCGTTTTCTTTAGCCTTCCGTATCGATAATTCTTTTGAGATTTTATCGGTTTCTTTGGAGATATGGGATGAGATTGGCACCGTTTCTTATACATTTGGTATGCCTGACATTTGTGATATTCCCCCTTCACAGGGGTGGCGACTTTTGGTTTTCCCAGGGGGAGCCGGGATTGGGGGAGGCGTGGCAAGAAAAGGCCCGTTCTAAGAATAGAGACTTTCATGAAAATAGCATTTCCCGTGGTGTGTTCAGTCCATGGAACATCAACGTACTCGGCGGCCCTGCCCCCTCATGAATCGCTGGATAGTGTGGGATCTGACGTTGGTCCTCAGGAATGCTCAGACACGTGAGGGTTCTGTGGTAGAGCACCCAGGGCATAGTACTTGCTCGCTGTTTGTCATTTGCAAGTAGCACTGAAAACTAACAAGTGAATTCTGGGAGTTGTAGTTCTTTCAAAATGTGCAGTGTTTAAGAAGGTAAGCATTATGTAAGGCTTCCAAGGACTCAGCTGTCAGCTGCAGTTCAGGTGCTCTGAAACGGAATAAAAAGAGATCTGACCAGGACAGAGACTGATAGGTATCGGGGCAGGGACAGTGGTACGGAGCTAGGGTCTGAGGTCCTTCCCAACTCCCCCCTCTCTGGACATGCGCACCACAGCACATATGTTTAGCTGCCACTGATGATAGTCCACCGAGGGTGGACATCTGTTGTGCCTTTGTCAGCTATGTTTAGTCTGTTTTTACAAACAAATGAGTAGTGATACTTTAAGCATCAGGTTTCTGAGCATATCTTTCTGGTGTACTTTTATTTACGATAAGCCGCTGGCAAAAAGTTCCCATGTAGAAGTTAAGTATGTTCTATTTTTCACATTACAAACTGTAGTCCTTTGGGTAGAGAGATAAATGGTTATGTTGTAATTGAAGGAATCATGAGTTTGAGGGTTGATCACAAGTTCAGACATGAGCAGGAACTCTGAGCCTGGTGCCTGTTTTATACATTACCCTTGTCTTTATTTGGTCAGGCCTACGGACTAGCCTCATTTAAGTATAATATTTTCGATTATAGACTGTGTATATTGTATTAGGCCTAGACACCACATAATGTTGGCCTATAGCGCTGACTTTTGTCTATTTAGTACCCTTGCTGTTTCTATGGTTTGAGATCTATTAATTTTAGGATTTAACCCTTTTGTGTTTGAATCCTAAGATACAGTCCTTTCAGTAGTGGAAGGAATGTTTATTAGTTTTATATATGGCTGCCCTTTTGAGTGTCAACTCATGCCTGGTATGGCTATTTCTCTGTCAAATTCCTGGTTCTCCACTTGAGTTACTTTCCAGTAATTTTCCATTCTCCTGTTGCCATGCATTTACAGCGGGCTCATCCATTGTGTGCCAGGTGACAGTTGCCCTATTTTGCACATGTATTGGAATGTCAGTGATCGACTGTTAGAGTTACTATTCCGTGAATTGGATTTTGGCTGCATTCTCCAGAGGCACTTCTCTTGTTGATTTCAAGGCAGCTCTCCAGGGACCCCTTGTTTGCTTGGCAATGGTGTCTGCTGCAGCAATTTACAGGTTCATGGGTACAAGTACCCTTTGGTTTAAAGCAGTCTCAGCTTGTGTGGTTGAGTCATTCTGCTTTCTATTCCTTTCCATAGTAGGTGGAACTCTGAGGATTCTCCACATGTACTGAAGCTATGGGTCAATTAAGTGCATTCGTTACAGCTGTAATCCACCATTATTTGGGTGGCCTTATTCTATAGCCACTTGGCAGTTATTTTTTTCTGAGCTTTTCCTCATGAAACAAGTCCTTGATATGCCGTTTCTGTCCATCGACAGGCTGCTCCGACATCCCTTCAGTTATTACGATGGCTAGTTGTCATTTGTATTGCACGGATCGACAAACATAATTCTCCATCTTCATAATTCAATTTAGGACATCTTGGAGGTCTCCTCAAAATTCAAATGTCTTGGAATCCATTTCCTTTTTTCTGTGGTTAGGCTGTCAGTCAGGAACTATTTCCCCCTTCACAACCCAGGTATTGTTAAGTATTAGTGTCTGCATTAATCTTCAGACAAGTTCCCCGGGGTGTTGTCTTCTAGGTGTACCTATTGGAAGAAGTCTTAGCTGGGAAAATGAGTACATGTATTTCCTCACATTATATTGTTTGCATGTTTGCCCTATTGCACTTTGTGAGTTGGGCTCCTGCTATGGATGGGACTCTTTCTCTTATATGCCTTTCTGTTATAGAGGATGCGGTCAAAGGCCGGTGGCTTCCCTGGAGTTCCAGGCAATGACTTTGACAACCATTGCGGGGTTGTGGTCTGCAGCCGAGGGATTTAAAGGAAGTTTTCTGCAGCTCCTCGAAGACACATGCCATAATCCTGATCAAATCCTGATTGTGGATTTATTGCTGCACGACAAGATACGGACAGGGAAGGAGAACATGTGTAGGTATGTGGGACGAAGGCTCAGGTTGGTCCACTGGCAGTGGAATACGATAATCAGCAGCGCTAAGTTAAAGGAACAAACAGGTCAAGTGAATATGGTGCCTGAGGCACTGAACGCAACATGCTCAACGTGCGATGGCCGGGAGGTGCTGTAACATTGAGGGGGCTGAGTGAGTCCTGGGTTGTATTCGAGGACTCCCAAGCCCTCTTCCCCCGAGTGCAGAAACAGCTCTAATTCCTAACATTGTGCACAATGTGCAAGCCTGCCTGACCTTAAGATGGCCACCATGGCCAACTTATATCAAGTTTAAGATCTGGGTTGGAGGGTGGAATGGGCGGATCCAGTGGCACTAACTGTGCACTCATGAGGGGGGCAGCCAGAGAGTGCAGTGTGCGTCTTTCTCCTTGAGAGTGGCACTATGTGAATCGCCTGGTTAGAGCTGGTGCACCTGGGTCTCTCTGATCTTTGGTCCTTTGGACGGATTGGCCGCACATATTCCTTCTGTGTGTTGGGTCGAACATGATTCTCTCCCTAATTAACAACTGAATTATACTCATAGCCGTCTTGTTCAGGGCCTGTGCTGGGAAACAGCTTGTACTAAGATGCTGTTTAACATGGCGGACACCAAGGGTCAGCACCCTGGACCCCAACCACCAAAAATGGCAAGTAAGATTCATGCTGAGAGAGAGAGAGACGAGTGAGTTGCTAGCAGGGGGAGAACAGCAAACCCAGATGAGCCTGCATAACAGAATTGCAGACGTTTTGACTGCCGCTCAAAACTCTTGTGTGTCCCTGAAAACAAAGGTAGGTCTGTAGGTGAGGAAGTGAACCTTCTACAGGCTGATGTACATAAAATAGATGAGAAGCAGAAGACGACAAAACCAAAGACTACCACCATCGAATCGAAAATGTCAACACTGAAGAAACAAGTCTCAACCTTACTTCAAAATACAAAAATCCCAGAAATGAGAGCAGGAGATGCAGAAGGGCGATCATGAAGAAACAACATGCGTGCGGTGGGCCTGCGCAGGGCCTGGAAGGAGGTTCTACGGAATCTTTTCTTGGGCGGTGGTTGAGGGAGTCTTTTGGATGTAAAGGTCTCTCGAATTGATTTGTGGTGGAATAGGCACATAGGGTACTGTTTCAGAAACTGACACTGGGGGCCAGGCCCAGACCAGTGGTGGCTAGAATGTTCAATGTCAGGGACCCGGATGCTATACTACTAGTTGCAGGACAATAATCAAGTAATGGTGTTTCCAGATTACACTTAACACATTCAACAACTATGTATTGTATTGTATTGTATTTGGTTATTTATATAGCGCTGTTTCCCCACTTGTGGGACCTCAATGCGCTTTTTTCGGTTGGAGCGCCCTCAGTGACCGTAGTTAATGTGATCGCTCTTTCCCCACTTGTGGGGCCTCAATGCGCTTTTTTCGGTTGGAGCACCATCAGTGACCGTAGTTAATATGCTGGAAAATTCTAAAGAGTTTAGCATAGGATATGCATGTGTACATCTTGCCGGTCTAGGACTTGGGTGGCTGGCTAGGCTCAGCTAAGCATCCCAAAAATAGAGGCCAGGCCACATCGGTGGGCGCTGTTGGTGGTTTGCGATAGATTGCTATTCTTGAGGGAGTCGATGTGTGGCCAGCTATACCGAGTTCCTTTCGGTTGGTAGTTATATGCTAGTGGCAGAGGTGTTGAGGTACGTCAGGTGTTTCAGTCTGGACGGCTATATGCGATGCGTAGAAGAAGCGTAGCCATAGCAGCATTCTACAGTGCATGGATGCATTGGCCGTGCCTGTGGCCAGTGTCCACACTGGTGGTGTGAGATGTACATACCGAAGGCTTCGAAATTGTGCAGCTGGAGCGATCCTTGTCCAGTGCAGCAGAGGAAACAGGCTTAGATTTGAGAGTCCTGTACCGTGGGAGGGGCAGGCCTAGGTTTAGAATAAATTGGGTTTTATTGTATAAAGGCAGTTATTGGTGAGCACGATTAGATTTGGGGATCCTGTATATTGGGTATCTTGTTACAGTTTGGGTAAGGGAGAGACACACCTAGATTTGAGGGTCCTGTATAGTGAGAGAGAGTCATAGGTTTCACATTGCAGTCTGTTTCACACTATAAATAGGCAGACATGGCCTAGGTTTCAGAATATGGAGGGTTTCACAGAATAATAGGCAGAAGTGGTCTAGGTTTCCCAGTGCAGTGGGTTTCAACAGTAAATATGCATAGATGGGGGACACACCTAGATTTGAGATTCCTGTATAGTGGGAGAGAGGCCTAAGTTTTACTATATGGTAGGTTTCACAATATAGTAGGGAGAGATGGAGGGTACAGCTAGATTTCACAGTATAGTAGGTGTCATAATGTAATAGACAGAGACGGGTAAGTACCTAGATTTGAGAGTCCTGTATAATGGGAGGGAGGCCTAGGTGTACAGTACAGTAGGATTCAATGGTACAATTTGGAGAGATGGAGGACACACCCAGATTTGAGATTCCTGTACAGTGGGAGAGAGGCCTAGGTTTCACAATGCAGTAGGTTTCAAATATAATAGGCAGGGATGGAGGCTTCACCTTGATATGAAAGTCCTGTATAGTGGGAGAGAGGCCTAGGTTTCACAATGCAATAGGTTTCAAATATAATAGGGAGGGATAGAGGCTTCACCTTGATATGAAAGTCCTGTATAGTGGGAGAGAGGCCTAGGTTTCACAATACAGTAGGTTTCACAATGTAATAGGCAGAGATAGAGGCTACACCTAGATTTGAGAGTCCTGTATAGTTGGAGAGAGTCCTAGGATTCACAATGCAGTAGGTTTCAAATATAATAAGCATGGATGGAGGCTACACCTAGATATGAGAGTCCTGTATAGTGGGAGAGAGGACTAGGTTTGACAGCACAGTAGGTTTCAAATATAATAAGCAGGGATAGAGGCTAGTCCTATATATGAGAGTCCTGTATAGTGGGAGAGAGGCCTAGGTTTCACAAACACGTTCCGCAGTGCGCAGCAGGAGCAGAGCTTGAAAAGGGAGCTTCCCTCTTACTTCTCTTCTGACAAGGTCCAGGGAGTGGAGTAGGCCCGATGGCCTTCTGGAATCTTCAATGAAACTTCAACGATTCTTGCCCTTGAGGGGCACTGAAATTCACTGAAAAACGGATCCCCGCTATCAAAAGAGGCTTGGGTTTTGTAAACAGTACGGGGGTTTCACATAGATTTTCACACTACACCAAATCTGGTTTCCCCACATACCCCCAGACCCCCCACACCCAGAGTCATATGCAACCCTGCAAAGAAGACCAAAGACTACTAGAGATATAACTGAGAAAACTAGAGCGCAAAGCGGCCATAGTGCAAGTATTAGAGGCTTCAGGAGATTTCGTAAGCAATGTATTTCTAGTCAAAGGGAAACAAGTTAAGATCAATTATCAACATGAGAGCCCTAAACAAATGTGTGGTGTACATCAGAGTTCAGAGTTTTGAGGAGGTGAAGCGCAGAGTTCCCTCTAAGCTGTGCGCATGTGCGCTTGCCCAGCTTCCTTTTGGGTGACACTCAGAAGAATTTTAGCAGCGCACACTGACAATTCCCACCTATTCTAAAAGATGTAATGAGGCACAAGCCACAGCAGGTACCTAATACTTGCTTTCTCTCAAAATGAAGCTAAATTATACTGACTATTCTTGATCGTCAGGTCTAGCCTATTTACATTGTCCTACTATGCAAGCGTGACCTTAAAATCCCTAAACATAGAATGTACCCACAAGAGGTTAAAAACTAATATGAAAAAGTGGCTCAAAGAACAGAACATATAACTAGGATATGCCTGTACACATTAAGCAAATGATCTTTCCTTTCCACCCATAACTCCTATATTTGACTCTAGCAAACTTATACTGTATGACTCGAACTTCGCCCCACTCCACATTCAGATATTACTAGGCAATCTTGACTCTGTCTACCCTAGCTCAACAAAAGGTTACCAGACTTAGGTGCAAGTATTGTTTTATGTTTGTTATAATATGAATGACGCTCAAGCACAAGAATTTCGGTTACTCATGGTGCCTTAGCAAAAGCATTACCCACACTATATGTAACCCAAGTGTCAATTCAAATATCAGATACTGACTAAGTAAGCAGGCTACTATGATGTGTAACCTCATCCCATGATTCCTATTGTTCGTACCTACGTCACACAAGCACTTTGAAGCGCCCCCTTGCAAGTTCCCGCATTATGAAACTCAAATATTAATTTGCCCTCTAAGGATTTTGAGTAGCCAAATGTCATGCTCAGCGTCTCTTACTTTAGCATTGCTAACATTGGCATATAAGTGGAGAGCAACATTGCAACATCATTTACTTGGCCTGCAAGAGATAATTGTTATGGACGATGCCTGCCATTATACGTATATAAAATTAGGGCAACAATATTCTGATAACTAGAATGAATTTCACAAAATCTGCAACCTTTTCATGTTTCCATGGGGAATAGACCTTAACAAATGATATGGTACCTAGCTGCTATACAAAAATGGTTTCACTGAGCACTTACAATCCTACCCAACAAATGAACGGTGGGGTTTGCTGCAAACAATCATGTATGCAATTCATAGCAATTGTGTACGCGCAGATTCATGAAATGTTCTTAAACTGCACATATCATCATCATGAGGCTTTAAATAGGATTTGCTTGCAAAGTATTGTGGGTATGCTAATATGCCAGTTAGTGTTTTATTGATACAATGCCTCACTTCTTACAGAGACCTGCCAACTAATATTGGAGACTAGCAGCGGAGCCGGGGCGGGCATAGATTGAAGGTCACAGGAGAACACTCCTTTGGGTGGAGAAGAAATCGACAACTTTCAAAAACCAAATCAGATGTTTTGGCAGTACATTACAGTGAAGGAAGCATGTTTGTTTGCTAAAGAATAGGAAACTATAGTAATAGTCTAGGAAAGTGCACCTTCCATTTCTTTCTATGCTCGGCTGCTGAGTGCTTTTCAATATAATCATGGGTTTGCATTTATTGCTTCTAGCATCCCCATGCATCTTGTTCAACTGACATCAGTACATTTCAGAAGAGGAGCCCTGGTTAAAGAAGAAGGTACTCAATATGTTGTACTTGTGAGCATTGCTGCTATGGACTTAAAAGGCAAATCCATGTGGTTTTCTTCAGAGGGGCGCCAGAAGATACCTCAGTAAGACTTGTTGATTTTTGTCTAGGCTGTGGTGAGCAATGGTGGGCAAAACTAGAAGCTATATTATGTACCCTGCAAGTTCACTTCCTATGTGAGGGTTGCAAGCAGGCCTCTGATAGGATTTTACTCTATACTTGGAATCAAAGGATTTTTCAGGAGGGAAAAAAAATCATTGCGTTTGCTAGTAGGGCTATTTCATGCTTATTAAAATATGTTCTTTCCCCTTAAAATTCCTATTATTCGAGTTTCTATCATTGTCACTGCTCTGCTGGTCACTGATTCGAAAAGATATCAGTTAACTTTGTGGGTAGAAGCGGGGGGTAGATTGCAATATGTTGCTGGTTTCCAGTTTTTGTTGGGAGTAAAATAGATAGTGTATATGGCTTTTAGCTGCAAAGCTGTTTTGAGTAAATGTTGTCACAACTCACAGAAAAACATGATGTGGATAGTAAGCAGAGGTCCATGAATTGTGATCATCATATTCTGTGGTGCAGTTATTCTGATGCAGCTATCGTCCATACACAAATTATGAGAGGCATTTCATTTCCTGGCCCTTGAATTTCTCCATTAAAGTGGCACATGAACTCCAATTGACATGTTTTCTGACATTTCTTTTATTCCATTTGCAAAAAGTGCATAATGTCTGATTTCTTTGACAGCCACATCTGTGATTAGCGATACTTGTTTTTTACTAATAAGCATGAGTTTTCATCCCAGTGGCATTAAACACTTTCAGTATTGTCTCTGAGCAGTGTTGGCAAATGAATAGCCACAACAACACCTATTGTTTATCCTAAGTATTGCAGTGGTTGGGAAGGGGAAATTGCCTTCCAAACCCTTCGGAGATGGTACCTCACTAACTACACATGCTCACAAAGTGGCTTACATCGTTATTCACTCTCGCACATGGAGAATAATGTGCGCACGAAGGCTAATCATTTCCGCACTTAGGGAAAAATAATTAGAGGGAACATTGACTGAGAGATCATGATGTACAACTATATGCGTTCATACCTTGCCAGACTCAACCAATACTGCTCTCCTTTCCTTCTGACAAACTTTTTAAAATTTCTATGCAAATATTCCTGCAAAAAGAGTGGTGGTGTCGTGGTGCAATTTTAGGACCATCTCTTGTAACGACTGTGCGCCCGACAATCCAATCTTTTCAGTCCGAATGAGCTGTGCTGCTGCCCTGGTAACCAGTTACGATTGCACACACCTATTCTGAGTCATGTACCCGTTGTTAAATATGTTGCTCCTCGTGGCTGTGACATATTGTTGGCGGTGTTTAATCCTAGCCAAAACAATTTTAGCTTGAATTATATATCAAATTGCAACAATTACATTTGTTATATGTTGATGGCATGAATATACAACGTGACAACCTACACTCCACGGAGCAAGCGATCTCTGATCAACAGAATCCATGCAAAAGCTGCGGGTGCACAGTGCACACACGTTCTCTCTCTGGAACACCCTCCTTTGTTTTAGTGATTCTAAACAAAGGCTCGTGAATATACAGATTTGAATTAATTGTTATACTCTACTCCCATCTACTGGTCATGTTAGGCATTGCAAAGATCAGTATTTGGTTGAAAATTCATTAAAGCCATTGAAGAGCGTGTAAATCTTTACATAGAACAGCCTAAAGGTGATAGCACAGCCAGATTTGAGTCCTAAAGCCATTGTATAATCAATTCCATGAAAAAAATATTACAACAAAGCATTAATTTCTAATTGAGAGGTTAGCACAATCTCTGAATTAGAAACATTGGCACTCCATGCACCCACGTCTAAATGCAGCTCAGACCACACAACCTTACTAACCTGGCAATGTAGATAGATAGGTATGTGTGCATTTCAATGGCGGGACAGGGCACACTCTTGGACAAATAAAATTGAGGCATCAGCAGCTGAGTGCACGACATTTCAGCTTTTAAAAAAGCACAAATACTGCTATCAGTGTAGGAGAAATGGTTGGATGCAGCAAAATTGCACCTGACCTAAGACTGAACGAATGTTTATTGTTCCTATGAATGTATGTCAGAGACGTGGGGTTCTCTTCAAAGACACAGAAGCGAGTGTTACGTAAAGGGAGTACTTTCTGCCTCCACGACCTTTCCCTGCAGACGTTGTCAGCCACATTAGTGATGTGCTTGGATTCCTTCCCGAGGGCGTCTAATGTCGGGTTCTCAACTGCTTGGGATACCGTTTTTTTCCTTGATGGCGTTATGTTCCCTAAACAATATAAATCAAGAGATAATTTAGGATTATTGAATACTATTACATCCATGATTGTCCACACCGGTGTCTGGTGCGCTTCTAATACGAATCACGTGTGACTCCTTTGAGAGCATCCTCGGATAAGGTTTTCCTTTCATAAACATTTCCACCAGGTGAGCTCTCACATTTTGGCTCGAGGGGTCACTTGCTGAATGTCGCAGAAAGGCATAGAAGAAGCAGTGTGTTAGGCTCATTCCTCTGGAGGTGCCATGTTGGCCTAGAGCCACATTCGCAGTTCAGCTGTCTGCTCCATTGGTCACGTGTTTCATAGATGTCCTTGCAAACCTGTTGCTCATACTTTCAGAGTGGTTCTGCATCAGCTTTGCACTTGTAAAACAGGAAGCTTCCATGCCATGCTATGGAATATCAACTATTCCTAAGAGTTTACACTGGAGAGTTGGGATCTATGAATGTACAGACGCAAGAAGAAGAAGGATTCCACTGCTCTGCACTGGGAGGCTGGGAGGCTGGGAAATAAGAGACAGCGATGTTGTTACTATGGATACACTGTAGGGGCAGGGCAGGATGTATCCTAAGAGGATTCAACCAACGATATGTGCCCCAGCACGACTTCTGTACACTCCATGGCCTCAATCCGAGTAAGGGAGTACGGAAAGCCCCCCCCCCCAAGTTCTCTCACTTTATCAATGCTTTGTATCCTCAGTCGCATGTGTATGGTCATAGATATACAAGTTACACAACATGTCAGCACTTCTGGTATAGGCATTAACTCCTGGGTCTTATATTTAAAAAAATAAAGTATTGCTCTTGCCACCGAAAAACATTTTAGTTTACCATCACACAGATGTCCTTTTGCACTCTCTCCTTCATCTGTAAAGGTGATTGTTAGGGGACTGGGGGGCAGCAAATTCACCCGTATAGTTGAACCAAGGGCGGGTCACGGGCCGTAGGAGACAAACGCGAATCAAGACACTAAATAACCAGACGTGTCATATTGCCAAAACGCCCCACAACACAAACCCACACACTGTGTTCTGCTTGCCCAATACACGCAACTCAAACGCCACGTTTTGCATCGTGCCCCCCTAACTCAAAACCCACATCTTTCAACCTGAACCCCTTCCCCATAAAAACTGTACCTAGTGTCCTGCCCCACGCCCCAGGACACCCACACCGGGTGTCCCAAGTTTTGCAGATAAGGCACAGTCAAGTATAGTTGTTTGCCCCGGATCGCAATTAAGAGCTGAAGCTTGGATTTGTGGCCAGACTTTAAACACGTGACCACATCACCTGACAGATGTATAAATCTTTTGGTAAGAAAGAAGTACAAGTGTAGCTTTGTTTTCCCCATTCTAAATGGAGGACTAAAAGTATGCCAATGCAAAGTAATGTCAGCCTACACAATCTACTTTGGATTTTCCATCTGTGCTTTCAAGGCAGAAGGAGACACAGCAACAACAAAAAATAGTGACACGGACATGGTCGCATGCCTGTAGTCATTGTGTGAAATAGACATGAAGCGTGTATGCATGTTGTGAACAATATGGCGAGTTACCCAAAAAGCAAGCCCATGGTTGTGTGCCTCTAGGAGAAGATACAGATTGCCTCTGGGTGGGAGGGGGGAGGAGGCTGATGCCATATTAGACCTGTAGGAGGGCCTTCAGATACACACGTGCCCCAATTCTCACACTTAAAGGACAACCATTCTTTCTGCATTTCCTCTGCTGCCAAACAGTTTCTAGCAGTGCTGCAGCTAAAAACAATCAGAAGTGTTAGAGAGAAGGCTGTCTTCTCCTGGGGTGAGCAAGGGTTGAGGGAATGGCGGGCCTCCGGTGGGACAGGGTGTCAGGCGGTGGGACATGGTGTGAGGCAGAAAACGCCTGTCCCCGTACAGGCAAGATCGTTTTTGTAATGCTTACTTTTGCAGCTGAGTTAGCGGGGCTCAGCCATAGTTTTAGGAGACAGGGGGGACATACAAGTGCTTTCCTTGTTTTGCCAACAGCTGTCACGATCCTGCTCGCCTGCCACCCAGCACTGCTACATGCGCCTCTTCCTTTATTTCCTTGTTTTACCGCTGATTGGCATTGGCATTGTTGCGACTGCAGGCTTGTTTGTCAGGATAATGCATAGCACCATCATAAAGCATCTTGCAATCTTGCTTCATGATGTCAGCCCTAACACACTGAATAGTGACAGGGCAATACTTTACAGGTTCACTGGAACAGTACGCAGTAGGAAGACTTTTCACAGAGGTATACGTTGAAGCCTCCCAACCCGCCCTTGTCTTGGAGGGGCGTGCCAAGGACTGAGTCAAATACCTATTTTCTTCCTGCAACTGTTCTGCGGTCATCCAGTCGGGATTAGCAGAAAACACAGAGTCTCATGCTTGGTTCGGCAGAAAAATGTGAAAAATATTTGGCACGGAGATACCCATTCTCTCTGAGGATGGTAGCTTCATTATGGGTAAAAGTCTCAAGTAACTGGGTGCTGGCAGTTTGCTTGGAAGATGTAGGGGTACACCAAGGGTTTTTGTTTTTCTTCAGAGGCATCTTGGATCGAACAAGCATTGGCCCAAGAATGAAAATGTTATTTTTGGTCAGTCAATCTGTCACAAGTCTAGACGGAGGGTACAGGGCAGAGGCTATCTCTCACTGTATGCAAGTAGATTAAGGGAGATTACGCAGACAATGCTAGAATATAACAGATCAAAGGTACATACCAAGCTGTTAGTTGAAACAGGTATTCACAGGAACTGCAGGAGCAGGATGTAAACAAAGAGACAGAGAAAAGGCAAAGTTTAGTTTAGTTTAGTTTATTATTTGTATAGCGCCGCCTGGCCCTAGGGCATCCAGGCGCTTGCGATGAATACAACAAGAATAATGAATACAACAGGAATAATGCAGCAGAAATGTACAAATCGATTACATATTTACAAATTTACAGTCTTGGTGCATGCTAGTGCGGTAGGGCTAGGCAGTTTCTTTGGATAGAAGCCAAGTTTTGGTGTTGTGTCTAAATCTGTGAAAGGACGGTTCTGATCTCAGCTCGAGTGGAAGTGAATTCCAAAGTTTGGAGGCAAGCACGGGGAAGCTGGAGCCACCTGCTTTTTGGAGCTTAAATCTTGGGATATTTAAGCAGTGTGTTTGAGCTGATCTGGTAGGGCGCGCTGGGGTGTGGTGCTTGAGGTTGTCGGATAGGTATCTGGGTGCTTGGTTAGCTAGGCATTTGTGTGTGAGTGAGATGGTTTTATATTCAATTCTTTGTGGTATGGATAGCCAATGGCAGGTGCGTCTGGCGTCCGAGATGTGTTCATGTTTGGGTATGTTCAGGGCTGCTCGCAAGGCGTTGTTTTATATGACTTGTAGTTTGTTGATATTTTTCTGACTGGTTCCCAAGTATAGCGCATTGCAGTAGTCAACTTTGGAAAGGACTAGCGCTCTGGCTAAGGTGATGCAGTTGGAGGGTGAGAGGTAAGGTCTGCTGGCATTGATAAGTTTACAAGTGTAAGCAGTGGCTGATGAGATGGAATTGATCTGTCTTGTCAGTGTGAGGGAGGAGTCGAGGTAGATTCCTAGGGTTTTGACGCTGTTAGAGACGATGATGTTATTGCCGTCTATAGTGAATGCTTGATAGAGTTTGTCGAGTTTATTAAGTCTGGGTTGGGAACCTAGGAGAAGAAGCTCGGTCTTGTCGTCATTAAGGCATAGGCCATGCTTGGCCATCCATTCTTGGATAATGGAATAAATGTTGTTGAGAGCAGTGAGGTCGGTGGAGTAGTCGCCTGTTAAAGGGATCAGTATTTGGGTGTCATCTGCGTAGTTGGTGTAGATGACACCCAAACGGTCCAGTATGTCAAAGAGGGGTTTCGTGAATACATTGTATAGAGTGGGGGAGACGCAGGAGCCCTGGGGGACACCGCAAGTGACTGGGGCTGGGATGGCAGAGGCTGTGGGTGCGAAGACTCTCATGGATCTGTTGTTAAGGAAGGAATGGATCCATGCGTTGGCGTTATCTGAAAATTTGGCTGCTGAGGATAGATGTTTGCAAAGGATGTCGTGGTTGACCAGGTCGAAGGCGGCCGATAAGTCAAGGAGGAGAAGGAGGGCTAGTTTACCATTGTCTTTAATGTTGTCCATCTGTGTCTTAAGGTCAATCAGGGCGGTCTCAGTGCCGTGTTTGGGGCGGAATCCTGATTGTCTGAGTCCTAGTAAGTTATTTTTCTCAAGGTGGTTCTGTATCTGGAGATAGGCAGCTCTGTCGAGGATTTTTAGTAGGAAGGGTACAGTCGTTATGGGTCTGTAGTTGGTGGGGGCATTAGGGTCAAGGGTGGGCTTCTTAAGTAAAGGAAGAACCCAGGAGTCCTTGAGGTTGTTGGGCACTATGTTGGAGGTGAAAGATGCGTTGATGAGGGAGGTGATGAAGGGAGCAAGTTGTTTGGCTGCATCTTTAATGATAGGGGCTGGGCAAGTGTCGCCTTGGCATTTGGACGGTTTAAGAGAGTAGACAAGACAAAGACAAGCAAGTACACTGGGCAACACGGATTGATCAGAAATAATGGTGTACTGGAATATTATAAGGGGTCTCCAGGGATTAAGGAAAGCCCTTGGGATAGGTACCAGCAGATTACTTTTAACAACAGTCATATAGCAACATCATGACTTAGGCATGCCGAAGAAACTGTTGTACTCAGTGCAAGGTTAAACTGAAAGACCATATACTGAGGCAGGTACGACTTCCACGGACTACGTGAAGGCAACAGAAGTCCTCCCTTATCTGATCTGAACAGAGACCAACTCAGGGTCACACTGTAAAATGGATTCAAGTGGAGACACCACAGTGGACCAAGATGTATACAAGTAGAAAGCAGCCTTGAAAGAAATAACCAGGTACAGGACAGGACAGGATGTCAGAAGCTAGAACAGGCAGGTTGCAAGGCAAGGGGCCCAAAGGAACAGGGCAGAAGGCAGAGGAGTGCGGTAAGGCTGCCAGGCAGGGAAGCCCAGAGGAGTAGGGCAGAAGGCAGCGGAGTGCGGCATGGCCGTCAGGCGGGAGCCCAGAGGAGCATGGCAGAAGGCAGCGGAGTGCGGCAGAGCCGTCAGGCTGGAGCCCAGAGGAGCAGGGTGTTAAGATATGCGTCCCGGCGACACTGCGTACCTGTGCTTCCAGGAGGTGTCCGTTGAGGTGCAGCCAGTCTGTTACGTTGATTGATGGCGCAGTGATGGCACGACGAAGGATGGCGCAAAGAACTAGTCCCATCTCCACCCTAACTGCACAGGGCGAAAGGGGAACCGGCTCCTGACGCCACGGATGGGCGCTTCCCTGTGTTTTAACGTGGTGCCAGAACAGTGCAAGCACTGACAGGGAAGGCCGCTTCCAGCTGAATTGAAGAACTGTTGGTAGTCGTGGCTTCTAGTGTTTCTGAAAAATGGTAGCAGTCCACAAAGGCAAGTACCCAAGCTGGAGGCAGAGGCAAACAAGGTCAGGCAAAGGGTCTCCAACTGGAACAGGGGCACAATGGCAAGGTAAGGACCCAGGACCAGAAAAGAGAGAGATGAGACCCAGAACAAGGAAAAGGCAAAGGCAAAAGGCAAGGAGCAAGGGAACTCAGGAAAGGAAGGGAAGAATCCCAGGAGAGGGAACCCAAGGAAGGTCCATGGACCTCAGGATCCAGGAACAAGGAGCCAAGGAGTACCAGTGGGTAACAAGGAGCAGAAGGACACTGGAGACAAGACGCGGGATAAACTGGAACAGGAGCATAGAGGATGGAGAACCAAGCTGCGTTGAGACACAACAAGTTCCAATTCCGCCCGCTTGATAAGGTGTCAGCGGGAGACCGAGGGCTGGAACGCAGCGCCCTCCTGCCCAATCAGCATATGGCAAGCACGCGTGAGAATGAGGCTTGACTCGCAAGCCGACGCGCGGCCTCTCCACCGCGCATGCGCGAAGGCAGCCAATCCGCGCCCGCAGTACAAACCAACAACAGCGTTGCCTCTAGCAACGGAGGACAACGCAGAGCATGGACCCCACCACCGGAAATGGGGATAAAGTCTCCAGGACCGGAATCGATGTGTGGGTCTCCATGGCCTCTGACAGGTAGGTGCCCTAGCGGGTGTACTAACACAGGGCAAAAGGCAGCGGAGTGCAGCAGAGCCGTCAGGCTGGAGCCCAGATGAGCAGGGCGGAAGGCAGCGGAGTGTGGCAGAGATGTCAGGCGGGAGCCCAGAGGAGCAGGGCGGAAGGCAGCGGAGTGCGGCAGAGCCACCAGGTGGGAGCCCAGAGGAGCAGGGCGGAAGGCAGCGGAGTGCGGCAGAGCCATCAGGTGGGAGCCCAGAGGAGCAGGGCGGAAGGCAGCGGAGTGTGGCAGAGCTGCCAGGTGGGAGCCCAGAGGAGCATGGCGGAAGGCAGCGGAGTGCGGCAGAGCCGTCAGGTGGGTGCCCAGAGAAGCAGGGCAAAAGGCAGCAGAGAGCGGCAGAGCCGCCAGGTGGGAGCCCAGAGGAGCAGAGCAAAGGCTGCAGCAGACTGGAGAGGGAGATGCAACCATCAACAGGAACAGGAATCAAAAGGCCAAAAGAGGATTTCCAGGAAAGGTCAAAAACTGGTAACAGGAGCACCAGCAAGAACTTCCAGTGGTCACAGTTGTCTGACCACTGCTTCTGTTCAAAGTGAGCTTATAAAGGCCCTCCCAGCCAGCAGGCCAGCAGGGTGGAGCTGATTGCAGACTCTGGCAGCTGTGTTCATTTAAATCCAGCCCTGGCTTCAGTAGCCTGCAGCAGTAGCAGCAGTGGTTTCCAATTAAGTGCTCTCCAGCTCTCTGCAGCCTAGCCTGCAGTAGCTTGGAACAGGTGAATGCAATCAGGCGCTCTGCAGCTCTTAGTAGCTTGCTGAAAACAAATGTATTTAGTATGCCTCCTCCAGCCCTCTGCCTTTTGACAGCATACATGTCCCAGAATGCATCTGCTGGTTTAACCCAAAAGCCAGAATGGAACATGCAATTAGATTGGTCCAAAACTGCAGCGGTAAAACAAGGAAATAAAGGAAGAGGCGCATGTAGCTGTGATGGGTGCAGGCGAGCAGGATCGTGACAGTATGCCCCCTCACAGGGCCCCTCCTAGTGCCCTAAAAGTGCCCTAAAAGAAGGCATAGTCCTTTGTGTCTTTCAAGCAGTAGAAAGAGTAAGGGTTGAAGCACTAAAGTCGAAATCAATGCGCAGGTAAAGGTTTTATACTCCTTCAGTGTAGTACTTCGATCAGAAAATGCAAAGGGGTGATTGTTCTTCACAAACCTACCAAACGACTTGCAAGGTTCCTCAGTTCGTAAGGTGGGTGTGCAGGAAAACAGAATTGTAGACTGAAGCTCTTTAGAGCATAGAGTAATAGAGGCTGGCACAGACACAGGAATTGCTTGTTTCAGGTCATTCTTTAGATGCAGCGGTTGTGAATGTGACTCAGAATGCAAAGAAAATGTTTTGCCTTCAGATTGCTGTGGCATAGCTGAACTATCTTTGGTGACTTTCAGAAGGGATAAGCGGCATTACTATTCCAATAGGTAGACTTTGGCATTGAACCGTGGATACCACACTCATGTAATTGGTTACTGGCACAGAGTGTTCAAGTACTTGGGAAGGAGATACTGCTGAGTGCAAGGCTAGCGGAGGCTTGATGAAAATCTTTTCACTGACAGGGAGTGCAGGTATCTCGTTCCACTGGTTTAAATGTTCAAGCAGCATAACACTAACAATGGTACTGATCATAATGTCTTGAAACACTAAATCCATTACTGAATCTTCCTTTTCACTGAAGGATATGCTTTTGCATTCAAAGTAATCTTTATTCACTTCTTGTGGTTTAATTTCAGTTATGGGCATTTGGATTACTTCGGGTGTTGAAGTGGACACCGGGATAAGAATCGATGCACAGTCTTGATTCAGGTCACAGGCATGAGCAAGCATTGAAACACATTCTTTGAAAAAGAGGGTTGTTGGACAGGCAATCTTTTCGGATACTGCAGTAATTGTGGGGTTGGAAACACTAGAAAAGTCAATTGCATTGCTGTCTGTGTGGAAGGCAGTGCTGGATACTGGCACTGGAACCATGGAAGGAGTTTGGGTTGAGGACAGCATTGGAGTTAGACTATGGTTAGGCTCCTGGAAAAAGTGTTGTACCGAGTCTGCTGAAGTGTCAGAAAAGATAGCAGAGATAGACTCAGCAGGAGACAGGAGAGGGCTTTCAAAGGAGTCACCCAGTGAGGTACAAGAGGACAGGTCTTCACCAAATAGATCAGGGGTGGGCAAACTTTTTGACTCACGGGCCACAATGGGTTTTAAAATTTGACAGAGGGGCCGGGCCAGGTGCATTTGGAGGGAGTGTTTGGGCCGGATATACTAAAGCATTAAATGTAGTGTGTGAAAACCTCATAGCACAGTAAGAACACTACAACCCAATTTATTAACTGTCTTTCAAATGTGAAAAATAGCCCTTATCAGTTAATAAATTTGTCTCAAGGAATATGCAAGATATGGCATTTACATACTATTTCACAGATACTGTGAGGAGGAAATGTAAATAGATTAAAATAACATACGCACTGTGATTTATCAAGATTGCGTCTGTTTTTAATAAGTTTCAATCGAAGGTGCAAAGTTAAAGAAATCAACATTTATTGAAAAATGGAATCACTTTCAACATTCAAAACATATTATTACACAACGAAATACTCAAGCTCAATAATATCTACTTGTGTTAAACTCCGCAAAATCATGGATGGATTGTCCTGACCGCGCGCTCTACAAACTCGCCACGGACGCCCTCGCCTTCACGCGCAAACAGTACACGTGTATCGTTGCCAAGCACACAGACATAGGCTGTATTAAATATCCTACCTGCAGCTGAAAATTTAAATTTAAATTAAGAGCGATGTGCGGCGTGTTAATTAAGCTACTGTACCGCTGCTGTGCGTAAATGCGCATTGCTCTTAATTAAAAGACGCACTTCCAAACTTTCCATATGCATTTTTTCATAACACAGCAGAAAAACTTACCATTTCAGTGGGAACAGTGTTGTTGGTCTCCCTTTTTTGCCAGTGCATCAAAGTCTGGAGTTAGTTTTGTTGTGGCAATTCTCAGGACAGATCTGAGGTGTTGGTCAGTTAACTTGGATCTGTGATGGGCTTTGTTGATTTTCATGACGCTAAACGTCTGCTCACACACGTAGGTCGAGCCAAACAACACCAGCATCTTCTGCGCCGTCCTCCGGAGGTTTGGAAACGCGGTCTCGTTAAGTGAAGCGTAAAAGTCATTCAGTTTAAGAGACTTGAACTTCTCCTTTGAGACGGAGTCAGCTTGAAGATCGATCAGTTCCAATTGCAGCTCCTGCGGTGCTGATTCGGGGTCTTGTGACAGGGGACAGGACACCAGTTGAAGTGACTTGTCAATTTTTTCAAAATCACAGAACCGACGGCAAAATTCTCTGTGCAGATCGTCCAGTGATTTGCAGTATTTCTTCGCATTTCGGGCGGCCTCTTTCTGCACGGCTAGTGTGGGGAAATGTGCGAAAGATTTGTTTGACATTTGCCTGGAGAATAAAACCAGCTTGGATTTGAAGGCTCTCACATTTGTGTACATGTCGTGCGCAAACTGATCTTTCCCCTGTAGCTTCACGTTCAGCTCATTCATGTGTGAAAATATGTCCACAGCAAACGCAAAGTCACAAAGCCAGTTTGTGTCGCTCAGCTCGGGGAATTCTTCGGATTTCCCCATTAAATAAAAAAATGAGCGAATCTCGTCTTTGAGCTCCCAGACTCGTTGAAACACTTTCCCCAAACTTAACCAGCGGACGCGAGAGTGGTAAAGTAGGTCCTGGTGATCCGCATTAGTTTCTTCCAGGAACGTAATGAACTGACGATGATTAAGTCCCCTTGCTCGTATGAAGTTAACAAGTTTTACAACTGGATCCATGACGTGATTAAGCTGCAATACAGACTTACACAGAGACTCCTGATGAATGATGCAGTGAAGTAAAATAACATCCTGGTCAGGGTTTTCTTCTTTCACTTTATCCTGGATTCTTTTCAGCAGCCCGATGTTTTTTCCAGTTAAATTTGGCGATCCATCCGTGGTGACATTGGCAAGTTTACTCCAAGGTAGCTTCATTCTCTCGATGACAGCAGACACCTGTTCATATAAGTCCTCCCCTCGCGTTTTCCCTTTCAGTGATTCCATGCTCAAAAGCTCCTCCGTTATCTCAAAACTGTCGTTAATCCCTCGGATAAAAATTAGGAGCTGAGCAGTGTCTTTTATGTCGTTACTTTCATCCAGTGCTAGTGAATATAACTTAAAGGACTCCGCCTTTTTGTTTAACTCGCTGACTATATCTTCGTCAATCAGTTCCACGCGGCGAGTCACTGTCCTGCGTGCTAAACTGATTTTTTCAAACTTGGCTTTGCTCTCCGGACACAAGAGACCTGCTGTCTCTACCATGCACTCTTTCAAAAACTCGCCTTCGGAGAAAGGCTTGCTAGCCTTTGCTAATTTGAATGCCAGCAAATAACTTGCCTTGGTACTTGACTCTTGAATTGCAGTTTGTCGGTGAAAAAAGTTCTATTGACTCTGTAAATTAGCTGCCAACCTCTGAGCAGTAGCCGCCCATTCTTGTGTTGACTGCTTGCTAGCATAGTTTGCATGCTTCGTGGCAAAGTGACGGCTGATATTGTACTCTTTGAAAACCGCAACAGCTTCTTGGCATATCAGACATACAGCCGTTGATCGGACTTCAGTGAAGAAGTATTTTGTTGTCCACTCCTTATTAAACACTCGGCATTCGCTGTCCACTTTCCTTCTCTTTGGTCCGCTCATTTTTACAGAAGGGCTTAATGGTGACGTGAAACGAAGTGAAAATTAAAGTGAAATAAAGAGAAATACGCGCCACTCCAACAACGGTCAATGTGTTTTGAGTGTGCCATCTATTGGGGAAACGTGGGCATTGCAGGGTAAGGGGAAAAAAAGGAGGTTTTTACTATAATTTGGACAAGTTCGGCGGGCCGGATTAAAAAGCCTAACGGGCCGTATGTGGCCCGCGGGCCGTAGTTTGCCCATGTCTGAAATAGATCGTAGTTTGGGAAAACCTGGCTGGCATCTTGACCAGAAGAAAAAGAGCACTCCAAGTTAACCTGCAACTGGTAAGCATATTCCTGCTTCAATCTTTCTATTTGCTCCAAAGTTCTTTCTTTTAACTTACGCAACTCATTAGGAACCCAAATGTCATCAATAATTAGAGAGAACATTTCTAGTTCAGGGTGACATGGGTTATCTGAAGATGAAATATATCCCTCTCTTACGTTTAGCTCATACAGTATGGCATAGTCGTCATTTAAATCCATAGATTGCCTCTTTAGAGCAAATAGCTGTTTCTGGATATTTTGCAAAGCAAAGACGTCCTCGGGGGACTTAGCTGGTCTTTCTTTAACATAATTATGGTTATTTCTTTCAACGCCGCTTTCCACTTGTAGACATCTTGGTCCACTGTGGTGTCTCCACTTGAATCCGTTTTACAGTGTGACCCTGGGTTGGTCTCCGTTCAGATCAGATAAGGGAAGACTTCTGTTGCCTTCACCTAGTCCGTGGAATTCGTACCTGCCTCAGTATATGGTCTTTCAGTTTACCCTTGCACTGAGTACAAGTCATGAGTTGCCGTATGACTGTTGTTAAAAGTAATCTGCTGGTACCTATCCCAAGGGCTTTCCTTAATCCCTGGAGACCCCTTATCATATTCCAGTACACCCTTATTTCTGATCAATCCGTGTTGCCCAGTGTACTTGCTTGTCTTTGCCTTTTCTCTGTCTCTTTGTTTACAGCCTGCTCCTGCAGTTCCCGTGAATACCTGTTTTAACTAACAGCTTGGTATGTACCTATAATCTGTTATATGCTAGCATTGTCTGCGGAATATCCCTTAATCTACTTGCATACAGTGAGAGATAGCCTCTGCCCTGTACTCTCCGCCTAGGCTTGTGACAACAGCTTTAGCAATGGTCAATAAACATAAACAACATTAGTAGCTGGAAAACACTATTATGAGTCCACAGTGTCCCAGGCTGATGACACTATGACAAAAGCTGATTTTGACTACGTGGGCATTGGCACCGGTCGGTGGTTCAAGGCAGACATTTGACAATAATATGCTGGGCTAAGCAGGACTAACGTTTGCAGATGAAAAATTCCATCAGGGAAGGTGGCAGGTAGCCTTCAAGGTCACCTCCAAGACAGCACTTTCAGAAAGGCCCAGTGAGGGAGCTTGATAAGGAGCCCATTGTCAGATCTACAAAGTGAATAGAAACACTCTGTTTGTACATTGGGGGTTGTTGGTAAGCGCTGCGTGGGGTAAGGCGTGTCATTCTCTGTGTGCTGTGATGCTTTGAAACTTTTTAGTGCATTTTGTTTGAAGTACATGTTCTGCTTTTAATACATGCTAGCTCGTAGCTTCTATCAATTTAGTGTGCACCATACTTGCATTCGCGTAGGGATTTGTTAGGTTTGCCCATAGCCTTCTGTGTGTAGTATACTGAAACTACATCTCACATCGTTCTTGTAGTTCCTGGGAGTCTTAACTGCCAATGTTGCTTCAATGCCGGCACGTCAACAAGGCGCTGCTGGTTAGTGCTGCCTTGTGCGGTCAGTGCCATATTTCGTTGATTTACTTTTTTTACGTTGATCTCTTACTCTATATCATTATTAATGATTAAATCACTCTGAGTGGGTGTAGTCAGAAATTTGTTTTTGTGGGTACCACTTTTAGCATCTTTAGGATATCGTGCTCCCAGCAGAGTTTAGTTATTACCTCTTGCTGGTTGCTCATTGATTTTTGGCTTTAGCTGTTCCATCTCCTGGGTTTCCGAAGGCTAAGATCTTAGGCCTTATTGAGTCCTTTATTTTTCTTCCTCAGGTGTGAAATAACTTTATATTGCTGTTACGTTTCTCTTTTCCCAATGGCGCAAGCAACTACGGTGTGCAAGGTAGAGACCAGCTCAATGAAAATAACTCGCTCCAAAAGTGCAGATATTTTGGAGCGCTATTTGGCGATGGGCTTTAATTTTCCTGATAGAACTGTCCAAACGCAGAAGCCACCCATAGCTGAGCTCGCACCTGTTGCTGATGTGGGGGTTTATCCTTTCCCTAAACCTCTTTTATCTGCCTGTCAAAACATGTCCAATACAGACGTAGACACTATTTCTACTGTGGGCGCGTGCTTTGTTGTCTTCGCACTGGCAAATAGCCCCAAGGAAGAAGTCATGGCTTGTTCGCCTCTTAAGATCAATACAGGGAAAGGGCAAGGGGACCCTAATGTTTTTTTTCCCAACATCTTCTCCTAATAATGTTGTGAAGGGCCCCATATCATCTTATATATAATCTTATCCTGATATCAAAATTAACAGGCAGTTAGTGGAATTAACAACACAAGCTAATGATTTTGTTGTAACAAAGGTAGATAGCACCACTCCTTCTCTTCCGACCAACCAAAGTTCTGACTTTAACCCAGGGCTGTTAGGGGAGTTTTCCAAAACTCCTACTTGGAGGTACGAATTGAGTAAGCTATCCCAGTGGTTTGTAGATCCCCAACTCTTAGTATCAGTCTGTACTACTCAGGAACCTTGGTAGAGTGGCAGAGCAGTCAGGTTTATCATAAGAAGAAGATGTAAGCTGTAGGTAGGTACATTGAACCTAGTAAGTAATGCACATCAAAGAAACGCGTACACACACATTTATATTAAAATATAGATTTAATATATTTATACAAGAATCACTTTTAAATACTTAGAACAATTACCAAAACACATAGGCATACTGTTAGATACTTTCAAAAGGCCACTGCTTAGTTGCTAGTGCTGAACAGTTACAATTGTTACAGGGTTTGACAGGTCTACTGTATTATCGGTATTAACGCGCACCCACAAAGTAATACAGTAATTGAAATAAATTAGCAAAACCATTCAAGATACTGATTTGTAGGAAAGAAAACAGTTGGCTAGTGTAGAGGCAGTTTCTTCACAGAGCAAGGCTTTCAAAGTCAAGAACGCAACACTAGCTAAAAGGCAGTTCGGTGAGGCTTAAAGTCTTGCAAAGCAGCAGAAGTCAAAAGTTCCTGTGGATACTTTCTAGTCTCTAGGATTAAAGATGCAAAGACACAACCAACATTGGAGACCCTGTTAAAGAACTCGCTAAAAGGACACAAGCAGCAGCTTGGGTAGGAGGTAAGTGGGGGTTGCCCGAGACACCTCTACGTGCACTCCAATGCGCTGGAGTGACTTTCTGGAATAAGGTAAGCAATACCTTTTCCCCACCGTACCTTTGGTTAGAAGCAAATGAGCATGGCTGGATGCTCCTCAATGTTGCAGCTCTGGACCCAATCTCTGGATTCCTTGGTCTGATGATGAAAGACAGGGCAATGGATGGGACCTCTGAGCAGCTGTCTCGAGGGAGGATCTCTGGCACGGCTTTCATCAACTTTTCTGGTCACTCTGTGGTTTTGGCACCTTTTCTGCAGCACCAACAAAGAACACGATTCACCCCATTAATCTGCTTTGTTTCCTGTAGTCCTGCACTCTGTTGAGGGGAATTGGATGAGTTGTATTGTGTCTCTGGTGTGTCCTTGAGGGCTCAGCAAATACTTGGACGAATTCGGCCTTTTCATGATGATGCACTTAAAATGGGTCGCTGGGCTCCTGGTATTCGGGTTCCGCAGCTCTGGAAAGTCACAGGACCTCAGGAGATGGCTCAAATTAAAGTTCGTCTTTGGACTGGCTGTTTCCAGGGAAGGAGTCGTCCTCTTTGGAATTCCTCTGTCACATAGAACAAGGGGTCAGGACAGCAGTGGTCTCTTCAGTGTTGCAAAGGGTGGCAGGTGTCTCTGGTCATCTTCTTCTGCACTTACTTCATTTTCCAGTGGTCGCTTCCTTTTCACTCCAGGAGCCTCACCTTATATACAGTTCCAGCACACACGCCTCTGCAATCTCTTTCAGAAATTTACAGAAAGGGGGTATGGCTGTCCAATCAGGACAGCCAGACCCCCAGTGGGAGCTGGCTCTATTCAGGCACCCAGGCAGACAAAGGAGATGTGGTGGAAAACTCCTCCCCCACTTCCTGCCTTCCCAGACACTCTGGAGCCTAGGTGGGGATACCCAAGGGTTCCCACCAAAGGGAAAACACAAAAACATACCTCCCTCTCCAATAATGGTAGAAGAAGGGCTAACAATGAACAACCATGCTAGAGATGGCAAAAAAAAGAAGTAAGCCCCCAAGTGAGTACTTCGATGCCCCTATTGTGCGCTACCGGGGCTATGGACATAGCCTGCGGTAGAAAAATCACACAATAGTTGGTAGAACACGTCCACTGCCACTAGCCATAACTAGGAGACTGTCTGTGTGACTAGACAGTCACAGCACTAGAGAGAAGGGGGATACTAAGTATCCCCTTGGCCCTTCACATACATTGGTGTGTGCCAATCTCCCAGAATATAAAGTTTTAGGAGAGATACTAAACATCTCTCTATCCTTAAGAACTATAGTTACTCTAGGATAAATAAGACAATCTCTAAGGAGGACCCAAAGGGTCCCTAGCAACACTGCCCATAAGGAGCTGTGTGCTGCAATAGTAAAATACAGATGTCTTAAAGAGGTATGGAGGAAAGTAGACTCCATAGGACAAGTGGAACACAGAGAACAGCCTTCCAAAAGACAGAGCCCATAAGAATGAATGAGTGGAAAAAGGCTCCACTTATTAAGGATTTTAGAAAAAGGCCCACAAGTCCAGCAGAAAAGTGCTGGGGGTCTCACCAGGAGAGGGGATAAAGCATAAAAATGATAAATCTGCCTAACAAGAGTTTGAATACTCCAAATGTGGTGGCCTATTCTAAGGGGGTGAAATTGAAGATTGCGCTGCTCAACACGTGCTCACTTTTGCAGCATGCTGTTCAGTTGGCTGACCTTTTGGTTGATTCTGCTATTGATTTCCTTGCCTGGTTGCACGAAACCGCTACTCATGCTCTTACTCTTGCAACACCAGATGCTTACAGCTCCCATAGGTCTGATCAAACTTCCTCTAGGGGGTGCAGGGTGGCACTTAATTACAAAGACTCGTTGAAAATTCACTCCACTGTGATAAACTCGCTTGATAACTGCAACTCATTAATAATGAAACTTAGCATAAATTTCATTACCTCTGTTAGGGTTTTGCTTATTTATTGCGCAACTTCAAAATATGAGGAGCAATTTCACATCCTCTGCAATGAAACTCTGAGACCAACCTCACATTTTTTGGTATTAGGAGATTCCAACCCATGGATGTTGAGGCACTTTCAATTATTAGTGCTCTTGAGGCTCTCGGTATGAGGCAGGAAGTGCATACTGCAACTCATCAAGAGGGTAACATCCTTGATTGGGTGTTGTCCCACAATATTGAATTTATCTATTTTGAAATTACCCCTGGCCCATGGTCTGACCACCATCTTTTTTCTTTCAACCTGATGCAGCCTGACAATACCATTGGAATAAAGCCATCATCTGAAGTCATGAAAATGTCAAGACATTTTAGGAGTGTTACTCCTCAAGTTTTGGCAGCGCTTATTACCCTCCCTCCATCGAATTTGTCTTCATCTTTATCAACGGAGGGCTTGGTCTCTCAATATCAGAAGACCATTTTGGATGATATTGACGCCCTTGCGCCAGTCAGACTAATAAACAGCAAAAGGAAGTTTAAAATAAACTTCTGGTTTAATGATGATCTGATTGTTTTGAGGAAAGTGAAAAGGGCTAAAGAACGTGCCCTGCTCTGCCTCCCTTCCTGTCTGTAAGAGGGTGGTGGCTGCTTATAAGCATGCTGTTCTTTCCACCAAGAGAACTAACTATAATAATAGAATTTCAGAGGCAAATCTAGTTCTTGTGAACTTTTTATCATTCTTTGTTAACTCTAGGGAAAGAAGAAAATATCAGAGATAGAGAAGAGTGATGCTGGTGTCAGTCCATTCAGGACAAGCTCATTAGAAAATATTTGTTCACCAACAGAACATGAAGTCCTGTCAAGCATACCTCAATCTCTCTTCCCCTCAATCTGGCACTTCTGGGTTGCATCATGAAGTCCAGTCTTCCCAATCTGCTGATACATTGATGGCCTTAGAATTGTCAGCTCCTAAAGATCAGTCCCTATTTGTGTTGCATGATGTGATGGAGGATGACATTAGTTCAATTTTGAGGGGAATAAAAATGACTTCCTGCTTAGGGGACATATGTCCAATAAACATCATCAAGAACTCTGATGTATGTATTCCATGGATCACCAGGATTATTAATTCATATTTTGATGAGTCCTCAGTTACTTTCTCCATCAAGGAAAGAAGGAACACAATGCTCCTATAAGAGGACAACCTTGATCCTGAGATAGCAGGAAATTACCACTCTATTACCAACGTCCCCTTTTGAAAATTCTTGATGAAGTTGCATACATCCAGCTTCAAGCCTTTATCAAAGATAACAACTTGATGGGGTGCGGCAGTCTGGTTTTTGAGTCGGTTATGGTACCAAGTGGCACTTTTCAACCTGAAATCAAACGTCGCTGGCATTATGAATCCGTCCATATGGCATTGTTCATGCTTCTTGACCTGTTGTTAGGAAAGATTTCTTAATTGTGGGTAATTTTCCTTCCATGTGGCAACCCCTAAACTTTTTGCTGTTGTTTTCACCATGATCTAGACTTTGCCAGAGAAGTGCAGCCTTCTGCCGCACTCCTCTGGGCTTTCGCTCCGTTCTTACGGGGAAACTGACATGCCCTTAAGACAGTCAGTACCGGGAAACGCTGTTTTCCGTAGTTTCTTTATCATGTTGCAGCTTTCGCACAACATGGCACAAGAGGGCACTGTAAGCTATGTTACTGCTCTCTTGGGTCTCTAGTCTTCGACAGGCCCTAGATACTCTCTTTGGATTGTAAGTGAACGGTGCAAGTGAATCACGGACGGGATTGGTGGCAGCGATCGTTTCTTGTGTTTTTGAGCTCCTTTTGGCGCTTTAAGTGCGTTTCTCGCGCTTAGCCCAAAATGGTGGCCTGGCTCCCGAAATGGCCAGACCACGAGGCTCTTTGTCCTGTCCGCTGACCGTCTTGCCCCCTTCACCTCCCCCAGGTCGAGCCGACCCGGAGCCTTCTTTATTTGGGCATGTACTTTCCCGCGAAACACAGATGCTTTTGCGGGCTTCTACAGGCCTGTGTGTGCCTCCAGGATGGGGGCTGGGATGTCTGGTCCCAATACACATCCTGGGCGCCAGAGAGTCTAGGGTGGTGTGAATGCTTGGGACCCCCGTGGTCTGTGATGAGGTCCACAGATGGTGTGAGTGTTTTATGAGCGGATCTCCCATTGGGTCCCCTCCGTTTTGGCACGAAGGGAACCGTGGATAAGAGGCGGCTGGAAACGCCACTACCATGTCGATCTCCTGAGTTCTCATGAACAAAGGAATACAGGAGCCAAGTATCCTGCAACCACGAGGCTGAACCGAGGAATCGCTGGTGACCCGCTGAAGGACTGCTCCTCTGCACTGCTGTAGCTCTGTGAAACTCTTTCTACCTCAGATCGAACGAGAAGGCCTGTACTGGTACTTCGACCCATTGGAATAGTGGGAACAACTATTCTCGGCATCTTCACCATCTCCTGCAAGTAAGCCTTCGGAAGCGTCCCTGGGCCATCCAGTGGACTGACCACCCTACACAGGAGTCTTGCTCTGTTACCGCCGTCAGGTTGTGGTGTATTCCGAGTCCCGACACTCTCACCCGCTTCATACACTTGGCGTTCCCAGGTCTGAAGTGAGAGTGTGCACTGGGCTGAAATACACCCGGCCGCATCGTTGCCCTGCTGAGGTAACAATCTGTGCGGGTTCACTTCGTTTGGGACATCTTTAACTCACCTTCTGCTGCCGCGGAATCTACACGACGCCGAGAGTCCCCTGCTCCTATCTGAACCTGCCAGCACTGAAACTGACGCGGAGAAGCCTGGGTCTGCTTGCATCGGGGACCGGTGAGTAGCATCGCTAGGAACTGGTCGCCCTCCTGCAAGAGCCCATAGCTTTTCCCCTCTGTGTCTAACAGCACGCCTGTCCGTACTCGCGCTCTGCTTCTGCCCCCAGTGCAGGCTGCACTTGAGTCGCGGAGCCCTGTTCATCTTCATTTGTTCACTGAACTAAACTGCCTGATTCCCTCGAAGAGACTCCCCTTTTTTCTCGTTGGCACAAGCGTGTGCAGGTACTTTTGAGCACAAGGCTCCACTCTTCGTAGGGCTTGGACTTCCTTTTAGTTAGGTGCCTCTGAAGGCGGACTGGGTCTAATTATTATTCGCACTGCCTGTTTTCCTCCCCATCTAGGTGGTCTACACATTTCGTGCGTCTAACTCGTTAGACTCGTTTGTATTTGTATATATATTGTATTGGTTTGGTATGTGTTGGTCTACTGGAGTTTTATGGTGATTTCTCGCTATGGTCAATGTTACAAAGGCCTTGTAATAAATGTGTCTATATTTTTATTATAACACCTGTTTGGAGTAATTTGTAAGTGTCCTTGCTTTGTGTGCTCATTGCGGGCTTTCAGTCACCCTCATCCCTCTTGAGACCTAGTCTTGACCGCCGCGATCGCTACCCTGATTGGTCTGGCTTGTCCAGAGGTTACCCTGTTCCAAGAAACTAGGCTGGCCTTCTGAACCTCTGCGCCTCCAGGACAGAGTTCAGGAATTCGTCTTAACACCTGTCAGTAGCAGTTGACTTAGTGGACCATTCTCTGCTTATCAGGAGATTGATAGAATTGTGCAGATGTTCTAAATCTGCTACAGACTGATTGCAATCTTTTCTGGGACCTCGTAGTGCCAGGGTAGCAGTTGGAGACTTTCAAGCATCTCCATCTAATTTACCTGTGGTGTCCTCCAAGGCTCCTGCCTTTCCCACATGCTGTTTAATATTTATACTAGACCACTCTTTGACTTGTTGGACAGCATGGGGGTCTGCTACACAAACTATGCAGATGATACACAGGTGCTTATAAAATTGTCGGGTGACCATGTTTGTGACAATATTGCTGTTAATAGCATCTATGCTCCCATTCAATTGTGGATGCCCCAGAATTCTCGTACTCTTAATGATGGAAAAACAGAGCTATTAATCCTAGGTTCAGCTCCTAAATTGAAAAAAAATGGAGCCGTGCTATAGCCATTTTACTATTGCTGGGTGCTCTATTGAAGTATCTCCCTATGTGAAGACCCTTGGAGTTTATTTTGATTCAAAGCTGTTGTTTGACAAACCTCCATTTCTAACATTAACAAATTGCAGGTCATCCAGAATGGAGAAGGTAGGTCAGTTCAAGTCTTAAAAAACAACAGCATGTGACTGCAGCCAGGAGGGACCTCCATTGGTTGCAGGCAAAATACAGGATCCATCATAAAGTATGTGTACTTACTTACAAATGACTTCATGGACAGGCACCCAGGGTCGGATTGACCCATCGGCCGATCCGACATCATGGCGAGGAGACCTGGGGACCGGGTTCCTGAAGCCCATGTCTGAGCCGGTCTATGGCCCAGGCGTGGGCTTCACACTTCAGGAATCGGTACTCAGGGCCTCTGCCTCACCGGACAGACACAGGTTGCAAAGGATCTGTAAGTAAGTAACTTACAGATCCTTTGCAATTGCCGGCCCGCTGCCGCCGGCCCGCCGCAGATGCAGAGAAAGGTAACACCGAAGTGTTAGCTTTCTTTGATACATGCGGTGGGCCTGCGGCCAACTGCCGTGGCCGCAAGACCATGGCGCCAGCAGCAGTCTGTGTACAAAACACTGGGTTTTGTACACAGACTCTGCGCTCCGCGACCACTGCGGTGCCCCCAGTGCCCGCCACAAGTTGCAGCAGTGAGCTGCGTGGTGGGCAAGGATCCAAGGCTTCCCAGCTGGGCCCCACTATATCTGACCTGATTGAGCGCTGGTTGATCTTTCAGCCTAGGGACCCTGGATCCAGGAGCCAAGGGTCTGGCCTCGGTCCTTCCCATGTGCAGAGAGTCTGCCTGGGCTGGGGGCCTCAGCTGCTGTTCCTGGGCCTGCTTCTTTCCGGGGCGCACGTGTAGGCTACCAGCCAGGAGAAGGTAAGACCCTCAACATTGCCCTCCACCTTCCAAAGAGGTGAGGAGACCGGAGCAGGAAAATTGTGTGTGTGTTTGTTTATTTTTATTTTTGTAAGGAACTGACGCTTGGGTGAGTGCTAGTGTGTCTTGAGCTGAATTTACAGGCAGCTTCTTTGCATAGTTTTGCCAAACCAACTTGGTCAAATCTGGTGCTTTGGCTCATGGCTATGGGCCAGAGGTGTCTGTCACATGTTAGGGACTGCCATAAAGAATAAGCGTGCATTCCCAACTATTATCATTTTCATTTCAACTTTAAATTATCCATTCGTGTTAATTGTAAACGTTTGTTAATCAATAGAAGCCCTTAACTTCACAAACCAGTAAGAACTCGCTGTTTACCTGTGCTACTCAAATCACTCTATTCGTTTATAGTTTGCAGTAATTGAACATCCGCCAGCGGGACGTGTCAGTCTAAGGCAGGTCTCACTCTCAGCAGAGAGGCCAAGTGCTAACCCATTTAAACTGTGAATGCATGCACACCCAGGCAGATATAAATGTTGCAGCCTTTCTGTAAACCACTCGTTTGCAGTCAGAGTTCACAACGCCACAACTAATACAAATTAAAGTCCCCAGCGATGACCGAACATGGTCGACATTAACTCCTTCAACAAAGTACGATGAGGTCAGTATGGTCGGCAAACATTAACCGAGTCTTACATTTGTAGACACTAAACAAACAACTAGTACAATGCTGCCGGGACACTAGATACTGCCCTGCATTACCGACAAGCGCACAGACCCCGCAATCATGCATTATTAACTACAGGTACGGACTGGTCAGCGAATATTAACAGAGTCTTACAATGGGAGACACCAAACAAACAACTAATACAATACTTTTGCCAAACCAACTTGGAGCAGCACTGGGGTAGAGAGTCAGCCTTCAGCTGATGCCTGCCTTCATATGCCAGTGAAGGAAGCTTGGGGCTTGGGGGCTGGGTGGTGGGTGGGGGGGTTGGGGCCACTGGTATATTCCTAGCTGCTGTAAATCACTGCAGAGTGTGGGAAGCTTCAAGTCACCTCAGAACCACTGGGACGAGTGAGCGCAGGTATGAGGTGCTCTGGCACTACTGTGGCAGGTGAGGGAGGGGGCACTAGTGTGGGGATTTGTGGGTCACTTCTGTGTTAGTGTTAAGAGGTTGGCAATGTCAACAGTTTGGGCTTTTGTGTAGGCATGGCCAAGGCACTTGCCAGGCGCGGTCGTAGCGGTACTAACTGCCGGTAGCAGGTGCAAAATGGTACGAGCGAGTACCTGGGCATATAATAGCAGTGCCTGAGAAATGCCACTTGTGCACAGGTCAGGGCTGTTGGCTTTGCCAGTGTTTGTTTTTAAATGGACTTCAGAGCAGGTCACACAGAATGCCTATGGGCCCAGTGACTCTGGGATGACCTGGATAAGAATTTTTTATTGCACCAGCAAAGGTTTGCAACTCCAATTGAGCTATTGGCTCTCAGATGACGTCTTTGAGGAACGCGCTGGCGGGGCCACTTCAGGTGCAAGGTTTGTTGATGGGGCCTGGATGGAGGCTCAGGGAGCTGTGGGCCCTGTCACAGAACTGTATGCAAAGCTATGTTATTTTATGAGTTGTTTTGTAATGTAACAGACACATGAACCCTCCATAAGTAGCATTGTCTGTAAAGTCGTGGATTGACGGGATTCATGGATGATGGTTAGAGGGACATTTTTTTTGGGGCGTGGGGTGGGCCACTTTTTTGGGGCGAGGGGTGGGCCACTTTTATTTGGGTGTCCGGGCCTATTTCTTGTCCCAGCCCGACCCTGCTGGCACCTAACTATCTCTCAGAACATCTCAGGGCTGCTCCTGTTAGGAGGACGTTATGGTCCAATGAACAGCACCTTTTATCATTCCCACCACACAAATTGAAGAAATATGGTCAGATTAGCTTTGACTTCCTAGCCCCACATACGGAAAGAGCTTCCTCTTGCGTTTAGATTCAGGCAGGATAGCTCAGGGTCAACAGTGCTGCCTTGAAAGCAAGAAGACATGGAGCAATACAGTTTCAATCCCTGGTCCAGTGCTCTGAGTATTAAGTGCGTTATAAATAACCTATCATATCATATCCCTTGCTTATCTCCTTTTGGAAAGGCAGTAAAAACTCTCCTCTTCAACAGAGGAGTTGACTAGTTTCTTTCTCCTCATATTCAGCAATTCTGTGTTTTGTCTGATTGTCTTAATTGTGCGCCCTGAGGCCTTCAGGTTTGTGGAGCGGTATAAATGGTAAAGTTGCTGCTTTTAGCTTAGAAGGGAAAATGGTGCAGGTTAGTATTGCATTTTGAAATAAAAAACAGACTCTGGGCCTCATTACACGGTAGGCAGTAAGGGATTTTTCGGCACCGGTAAGGGCACCGGTGCCGGTAATCCCTTACCGCCCTACTACAAGGTCCCTTGGAAGGGACCCGCTAAGGGACTTCAGAGCTAATAACGGCACCGCAAATAGTAGTACTGTTAATAGCTCCTTCCCCATTCCCATTGAGCCCTATGGGAATGGGGGAGCACTATGGGGGCTCAATGGGAATGGGGAATGGTTCCCGGAATGGGGACTTACCGGGTCCTCCAAGGGCGGAATGACCCGGTAAGTCCCTATTCCGGGAACACGGACCCGGAAAGCGGTAAGGGGGTAGTCATGGCGCTGATAGCGCCATGGCTACTGCCTACCGTGTAATGAGGCTCTCTGTCTCTTCGAACACTTTCCAAATATGTTGTATTCAGAGACGTTTTTATGGGAGGGCAAAAGGGGCACTTGCCCTGGGCCCCCACCGTGGAGGGGGCCCCACAAGGCTACCTGATCTAAAGAAGTAAGATTCCATTGTTCACCAGACTTAAATAGCACATGTCAGGATATTTCATGGCATGTTGCTGAGGCTCTAAACCTACTGCCTGTCTGTTTTGACAAATACATTGTGCTCTGATCAATTCATCATGTAATGCTTTCTGTGTTCACTGCGGCATGCATAGTTTGTGTATTCCTTATGGCACAACTCCTGTCGCATTCTTTCCTTCCTGTGGGAATTATGTTGATCATGTGCAATAGCCAAAGTTCTAATGCACATTGATAAATTGAGTGCCACAATAGTTCTGAAGTTAGCTCAGTGTGTTAAGCACTCATTGAAGAGATATGTGCTCATATGCAAGATTAGAATAGCACATTCCAATGATGCTGGCTGAGCATTTCCTATGTCTGAAGTTTATAAATCTGCCTGCATATGTACTTGGTTTTGCAGCACAACAGGTGCCATTATCAGAAATGTATCTGCACAAGATAGGGGTTGCTATAAAAACTAACATGTGTTCCGTATAGTGAAAGTCTAGAAATGTGTTCAGATGGGGTGTTGTAAAACCTAGGCAATCGCCTCCAACGATGAGCATAAACTGTTAGTCCAAAAGCTGAATAAGTATCCAAATTCAAGACTGTGGAACCAAAGCGTTCATGCTTATATCCTGGTTTTGCCAGCAGAGGATACCGTGATCCTGATCAAATCATCTAATATCTCTTACAACACTGTGCTGTCTTTTGTGAAGTTTGCCTTCTCGCATCCTGGTGGCATCGTTTAGCTCATTACTTGATCTTTCTTCACATGGAGGCCATTTGAGTGGAAGGGGTGGTAGACAGAAGAGAGCGGACCAGATGTTGCAGGCCTCGGGGAAGCATATTTTAAGGTCTGCTCGTTTAACACAAAAAAAGGTTAGCTGTTTTTGTAAAATACAAAGGTTTTTCTGCACGTTTATAAATGACAATTTCACAAGCCAATGTTTTGGAAATATTTAAAGCTTTAAAATACAAAAGACAAACCCAGATGAAATCTGTTAAATCACATTTATTGGCATGCTGGTACTTATATACTTCCCTTGATGATGGAGAGAATGCAGCTAGAATCATCCCCATTTTGCATAACACCCTTCTATGCTATTCTGTTTTTAAAAATGGTCATGTTTGGTAATGTGCTGTGTGTACTTTCCGAGTACATTTTATGAAATGAGATTGTTTTAGTTCATGGTAAGAACTGGAAAAGAAAGTGTTCAAATGCAGAAATTACAGAGTTGGCACACATCCCAGATTCACCTGTTACCCAATGTGTGATCCTGGGCATCTCGTTTAATCTTGTATTGCCTAACCTCTCAAAATTGCCAGTCCATGAACCTTTCAAAATTGTCAGACCTTCAGAGTGATTTCCTTCTCAGGGTATGATCTTCAAAAAAGCTTCACTTTCGGTTTCACTGGCTACAGTGTTACTTCCATTATAATAGTGAGCATTGATATATCGCACACCTCAGACACTTGTTCCTGTGATTTCTAATGGCAACACTATTTGAAAACCATGTCCCACTTCTAATCTCAGTCCGTCTGGATACAGACACCTTCCTGGTAGTGTCTAATCTGCATCCACTACCCATGCTAAGCTATGGTATGCATAGCAATTGGTCTCCTCTATCCAAGCTTGAGTACTTTTGCATTCTGTGAGGCAGCTCATGTGAGTTCTCCGTCTATTCTGGGTTACATGTAAATTTTACTTCTGGTCCTGCATTAATACTGCAGGCTGCATACCACTAGAACAGAAGTAACCTCTCCGTAGATTGCTAATGTTGGCCTTCAAATGCTACTTGTTTATCATTCCGAGTAGAGCAAGAATGAAGAGGGTAAGGCGACTTGCTTATTTTGAATGCTGCAAGGCAGCATGTCAACATATGGGTTGTGATCACAACGGAGGGTTAAGGAGTTTGGTGGAGGGGGGCCCCAAATATGTCCGTGCCCAGGGCCCCAAAAGTGCTAAAGATGGCCCTGGTTGTATTGACTTTGTTTTCCCTAAGAGTCTAGTGCTGCGTCCTGGACCTGCCAGCACCCTTGAAAGGCATTTACAGTCTTGCTCACTACTTTGAACCCCGTGGCACCTCATCTGACAGCTAGAAGACCACCCCAAATCTCTATCAGGCTAATCGGGGAGAGGCTGACAGTAATTGGTGTTTACACCAGGAACCGTAGTTCCTGCATTTTAGCAAGAACAGATGCAGACTGGGATGGGAAGAAGGGATCCGTTTTTTAAATCTGTAATCTATAAAAGTCATATCAGGTCATGCCTGGAATAGAAATGCACATGTGCATGGAACAGAAACATAAAGCGGGAAAAACATGACACTGTTAAGAATGTGTTCGGCTAGTCAGTTAGATGGATGCAGTCAGTCAATCGGGATATTTGCAATCAGTCATTGTAAATCATGCAATGTTTACCAGTCAGTTAGTTCGGGGTATAGTTATCTCCTGTTAACTAGAAGCAGGAGGGCTGCTCCAGTGGTTGTTAAAATTGTTCGCCAGAATTGTTTCAAAGAGTGTGCATGAGGTTGTCTTAGTCTGGGACTACCTTGGCTTTCAGCTGCAATGACACCAGGCAGGAGGTATGGACAGCAAGGGGGGGTGGGCTGGTGAACACCAGGACCAGGCAGCTTTCTTTTCTGCTCCTTTCCCACATGCAGAGCTTTCATGAGTGAAGTTTTCATCTCCTATCTCAGGGCCACTTAGCAGAGTTTCCCTTTTCCCTACATATTCCACATCTTTCCTACTCAGGGCTGCAGAAAAGAGGAGTTTACCCTTGTGTGAGAATGTGGACGGAGCAGTCAGGGAATGAGCTCTTTGACAACAGTCTTACATTTTGGCACGTAAATTAGCATCCGCGTTAGCAGAGCTATCCATATGAATGGCGACAGGCCAGTGTAAAAACGTCCCTACACCCACAAAAGACACCCCAGCACATCACACATATGTGCAGTGCAATAGCAGGGCATGCAAATATTTACAAGAATGGAATGTGTTAAAGGGGGGGAAACAGCATAATCAAGTCCCACTAGAAGGCACATTCAACAGTGTTGCATATTTCTTTCTTTTTTTTTATTTCGTATATATTGGTTTATCAAAACCATTATACGTAAATGTACAAAACATATAGTAGACATTTAATTACAATTCAAAACCCTTCCAGTTTCATATGCAATATCACATACTTCATAATTAAGTTCATATATCAGAATAAAACATCAAAGTGAAACATCCAAAAAGTAAAATCCCAAACTACTGTAAATCAAACGTTCGTACAAGTGCTAATGCAAGATTCAATAAATTCAATTTCATAATCAATTAAAAAGAGGCTAACTCCCTCCTAGTAGAGTGTTGCATATTTGAAAAAAGCTCTCATATCTAAAAAGGGTTCAATCTGTCCATAACTATGGAGTGATTATTCTGATTAGTATGCATGCATCTGAAATGAGAGGATTAAACAAATCAAATAAAAAACTGGAAAGCCAAAATAGAAATTTGAGATCAAGGCTACATTAATTGAAGATGCAAATTCTGGCCGACATCCACTCCACTTTATCCTCAAGTAATGAAAGATATACAGGAGGAGGAAACGCTGGAGGATTTAATAGATTTCTTTAGCAATGTCTGATCTGTCCAATAGCAGTCTGCTCTGTCCAACCGCACAGCACACTGTCTCCATGCAACCTGCCCAAGCCCAAACACCTTCTACTGCACGTCCACCAGATATCCAGTTATCCATCAGCCCGTCCTCCAGTATGCAGCGTTACATATACCAGTCCCCAGTACAAACGTATTCACTGGTGCAGCTGTCAGCAGCAAGCCCGCTAGTTTATAATACAAACATAGTTATTGGGGAGGTGACCAACCTGAGGTTCAACACCATTCCCGCTAGCTCTCCATTTCCCTTTGTACTTTCCATCACCCGGAGAGTTACAAACTGCTGAAGGACACAACCGATAGTTCAAGCATCCTTGAGGCAACCTCCGGAAAACATGGAGAAAGGGACTAACTTAGTTATGGTACACTCACCTTGAACACAAGGGAAACTCAGATAACTACCAAAGCACGTTCCATATACTAGGCAAGAACCTTAAAGATTTGCAGAGGAACTAGAAACAATTATCTAGTGTTGCAATCCCTCAAGTGTTGATATGAACCAACGTATGCATGTGTTATTACCAGCTATATTTAGATGATGGCTCACTCAACAAAGCAGCTGGCCAACAACTGATCTTGGATAAACTCTGACTTGACCCTTGCATGAGACACTTTATCAGCAACTATTTTCAATGTTTGCCTCAGAAACAGACTAACGAAAGATATATAACTGCAAGCAGAACACAGGGGAGTACCCAGCAAACTATATGGCCAGGCATAAGTTCTATTTACACAATGTTCAGGTATAATGAAGCCAGCAGACACTACTCAAGAGGTTGTGGCAAATGTTTTCTTTCCAGAGGATATTGCCAAAACTGCAGCAGCAGCTACAAATTATGTGCATAGGACAACACACTAGGCCTCATTACGAGTTGCCCGGTAAAACCGGGTTCATTACCGGCATGCCGGAATGAGCGGGTCCGTGCTCGTATGAACCCGCTAATAGCGGGTGATTACGAGTGCGCGAGCACGCGCGTCCCCCCATGCCAGTAGTGGCAATACCGCCATGCCGCTAAAGGGTCTCAAACTCCCCTATACCGGCATTGCGGGACCCGCCCATAGCGGTGCTGCCTCATACCAACCCCTAAATACCGGCATGGTAATACCGGCATGGTAATATCGTGGTCGCAAAAAAACGGACCCGGAAATTACGTCATCGCGCAGGAACGGGAAATGGGCCGGCGGCCATCTTCAAAAACACAATCCATTGCCATCCTCCATAACCACCAGTCGATACTCGGAAAGCACAGTGGAAATCCATAGAGGATGTCAAAGGCTACCAGGAAGACCACCCCCCGGCTGCGTAAACAGTGTTACTCAGACGCAGAGCTCACCATATTAGCGGACACTCTAGCTGCACATGCAGACACAATACAATCCCACGCCAAGAAGCGGGAGGTGCAGCAACAAAAGAGGCAAATCTGGCAGGAGGTAGCCCGCAAGGTATCAGCCATAGGTCCCACCCCGCGCAGTGTGAGGGACTGCAGGAAGCAGTGGGATGACCTCCGGTTGAGGGTACGCAATATCATGGCCACCAATCGGAGGGAGGCCATGGCCACAGGCGGGGATGCCCACCCCCTTGCCAAATTGATGCCCTGGGAGGAGACAGCCAGCAGATTCATCAGTCCTGAGTCCATCGAGGGATTATGCGAGATGGAGACGGGTGCAGCATCAACCGCGGAAGGAGGTGAGTGACCCTGCAGATACCTGTAGGGGAGACTATGAAGTAGCACAAGTGAAGTGGTAGAGAGTCTAGGCAAGCCAATGTATGTCCCAACACCCACATGACCATACCCAAATACAGATGGCGGGCCAAACGCTGCCACACTGAAATGCATGCTGAGTGCCCAACCCTTAACCAACACACAGCCAACACACCTGGAGCTTGCCCATGTGATACTTCACACAAACCCAAAATCAACACATGCCACCTGCCATGCAGTGAATGCTTACATGCCCCCTCTGGATACCCTGCATGACACACCTGTAAGACATGAAAGCATGATCAAATGAATAATGAACAGCACCGCCACTGCCATGTCACACCATCACTGATGCCCTGTATCTCTTCTACCCTCCCCCCCCCAGGCACTGATGAGGAAGAAGCAACCCAGGAGACAACTGTGAGGGCATCAACCTCACACCGTAAGAAGAGAGCAACCACCACCACCACCTCCGCTGGAGACAAGCAGGCCACACCCACACCTGTCCAAGGGGAGTCCCTGGATGCACCCGCCTCCACTGGGGAAGAACTTGATGCCAGTGTGGAGCCTGAGGGAGACACCGAGGTGACATGCCCGGCCACCCCGAACCCCTTGCCCACCCCCTCGTCCCAACACCTGCAGTCACCCACCTGCAGTGAAGTTGATCCCTGCCTCCGTGACTGTGACCTACCCACCTCTGAGGAGTCCAGTCCCGAAAATGCCATCCACGTGACTGCACAACCCTCCACTCCAGCCCCCTCCAGAACCCTGGAGACATGATTGTCGATGGTGGAGGCCCAACAGGAGGCCATGTTAGACCTACTCCGCCAGTACATAGCGGATGGGGAGGAAACCAGGCGGGGTATTGCCACAGCAATTGCAGGGACCACAGCGGCCATCGAAGCAAACACAGCCGCTGTCAATGCATCGGCTCGCTAATGAGGGACTGCCTGGGGGCGGTGACACAGGTGCTGACCTCAATGCTGCTTCATATGCAGCGGCCACGGCTTGCAGGAGGTGTGGAACCTGCCAGCGAATCAGCTACTACCTCCACACCAGCTTCATCTGTCCCCACCAGCCCAGTGCGCCACACATGTAGGAGTGCAAGGCACACTGAAATGCCGCCTCTGGACAGGAAGAAGTCCCGGAAGTAGTGTGGAGGGACAATGGTAGTGGGACACAAGGTTGGGGGCGAAGGGGTGCATCTTGTGGAGTCTATTGGGGTTGTTGGTGTTTGTTGGGGGGGTCAGGGAGTTTGTTGGGGGGTCAGGGAGTTTGTTGGGGGGGTCAGGGAGTTTGTTGGGGGAGTCTGGGAGGGGGGAGTGGGCACATTTTTTCTGTTGTAAATAATACACACGTTGTGATAAGAAAAATCCATGGCTGGACATTGTTATTTTTGTGTGAATCCATTTAATGTGGTACGGTGTTCAGTGCCCAACTCCCAACATTCCCTGTGTGCATGTCCACATTGGCCCAGTGTCTGACTGACACAAGTCTTTCATAGTCCCTGTGTTTCAGAAGTATTTGTGAATTAGTGCTTGGTGTACAGCATGGCCATCCCGTGCATCACGTACTGGCAGGGGGGCTACTTCACCTCCGTCTCCATCCTCATCATCCTCACCCGGCCCATGCATGTCAATGTCAGGTGGCAGTGGTACATTTCTCCGGACGCACATGTTGTGCAGCATGACACAGGCCATGGTGATCTTTGCCACCTTCTCAGGCCTATATAGGAGTGCCACCCCCGACCCGCTGAGGCAGCGGAACCGCCCCTTCCACAGGCCAAAGGTCTGCTCAATCACCCCACTTGCATTGTGTTGTGCCCTATGGTCGCCTAGACCCCACCTGCATTGTGTTGTGCCCTATGGTCGCCTAGACCTCATTCGCATTGTGTTGTGCCCTACCTATAACGCCTATGCCCCCTTCACGCCACTCCCCTGTACATTACCTTAGCCCCAGCATGCTACTCTGCCTGACTGCGATCATGTTCCCTTTCTGTGTCATGCAAAGTAACATACCCTGCACTGGCAACAGTTACCTAGCCTATAATAATGGTTTAGTCAGACCCGCCCTCCCAAGACACCACCCGATCACCTGCCCTACACCATTCCTGCCCACCACACCAGCCTTCCCCCCGGATACCAAGTCCGCCCTTCCCACCCATAGACATGCACACGTTCCGCATGTCGCAGCTAACACACACCTAGCTGTCTATAAGCAGAACCCCATCAACACGAGAGCATCTTGCCCTACCATTGACTACAACACCCCTACATTAGCTAACCCAACCAACTCCCGTAACACTACCCTCATCCCCTCCGATCGGAATTCTAGACTTGGCGCTAGAACCCACTACAGACCTAGCAAAGGCCCTACCAAATCACTCAATAAGATCAACCCTCACACTGTAACACCCATCAACACTATCCATCCCAGTCTTAAAGGAGCTCTCCTAAATGTCAGATCATTAGTCGCCCATGCCTCAGAAGTCGCTGACATCATTCTAACAAACAACCTGGACTTCCTTGCGGTAACCGAAACATGGCTGCACGATGCTGCAGGTCCATCTCTTACCCTAGCCATACCTGATAACTACACCATCCTTAGAGCAGATAGACCGAACGCTCGAGGTGGCGGCGTAGCTATCATCTTTAAGTCCACGCTTGACATCAGACTATCCTCTGCTCCCCCACTCAAATCCTGTGAACACATTACAGTCAAATTTCAAACCTCCCCTAAAAGTACTATTACGCTGCACTTAATTTACCGACCCCCGGGCCCTCCTGGCTCATTTGAGGAAGACATCACTTCACTAGTTGCTGAAAGTTCCAAACCATCAGCACAATTGATTATACTCGGAGACTTTAACCTTGGGTTTAACAACCCCCTAGACACCCCAGCCACTGCCCTGGCCATGGCATTAGAGGAGCATGGCCTCCAACAACTTTGCTCCAAACCTACCCACTCGAAAGGCAGAATCCTTGACTGGATAACTACCCTTAACTGCAACATTACTACGAAAGATCCCACACAACTTATCTGGACTGACCACCACCTCCTTCCGTTTGACATTCTTACCAGCAACTCAGCACATAAAAGGCCTATCATGGCACCTGCCTGCCCTACTAGGAAAAAGAGCAATATCACAGCGGAAGCCCTAATACCTCTGGTGATCCCTACTTTAAACGCACTACCCGCCACAATGGACTTGAACCAACTGGTCAACGCCTACAATGAGTCCATGGCCAAAGCCATTGACATCATTGCCCCACTGAAACTGCGCAAAGGAATACCCAAAGCGCACCTGAACACATGGTTCACCCCGGAGCTCAAAACCCTGCGTCAACAAAAAAACAAACTTGAAGCACTCTGGAAATCAGTGCCTTCTATAAATAACAGAACCAATCTCACCAACATCTCCACCCTCTACAAAAATGAGATTATACGGGCCAAGAAAGAATCTCTCAATACTAGGATCTCCCAGGCAAGCTCCAGTACTAAGGAGCTCTTTAACATACTAAAGGAATTAGAAAACCCCATTACCCCCACTGACTCTTGCACTAAGGATAAACCCTGGTGCACAGGGATCCAGAATGCCCTAGCTAACAAAATCTCAGGGCTCCAAACTAAAATCAACAACAAACGACAACAACTCACTCTCGATCCCACCTCCTTCCCCACGCCCCCTCCACCTACTGCCACTAATTCAGGCTTCACCTTCAAAAAGGTATCCATATTGGAGGTTCAGAAAATTATAGCATCCCTTAAACCATCGAATTGCAAGGGGGACAGCTGCCCCGCACAGATCATAAAAGATGCAGCTAGGGATCTCTCCCCATTTATCACCAAATTAATAAACCTGTCCTTCGCCAGCAACATGGTCCCCAGCAATCTGAAACAGTCCTGGGTCCTACCGCTACTAAAAAAAACTACTCTCAACCCTGACATCCCCACGAATTACAGACCCATTACTACCGTCCCATTCCTACTAAAAATCTTGGATAGAGTGGCTTATTTACAAATCCAGGACTACCTTGAGGCCAATCACCTACTAGGAACTCGCCAATCTGGCTTTAGACCACAACACGGGACAGAAACGGCCCTTGTTGATCTCAAATGCCAGATAGACGAACTCAAAGACAAAAACAAGGCTGCCATCCTTCTACTCCTTGACCTCTCCGCTGCCTTTGACCTGGTCGACCATAAAATCCTGTGCAACCATTTATCTCTGGCAGCACACTTCTCCCACTCTGCAGTCACATGGATCCAATCTTTCCTGGACAACAGAACCATGCGGGTCTTCTCCCCCCTAGCAGCGGCTGACCCCATCCCCATCACCTGCGGTGTCCCACAAGGATCCTGTGTCTCACCTACCCTTTACAATATTTTCACCAAGCCCTTATTCGACAAGCTGGACAATCTGGGTGTCACCTATACTAACTACGCAGATGACACCCAGATACTCCTCACCTTATCAGGCAACTACAACAAGGACGCCAAATGGATCAATGAAGTCTTTTCCATCATTCAGGCATGGATGGCCACACATGGCCTATGCCTGAATGATGACAAGACTGAATTGCTTCTTGTCGGCTCACCGAACACTATCAGTAAACTCTGTCCCGGCTACACTAGCTTCACTATTGACGGTAACAACATACCCATTGCCAAGAGCGTAAAAACCCTCGGTTTCTACCTAGACACGAACATCAACCTAGCTAAACAAATCAACATGACCGCCTCAGCCACTGCCTACACCGGTAAACTTATCAGGGCCTGCAGACCACTGATCTCCCCTAGCAACTGTCTCATCCTAGCCAGAGCACTCATTCAATCTAAACTGGATTACTGTAATAGCCTCTATGTAGGTGCCAACAAAACAGTAATCAATAAATTGCAAGTTTTACAAAATAACGCACTCCGTGCCGCCCTCAATATTCCTAGAAGGGAACACATCTCCGCCACCAGAACTACCTGCAAATGGTTGTCCATCCAACAGAAAATTGATTTGAAAACCATATGCCTTACTTACAAAGCCCTCAATCATCTTGCCCCACCCTACCTCTCGAACAAATTTACACTAAGACAGAACACTAGAACCACCAGATCGTCCAACTCATTACAACTAACAGTTCCCAAATACTCCCTCAAAAGAGCTGGAGGATCCAGCTTCCCAACCTTGGCATCACAACTCTGGAATTCCATCCCACTGGATATTAAATCCACACCTACTTTCCAACCTTTCAGAACCAAGGTCATTTCCTGGTTAACCAACAAATAACTGTCCTACCACATATATATGCACTCCGAATGTCCAATTTTATGTATATTGTTTGAATACTATTATCTATGCCCTATCAATACTGTACTATTGTCTTTTACCTGTAACCTGATGTTCAAAGCGCATATATACCCCCGGGTCAAGAGCGCTATATAAATAAATAAACAAACAAACAAACAAACAAACAGGTGTGCACACGATTGTACTCCTCCTCATGGCTGTTCTGTGGGTTACGCACAGGGGTGAGTAGCCATGGCCTCAAGGGATATCCTCCATCACCTGCAAACAGATTCAAATAGGTGTGTGTCACTCTGAACTGCCACATTCAGGGAACACAGTCATGGCGGCAGCTCTTTGGTGTGGCCATGCACATGTCCCTGTAAGCATGAAAAAATGTTATCTAGGTGCAATCTATACTTTCATGAGGTGTGGTAGTCTGGATGGCGTTCAATAGATGATGCAGGGTGTAATCATGCACGCTGAGGCAGATATGCTGTGGTAGTGCAACAATGTTTTGACTCCAATTCATGCTGTTCATTATTTACTATGCATGGACACACTGCCCACATTGCCACACTTGCCATCCTGTTCATTCATGCATTGCTTGCCATCACCATGGTGGCCTGGTTGTGCCTCTTACTTGTTCTCATCGATATGAATTATTTGTGATATGTGGCCCAGTAAAGTGTCATGTACCATTTGACTGGTTCAGGTCAGGAGTGTTTGGCTCTGCATGCATTCTCCAATCACTGGCTATTCCCACCCAGGTTCAGTATTCCCCCCCTTCCCACCCAGGTGCACTATCCCCCCCTTTCCCACCCAGGTGCACTATTCCCCCCCTTTCCTACCCGGGTGCAGTTGGCCCTCCCCCTTCTGCATCCGCACACAACAGTACCACACAGCATGGCCATGGCACCGTTGTGCAACTCACCGAGCAGCCTGGCACGTGGTCCAGCATGTCGCTCCATGTGACGGGGTAGCGTGGAGTTGCGCAGTACCATGGCATCATGTGTGGATCCAGGAAATCGGGCGCAGCAATGTGTGATGATCTTGCTGGAGTCACATACCATTTGCACATTGATGGAGTGGTATTGCTTGCGATTGCGGTACACCGCCTCTATGGCATGGGGGACTACCAATTCCACATGGGTGCAGTCGATGGCACCAACACAATTGGGCATGCCTGCCAGTGCATGGAAGCCTACTTTGGTTTCGGGTATCTCCTGGGCAGTCCGTGGTAGAGATATATGGTTGCTTGTGTGCTTCAGGAGGGCATCCAGCACTTGGTTCAGCATGCGTGAGAATAGTGGTTGTGAAATGCCATGCAGCTGGCCCACTGTGTGTTGGTAGGTGCCTGTGGCCAGGAAGTGTAGCACAGACACCACCTTTAGTAGTGGGGGGATGGCAGTGCGTATTTCTATGTGGCTGGCAATGTCGTTCTGTATCACGGTCCAACCGGTACAGGGTGTGGATCTGCTCAGGGGTTAGGTTGAATGGGCTGGGTCTGGTGCGAGGGATTGGTGGCTGCCTACGAGGCACTGGTGGCTGTGCTGGTGGTAATTGCTGGGCCTGTCTCACCCTCCTTCTCCTCCTGCGTCTCCTCTGTGCAGCCTGTTCTTGATGCTGGAGTTGTTGCTGTTCTTGCTGTAGTTGTAGCAGTATAGGCATGTCCTCCAGTGCCATGATTGCAACCGCTAGTGGTAGCATTTTGGTGCAGGAAGGGGTGTGGTGTGTAGGTGTGCTCCTTTTGTACTGGGCCACTCTACATTGCCTACACCTGTGGGGGGGGGTTGTGGTGTGTGGGTGTGCTCAGTTTATACTGGCACTGCCTCCATTGACTCCACCTGTGGGGATTGTGTGCACCTGTGGCAGCTGCCTTGTATCCTGCTTGCTGTTTGCGGGTGGTCCGCGATGCCTGTATGGCCGGCATCGTGCAGGCCATGATTACCGGCTTCGCGATGCCGGTATTTGCATGTATGAGTGGGTTGGAATTACCCCCTATTACCGGCATGCCGGTATTTGCTCCCTGAAGGGGCGCGTGTACGCGCCTATGCCGCTATTAGAGGCACCGTTGTTTAGTGTGCCGCTGATACCGGGTTTGCGGGTCGGAATGCAACGGGACAGTAAACGATGCCGGTATTACCACAACAGCATTGTTTTTGCCTTACCGGCATACCTCGTAATGAGGCCCACTGTCTGGCATGTCAGGAGCAGAAGAAAAAAACACAGAAAATAGGTTAAAGGCTTTGCAGTTGCATATTCTCCAAGGGCAGTCATCCCTGGGGAGGGATGAGGGGTTTCCAATCGATAGGTGGGAGAGGACAGTGCAGAGTGCAGGGCATGGGAGAAAGCCAGACTTTGAGGGAACAGGTGTTGCAAGCCCCACCACTTGTTATTACTGTAAACAGAAGGGTCATCGGAAAAAACAAACACCCCAATGGACCCCAATAAACTTTCCAGCCCACTATCCACCCCCGTTCTTGACCCCAGGTGTACCAGATTCTATGCCAGACAACATGTGACCCGGTGCCCCAAATGAAGGTCATATTATTAGGACAGTGTGAGATATGATAAACCTGTCATGATTCCTCTGATACCTGTTGATCAAAAAATTGCCTATAATGTGTTACAGAAAGTATGTCTGTCTCATGTCTCGTGGAAACTGAATCAGTTATCTCTACAAAGGTAGTCTCCCTCAATTTTTGTTTTCGGGGGGCCAGTATCTCGGAACAGTAGACGCAATATCAGGAAAATACGCCATTGAGAAACCTGGCTACCCCGCTCTCTGTCCAACCAGGGCTGGCATGGTGATCTACAGAATTATTGTGACAAAAAAAGGGGGCTTTCATCTACAACTTTGGTAAGCCACATTTATACAAGACATATCTCATACTTAGTGCAAGGAAAAGGAACCATCCCACTCAATTAATACACACTTCGAACATGACAATTTTTTCAGTAAATCCACGTCAATTTATTAAATGTTTAAGACCAATTTAGAAAAATTATTTAAAAAAGAGAGGGAGAATAAATCCACAAAGTGTACATTAATCGTGATGTGTCAACATATTATTCTCGCTCACTTCCTAAAAAACAATATGCTTTATATGGGGTTCATTGTCTTAGTCAAAACTACTCTATACACTTCAGCAGTTTACAGATATAAGACTATGTTGTTTGATTAGTCTATTGTCAAGTGTCGACATGTTTTGGCCATTTTAGGGAATGAAAACATTATCCCTAGTGTTTCTTCAACCAATATTTTATACAGCCTTCAGGACAGACAATTTACGTGGTACGTGCTCGTGTATTTAACCACGAAGCATCCGGAGCTCTACAATTCGGTAAATGAAAATGAAATTGATTTTCAATTCAAATTAGAAATTTAAATAAAATGAATTCATACATTTATAAAAGTACTGAGCAAAATCATCTAATACAGGAGAATAACTAACCTAGGGTGGAATATTAAGAAAACAGGAGATACACAACTGTTTGTGTATAGTAAAGAGAGTCAGAACATATTTTCTAGTACACATATCTAGGATTTACCTTAGGGTGTTCTGCACTGCAGAAATATGAATTATACCAATATGAATGAAATAAACATTGGGTCTCCTTATGCAAAACAGGTTTCCCACACAGCGTGGAATTTTTTGAAACTACCGAACCCGGAGTTGATCTGTGAATATACGGGAAGTCCAGCAACGACTAGGTTTTTCCTAGTACTAAGCTCAGGTCTAACCAGGATGTAAGTAAAGGCCTAGTGTGATATATGGATATAATATTATTGTGATAAAACTGTGAAGAAATTGCAAGACATTATGAGAATATGATGCATTAAAATCAAGTAGTTATATATTAAAAATAAAAAAAATTAAAAAATGGTGTTTTTAGGAATGGAACCATTGTATTAAATGTATATATGTTTGTTTTTAGATTGTGCTTATCCTGTTACGGGGTATTTTTTTTCCAACATCTGAAAAAGAAATTGTCTGTCCTGAAGAAGGCCGTATAAAGTATTGGTTGAAGAAACACTAGGGATAGTGTTTTCATTCCCTAAAATGGCCGAAACATGTCGACACTTGACAATAGAAAAATCAAACAACATAATCTTGTATCTGTAAACTGCTGAAGTGTATAGAGTAGTTTTGATAAGACAATGAACCCCATATAAAGCATACTGTTTTTTAGGAAGTGAGCGAGAATAATATGTTGACACATCACGATTAATGTACACTTTGTGGATTTATTCTCCCTCTCTTTTTTAATTAATTTTTCTAAATTGGTCTTAAACATTTACAGGCCGATTCATGGAATAATTAGCGCGGCGCAAGTGGCCTAAAATGTGCGATTCGCAGTGGAATAGCGAAAATCGCAGTGCAAGTGCGAAAATCGCACGAAAAGCAGCGCACACCGATTCATGGAAGGCCGTGCGCGAGAAAACCATTGGATGTGCGCTAAAAAAGTGCGCGGCGCACGTTGGCGCACAGGCCATCTAACGGCGTGCACCAGGTCACAGCAAAAATCGCACATAGCCCGGCGCACACAACAAAAGTAGGCGGAACACGGGGCGTAAGACTCGGAATGGGGAACAACTTGCCAAAATGTGGGCGTCACGGGGGAAGTACAGGGTGCAAGTGCGCGGAACGCCCACACGCTCGCCTTCAACACGTATTCATGGAATCGAATAGGGCAAAAAAGCGCACGGTGAAACCAGCGTACAGGCACAAACACGACCGCCACAAGAAAGCAGGCGGTAGCGTCTCAGCGCCTGTAATAAATGTGCGCCAAAAGGTGCGCCAACAAATAGCACCTATATACAGCCATGATGAATGTCCTATACTGTGGCCCTCCAGGACAAATGACGTGCAAAGGGGTACCCACAAACACGGACACCCGCTGACTGAAAAATAACGTGTGCGTGTATTCCGGGGGGTGCGCGGGAACTTTCACATGCGATTTGGCTGGGTACGTGGACCTCAGGGGTGCGCGGGAAGTCCCACACGCGATTTGGCAGGGTACGTGGATTTCAATGGTGCGTGGGAAGTTCCACACGCGATTTGGCCGGGTACGTGCGCGGGAATTTACACACGCGACTTGGCTGGGTACGTGGATCTCAGGGGTGCGCGGGAAGTCTCACACGCGATTTGGCAGGGTACTTGGATTTCAGGGGTGCGCAGGAAGTTCCACACGCGATTTGGCCGGGTACGTGTGCGGGAATTCACACACGCGATTTGGCTGGGTACGTGGATCTCAGGGGTGCGCGGGAAGTCTCACACACGATTTGGCAGGGTACGTGGATTTCAGGGGTGCGCGGGAAGTTCCACACGCGATTTGGCCGGGTACGTGCGCGGGAATTTACACACGCGATTTGGGTGGGTACGTGGATCTCAGGGGTGCGCGGGAAGTCTCACACGCGATTTGGCAGGGTACGTGCATTTCAGGGGTGCGCGGGAAGTTCCACACGCGATTTGGACGGGTACGTGCGCGGGAATTTACACACGCGACTTGGCTGGGTACGTGGATCTCAGGGGTGCGCGGGAAGTCTCACACGCGATTTGGCAGAGCACGTGCATTTCAGGGGTGCGTGGGAAGTTCCACACGCAATTTGGCCGGGTACATGCACAGGAATTTACACACGCGACTTGGCTGGGTACGTGGATCTCAGGGGTGCGCGGGAAGTCCCACACGCGATTTGGCAGGGTACGTGGATTTCAGGGGTGCGCGGGAAGTTCCACACGCGATTTGGCCGGGTACGTGCACGGGAATTTACACACGCGACTTGGCTGGGTACGTGGATCTCAGGGGTGCGCGGGAAGTTCCACACGCGATTTGGCCGGGTACGTGCGTGGGAATTTACACACGCGATTTGGCTGGGTACGTGTATTTCAGGGGTACGCGGGAAATTCTACACGCGATTTGGCTGTGTGCTCCTAGGTATTCCCTGTACACCCTCCACGACACCTGCACACCTGCTCATGTCACCCAGCACCCCCACCCCCCAGCATCCAGGGGCAGCCTCCACCAGGCCCCCACTCATGTCTCCCACCCACCCCCACCCCCCAGCCACCATGGTCAGCCCCCACCAGGCCCCCACTCATGTCTCCCACCCACCCCCACCCCCCAGCATCCAGGGGCACCCTCCACCAGGCCCCCACTCATGTCCACCTGCACCCCCACCCCCCAGCATCCAGGTGCACCCTCCACCAGGCCCCCACTCATGTCCCCTATCACCCCCACCCCCCAGCAGTGCAGGGGCAGCACCACCAGGCCCCCACTCATGTCCAACTCATGTCTCCCACCACCCCCACCCCCCAGCCACCATGGGCAGCCCCCACCAGGCCCCCACTCATGTCTCCCACCACCCCCACCCCCCCAGCAGTGTGGGGCACCCTCCACCAGGCCACCACCCATGTCCAACTCATGTCTCCCACCACCCCCACCCCCCCAGCCACCATGGGCATCCCCCACCAGGCCCCACCTCATGTCTCCCACCCACCCCCACCCCCAGCCACCATGGGCATCCCCCACCAGGCGCCCACTCATGTCCCCCTGCACCCCCACCCCCCAGCATCCAGGGGCACCCTCCACCAGGCCCCCACTCATGTCCCCCTGCACCCCCACCCCCCAGCCACCATGGGCAGCCCCCACCAGGCCCCCACTCAAGACTCCCACCACCCCCACCCCCCAGCAGTGCATGGGCAGCCCCCACCAGGCCCCCACTCATGTCTCCCACCCACCCCCACCCCCCAGCATCCAGGGCACCCTCCACCAGGCCCCCACTCATGTCTCCCACCACCCCCACCCCCCAGCCACCATGGGCACCCTCAACCAGGCCCCCACTCATGTCTCCCACCCACCCCCACCCCCCAGCCACCATGGGCAGCCCCCACCAGGCCCCCACTCATGTCTCCCACCCACCCCCACCCCCCCAGCAGTGTGGGGCACCCTCCACCAGGCCACCACCCATGTCCAACTCATGTCTCCCACCACCCCCACCCCCCCAGCCACCATGGGCATTCCCCACCAGGCCCCCACTCATGTCTCCCACCCACCCCCACCCCCCAGCCACCATGGGCATCCCCCACCAGGCCCCCACTCATGTCCCCCTGCACCCCCACCCCCCAGCATCCAGGGGCACCCTCCACCAGGCCCCCACTCATGTCCCCTATCACCCCCACCCCCCAGCAGTGCAGGGGCAGCACCTCCAGGCCCCCACTCATGTCCAACTCATGTCTCCCACCACCCCCTACCCCCAGCCACCATGGGCAGCCCCCACCAGGCCCCCACTCATGTCTCCCACCACCCCCACCCCCCCCAGCAGTGTGGGGCACCCTCCACCAGGCCACCACCCATGTCCAACTCATGTCTCCCACCACCCCCACACCCCCAGCCACCATGGGCATCCCCCACCAGGCCCCCGCTCATGTCTCCCACCCACCCCCACCCCCCAGCCACCATGGGCATCCCCCACCAGGCCCCCACTCATGTCCCCCTGCACCCCCACCCCCCAGCATCCAGGGGCACCCGCCACCAGGCCCCCACTCATGTCCCCCTGCACCCCCACCCCCCAGCCACCATGGGCTGCCCCCACCAGGCCCCCACTCATGACTCCCACCCACCCCCACCCCCCAGCCTCCATGGGCAGCCCCCACCAGGCCCCCACTCATGTCTCCCACCCACCCCCACCCCCCAGCCACCATGGTCAGCCCCCACCAGGCCCCCACTCATGTCTCCCACCCACCCCCACCCCCCAGCATCCAGGGGCACCCTCCACCAGGCCCCCACTCATGTCCCCCTGCACCACCACCCCCCAGCCACCATGGTCAGCCCCCACCAGGCCCCCACTCATGTCTCCCATACACCCCCACCCCCCAGCATCCAGGGGCACCCTCCACCAGGCCCCCACTCATGTCCCCCTGCACCCCCACCCCCCAGCATCCAGGGGCACCCTCCACCAGGCCCCCTCTCATGTCCCCTATCACCCCCACCCCCCAGCAGTGCAGGGGCAGCACCACCAGGCCCCCACTCATGTCCAACTCATGTCTCCCACCACCCCCACCCCCCAGCCACCATGGGCAGCCCCCACCAGGCCCCCACTCATGTCTCCCACCACCGCCACCCCCCCAGCAGTGTGGGGCACCCTCCACCAGGCCACCACCCATGTACAACTCATGTCTCCCACCACCCCCACCCCCCCAGCCACCATGGGCATCCCCCACCAGGCCCCCACTCATGTCTCCCTGCACCCCCACCCCCCAGCATCCAGGGGCACCCTCCACCAGGCCCCCACTCATGTCCCCCTGCACCGCCACCCCCCCAGCAGTGTGGGGCACCCTCCACCAGGCCACCACCCATGTACAACTCATGTCTCCCACCACCCCCACCACCCAGCCACCATGGGCAGCCCCCACCAGGCTCCCACCCATGTCCCCCACCCACCCCCACCCCCCAGCAGTGCAGGGGCAGCCCCCACCAGGCCCCCACTCATGTCTCCCACCCACCCCCACCCCCCAGCATCCAGGGGCACCCTCCACCAGGCCCCCACTCATGTCTCCCACCACCCCCACCCCCCAGCCACCATGGGCACCCTCCACCAAGCCCCCACTCATGTCTCCCACCCACCCCCACCCCCCAGCCACCATGGGCAGCCTCCACCAGGCCCCCACCCATGTCTCCCACCACCCCCAGCCACCATGGGCATCCTCCACCAGGCCCCCACTCATGTCTCCCACCACCCCCACCCCCCAGCCACCAGGGGCATCCCCCACCAGGCCCCCACTCATGTCTCCCACCCACCCCCACCCCCCAGCCACCATGGGCAGCCTCCACCAGGCCCCCACCCATGTCTCCCACCACCCCCAGCCACCATGGGCACCCTCCACCAGGCCCCCACTCATGTCTCCCACCACCCCCACCCCCCAGCCACCATGGGCATCCCCCACCAGGCCCCCACTCATGTCTCCCACCACCCCCACCCCCCAGCAGTGCAGGGGCAGCACCACCAGGCCCCCACTCATGTCCAACGCATGTCTCCCACCGCCCCCACCCCCCCCAGCCACCATGAGCATCCCCCACCAGGCCCCCACTCATGTCTCCCACCACCCCCACCCCCCAGCCACCATGGGCATCCCCCACCAGGCCCCCACTCATGTCCCCCTGCACCCCCACCCCCCAGCCACCATGGGCACCCTCCACCAGGTCCCCACTCATGTCTCCCACCCACCCCCACCCCCCAGCCACCATGGGCAGCCCCCACCAGGCCCCCACTCATGTCTCCCACCCACCACCACCCCCCAGCATCCAGGGGCACCCTCCACCAGGCCCCCACTCATGTCTCCCACCACCCCCAACCCCCCAGCAGTGTGGGGCACCCTCCACCAGGCCACCACCCATGTCCAACTCATGTCTCCCACCACCCCCACCCCCGCAGCCACCAGGGGCACCCTCCACCAGGCCCCCACTCATGTCCCCCTGCACCCACACCCCCCAGCATCCAGGGGCACCCTCCACCAGGCCCCCACTTATGTCCCCCTGCACCCAGGTCCTCACAATCCCCAATCATGTGCGTTATGGTCAGCCTCCACAGTCAAAAGGCCCTACCAAGTAACCCATTCACCCACATGGGAATGGAAATTACATGTTACACCCCCAATGTTCATAAAGCAATTGAACCCATGTCCGTCACACACAATGGTTGCATGCAATTGAATGGGAAAACACCCAACATGACATGCATGAAACCAATGAGATGATACCACACAGTGAAGTATGAAAACAAAATTGTATTAAAAAAATTGAATGCAAATGAAATGAAACAAACTACAATGGCAATGAAAAAAAGATAAGCTGCATGTCCGTCCAAAAAAATCAAAACTACAAATCCAAATCCAAAAAAATGTTGTTCAAAGTCACAATAAAAATAAAATCAATCCGAGAGAGAAAAATAAATGCAAAGACCATTGCTCCATGGAGAATAAATTAAAAATAAAAAAATAAAACAATCCAATGAAGAACTATGTACAAAACATCCAAGGGTCCATGAGCACAACTGAACAAAGGAAACCTACAAAAAACCCTAACTAAAATCCAACTATATACAAAAAGTGGAGCAGTGTCCGTCGACTCCAAATCATAAGAAGAAACAAAGGAAACCTAAAACTAAAGAACTATATACAAAGGCGACGCAACTGCCTCTGCCAGCACGACAGCATCCAGGCTGATGGAATCCACAGACGCCGTCGTGCACGTGCCCTGCCTGATGATGCCGGCACATCCTCCATCTGCTGGGGTACAGTTGCTGTGGTGTCCACCCCTGCTGGATCTCCGACTCCCGACTGTGGCAGGGATGGGATCCCCACCGAGCTGGCTGCATTGGTAAGGGCAGGTCCACAGGGGGTCCTGGTGGCATCTGGGCCAGAAGATGGCAAGGAGAACGACCGGCGTATAGCCTCCACAGAGGAGGAGAGGGCCGCCAGATTGGCCGACACATGCAGGAAACCCCCGAACATGGAAGATCCCAATTGGGCCACGTCGGCACGGTGCTCTTCGTGATGATGTGCGTGCTCCTCCCGGGAAGCACGCACGTCATCACAAATTGCACCCGCGCGCATCGCAACCCCAATCAGGACCTTCTCCATACGGACACAGGTCCCCTCGTCCCCAGGTGGAGGGGAGTCAGGTGACATGGACATCCCCTCTACCTGCGAACGGGCCTGGGACGGGGCATCCCTGCTGGTGCATGGTGGTGCACTCACAGGGTCAGGGACAGCGACATGCACAGGCCCCTCCACGGTGACCTGTGCTGCCTCCTGCCCCTGCCCCTGGACTGCACCACTTGCACCAGCAGGGATCCCCCCACCAGGCCCCATGTGTGCCTCAGTGGCGGCCTCCTCCTCCTCTGTGGAAACCACCAACCTGGATGGCTCCTCACCGTCTTCCGCCGTAGCAGGCCCCTGTGGGGGCTCACCCACCCCTTCCGCTGCAGCCGTGGGGGCATCCCCGCCGCCTTGCTCCACAGTGCTGTCTCCACCCTCTTTTTCACTAGCCGCTGCGTAGAGGGAGACATAGAACACAAGCATCAGGGTACTGTTCAATGGTCCCCTAGACAGGAAGCAATAGCAGATGAGTGCCACTGTCAAAGTACTTCCATCATGTCCCTCCACAACACATGGGTCAGTCCAGGCAAAACACACACAGTAACAGGCATGGTGCATGCCATGGACATTTCCATACATGTCCAATAGACTCTTGAAACATACAATGATATGGAACTCACATGCATCATGGGTCATGCCTATCACATGCACACACTTCACCTCAGTCACATCCATCTGGCCTCATACACCCCAAACACAGCGGATACAAGGATAACTAGGCTGCATCAGTGAATCTGTGCATTGTCACACACATGTGTCATGCATCCATGGCATTCACAAGTCACAGACACCCAGGTCAGGCACACAGACATGGCTACCATATATGTACCTGGCATCAGCACCCATCCCTCACCCCCACCCATGTCTAGGAACAGAGACTGGCATGCTCTCATGTGTAAAATCTGCATAGGGCTCCCCATTTCGAATTTAAACACATGCAACAACCATGTGGTTCACACATCACTGGTCGCACATGCATTACCATGATGTCCCTGCACACATACATGCATACATGGCCTATGTCACACATACAGGCAAGTATCAGACAACCAGCACACCGCAACATGCCCTGTCTCACACAGCAATGCTTGGCCACTTACCGCTCAACTCCAGACGGATCTCCCTCTCAAGGATCTGGGCGTGGAGCGCTGGGCGTACGCGTTCCAGGACCCTCATCTGGATGGAACTCATGCGGCCCTGGCCCCCCTCCACGAGGCGCCGGGCCTTCACGTGGGTCCTGGACCTCAAGTCCTCCCAGCGCTTCTTGATCTTCTGGACGTCGCGGGTTGCCACCCCCTCCGCCTTGATGGCAACCACACAGTCGGCCCAGATCCTCTCCCGTCCTTCCTTGCTGGCGCGGGACGATCCAAAGAGGGCATCATACTGCCCCAGGACATGCTCCACCAGGACACCAACTTCGGTGGCAGTGAAGCTGGTGCCCCTCTGCCCCTCTGGCCTGGGGTTGCCACTGGTGCCAGATGTGGAAGTGCCCGACATGGCAACCCCAGAGGCAGGAGTGGGTGGGCAACTGGGTCCTGGGGCGGGGCTGTGGAGCGATGTTATCCCAGTCGGGAGTCTTCTGTTCCAGCAGGGGTGGACACAGCAACTGGACCCCTGCAGATGGCTGATGTGCAGGCACCAAATGGCAGGGCACGGTGGCAGCAGGCAGGCAGGCAGGCAGCAGCAGCAGATGGCACGTGGGAAGCTGCTCAGGGCACTGGGGGGCAGTAATTCGGCCTTCTGGGCAGGAGCGTGGTCTTCCGTGTGTTTTCGCGTGGCCAGCTTGATACGGAGTGATTTGGCACGTGAAAATCCTGCACGTCAGCGTGAAATTCGAGGAAAGGCCCTTAGCGCGTAAGCGCGTCAGCACGCATACGCGATTCTATTGGACCAAGGGCCCTCAGCGAGTAAGCGCGTCTGTGACGTGACCCGCACGGGTGTTTCCCTCATAGCACGTGATGACGGAGAACACGTGGAAAGACTGCACGTCAGAGTGTCATCGCGTGTAATTGGACAAAAGTGCGCGTACACACGATTGGCCTATGTACGTGTATTTCAGGGGTGCGCGGGCACTTACACACGCGAGTACATCAGCGCACGTGTATACCGGGGTGCGTGGGAATTTCCACACGCTATTGGCCTGGGTACTGGATTTCAGGGGTGCGCGGGAAGTTTCACATGCGAGTACATCAGCGCACGTGTATACCGGGGTGCGCGGGAATTTCCACACGCTATTGGCCTGGGTACTGGATTTCAGGGGTGCGCGGGAAGTTTCACACGCTCGCCTACAACACGCGCAAAGAAACATGTACGCCAGTAGGAAGCAGGCATACGTCGACCCGCGACGCATAAATTTGCGCGCAAAAAAAATAACAAGCTCAGACGCCAGGATGAATATACCGTTCCTAGCAGCAGTGGCCGTGGGCTACCAAAAGAGGAGGAGGAGGAGGATAGTCAGGGCCAGAATATTCACACCCAGAACCAGCCTTTTCGGGATGCCTGATGACCAGGTGTATGGGAGGTACAGGTTTCCACCACACATAATACTGGACCTGGTGAGTGAGTGGGAGGATGACCTCACATCACCCACCCTGTGCTCCCAAGCACTCAGCCCCCTGGAGAAGGTCCTCAATGTACTGCACTTCTTAGCCACTGGATCATTTCAGCGGACAAGTGCCATAGTGGGTGGGGTGTCACAGGCCACGCAGTCACGCTGCCTACACCAGGTCTTGAACATCATCACTGCACGCCCATCAGTCCGCAGGCACATATACCTGCCCAGAACACCTGCAGAAAGGCATGCTGCCGCCCTGGATTTTTACGGTGTGGCACGATTCCCCAAAGTGCTAGGTGCCATCGACTTCACCCATGGGCTCTACGTCCCCCCAGGCATCTGAGCACATCTATAGGAACCGCAAGCACTGGCATTCCATCAACGTGCAGGTAGTATGTAATGCCAAGGGAATCATCACCTCAGTATATGCCAACTATCCCGGGTCCACCCACGACAGCTTCATTTACCGAATGTCCACCCTAAGCCGGGACCTAGAAGCTGGGTGGCATGGCGATACATGGCTGCTTGGTGAGTATGAATGCCACTGCACAGGCATGCATGTCAGATACTGAGCAAGGTCGCAACCCCACCAATGATACCAATCACCACCTCCACAGGGGACAGTGCCTACCCTCTCAGCCTCCACATGATGACGCCAATTCGGAACCCCACCGCGCCACCCAAGGTAAGATATAACACAGCCCACATTGCAACCCGGGGCATAGTGGAGCGCACATTCGGAGTGCTTAAGTCACGCTTTCGCTCCCTTGACCGCTCTGGCGGGCAGCTGTTATACGCTCCCCCAGTAGTGTGCAGGATCATAGTGGCAGCATGTGTCCTGCACAACGTTGCAACACGCCGGGGCCTGGCCGTGGACATGGTGGTGCCCCCACATCCCCAACCACATGCACGGCCGCTGCGCATGGGAGGGGAAAGGGCATGGGGGAGGCAGCCAGTACACAGCTAGTGGCTAATTACTTCACATACCATCTGACAATCAATGATGACTCAACCTGACACTGATCCTGAATGTCTGGAGAATCAACCGTCAAAACCATATCAGCCTGAGATTGTTCACCTGGAAGTGTTACAATGTGTGCATCCCTACCTACACAGACACCACCAATGCAGTTTTGTGAAAAAACACATTCATGCAGCTAAAATGAATACCCACTTGCAAAATGCAACATGAGGACAGTGCCATGTCACCCAACCCATCCCCAGCACCGCCACACGACACACCGGGCCATGTCATGCTATGCGCAGGTAAACAAAGTAATCCCCACAACATGACACAAGTGTCACAATGTACAGTGTCCCTAATTGAAACTCGTGACACCTGAAATGCTCACAGTAATGCAGGACCAACAACACACTTGAGCAGGTATTTAGCAATAGCACTTATCAGCTACTGACCCTCAAAACTACAATTAACATGACATTACGAATGTAAGGAATTAGTAGTCTCACCACCTGGAAATGCCTGCACTCCCACCACTTCCAACTGTACAGTGTTGCCGCCATGTAGAGTTGTAGGTGCACTGCTGCCAACATGGACCCCATCTCCAAAGTAGAGGGCCTTGTGTAGACATGAGGAAAGGACCTGCCAATTAGGAGGTAGACACGGATGATGAGTTACACATCAATGCAACATGCAGTGTACAACACAACAGCAACATGCACTAGGAATGTATACACAGTATTGACTACACTACCCGCACATGTAGTGGGAGTCCAATGTCACCATGTACATCAATGTCACTTGGGCACACCCTTTGCAAGCCCATGGAAACGGGAAGCAGGAGGGGTGTGTGTGACAAAAACCCAAGCATCTGAACCAAATACATGACAAGCCTGCATGTGCCAAGCCACAATGCAGCGTATGCCCACAGGAGCCACAGAAGGCAACACATTGTCCCAAAAAAAATAAAAATAAAGATTAAAAAATAAATAAATAAATAAAAATCAAAAATGGCCATTAATGGGCCCGGGGGGGTTGGGGAGGCCACCCAGGAGGTCCGAGGACAGGGTGCACACCAAAGCCCACCTGTGTGGATCTTGTGAAAAAAAAACACCTCCATGGGCTAATGGCCCACACGGCTACCCTATTGTGGGAGTATCACTGCTGTCGCTATTATCACCCTGTGCAGCTGCATCCGGAGGTGGTTGCACTATGGGAGGCAGCCCACGCAAGGCCCTAGTCTGTTCCTCCATGGCTGCAAGCATGCGGGTGTGGTAGGTCTCGTTCTGGAGGATGAGTGTGCGGAGGTCCCCATGCAACAACTCACGGGATGCCCGGACCTCCGCCCTAGTTGCCTGCATCTCAGCTGAGAGCGTACGGGTGAGACGCTCCAGCTGCTGTTCTGTCCTTCGGTTTGTTGAAGCCTCAAGCTCAACAAGAGTCGTCCTGAGGTGAAGGAGCTCCAGCCTCAGGGCTTCCCTGTGGCCCTGGGACTCTATGGAGATGGCTTCCTGCAGAGTCGCCAGTGCCGCCCGCCTGTCCCTGTTGGACGCCAACATGTCCTCCCTGTGTGACTGGCAGATGGAGTCGGTTGCCTGCTGTAGTCGCTCCATCAGCCTTTATGGGGGGGACAATGGAAGTGGCCACCCTATCCATGGCCTGAGCCATCATCTCTGATGATGCTGCCTGTTGGGTTGCCATACCGTAAATGGATTGCTCCCATGCGGTATTGCCAGGTGGCGTACGGCCACCACGTCGGCGGGCACCACACCTGTCTGGGGCAAGGCGAACTGCGCCTTGCTGTGCCGGCACTGCCTGAGGCTGCAGGACTGCATTCCCCCTCTGATCTGCTGGCCCAGGAACAGGATCAGATGTCGCGGAGTGTGACCCTGCATCCGTAACCATCAAAGGCGTAGCTGCCAACACTGACATCCCCATTGAGGGTTCTGACCCTGGTGCAGGTGGGTGGGACAGAACAGAATCCCTCCCAGGAACACTCACCTGTGACGGCACGTAGGTCTCATCATCCGAATCAACACCTGAGTACAGCTCGGGGGAGGTGCAGCCAGAGACACCCCTTGAGAGCACAACCTGCAGCAGTTGTGGGTTCTCACCCACCACCACACCACGTCCCTCACTGGTGGTCGGTCGGCCCTCGGACCCCTCCTGGGTCTGCACCATCTCCACAACCCCAGCAGTATCAGGTGCGTCTTCCCCTGCAAAGACATAAAAGCAAACAAATGGAAACAGGCATTAGCACCATGGCACACAATGAGGGCTGAGAAGCAACAGAACAGTACTTGATTGACACATGTCCCACATGACTAAAACCCTCCCTTGCATGCACCCTCACTGCGTATGAAGGGCAGGCAAATGGCACACACTGATGACACCAAGATGGAAGATGAACACATTTTCTGCATGCTGCCTGGCAGTGGCATCACACATTGGCCTGTGATTGCCAGGTGAAATACACATGCCATCACACAGAAGGCATGTACCATTGCTATTGAGTGAAGATGGAGAGGAGGGCAGCACTTATTCATTCAGTCCAGTTCCCTCATGTAATAGCTTTTCTAATTCAAACAGGTCTGATTTTTCACCTGGAGCTGCCAGTCCAAAATGGTCCGATTGCACAGGGACATGTCTGAACAAATGATATCCAGGTAACGAAGTCACTCCACTTTACCATAGCCATGTCAGAGATGTGACTAGAGGACTGAGAAATGCCTAGTAAAAGTGGTGGAATGCAAACAATCTGCCTGAATGAACAGAGAAAAATAAGCAACAATGTTGTGGCAAGGTGACACTTCAAGGGCAACTGGCGTGCTGTTGGGCTAGATGTCTACTGTTGGCAGAAGGGATACTGCTATGGCCAAATGCTGCTGCGCAGAATGTATTGCATGAAGCACATGGGTGACCCAAACGACTCAGGTGCACACACCCTCACCTGGCACACAAACAGAAGCCCTCACACACACACCATGCACATGGATGACACACACATGCATGTGCACTCACCGGACAATGCCTCATAATCAGGCAGATCTCCCACGCCTTGGATCTGTTCCTCCGTGACCTAGGTCCCAGCGACTGACTCATGTGGAGTGAGTTCCATGTCTTCTACTGGAGACCCACCTCCAGTCACTAGAGTTGCGGCATGGCTTGAGGCCAGCTTATTCTTTGCCCTGCGCTTTAGGTCATTTCAGCGCTTATAGCAATCATTGGCTGTGCGCCTCACGATTCCAAGGGCACTTACGATGTCCGCAACGGTCTGCCAGTGTGCCTGGCATTGTGCAGGTGTGGTCTTGGATCCTGCAACAATGACCATCTCGTTATCATGTGCAGACACATACTCGACAAGTGCATTTAGTTCGGCATCCGTGAAGCTGGGCTTCCTCGACGGGCCGGACTGTGTAGCCGTGTCTGGGGCATCAGCCTGTGCCGGACGAGCACTCTTCCTCTTCCGCTTGGAAGATGGTGGTGATCCTGAGTGTCCTACACCGCTCTGGACACTAGGGGCAGAAGCCCTGGTGGACTCTGTATCAGGAGTGTGGGATTGCACACTCAGCATGGGAGTTGGTGCAGGCATTGGCTCAAGTGTAATGGTGTCAGGGGGAATGTCAGCAGGATGGACTAGGACCGACACTGTCCTGGCTGGGTGTGTGAGAGCTGGGGTGGATGGAGCCGCAGCTGCCCCTGCAGCCTCTCTACCCTGCCTACTTGGGGCAGCAGATGACCTTGCTGCCCCTGATCCATGTGGCCTGATGACATCAACGTGCACCAGCGCACGTGTCATAGGCCTGCTGACCTGGAAGTCAGCCATGGAGTCAGCCAGGTCTGGTGCCACAATGGGCTGGTCCAACAAGGGCTGAGCATGGATGGTGTCAGCCACATCAGCCTCAACCGGGGGGGGGATTATGGGTGCCCTTGACTGGTCCTCCACACATGGGGGGACAGGGTCACCCTGCAAGTAACGACCACGTCGCCTACCGGATCCACCACGGCCACCACTTGTGGCTCGTCCACCTTTGCCACCCTTACAGATTCCTCGCCTCCCAACCATGGCACTGATGTTAATGTGCGTATGGGAGTGGCTGTAAACTATTGTCCTGGGCAATTGGGGGTCAAAGGGGTTGGGTACCAGATGGTAATTGTACCCTAGTCCTCTGGCAAGGCTGAATGTGACCCCTGGGGAAAGATGACGGGTCACGCAACGCACAGGAAGCCCAAAAAAGGGAGATGACATGCACGCAACCCCTCCTAGACCACGTGTGCAGAAAAAAAAACCTGCACTACGCTGTGGCACCCAGTAACACAAGAATGAACGTATGCGTGTCACACGCAGCCTAGAATGACCTCTGAAGGGGTAGGCTACACACGGGGCAAGCACAGATGTTAGATACGTGCGTGACTCACCGTCTGCCAGGAAAAAGAGCGTGAAAAAGAAGCGCGTTTGGTTGGCAACACCCCCGCCAAAAGAAGAATTGTACGCTGTCTGAGGAGAAAGGACAACAGTAGAAGGGAACACTGTTTGAGGGAACAGGCCCAGGAAAACCAGAAAAAGAGAAAAAAGAGAAAAAGCTGTCAGAGGTAACAGGGAGTACGAACTTGAAACGCCGTGAAGTAAATCGCGTGTGAACCGACAAGAAGTACAGATTTCACCCACTCGCTCTCCACGAAAAGCACGTACAAGGAAATGGTGTTCTACACGTACCTTTTCATGCAGGCCCACACGTCCAGCGTCACTTCCGCGTGTATGCGCTAGGGCCATTTCCACCATTACACGCTTTGTCACTTCCGCGCGTATGCGCTATTTCCACCAATTACACGCTTTGTCACTTCCGCGTGTACGCGCTATTTCCACCATTTACACGCTTTGTCACTTCCGCGTGTATGCGCTATTTCCACCAATTACACGCTTTGTCACTTCCGCGTGTGCGCGCTAAGGCCATTTCCACCAATTACACACTTTGACACTCGGACATGTCTTTCATTCTTTTAACACGCAACATTTCAAACGTGTGCCATATTCAACGTGCACGTGACTTCATAGACCCGCATACGCTGGTGGCTTTGGGCCAATGAATGTACAGACGTGTGCTGACGCGCTTACGCGCTAAGGGCCTTTCCTCGAATTACACGCAGACGTGCTGGATTTTCACGTGCAAAATCACTCCGTATCAAGCTGGCCACGCGTTCACACACGGAAGACCACGCTCCTGCCCAGAAGGCCGAATTACTGCCCCCCAGAGCCCTGAGCACGCTCCCACCTGCCATCTGCTGCTGCCTGACTGCCTGCTGCCCACGTGCCCTGCCATTTGCTGCCTGCACGTCAGCCAGGGGTGCTGTTGCTGTGACCACCCCTGCTGGAACCGAAGACTCCCGACTGCTTTTCCATCGCCCCACAGCCCAGCCCCAGGACCCAGTTGCCCACCCACTCCTGCCTCTGGGGTTGCCATGTCGGGCACTGCAACATCTGGCACCAGTGGCAACCCCCGGCCAAGGAGGCAGAGGTGCACCAGCTTCACTGCCACCGAAGTTGGTGTCCTGGTCCTGGGGCAGTATGATGCCCTCTTCGGAAGGTTGTGCGCCGACAAGGAAGGACGGACTCGGATCTGGATGGACATCGTGACTGCCATCAACGCGGAGGAGGTGGCAGTCCGTGACTACGAACGTGTCAGGAAGCGCTGGGAGGACTTCAGGTCCAGGAACCTCAACAAGGCCCGGCACCTCCTGAAGGCAGCGGATGCTAAGGGGTGCCGGGGCCACTTGTCGGAAGATCAGATGAGGGTCCTGGAACGCATATCCCCAGCACTCCACGTCCAGGTCCGTGAGAAGCAGACCTGTCTGGAGTCGAGCGGTAAGTGTACATGCATACTGATTGTAAGCTGTGCGTGTGGTGTGCCAGGAGTGTGCAGGTTGAACATGTATTTTTATGTGGGCAAGTAGGGGGGGTGTACAGGGCCGTGAGGGTGACACATGCGAGGGGTCTCATGTGTGACACATGGATGGTGCTTGTGTGTGTGGGCTTGCATGGCACAGGATGTGGAGGAATGATTGTCAGGTGTGACATGGATGTCGATCGGAACACTGCGACAGTTGGAGGAAGTGTACACATGCATGCAAGTTTGGTGGTGTGTGCGCATGTGTAGTGTACTCCCTATGTTGCATGTGATGTGTGGATGACCTTTGGCTGCTCATGCTGTTGTATGTGAATGGATGGTGCTGGCTGTTGCAATATGCCTGTGGTATGGCTCATGTGTGCAAGTTGAAATGACATGTGTGTTGGGGATAGTGATGCCATGTCTGAGGTTTACCAATGCCACTCATGTATGACTGTCATGTGTGTATGAGTCCCTTGGACAGTGCCCTGATGCCTGTGTTTTCTTTCTCCCTGTCTGCAGCATCAACTGATGAAGAGGGCGGAGAAGGTGCTGTGGAGCACAGCGGCAGGGGTCGCACCACCAGCCGGAGACGCAAGGCCCGGATCCCCTCCCAGGTTCTGATCTCGTCGGGGAGTGAGGAGTCCGGTGCCGTGTCCCAGGCCGCAGCTGCCGAGGGGAGGTCCAAGAGGTGGAGGTTGGAGTTGGACTCCTCGGCAGCAGAAGGGGCAGCTGGGACCCTACAGGGCCCAACGGAGGAAGATGGCACAGAGTCATCCAGGTTGGTGGGGGGTTTGGAGGAGGAGGAGGCCGTGCAAGCGACAGAGGCGGGGTCTGGAGGTGGGGATTCCACTGGTGCTAGTGGTGCAGTGTAGGATCTGGGACAGGAGGCAGCACAGGCCGCCGCGGAGGTGCCTGTGTGCAATCCTGTCCCTGCTCCTGTCACTGCATCATCTTGCACCAGCGGGGATGCCTACCTCCAGACCCGTTCTCAGGGAGGGGATTGGCTTACAACACCTGGCCTTCGTCTGCCTGCAGATGTGGCTATCCTGCACCAGGTTCAGCCTGTCCAGGGTGGGGTGGCGTTGCGTCAACGGGCCATGCGAGCTGACCTGCAGTCTTTTCATGATGAGTTTACACGTCTTCTTGCATGGCTCGTTGACTGCGTTGACCCACTGGGACAGCTAACCAGGGCTGGATTCCTCCCTTTCCTGGACCTTGTTCCGACCCCCTCCTCCACGGAACCCCCTATGCCCCAGTCGTCCTCCCTGCCATCTTCCCACCCATGTGTCACCTGGGTGCCCTGTGGAGCTGTCTCCGACCGTGCGGCCAGGCTGGTGGACAACAGATCCCTGCCACAGTCGGTAGTCGGACGTCCAGCAGGGGTGGCCACATCAACGACTGCACCCCAGCTGGAGGAGGATGTGCAGGCACCATCGGACAGGGCACATGGACAGCAGCAGCAGCAGCAGGAGGCTGTAGGTGGGAGCCACGATAGCTCGGGGCCTTCAACATCGGAGGGGCAGGCATCGGCCGGAGGGCAAGAGGACCCTGGCCGGGAAGTGGCTTCCGTGTGGCAGCGGTTGGGCCACGCCATAGATGCGGAGCGGCGGCGGGGCGGAAGAGGCGCGGCTCACGATGGTCAGGGCGGAGAACTCCATGCGGAGGGCCCTGAGGCGGGCCGAGTGCCTCGAGGCAATCCGCAGGGAGTTGGAGGTGAACATGTCGGCGTCCCTGCGGACCCTCGGGGCCATGGAACAGGACCGCCTCCGGGACATAGACGAGGAGTTCGATGATGCCCTGGCCCGGAACACCACTAAGTGAGCCGCTGGACTGGCCCGCTGCCATTGTATATAGTTATTTAGTGATAGGTTTCCTTTATAGTTTATTTTTATTTGGAGTCAACGGACTTTAGATTTTAGATAGGTTTTTTGGTAGATTTCATTTCTTCTGTTGGGATGATGGACCCTGAATACTTTGTACATAGTTGGACTTTGGATTTGGACATTTTTTTTACTATGAATATTTTTTCCCATGGAGCAATGTTTTTCATTTTCTTTTTTCCCTTCATTTCCTTTTTATGGACTTGTACTTTGGAAGACATTTTTTAGGATTATCATTTATTGATTTTAATTTGAAAAGGGACAGCCAGCTTAATTTTGGTTTTTTTTTACTTGTGTATTTTGTTTAATTTTGATTGCCATTACTGTTGTTTTTAATACATTATTTGGATTTTTTAATTCTTCAATGTGTGGTTTCATCTCATTGTTTTCATGCATGTCATGATATGGGTTTTCAGGTTCACTTGCAACCATTGTGTGTGTGTGAGACACATGTGTTGATTTACATTGTTTCCATTGGAGTAGTATCATGGGTGCATGTAATACTTGGTTGTGTCTTTGGGCTGTGGTGGCTGGCCATGAGGCCCATGCTTGAGGATTGTCAGGGCCTGTGGGCAGGGGGACATGGGTGGGAGCCTGGTGGGGGCTGCCCCTGCACTGCTGGGGGGGTGGGGGTGGTGGGAGACATGAGTGGGGGCCTGGTGGAGGCTGCCCATGGTGGCTGGGGGGTGGGGGGGTTAGTAGACATGGGTGGGAGCCTGGTGGGGGCTGCCCATGGTGGCTGGGGGGTGGGGGTGGTGGGAGACATGGGTGGGGGGCCTGGTGGAGGCTGCCCCTGCACTGCTGGGGGTGGGGGTGGGTGGGAGACATGGGTGGGAGCCTGGTGGGGGCTGCCCATGGTGGTTGGGGGGTGGGGGTGGTGGGAGACATGGGTGGTGGCCTGGTGGAGGCTGCGGCTGCACTGCTGGGGGGGTGGGGGTGGTGGGAGACATGAGGGGGGGCCTAGTGGAGGCTGCCCATGGTGGCTGGGGGGTGGGGGGTGGTAGACATGGGCGGGGGCCTGGTGGGGGCTGCCCATGGTGGCTGGGGGGTGGGGGTGGTGGGAGACTTGAGTGGGGGCCTGGTGGAGGCTGCCCATGGTGGCTGGGGGGTGGGGGTGGTGGGAGACATGGGTGGGGGCCTGGTGGAGGCTGCACCTGCACTGCTGGGGGGGTGGGGGTGGTGGGAGACATGAGTGGGGGCCTGGTGGAGGCTGCCCATGGTGCCAGGGGGGTCGGGGGGTTGGTAGACATGGATGGGAGCCTGGTGGGGGCTGCCCATGGTGGCTGGGGGTGGGGGTGGTGGGAGACATGAGTGGGGGCCTGGTGGGGGATGCCCATGGTGGCTGGGGGGTGGGGGGGGTGGGAGACATGAGTGGGAGCCTGGTGGGGGCTGCCCAAGGTGGCTGGGGGGTGGGGGGGGTGGGAGACATGGGTGGGAGCCTGGTGGAGGCTGCCCCTGCACTGCTGGGGGGTGGGGGTGGTGGGAGACATGAGTGGGGGCCTGGTGGGGGCTGCCCATGGTGGCTGGGGGGTGGGGGGGGTGGGAGACATGAGTGGGAGCCTGGTGGGGGCTGCCCATGGTGGCTGGGGGGTGGGGGGGTGGTAGACATGAGTGGGGGCCTGGTGGAGGCTGCCCATGGTGGCTGGGGGTTTTGGGGGGTGGTAGACATGGGTGGGAGCCTGGTGGAGGGTGCCCCACACTGCTGGGGGGTGGGGGTGGTGGGAGACATGAGTGGGGGCCTGGTGGGGGCTGCCCACACTGCTGGGGGGGTGGGGGTGGTGGGAGACATGGGTGGGGGCCTGGTGGAGGCTGTCCCGCACTGCTGGGGGGGTGGGGGTGGGTGGGAGACATGGGTGGGAGCCTGGTGGGGGCTGCCCATGGTGGCTGGGGGGTGGGGGGGTGGTAGACATGGGTGGGAGCCTGGTGGAGGGTGCCCCACACTGCTGGGGGGGTGGGGGTGGTGGGAGACATGAGTGGGGGCCTGGTGGGGGCTGCCCACACTGCTGGTGGGGTGGGGTGGTGGGAGACATGAGTGGGGGCCTGGTGGAGGCTGCCCATGGTGGCTGGGGGGTGGTAGACATGGGTGGGAGCCTGGTGGGGGCTGCCCATGGTGGCTGGGGGGTGGGGGTGGTGGGAGACATGGGTGGGGGCCTGGTGGAGGCTGCCCCTGCACTGCTGGAGGGGTGGGGGTGGGTGGGAGACATGGGTGGGAGCCTGGTGGGGGCTGCCCATGGTGGCTGGTGGGCGGGGGTGGTGGGAGACATGGGTGGTGGCCTGGTGGAGGCTGCACCTGCACTGCTGGGGGGTGGGGGTGGTGGGAGACATGAGTGGGGGCCTGGTGGAGGCTGCCCATGGTGGCTGGGGGGTGGGGGGGTGGTAGACATGGGTGGGAGCCTGGTGGAGGGTGCCCCACACTGCTGGGGGGGTGGGGGTGGTGGGAGACATGAGTGGGGGCCTGGTGGGGGCTGCCCACACTGCTGGGGGGGTGGGGGTGGTGGGAGACATGGGTGGGGGCCTGGTGGAGGCTGTCCGGCACTGCTGGGGGGGTGGGGGTGGGTGGGAGACATGGGTGGGAGCCTGGTGGGGGCTGGCCATGGTGGCTGGGTGGTGGGGGTGGTGGGAGACATGGGTGGGGGCCTGGTGGAGGGTGCCCCACACTGCTGGGGGGTGGGGGTGGTGGGAGACATGAGTGGGGGCCTGGTGGGGGCTGCCCACACTGCTGGGGGGGTGGGGGTGGTGGGAGACATGAGTGGGGGCCTGGTGGAGGCTGTCCATGGTGGCTGGGGGGTGGGGGGGTGGTAGACATGGGTGGGAGCCTGGTGGGGGCTGCCCATGGTGGCTGGGGGTGGTGGGTCGACATGGGTGGGGGCCTGGTGGAGGCTGCCCCTGCACTGCTTTGGGAGACATGGGTGGGAGCCTGGTGGGGGCTGCCCATGGTGGCTGGGGGGTGGGGGTGGTGGGAGACATGGGTGGTGGCCTGGTGGAGGCTGCCCCTGCACTGCTGGGGGTGTGGGGGTGGTGGGAGACATGAGTGGGGGCCTGGTGGAGGCTGCCCATGGTGGCTGGGGGGTGGGGGGTGGTAGACATGGGCGGGGGCCTGGTGGGGGCTGCCCATGGTTGCTGGGGGGTGGGGGTGGTGGGAGACATGAGTGGTGGCCTGGTGGAGGGTGCCCCACACTGCTGGGGGGGTGGGGGTGGTGGGAGACATGTGTGGGGGCCTGGTGGGGGCTGCCCATGGTGGCTGGGGGGTGGGGGTGGTGGTAGACATGGGTGGGGGCCTGGTGGGGGCTGCCCATGGTGGCTGGGGGGTGGGGGGGTGGTAGACATGGGTGGGAGCCTGGTGGGGGCTGCCCATGGTGGCTGGGGGGTGGGGGTGGTGGGAGACATGGGTGGTGGCCTGGTGGAGGCTGCCCCTGCACTGCTGGGGGGGTGGGGGTGGTGGGAGACATGAGTGGGGGCCTGGTGGAGGCTGCCCATGGTGGCTGGTGGGTGGGGGTGGTGGGAGACATGGGTGGGGGCCTGGTGGGGGATGCCCCACACTGCTGGGGGGGTGGGGGTGGTGGGAGACATGAGTGGGGGCCTGGTGGAGGGTGCCCCACACTGCTGGGGGGTGGGGGTGGTGGGAGACATGGGTGAGGGCCTGGTGGAGAGTGCCCCACACTGCTGGGGGGGGTGGGGGGCGGGAGACATGAGCACGTGTGCAGGGTAGTCCCCTGTTTTGTGGGCTGCCTGCAGGGGCCGTGGAGGGTGTACAGGGTACACCTGTGTGGACCCACCCAGCCTAATCGCGTGTAATTATTCCCGCGCACCCCTGTTATACACGTACCCAGCCATATCGCGTGTGATAATTCCCGCGCACCCCTGTAATACACATACCCAGCCAAATCACGTGTGATTATTCCCGCGCACCTCAGTCATACACGTACCCTGGCTAATCGCGTGTAAAACTTCACGCGTACCCCTGTCATACACTTACCCAGCCAAATCGCGTGTCAAAATTCCCGCGTACCCCTGTAATACACGTACCCTGGCTAATCGCATGTTTGACCGCACGCATACCCCTGTCATACACGTACCCTGGCTAATCGCATGTAAAACTTCCCGCGTACCCCTGATATGAACGTTACCCGCTTTGCGTTCCTTGTTTGGCAGCACTATCAACTGGTCCAGGGTTAGCGCAGCCCTTTGCGATGATTTAGCGATTTTGATGGCTTTTCCTTGCGCGAGGGCGTTCTTGGGGGCGTTACTGGCGCTGCTGCAGGGTCGCTGCGATACTCTGCGCCACGGCTGGTTTGGGAGCCTAAAATCCATGAATACGCTGTGCGCGGAAATCGGTTTTGGCGCACGCGCCTGGCGCAGACAATCGCACGCGGACACTCTGCGCCAGCCGCTTGCGACACTTTTCTGCGAAATTCTATGAATTACCCTGTTAATATATTGACGTGGATTTACTGAAAAAATTGTCATGTTGGAAGTGTGTATTAATTGAGTGGGATGGTTCCTTTTCCTTGCACCAAGTATGAGATATGTCTTGTATAAATGTGGCTTACCAAAGTTGTAGGTGATAGCCCCCTTCTTTGTCACAATAATTCTGTAGATCACCATGCCAGCCCTGGTTGGACAGAGAGCGGGGTAGCCAGGTTTCTCAATTGCGTATTTTCATGGACACTGAAGCCAGTAAGTCAGCAAAAGGATCTGAAAGCTCTGTGAATGTCCCTTTTTCCCACATCACTATTAATGCATTCAGTGTTTCCAATTCACCTGTGCCACAGCCTGTAACCAAGCCTGTATCTGTTTCCCTAGGATACACATGCATTTGTGTGTAACAAACCATCACCTGTTAATTTGGTGGGATGGAAACCCCTGTGCAAATTGAATTGCATCATATATTGCACACCCAAAGAGGTGTTTCTTGAGGTTCCCAGTAAGAACACAGAAGCTGTATTATCGACTACACCAGAGCATCCACTCCCAGACCCTAAGGATGCCCACCTCTCCACACAAATTATTGTCCTAGGTCCCTAATTGTTTATGGTCCTCACATGACAATGAAGTCGTGTACATTCCCAACATAGTACTAGTACGGTTCTGGGTATCAAGAATTCCCCACCAAAGTTGCCAAAGGAGAGAAATGGATACCCAGTAATTATAATAATAGTCCTCACAAGGAGCCCTTGTAATATCCCTAGTGTCTTTGTGAAGAAGCCTGTCAAGAGCATTTATCGTTTTGTGCTGGACCACTGCATGGTTAATCAGTAGTATTAACATCTTTCACAGTGGTACCCAATCCTGCTACTATATTGTCATATATTCCAAATGTTGGTACCTGTTCACTGTTGTACAGCTTTGTGTCACTTTCCACTCCATTCCATTGCACCCATATAGCTGATACCTGTCAGCCTTTCCATATTGCAGGTTTACCTGGTACATGGACAAGTCTTCCTAGGGGTTCACAGAGTTCCCCGCCCTGTTTTCCCAGTTGTTGAAAAGGCATTTCAATGACATATTGTTACCTGAAAAATCTGCCCTGGCAAATTGTGGGCCTCATTACAATTATGACACGGTGGGAAAAAAATGGCAGTAACGGAATTACTGCCACATTTCCCACTCTGCCATGCTAAGAGTTTGGCCCTGTAGTGTGGGATTTACTTCTAGAATAATGCTTGAGGTAAATCCTCTCATTCCCCCCCCCCGAAAAATCAGCAAAATCGTTGGAATCACTGTGGTTGTAATTCTGCCGAAATCCCCAATGGAGTCCTCTGAACTCCAAATGAATGGGGACTAACGCTGCCGCCAGCACTTGTAATCGAGCATTAAATCTGCCAGGGCCAAGCGGTGGTAGCAGTAATTCCGTTGGGTGGTATTCCGGCAGATGTACTGCCAAAATACCCCCCCAACTCGTGATGAGGCCTGTATGTAGATAAACTTCTTTTGGCTTCACTCTCTTGTCATTCTTGCAAACAAGATACATCAGTTTTCTTAAGTGCATTAGCATGAACGGGCCACAAAAAGTCCCAACAGAAAATACAAGTGCTTGATGCACAGAGTGATTATTTAGGGCATGACATTGTTGCAGGACACACTCTATTAACACACACTATCACTGAAGCAATATTAATGCTTCCCTGACTCACTAACACTACCGATATGGCAAGATACTGGCACCAATGGATGCAACGCTATGCAGCACCTGTCAAACCTTTCTTTATATGAACTAATACAATTAAACACACAAGAGCCACTGCCATGGTCATCAAAAGCAGAAAAGGCATTTATCATATTGTAAAGTGTGCTTTCTTAAGTGCCTTTTTTACTTGCCTGACTAAACAAGCACGGTGTGGAAATCTCAGACCTAACTAAAGAGCTCAAGCCGACTTCTTTGGCATAACCGAAACGTGGCTCAACCCTGAGCTTCCCACCCAAGCTACTTTTTCCACGCCCGACGACTACACTCTTTTTTTCAGAGCTGATTGTCTGCTGGGGAAAGGCGGTGGAGTGGCTCTGATGTATAAATCAAGTCTCGAATGTTATGAGATTCCCCATACCTCTCCGGAAGGCTATGAGAGTTTATGGGTGAAAATAAAAACCTCCTCACACACCACTCTAAATATACTAACAATCTATCGCCCACCTAAAACCATGCCCCTATTCGAAGAGCAGTTAAGCGATCTACTGGCCCAGCTCTGTACCACTAAAGGCCCAATTATCATTATGGGTGATTTTAATCACTGGGCCAACAACCAGCAGGACAAAGCAGGCACTAAGCTGATGGATACCATCACCTCTCTTGGCCTTACTCAGTGGATGAAGTCTCCTACGCAAAATAGGGGTCACACTTTGGATTGGCTTCTGTCCCAAAATGCCAATATTTCCAATATCTCGGCCACACCATGCATCTGGTCTGACCATTTTCTTATTCAAGCCAAGATTTCACTACCATCCCCTCCTCTAAAACTCAACGCCCACCCACGTATACAGAAAATGTCTCGTAATCTGAAGAATCTAAAAAGCTCCTAATTTTACCACACTGCTGTCTTCTAAACTTCAACCCCTCAATAACTTCACGGTATCCTCTGAACTTATCGACCACTTGTCTAACAACATCAAAGAAACAGTAAACGATCTTGCCCCACTGAAAATGAAGACAATAAAGACTGAAACCATAAAGAACACCTGGTTCACCAATGAAATTCTTGTAGCCAGACAAGAAAAAAGAGCACTCGAAAGAGCCTAGAGGAAGGATCCTAACGACAATACACAGGCTAATTACAAAAAATCCATCCTTAATTATAAAAAACTCATCACAGAAGCAAAGGCCACACATTACAATGCAAGAATAGTGAATGCTCAATCTAATACAGGGGAGCTTTTTAAAATCTTAGCAGAATTCCAAAGTCAGCCCCCAACCACTCACAACATCATCAAGGACAATAAATGGTGCCAGAGTATTCATGAAGCTTTTTCACTCAAGATTGACTCTCATAAGGAAAAAATAAAAAAAGCCCTAGGCAATGTAACATCCAGGCAAAACATTACTGACACCACTTCACCCAGCAACTCTGAAAACGATATTCCTCAATTCTCTTTTAAACACTATACTGAAGATGAAGTATTTAAAATCATAAAAGACCTCAAAGTCACGTCCTGTCCTGCGGACGACTGTCCCACAAGCACTCTTAAAGAGTCTTTAGAAACTCTGGTTCCATGGATCACTAAACTGGTTAACATCTCTTTTGATGAGGGTCTGGTGCCGGAACTGTTAAAGTCGGAATGGATCACACCCTTGTTGAAAAAGGAGAACGTCGATCCAGCGAATAATGACAATTACAGGCCTATTACCAACATGCCTTATGTTCTCAAAATAATCGATAAATTGGCCTACTTACAGCTACAGGCCCATGTCGAAAAATACAATATCCTGGGCACCCGTCAGTCGGGCTATAGGGCACATCACGGGACTGCGACAGCTATGCTAGATCTCAAATCTACCTTAGCTAGCATAGCTGATAATAATCAAGCTGCCCTGCTCATGTTACTTGACCTCTCCGCAGCCTTTAACCTAGTTGATCACAGCTTACTGGTGTCAAGGCTCGGAGAGGTCGCCAAGTGCTCCGCAAATGCATCCAGATGGATTGCCTCCTTTCTGGGTCCCAGAATGGTGAGAGTTTGCGTGGGCGATAGCCAATCTGCTCCAATTTCTCAGACATGCGGAGTTCCGCAGGGCTCCTGTCTTTCGCCCTTGCTCTTCAATCTCTATATTCGTCCCCTTCTTGACCTCTTAAACAAACTGGGCGTACAATATACGAACTACGCCGATGACACTCAGGTGGTTATACAGCTGAGTGGCCTATATAGCAGCGATTCTGCAACCATCAACAAAATATATAAAGCTATACAAGACTGGATGGCCTGCAACTCTCTTACCCTTAATGATAAAAAAACTGAAATCCTCATCGTGGCATCTAAAAACATTAGGGCGAAACTAGATCCCGACTATGCTAGCTTCCATATTGCTGATAACACCATTCTCGTCCAGAAGAAGGTCAAGACCTTGGGAGTTGTTCTCGACGAAGATCTGTCAATGAAATTTCACGTTTCCAGCATTAAATCAAGCTGTGGTCTCATAAATAAAAGAATAGGGTACATTCGCCCATTCATATCACAAGAGAACTGCGCTCTTCTTTCCACCGCACTAATTAATCTAGATTGGATTACTTTAACAGCCTCCTTGCGGGCACCACAGCTCTCAATATCCAATCATTAAAAGTGGCTCAGAATAATGCTGTGCGCAATATTTTTATTCAGTCCCGTCGCACACACATTTCCAATTTCAGGAAAAAACTTCATTGGCTCCCTATCAAACATCGGATAACCCATAAGATATTAACCACGACCCATAAATGCCTTAGTCTCAGCAGTCCCACCTACCTGTCAGACCGCATAAGCATTAAGCCAAACGTCAGGAACCTTCAGTCATCCTCGGCCATTATTCTCAAACAGCCAAAAACTAGGACAGCTAAACTTGGAGGTACTACTCTTGACGCACAGGGACCCCTACTATGGAACAAACTTCCAGCCCAGATGCGGCAGATTCAGAACTACACCGTATTCAAACGCGCCGTAAAAACATACTTTTTCAACATGGAATAAATTATTTGACTTATCTCCTTCTCTGCTCTATACAGTTTACTCTATATGTTCGTCTGTCCTGTTAAGTTTCTATGTGCGCCATGAGGCCAACAGGCATGTTGGCGCTTTACAAGAATTAAAAATAAATAAATAAATAAATAAATAAATAAATAAAGCAAGAAAGTAATTGTGTACTGTCAAGAGCAGAATGAGTTCGTACTGGAAGTCTTTATACGGAAACACAGTGACAAGTATTGTCCACATGCATTTTATAGAACTGGATTAGAGCAAGAGGTGCATGTCTTCCCCTTTCTCTGAAGTCTGTTACAGCAGATGCACTGTCAGTATAACAATGTAACTGTATTGTATTCGTTTCTCCACTTATGGCTTTAGTACCACATGCTATAACCTGCACAGTTATTAAAAGCAAAAGAAAATCACCTTTCACTTTCTTGCCTTGCTAAATATTGAATGTTACTATTGAATTAATCTCCTATTACTATGTTTTAAATACTGCATCTTAATTGCCTAGTACAATAGATGGTCCCATGACAGGGTCCCCATTGCCGATCCCCTTGATGTACTATAACACAATGCTGATTTGATATATTTTGTGGATGAATCATGTTCCAGTGATAATGAGGGAAATAAGTTGTTAGATACACCGTCTGTTTCCCACACAAATGTGATAGCACTCAATTACCCAATGTGTATTTTGCCTAGGTTGCAGAAGAAATAGCTCAGACCATAGCAGGCATATTAGGTTATAACGCCCTCTCTTCCTCTACCTCCTACACCGCAAAACTTATTGCTCTCAGTCGCCAATTCTTGACACCCACCAACTGTATCACGCTGGCAAGAGCTTTAATCTTATCCAGGCTCGACTACTGCAACATACTCTACCTGGGTACCTCAAAAGCCAATCTAAACAAACTACAGCTTATTCAAAATAAAGCCCTTCGGGCGGCCCTTGGATTAAGGAAGTCAGATCACAGCTCAAATATTAGAAGAAACCATCACTGGCTCCCCATCAAAGCCAGGGTCACATTCAAAGCCCTGTGCGTCACATTCAAATGCATCCACTCATGTGTCCCCATCTACCTCAACCACGCCATCACCAAAAAAGTATCAAAGAGGCCCCTCAGATCAAACAGTCAACTACTCCTAGCTATCCCCCGCTACAAGACAACCAAGGCAGGAGGCAGTAGTTTCCAATACCTCGCACCCACATATTGGAACACTCTTCCCCTCCCCATCAAAAATGAGCAAACGTTCTCAGGCTTCAAGAAATCCCTGAAAACGTGGCTATTTAACCAAGACTAAAATCCCCTTCCATGCTTCAGGAAATATCACTGTACTGAAGCCCTGCATTAAATGTCTTCGTGTATGATTATTTTGTATTCACATGCACTGCGCCCGATTGGCAATTTCCAAGAAATGTTTTAACCAAGCTGTCTGTAACATCGCCGTGGTACCCAAGGGTTTGGGCGAGTAATAAATGCAATAAATAAATAAATAAATAAAATAAATACTGTGCATGAAGATGTATGATATACTTTTTGGGGTTTTCCATGATTTTGATCAACACTGGAAGCAAAGAGGGTTTCACACATTTTTAGGTTCCCCCAACAAAACATGGGCAAGGTTTCAGCCTTACTAGATGCCATCATGTTACTAAAGCAAATATGAACTGTTAAATGTGCAGCCACCATCCCTTTATGGGGATCAAAAGTATATGCTTTAGCGGACAAGGATGCTAAATAGGTGGCTGTTTCTTGCTTTCAAGCTGAATTTATATTAAGACAAATTAGTCAGGAGCATTCTCCACCCATTTCTCATTACAAGAGCAAACAATGCCATCTTTGATGTTCTGGGTGTTTGTCTGAGCAGTGAATGGCACAGCACAAGCTATTTTTGCATAGCTCACCATAACCGGATAATTTCTTTGGTTTTTCGATTTTGTACTGCACCCGTAACGTCCGTTTAACAATGTTTTAATTTCCAAGGTTTTAGAGCTATTTAACCATAAAGTCCTTTTAAAAATGTTTTTTTATCAAATGTCACAGGTTTTTATTAGGGCAACTTAATAAATTGTCCCTTTAACAAACTCTTTTGCACTGACTTTGAACAGTTTATATAACTGAATATGTTTCATGATGTTCCAGCACTGAATGGCCCTCATTACGACCCTGGCGGAAAGCGACTGACCGGAGCGCCACAGCGTAAATAGCGTTTCCGCCATTGCACGAAGGAGCAAAGTGCGGCCCATTCCGACCCATCGGGCACGAGCACCACGCCACGGCGGAAGTGCAAAGTCCGCGATGGCGGAAATGACCCCAAAACGGGCCACACCGCCGCCGTACGGCGCCCTAGGTGCTATACCGCCACCCCTCTTAGCGGTCACCGCAGTGTGCGCCTACCGGAAAGTACGGTGACCGGAAATATACGGAAACGGAAGTAAAAACATGGGCCCGGAACGGAAAACATCCCGCCGTACACCTATAAAACCACTAAAACCACACAACCACTAAAATCACTACCCTGAAACACACCCCAACCCGTCACCCACCCTAGCGAAACCAAGAAAAATGGGAAAAGTAGCGAAGAAAGCGTGCGACCGCAAGCGGCAGGTCCACTTCTCCCGTGAGGAACTCACCGTGCTAACAGAGACCCTCCAGGAGAATGCTGCCGTCGTCTTCTCCACGCAAATGACCAGAACGGCACTTGCAAACAAGAAGACCATATGGGCTCTGGTGGCACAGCGGGTAAGTGCGGTGGGGACCGCACCCCGCACCCCACAGCAATGCCGCAAGCGATGGGACGACCTGCGGATACGCGTCCGCAGCATACTCTCTGCCAACCGCAACATTGCCACAGCCACCGGGGGAGGTCCTGAATCACCCATCAAGTTGACCCCCTGGGAAGAAATCTGTGCCTCCACCATCGGAATGGAGAGCATAGAGGGAGTCGGAGGGATGGAGAAAGGAGTGCAGACATCCGAAGATTCAGGTGGGTGGGCCAGATAAAACAATGCCAAATCCACACAGTCCATCCATGTGAAGTACCATGCGTCCACATAGTGCAACAGAAACACATGTCCAGGAGAACGTCCACACACATCGGCCTGATAGCGCACGTTAAAACCCACAATAAATACATAAATAATTAAAAACCCCTAATACACGCACTACACGTGCAGCAGGCACACCCTAACTGCAGGCTGCCAAACAACTGCACCCTCACTCCACACACAAATTAAAGCACCTCCAAGGCCCCGACCCAAATCACCCTGAGGTACCACCCCAAAGCATGTGATACAATGCCATTCCAATTCCCACAGACCCATCAATAACCCTCGCCCTCCTTTACTCCACCACAGGGTCCGATCCAAACGACGAGCTACAGGACACCCCTACCAGCACACCTGCAAAGAGGGCCAAGACCAACGGCCAGAGACCCTCCACCTCAGCTGCACGCATCAAGACACGGCAGCAGCACAAATCAGGTGGCAGCACAGAGGAGGGAACATCAACAGGCACCCCAGCAGCCAGCATGCCCACAACACCACCACCACAGGTCCCCCCAATGGATGCCACAGAAGGCACTGCCTCTGGTGGCAGCAGCACCATAGGTGACACCCCATTGATGGCAGCATGCTCGGACACAGAAAACGGGGATGTCGTAGTCAGATCCATCCATGACCTGTCCCAATCCCCCTGTCTGTCCCATCCCGTACAACATGAGGATACCACGCAGGGGCACCCACAAGACGACGACTGGCCATCCCCCACAAGCCCTGTGGCAAGGCAACATGAGGACAACAGCCCCTCTGTGACACCCCCGCAAATGGCCATGGCCCAGCAGAGGCAACAGTCCCTCGACCAGTTAATCGTACAACAGCAGCAACTGGCCACACTCCTCAAGGACCATGCCGATGGATGTGGGGGCACTAAGGCAGACATAGAAACATCAACTGAGACACTTAGGGCAGAAATGGAGAGAGGTACAGAGACGCTAAGGGCACAAATGGAGAGTAGCACCGAGAGCCTGAGGGGGGAACTGCATGCGACGTCCAAAGACGTATGTGCCGAACTTGCCGCAGTGCGCCGTGTGCTCACTGAGCTCTCGCAAACCCTTAGGGACATGCATGGACGTGAGCAGGCAGACACATCATCCGTTGCAAGTTCCGTCCAGGGCAGCCCCCAACGTAGATCTGGAAGGAACCTGCGCTCCACAGGCAGGGGTGCCCCTGATACCCGCAGAGGGGGCTTGCAATAGCGACAGCCCACTGACAATGAGCATCTTTGGACACTGGTGTTCGGGGGGGAGGTAGGAGGGTGGAGGGTGTGTGTTGGGCTCACTTGGGTGGCGGGTCGATAGGGTGTTCAACATGACATCACATATGCCATAAAAAGTGCACGATCAACCAATGAGATGTGTGGACATTGATCTTTGTGTACTAGGCCATCATAGGCGTACAGTCCATATTGTGCATGTCCCAGACACACGCAGTGCCACGAGTCCCGTGTCCATGTATCAGCCACCAGGCGTGAGTGCTAGAAGCATACATCAATGAGATGCTGACGAATGTCACGGGCCTCCGGTGCCTCGCAGACTCCATGAGGTGCTGCCACATCCCCACCCTCATCATGACCATCATCAGGTGCTTGCAGTTCTGCGTCAGGGGGCATGGGCACATTTCTACGTACGCACATGTTGTGGAGCATGACACATGCCATGACCATCTTTGCAACCTTCTCATGGCGGTACAGGAGTGCCCCGCCAGACCTGCTGAGGCACCGGAAACGAGTCTTCAGTAGGCCGAATGCCTGTTCAATGACTACACGGGTACGTGAGTGGGCATGGTTGTAGTCCTCCTCATGCTGGTCCCGTGGGTTCCGGACTGGTGTGAGGAGCCATCTCTTCAGTGGATATCCAGCATCACCTGTATGTGGACGAGAAACGTATGATGTGGAATGCCATTGATACGTACGCACACCCCCCCCCCTTCCTGCCAGGTCATTGCCAATTCACATACCCCACATAATCATGCATGTAATGAGACTCACCGAGTAGCCAGGATCTGTTCCCTGCGTGTCGCTCCATGTAGCGTGGTATTGTAGAGTTCCTCAAGACCATAGAATCATGGGTTGATCCAGGGAATCGGGCACAACAATGTGTAATGATCCTGTTGGAGTCACACACCATTTGTACATTCAGGGAATGAAATTGTTTTCGGTTGCGGTACTGGGCCTCCATGGCATGTGGGACGACCAATTCAACATGGGTGCAGTCGATGGCACCAATGCAACCCGGTATGCCGGCAAGTGCATGGAATCCCACTTTTGTGTTGGTAATTTCCTGCTCCGAGCGTGGTAGAGAGATGTAGTCGTCTGCGTGCTGCAGGAGGGCATCGAGCACTTGCAATAGTGTCCGTGAGAACAGTGGCTGAGAAATGCCATGCAACTGTCCGACTGTGTGCTGGTAGGTGCCTGTGGCCAGGAAGTGGAGTACAGACACCACCTTCAGTAGGGGTGGGATGGCGGTTGGGCTATCTATCATGCTGACAAGGTCAGCCTGTGTCATGTCCACAATGGCGGCTATGGTGTCCCGGTCCAGACGGTAGAGGGTGTGGATCTGCTCATCAGTGAGGTTGAACGGATGTGCTCGGAGGCGTGGGATTGCGGGCTGCCTGCGTGGTGGTAGTGGCTGTGCTGGTGGGCCTTGCTGGCCCTGCCTTGGCCTCCTCCTCCTCCTGCGTCTCCTCCGTGCGGCTGGTTGTAGTTGGTGTTCGTCTTCTTCTTGGAGTTGGAGCACTTGCAGTGCTATCAGGTCCCCCAGGGCCAACATCGCGAGTCCTGCCGGTAGCATTTCGGTGTGGTTGTGGGAGGAGACTGGCTGTGCAATTTATGTGTTTTCAGGCTGTATGGCCTCCACCTGTGGTGATTCATTCCACCTGTGCAAACTGCTCTCCCCTTTGGCCGAGCACGTCCCGCGCACAACGCTGCAATTCGGGGAATGGTATCTTGCTATTGCAATCATGTATTTGTACCCGATGGCCGTGTAAGATTGGTTGATATGTTCATTCTGCTGTGGTCCCATTGTTTCACATACTATCTGTGCAGTCGCGAACAGACTTGTGAAGGGTCAGTGGAACGTAGTACTCGAGTAACGGTGGGCCCTCATGCATCACTGTACCGAGTTGCAACGACGGGCGGGGCGTCCCATTTGTGGGTGAAGGCAGTTGACATTTTCACACACAGCCGCACTCGATGGAATAATTAGTGATTTCAAACGGCCACAGATGCCTTTTCGACGTGATGTTGCAAATGAGGAATTCGAAGGGCGGCGCTTTCGGTTTCCAGCTAGCGGTGAGGAGATGCCCACAGGTCTGACTGCAAATATAACGTTCTATTGTTCAATGTCCTTGAGACAGGGCCCATGGCGAGGAAGCAATGATTGATATGAATAGTTTGGGATGCGCAATAGCTACGTGGGCGATGAGGCCGGCCGTTCCCAAATACATGTTACTTCACAACACTGGAATTACGGGCTGGGGCACTGTGGATTTTGCAGGCTGCATAACGCACAGACTCAATGGATGTTTCTAATGTTATGTGAGTAATTATTCAGGCGTTTTGATCCCGGGATGAGGGAATGATGAATGGATGCATGGGCAGGTGATTTGATACAGAGTTTGCCATGTACAGGGCTTCTTGGGATCTATCCGCCTCCCCTACGCTATGTGATGCAGGGCTGCCATAGTGGGACCATCGTCTATCTGGCCTTGTTGAGCCCTCCCTGTCTCGACGCGCCCTCAGACACTTGTGTCCATGCACGTTAACATTCCCATCTGATGGATTCTGTTTTGACAGACGCATGCACAGGTACACTCGTTTGTGATGGTGTTTGCACCTCGATATAGATGGTTATGAGTCGCAAGTGGTTTTGGGGTGGTGATGATCCTTTGGAGTGGGCTAGCATGCATATGGCTGTGGATTTCGTGTGATCATTGAAGTGAGTTGTTTGAATGTAGTTCTGATGGCCATTCTGTTCTTTTTCTTTTCTTTTGGTTGACAGGTATCTCCTCCCCTTTTGCCACTGCCATCTGTATGCCACTCCTGCAGATGGGTTTTACTCCCGACACCTGCTGCTTCGTGTTAATCAGTGGAGCAGCATTACGATCTTATGGGACGATCGCCAATGGCCCACATGCCCTTACGCAGTACTGGTGGCTCGGAGCAACATTTCGGCCTTTCAGCTGGACTAGTGCCTCCCCATTGGGACGGCCCTGCGGTTCTGTGCGCTTCCATGTTGCCTTTTCGTACGTGAATGTGGCTCTGTGTACCATGGGGGAACAGGGCGACACACAAGTAGTGGCTGGTCATTTCTTGCGGATGCAGCCCACAATGGTGATTAGTGTTTTGGAGTTCATGGCCTGATGGCTGTATGGGCTTGGTGACTTTGATGTGCATTAAATTTCTATTCTGATTTGGCCCGTGTAGCGTTTTTCTTTGCAAGTGATGTGGCATATGCCTATTTGGGGGGCGATGTATTGTGAGGAGATCTGCATTGGGTTCCAGCTTCGGGGTTTAGTTGCGTGGTACTGTACTGGGCGCGTTTGCCTACTAAGCCCGTGAGGTCAGGGATGGGGGCTGCCTATATGACAGTTTGAATGTTGTCATGCTCAGGGGCGGGGGATTGGGTTTTGTGTAACAGATGCCGGTCAGCCAGGTGGACTGGTGGAATGATGTGATTCTCGGAATATTGCTGGTCACAGGTGCCTGTGTTTGCGTGCGTTTCTTGGTGGGGGACTGTGGTCATGTCCATTGGGATGGCTTCTGTATTCGTGCCATCTGTGCCCTGCAGCTCCCATTGGCCCCTCTTGTGTTTCTTTTGTTCGTTGCCATGCATGGGTGACTTGTACATTTCAATGGTTGCATTGTGACTTCATTGCACCTACGGGGAGTTGTACTTTGTGGGCAGGGAGCGGTGTACAGGCACTCAGTGGGGCCGTTTACGGTTGATTCGCGATGCCGTACTTCTCACCATGGCGGAATGGTACATTACGCCATGCCTGATGGCGTTAGGTACATGTCCGCTAGGGTCGGAATTGGCGTACCCTTGCGCCATGGTGGTGTTTGCGGTTTCGCATGGCGCGCGCGTGCTTGGTGCAGTTAGCGTTGGCGTTCACTACGGTGTCGCTAATGGCTTCGTACTTTGCGGTGACGGGTCATAGTCGCACCGAGCGCTATTCGATGGCGGTATTGCATTTCCGCCATCGTTTTCTGATTTCCGCAAGGGTCGTAATGAGGGCCAATGTAAGTTATTAAAAATGCCACTTTCAACATATATGAATAACTAGAATGCTCCTTTAAGAAACATATTTTGTGCAGCGCATACTGATGTGTGTCACTTTGTGCAGCACATATTGGGGATGCAAGTCATGGTTGAATTGTATGGGGTATGAGTCTCAATCATGACCCTGTCCCCACCAAACCACACTCAATATCCACTGGACCTAGCCTGCAGCCAAGTCCAGTATCCACTATACCCCCATAATGGCATCAGGGCCACTGTTCATAGTTTGCTGCTATGGCCAGTGGGCGCAATCCCTCTGGCATTTGTTTCAGCCATATTGCATGCCCTGCCAACTACTCTACATTAGAAATTGGGCAGGGCAACATAACCATAACACATCTTTAACAACGTTTTTTCCAGTGAATTTCAACATGTTTAATAACGGATAATGTTTCATTCTGTTCTGGCACTATTTATGAGTTATTAAACATTTCTTTAAAAAAAATATAAAACAATTAACTGGTTCCCTTAACATCTATTTTGCAGAACACGTTGACTTGTGTCACTTTGAGCAGCACATTCTAGAGATGCAAGTTATAGCTGATGTGCCTCAGGCATGAGGTTCAGCCATGGCCCAGGCCCACCAAGTGACTCACAATGGCCACTGGACCAAGCCTGCAGCCTGCTGCAGTTCACAGTCTACCATAATGGTACCATGGCCACTTTCTGAGACTTGTGGCCGCGGCCCGTGGCCAAAAGCCTGCATTGGCTTCACTGATGTTGCTGACCCCATGAAGCAACCCACAGAAGGTATTGGGGACTGACCTGCATAATGGTCCAGTGGCCACTATAGCCACATTGTGGGCTGGTCAGCCAGTGTCCATGAGTTGTAGCCATTGCCACTGGCCACTCTCCCTGGGCTATGAGATTAAGCCATATTGCCTGCTCCATAGTAATCATTGCTCATTGCTATTATCCCGGCCCCATGACCACTATACCACCATAATAGGAAACCCGAATACTGATCATGGCTTGCAACCATGGCCAGTGGCCACAATCCCTGCGGAATTGACTTCAGGCATTACTAGCAGATGCTTAGCAGGGTATTCGGTATTGCATCAGTCCAGGGCCAGTGCTCACTTTAACCCCATAGCAAGTCGCTGGTGGTCATGGCTAGGGGCCAGATTGTCTGGGGCATTGTCGAAGACAGACTGTCTACCACTGGCCACAGGCCATGCCTCAGGCACCAATGTTATATCACTTTTTTTTTGTACCTACACTTTGGCACTTTTGAGAAAATAAAACATTGCATGGATTAACACCAAATTTGAAAAAGCCTGCTTTTGGGACCTTGGTGAAAATCATTCCAGCAGTTTGGGCTGTCGGTTCGAAGGAATTTTGTTTCCCATTCAAATCAATCTGAATTTTGATATTCTGGGGACCCCTCCTTTCCTTTGCCGCCCTTAATGAAACCACACAACACTTTCCAAAAAGATTCAGAGTCTGTATATATTTAGGAACGTTTTGTGCAGATGCGTCAAATGGTGTAAACATTAAAAGCCCCCCTAAAAAGTGCTCTTCCTATGGGTAATACACTGTGTGTTACTCTGATCTGCTTCTACCTAATTAAACTATGCATTCATAATGCACTCATTGCCATATTTCCCCCTTTCTCATCCCATTACTGCAATCATAATCTTTCGCATCACTCCCTTTGACAAGTCTCGGCAATTCATCCCTTCTCCCGAGAGGGGAACCATCCCCTTTGGGGTTAGGTAGGCGAGCCTGCTCAGCAAGACCTTCCCTAGGGCTATGGACAAATGGGACCTTAGTACCTTAGTAGAAGTGACTCCCCTCTCAGGGACAAGGACTGCCATTCTGATAAGGAACAGTCCAGTGTACATTATCTGCCTTATTATGTAGGGAAGTTCCCTCATAGCTATAGGGCTAGCTAGGTTTTTAAAAAATATATTTTTTAATAAACAACCCTTGAACATGTCAGGAACTCGGTCGACTCCTTCTTCTGCTTCGCCACATATGGCATCAGAATTGGTATATGGACAACCCAACACAGAGTTGGCCCATGGAGTAGAGTCTATCGATCGGACCTACACAGTAACACATGAGATGCAGTCGGCAAACTCCCCTGTAGAGTTAAAACCCCACCCTGATTGGCCAAAGTCCTGTGGGTGCCCAAATACCAACGGAAGCAGGTTAGGCCATAGAGGTGAATAATGATCAACTCTTTAGTCCCTGTGACTACTGTATCCCCAGGAGAGATAAGGAAATTGTTTCTTTAGACCTTCCAGTCAAGCTTCTGGAAGGTTGCCTGATATATGTGACCCCAGCTGCAAAACCTTGATGGAATACCAGTCTAAAAATGTTACCCATTTTTCCTTGTATAGAAGAGTTTAAGGGCCCAATTCATGGAATCCAGCGCAAAAGTATCGCAAGCGCCGCATGCCGCATGCCGAGAAGGAGCGTGAGCCACGCATGTGTTTGGTCTGGCACAAACCAGCAATTGTGCAGCACGCGTATTCATGGAATTCGCAAATCATCAGTAGCCGTGGCGCAATGAACATCAAGCAGCGCCAGTAACGCCACCAACATGCCCCCATGCGCAGGAAAAAAGCATGTGAAGTGTCTAAAACGGTGCAAGCCCCCACGCCACCCATTGGGCCAGCACACAGCCCCCCATCATAATCGTGTGAAAAATGATCCCGTCCGCACCCCAGTGAATTTGCGTATCCCAGTTGCACCAGCCAAATCGCGTGGAAATGCCCGCGCGTACCCTGGTCGTACCATCCAAATCACGTGGAAAGGCCAGCGCGTACCCCTATCATACCCCAGGGTAATCATGTACCCCGGTGCACCGGCCAAATCGCGTGCCAATGCCAGCGCATACCCTGGTCACACCAGCCAAAACATATGGAAAGGCCTGCGCGTACCCCTTGCGCACCCCAGCGTAATTGCTTACCCCAGTCGCACCATTCAAATCACATGGAAAGGCATGTGCGTACCCCTACTGCACCCCAGCTCAATCACGTACCCCGGTCGCACCAGCCAAATCGCGTGGAAATGCCAGTGTGTACACCGGTCGCACCAGCCAAATCTTGTGGAAAGGCCTGCACGTACCCCTTCCGCACACCAGCGTAATCGCGTACCCCGGTCGCACAAGCCAAATCGCGTGGAAAGGGCTGCTCGTACCCTGTGTTCACCCCAGCATAATCGCGTACCCCGCTCGCACCAGCCAAATCGCGTGGAAAGGGCTGTGCATACCCCAACCGCACCCCAGCATAATTGCGTTCCCCGATCACACCAGCCAAATCGTGTGGAAAGAGCCACGTGCACCCCATCCGCACCCTAGCGTAATCGCGTACCCCGGACGCACCAACCAAATCGCGTGGAAATGGGCGTGTGTAGCCCGTCTGCACCACAGTGAATTTGCACACCCCGGTCGCACCAGCCAAATCACGTGGAAAGGGCTGCGCATACTCCTTCCGCACCATCACGTTATTATTATGGAACACAATCCCTGCGCTTCTGCGAGCAGAACCATCTTTTAACCTATTTAAACACAACACGAAGTGTTGGCTTCACAACATGGACTCTATGACAGCCTAACCGCCTGCTCCCAGCATGATCGACCGTCACAGGCACATTCTTGTAAGTAATGTATTTATACTAGTCTATGTATGTACCCATTTGCTTTACTAAGTTTGTACCTACCTGTAACTGTAATGTAACGTAACCCTTTTGACTGCTTTCAATTGTAACTGTAACCAGATCTAACTTTTGCGCCCGTATGCCCCTGGGCCTGGCAGCGCTTTATAAATAAAATAAATACAAATACAAAATACGTACCCCCGTCGCACCAGCCAAATTGTGTGGAAATTCCTGTGCGTACCCAGGTTGCACCAACCAAATCGTGTGGAAATGCCCGTGTGTACCCCGGTCGCACCAGCCAAATCGGGTGGAAAGGCCCACGCGTATCCCTTCCGCACCCCAGCGTAATCGCGTACCCCTGTCGCACCAGCCAAATCGTGTGGAAAGGGCCATGCATACCCAGTCCGCACCCCAGCGTAATCACGTTCCCCGGTCGCAGCAGCCAAATCGTGTGGAAAGGAACGCGTGCACCCTGTCCGCACCCTAGCATGATCACGTTCCCCCACTCGCACCAGCTAAAAAGCGTGGAAATAGCTGAGTGTACCCCGTCCGCACCCCAGCGAATTCACATACCGTGGTCGCACCAGCCAAACCATGTGGAAAGGGTTGCACGTATCCCTTCCGCACCCCAGCGTAATCGCATACCCCGGTCGCACCAGCCAAATCACGTGTAAATACCCGCGCATACCCCGGTCGCACCAGCCAAATTGCGTAGAAAGGCCCGGGCGTACCCCATCTGCACCCCAGCATAATCGTGTACCCCGCTAGCACTAGCCAAATCGTGTAGAAAGGGCCGCATGTACCCCGTCCGCACCCCAGCATAATCGCGTACCCCGCTCGCACCAGCCAAATCACGCAGAAAGGGCGCCACGTACAGTCATCAGCCGCAAACACACCACGCAAGCAGCACACACCACATGCCCCCCATCACCCGTGACCATAACCTGCAGGCAGCCGACACACCATATGAGACCCCCCATCACCCGTGACAATACCCCACAGGCAGCCCACACCTCATGGCCCCCCCATCACCTGTGACCAAAACCACAGGCAGCCCATACCACATGGCCCCCCATCACCCGTGACCATACCCCGCAGGCAGTCCACACAACATGGGAACCCCCAATTACCCAATAACCATACCCTGCAGGCAGCCCACACCACATGGCCCCCCATCACCCGTGACCATACCCTGCAGGCAGCCTACACCACATGGGATCCCTCCATCACCCGTGGCCATACTCCGCAGGCAGCCCACACCACATTGGATTCCCCCATCACCAGTGACCGTACCCCGCAGGCAGCCTACACCACATGGGACCCCCCCATCACCCGTGACCATACCCCGCAGGCAGCCGACACCACATGGCCCCCCCATCACCTGTGACCATACCCCACAGGCAGCCCACACCACATGGATCCCCATCACCCGTGACAAAAACCACAGGCAGCCCACACCACATGGCCCCCCCATCACCCGTGACCATACCCCACAGGCAGCCCACACCACATGGATCCCCATCACCCGTGACAAAAACCACAGGCAGCCCACACCACATGGCCCCCCCATCACCCGTGACCATACCCCACAGGCACCCCACACCACATGGCCCCCCATCACCTGTGACTATACCTCGCAGGCAGCCCACACCACATGGCCCCCCATCACCATGACCATACCCGCAGGCAGCCCACACCACATGGCCCCCTCATCACCCGTAACCATACCCCTCAAGCAGCCCACACCACATGGGACCCCCCCATCACCTGTGACCATACCCCACAGGCAGCCCACACCACATTGGACTCTCCCCATCACCCGTGACCATACCCCACAGGCAGCCTACACCACATGGGACCCCCATCACCCGTGACCATACCCCACAGGCAGCCCACACCACATGGCCCCCCATCACCTGTGACCAAAACCACAGGCAACCCACACCACATGGCCCCCCCATCACCCGTGACCATACTCCTCAGGCAGCCCACACCACATGGCCCCCCATCACCCATGACCATACCCTACAGGCAGCCCACACCACATGGCCCGCCATCACCCGTGACCAGAAACACAGGCAGCCCACACCACATGGCCCCCCATCACCCATGACCATACCCCGCAGGCAGCCCACACCACATGGCCCCCCATCGCCCGTGACCATACCCTGCAAGCAGCCCACAGCACATGGGATCCCCTCATCACCCGTGACCATACCCCCAGGCAGCCCACACCAGATTGGACTCCCCCCATCACCTGTGACCATTCCCCGCAGGTAGCCCACACCACATGGCCCCCCATCACCTATGACTATACCCCGCAGGCAGCCCACACCACATGGCCCCCCATCACCCGTGACCATACCCCACCGGCAGCCCACACCACATTGGACTCCCCCCATCACCTGTGTCCATACCCCACAGGCAGCCCACACCACATTGGACTCCCCCCATCACCCGTGACCATACCCCACAGGCAGGCTCTGCCTCATGCCCCCCCCACCTGCGAGGGCAACGTGCAGGCAGGTCCCGCCTCATGTCCCCCCAAAACCTGTGACGGCAACCTGCAGGCAGGCCCCGACTCATGGAACACCCCCACGCCCAACACACTGTGGACCAATACACATAAATGCAGTAGATGTGAAATTAAATGCCACCACACGCTGCACACTCAAAGTGCACCTCAACACCCATCCATTGTTCATGCAGACCACAACATGCCACATGCCATTGGAAGTCAAACATGACACATGCATGCATGTGTGCACACACATGAGCAACATAGGGCAGCATCATGGACATAGAACAGAGTAAGCAAGAGCCAAACATGGGCAAAACCATCGAGACACCACTTTGATTTAACATGAAAATATATATATTATAAACAGTATTCAAGTCATACTCATATAAAAATAATTATATTGAAGCACCATGAAATGAGTCAATAAATAAGAGTGTTAAAAAGCAAAAACTTTGGCTGCGAACAAACTAAAAATGAATTCAAAGATGTGGTCCATGTCCATGAATGTATGTCCAAATGAAAACACAAATGAAAAGAAAACCATTCCTTCATGGTGATCATAAAAAATGAGAAAAAGAGAACTATATACAAACAGCCAGGGTCCATTGTCTCAAACCATGTGCAATAATCCAGAAGTATATAATAAAAAAAGAGCTATGTAAAAAAATTGGAGCAAAGTCCAATAACTACAAATAAGAAAATAAAAAAATGAAACCTACAACTAAAGAACTATATACAATGGCAGCTGGCTAGTCTTTCGACTCACCATGTCCCCTCAATGCCTCTGCCAGTCTATCATCGAACACTGCATCCACTTCCCCTAGGCGGGCCTCAGCTCTCCCCTCGAGGGCTTGCAGGGACTCCAACATGCTACTCAGAAACTCCCTGCAAGTCTCCTTGAGGACCTCTGCGCGCCTCTCTGCCTGACACAGTGTATTCTCTGCCCTGGTGATGGTGAGTCTAGCCTCCCATCCCCTCTGCTGCTCTGCTCTGATCTGCTGGCCAAAACGCTCCAACACGGAAGACATCCTTGTAGTAGGATCCACGTTTTCCTCCTGCCCGATGGCCGATAACTGCATCACTTCCATTGGAAGCCCCGAGTCCTGTCGCCTCCTACGCTGAGCCTGCTGCTGCCGAGTAGCCCAGTGCTTGCGCCTCAAGGACAGCCTCCGGGATGATGACAGCCTGCTCTTCCTCCATTGCCACTTGTCCTGTCACCTGCTGGATCTCCGTGGTGACCAACTGTGCTGATCCTCCTTCGACTCCCGACTCTGGCAGGGATGGGATCGATCTCCACCAGGGTGGTCACCGGGGTTGGGTCAGGTGCACAGGGGCCCTGGTTGTGATCTGGGCTGGAAGACAGCAGGGAGGATGACTGGCGCACATAGGAGGCAGACGAGGAGGGAGTCACATAAGTGGCCAGCCCATGCCCCCATTGCGATACCAGCAAATGTGCTAGCTAGTCAATGAGACGGCTGATCTCCCTGTGATGACGTGCAAGTCCCAAAATAGAAGCCTGCACATCATCACAAATGTTTGTCTGCTGCGAGAGACCGTCTAGCACTGGTTCCACCCTGTACCGAATGGTGACATCCGCAGACATTGGTGTTTCCGTCTTGGTGGAAATATCTGCTGCCTGTGGATGGGTCCGGCCTGGGGCATGCCCGCAGGTGCATACTGGTGCAGTTGCAGTGCCAGGGACAGGATTAGGCACAGGCACCTCCACAGCAGCCTGCACTGCCTCCGGCCCCTGACCTTGTACTGCACCAGTCACACCTACATCATCACCCCCACCGGGCCGCATAGGCTGGGCTGATGTGGCCTCTTCCTCCTCTCCCTCCCCAGCCAACCTGGATCCCTCCACACTGTCTTCCGTAGCGTCGTGCCCCTGTGCTTGCTCACCTGTCGCCCCCCCACTGCTGAGGAGTCCTCCACCACCTTCGCCCTCTTGGACCTACCCTCAGCAGCTGTGGCCGTTGACTCTGATGCAGCACCAGTCTCCTCGCTCACAGAAGATGACAGCACTTGGGAGGATGACTGGGCCTTGCGTCTACGCTTGGTGGAGGCATCCCTGCTGTGGGGTCCACAGCGCCTTCTCCGCCCACTTCTTCCATCGTCGATGTGGATAGGGAAACGTAGAACACAAACATCAGGGTACTGAACACATGTGTGTTTGTCACAATGCTAATGTACATCCGTGGCACTGTCAGAGGTCACAAGCATCATCACCGTCTACTGCACACAGGGAAGTGCTATTCACACACATGCACAATCATGTATCTCATTCTAAACATATATTCACATCCTTGGACATGGGACTGGCAGCACCTCTGAATTGTGCCTCCAGCTCACATGCATCATGGGTCATACGCGTCCCATTCACACACATCACCTGACAGTCATGAAGCAGACCATGGAGCTATCACGTCAGAGTGCACTCGAGGGCAAATTGGCAGCGTGAGGCAATCACAAATCAAGAACTCAAGTAACATACATCCCAGAGAGTTGGCCAGTCACACACTCACTACTCAGACACATGAACATGTACAGCATGCATGTCCATGATGTTGACATAAGCACCCATGTGTCACACCTCTCGCATGCCCCAGTACAGACACAGGTATGCAAACATGTGCACGTCGTTACATGCCGGTGCGCATCACGCATTGAAACACAGACACCATTGATGTGGCACACACTTGAATGGACTCACACGCAGCACTGTCAGGGACATGCACACAGACATCTGTACAGGAGGCATGCCAGACATAAGGCCAAGGTGCACACTCCAGCCACGCGTCAACATGCACATGCACTATGATGGACAAGAACACATGAACACTTACCAGTCGACTCCAGACGGAGCACCAACTCCAAGACCTGGGCGTACAGTGCTGTGTAGAAGCACTCCAGGACCGGCATCTCATCGTTGATCCACTGGCCCCGGCGCCCCACTCGATCATCACCAGCCTTGAGGAGGTGCCGGGCCTTGTTGAGGGTCTTGGACTTGAAGTCTTCCCAGCGCTTTTGGTCATGATGGAAATCGCGGGGTGCCACCCCTCCATGTTGATGGCACCCACGATGTCCGCCCAGATCTTCCTCCGTCCTTCATTGCCAACTTGCGATGGTCCATGGAAGAGGGCATCATGATGCCCCAGGATTTGCTCCACCAGGATGCCAACTTCTCTGGATGAGAAGCTGGCAGCCCTCTGCCTCGCTGCTGGTGTGGGTGGGCAAGGTGGTCCTGGGGCTGGGCTGTGCAGCGATGGTATGGCACGTCAGGAGTCTTCTGGATCAGCAGAGGTGGTCACGACGACAGAAGCACTGGCAATGGCTTCAGAGCTTCTGCTTTCAGAGGCACACGGCGTTAGACTGCGGGCTTCGACTGCTGCAAACAAGATTCACGCATCAGCGTACACGGCCGTTAGCGACGAGGTGTTTTCTGTTCTTTTCATGACCGCGAGCGTACAAACTGTGCTGCGGGATAGAAGGGAGACAAGTGCTACTCCATTTGGATAGCGTTACTATAACGAAGATTTTGCTTTTTGTGAAAACCCAGCCTGACTGGACTTATACCAGAAGCTACTGGGATACAAGCGATGAGGCAAACCTAATGGGGTTCGCAGAACGTTGCTATTGTTCATCCAATCCTGATGAAGACACACATAACTTGTCGAGTCGAAACTATTAACCAACTGGGAAGCCTTTTATTGTAAAGAAGATTGATATTGTTAGGCACCAATAGTCTTAGGCACCAATAGTCGATATTATATTGGGAATGAACTGTGATTAATAACATTGTGAATGATTTACAGCACAATGGAAAAGAAGTGGTTTAATGAAATGATCAGCTTCTGTAATTTCTTAGCATGTCAATATATTATTTAAATATTGCATTAGAGAGTGAATGTATGGATGTATGATTAGTAAAATGCTTTTTAGAATCAATTAAATTAATATGCGTCTATGTGTTTTTTAGACAAATCTTAATAAAATGAATATACCGATTTGAGCTTCATATCTGTCTGCCCACCTTCTTCAGTCTCTCTTGTTCTCCTGGTACCATTTTTGTTCATATTACTTGGTGTTACCTCTAGGTATCAGTGAAAGTTGAGGTTCCCACTTTGGGTTTGTTGTTCAGAGCAGGCACCAACATGCAGGGCACGTGGGCAGCATGCACACAGAGTGGGCTGGCAGCAGCAGATGGCTCGTAGGAGGCAGCTCGGGGCACTCAGAGGCAAGTAAATTGGCTGGTGGGCAGGAGCGTGGGTCTCCCATGTTACTCGCGTGGCCAGCCGGAAACAGAGTGATTCCACACGTGCGGAAACAGTGTGTTAGCATGGAATCAGAGGAAAGGCCCTAAGCGTGTAAGTTACATGACATGAAGTGAACAAACTCTGAAATGTACAATGGTTAAGATTAATCCTGTTGAATGGGGAAGTTAAAAGGTGATTGCTTTAAGAGAAAGCTCTCTTTGAACTTTGCTGATTGTGTTATGGAACTACCAAGAGACACTGGGTCAAATAACATAAGGGAGAGCTGAAGTGAAAGTCGAAGTGGTCCTGCGGAGCTCTATGTAAAAAGCCTTGCGCACTTGAAAGTTTCGACATCAGTGAAAGGTCCGAACCCGACTGAAAGAGACTGGGAACATGAAATAAGTTAGGAGAAGGGAACCCCTAACGAATGTGGATGAATCTTGGGGAAAGGAACCCCTGCAAGTGCTGTGATTATGAGGTCTGACCCCGGCTGAGGGAGATCTACGTGGAATCAGGTACTTTATGTTGAGGGTACGAGCCTGACAGAGGGAGACCTATTTGAACTGTTGTTGACCTTGAGAGGTCCGAGCCCAACAGAGGGAGACCTATGTGAACTTTTGTTGAACTGTGAAAGAACTTTTGGAAACTTGGAATAAGTGACTTTAAAGTGGAAGGCCAGGCAGGCCACGACCCATGTTTTGAACTGCCTTTTTTTGATAACCTGAGCCATAGTGTGTCATCCTGTTTATGGGGGCCGCCTTACTCCTTGCTGTCCAACGTGGGGAGCAGAGCTGACAAAGCCACATTGATCCTTTATGTTATAACACTGACTTTCATGTCATACACATTCCCTGTTACACACTTTTTGTATAAGAGATAGGGCAGGCATTCGTTTTTGTTAGAATAGGCCATTTTGATTTGACATAGACTGACAAGGACTGTGTTTTCTTTATTATTTGATGGTGGAGACTACTCCCATCATAGCTATAGGGCAAAGTAGGAGTTTTTCCAAACCCCAATCATTTAATAAAGGAGCCTGGTTTCACAGCATCATTTGCAGAAGGGAGTTGCCAAGGAGAGAGCAACCCCTTAGAAGAAGTATCCTGACAAATTGTATTCAAGACACTGCAGAAGTTACAAAAGAAGAATTGGTGTTAAAGCATAAGTTGTATTTCTTTTGTTTTGAACACTATCCACTGTATCCTGGAAGGAGGTTATCCAGGATTTCCATTGGTGCTGTTTTCTTTGTGGAACTTGAAAGGGGAACTTTTTCCATGAAAGAAGAAAAAACGGTTACCAGTGGATTTTTGTTTGAGTGAACCTTTGTTTCTTTGGAACTTCTCAAGAACTGATTTAGACTATTGTTCCTTGGGTGAAATTGACTTTGGACAATCTTTTGGGAATGAGATCTACCCAGGACAATTAGAAGTCATCCAAGAAACTGGTTATTTGGTAATCTTTTATTTATGTTGTTTATGCTTTGTATTTATTGTTCTGTTGTTTAGTGTGAGGGACAATTCTGTGTATAGGAGGTTCTCCCTCAGATTCTAGACTAGGGGGGAATCCCCTGGTAGAGTAGGCCTAGTTTGGTTTTCTTTTGCATTTCATTTTGAAATAAAATGTCAACTTCTGTGAAAACTACAAGCAGTTGTCTGCCTCGCATTACTGACCCCTCACATAATCCTGGATAGCCTATTTCCAAGATTGTTTTGCCACAGTTCAAAGAATAAATTAACAACTTCCTCTTCTATAACCTTCCAAGTATTTAGGACCTCTGCAGTGTCTTTGATAAAATTGTCAGGATGCTTCTTCTTAGGGTGTTGTTTTCCTTTTGACAACCACCCTTCTACTACTTTTACTGTGGAAATAGACTTCTTTGTTCCACAGTATGCTGCTTCTTCAATCACCTTTAATGTAACATCCGCTGACAGTATTATACTCAACCACTGTTCTGGTATTTCTACGTCAACATTATACTTTGTAATTGTTAGGCATTTTCAAGACAACACTCTTCAATCTCCACAGGTAGGTAAGGCACTCTTCTTTCCTATACTTCAAGAAAAGGGCAGCCTCTCTGCCTCTTCTGTCTGTCTTACTGCCACCAGTATAACCTGGCTTTACTTCCAGACTGCCTTTCTCTCAACTTCAACAGTCTCAGCATTACAGATGTTTGACTTAATCTTCTTACAAGCACCTAGCTCCCTTTCCCAGCTTCATTTACACCTTCTTGGTTCAAGTAACTACCCTGAAGCTGTATTACCACACCTCCATCTTGGGAGAACAATGTCACACTTGTGTCAGAGGACACTGGACCTTTAACAACGTTAACAACTTCAGAATTCAGGTGGGCAGATTTCAACAGGGCTGCTTTCACTGAAGAAAGGGTTTGATTCTTGGCTTGGGTAATGCTTGTTGTTCTCGTCAGTTCAATAACTTCCACATTTACAGAATACTTCTTCTTGATGTTACAAGGTTCAATCTTCAAAGGAGAAACAGATTTAGGTATACGCGAAAACTCTTTAAGGAAGATCTTTAACCTTAAAGAACCGTAAGTAATTGTGCTCCCACTTATTAATACAGAGATATTCTCTGACTTCTGTCGGGAACTACAATTGTTTACACGCAACCCCTCTTTGATGCAATAAATTCTCGTAGCAATTTGTGAAAGTCAGAGTTATGGTTTCTGAGTCACTTGAAAAGCATTCTGCCTTTTAACTGGAGACACGCAACCACTCCGGTAACATTAAACAGTTTAACAATGGAAAATGAAAAGCTTTTCTGTATACGCGAGCACTCCGACTTTGCACGTGATACATTTCCATTGTCAGCAGGACTCTTCACAACAATTAACAGTTTCTACTAGCTTGCACTCTTACGCAAGTTAATTTAGAGCTGGTAACAGTTACCAGCAAGGTTTTCAGAGTGAACATGTATATGGAGCTTGACTCACCGGCTCCAGGAACACTGCGGTTGTGTGTTGCCTCCCCTTACCGACTTCTTCTTCTTCTATTAACATGTTAGGCACAGTCGGGACCCACACCTCTCTGCAGCATGGGTGCCTCCAGTCCGGCCTTACCAACGGGAGCCTCCTTCACACCTCTGTCCCTTGGCTTGTTTCTTTACATGGTCCTTGGGTTGCAGCACGATCACGGCTCTGCAATTCCAGCCACTGGGCGCACCTGGGAAGACCTTCAATCTCGGCATGTCTCTCTCAGTGCAGCCACGTCAAGGCAGGGTTTGTGAACACAGGACCCTCTCAGAACTTTCCTATTGTCCCAGCGTCTCTTAAGTGATCACACTTTTTCATGAACTTCCAGTGTCGTGCTCTTCTGCTTCTGCTACTACACCCAGCCTTCCAGCTCCTGCTCCAGCTCTTTCCCCAGCTCCTTCTTACTTCCTCCTTCTGCTGCAGCCTTTCATGCTTCTCAGGTGGGCCAATTGAATTCAGGTGCAGGCCCTTACTGTTAATTGCCTGACCCTGGCCAAAGGCAGTTATGCCTACTTGCCTGTCCTTCACTTGAACATGCCTCTTCAGCCCTCTTCTTCGTCTTAGTCCCTATGGGAATCTGGGATATGTAGTTCACTTTAGTGAAACTAGGTTATTCCCCTTCTAGTATAGTGCTAACAGTAGATTTAATCCCCTTAGTCATTTTAACAGAGGGACTATAGGATTTAACGTTATTCGAGGAAGATGGTGTAGAGAAGGCAGTAGTTTCGCTATTCCTTGTAGTGTACCTTTGGTATTGAGGAGGACATATGATTTTAGGGATAAAAAAGATTCGTTCTTTTTGGTATAATAGGTTTGGATGTTACAACCTTAGGTTTTACTACCTTAGTTTTAACAGGAGGTTGAGAAATATTAAAATGACAGTAAGCCATAACCTCCTCTGGCATAGTGGTAAGAATATCCCCTTGAGAGGAAATATACTGTGTCTCACCCCACACAAATCTCCTCATTACCCTGGGCCCTCTCTCCACCCAGGTGATCCTCCCGCAGTACACCATCCCCTGGGATGGGATCAGGAAGCATCTGCCCATCCCAGGCCACCTGGGAGGAGACTTTAGGCAGGGATTTAGTGAGGGATCCGCAGTATTCTTCACAGTATGCTGATGACATGATTCTGTTGGATCACACACCAAAGGGCCTGGGCTGTAGTGTGAGCAATGCAGAATACAACTTTGTGACTCATGGTCCGAGTTTGCATTTGGCAAAAACCAAAATAGTCAACTTTGGCAAAAAGTCTTCTAATCTCATTTGGAAGATTAATAATGTGATTATTGAGGTTACTTACACCTATAATTATTTGGGTACTTTGTTCGCAAGAAAATGTAGTTGGGATCCCAACTTGGCTATGTTAGAAAATAAGGTATGTAGGGGGCTTGGTCAAATATTATTATTAGTTTGGTGGTAGCAGGCTAGGTAAATGTCTAGAAGTCCTTCAGACAAATGTTAATGCCACTACACTCTATGCCTGCTAAGTATGGGGTCATTCGGATCTAAAGGCATTAGATTGCATTCAAAATGGCTTTTTAAGGAGGATACTCGCGCTTGGGGCCAGTACGAATGGAGAAGCACTGCAGTTAGAAATGGGTGCTCCCAGAATTAGTATTTTAAAGCAGTGAAAATATCTGCAATTTGCAGAAAACATTTTTAGCTGTAGTTTAGAAAACCTGAATATCAAAAATGCAATAGCTGAAATGCGTTCTCAGTTTCCTCAGGTAAAATTCCCTGGCTCAAAAAGTGTATATATTTGTGTGAGTGCTGGTGTTTAGATTTTACAAAGTTGACTAATGGGGAAATAAATATGATGGTCTTATAAAAGAGGTCTAGTTGACTAGACCACAAAAGTATGATAAGCCATAGTATGAATCTACATTCACTAAAATATTTGGTAGCCACTCATCGTGTGCCCCAGGCAGATAATGTTATTGTAAAATTGAAGTCTCCGCAATATAGAAGAATGACCTTAATAGTGAGACTGAATGTTATACCTTTATGGGGCTGAATGGGTTGGCACGCCAACACTAGGCTTTGTGCATGTGGATCAGGGGCCACTGAATATGTGCTACATTTTATGCTGATTTACAACCTTTTGATTGATATTCGAAGATTGCAGCTTCTGGGCAATTTTATGAAGCATAACATTAGAACCACAGCTGAGGCAATGTAATTCCTTTGTGTATTAATGATATTAATGTATTAATGGGCATATGTGAACCTGTTAAAGCTGTGTTTGGGAAATTAGATAGGCCGTTTGTAGCTGTATCAGGAAATAAGTTAGGCTTTGAAATTGTCTTTTTATATTGTTTTAAACATTTTAAAGATTTAGTTGTACAATATTTTAACTTGTGTGGCATGTGCTAATTATTGTTTTGTTTTGATTTGTGAATGACGAAAGCCGAATAAAAATTGATTTCTCTGCCCCTATTTTTTAAAGTTGGGAGTTAAATGATTTTTTAAGGAGTCAAAAAGTAAGTCGCATTCCCAATGGCAGTATAATAAGTGAGTAGAAATATGTTTTACCTATGAAACAGAAATGTTTTGCAAAATATTTCTTTGCACCAAGTTATTTAAGCAATATGCTCCGATCGGCGGGGGCATTACCGACTCAGGTAATGCCCCGGGGCCCATAGTTATAGTCCCGAGCGAAGCAAGGGCCTTAACGAAGGCCCCGGGGCATTGCCAGAGTCGGTAATGTCCCCGCTGCAAGGGGCATATAGCTATTAGTAAACCGGCCCGCAATATCTGTGTGACCGGGGCACTAAAAGCATTTTTTTCTGTCCCAAAACGCTGCAGCGTTTCAGGACAGAAAAAAAAACGACCAAGAAAACAGAGTCTGTTTTCCCTTTCCATGGCGGCCATAGTGAGTGGACGCACTGGGAACAGAAGTGTTCCCAGCACGTTTGTTCCTGAAAGAAGACAGAGAAGAAGGTAAGTGGGGTTGGGAATGTGGAAGGGAAGGAGGAAAAAAACACACAAAAAAACATACCTGGGTCCCCGGCGGGGGACGATGGAAGCCTCCAGCCATGTGGAGGCACGGAGCGGGGATGGCCTCGCTACGAGTCTCCACACGGCTGGAGGCTGCCATCATCCCGCACCGGGGACAAAGGAGCAAGAAGGTAAGTGGGCTGGGGTGAGGTTGGGAGGGCCGGGAGGAGGGAGAAACGGGGAAGGAAAAAAAACAGCCTTACCTGAGTCCCCAGCGGGGAGCGAAGGCAGCGTCTCAGCCGTGGGGAGGCTCGAAGCGGGGATGGCCCTGCTTTGAGCCTCCTCATTGGCCGAGGGGCTGCCACGCCCTCTGCCGGGGACAATGGCAGTGGAATCCCGACCGAAGGATTCCCAGCTGGGTAATGCCTCGGCGAGGGCCAATCAGAATGGTTCTTTAATTCTGATTGCGCCCTCGCCGGGTACTAATCATGCATATTAAAGGGTACATTTTTACCTCTTCAGATCAGGCAGTCATAATAGTAGAGCTTCTTCCTGTGGCACTACATTTACTACTGGTCCAAACATATCCATGGAGCTGTGAGGATGAAAGCAGGGTAACATGCTCCGATGTGTCTGTTTTCCCATTTTGTTGGAAGTATTTTTACTCCCCATTCAAAGTATTTGACTACTTTACGGGAGTAAAAGTGGCATATAAACCCCTTATCTGTACGGTTGCACATGGCACTTTGGTAACCGGATTAAGATTTTTGACCACATCCTCCAGTTGTCCTTAATACATCTCATGTGGTAATATACTATGTAATGAATGTAAGGGTGGCGAAGAAGGAAGCTGAAACAAAGGGGGCATGGTTTTGGTTATAGACTTTTATTTGCATAAGAAAAATCCCTCAATATCCCTATTTCTAAGAGGAGTTTCCCAGCCTCAAAACTATCACTAAAGGGTCTGTCAGAATGTCCGTCAAATCAAATACGACCACCCTGTGTCCTAACCAACTTCTATACCTCACACTACAATTAAAAGATAATGTAGCAGAAGGTTCCTTCTGCAGGAGAATGCATCCCTTCTCCTGATGTCCGGATAATTGTCAAAAGAATGTTCTCTTGTAACACAAATATGCCAGGGGAATTACTCCCTTCACCTGGTGTAAATTGATACAGTTTCCAAATAAACCAGGGGGAATGACTTCCTTCCCTTGGCGTCTCTACAACTCTCAGTTCTGTACCAGCAGAATGACTCCCTTCTCTTGGTATTACTTGGCACAGTTCACAACAAGGCCAGGGGGAATTACTCCCTTACCCGGCATCTTTAGCACAGCTTGCAGTTCAGGACCAGGAGAGTGACTCCCTTCTCCTGGTATTGCTTGACACAGTTCTCAACAAGGACAGGGGGAATTGACTTAATTGCCCCTTAGGGCGTGATTCCCTGCCCGCCCCCCTCGACCCTATGTAGGGCTGTGTGGTGTGGGCACAGAATCAAAAGTCTTAAGGTATGATGAGAGGCGCCTCATGGGTTCCGGCCTAGTGCTTTGACAGTTTCCCTGAGTGTTTACACCTCTAGTCATAATTGACCAAAATTCAGCCAGAGAATATTGTGTAGTTCGTTCTGACTCAGAGAGACCTCATTTGAAGCATTACTTAAAAATATGAAGCTGACACTGGAAGGTAGCAAGTCAATATATTTAATATCAGTTCTGATCTCTACCAGATTTGATCATCATTACACCAGCTATGATTAATGCAGTAAAAACATAGCACACTGTTAGATAGAGAGCAAGCATTGTAGCGTAAGCTATAAGCATGATTCGCATTTAACAAAGATAAAGTACAATTCATCATTCTGAAACACCAGCTTGAGCCATCATGGAGTTCATGTTATGTTTGTCTAAGCTATACTATGGTATGATCAGGAGTGGAGTGACATAATAAAACACGCCGTCAGTCTAACATATGCAAGAGAGGTTCAACCAACACACTTGAAACTCATGGTCTCCTGGGCTTGCTGCTCCGACCTGCTAGCACCTGCTCTTCCCAACCCCCCACGATCGTGGTCAGCCTGCTGCGGAATCTCCTTCAGCCTTAGTCTGTTGTGCTTTTATATTAACACCCGTGACATCCTACGTGTAATATGTGCGTCACTTCCTCGATCTGGTTTGCAGTGCACCCATTATTTACCTATGTGAGAACACAAGTGAAAGGTGATGTCCTTGTGCCTTGATTATTCCCATTGAAATCCATGGCCTTCCGCTCGACGAACAGGCAAGGTGCTGTGTTTCTCCTGGCCTACTTCGACTGCCATTATATCGAATGCATTTTCTGAAAGAGTTTGAATGTGACTATTGCTTTGGACGCTTTAACCACACATGTATTCTGGTACCCTGCTTCCTGTCTATGGCTGCTTTCTGCTACGAGTCCATCTAACACAGGAAGCTGATGCTTGTGGTTGGCTTAAGGAGGAAACTGTTCCCCTTTAGCTGACCCTAACGGCAAGTGCCTGTTTACAGTTAGTGTCCGATTCTGTCTCCTTAAAGCTACACTTGCATTGTGTGTTAATGAGCGTTTTTTGCCCAAAGAACATCCATAGCTTATTACTATGCTGGTGTCAAGACCACGTGTATTTTCAAGGCATTAAGTCGTTGAAGACCAACGGCTGCTAATCTGCGGTTAGGAAGAGGCATCTATCATGTCTTGTTAATCGCTTTTGTTAGAGCCACGGACCAAGCCATGTGCTCGCTTTCCGAGGCCCTCACAAGCGTTGTTTATCAATGACAATATATTGTCTACAGTAAATGTCTTACTTTGTACACACAGTGAGTGAAGTGGTTTAATCTGTGGCAAACCTGCCTTAACTCGTTTGTAACCTTTGTAAATCATGACATACCCCCCTCAAGGCAGTTTGCCATTGATCAATGACCCGTATCTCTGTGAAGTCAGGAATACGCTTACTGGGAGCTACAGTTACATAAAGATTGCCTATATTGGTGGCACAAGGAAATTATCATGTCATGTTTTAGCACACAGCTGTTGCATGCAAGAATTAAACTAAGCTAATTGATATATATGCAAGGCGCCTATGAGCCTGTAATGTGTGCTATACATGAACAATAAAAATAACACATCAACAGCTGCATCAAAGTTTAGAAAGAGTTAGCACTATTTGCTAACATTAGCATGGCTGAGTACATATACCCAACATTGAGGTATTCAGCATAAATCCATTATATCGTTACTGGACTAATATTGCCTGTGTTCACAAGGAGGTATTTAGGTTGATTGCAAAATCAGCACTGGCAATGGCTTCAAAATACGCTGCAGGATCCTTTGAGAAACCATTAGTAATAAGCACCCAACATAGCTTGCATCCTGGTTTTTTGACCCAATGAGCTGTCGAGCTTGTGATCTTGAGCACATTGTCACATGAATAAACAGTTAATAGTCTATATCGGTGTCCTTGGAAATAAACCAGTATGTGAGTGTCTTTGTCACTCACAGCGATCAGCACGTGGAGGTCATCCAGTTCATATGTTTGCTTAGCATTCATGTTTGCATCTTGAGGTAGAATGTGATAATTCTTCAGTTCAGTGCTGTCTGACTGAGCAGTTTGATTAGATGACCTGTGTAGAATGTCAGGTGTCCTGACCACTGCGTTAAAAGCAAGTCTCTTTCTGAGGTAGGTTAAGAAGCATTGCGGAGAAGAGAACAGAATGCTCATGTCATCGCTGCGCACTTTTTTAGGCATTTTTCCCTTCTGACATGTATTCTTGGAACCAGAGGAATCCATCATTTGCATCGTATACTTCCCTAGCTGCCTTGTGGTCTGGGTTTGAGAGCATGCATCAATCATTCTTTGGCTTACTTGGGTCCAGTTGTGAAGCAGAGGGACCAGGTGTTTCCTTGGTAACACCTGTGGAGGTGCCGGATGCATTGGGCAATAATCGCTTTCTTCGTTCTCTGCGCAGTTTCTCTTGCTCAGGCATGCCCCCATTATCAGGAGCGGTGTTGGAGGGACTCTCGACAAACTCACAATAGAATACTTGTGGGAAGTACCTCTGAATTCCGCAAATGTCTCTATGCACAGCCAATGTCCTGGAGATTCTGTTGCGCCACAGGGGCAGTCTAGCAGGGGACGCAGTGACTGCCACGTTCTTAGCCAGCAGTGACTCCTGATGACAGACTTGACACTTAGCGATAGCTGACACGGTCGACTTCTTCTTGGTCAACGAAAAAATAAAATGCTTTTGAAATAGTGAACACTGCTCATATCCCATACGTCTGCACAGTTCTGTTCTGTACCGGAGACGGGCTGTTTCCAGGGAGGTAATGTCATGATGCCTACCTCGGGGAACCAGACCAGCTCCAGCAACCCCGGAAGCAGGCATCAAGTTATTTTGAGCAAGCCCAAAAACCCCTGCTAGGGCTTACCTGATGCAGACCATGCTGCAGAGCTCCAAGCCAAATGAGGCTTGGAAGGGACTATTTTACCTAGGGACTATTTTTTACTCGGGTGGGGCTGGGGAGGAATACTTACCTGGGACTACTTTGGAGGCTATTTAAATCACGCCCGAAGAGCAGCACACGCTTCGCGTTATTCTGCATCCAGCAGCGTAACGCTCACCGTGTCTGCAAGCCTGCATCCAGTCTTCTGCCACGCCCGCCTCGAGTCTGCAGCTCCTAGAAAAAGGGAGGAACAGAAGGAGAAGAAGTTAGAATAAGAGCAAAACCTTCAATCCTTACCTGAATTCCGGATCCACTGCGCCTTCGAGCTGGAAGAAAGAAGCATTTTACGCGCGCCGCCTCGCCTGCTGCAGCGCCGCGCTAAACTCACCGGCCTTCGCAGCATCCTCACGATCCACTGCATCCTTCTGCACGTTCCCAACGCACTCTGGCACCTAAGGGGAACACAAGAACAGCAAAGGTGAGCCAAGGGAATAAACAGAGGCAATAGTAACTACCCTCATAGACTTACCTGATTACCGCCGGGGGTACTATTCCTCTTCACGGGTCGGCGCAGTCTCCATTGCATCCTCGCCGTACCCCGGCCCCTAAGGGGAACAAAAGAACAACAAGGTGAGACAAACGGACAAACAAGGGGAACTCTTCTCACCACAATAGACTTACCTAATTTTACCGCCGGAGGCATTATTCCCCGAACTTCATATTTTCTCTCCACACCTGAATAAGGGAGCAAGCCACAGGTTACATTCTGCCCTTATTTATTTGAACTGTGTAGGATAAGCCAAATCCTTACCTGAACTTCGTCAGCTACCACGAGGAACTCTTCGCTGGGGTCAAGCTGCAAACTGCAAGGAATCAGACAAGAGTGAAAGTCAGACATGTGAACTCTTACGAACTACATACTTTTCGGAGTCAATATTGTTCTGGAACTCAACAATTCCTTCGAGCCAGTGAAGCAACTGGTTATCAACGCGCCCCTGCGCTCAATGCAGGATGGAGAGCTCATCTTTTCAAACCATCAGGTGAGACTATAAGAGGGGACATCAAAGGTGATCTGTGGGGAGAACAGCGGGGATGGGGGGATTTACGCTCAACCCCACAGGTGGTTAATTCCCTTTCTCCATTTACAGAAGAATATTCCTACGGGCCAAGCAAACGAAGCTAGGTGGGCCAGTCCAGTCCGTCATCTCGGCCCTACGCGTCACATTGGTGGAGACCGCAGCTGTCCAGTTCAGTTCGGCGCCTCTGTGGGAGCCAGGTGAGCGTAACAGGTAATCCTGTGGGGGGCGTGGCTACGAGGGCCATGTAGGAGGACGTGATCTGGAGGAGCTCCCGAGATCCTGAAATGATCCTGGCGGAATAGTGCATAACGACGTGCCTATGACTGCTGAAAACAGACAAGTCGGTGTGTGAATGGTCTGACCGCGCTTGGTGAACTTTTGGAAGGCGTGGGAAGAACGGCGGTGGAGTTTTGTCCGAAAAAGATAAGGAGCGCCGGAGACGAAAGACGACACAAAATGGCCGACCAACGACTGGAACAAAGGAAGGAGCAGGCCGCACGATGATCGAGCGATAGAGGCGTACTGTGTGCGCATTTGTAACTTGTGCAGAACATAGGTCCTCTGGGTCATGTCTAGTAGAACGGTGAGGTCGAAGGCGAAGCAGCCCACCTTGGACGACTTCGCTAAGACGTCCCCTGGTCGAGAAAATCCCAAGAGTAAGGACAAGTCGCCTATAGGCGGCATGAAGGCGACGGGTACCAACCAAGAGGTCCTGGCTGCGATAGCGGACTTAAAGGCGGCCTGGGAAGCTAAACTTGAACTGGCCGTAACTGAGCTGAAAACGGCATAGGACCTTAAGGTCGGTGAGGTGCAGGAGGAAGTGAATCTACTCCGGCAGGACGCCAGGGCCTTGGCGGAGCGCACGGAGACCCTCGAAAAAGAGGTGAGCCCGAATACCGCGGATTGCGCCTCCCATAAGGCCGAATTGCATGCCCTGGTACAGAGAGTGGGCAACTTGGAGAGCAGAGCGGAGGAGGCAGAAGGACGCCCGACGAAACAACATTCGCATCGTGGGCCTGCCGGAGGGATTGGAGGGCCGCGATCCTACGGAGTTCATTGAGTCTATGCTGCTGCAAGAGATACCCGGAGGAGCCTTATCTCAAGGATTTGCAGTGGAACGTGCGCATAGAGCTCTAAAAAGGAGGCCGCCGCCAGGAAACCCGCCTGGGCCAGTAACAGCCAAAATCCTTAATTACCGGGACCGGGAGAGGATATTGGAACACTTCCACAAGGGAGGAACGATTACACGAGGAGCAGCAAACATCACGGCCTACCTGGACTATACCCTGATTGTGCAACGTAGCCGCATGAACTTTGGGACGGTAAAGTGGAGATTGAGAGAAGCAGGCCATAAATACATGTTGCTGTATCCGGCAAAATTGAAAGTTTTTCATAAACACAAAACTTTGTTTTTTGAGACTCCGGAGGATGCCATGGGATGGCTCGACGCGCAGGGATGTCCCCAGGATCCTGACGTTCGGACGGGGAGAGGAGATGGAGGAGATAAGTAGTTCACGAGGAGGGTGCCACAAGATGGCACGGTATAGATCCATGGGACTTGATTATAGTCATTTGCTCGGCCTTCGGGAGGGAAGGTCAGACTGTTGCACAAGATATTATGAGCACTGTTACTATTACTGTATTTAGGGGAGCCTTGCAGAGCGGATCTCTTTACTCCACTTAGTAACTTTAGTTAAGTGGCCATTAGGGCGTCTTCGCCCTACTGAGCTCTGGGCATTGTTTGGTGCTTGCAGGGCTAGATGTGGGGGTGCCTGAGTTCCGAGGATGGAGCTTGGCAGCAGTTGGGGTGTGTGGTGTTGGGGAAGGGATGGGCAGAGGGTGGGGAGGGAAGTGGGGAATTTGTGGTGTATATAGTTATTGGGAGTTTGAGTTTGTACAAGAAGCTACAAGTAAAAGTCAGAGGGCTGTATCTGTATTGCGTGGGCAAGTGGGATTCGCTACATGGAAGGGGGGAGGACACTCATGAGCTATGGGGGACCTTAAGATTGTAACGTGGAATGTCATGGGACTCAGCAGTTACTTAAAGAGGAACAAAGTCATGATGTATTTGAAAAGACAGAAGATTGATATTGCACTGTTGCAAGAGACGCATCTGACCCGGCAAAAGTTGGAACTGGTGGGGAAGAAGTGGAGAGGTATTGTAGTAGGCTCTCTGTATTCTGCCTATGCTAGAGGAGTGTTGGTCTGGGTGGCACCGCACGTTCCGCTCCAACTTACACAAGAGGTGGTGGATACGGAGGGGAGGTTAGTTATATTGAAGGCACTGGTGGAGAATAGGGAGGTGTGCATTATAAATACGTATGCCCCCAATCAAAATACGGCGGCATATTTTAGGACTCTGTGTACCAACCTGGGTGCGTGTATGGGGGGAGCGGTTATTTGGGGAGGGGATTTTAATTGTGTGCTCAACCCCAGGGTAGATAGATCCGATGATAAGATTGATAGGCCTACCCCAGTGGCCAGGGCATTGCAGACACTGCTCGACGACTTCGGGCTGGCAGATGTTTGGAGGCTGAAACATCCTAATGAAACACAGTACTCGCATTACTCAGCCCCGCAACAACTGCATACGAGACTTGATTATTTTTTTGCCACACCAGACGTGGTGATAGAGACCAAATAGACTACAAAGCGAGGGTCCTGTCGGACCACTCGCCTCTGGTTCTTGTCTGGCAGTACTGCCGCCCCAGAGTGCGGATACCGACGTGGCGCCTCCGGGCTGAGGCACTCAGGGACCCGGTCTTCAGAGAGGATATCAGGGATGAGATCACACATTATTTCGAGGAAAACACTGGCAGTGTGGATTCAGCAGGCACGCTCTGGGAAGCCTATAAGGTGGTATTGCGGGGTGCAATAATGCGAGTTAGGGGAAGCCGAAGGTGAACTGGAACGGGAAATCAATAGGGCAGGAGGGGATGCGGAACTAGTACTCAAACTGCAGCAGCGGTGTGCAGAGCTTTGGGAAAGGCTCTGCAACCTTAACTATAAGAAGTATGTTGAGAGACAACATGCAGGTGGGGCTAAAACCGGCCGTCTTTTGGCGTGGTTATATAAGAGCGAAACCCCTATGCCCCCGATTAGGACGATAACCAGAGAGGATGGGGAGGTAGCAGACACCCAAGAGGGAGTCAATGAGGCATTCTCAGACTATTACAGGGCATTATATGAGGACAAAGGGGGGGGCGATCGAGAGGAGATAAGAGAAACGTTAAGAGACATGGAATTACCTAAGATTAGTGCCGAAGAAAGGGAGGAGCTGGACGCACCGATTACTCTAGAGGAATTGGAGGAGGTGGTGAAGCAGTTGCCCACCTGTAAGACCCCGGGTGCGGACGGACTCCCTAGCGAGTTTTATAAAGCATATAGAGAGGAGGTACTCCCCCCCCATGCTAGAAATGCTCAATGAGTCTTTTGAGGTGGGCCGGCTGCCGGAATCGCTTAGAGAAGCGATAATTATACCGCTTCCTAAGCCCAACAAGCCAGGGCATAGCTGCGGCTCCTATAGGCCTTTGTCAATGTTGAACCAGGACGGCAAGATATTGACGGCGGTCCGGGCCAATAGGCTGCGTAGAGTTATTAGTAAACTGATACACCCGGACCAGACAGGTTATGTCCCCAACAGGAATATAACCCACTACCATAGGCGACTCCACCGGGTGATTGAAGAGGGGAACAAGAGCAAGGGTGAAATGGCGGTTGTGTCCCTAGATGCAGTCAAAGATTTCGATTCAGTGAGGTGGCCATGGTTGCTGGAGGCCCTGAGGGAATACGGGATGGGGCCGGGCTATGTTAGGTGGGCGAAATTGCTGTACAGTGAACCGCTGGTTAGGGTACGCACAGGATCGGTGATATCCAAGAGATGGCAACTTAGCAGAGGCACCAGACAAGGGTGCCCCTGGTCCCCGATGTTATATATTCTGGCCCTGGAGCCCCTAGCAGTGTACCTTAGACAACAATATGACATGATAGGCATTGAGGTGGGGGGAGAGAAACACCTAATATCCTTATATGCTGATGATTTGCTATTATATCTGAAATATCCGGAGGAAAACCTTCAATATATTCTAGAGGTAATGGAAAGGTATGCAGAACTGTCCGGCATAGCGGTGAACCCCCAAAAATCGAGCATGTTCCCATTGGGTAGCTACAGAGGAACCCCTCTGGAGCGGTTGCCAGTGTTGTCGGTACCATGGGCGGTTGGCTCATTCCGCTACCTTGGAATAGATGTGTATCACACGGTAGAGGAGGAACATTCGCATAATACCGAGGTGGCTGTGGGAAAAATCTGTATGAGTATGAAGTTTTGGGAGAAGTTGCCGCTGGCGATGATGGGACGGGGGGCGATGCTCAAAATGGTGGTCCTGCCCAGGCTCTTACATTTTTTCAGCAATATTCCGTACATGATACCTAAAAAGTTTTTTGCTAAGCTGAATAGTATGTGCAGAGACTTCCTATGGCATGGCACTCGGAATAGAGTGGCGCTGTGGAAGCTGCAGAACTTCTATGAAAGAGGGGGTGTTAAGCTGCCAAATTTTGAGGCCTATTATGTAGCTGGCCAGTTGCAATATGTGGCCAAATGGCTCTCTGATGAGGTGACTCCTGAATTTAGGCTGTTTGGACAGGACTGTACTCCGTTTTACCTAAAGGAAATTATTTGGTTGCCTAGACTTGAAATGAAGGAGCGCCCGGGTATGATGTTGCTTGGGTGGAAGATGTAGCATAGAATCTGTCGACTGATGGAGAACCCGTACCCGTGTTCCCCGCAAGTGCCGCTGGTGGCCTTGGCAGGGGAAGACAAACAACTAAGAATGATAATCAGGACCTACTGGGAGTCGGTCGGGCTGGTTACATTGGGAGATGTCTGGCAAGAGGGGGTCATTAAGGATTTTGAAGAATTAGGGGAAGAGGCAGGCTTGCATAGAGGCCAATATGTCACGTATCTGAGGCTGGTGCAGATTATTCGTAAAAGCTGGCCTGAGACTGCATTGGCGGAGGAGCCAGACGCCACCATGGGGACAATATATGACATGTCAGAAGGAGGGCACGAGATCTCTAGACTGTATGAGATGGTGATGACCCGGGTAGGGAAGGATTTGACGCATTTGAGGCTGGATTGGGAAAAAGAGGTGGGAGCACAGATGACCGATGGGATGTGGGAGCGTGCTATGGGATACCACAAGAAGGTGTCCAGAAATGCTAGATTACAACAACTACAGTTGTACATAACGCACAGAGCCTACATGACCCAGATGAGAATATCTAAGTTTGTAAATGCGGGACGACAAGCATGCCCAAAATGCGATAAGGAAGATGCTGATATGACACACATGTTTTGGTCTTGCCGAGTGATTGAGAGTTTTTGGGGGGAAGTGGCAGAAAAACTAGCGGACAAAGGGGTCACGCTCAATATAGATATGGCCTGGGCCTGCCTGTTGGGAGGGTTTCCCAGACCACGGAATACTAAACATGTTGGGAAACTGAAGGACTTGGCATATGTGCTTGCAAAACGAAGGATTGCCATGGGCTGGAAGCAGTGCCATAAGCCACTGGTCGAGGTATGGTGGCGGGATTTGCAAAAATGGGTGGAGGCTGAAACGGTGGTATGGCAGGAGGCATGTAGCAAGTGTGGGGAAGAAGAAGTGAGTACCTTGCTAGCATGGAGAGTGATAATAACAGGACTGTTTGGCACAATAACGGATTCTGCAGTCTCAGGAGAAAGTGATACCCTGCCACACGCAGCAGATACGGAATGAGGAAGATAAACAAGCTCTTGAGGGGGGAGGGATTGGGGGTGCAGTGGTGTTCATTTATTGATGTTCATGTGTTTGGTTGCAAGTAACGCTGCTAGTTTGGTTTGTATTGTTTGTTTGGTTTAAAAAATAATAAAAACCGTTTAAAAAAAAAAACAGGTAATCCTGTGGCTTGTCATAATTTTCAGTTTCTACAGCAAAATATGAGAAAAATTCCAGGTATTATCACCAGCCAACTGTACCAACCACTCGATGAAGTCAATGTTCTAATGACTGTGCCCAAGGCAATTAGCCCTTTATGTAGGAGACTCAAAGCTATTTTAGTGATTGCAGAAAGGCCAGTGTTGGCCCCATTAAACTGTGAGCTGTCAATCAGAGCGTGCAAGGCTTCCTGTCTTGTATGCTCGGAGCCGAGCAAAGATGCAATCTGTTTGACCACAGAGGTGTGTGCATGCAGATACGTATCTTCGGTATTTCTCACCTCCAACTGCATTTTTAACAGCTTTGCTATGTATAAACTCAATTTCGGGTACTCAAGTTTTTGTAAATAGCCGCCATGCCAGACTAATGATTTCACTTGAAATGGGCTAGGTGGAACCAAAATGAACCCACAGCATTTAACTTGTGTTCCTACGGTGATCAGAGTTGGTATTCCTATTGGGACATGACAGCAAGATTGGTTGAAATGCACCAAATATGAACCATTTTGCTATCTATGTGCTTTACAGTAGAATGAGTCAATCGGTACAATTTGCAGTGTGCATCTCGAGTTACCATCACAGGAATTCACTGGCTCAGCATGTTCACACATTATTCTAGTAGACCCTTTGCAATTACGTAAGGAGTACAGTGTCAGCTCAGGCCTAGTTGATGACGACACACATGCATGTGAATATGGTACCACATAATCTTCTCTGATCCACGTATCATTCACCCAATGTACATTACCCCAAGAGTGTAATTCTTGACATATGATAGAGGGTGCTGTTTGGATGGGAATGTCTAGTACCCCGTGCACTATCCAATTTGTGGAGCCTGACGCCCAAGCAGATGCTGCCACTACACTCTTTGCTAACACACTGAGCAATAAGAAAGTGGAGCCAGACATTGGGCCTCATTCCGAGGCTGGCGCTATCCATGGAGTAAAGAGCACCATGGTAAGCAACCATGGAGCTATTTACTCCATGGAAATCCGGCATGGTGAATGGAGTAATTACCGGTCCATTCCAAGGTTGGAGGGACCGGTAATTCCCCATTCACCATACCGGTTCCCCATCCCCATTCCTGCCCCCATAGGGCTCAATGGGAATGAGGAAGGAGTAAATTACGGCACAGTAAATTACGGTGCCGTAATTTACTCCAAGGTCCCTTTGCGGGTTGGATTTTTAACGCCTGCTAAAAGCAGGCGTTAAATGCCAACCCGCAAAAGGGAACTCGGAATATGGTGGTAAGTGTTAACGGTCACCGTTGCCATTAACGGTGACCGTTAACCCTTACCTCCAGCCTCGGAATGAGGCCCATTGCCTGGTGTGTTGCAACCTTGGTCAAATTAAGTGCCTGTATTTGTTCAGGCCATGAAATCACATTCCAATCTGGGACTCCTCTGCTGAGAGTGTCCAAAAAATCAGTTACTACAGAAAGACTTACTGAGGCCTTTTGGTAGTTTCTAATGATAGATAAGTAATTTTGAATCAAACCCACAACATCTGTTATGACATCTCTTAGCGCATAAAACCCTTGTTGTAGCGCTTGATCATTAGCATCTGAAACATGAAATCCTCGCTGTACTGCCTTTCAGTTTGCAGGGTTTGCATTATTGCTTGTGACCAAGTGTAAGTTTTTCCTGTTATGGATGCTTGTCCCACCTCACAAGGTACTGTAGCATCGGAGGTGCTGCAGGTAGCTGTTCTCCTGACACACCCACTTTGGGTGTGTTTCAGGCCAGCAGCTACCTGCATGATAGCTGTCCAATTCTCTTCTTTTATGAAGTTATCTAGAGATTGTATCACCTCACTCAGGTGATATTGTAAAAGCATTCCTTGGCACAGCTTACCTACTGATTTGCTTGTGTCAGGGAGGTGTTATGGGAGTTCCAAGCCCTATATGGGCCCACACTGAGTCCTGCTTTTCTTTTATTGCATTCATTTGCTTGAACCGCCCATAACACAGGCCTCCCTGATGCATAAGTAATATGCTTGGTGCCATTGCGTTCTTTTGTTTCTCTATAGGACACACTCCAGAACTCACCTTTTGTTTTCCCCCATTCAGGGTAGAAACACAGGTTCCTATTACTGCAAGTGGTTTGGAACTGCGTGTAATTTAATAAATACATTAAATGTGGGAACCTACAAGCCATATCTAACGCATGAACCCCTTTAATTTGTCATATCTGTTGACCCCAAGTAGACCATAGAGGGACTGTTCCCCGCCATGTTTGTTCAGTCATGTTTGCAAAGTAATCTCTGTCAAAGATGACTGAATCTGCAACATACATATGTTGTGCATCATGTGGCTCAGGAGGGAATTTGTACTGATTCTCAAACATGTAATCCCCTGCTTGATATGGTCTCAGTGAAATATATGGGAACTGTGCTTTGAATTCAGAACTATCAGTTTGGAAAGGCACTGCACAGTGTTCCCAGAATGTGTATTTAGGCCACAGAATTGGTTCACGTTTGACAAGTAAAAAGGCACTGTAATATCGCACATAACACACATGGGACCCCATTTCATGGAGGTCCTCCACATAATCAAACACATCAAATAATGCATTTTGTGCAAATGTCTGGTGCCTAGTTCTTAACAGTTCTCTGTATGTTCTAGACACAGGATTACTGGGTGTAAACAGTCTGGATTCATCAATCACAGAAAAGGTGTGGACTTATAGCTGTGTCCCTGGGCCATTATAGGTCTTGAATGATGGCATCCACACGTGACCCATAGTTAGAGGAAACATTTGTATTGCGACGGGAGTCCCTGGCTCTGGGAGCTCTCTTTTCTCTAACATGTGTGAAGAACTAAAAGGCTTTAGAACAACTTCTTTGCTTACAGGTGGAGTGGAAACCTTTCTCAGAAAATGCCCAGAAGTCAGTGAGATGAAGAATAAAATGAGGCTGAACCACAGTAGGAGGAAATACACTGCCAGTAGTTTATAACACCGTTTTAGGAAGTCTGTCCAAAAGAATTCTTTCATCACTTTAGCAACTTGGAAGGCCTTCTGTTTCCAAATTGGCAGACTTGCAGTACTTTCCTGAATTGTGGACGTGTAATCAAGAGTGGCGTATTCTTCCCCATCTTGCACACCTATCATCATCATTTGCCGGATCTCTATTTCTTCATCTTCCCTGGGCTCCTCACTTGGAAGAGGGAGGTTCTGTGGAAACATTGCAGAAACCATCTGGCACAGGTTTTAGGTGGTCCACAGAAACTTGCCTAGTACCTCTCTTAGGTGGTATTGCGGGTAGGATGGCAGTTCTGGACCCTTTCACTCTGATTACTTGCACTGCTGGTCTGTAAAACGGGCCAAATGGAGTCTTGTCGTGGATCTTCTCCAGGACCCAATCTCCTGCTTTGAGAGTGTTCTCAGGACTGGCCTCAGCAGCTTCCACCTGGATGGATTCCCTCAGCAGCGTTGTCGCCAGCAGTTGCTCGTTCCTGGGTATGGGGCTGGGAAGATCATGCAGGTCAGGCATATACATCTTTCTCCCAAACAAGAGTTCAAATGGGGTCTTACCATTGCATAGGGACTGGCGTGGCAAATTATTCACACTCCTGATCACTAAAGGCACATGGTCTAGCCAGTTCCCCCCCAATGACAGAATGCTTTTAGTCAAGGCCATTTTTACAGACTGGTTTGCCCTCTCCACAATTCAGTTCGATTTCGGCGAGAATGGATGCGAGAAATGCATCCCTGTTCCCCACGCCTCTAATGCCTTCTTCAGGGCTTGCCCCGAAAAAGCTGGGCCATTGTCAGCATGGAATGTTTGAGTTGCTGTCATGGCTACTACAGTCCTAAGTGCCTGTATGACTGATTTGCAGTCTGCTTTCTTTTGAGGAATCATCCAGGTAAACCTAGTGCAAGAATCTACTATTACTAGAATGTACTTATATTTGTTAACTGCTGGTAGTGGGCCTATATGGTCCATATATTGGATCTCAAAGGGCGAGGCTGCCTTTCTCAAAGGAACCTCCTTAGGTTTCTTGCTGTGGTCCACAGTTGTCTGTAAACATGTGTCACAGTTTGCAATATATATGTTTACCTGTTGCCGAAGCCCTGACCACCAGAAGCAATCAAGGAGCAGCTGTGCTGTTGCACTCACACCAAAATGGGTAGATGCAAGTGCAGCGTGTGTGGCTGCAATCAGCTTTTCCCTGTCTGCTCTATTTGGTATTAATCTTTGAATAGGATCCCCTTTTTTCATAGGGATTGTGACTATTGCTCTATCATCTTCAATGTCATACATATAATTACTGGGGAAACCTTTTGGCCTAGGTACAATACCTAAACAAGCCTCTTTTATCTCCTAATCCATTGCAGTCGCTGAGCGAGTTATGGCTGCTATTGTTTTTCTCACTGTCTGCTCTTTGGCATATTTATCTGCCAATGCATTACCAGTGCTATGAATGTGCCCCTTGGTATGTGCTCTTGTGTGCATTACTCATAGTAACGGGCAAGTCTGTTTAAGATCCCAAACCTGCTCTAGAGCTGCTTGGAAGCAATAGTTTTATGCCTAATGTCTTTGAAGTCATTCTGTATCAACCAATGCAAGTCAGTGTTATACGCCCTGACAATGTAATCTGAATCTGAGACTACTAGAGTGGGCTTCCCTGAATCTGCTTGGCGCAATGCAAGCAGTAACCCATGCAATTCAGCAGTCTGGGCAGACATGTCTCCCAGATGCTTAGTTGCAATATCAGTATGTATAAACTCTTCTTCATGTGTGAAGTATCCTACGACTGCTGCGCATGCGGCAGCGTACTTAGAGCGTGTCCCCACTGCTGGGATAGCTGACCCATCTGAGTAAATCACCTGGAAAAAATCAAACAATGGTATATCAGGCCGTGAGATGTCTGGCTCTGTGTCCATTGTCCAACTCAATCCACTCAGTCTTTGCAATTCTGCCTTATAATGGTACTTTACATCTGGAGCATGTTGAGATGCTGACCATTGAATCCATCTAGTGTGTAATGCTTTTGCATTTGGGACGCTAGCTTTTGTGGCAGCTTCTAGTTGAGCTAGAGGTGTGTTTATGTGTATGGTTCTATTTGCTGCCAGCGGTCGCTCTTTCTGAATAATCACCTGAACTGAAGCCAGAATTTTCTCCTCAGGTGTAAATTTTAACTCTGGTGTGGAATATACATGTGACTTATATGCAATTGGTTTAGTCTCCCCTACATTGCACACTGTGTATGTGAAAGCCTTGTCTCCCACCACAAGGTTTATCTCTAAGTCTTTATCTGTATTCCTGTCCTGCAAAGGACCAGTGTGAGTCATTAATGAATATACCTGGTGCAGAATATGAGTGTATTCTGGCAGCCAGTGAGCTGCCTTGAAATCTGGTTTTTATCAAAGCATACAATGGTTTCACTAGCTCAGCAAAATTAGAAACATACGATCTGCCAAAATTTAACAGCCCTAGAGTGGCCTGTAACTGCCTAAGCATAGTGGGCGGTCTTATATTGGCACACTTTTCAAGAAAATCTGCGGATAACCCTCTGCCCTCATCCGAAAGAGTGAATCCCAGAAAGGTAACCTCACGATGAGATATTCTTGATTTTTTAAAATTAATCAGGTATCCTTTTGCAGCCAACTTGTGAATGACTCTATCCACTTCTTGCACGTGTTCACTGAGATTCTCATGGGTGATATAAATATCATCTACATACTGCCAACAATTAGGGATGTCTGCAAGTAAGCTCTGTATTCTGCTTGAGAAAGTGCTAGGTTAATTTTTATACCCCTGCATTATTCTAGTGAACTGGAAATGAGTTCCCTTAAAAGCGAATGCAGTGTATTTTGGCTTTCTATACTTAAAGGTTGTGTGAAATACCCATTGCCTAGATCAAGGTTTGTTTTATATTTGCATCTGTGCAAGTTGGCTAGCAATCCAGAACTGTGTTGGTTCTGGACGGCCTCGGTCTTACAATGTGCATTAAAAATTCAAAAAATCCACACTAAAACGGTCAGTACCATCAGGTTTTAAAACTGGGAGTACCGGACTGTTATGTTCGCTAGCTTGCTGTATGATTACTCCCTGGTCCATTAGCTGGTCTACTATAGTTTGCATGTGGGCAACTGCCTGTGGTTTAACTGGATACTGCCTTTGTGGTGGGGTTGGTTTCAGCACTGGAATCACATGTGCTGGACATTCTTTATCATGCCCTACATGATTTTTAAACAGCTGCACTGCTACCAGCGCTGACCATTTTCTTGCATATTTTTGCATTAGTTCCCCACTCACCTCTTTTGAAAAGGCAGGCATTACCACTTCTTCACCCCTTGGTGCTTGCCTTACATACAAAGGTGGCCAGTCTTGAAATGCTAACAGCCCTTTATATTGGATGTCAAAATAGTGCTTCAATCTTTTTGGGGTGCTCGCCTTCTAGCTGAATTGTCACAAAATACACTTCATTATGTGCCAATGTCTGCCCAGTGGGAGTAGTAACCTGTGCATTCCTGTGTGCCCTCGTGTGCTCCAATAGTGCCTTGTGGCTGCATTCAAATATGGAAATGTCAGACCCAGAGTCTAATAGGACTTCAATCCAATCTGTGTGTCGCTTAGTCTTCGGAATGATGCGATGAGTGCGTGGACTCTGCATTATGTGAAACCTGTAGTGCTGCCGTGTGTTTTTTCTCAACCTTCACTTCCTTCCCCTTGGCCTTAGAACGATCTGGTGTTCGTGCCTGCTGGGAAGGAGATGTCTCATCAGTACTGTAATTCTGGGGACTTTTCATTTGTTTCCTGTCTCTAAAATCATAGTCAGTAGGTCTAAAATGGGACTGCCCTCCGGTCTTACCCCAGGACCGTCTACCCCTGTGGTTACCTTGCCACTGCGGGCTCTGTCTATCTCCTGTAGATTTCTCATTTTTATGACCATGTTCTGGATATCTTTCTTCCTCTACGGGTGACAATTGCCGCCTCTGTGGCTTATTGCCCTTTTTACCCTGGAATGAACCCCATCCTTTCGAGGATCTCCCTTTATCATGTGTGTCCTTATCTGGCTTAAGATCCTTGTTACCCTTTTTATGTGTGTCTGCTGGTCTTCTGCCCAAGTGATCCCTGCCCAATGATTGATAGGTGGATGTCACTATGTCTCCAAATTGCTCCCTTTTTTCTTGCTCATTTAATTGGGACAATTTTCTATGGACTTCTAACCTTGCAGGTTCTCCTTTTAATAAGGGTAGGATTATGCTCTCAACCATTTGATAATTGTTAGATGCTATAGATAGGCCTAGGTTCATGGCTGCGGCCGCGCCTTGTGTTCCCATGATGTCAGCTAGTATCAGTGCTAGCGATGTGATGGACGGCATGCCTATCAGCTGAAAATAATGCCAGCTATAGATTGAGATCCAGCTGTCACAGCTCGCTAGAGGCGGTGTGCAGCCAGATAGAAGAAACATAGCTAGGGCCCTGTGTCTTTGCTGGGGAGTTACTTGTGGATAAGCAGCTTGCAATTGTCCTTATTTTTCTGAATACCACTTGGGAATGTCTTCATTCTTCGATGGACAGGATCCCAATATTATTCTCAATGTCTGTAGTTGCACCCCACCTGCATCCATTTGTCCTTGAAGTTGCTGCGCAGGCGCTATACCCTGCTGAGCTGCATATTGCAGCACAATGTTTCGCACTGTGTCAAAGTGGGTGGCCAACAACTGTAATCAGCTTGCAAGAAAGGACCTCCACGGTTTGGATGAAACCGAGCTAAGAATTCTAGTGACAGATTGGGTGCAGCTAGTGGGCCATGTCTTGCACCTGTTTGTGGGTAAACTAGATTACCTCCAAACCAGTTGACATGATTTGTATGTGTAAGACCTAATTCAGGATACTGATATGGGCGATACTGAATGGTGTCTAAGTCTCCTCTCACTAGGAGAGTTGCATATACATTATTTGTCCTGTTACCTGGGGTCTTTAAGTAAGTAAAGAGTGTTCTGCTGGTAGTCCACCAAGTTGCGCAACTGCCACTGTGAAATTTGTGTTCACTGCATGACACTGCGCAGCTCTCAGCCAATCATATACAGCCATTCTGCAATGGATGGGAATGTTGATTTCATTGTGCACCATCTCCTGTACGCACTCTAAACTCTAAATTAAAAAAAAATATATGTTTAGAAAGAAAAAAATAATTATCTGCCCTGTCCTTCTCCAGTGACTGGGACATGAAGTTATTTAAATAGTAGTAATGCTCTGGTCATCTTTAAGATGTCGCATCTTATTGGGGTGCCATCTGACTTAATTGCCCCTTAGGGCGTGATTCCCTGCCCGCCCCCCTCGACCCTAGGTAGGGCTGTGTGGTGTGGGCACAGAATCAAAAATCTTAAATTATGATGAGAGGTGCCTCATGGGTTCCGGCCTAGCGCTTTGACAGTTTCCCTGTGTGTTTGCACCTCTAGTCATAATTGACCAAAATTCAGCCAGAGAATATTGTGTAGTTCGTTCTGACTCAGAGAGACCTCATTTGAAGCATTACTTAAAAATATGAAGCTGACACTGGAAGGTAGCAAGTCAATATATTTAATATCAGTTCTGATCTCTACCAGATTTGATCATCATTACACCAGCTATGGTTAATGCAGTAAAAACATAGCGCACTGTTAGATAGAGAGGAAGCATTGTAGCGTAAGCTATAAGCATGATTCGCATTTAACAAAGATAAAGTACAATTCATCATTCTGAAACACCAGCTTGAGCCATCATGGAGTTCATGTTATGTTTGTCTAAGTTATACTATAGTATGATCAGGAGTGGAGTGACATAATAAAACACGCCGTCAGTCTAACATATGCAAGAGAGGTTCAACCAACACACTTGAAACTCACGGTCTCCTGGGCTTGCAGTACCGACCTGCTAGCACCTGCTCTTCCCAACCCCCCACGATCGTGGTCAGCCTACTGTGGAATCTCCTTCAGCCTTAGTCTGTTGTGCTTTTATATTAACACCCGTGACATCCTACGTGTACTATGTGCGTCACTTCCTCGATCTGGTTTGCAGTGCACCCATTATTTACCTATGTGAGAACCCAAGTGAAAGGTGATGTCCTTGCTCCTTGATTATTCCCATTGAAATGCATGGCCTTCCGCTCAACGAACAGGCAAGGTGCTGTGTTTCTTCTGGCCTACTTCGACTGCCATTATATCGAATGCATTTTCTGAAAGAGTTTGAATGTGACTATTGCTTTGGACGCTTTAACCACACATGTATTGTAGTACCCTGCTTCCTGTCTATGGCTGCTTTCTGCTACGAGTCCATCTAACACAGGAAGCTGATGCTTTTGGTTGGCTTAAGGAGGAAACTGTTCCCCTTTAGCTGACCCTAACAGCAAGTGCCTGTGGGTTTACAGTTAGTGTCCGATTCTGTCTCCTGAAAGCTACACTTGCATTGTGTGTTAATGAGTGTTTTTTGCCCAAAGAACATCCATAGCTTATTACTATGCTGGTGTCAAGACCACGTGTATTTTCAACGCATTAAGTCGTTGAAGACCAACGGCTGCTAATCTGTGTCTATCATGTCTTGTTAATCGCTTTTGTTAGAGCCACGGACCAAGCCATGTGCTCGCTTTCCGATATATATATATATTGTCTACAGTAAATGTCTTACTTTGTACGCACAGTGAGTGAAGTGGTTTAATCTGTGGCAAACCTGCCTTAACTCATTTGTAACCTTTGTAAATCATGACATAATGACTCCCGCTGGCGCCTTTAGACAATATTTCAAGAGCTGTGGTCCCTTCTCTAGGAGAATGACTCCCTTCTCTTGGTATCTCAAAAGTAATTTCTCACAACCCTGAGCTTGATTCACACTTTGCCTCTCTATTTTGTTGTTAGCAAAGTCCCAAATCCTTCTCTGCTGATCACTGGGATTAGTGCTACCACGGTGACGTGGAAGTCCTCTTTGCTTGCTCAGTTCCCTTTGTTCGGGTTCCAGGCTCTTTTTAGGTGGTCAGTGAGCTTATTATGGCTACTGCGCTGAGGAAGCTTTCCTCAGATGCTTGGTCTAAGATGGTTAGGGTCTCTGACCCTTCTCTGGTGGTTAGTAGGTTTATGGTCGCCACTGTGATGAGGAAGTTCTTCCCGGATACTTGGCTTATCCGTGTTAGGGTCCCCGACCCTTCTCTGGTGGTCAGTGGGCTTATGGTCACCACTGCGACTAGGAAGAGCTCTCTGATGCATGGCTTATTGGTGTTAGTGTCCCTGACCTTTCTATCTTCCACCCCTGTGTCCCCTCTGGGTCTTTCGCACCTCCCATATTGCCTTCAAAGGGATTTTGGCATGCCACTGGGACTTTTGGGGACTGGGGTTGTTTTTTTCGCCACGCTGGACTCCTTTCTTCGGTTTCCACAGCACCACAGAGGCTCTGCGCTCATGGTCGGGTCTGCATCAGCTGGACCCGTGGAGAAATTCTTCCTTTCCTGGCCGGCGTCCTCCACTCTTCTCAGACTCTGGTCTGTCCACAGTGTTTGAAACTCCTTTTGGTTTCTGTGCCTGTTGACTCTCCTCGATGGGTTTGACAGCTTGAGTAGTCCGTCTTGCATACTGTGAGAAACATGAGGGTATTCTTCCAAGTAGACCTTAGGAATCCCTTATTGAGGTGGCCAGGGGAGGGAGGCGCTCTCAGATCCCAACCCTGTGGGTGGACGAGCAAGGGAGGATCACCTGTGTAGGGGAGCCCAGGGTTATGCTTGGGGGAAAACCCCAGGTGAGATGCAGTATTATGGCGAGGAAGAAGCAGAGGAGAATGAGATCCTGGAAACCTTGTATCCACAGCTATCTGCAGGTACCTCCTCAAAAAATCTAGTCAAACTTCAACTGATCCAAAACAACTCACTCCGGGCTGTCTGGGGCCTCAAGCGCTCAGACCACATATCTCATGCTAGACGTGACGCTCACTGGCTGCCAATCAAAGCACGGGTTGATTTCAAGATTCTCTCCATAACACACAGATGCATCCACAACACGGCACCCTCCTTCCTCCCCCAACACAACTCCAAAAGAACCAAACTCCCCTGCCTAAAGTCCTCATCCACTCCATCACTAGTCATCCCCAGATTTTCAAGAAAAAGAGCTGGGGGCACTTGCTTCATGGTCATTGCCCCCACCCTTTGGAATGCCCTACCTCTCTACATCCAAGAGCCGCCATCCTACCTCATCTTCAGAAAACTGCTAAAAACTTGGCTGTTTGACAAATATGACTAACCTGAAATTGGGGTATATTCCCACTACCTGACTATTATGCAGCATTTACTATCATGCTAATGTACCTTATTTGGGGTCTCCCCATTACCCGACTATAGCACAGCATTTACTACCATGCTTATGTACCTTATGTACCTTATGTTTGTGCTCTTTTTGCTTACTTATTTATCAGCACCGTGATACTCACAGGTTTGGGCGCTATCAACAAATACAATAAATAAATAAATCTCCCTTCCTCCCAATGAAGGGATAAAAGTTGCAGCACAGGAGCACAGGGAGGGCAAGGCAGACCGCACAACGTGAGCGCTAACAAAGCACGGCAGTTCAGGAGGACGCTAAAGACGGCACAAGTCGAGAGGATACCATGACCTATCCCTTATCGACAAAGACCCGTGAAGCCTCAAGAGAAGGAATTGTAAGACCACGAACAATAGCCAGCATGTGTTGCAGCAGATGTCAATGGTGCCTGGGCGCCTCCTCCGCTCACAGCCAAGCTGGGGAGAGACGCATGGCCCAATGGAAAGTCACGGGGGAAGCCGATAAAGAAACCGAACTGTGTTGAATGAAAGTAGCAAGCTGCTAATTGAACTTTTAACATGTAAAGGAACTATTGAGAAAGTGGGATAAAAGCCTGCAGCAGATGCATACAGCACCACGTGGGTGTTCACGCAGAAAACTCTGGGCGATTACGCGAAGGTAGAGACTACCATACCAGAAGGCTTTGGGAAGAGGCGAAGAGAGGTCAAAGTGGTCATACAGGGGTCTAGTAAAATCCTCTGTAGCGTCGAAAGTCTTTGACCTGAAGAAGGGGAAGTGAATCCCACAAACCTAAAGCACACTTAAACTCCTGGTTTACACCACAGTTGAAAGCTTTACGCTTGGAGAAAAGAAGATGCAAAACAACTTGGAGACTACTCCCTTCCCCAGAAAACAGAACTAATCTCAATAAGATATCACTTCTCTATAAAAAAGAAATCTGTCTGGCGAAACGTGAATCTTAGAACAACCGAATATCACAGGCCAAATCTAGGAACTCTTTGTAATTCTCAAAGAATTAGAAACCCCAAACCCAGTACAAGACACCTGCATAAAGGATAAAACATTGTGCACCAACATTCAGTCTGACTTAGCCAATAAAATAACCACCCTTCATGACAAAATTGCAAATAAAAAGCATCTCTCCCCACCATGCCCCCTCCCCTACTTCCCCTTATGTCCCCATCCAAACCCTTAACTCGCTTCAGCTTTTCCAAAGTCTCCATTCTTGAGACGGAAAAAGTAATACTGCCACTTAAACCGTCGAACTGCCAGGGCGACCAATGCCCAGCTAAACTTATTAAGGATGCATCGAGAGATTTAGCAACTTTCAGATCCAAGCTTATCAATGCCTTGTTTACAAATGGCTCCTGCCAAGTAACCTCAAAGAGTCCTGGGTACTATCCCTCTTGAAAAAACAAACACTAGACCCATCCATCCCGACCGACTATCGACCTATCACTACAGTGCCCTTTCTCCTTCAAATAACAGATAGGGTCACCTACTTACAAATCCAAAAGTTCCTGAACTTAACCATTTGTTAGGAGTACGACAATCAGGTTTCCGTCTCCTACATGGAACCAAAACTGCTTTAATCGACCTCAAGGCTCAGATAGACGAACTTAGGGACAAAGAGAAATCAGCACTTCTTCTCCTTTTAGATCTCTCAGCCGCATTTGACCTTGTTGATCACAAGGTCCCTTGCAGCCACCTGAAATCAGCTGCGCATTTCTCCAAGGAAGCCATCACAAGGATCAAATCATTTCCCAGTAGTAGGACCATGAGAGTCTTCGCACCCTCATCTGCGGCAGACCCCACCACCATCACCTGTGGAGTACCCCAGGAATCATGTGTTTCATCCACCCTGTACAACATCTTCACCAAGCCCCTTTTCAATGATCAGGACCATTTTAGTATCACCTACACTAACTATGCAGATGATACCCAGATTCTCCTTCCACTTTCCAGAGATTATGAAAAGGATTTGGCCTTGGTGAACAGGGTTTACCTCATCATACAGGCAAGGATTTCAACACATGGTCTATGCCTGAATGACGACAAGACTGAATTCATCATCCAGGGCCCTACCCTCAACCTTAAAAAACTAGGCCCCAACTACACCTCATTTATAATTGATGGCAACTCCATCAAGGTCGCCAAAGAGATAAAAACTCTAGGCTTCTACCTCGACTCCACAAGTCAACTCTATGGCATCTACATATACATGCAAACTCATTAGAGCAGGCAATAGATAGCTATAGATAGCTGCACCACCCTGGCCAGAGCCCTTACATTGTCTAAACTAGACTACTGTAACGCTCTCTACACTGGCTCCAAATAATACATCATAAAGAGAATTCAAACACTCCAGAATAATGCTCTTAGAGCGGCATTAGGCATCTCCAGGAAAGTCCACATCTCTGAACTCAGAAGAAAAAATAATTGGTTCTCCACGAGCGACAAAAACCATCTTAAAACTGCCTCGCTTACATACAAATGTTTCAATAACGCAGGCCCCCCTCTACCTTAGCGAAAGATTTTGCAGAAAAATCTTCAACCAAGCCCACCAGATCAGCGAATACCAACTGCCTCACTGTCCCAATAACTAAACTATCCAAGGTGGGGGGTTGTAGCTTTCCTGTTAAAGCTGCTCAGTTATGGAACTCACTGCCCCCCACTATACGAGCGGATCAGCCATACCCCCAGTTTAGGCAGAGACTTGTCAGTTGGTTTAAAGCCCATGACCAGTTAGGCCTGACATTCGCCATACTGTCTTATCTTAGATTGCCTTTAACCAGCATGTCTTGTAAATCTATTCCTCTGCGTTTATTTTTACTCTCTTTCTGTACTTCCTGTATTTGATCTTACTTTGTACTGTATTCTTGCCTCTGTAATGTATGTTTGACTCTGTAATCAAGCTGTGAACTGTCTTGTAACCTCTGCGCCTTGATACCCTTGGGTCCGGTGCACAATATAAATGAATAAACAAACAAACACATGGTGTAGATTAGCAAGATCAACCCCGGCAGAGGGATGCTAATGAAAAGGGGCAAAGTCTAAAGTTCTGTGAGGAATTTTCGGTAAGAGTCGGCGAGAGTGAACCCGGCAGAGGGAAGCCGATAACCAGGGGCAAAGCCCAATGAACTGTGTTTCTTAAAGTTGGCAAGAGTTAACCCGGCAGATGGATGCTAATAGAAAGGGACAAGGGCCGAAGTCCAAATGAACAGTATATTGACAGAACAGACCAACCGAAGTGAACCAAATCGAGAGAAATTCACACTGCATTGTTTGAAAAGACATTAAAATTCATGAAAGCAGGAAATATTGTAAAACAAGAGGAAGCAAAGTGTTCCCCTTGTCAATTGGGGTCTGAGCCTGGCCGAGGGTGATCCAGGGGTGGAAAGTTGTCACACAAAGAGCATTGAAAAGGAACAATTTAATCAATTTTGTTGAATATGATTGGCAAAGGGTCTATGCCGGGAAGAGGGGGACCTAGGGGTGAAGCCATCTACCAAGGTACACAAGAAGCAGAACCTTGTGTTTGATTATTTGTTGAATACGATTTGTGAGGGCTCTGCACCCCGAAGAGGGGGGCCAGGGGTGAGGCCTCACCCAAAAATACTACTTGTGGAACAGAACTTGTTTGTTTGTTGAATGCATCAGGCCATCGAAGGCAAGATACTTTTTATCGAAGGAGCCTTAATCGTCGAAGAACCTGATAGCTAATACAGAACTGTTGGCTCGTGCTGAGGAGGCTCGAGCGTGTGCTGTGCTCCAAGGTCCCACCTTGTCCCGTGCTGAAAAAGTGGGGAAGGGAGAAACGTGGCAATCACATCCTGACTTATTATTTGTGAACACTCCTTTCTTTATTGAGCCCTTATCCCTCAATCTTTGTATAATTAGTTGTAAGGAATTGGCAATAGGTTTTTATAGGCCCCTTTATTTTGACACAATGCCACAAGGAGTGCCTTGCTTTTCATTTGATGGTCGACGCTTGCTCCCATCTTAGATTAGGTTCAGATTAGGTGTTTTTCCACCCTGCATTTACAGTTTAATAAACACCCTTGAACTCTGATCACTTGTGTCTGTCTTTACTGTTGCCACCATGAGTTCCTTACAATACTTATACAATGTTGCCAGTCCCGCCCTGATGATTGCAAAAGTACTTGTTCTGCACGCCTCCTTGGGCCACCTCGTACTATTACTAGCACAGTCAATGACCTTCATGTCTCCTGTTCTCTTCTTCATCCCAGTACTTTTAGTTTTACCTGTATTAAAGAGGTACATATGTTTACTTTCCACAAAACATTTCTGAACAGTGGGGAAGTCTAGGGAATGTTGAGGAGTGACATTATTCAATGGGCTGCACCCCAGGTGGTCGTCCTTGTCCCCAAAGGGGCAGTCCTTCCCCATGAGGTCCTCCCGCATTAAACCACTCCTAAGGGGACTATAGGGTAGTGGCCACACCTCCCTAGCCTCATGAAAAAAGGCTCCCCCATGGGGAGAAGTAATGACACCTTGAGCATCTTTACTCCTGCAATTGTCACTTGACACATGGGTCTTTCAATTTTTGAAAATTCATTTGAATTCTCATCTGGATTGCATAACATAGGTGCATCCCTCCTATGTACATTCTCAACAGTAGCCTCCTCACCCTGGAGCTCAACACAAGTGAATAAATCTTCATTTATTAATGCCACTGCCTTCCTTTCATTGGCACATGCGTCCTGTAGAATGTGTTCTTACATGCCCTGGAAATGTGACCTGTTCTTCCACGTATGGTGCATATCTTTCCAATGGCAAAGAATGACTTGGAGGATCCAACGTGGTCCCTTGCACTGAACCTATAGCACCTCACACTGAACTCACCTTTCTCTGTCATTTATTTCTGTTGATTCTTGTTCTTTTCTCCTTTGACCAATGTTGCACAATCCTGAATGTTAACCACATTTCTCTCCTTTGCTATCTTCTTACAGGCTTCTTAAGACCTCTCTATACTCTTAGCTATGCGGATAACTTCATCCAATGTAGGTTTTGAATTTCTTTCACGTATTTGATCTTTTGACGTGTGTACTATTATTTTGTCTCTCAAAACATCATGTACTTTGTGCCCATAGATGCAACGATAGCTATTCCTCTCAAAGCTGTTAGGAATTCATCTATCATTCTCCTGTTATTGATCCCTGGTGTAAAAGGTATATCTCTCCACGATGACACGTTCTTTCTTTTTATATAGTTTTTCCATTCTGGCTACCACTTCCTCATACACATTTAATCCATCACCGTCCTGCACTTCGAAGACTGGTGGTAGATGTCTGCATACATCTTGGCCCTCTGATCCTAAGTTATGCGTAAACATAGCTTTTTTCTACAAGCAGTCTATTTCAATCTATGGCCTCTAGGTATATATCAAACTCTGCTTATAGTGATGCTAAATCATAGGAGGCCGGCCTGGATTTTGCAGAAACCTTGGAGGTGGGTCTCCATGTTATATTGCCTTTTGGTAAGTAATACCTTTATTGATAAATCATCCAAGTGTAGTGTCACTGTAATGTATTTTATTGTACACAGATTTGCACGTTATTGAGACAAAGAAGATGCTGTGTCAATCGTTATATCCCTTCCGGGATCCTTACTTAATCCTAGCATTGCTGGTAGCTAGGTAACCTAGGTAACCAGTGATGCTTGAAGCACTTTTTAAATAAACGGAGGTCCTTTCCTTTAATCCACTTATCACATAGAAACTGATGCGGCTCGAGCAGAGACTTCAAATGTAAATGTAGCGCAAGATTGGCATAAAGAGCAATTGTACCATGGCCCAAATTTCAGCATGATAATGTAGTTGCTCCACTGACCTTGTGAGCAGGTGAATGCATGCTTGTTAATGCGGAGGGCTCAGTCATGAGCAGATTGAAATTCCAGGATGACGTGGCTGTAGGGCAAGTCAAGCTTGTCACCAAATATTGTGTCCTATGTCCATACTTAAAATGATGAAATCGAAACTGTGGATGTCTTCTTGAAGTATGTTGCGGGTGAGCTTCCCCAACCGGCAGGAGAACAGACGACCACGGAGACGAGTAGAGAGATTCCAGGGCCGTTTAGGAGACGAGTAGAGAGGTTCCAGGGCAGTTTATTGTTGAGAAAGATGCTCCCTACAAGGGAGCCGCACCATCTGCTTTTCTGGTCCCTGGGCAACTGCTGGATGCTGTCTCACCAACCCTCCCGATTTAGGTGGGATATTCCTGATTTTCAGTGAAAAATAATGCTATTTTTCACAATCTCCCACCTAAAAAAATCCTTGCTCCAATGCATTCCTATGGGAAATGTACATCTGCCGATTTCTCTGACAAAATTGGCTGAAGGGCTGCCACGCCCCCGCCGAGGACAAGGCGGCTGGAATCCCGGCCGAGAATCGAAGGATTCTCGGCCGGGTAAGGACCCAGCGAGAGTCAATCAGAATGCGCATTGCATTCTGTATGACTCTCGCCGGGTACTAATAGAGAATCCTACATACACAGAATTCTCTCATGAGCAGAACATAACACAGAGCTCTCAAGTTTCCTGTGGCCATTTATTAGAAGGGCATCCAGCATGCATGCCAACCCTCCCGATTTAGATGGGAGACTACCGATTTTTCAATAAAAAATATTGCTATTTTTACCATTCTCCCGCTAACCACAATGCAAGTCTATGGGAAAAATAATTTCTTCCGCTCTCTTTGACAAAATCTCCCTCCCAGTTGCTTCAGAATGTTGGCCTGTATGATCCAGTCTTACTTTCTTCCCTGTGGATTCCCTGGGACTTGTAGTTTTTTATTTCCCATTTGAAATTTAGGAAACGTACAACTCCCAGAATTCCATGTGCCAATAGGCCTGTGGGCTAGGAGCGCTATACAAATAAACAAAATACAAATACAAATACAAATTTCAAGCAAAAACAGGACTGGGTGACTGTAGTATCTCGTAAGTGGACCGCCTCACGTTGCCAGTCAGTCACCCTCATGCACACAAGGATACACCGACACAGGAGCTGGGGTGCAACACCTCTTTACTTAATGCGTATCAGCTTCGAACTGCCTCTCTGGCGGTAGCCCGCCCCTTCGCACACGTGGGTCGCAGCCCACTGATTATTGGCAACAAACAGAGGACTCATCCTCTGAATAAATAAACAATGGCGACACCACACCCTCCCGTTACTAAACATTTAGTCGTGCTCTCAGTTCATTTCTTCAATGAGGCGATAGGGTTTCTTTCTTGTTCTCTGTGGTCGACAATCCACTCTTGCCGATGGACCTGTCCATGTCTCTGGTGCCGTGTCGCCTTCGGAGTCTTCTCTATCTCCTTCACAGGGAGCGTCCCGTTGAGAAAAAGTGTCATTCATGTTTGTGTCACCTGATGCTGGGGTATCAGGCATCTGTCTGAAGTGAGATGAGTTTCTTGTTATGAACCTGCGGTCTCCTTCTGCAGTGATGAGTGATCCCATTTTCTTGACAATGATGAGTGGTTCTTCACTGAATGGAGCTACGTTTTTGCACTGTTGAGGTTGTCGGACCACTACCAGGTCCCCTGGTGCCAGGTCACTTCCCTTGGCCCTGCGAGTGGCATTGGCAGCTCTCTTCATGTTCTTTTTCATGAGCGTATCTTTCTTTCTCATTTCAGTGTCGTTCTCATATTGATCTTCATCAGCTGCCACATGTGGTAACCGCATTCTGATAGTTCGCCCGAACATCACCTCGGATGGTGACTTCCCAGTGGTGCTGTGTGGGGTGTTTCTGTAGTCTTGCATGAGTTGGTATATCAATTTTTCGACAGGTTCTCCTGTGAGGCGCGCAATTTGTGACATGCGTTTGATGTTACTCATGAATCGTTCTACTGTTCCGTTTGCCTGTGGCCACAGGGGTGTCACCTTTCTGTGGCGAAAACCCATATATTCGGCGAATCTTTGGAAATCTTGTTGTCATGATGCCCGCTGCTCCCGGGGAGCCGGTTCAAGCCCGGCGTCCCCGAAAGCGGACATCCAGTCCCCAAGGAAGGGCCCAGCAACCCCATATAGGGGCCCTTTGGACAGTGCCCTGGAGCCTATGGTGCCAGGCTCATAAAAGACATCAGTCCTGGTGCTACAGGCGCCAGGCTCATTATGGGAATGCTTGGGTGCACTTACCTGATGCAGACCATGCTGCAGGATCCCGGCCTCCTTGAGGCCTGAAAGGAACTACTTTACGTGTGGGACTAATTTACCATCCGGGCATGGTCGGGGAAGGATACATACCTGATTGGAGGAAGGATACATACCTGGAACTTCTTCCAAGGCTATTTAAACCCCACCCGAACAGCCACACGTGCTTCGCGTTGTTCTGCATCTAGCAGCTGGACGCTCACTGTGTCTGCTCCTGCATCCTGACTTCTGCCACGCCTGCCAGCATCCTGGATCACCTGCAAAGGAAGAGAAGAAGAGAACAGAAGAAGGAAAAGTCCTTACCTGCTAAATCCGCATCCCGGAGACATCTCGACGACAATCCTGAAAAGGAAGACTTTCATTTAAAAGCTCATCGCGTCGATCGCTGCAGCGCCGCATTCCACTCACCTTTACAGGGCGCCTCCATGTTCAGCAGCGATCATCCGGATTCGTAGTCACACCCCAGCGCCTAGGGAGTAAAACACCAGAACAAAAGGTGAGAGAGAGAGAAGGGAATAAGGAAAGCTAAATCTCCATGTTAAGACTTACTTGTTGATTCATTCCCTCTTAATTTCGGGTCTGCGCCGCATCCTGGCATTTCCGGACCCCGGCCCCTAAGGGGAAAAAGGGACATCAGCGTTAATGAGCGAATGAAAAGACATTACCAAAAAACGCTCATTAAAGACTTACCTGATTTCTACAAGGATTTCACCGCTCATCTCGGGTCGGTGCCTGTTCCCCGGCATTCCGTACCCCGGCCCCTTTGGGGAAAAAGACACTAGCATTAGTACATTAATGCATGGACACAAGGGGAACCTCTTATCAAAAAAAACTTACCTGGAAGCCAAGCAAGTTTGGTTCTCACCAATCCGAAATACCAGTGAAGTAACTGGATACCAACGCGCCCCTGCATCAGAAGCAGGATGGAGAGCTCATCCTTCCAGACCCTAAGGTGAGACGCTACGAGAAATCACAGAAGGGTTTCAAGGAGGGTGAGAGGGGAAAGTGGGAGGCCAATTGCATTACCCCGCAGACAGTTAATCCCCTATTTTCGCCTACAGAAGGATACTTCTGCGAGCCAGACAAGCCAGATTTGGGGGCCCGGTCCAGTCCGTCTTCCGAACCCTGCGCATCACCTTAGAAGAGGTCACAGCAGCGCGAACCAGGCCAGCGCCTCCGTGGGAGTCAGGTGAGCGTGACAGAACGCGAAGCCTTCCTACAAATTCCCACCCAGGAGCTATGGAAAGTTCTGAGACTGATCAGTTGGCCCAATTACTGGGGGAATTATGGGCCGAAGTACATGCCGCTCGTCAAGAGACTAATGCCCTCAGGAGGGATTTAATAATATTAAAGAAAAGAACTGATGACCTGGCCAGACAGCTTTTGCAAGGTCAAGCTGGGCAAACTCCTCTACCCGGTTCCGGAGGGAACCCCGCTCCTGTGGTTTCCAGTAACCCTGTGCAGATTAATCTACCTGGAAACATGCCGCTGGCCCCACCCGAACGCTTTGCTGGGGACCCCAAACGATTCGCCGTATTCATGAATCAGTGTCGTTTGCACTTCCTATGCAGACCTGGGGCCTTCCCTAATGATCAGACCAAGGTAGCCTTTGTATTGTCATATCTCAGCGGCTGCGCTGCCGATTGGTCAGTTCCACTGGTTACTCAAGATGACCCGATTCTCCGTGATTTTCAAAGGTTTCAAGCAAGCATGGAAAGGTTATTTGCTCGACACTCTCAGGGGCAGGCTCTAGATGACGAACTTCTATCCCTGCGACAGGGCAATCAGGACCTCCTATCCTATATTGCAACCTTTAATAGACTAATTGTGGAAACGGGATGGCCAGAGGATAAAAGAGTCACGTTGTTTTATCGAGGCCTTCGCGGAGAACTTAAAGATGTCTTGGCCCAAGTTGTAAATCCGCCCCAAGAATGCACAGAGTATATAGACTTAGTGGTCCAATTGGATCACAGACTTCAAAACAGAAAAGCAGATCGGTCCATGTTTGAGACCCGGGTGTTGGTCAAGACCCATGCTAATCCCAAGGGAGTTGATGTCTCTGAGCCTATGCAAATTGGAGGGGTTAAAGGACCCTTAACTTAAAAGGAACGTGAAAGGAGGCGGCAGTTAAAATTATGTCTTTATTGTGGGAATTCTGGACACTTTCTACGAGATTGCCTGGCAAAACCGCCCCGAAAGGCGGTAGGAGCCGCTGATAAAAACCATGAAGACTCTGTTTCGGGGAAACGACTCCGCCCGACAAGTGTAGGGGTCCGCTTGCCGAGCTTGAAAGCTAACTCTCAGACCTCGCATTTCATTGTGCCAATGGTTCTCGTAGATCCAGAACAGCCTAAGCGGTTGCATGCAATAAAGGCATACATCGATAGTGGGGCTATTGGAAACTATGTGGATCGTGAATTGGTCTCTAGGATTAACCTCCCTCTCCGTCCTAAAACCAGCAAAGATGTCATCACCACAGTCGATGGAACAGAAATTGCCTCTGGACCGGTAACACATTCCACTACTGAGGTGACTCTTATTGGTCCCGACGGCCATCGGGAGGGTGTTGTGTTTGATGTAATCAAGGCTCCACAGTTTCAGGTTATTCTTGGAATCCCTTGGTTAGAGACACATAATCCTCGAATTGATTGTCGAGCTAAGAGAATAACCTTCCCGGATTGTACACAAACCTGCTACCCAGAAAACCTGAAGATTAATCTAGCATCTGTAACCTCTGCCTCCATGCAACTACCTCCGGAATACCAAGACTTTCAGGACGTCTTCCAAAAGGAACAGGCCAACACGTTACCTCCTCACAGATCGTACGATTGCCAAATCGATCTGGTGCCCGGTGCACAACCCCCTTGTAGCAGGATTTATGCCCTTACCGCACCTGAGAATCTGCATTTGAGACAATATTTAGATCAATACCTAGCTAATGGTTGTATTCGCCCGTCAAAGTCCCCGGCATCCTCGGCTTTGTTCTTCGTGCCCAAAAAAGAAGGCGACCTTAGAACTTGTATCGATTACCGCGCATTGAACCAGATAACGGTTAAAAAACGTTATCCTCTGCCTCTGATCCCTGAACTCCTTGACCAGGTGAAGGAGGCTTGCATATACAGCAAGTTAGATCTCCGGGGGGCTTATCATCTGGTACGAGTTAAAGAAGGCGATGAATGGAAAACTGCCTTCCATACTAAATACGGATTATTCGAGTACTAGGTGATGCCTTTCGGATTGTGTAATGCGCCGGCTGCCTTCCAATACTTCATGAATGATGTCCTTCGGGAACTCATCGATGTTTGTGTTGTCGTATATATCGATGACATTCTGGTGTACTCCTCTTCGGAATCTGATCACAGAAAACACGTCAGGGCAGTACTTGAAAAACTGCGCCAACACAAACTATTTGCTAAATTGGAGAAATGTGTTTTCCATACCACAGAAGTCGAGTTTCTAGGTTTCATCCTGACACCCAAAGGAGTCCGAATGGACTCAAGAAAAGTGGATGCCACCCTCAAATGGCCATCACCTAGCTCTGTAAAAGGGGTTCAAAGCATGCTCGGCTTTGCCAATTTCTATCGCAGGTTTATCCCGGAATTTTCACGCGTGGTACAACCCATTACTGCACTCCTGAGGAAAAATAAACGTTTTGAATGGTCTGAAGAAGCCGAGCAGGCCTTTCAGGATTTAAAAGCTAAGTTTACCTCCGCACCTATATTGAAACACCCGCGTCCAGATCTCCCTTATGTCGTCGAGACTGACGCATCCAGCCTAGCCATGGGAGCTGTCCTGTCCCAAAGAGATCCCGAAACCAACCAACTGCATCCCGTAGCATTTTGGTCCAGAAAATTCTCGGCACCCGAGATTAATTATGCAATCACGGACAAAGAACTGTTAGCCATTAAGTCCGCTTTTAAAGCCTGGCGGCATTATCTGCTTGGCGCTCGACATACCATCACAGTGATCACTGATCACCGGAATTTACAGTATTTGAAAACCGCCAAGGCTCAGTCATCACGGCAGCTCCGATGGGCTTTGTTTTTCGCTGAATTTGATTTCGTGATTACCTATCGACCTGGCTGCAAGAATGGCAAAGCAGACGCCTTATCCCGAATTGGAATGGGAGAATCTGATACAAACTCAGAACCAGTACCAATAATTCCTGAACAGAGGATTCTAGGCATGACTTCGTTACAGATGCTTAAAGACATTCAAGCCAGAGTGAAACAACTCCTGGACCCTACAACCTTACAGGAATGGATACAAAAGGGATCAAACTTTACCATAGATAATGGTTTACCTTATTTCCAAGGACGCTTATTCCTGCCACATAAGGAATTACACGAACTAGTTATTTCCGGTTATCATGATACATTAATAGAGGGACACCCCGGTATTGTCAAGACAGAGGAAAAGGTTAAACGACAATTTTGGTGGCCCTCTTGGCGAAAAGATGTTAAATCTTTTGTGATGTACTGTGGTGTTTGCGCCCAAAATAAAAGTCAAAAGAAAAGACCAGCCGGTCTCCTTCAACCTCTAGACATACCACCAGCACCCTGGCACACCCTATCAATGGATTTTATTACGGACCTGCCTCCTTGTTCGGGGTACAATACTATTCTGGTAATTGTGGATTTGTTTTCCAAAATGGCCCACTTTATTCCTTTGAAAGGTTTACCTTCAGCTTCTGTCCTAGCCAAAGAATTCCTCGAAAATATTGTTCGGCTACATGGATTCCCATCTATACTAATCTCTGACCGGGGAAGCCAATTCATTTCCCACTTCTGGCGCAAATGTTGTCAAATAGCGCAGATCGACGTAAGATTATCGACCAGTCACCACCCTCAGACCGATGGTCAGACCGAGAGGACAAATCAGACCCTTGAACAGTACTTACGGTGTATGTTACAGAAATCTGAAAGCAACTGGAAAGACATTCTTTGGATAGCCGAATACGCATATAATAATTCAATACACTCTGGAACTGGCCACAGTCCTTTTTATACTTTGTTTGGGCATCACCCTCGAACCTCAAACCTTGACTCACCTCAGAACATCGGAATGCCTGCAGTAGAACATCTGCATTCTACAATTACCCAAGCCTTCAAAGAGGCAACTACGCATTTACAACAAGCCAAGAGAAAATACAAGGAGAATGCTGATCTACATCGGAGTGAAGCACCTCCGTATCAGATTGGGGATCAAGTGTGGTTAGCTACCAGACATTTACCACTTAAAGGGCCTCGAACTTTTAACCCAAAATATCTGGGACCTTATTCTATTATGGCAATAATTAACCCAGTGGCTGTTAAACTTGATTTACCAGCTAGTATGCGAATTCACCCTGTTTTTCATGTGTCACTTCTGAAACCAGTGGTACCCGAAACCCGACTACTCAAACCTCCAGAACCTATTCTAATAGATGGGGAGCCCGAATTCGAAGTGAAGAACATTTTAGACTCAAAAATGTTTAGGTCAAAACTGTTCTACCTAATTGATTGGAAGGGGTACGGACCTCAGGAGAGGTCGTGGGAACCCAGCGACCATGTGCATGCACCTTGATTAGTCAGGAAATTCCACCGACTCTTCCCAGACAAACCAAAACCCCCGGAGGGAACAACCTTGGGAGGGGCCTTGGGGGGGGAGTGCTGTCATGATGCCCGCTCCCGGGGAGCCGGTTCAAGCCCGGCGTCCCCGAAAGCGGACATCCAGTCCCCAAGGAAGGACCCAGCAACCCCACATAGGGGCCCTTTGGACAGTGTCCTGGTGCCTATGGCGCCAGGCTCATAAAAGACATCAGTCCTGGCGCCATAGGCGCCAGGCTCATTATGGGAATGCTTCGGTGCACTTACCTGATGCAGACCATGCTGCAGGATCCCGGCCTCCTTGAGGCCTGAAAGGAACTACTTTACCTGTGGGACTAATTTACCATCCCGGCGTGGTCGGGGAAGGATACATACCTGATTGGAGGAAGGATACATACCTGGAACTTCTTCCAAGGCTATTTAAACCCCACCCGAACAGCCACACGTGCTTCGCGTTGTTCTGCATCTAGCAGCTGGACGCTCACTGTGTCTGCTCCTGCATCCTGACTTCTGCCACGCCTGCCAGCATCCTGGATCACCTGCAAAGGAAGAGAAGAAGAGAACAGAAGAAGGAAAAGTCCTTACCTGCTAAATCCGCATCCCAGAGACATCTCGCCGACAATCCTGAAAAGGAAGACTTTAATTTAAAAGCTCATCGCGTCGATCGCTGCAGTGCCGCATTCCACTCACCTTTACAGGGCGCCTCCATGTTCAGCAGCGATCATCCAGATTCGCAGTCAAGCCCCAGCGCCTGGGGAGAAAAACACCAGAACAAAAGGTGAGAGAGAAGGGAATAAGGAAAGCTAAATCTCCATGTTAAGACTTACTTGTTGATTCATTCCCTCTTAATTTCGGGTCCGCGCCGCATCCTGGCATTTCCGGACCCCGGCCCCTAAGGGGAAAAAGAGACATCAGCGTTAATGAGCGATGAAAAGACATTACCAAAAAACGCTCATTAAAGACTTACCTGATTTCTACAAGGATTTCACCGCTCATCTCGGGTCGGTGCCTGTTCCCCGGCATTCCGTACCCCGGCCCCTATGGGGAAAAAGACACTAGCATTAGTACATTAATGCATGGACACAAGGGGAACCTCTTATCAAAAAAACTTACCTGGAAGCCAAGCAAGTTTGGTTCTCACCAATCCGAAAATCCAGTGAAGTAACTGGATACCAACGCGCCCCTGCATCAGAAGCAGGATGGAGAGCTCGTCCTTCCAGACCCTAATGTGAGACGCTACGAGAAATCACAGAAGGGTTTCAAGGAGGGTGAGAGGGGAAAGTGGGAGGCCAATTGCATTACCCCGCAGACAGTTAATCCCCTATTTTTGCCAACAGAAGGATACTTCTGCGAGCCAGACAAGCCAGATTTGGGGGCCCCGGTCCAGTCCGTCTTCCGAACCCTCTAGAAGAGGTCACAGCAGTGCGAACCAGGCCAGCGCCTCCATGGGAGTCAGGTGAGCGTGACACTTGTCCGGTGAATGGAGGTCCGTTGTCGGACTTGACTACCTTAGGTATTCCATAGGTTGCAAACATCCGATCTAGGGCTGGGATGGTGTGATGTGCTGAGGTGGACGGGACTATCTGCAGGTCGGGGTATCTTGAATATTCGTCCACAGCTACCAGTATGTACTCACCCCCTTCCAAGGGCCCAAAATGGTCGATGGCTATTTCCTCCCATGTTCTTTCGGGCAGCGCTGTCATGCTCAGGGGTTCAGGTGATGTGTGCGGCTTCACAAGTGCACAAGTGAAACAGTTCTGCAGTAGTTCTTCCACTGATGTGTCTAGTTGGGGGAATGATAGTCTTTGTCTTAGCATCCTTTTAGTGGATACAATGCCCCTGTGTCCTTCGTGCGCTAGTTCTAGCACTTTCTGTCGCAAACTTTGCGGAATTACGAGCTTGGTCCCCTTTAGTAGTAGTCCTGCTTCCGACTTTGCGAGTTCTTCTTTTACGGCTAGAAGGCATGTGACGTCTTGTTTCGTGTCATCATTCATTGTTTCGCGGATCTGCTTTGCGTGCTTCCATCGCCCTGTTTCTAGGCATCTTAGTATGATTTGTATTCCTTGGTCAGTATTAGATTCACGCGTTATCTGCTCCATGTCAAGCCCCTGTGGTGTGCTGCTGTGGATGACATATCTTATATACTGATCAGCTATGGACGGTTCTGGTCCGCACTTTTTTCTTGGATGACGGGAGAGAAAATCTGCAGGGTTTTGTTCTTTCCCTGGCCTGTGTGTGATGGTGAACTGGTAGTCCTGTAGTCGAAGTGCCCACCTGGCTATTCTTGGTGGCATTTTTTCCTGGGGGTTGCCATAAATGAATATGAGTGCCTGGTGGTCTGTTACTACTATGAAAGGCTTTCCATACAGGAAGAGGTGAAAGTGCTTGCAGGCCCAGACGACCGCTAGTCCTTCCTTCTCTGCCTGAGAGTAGGCTTGCTCAGTTTTGGAGAGACTTCGACTGGCTTAGGATACTATGTGCTTCCCACTCCCTTCTCTGTCGTCCAGTTGCGTGAGAATGGCACCTAGGCCGACGGGACTGGCGTCAACGATGAGTTCTGTGCTTTTCTTTGGGTCAAAGTATGCCATGTTTCGGGCGTCGGAGATGCGGTCCTTAATGATTTGGAATGCCTCTTGGCATTTGGGTGACCAGACAAACTCGTTGTTCGGCTTGGTGAGGGCTCTGAGAGGTTCACTGATGGGCGCAAAGTCTTGTATGTATCTCATGCAATAGCTTCCAAGTCCTAGGAAGGATCTGAGGTCTGAGGTGGTGGTGGGTGGCTCAGCTTCTCGGAGTGTGCTAACTTTCTCCGGATCTGGCATCATGCCCTTCTCTGAAAATATGTGTCCAAAGAATCGGAGTGTCTTTTTGCGAAACTCACACTTCTCCTTGTTTAAGGTGAGCCGGGCTTCTTCTAGGGCCATGCAGACTCTCATTAGCGTGTCATTGTGTTGCTCTTCAGTTTGGCCGAAGCCCAAGATGTCGTCGCTATAGTTCAAGCAGTTGGGCACGTGTTTGATGCCATTGTGGATTTCTGCTTCTAAGATTTCCGCCGCGGAGGATACCCCAAAGCTGAGCCGTTTGTTTCGGAACAAACCTAGGTGGGTGGCAAAAGTTGTTATGTAGTGGGAGCTCTTGCAGAATTCCAACTGGTGGTAGCCTTTGTTTAGGTCCAACTTGAAGAATACTGTCACTCCATTTAATGGATGCACCATGTCTGTTATTTGAGGAGCTTGATGTCGTTCTCTCAGCATGGCTTTATTTGGTCTCCTCATGTCTACACATTATCCGGATGTCGGGGGAGTCTCTTTTGGGCACCGGTACTATGGGGGAGACCCATGGTGTGGGGCCTTCTGCTGGCTCAATGATGTCTGCCTCGAGCAATTTGGTCAGTTCATTCTCGACTTGCTTTTGAATGTTGATGGGGATACCCCTGTAGTGTTGTGCTACTGGTGGGACGCTGGCGTTGATGTGGAGTTCGATCTGTCTGTCCTTCAGTTTTCCAAGGCCTTTGAATAATGATGGGAAAACTTGGTCAATGCTTGTCGTTGGGTCTAAGTATTTATGTACCATGAGGCGGTATAGTATGTGAATGAGTCCCATCTCTATGGCTGCCTGATAGCTTAGTATGCACCCGCTCTCGGTGGCAGCCTCTAGCACATGCATGGGGATGTTTTTCTCGTGTTCCTTGTATCGGCATGATGCCATGAAGAATCCCTTGCATGCCAGGGGTGTTTTTGAGCCGTATGGATAGATGAGGGCTCTTGCTGGCTGTAGACGAGGGGCGTTTGGAATGCTTTCGTAGACTTCCTCACTGATTACGTTCACGGTTGCCCCCGTGTCTATCAAGAACTCAGCAGCAGTTTGATTGATTTGTATTCTTAATATTGGGCTGTGTTCTTTTGCCGTGTTGTTTCCAAGGGCGTATAGACATCCCTTTTTTCGCTGTGTTTCTTGGGGTTTCTCCGGTCTGCGGACTCTCTCTTCTGATGATGTACTTGACACGCTGTCCGATTGCGACTGTTCTATGAGGCATTGTACATATCTCCGGGTCTTCTCCTTGTCTTGGATGGGGTGGTTTTGCTCTCCCTCCAGCCCTTTCTCTCTTGTCTTCTTTCCGGTTGTTCGTCGTAGTGTCTGTAACGCCCTTGTTCGTGGGGTTGGTGCGCTACCCGGTGGTGTTGCGTGGGCAGGTTTTGCTCCAGTTCTGTTGTGGGCTTCCCGCTTCTTCCTGCCTCTCCCATCTTGCTGCGGAATATCAAACACACAGCCTTGTAGTGGTTGTCACCACCCCATGCGGAGCATGTCTGGCCCATAGCGGGGCACGTTCCTTCATGGGGGTACTCGTGTCCACACCGGTAGCAGAAAGGATCACTGTTGGTTCTCGCTGTTTCTTCTAACTTGTTGAGACTTTCATGCTTACCGTGCATGATTTTTATTTCATCCAGGCCCTCTACTTGCGCCGCGAGAGCAGCATCTGATCGTGCCAGCCGCAAGATTTCCTCTAGGTTTCTTGGCTGTTGTAGTAGTCGTTTGCGAAAGTCAGCACTTTCGCACCCCACTATGATTTGCGACCTGAGGGCCTCTTCATTGGAATATTTGTTGAAATCACAGTGTTTCATTTTTGATCTTAATCTCATGACAAATGCGTCTATGGTTTCTCCTCTGTTCTGCTTGGTGGTGTGGAATACATGCCGTTCATAGTCCACATTTGTGTGAGGCGTGAAGTATTCCGTGAGCGTTGTCTTTAATTTGGCGTATGTGTCTATGGTGTTTTCCGGTATTTCGTCAAGGATGTCTCGCACGTTAGATCCTACGGCATGGTTTAGGAGGTTTCGTTTTTGTTCATCCTCTAGTGGCCCGGCCGCTTTTAGGCATACTTCAAAATCCCTCAGCCAACTTTTCCATCTTGATCCGAGGGTGCCGGTGTCAGTGAGGTCAAAGTTTGCTGGCAGTTGGGCTAGGAGGCTGTCTGTCATCTTTCTGTGCTCTGGTCTGGCTGGAGTCACTGGGATTGTTAGTGACTCCCCTTCCGATTCACTCATGGACTGATCTTATCTGCTTCTCCTGTCGCTTTGTCCTTGGCGTGGCGAGGCCTTTGTGTCTGGTGAGGGCGCTGTACTAGCTGTGTGGCTCAAGAGGCCTACTGTCCTGTGTCGAGTAGTTCTTGGACGCCAGGGGGAGTGGGGGCGCTGTGCCACATGTTGACGGGCCTGTGGGGCCTTGCTTTGGTGGCACGGCCTGAGGCCTTGTGGCGTGGGAGTCCAAATTCCCTTTGCGCGCGTTGGGGTTTGTGAGCTTACCCTTATTTTCCTTGTGGAGAAAAGCGGGAGGGCCATGTCTCTGCTGCTCCTCTTGGAGTTGTTTTTCAGCCGTTGCCGTTGGCGGGAGGCCAGTGCTCCGCAACCACCCGGAGATGTGAGCAGGGAGCCGCTGCTCCACCTGCAGGTGATTGCCGTTGGTGGGAAAGGTTCCCCCCTCCCCGCCCGGATGGATGTGACGCGGGGAGCTGCTGCAGCTGCTCCACCCGCGTAACATGTGCGTGTTGGAGCCTTAACGGAGCTTGCGCAGGGGCTCGTTTTGACGGTGGGGAGCCTTCTCGCTCCGACCCGCTGTCTCCGGGAGTCCTCGACCGGAAGAAGTCCTGCAGCTCCAGTGGTGCCTCACTGCACACCACGAGTGCTTTGGACCTGAGGTGGCGGGCGCGGAGGAGGACACGTGTCCGCTTTGTCACCAATGTAGTATCTCGTAAGTGGACAGCCTCACGCTGCCAGTCAGTCACCCTCATGCACACAAGGATACACCGACACAGGAGCTGGGGTGCAACACCTCTTTACTTAATGCGTATCAGCTTTGAACTGCCTCTCTGACGGTAGCCCACCCCTTCGCACACATGGGTCGCAGCCCACTGATTAATAGCAACAAACAGAGGACTCATCCTCTGAACAAATAAACAATGGCGACACCACAGTGACCTTCTCGCTCATGGCCATGGGGAAGTTGAGAGTTCTGCAGGAGTATTGCCCCCAATGTTTTCTCCATTGTCAGCCCCCCAATCTCCAAAGCTCACCCCACCTCCTGTTCGCTCATGTGATTTACTGAAGCACTGTGGATGCAGGAATGTATTATATTTATTCCAGGTGATGGGGAGAGAACCAAAATAATTTGAAGAAAAAGTTACTCTCATGGAGTATGCTGCCTTTCAGTTCGGAACTGGGACGAGGAAGAGGGACATTGAGGTAATGCACTTATGTCATGGACACAAAGAGAAGACATTACACTCTCAAGTTGGAAGCATATAAACGAGTCCGCCATTTTAAAGTGGACAACTAACCTTCGAGTATTATGAGAAATCAACAGCACACTTTAAAACTGTTTTAAAAGGTATGCTGAAAATAGATAATCGGAAAGGAAACGGGAGCATTGGAAATTAACTAACAATGGAATGCTATATCAATAGGACAATTAACTCTTAGGTTCGCTATAACCGAAAGCAAATATGAATGCTTTCAGAAACTGTTAATGTTCTTTTTTAATGATACTTCAAAATTAAAGTGAGTTTTGAATAATCTGAATAAAGGCTACAAAATGTATGGTAATGAGCTGAAAAAAGTTATATAAAATTGAATTTCTCTCTGCATAATAAATATAATTTTTGTAGGTTACACACACACAAACAAAGTAATAAAAACACACAGTGTCAGTACTAGTACCGTGTACCTTTGATAATCGCCACAATTCCAGCATGGCCGCCCCATTGGATGCTGTCTAAAGGCTGTGTACCCGCCTCTTCCTATGAGCTGCTTTCGGCTGCCGGCTGGGCAGAGATTTCATCATGCAACCCGGAGCCCCGCCTTTCCCTGCCCATGCTGCTGCTTAGATCTCTGCTTTGCCGTGCTCTGCTCCCCGGCTCCCTTGTCCTTCCCCCGCAACCCGCTCGGGGACTGGCTTCAGCTCCCACCCGACTGCAGGAGAGAGCCCCGCAGAGAAAGCAGCAGCAACAGCAGCTGGAGCCAGGAGCCCTCAGCAGAGCCATGGAAGCAGTGTTGGCGCCCCTGAGGCTGGCTGTCAAGGAGCAGGTACAGTCAGGAAGAAGGGGGCACATACTTGGCTTTGAGCTGCGGCCAGATTCAGAGAGTGCATTGTTAATGTAGAAGTGGATCGCAGGAGAGGTTGATATATTAAGGGAGCATACAGTGCACAATAGGGAACTAGATAGAAGGGATAATGTATATGGGGTGCAGTTAGTGGGATGGGGAGTGGTATCTGCTCTTGACAGAATGCAGTCCGGAATGGAGACAGCAGGTTCAATAGCTTCGATGGAGGTATTTATATGCTGATGAGGTACTGTGGGTTTGCGGCGGAGTGGTGTTATGCCGTGGGTCCCCAAGTAGAGTGCAGGTATATGATTGGATGTCGTGTACAACTACATTCATGGGATGCATCACATCAAGGAGAGTTGTTAAAACACATGGGAGGTGGTCAGTTGTAGTGGGTATAGATAACGCTGGGCAAGAGTTTGTCAGCTATCAGAGGAGATTCTGAAGGGGGTTGTTCCTGTCAGTGAATAGGTAGTCTATTGGGGGTCATGAGGGAATGGACAGGCTGAGATAGTACGTATACAAAAGAGGACCTAGTATGTAGTGGCCACGTATTTTGTCGGGTTCATATGTAGGAAGCAGTGTGTATTAGAGACTAAAGGTTGGCCATGTATTGGGAAATGAAATAGCTGATGGGCAGGTCCAACCGGGTACATGGAAGGGCGTCAGCTATATGTTTTTTGTATACAGCTGGGCCAGTGGAAGAAGGATGGGGCAGATGAGGGCGGATGGAGGGTGTGGTGGTGAATAGAGGGAAGGGATCAACAACTACAGGATGGGAGGAACCAAGAGTCATATAATTGGGTTATGGTTAATACAATATGAATGGGGTACAGATTTTGCCACAGGCAAGTAGTGCAGCAGGTATGGGTATGATGCAAGCACAGGGCAAGTGAGGAGTGCAGGGGTTATTAGTGCCATTGTTTAAGATGAGACTGACTTTTTAGCAGTTGCTATCAACCTGCATCCCAGTTGAGCAGAAGAGAATGGGACGAATAAGAACCTCATCTAATCTGTTTTTCATAATTCAGCAGTTGCTAGTGTGTAATGTAAACCAATGCATACCCCATAGCGCCGACACCCCACATCGGGCGTCTGTCCCGACATACTGCACAGGCGTATCCTCATTCCATTCTCCCTCCCTACTTCCCTTAGTGACCCCCCCCCCTCTGATACCCAAATGAGAGACGGGACCAGTTGGCTGAGTGGAAGTTAAATTGCCACAGCAAACTTTATTAACCTACATAAAGTCAGGAGTTGTTTTACAGGAGTTCCGTTTTTCAGCCACGCCTCAGGATTCTGTGCTGAGCATGGCATCCTCACACAGCCCCCCCCCCCCCCCAGACCCCCTCCAGGTCCTTGCGGACCCGTCGAGGGACCGTCCCTCCCTAGCCATCCCTCTCTACCCATAGCCATTTCACACTTTACTTTTTCACTTTTTCTTTTTCACTTTACCTTTCCCCCACTTTTCCAATTGTTACTCTTCCTTTCCCACAAAGGTGTGCCTGTTCACCTATTCCCAAGAAATCCAACGCTGAACCAATATTCGGAATTTTCCGTACCTCCATTCATTAATTTCTATTTCCTTGTTCTACCCGTCTACCAATATCTCAGCAAACTATAGTCCTGTTGTGAACACCCTTTGTATTATCAGAATCTTAGAAAAAGAGGCCCCTAACCAACTGAGATCCTGGGCTTCCGACCCGATCACCAATCTGCCTTTTGACCAATCTGAGGCACAGACTTATTTTTCATAACCAATGAAATGCTGATGATTTTTTTTTTTTTTTGGCTGCCAAACCTCCACCCCTTCCATTCTTTCTTCAACTCTCAGCAGCACGGACACTGAATTATGAGACCACCCCCTTTATTGCATGAAGACATCTTTGGGCATTTCTGGTACTGCCATTCGTCTGATCTAATCTTATCCTTCCTTAAAGATTGGCAGATGCGTTGTGGCACAAGGATCTCTCGAGTCCCAGTGATTTTACAATTCCTACCTCTGCCTAAATCCTCTTTTTGACCTCATCTCTTCACACACCTCCTTTCATATCTATACTGATTCTAAAGATGTTTTCGGCCTGTGGGTATTTGCATTGGCACTCCATCTCTCTCAATGGCTCTTGTAGAGATACAGGACTAGCTGATGGACCACTCTTTGCCTGAACAGCATGAAAAGAAAGATTGCGTATTACGTCAATTGTATCGCATCTCTTTGCCTGGTCTCCATCCCAGTAGCCCCTCCTACATCGGTTACCTCTTCTAAAAACCTTGGAGTTATCTTAGACAATATTTGATCCTTTTTTTTTACAGATCAAAGAAAGGGGAAATCTCATGTTCAACTACATGTCTGAAGGTGCATCCTCGCTCTCTTGAACACCTCCCAAATAGTTCAGGAGACCTCTGCCATGGTTATCTCCTCTTGCTAATGCAATAGATTCCTGTTATGTCTCTGCATTCGCTTCATTCAACAGTTGCAAGATAGCCAGAAGGATGATCCTAGCCCTCAAGCACATACATGTCGTCATTCCAGTGGTAATCTCTGTATGCTGTCTTCCTTTTAGAGCGCACATCGACTTTAAAGTTCTCTTTAACTGGGTGCTCAGGAGTACCACTTTCTAAGGTGGTTAGCAAGCCGTAGAATTCTAACATCTAATTTTAGAATGTGTATCGTTATTTTGCTAGATTTGTTCACGATTTAGGTGGCTCTCAGGCCTCACATTTTTGGGATAGGGCTACCAGCAGCCAGCAAGGAAGCCTGCCCGTTGCAGATATGAAGTTCTTTGGCGCTGCTCCGGTAATTCCAATTTTAAAAAAGATGAACTAGAGTGGATGAGCTTATGTGGTCCTGATTTTAGTTGCCTTTAACTATCCTATATCCTGTCAATGGGGTAACTCTATTTAGATGGTGTTAGGAAAGATTTCTCTTTACTGCACCTTTCCTTCCATTTGTATGGGCCCCCAAACATTTTGCTTTCATTTTTGATCCTGGCCTTTACCTTTTTGCAGTGAAGCCTTAATCTTCACTACTCTATTTTGCTCTTCTGTTATGGGGAAACGGTCATGTCCTTCAGGCTGTTAGTACTGGGAAACATTATTTCCCTTAGTCTTGGTGGCAGCAGTGACTTTTGACAGTTTTCTGGTGCTTTTCATTTTAGCCTTACCGCTTTTGGCTACTAACTGTGACTAGTGACCAAACATGGCCATGCCACAAGGTTTTTCGCTTGTCCTTTGGCCATCTTGTTTTTTTAGCCCCCTTCCTGGCCTGTGATGCCAGGAAAATCCTTATATGGGTTATCACTGCCCAGGAAAGCAGAGGCAGGTGTGTTTGCTGGCAGTATGGGGGCTGGGACTGTCTGTTCCCAATCCACAAACTGATTTCAGTGTGTCTGAGTGATATGCATGTGTGTTCCCGCTAGTGGTCCTGATTGGACCACTGCTGGGGTGTGTGTGGGGCTAGATCTGCTGTTGGCTATTGGAGGTTTCTGCTCTTACCTGGCTCTTGGGATAAGACAACCCCTGCACCCACTCTAGAGAGATCCTGGAGTAATCCTTGTTGCACTTTACATCAGCTGACAGAGGGTAGTGCGTTCAAAATAAGGAGCACAAACTGAGACGTGAGAAAGCTGGATTGCCACGTGTTTGGGGACTAAGCAAGAGACCATTGATCTGCATCAATCAAGGATTGGACTGCGCTTACAAAAGAAGATTGTCATTTGTTGATCTGAAAGGACGACCAGCTATCATGATCCATGACATCATAAAGGGATCAATAAATGACTGACTGAGCCCAAAAGGCAGTGATACCAGCTCAATTTGGTGGCGTCGCTAACAGAAATCTGTCCCTGTTCCGTCCACTGAACAAGACTGTCAAAAAGTATGGGGTTAGAAGATTAAAGATCACTGACATATTAATCCACTCTCTGTCCTGACGAAGGCCTGGTGTAATAAATGGGGAGACTGGGATGTGGTCTACCCCAGATGAAGGGGCCGAAACGCATTACACAACATCTGTATTAACATCTATCACAAAACCAAAACTGGAAGGGGTGACGGGGAGTCGGTACCTCCCAGAGACACTGAAGGGGTGGTAAAAGAAAGGGTTATAGGACGCAAGAAGGGATAGGCACCTTGAGAGAAATTTGTAGGAACATCAGTATATATGTTATCAAAATATGCCTTTATGGTGTTGAACTCGGTAAATAACTGTGCACATGATCATTTACCTTTCTTTCAACTCCAGTTTCTGTTGCTCTGTGTAAGAAGTCCAAGAATTATTATGAACTTCTAGACTGACGTATTTTGGAGAATCGAGAGCTCTATGGAATAATACAGATGCTTTGCTGTACACTAACCCATAATGAATGGAAGTATTTTGTTAATTTGTCAACCAAAATGTTGTTTTTTTAAAGGAAATTTTTTCTGAAAAACACAGGAACCTTGATGTGTAAACGAAGAAAATATGGGTTTTCTGTTAAAAAATATGAATCTGAGTTTGGTCATTGGGAGCTAACAATATTGCTAACTCCAGGATACTGGTACTGGTTTGACTAAATTTAGTCGTTGAAATACAAGAGTAGGAGGTAGTTTGTGATTCCTATATTGCACTGTAATCTCAAGGAGACAAGACTCCTGTCCAGCTGTGAGACCTGTGAGGAGACCAGATACCCGTCTGAAGGAAGCCTGGCGACCAACTTCTGCTGCTGTCCTGGAAGAGCATTATCTTGCTATTGATCTACAGCAGTCCTGTGAGGGAGCTGCGACCCGTGGAGGGAACATCCATTCCGGACGTCTGCTTGGTACCCTGCGAAGAAGAGCCTTGGAAGTGCCCCGGGAATGCCCTGTTGCTGACCAGCTCTGAGTTTGGGCTGCCGACGTTGCCATTCCGTGTTGAGGCCTGACACTTGGGAGATCCTCTGCTTGTCCTACAAGACTTGTGTGCAAACTTTCAGAGGTCTAGTATCAAGGGGACTCAAGATTGGAGGGACAGTCTGGCCACGACAAGCAAGTCCTTTTGCGTCACTGTGCTATGGTGACCACTGTCCGAAACAGATTACCAGAGTCGAGTCCAGTCCTGAGAGGGGTTCTGCATCGTGATTCTTCTGCATTCTGCCCCTGAGAGTCCTTGCACCAGCCAAAGACACCGACCAGAGATCAGCTTGAACCTTCAAATCGAGCACTGCGGCTGACAGCGGGAAAGCGACCTCAGATTTTCTTCCATTGTCCTGTGAAGAATCGGAGTACGGGGGGCTGTTACAGTGGTTCTTACCTGCCCCATGACTCCCTTTTTAAAAGTTTTGCTAACTTTTACAACCGTTGTGCTTTGCCATAGCTTGCTTGCGTAAGCCTTCTGAAAGTTGGGGACACTTAAATTGACTAGTATAACTTGTCCTCTAACCCTTTGAGTCGTGGTCTGGACCCCAGAGACCCTACCTTAATTTTTTCCAGCGTTAGAAACTGTCTGAACTTTTCCTGAACCTTTGGGCATAAAGACCCAGACAATTTAGGGAAGGATGCTTGAAGCTAGGGCTAATTCTCTTTGAGCCAGCAGTGCATAAAGTAATCTAATCTATACTTTCCTTTACAGGGGCTTGATCTGTATTATGCCCTACTATAGTGACTGTATATATGTATTCTATTATTAGTGTTGTGTGATACTTCTACCTGTTAGTCATTTTTCATAGTGTTGCTTGGCCATAATTAAATAACATACTTACTAAGTGTAATTTGTGACTCCCTTTGTGTGTACTCCTTGTGAAGCGTTTACATGATCACCACCTCTCGAGACTTAGCCTACACCTCTTGCCACTGCTACCTTGAACTGGTTTGGCTTCAGCTCCCAGAGTTGTCCTTGTCACAAAATAGGTTGGGCTTCTATACATCTGTTCCCCCAGGTCAGAGTCCTAACAGATGGTGTGGTACCTACTGTGGTAGAAATCGGCACAGTGCGTACATATTGATGGGTCTCTATATTGTTTGACGTGGGTTCTTAACATATGACATATCTGTCTTACTCTATTTTATTGCATTTTATGAACTGATATGTACTGTATGGGAAATGTTATTTAATCTGTTGGAAAATCTTTCCTAGTATCTTTTAATATTCTTGCATGAAATGTTGCCACTGTGTGAAATGTATTCATTGCTGTAAAGGCTTATGAAAGGCTTACTAGGTTGGCTAAATAAAAAAAGTTCTCTGCCTTGTTGAACAGCGTTTACTGCAATAGATTGCTCTTCTTCAGGAAATGCCTTGCATCCAGATTTCTAAGATCTTCTGGCTCCAATGTATTGGGTTGTTATGTCTATGGGGAAAAGATGGGTGACAGAATTCTGGGTGCATATGGATCCAGTGGCAAGTGGAAGACCATTCCAGAACACCCATACTTCCGTTTAAGTCTGACAATCCTTCGGATTGGGCTCTTGAAAATAAATTGACTTTTTAACCTAACCAGAGCATGTGAAAGATTGGTGCTCCCTTCCACATGTCTTTGCTTTGGGGTATTACACAATTGCTTCCCTGTGGTTGGCTACTTTAGAAAAACCAAATAAATAAATAGAATTCATCTTCAAAACAAAACAAGTCAAGGGGGGGGCTACTTACTATATTCTTGGATGAGGGAGTACCTATCGAGACTATCTATCGATAAATTGGGAGGAAGTACAGTCGGTTCCCCGCGAGTGTGCATGATTGCACCATTTTAATTGAGGCGGATGATGGTTGTCGGACCATGGCCACAGGGTCAACTCACTGCAACCTCACAATAGCGGGATATGCTATGCCTCTGCAGTAGGGCTGACTGAGGCTGGTGCAGCTTGGGACATGGATGTTGCATTGTGCCAACACCAAAGACATAACTATAGGTGATAGTACGGAGATGGTGCAGATAACGTACTGGTGAATTTGCCGGATGTTTGAGGGTAAGGCATGGATATAATTGCATAGACACAATGCATCACGTGTTAATCTCCCACCAATTCTACAACTTCATTGTGCCTGTATTGGGGACTTTTACGTCCTTCGTTAACGGCTTGTGGATTTAGTTTGCTAAGCGCAGACCTATTGAATGGTCTCAAGTCAATGGTGTGTGAGTGGATTACTTTACAGCGGTGCAGGTCACATAGCGCTTTCTTTAGTTTTGGGATCCTAAACATTACATTTATAATATTTGGGTAATTTCTCTGTATTTGTGGTTGCAAATGATTCGTGTTTCCTTCATGAAGCTTCAGTAAGGAATATTACATTAGACAGCTTGCAAGATAATTACTTTAGATGTGCCCTCCTTCTTGAATGTTTGTCACCTGCATCTGAAGCCTCGACTCTTCCTTCATTCTTCTCGACTGACGAATTATGCATCATTAAATCGGGCGGGAATAATGCAACTGCTACTACAGTGCATAGAAGCGAGATGAATCCGACAGGAAGTTCTGCATAAAAACGTTATGTTTCTGCATTTTACCATGTCTGTTAAGTGGCTGTAATGATATTACTCGGTCAATTAAAACCATCTTTGTTTGTGAATGCAGTCTGTGATTAATGATTTTCAGCTCCCTGAGAATAATCCTCCTCCACAAGAAGTCACAAGTTATAAAAGCCTTCAAAATCTGCCCAAGTTAATTGTCTTTTTAAGATTTTGCCTAACATTAGTGCTTTATGCGTTTTTTTAAAGCTGTAGATTATGCAGCTGTTTGCTGAGAAAAGGGTTCTATTCCTTTTTTGTCTGGTGTCAGTCAGTTGTCTGTTCACTACGCCCTTCGCTGAGTCCACCTAGGCTTCCGAGAACCGTGACAGTTGGATTTCGCCCGATGCCAAAGCCAGCGCAGTCTGCAAAAAAAACGTGTTTTTAGATCTATGCGAGCATTTAATTTCGTGTAAAAATCCGGCTGTCTGAAGCGGTTCTGGTTACGAGTGATCCGCTTCATGTTTGTTGCTCGCTTCCCTCCTCCCCCTGCCACGTTACCCTCCAGCTGCAGCACGAGCATGTGATATCCCGCAGCAAGTAAGAGGCGAGACTTCAGGGGGGGGGGCATCTATGCTGTCTGCCGATTCCGACATGAATTCGGTAGATTCTCGCAATGCAAGAGGTGCAGAGTCAGGGGAGTATCCAGCATTGCAAGAGTGGGGGGGAGGAGGGGGAGGGAGCGAACCACGAAAAAAAGTCCTGCTACTTTATCCCCCAAATGCAGTGCACACAATTCCATATGGTCTCATTCGCGCCCACCCGTACCCCAATCTACTTTTATGGTAACATTAGTGGCCGATGGCATTTTAACACATAACAAAAAAAAATGCAAATCATTACAAATGCAGGGAACTCGTCTATTAGAGCTCTGTCCAGATTCGCTGGGGCAAAATACAAACACACCTCTCCTAATATGGATTACACCAACATAAATGACTTGACAGAACAGGACATCGCATCAGTCTTTGATACTGGAAGGCACCACGTAAATGACTTTAGAATAGGTTGCCATAAGTAAGCCAAGTGGCACATAACTTTGTGGTTCAAAATACCCAAATTGCACTATTGTTATATATGGAGCAACACTATAGTTGGGCTTTTTAAAAATAACAGCATGATATATTAACATAAGCTTTGAAGTGGATCACTTACAGAGCTGCAGATAAAAGCGTGATTAAATGATCTGCCCAGGATCACACACTTTGTTAAATGGTGAAACCGCATGTGGACAATTTTAGCAACCGGCCACCGTTACCGTAGATTTCACCGAATACCATTTCCCCTAATGAGATTTCATGGAATATATTTAACCACAATGGTAGGGGAAATGGTATATGTGTAATGCATAATAGGTGGGGTAAGGGTATAGTTAGGGTAGGGAGAAGTGTGTCGGCTGCGGGGCCCCCCCCCCCACGCATTAGAATAAAAAAAGAAAAGGTAAAAAGTAGATTGTTTTTCAGTGAAATTTCCATTAGGAGAAATATACTCGGAGAAATCGCATGCATCCGCTGAACACATCTTCACCAGTTTATTTGATGTAGATATTTATTAAGGTTTCCCTTTGCATCTCTTATGCTTAAATACTATTTGTAGCAACGCCTTGGAAGCAAAGCATATTACATAATAAACTATCCTTTCATAATTAGCTTTAGACTATATACATCATCATAGAAATATGTTGAGCAATAAGAGTACGGCTTTAGTTTTATTTTCCCGATTCTGAATGCAAAGTCACAAAAGCATCATGAGATTAATGTGACCCTAACAAATCCCCCTTGGGTAAAACCATAGTCATTATTTCATAAAGCCTACAGCATTATGCACTTCTCACTGCTGAGCACTCACTCCCATGCACATTTCTAAAGGAATAAACATCCCTGCTAATAGTCCACCCCTGCCCCACATCAGTGCTTAATGTGGCTCACATTGAAATGCTCTGTTAACACAGAGCAATTTAAGAGACCCTCTGCTGCTGGCCGAAGCTCCTTGGGACATTGTCCTGGCAGCAGGACACCTCTCCCATTCGCAAAGGAATGAAGCAGGAATTGCTCAGCACATATTGTCCTCCCAGCGGGAGACCTTTCCTGTTGGGCACCCTCATTGAGGTGCTGAGCAGGAGAGGTGTCCCACCTGACAGAAGTCCCGGCCAGGCTCTCAAAAGATCTGGCGGGGGGGCAGCTTGACCCCCCCCCCTCCCCCGCCCCCCAACCCCTGCTTGGTAAACCACTGTGCAGAGTGCTACAAACGCATGCACCATGTGCCTTTCATACCTGCCTAGTCTCTGGGTTCAACCCAGAGACTGAGGGTTTTTACGCTCTTCTTCTTCGGGAAGAGCATAGTCTATATTATTATTTTTTTATTTTTTTTTGGGAGACTACAGATGGCCCACCGCAAGGCACTTCTGTGCTGACGGAAAGGAAAGCTGCAGATCAGGCTTCCAGACTTGCTAATGGGGCACATTTTTATTCACCAAACATTATCAATAACAAAAGAGCACCTTCTACTCCTACGCCTCGAGGGGCTGCGCAGGGCCACACCACTCGGTTAAGTACCTGGGCTATTATCCAATATTCAGCCAGATTGTAGTCTAATTGCAAAAAACTAATGAAGACACCCCCAGCTCTCAGGGTGGGGCCGGCTCCCTAATTGAATGTTTGGGCTCTCAAAAGGGTGTTAATGAAGGCGAGAGCGGCAAATGGAAAAACGCCTCTGCAAAATAATAAAGGCCAAACAACTTGAAAGAAAACTGCAGCTATTTTATTTACAAAAAACTATATTGCCTGTTTACAGCTTCCTCAGTTGCTTAGTCTTAACTTCACAATCATTTCAATCAACCTTGCAGATTCTGCCTAATTTATATAAAAAATAAATAAATAAACGTTGATTACCAGTTTCAGCTTGCAAAAAGGTGGGTGGGGTCTCAAGGGGATGGGGTTTCGGGGGGCAGAACGGGTTGGGAGGGATGCAGTGACGTCATCCTCTAGGTTTTCCTATGCCAAATGTAGGCAGGTAAGGTGCCTTCTATTGTCTGTTTGTGATGTAACAAGTACAGTAGGTTCATACAAGAAGAAAACGCTATACCTTTTTTATTCCATTTTTATATTTGTGAAAAATAAATTTTCTTGGATCGTAAGGTGCTGTGACATTTATCTATAAAAAACAAATGCACAACGATACCCATGCATCTCATCTCTGGGATGAAAATAAGGATTGGTAATCGGGAACAAAAGTAGCTCCTGGGTATCCGGCAGCACAAAGACAGCAGGAAATCCCTCTGTCAAACCAGGAGCAAGTTCCACATAGCAGGTTGTAACTCTACTTCCACGTGAGTATCAATCTTGTCCATTATGGTTTAAACTTCTTAAAGATGTGTCCCAATGTTTCTTTGAACACAGTCCCAACACTCGGAGTTAATGCCACATAAATTTCTTTATATGGCCTTGGTTGGTCTTTTGGTGTCAAGGAATCCTGGCTCTTCTAGTTCTAGGCTACAGGCTGAAGCAAACTCTTAGCTGCTAGTAATTTCGAACCCTGCATCTAAGATAGATTTCCCCAAAATGTTTCCCTTTTTTGAGTTGGGACAAGAATATCGGCTTATTTCCATCACTTTTTTTTTCTAAATGTTTTTATTTTTAAAAAAAAGGTTTCACCTTCTAAATACAAGTTACTCTGTAAAAGCTAGTTTGTATCATGTATGGTCTCTGTTGTGTGTTTGGTTCCTGCTTGTTTTCAGTTTTCTTACTAAGTTTTCTTATTATGCCTTTTAATTATAATTTTTGTACCCTCCACAAACAAATTGGTAAACCACCTTAAATGACATTTGCCAAACTTTGTACAACATATAGCCTATTTAGAAGGACCTCCAATTCAGTAAGATAAGGGAACAGAATTATTAGCACATAGTTTGACCTGTATGATACTGTGTGGGTGTAAATGGGAAAAACAAAGACAGTAATTTGACAAAAAGCATATCATTTTGGATGATATGTTGAGGCCATGCTTGCAGGATTTTGACCTAGCACTTAAAAGGAGTTCCATGCAGCAGACGTGCTAACTGTATTGGCAGTATTGGAACCTTTCATCTGCAGTTCCATACAGAGGGCTTCTGCATGTGCCTTTTTGTTGGCTGAGCTACTTATTATTGGTCTTGTTTTATTTTCACAAAATAGTGATGGGTTTTTTCTTTGGCTTCCATTCCATTGTTTTTAGACAAATCTCGGTTTTTACAGAAAATAATCAATCTTATGCAAGCAGAAGTTTTTTTTTTTATTGTAGTGGTCTCCACATCTCCCTTAACAACCGTTCCATTCCTCCAAGGAGATTTGAAAAGTTCAAAATTAGAAACATTAAAAACTTAAACCTATTAGAAACTTTTCACAAATTACATTATTGTAGGAAAAATAAACCTACATGGAAAACCCATGTGGTTTAAGGCCAGATTAGGAGGTTAACGTTCTCCAGTTGTGTTGTTACCAAAAAAATCCTCTTGAACCTTCTCTTTAGAACCCTCCCTCCCCACACCCCATCCTATTTGCCGTAAATGGAAAAGTACATGTACAGATAGTAAAGCGCCAATTGTGTACACTCGTCTGGCGATACGTTTGTGTTGCAGTACCAAGTTATTTTGCTTTCTACAAAGCTTGTTTTGCTGATAGAATAATTCTGTATAGTCTTTCGTTGTTTTACTTTCCCTCCTGAATCCCTGTGAGCACTATTTCAAGCCACTAACGGTGGTTTTAATCGAAGCCATACTTGCCCTGCAAACACATTTTCCACGAGATACGTAAAGGCCATACACAAAAAAGGCTGATTTATGTATTACAAAATGTTCAGTCTGTTTTGTGTGGCGTTTAAAATTCTGAAATATGACTTTCTGAAGCCCCCACCTTCTCCAGCTGGATTTCTAGAAAATCGGGATTTTTTTTAACCCACCACCCCTCCTCAGCCCAACACATTCCCCCTCCTAAAGTCACTATACGGAGAATACCCGTCCACAGAAAGTGCAGTGTTTGCTCATGCACGACAATTCTGTCGACGGCCGTTTGAGTTAAGTTTCGTTGGTGTATAAACGCTTTAAAGGGCAACGCATTATGCAAACAATATCACGCTATATTATATCCTTTTGTTCATTAACTAATTGTTCATTAACTAAATTATATTTTGAGAAGGATTTCCAGACGTTTTACAACTTTTGCCCTATTTACAACCGGCTCAGGGATTTGAAACTGGTCCCATTCAGCCATTCTATGTTTTGGTACTGATTCTTTCACAGGTTTGAGTTGTAAGAGTATCACTACTTGGTAGTGCTTTTTTGCATCAAACGACATTAATTGAGAATTATACCTTGGAAGTGAAGCACATCTCTACAATAATCTTCCTATTGCATATTTAGCGTGCGCTGCCATTTTGGACTGAGTGCTCTGCTGTATTAATACATGGGCATGTATAATGGACAGCTAAGTGTGCATCACGTTTAGGGACTTTCTGCCCAACGTTGTCCTGAGACCTGAACATGGTTTTTCTTTTTAATTCTATCAATTTTGCAGTTCCAGATAAAATGGAGAAAAAAACCTCTTTGTAACGTGTTAGTTTGGGTTACATTTGGCGGGAAAACAGAAGCCAGGAATAAAATAATGTGCATTGAAATAGATTTTTTATTAACACTGTTCCATTCTATTGCACGTTTCCGCAACTTCCAGAACACCAGCACTATTGAGGCTGGGTGTAGGGTAGAAGGAAACCAAAGCCTTTTGTTGGGATGGGGGCTTGGGATGGAAGGGGGGATGCCCGAGATGTGGATGCCTTTGTTTACTGTGCCTCCTCCAGCTTCACGTTTGTGTCCCATCAGGACAAAGACTGAGGTTGATGGTTCACCGGGCAGAGAGGACAAAGCTGTCTCGGTTTTCTGACGGGGTATGCTGGCTGGGTGGAAGAACCCCCAGGACGCACTGCTAGCACACAGGACCTCTTTATCCAACTCCAGGCTAAGCCCCTGCTATCTTCCTGGTATTACTGCTTACCAGCTAAGCTAGCCAGTGCCACTGTGCTTCAGCGATGCACACATGACCCAGGGTGCCTCTGGTGAGGGATTCGAAAAGTGACTTACATCACCAGAGGCACTATGTGCGTTTGCGGATGCACACACTGTGCAGCGTCCTCATTCTAATCGGAAAGCAACCCTAAGGCACATTGGACCAATAAGGTTCATTCTACGCTTATTCAGCCTACAGATTGAAGGCAGAGGCCATGTGCGATTGAAAAAGCCTAGCATTCCAATACACTGCTGACAATGGCATCCGTTCGAAAGCTCCAGGAGAAAACGGACGTGTTTTTCGAGGTAATTAACTTCTTCATGGGCTTTTCTGTTTGGCATGCCTCCTTTTTTAAAGTATGTTTTTAAATTTTTTTTTTTTTCTTCGGTGGAGTCCGCGGTCTTTCTGGCCATCACTACTAAGGATAAATCTACAATTTGCTGAAATGGTAAAATTGACAATGCATCTGGCTTCCATTGCCTTACACAATGTCGGCCAAATCGGGCAGGTTCCCTGTGCAACACCTCACTCCTGCATATTCTGTGGCTTGTGATGATTCACTAGGTGTTGTCACATCTTCACAGGGTTGAGCCCCTTCACATGAAGCTAGGGAGGGGAGGCCGCTACCCAATGGTCCCTTTAGGGCTGGTTTAATGCTGGAGTAACTCATGGGGAGGACTTGGGGACAAGTATGACAACCTAGGGTATAGGCCCTCAGTTGACGACACACCCCAACATTATCTGGGCCCCCATCTTCCATTACAAACCCTTTTCTTGACGATGAACATATGCACTATTGTAATATCTTTAGTACAGCCTAGGTAGAAAAGACTATGCCGAGGAAGATCACAGAAGATGTGAAAAGTACTGGTGCAAGGTGGCATAAATGAGCAAATGTCAAAAGGAACAAAGGAAATTCCGCCAAGGAGGAACTGCCAACAACATTGCGACTTGAAACACTTGTGTATAGGCGCGTTGTGAATGCCATATCATAACAAAGTATAAGAAGGGACAAAGGACTATACAAACTGTCCAGCTAGCCCCGAGTACCGAGAGGTGAAGGTGCCAAGGACAGGAGTCCAGAAGCGGCAAAGACCAGTGACTGGAGGACACGAGTGGGAAGAGGAGAGCGTCTCCAGCGGCCCCGGCAGCGGATCTTGGGACCGGTGGAAGAAGGCGAGGCAGTGGTCCCACAATGATGCTGAGACTGCAAGGAGCCGATGGAAATGCCACAAATCCACCAAAGACCCCATGATGCAGGAAGACACTGACGTCAGTCCCTGGAAGAACTGGCGCTGTGCCAGCAGCTCCCAACTGGTAACTGGAGGCACAGACAGACCAGTGGGGACAAGGGAGGAGCTGAGGGCTCTCCGCTTCCAGCCATCAATGTGGCAGAGTCTGGAAGTGGGCCAACGGGCACCCTATAACGAATAGTGTGTGCATCCTAGGAGTACTGCTTCATCTCTGTCGAGAGGGATACCACTGATTACCAGAGGAGGGTCCTGGGCCCTAAAACAGTTAAAGGAAGAATCAGAGGAAAATGTCCTCTACCCAGTGGCCACAGACGACCACTGAATAGTGGATAAGATTCGGGAACCCAAAGCAAAATGCGATACAGCGTAAGGAAAATCTTTCCAAATTCAGACTAAAGGACACTCCTGGTAAACAATCTGAAAGCTGATAGTCCATAGAGCATCGGTGGAAGGGAGTCATCCACTCTGGCTTGTGCCTTTATTGTAAAGAGAACTTGTCTGAGGAAAAGGGAGTCATTCTCCTGGTGGAAGACTTTACTTTATTTTGCATTATTAGGTTTAAGTGTAAGGGATAGAAGTAGGGTTTTGGACAAGGAGGGTGAATATTATTTGACTGATATTCTGACACTTCCTTATTTTTAGGCATTTGAGGCAGGGAAACCCCTCAGATTTAGGGATATGTTTTCTTTGTGGTATATAAAAATAAGTTTATAACCAAAACCATCCCACCTCTTGGTCTGTGTCGTACTTCTACACCCTTACAGGCTCCGCTCCAAAGACTTGGCGCCCCTTGTTAACTAATTATGTAAAACCGCAAGGAACCAGCTGGTTGAGGTAAAAGATATCACAACCTGACATTTCTCCAACATGCATGATTGGGCTTTGATTATAGCTGCATGTCTAGTTTATACTAGTTATAAATGTTCGTTGCCTAACATCTGTGATTTGTTGGCATACATAATTCATATATAAGCTTATGTCAAGTAAGATTTGTCGCCACTTTCTCTCATTAACCCTATGCCCAATAGCATGCCCCCAATCCTTCTGAAATGGATGACACCTATTGCTCTATGGCACAGTTTGATTACTACCTCATTGCTGCAGAATCTTGTCTCCTATTGTCTGAGGCTTCCAGGAACATAGACCATGTGCTTGCGTAAATGGTGCTACTAGGGCTGCCTGCATCGATTTCCCAAATCTGACCCACTCAGAAGGACAGTGGTGGATTCATAGGTGCTGCTAGTGCACAAAGTGAACCAATGAGGACCATCCAGCACCCTGTTTGGGATTATTAGGCTTGCGACAAGTGATGCTGAGGAGGAGAAATGTTTCTTCTGAATCCATCCTGCGTGACATTGCAAACGTCATGAATAATGCCTGAACATTAGCCCTGCCCATAGGTACCAAACTGGCCACATCGTTTTATGGAAGCCAGAAATGTAACTGGCAAGTCCTGCATCCTGTCCATATTTTTTAACTTGCGAACTATGATTTCAACCTGCAAAAGCTACTTGCCAGCCTTAAAGTAGAGCCTTGCAGGAATTGAAATGAAGATTTGATGAACAGAAGAAATAAGCAGACCCTGGGTACCATGCATCACTGAGTAAGCAGAAGCTGCTGCTCGGGAGCGATGAGCTACTATATAGCGTGCCACCAATCTTCTTCTTTACTTTTTTGGTCTGGTATATATGACCCATTATGCGTTGAACATCTTCTGTGCCCTAATGCTTTGTTATTCACATTTCTAAACCCCCGTTTATGTCCTATTGGCACTTTTGTATGCCCCCTCCCTGTAGCTCTTGATAGTCAATGCTGTCATGTGAACCAGGTTCTTCTATGGCACACGTAGGAGCTTAATAAATCCCTTCTTCCAGAAATTATGAACCCTGTTCTTTGTCCCCAAGTTCACAAACTTGCTGGCCACTTTGCTTTCTTTAAAGGGGGACATTTCACTAATCTTAACTGTCAAGCATTTGGCTATTCCACTGGGCGTGTCCTTCACTGACCCCTCCTCATCCTCTAAAGCCGCATCCCATCACTCAGCCCTCTGTACTCTAAGCGTTGCGGCCAACAGTGCATTCGCCTTAACCCAATTCTCATGGAAGTTTTGCTTGAGATACTTGAGTTTGCATAGAGCATCCCCAGTCGAATCCCCTTCAGCTCTGCCCTCTGCTTCTTTGAGTCCATTACCTCCTCGTCATACTCACAACCCTCCACCCCCTATGCATCTGTGACACCCTTCCAGGATTTCTGATCTAAGCAACTCCTCTCGTAATCCCAATTCCCCTTTCCTGTGTGCCCCTCCCGCCTCGGGATCCCCCTCACGTTAACTGCATACCAAGAGCAGGTCCTGCCACAGGGACCCATTACATCGCCATCTGCTATCTACTCTGCTAAGCCCCTCTACATCCAGTTCCATTGCGACTGTGTCGTGGTCTGACCATCCCACTGCCCCCTCCCCACTTCCATTTTCATGAGCAGGTAGTCAATCCTAGTATATGTGGTGTGGGGGTTTGAAAAAAGGATACCTCTCCATCCCTGGATGCATCATTCTCCGCAGATCAACCAACCCTTCTGCCACAATGGCACGGCCCAGATGCCCCTCATGTTGGTCCCCCCAGAGAGATGTCCCCTGCCGACCTATCCCACAATCCGTCCACTCATGAGTTAAAGTCCCCACCCGCAACGTAGAGGTGTCTAATTGGTGTCCACTATTGTTTCCAGTGCCACCTGAATGAATTCTGCCAGGCCTTAGTTAGGCGCATAGTTGACCATCACCACCCTCACTCCCTCCATAACACCATGCATTATAAGCAAGCGGCCCTCCATCAGGTTAATTGTTACACAATCTATCAGTCGCTGCTTATGCAGTATGATTCCCACCCCTCCCTGCTTTGCTGGTCCGGATGCCCAGTAGACCTGCCCAATGCCAGCACCATGCAACCTTCTCTCCTTCATCCTTCCACCAGTTGGGTTTCTTGCAAGAACAGCACATGTAGGGCTGTGTTCCGGAACTCGCATGCTACCAGAGACCTCTTTGTGGGGAAATTCAGCCCTTTAACATTCAGGGTTTCCACAGCCAGACTCCTCCCTCCAACATTAGTTCCCATTACTTTGTCTTCCGGCTTGCAATATCCCTCCCATGCACAAAGCTAGTGCTCCCCTAGTGCTTTGCCACTGAGGCATGGTGCCTCCCTCGCACATTCCCTGCTTACCCTTGCTGCCCCAAAAACATCCCCACTCACCAAAATTTTAACTGTAAAAACTGCATTAACTACAACCTGCATGGCAGTTAATACTTCAGAGATGTCCTCCTTCCCACTGGGGCCACCCATAGAGCGAATCAACCACCCCCTCTCCAGCATCTTAACAAAAACATAGAGCCCACCCAGTCCTTCCCCCACACAGCTTCGTGCCGGCGGCGGCACACTCCCTCCGCCTCCCCTTTATAATAACACTTGGGTAGTCTTTTCGGGGGATGGGCCATTCAAGCGCACGTACCTGTGCCCACTCTGCCCATTCCTTCATCTAGGGGACCCTGCTGCGTATCCTGCTTCCCTTTCTTCTTCTTCGCCCGCCCAGCCTGCTGACATTGCTCCGAATCCATGTCGGGTGTCAGTGCCTGCTTGGCTTCCTCCGCGGATGTTATTCAATAGTCTATTCATCCATTGAATTGCAAGAAAAACGGGAAAGCCCTCCGGTACCTAAATCTTTTTTTCGTTCAGCCACTTTGTCAGCGGCCAGCAGTCCCTCCTGTGAGGTTGGACAGGTCCGGATAGATTGTTATGCGGGAGTCCTCGTACTCAAAATCTTGCCTCACACGTGCTCTTGCAAACACATTGCCTTGTCCTTATACCTCGAATCTTGCAACAATGTATGGTGTCCCAGCTCCATGCGGTTTACCACCTCTATGCGCCCTTTCGAATTGCACCTCCTTGACCCCTTCCGCCTCAAATGCCTTGCACCTTGCGCTCCACTTGTCTGGGGGTTTACTTGTCTGTTCCCTTCTGCCCAAGTATATGTATGTTGTTCCTCCTCCCTGTTCTCCAAGCCATCCATTTTCTAAGTAACTTCTTCCACACGTATCTCCAACTCTGTAATTTGGGCATCCAGAAGCATTCCAACCAAATCTGCGTTAAGTTGATTATTTTGCAGTCCCTCGATCTTGATTTCCACTGTGCTCACCCTCCCTGTTAGGTTAGGTCTGTGAGGGATGTCTGCAAGTATCCCCAAAGTGCTTTGATTTCCGCCAAAATGCTTCCAATCTCTTCTTTCATGGCAAAGTTGGATACATCCACCCACCCCGCCCCCCCCCCGCTCCCCAAGCAATTTCCCCGCCTGCGGTCCCCCCACATCTCCACTAGACTTTCCTGCCGACATGGCTCTAGCCTGCAATGCCCTTCCTCTTCCACAGTACCACTCTCGCGCATCATAGTCTTCCCACGATCTGTTTGCCGAGTCACCCTGTTTGTCTTTACTTCGGCATCCACATGCACTGCCCACTGTGCCTCCCTGTGTAGGGCGGGCAGCCAGCACAAATTCTCGCCTCCTGCGGCAGACTCACTGCAGACTTAGTGGAAGGCCTGGACGTTGCCCGGAAGGCTTTTTCTCTTTGGTGCCTGGTCATCCCCTTAGCCCTTGGTGGTAGTGGCAGACTCAGCAAGATTCTACTTGGCAGCACAGAGTACCCCTCCTCTCCCCCTGCCCACAGGCCGGAAGCGCCCTCCCCAGAATACCAGCATCGATGTCCTGCTCCTTTCTTCACGTCGGAGACAGTCCCCACCCAACAGGCTAGGGATGTCCAAAGTCCTGCTTCCGAACTCAAGCCTCTACATTGTTGGGTCCGGTGACCACAGCCACATTACTACTTGCCCCGGTTCATAGGGCGGCCTGCAAAGGGGGGGCCTCCTACTCCTTTATTTTTTTTATTTTTTACAGAATTTATCCCTGACCCCAGTGTGCGTAGAGTACTAACATTGCATGATGCCAGCATTGGGGTCTGCACTGGTGAGTGTGATATCATTATTGCCACAGAGTGTGGCTTGGTGTGTCCATGTGGGTACGGCTGGCTGCCCCTCGGCACACTCCTTCACAAAGCAATCAGCAGGCATCTTCGTTGGAGGGGCTGCTGCTCATGTGTCTTCTCCTGTTTGGCACACACGGGGCCCTGGGGAGGTCTCTGCATGAGGGTGTGCCTTCCTGGGCTCGTTTCCGATTCTGGATCACTGCTGTGCACCCCGGGCTGCAACTGCCTTGGCCTTATGTTAATTCACCACTGCCTGCCATGCTCTGCAATGCGCACCAGGGAGGACCCCCATCGCTGTGCGCCAATCCGGATGGGCCATTAGTAAGCCTGCTACCAGGGTGAGGTATCCCTTTCTCTACGTTTCTTTCCGGGTATCTGCTCACCTTCTCATGTCCGGCTCCTCCATCAGAGCATGCAATCATCCGAGCCTGCCCTCTCAGTCAGTCACCGCTGGCATGCTCTTGACTCCTGCATCACGGTCACCGCTTCAGCTCTTTCTGCTCTGGAGAAACGATGCCGGTCCTCCTCACCACACTGCGAAATTGGTCGGTTGTGGGCAGGGGCACGCCGCAGGCCCTGCTCTGGCCTGGTCCCCGATTATGCTTCTGGGGGTCCGGTACCCCCTCGTGCCGCTCCACCACACCACCACGTAACACCGGGCGGACTGGATCTGCTCCTCTTCATCTTTGTCGCTTTGTGTGAGGGAGCCGACACTCAAGCGGCCATGTTTCCCTGCACCCCCTGGTGGTCTCGGCCCTAATTTTTGATGTAAACTTGTGAGATTTTTAAAACCCATATCATTGTAATCTGTAGATTAGTGCACACAATTGAGACACGAAATGCTGCTGTGAGATGTTTTTTGCAAAAGATATGCACTTTTCCTAATTTTCTCAATCTTTCAATGTCAACCCACACGGATTTTATATGTGGTGATGAGACATATATTTGCTACTTATGTTTTACAAGGGGCCCCACGTTGAACAGAACTTGCATAATTTTTTTTAAAGTTTAAACTTTACGCGTTACTTTCCGTTTGTGTTGCAAGTGTGGAGTTGACTTTTGCTTGCAGATTGCACTGGTGCTGCACCCCCCCATTCATACTCACCTCCCTAATATTATGTCGAGTTTTCCTATATTTATGCATGGAAATTTATAACTTCTCCTGACTGTACTAATGGATTGTTTGAGAGGCCTATAGTTTGATGAATTGTGAAAAGACGATTGAGGTTCTGGGCCCAAGATCTTTCAATGCCTTTATCTGTATATTTTTGGAATCTGCCTAAACTTGATAACCAAGGCCTTTGTCTAGCCTCCGTCTTGCGAGGTTTTATGACTACTTTTCTGAGCAGACTTTTCAGAAAGGGGGATTTGTCCAGTTTCAAGTTCCCCTTACTATCTAGCAATATTCAAGCGAGGCCTTTATCACAGCCTAATTCAAAATATTTTATATGAAGTTTAAATTCAACCTTACTTGTACATTATTTTGTTCTCTTAAAATACATGGTAAAGATAATAATTTAAAACAAGAGTTACAATATACAAATGCATCTAAAAGTTCTGGCTCGATCTTTCCATGTGGGCAGGTTCCAGTTTTGCTACAGACATGGCCTTCTGAGCCATCGAGTTGTAGCTAAAAGAAAATCTGTAATTGACAGTTTTGTCTTTAATGGCGCAGAAGGGCAAGCGTGAAAGACTTTTTGATTCTAAGTGTTGGCTGCACCTGGACCCTAATTTAGTACTTTTACTGTGCTTTAACTCTCCACTTTAATCTATCGTTTTCATGTAGCAGTTCGAGTAATTGGGTGCCTTTTGAAGTGCATCAGAGTGGAGATGTAAAACAAAAGAAATTAACGGAGAAAAAGAAAGTGCTGTAAAACTTTGAGTAAGTGGTCCATTGCTGTCAACTGTGAGAAGGGGCAAAAACGTTTGAAGATACATAACCGAATAAGAGCAGGGCCCTCAACGTTAAAGGCCTGCACATTGTTTAGCCAGAAAAAAAGCGAAATATATGTCCTATAGGGCCTTTCTGATAGTCCACGTGGGAAATAAAGTAAAAACAACGCAAGTCCAGGTGACTTGGGAACTTCTGTCTTCATCAGTTAGAGAACCACACCCTCTCCAGAAACATCAAGCCACTAAAATACTACACACTCACATCAGTCCTCTGCCATAAGCTATTATCCCCCCCCCCCCAGAACCCCCTGATGCAATTCGGTCTAGCTGCATACATAATGACTCTCCTGCTCTCGCATACTCTCCAGACTACCTCTCAGCAACCCTCCACATGCCAGCTCGACATGGGTGTCTAGTAGGCATTTAGCCACCCCTCCTTACCTTCGTATTGGGTAAAATGCACGCACCATTCTATACCTCTGTCCAATTTTGCCATACCTGGGCTTTGGTCCCAAAGGGTGTTCAATGTACAGCGCGTTGGGACCATACCAATGGTGAAAGGATCTATACAAATGACTAATGATGATGATCTTACTGCTATGCACAATAGCAATAGGACTCCATCTTACAATTAGCTAATAGCTAGATCTGCAGCTATTGGGTATTAGCTAGCAGCTGTCTCCTTACATATCCCTTGCTTGAATCTCGGAATCTCACTAAAAAATCCTAACTCCATTTCTCTGAGCAAGACATTTAATATTACAAAGTAATGCAACTTCCTAGGTTTTCAAATACCATACCAGTTCAGAGGTCATATTGATTGCTGTTTTTTTTTAAATGAAGCATTTAATAACTTCTCACCCACTTTAAATATTGTGATTAAACTCTAGTTTTTTTCTGAGTCAGAAATAACATAATTCCTGATGTGAATACCTCCTCATCCCTTCTGTGTTCAGTGTAATTTCTTCGGGGATCCATTTTAGCAGCTCTTCTGCTCTCTCTGTATTCCACAAGATATATTCTTTATCTTTCCAAGTCACCCTCAACTTGGCAGCTCTGAGCAACCCCACTTTGCCCTTGCAAGACCTAAAAAGATTTCTTACATTGTGGTATTAAGTCAGGAAAGACGCTAATCGTGTGATGCTGATAATTCAGACTTTCTTTTGCCGCTGATGCTTTCAAATTTTTCTTTGTCTCGGACATGTGACAGCTTGACAATAAGCTCCTGCTCATTTTTTGTTCACAATAGTTTTTCCAATGAAGGATATACTGAATCCCAGCTCAGTCACTGCTGTAACCAGAAACTGGAACAGATGCTGGCCGAACCCAACCATGACCAGAAAACTCTCCTCCCAACCTGGCCGACACCTGGACTGTCTGCACCACAGTCTTTGGCATAAATAGGCTTCTTGGGGGTCCTCCTGGGCTTACTTGCATACCCTTTCTGCCCTCCCACCTCCAGTACCATGTACATCTCTGTAGAGCTCAAATCCTTAGCTGCAGCTACCCTAGGCATCTCCTTTCTTGGAACCTGTACTTTGAAATTTTGTGTGCTCATCTGCAAACTCTGGCCCACTTAACAGAGCATATGATAAATGTGTTTGTTTAGCACAGGGTTCTACAACCTGGGTGTTCTGGACTACAAATACCAATATCCCTAACGGCATAGTCAATAGCCAGAGCCAAAGGTTGCATACCCCTGGTTTAGCAGAATGCAGTTTCTTATAAAATCAACCTGTGTTTTTTTCTTAAAAATTAGAACAACTCGGAGTACATCTCACATATGCTTTCTGTCACAATATGCGATGCAGCACTTCTGCAGCAAGAAATCCCTCCTGAAAATAATTAATGGTTGGCAGTAAAGGTTCAACAGTGGCCAGATGAAAAGGAGATTATTCTGTCCTCTAAGCCATGCCTTGGGACTAGCTTTTGAAATGCTAGCTTAATCATGAATGATCGTGGCACAGGGAAAATTGGAAAAGGCACCAATTGTATGCAGCGACTAATAAACTGCAACAGCTCTGTAGTGACAACATAACTGAGGTCCTAACCTAAATCGCCCAAAAGAAATCTGAGGGTGCAGTAGAAATACTTCTTGTAGTCTTTTTGTGCGAAAATGATCAAATTTTCTCTTTGTTGTACCATTTATTTGTCTGTCATCTTGGTGTATCAACAGCTACTCTTTCCAATTCTTGGATGTGATTTTAGTTTTCTCTCTCCACCATAACGCTTTTCCACTGTTCCATACCATATAATGCTAGGCTCCCGCTGGAGCTTTTGGAGGCCTGAACCTTTGCTGGAAGAGATCCATGTGAACCAGTACCGTGCTATGGACGCATAGGCCTTGGAGGGGGGAGGTTAGTGGGGAATAATATTTAATACATAAATTGATAAAAAGATTTAGTGGCTACAATAGGTCATATACAAGTCTGCCCAGTGAAGCACATGGGCGAGGGTAAAGCCAGATTGTGCTAGCAGCAGTGCTGCCAAGTCTGTGTGACCGGCATGTCTGAAGACGATACATCTTCAGCCTCGCACACCGTATTTTCCTTGCCTCAAGTTAGTTCTCCTGAAGGCCCACTTGGTGCAGTACAATTATAAGCAGCTACGCTTTTTGATATTACTGATTCCAGCAACCAGTTGGCTAAAGGACGGTTGTGTACATGTACGCAATGGGTTTGCGTGATGAAAGACCTACATATTTTAATACACTCCAAGGGGCCTACAATGCAAGATGTAATGTATGCGATGCCGGAGGAAGCCACAAATTCATTTGTAGGACTGATTGACTGTCCCAATGCATATTTTGCCCCGCATGGGAATATAGGCTGATAGACATGTGTTTCACACTACCATTCAAGCCAAGGGGAGAAAACGCTAGATAATTTTGTAATGCATTTAAGAATGAGGACAAAGCATTGTGATTTCGACAGCTATTCAAATAGGAGTCCCTCCGCTCTGAGAGAATTGCTGGAGGGGAATCCTCTGCTTTCCGGGCGAAGTTATTTCAGGAAACCAGAACACTGGAAAAGTTCTGTATGCTTGCACACACTTCCATGACCATAGACCTGCAAGTGGATGAAATGGATAAGATCAAGATATTACAATCATTGTATGCCAAGTAAACAAGACTCAGAAACTTGAGTGCTCAGAAACGGGTTAGTTTAGTTTAGTTTATTATTTGTATAGCACCGCCTGGCCCTGGGGCATCCAGGTGCTTGGCAAGGTTACAGAAGTAGCCAAGTGATTACATGGTAAATAGGTACCGTAAAAGCAAAGCAATGCAAATTGTCACAACATTAGAAGATAGTTGCTGATACTATGCACAGTTATCATATATTTACAAGGTTAGAGTTTGTGTATGATAAGCAAGCATTGGTTAGATAAGTACAGTGTTAAGCTGGCGTTCTAGGCTTCTTTAGCCAGTATCCAGGTTTTGACTTTGTGTCTGAATCTATGAAAGGAGGGTTCGGATCTGATATCGGTTGGTAACAAGTTCCACAATTTCATGGCAAGCACAGGAAAGCTTGTGCCGCCTGCTTTTTGGAGCTTGAATCTCGGGATGGTTAGGCAGTGTGATTGGGCTGATCTGGTTGGACGGGATGGGGTGTGGAGTACGAAGTTGTCCGAAGGGTATCTGGGTGCTTGATAGAATAAACATTTGTGCGTAAGGGAGAGTGTTTTGTATTCGACCCTCTGAGGTATAGATAGCCATTGACAGGATCGTCTGGCGTCCGAGATGTGTTCATGTTTGGGTATATTCAAGGCTGCTCTTAGTGCGTTATTCTGTATAACTTGCAGCTTATTAATGTTCTTTTGGCTGGTACCCAGTTAAAGGGCGTTACAATAGTCGACTTTTAGAGAGGACCTGTGCTCTGGCTAGGGTGATGCAGTTGGGGGTCGAAAGGTAGGGTCTGCTAGCGTTGATGAGTTTGCATGTGTAGGCGGAGGTGGATGAGATGGCGTTAATTTGTCTTGTCAGTGTGAGGGAGGAGTCAAGGTAGATCCCAAGAGTTTTGACGTTGTTGGAGATGGGGATGTTGTTGCCGTCGATGGTGAAGGTCTGGTAAAATTTGTCAAGTTTGCTGAGTCTGGGTTGTGAGCCTAGAAGCAGAACCTCAGTCTTGTCATTGAGGCTTAGGCCGTGTTTGGCCATCCATTCTTGAATAATGGAATAGATGTTATTGAGTACTAAGTTTTCAGTGGCGTAGTCTCCTGTTAGTGAGATGAGTATTTGAGTGTCATCTGCGTAGTTCGTGTAGATGACACCCAAATGATCCAGTATGTAGAAGAGTGGTTTTGTGAAAACGTTGTAGAGAGTTGGTGAGACACATGAGCCTTATGGGACGCCACATGTGACGGGGGCTGGTTCGGCAGAGGCTGTTGGGGCGAAGACCCTCATGGATCTATTGTTCAGGAAGGATTGTATCCAGGCATTGGCTTTGTCGGAGAAGTTAGCTGCTGAGGCTAGGTGTTTACAGAGGATATCGTGATTCACTAAGTCAAAGGCAGCTGACTGGTCAAGGAGAAGAAGGGCTAGCTTGCCATTGTCTTTGAGGTTGTCCATTTGTGTCTTGAGATCTATCAAGGCTGTCTCAGTGGCGTGTTTGGGTCAGAAGCCTGATTGTTTTAGTCCTAGTAAGTTATTTTTCTCTAGGTGGTTCTGGATCTGCAAGTATGCGGCTCGGTCAAGGATTTTTAGGAGGAAAGGTACTGTAGTAATTGGTCTGTAATTCGTGGGGACACTGGGGTCTAGCGTGGGTTTCTTGAGTAGGGGTAGAACCCAGGAGTCCTTTAGATTATTGGGTACTATGCTAGAGGTGAATGATGTGTTGATGAGAGATGTGATGAAAGGGGCGCAAGGTGTTTGCTGCATCTTTGATAATTGGTGCAGGGCAGATGTCGCCCTGGCATTTGGAAGGTTTCAATGAGTTGATTAGGTCTTCAACTTCTTGGCTGGTGATGGTTGAGAATTTGAATAGATTGTTTCCGTCCTGATATAAATTGTGGGTAGGGGAAGTGGGCTTGTCTGCGAATGTGAGACTTTCTTTGTTTGCCTGTATTTTGGCTTGAAGCATGGCGATTTTACCTAGGAGCGCTTCTTGTATTTTGGTACACCAAGAGATGTCATTGGTACATGTGTCTGGGATGGGGGATGGGGACTCGAGGTCTCTCAGCATATTAAAGAGCTCTTTGGTGTTGGATTTGGCATTGCAGATTCTTTCATTATACATATTTTTTTTTGTTTGTATGATGGCTGTTTTGTATGTATTGGAGGCTAGGGAATAGGCCATTTTGTTGTTGGCGGATGGGAACTGTTTCCATGCTGATTCAGCTTGTCTTTTGATTTTGCGGAGGGTTTTTAGTTCAGAAGTGAACCAGGAGTTGAGATGCGCTCGGGGTTTGGCTTTCCTTAGTTTGAGTGGTGCTACCGTGTTTATGGCCTTGAGATGGTTGAGTTATAACAGTCTACTAATTCAGTCGGATCAGTGATGGTGGGTGTGAAATCGATGATGGGTTGTAGTAGAGGGAGGAGTTTCTCTACTGTGATGTTTTTGCTGTTTCTTGTGAATGTGGGCGGGGTGGGAGGCATTGGCGCCTTTTTTTGTCTGTTTTTGTTAATCGTAAAGGTGATCAGATGATGGTCGGTCCAGGCACATGGTGTGTTGGATAGGATGGTGGTGTTGCAGTTGAGGTCTGCTATCCAATCAAGGATTCGGCCTTTATTGTGTGTAGGTTGAGTGATGTGGTGGGCGATGAAGTACGGTCCTGTGCAGGGTAGGTCAAGGGGCACCAGACAGAAGGGAAACATGATGAAGATGGACCAGGTTAGCATATCTATAGTTGCAGAAGCAGTGTTGCGGCTGGTGGGACACCAGAACCTTTGGCGGTGCAGTGACAGGCTGGTAAAAGCAAGTTCAGGCTAGGGCTATGCTTCAGTGTCAAGGTGCTAAGTGCGAGATTTAACAAGATAGTGCAGTATAATAGCAGGATGATGCTATCTGCTGCAATGCAATACTAGATGTGGGCACAAGCAGAACAATGCGGACTGAGTGGACAGTGCTAGCAGCTAGATGATGCAGGATAATGACTGGCTAGGTACAACGGCAGTGCTGTCTAAAAAGCGGCGTGGTGCTGTTTGATGCAGTACAGTACTAGCTAAAGACAAGAGCAGAGCAATGCGGCCTGAGTGGACCGTGTTAGCAAATTAGATACAATACAGTCTTGAAGCAAGGATGTGCTATAGATGCAGATACTGCTTTCCACATGAGTGACCATGCCCGGTGATGAGAAAAATCTGTGATTAATGTGGTCCAGAAAACATATCAATGTTGATATCAAACCAGGAGCGCAACATTACAGGGGCATCCCTCTCAATATACAAGCACAGGTGGACGATGAAATAAAATCACTTTTGGAACAAGAGCTTATAGAACATATAAAGCAGACCAACACCTTTGGTGTCCCCAATAGTGCTGGTAGCCGAAAGAGTTGGAGGAAATTCATTTAGTTGTGTGTGTGGACATTTTGAAGAGTCAGGAATGAAACTCGGACACAGGTTAGCCATGTTTTTGGTTTTTGGTTAGAGACATTTATTGAAATTAAAGGATTGGGACACGACCTCTCTGACTATGCTCTAAGAGTAGTTTCCCTACTAAAATCTAAGTTTCTGTCTGTCAGGATGTCAAAAACAAAACTGTACTTGTGTCCAAAAGTTATATTCTAACCCTCCCACTATAAACTAAACTATAAGATGAAAAGGGAAATGTCTTTAACCTTCTGTGATTTCAAAAAGTGTTTGTAAAGGAAAATTAAACTGCTCCAACATACGTTCTCCAACGTCGAAGAGCCTTGGTTCCAGAGGGTGGTTCCCTTCTCCTGGATTCTTCCTTAATACAAATGATACTTAGTATAACAGTTCTTTGCGTTTTTTTACCGGTCCACAACAATACTCTTATTTACAAAGCTGCTTAGCCTTATGGTTTCCCCTTCTTTCAAAAGATCCTTCTTGTTTAGCAGACAGTTCTATATCTCTTCTTGTTGCATTATGTAGATTTGCAACTGCCTGGTGTACTCCCCTGCCAGGACTACTAATGCACTTTTGATTTTCTGGTATACTCTCCTGCCACAGCTTCTTGTGTTCACACACACTTGTAGGTGCTTGGTTTACTCTCCTGTCAGGACTTCTTATAGTCACAGGTGGTTCCTTAATTACTTCTGCAGTTGCACATACTCCTTTTTGGTATATTACATCACCTTGATTCATGATTCGATTTGGGTTCTCCGTGTGCGGATGGACCGCTGATCACCTTAACCCAAAGTAGGCCCACTTCTTAAGAAGCAAGTCACGTTTGTCTGTAAAATAAGTTTATTGTACAAATGGCTGGGAGGAGCTAGATGATGCTCTAGAGTCAAACTAAACTAACTTCACAAACCACACAAGTTTTCACATTTTGCAACAGTTAAAACACTTGCACATTTTATTACAATCATCCCCACACATAATGGTTCAAGCCTGTATGAAAGAAATCCAATCTCCTTTCCCACACTCTCATTGGACACATATACATTTGACTGCCATCCCATTTCAACATATATTTGTATCATCTCATATTTACAGCACACCATTTGGGATCTTTCTGTGGTAGGTCATGACATTGTCCCATAGTTAAACATTCACAAAACAAACCTAATTCGTTACAAGTTCCAACTGTTTTGCAAGGACACTTGAATGATATGGGGAGAAATACACAAGTTACCTTTTGAACTGGCGAATAATACCTTATCCGCCCAGACTTATTGGCATCCTTGTTTCACACTTATCTACACTACTACCAATTCAACATGCATGGCCTCTGGGCACATCCTGAGAAACGGATCGAAACCCATAAACTATTTTTCAACTCCGCCCTTAAGTGGCACTTGCTTCGATTTTATTGCTCGGTCACAACCAGATGGCCGGACTTCCCATGACAATGAATAACAAGCTATGGTGTACTTAAAAAGATTGCCTGCTTACCTTCATCAGTCTCCAACCTTGCCAAACCAGCTTTCCCAGTCACACAGAGTTAATCTCGCCAGCCAGGCTTCTGGCCTTCACAATTCCTAGCTCATTAGAGGACTTGCGGCATACAGATTTGTATATTCACTATGTAACCCAACTGTCCCAAACACATGTTGCTGAAGACCCCCATGAAGGTATGTCTGTGCGTGAATGTTCAGGACCACTGCGTCCTCTTCACTGTGGTTTCTTCATTGCAAATCTCCTTCCCTGCATGTGCATATGAAGCTCCTCACTGCCCAACCTCTAGGCGCTAAATGGCACACCATACGTATATTTAGATTTGCATCTGCAGTTTTGACATTTATCTTGCTGCGTGCAAATCTAAAATGTATCAACTTAAATTCCAAGTAACATTTATCCCATTATTAAAGATTCATGTTAAATTGCAACAACGCATCAACCTCGCTATTTCCCCCAGTCACCAATATAGCGTGCGCAATGTGAACCCCCTCCTTTTTTTTTTTTATTTGTATACTCTTAACCTCTGCAACATTAACCTCTGCACAGTGTGAGCATCCTTCCCCCATCCCCCAAGGTCCATCTACCCCTCTCCCCTGTTCCTGGCTTCCCTCCCCTGCTCCCCCCTTTTATTCTCCTTCATACATCCGCCTCCTCCCACTGCCCCGCCCCCATTTTTTAATAGTTCCCCAACATACCCTGTGTTCTGTGTATGATATATATTTTTTTCCATGCTGCAGCAATGCTCCATGCCCGTCTCCCAGTTGATCATTGTAGGCATGTCTTTGGATCCCCATTTAGCTTCCCAGTCCCTCTTGACCACCATTTCCACAATGTTCAGGAGCTGATTATCCCACATTGTACCCCCACCCTCGAGGATGCAATAACATGCTGGGGTCCTTGGGGATTTCAGTACCCAGCACCTCCATCATCCTCTCCACGACTGTTCCACAGACCTGCCATCTAGCGGCATACCCACAGCAGGCGAGCGAAGGTGCTCCCCTACAATTGAGGCGTGTCTTCCTCTGCCCTTCCCTTTTTGTATAAACTGTCCCTTGTTATGGGTATACAGTCTTTTCACCGAAAGAATTTACTTGGAGAGCTTTTTCACCTAAAAATATTTACTGAAATACTTTTTCATCAGATGAGAAAGCTCTCAAATATTTTGAGCGATTTTTAAGGGTAAAAAAGGGGTTTTGGGGTGGACCTCCACCCTCTAACCCCCCGCCCCCAATAAAAAAATAAAACAAATCATCGGGCGCTGTCCAGTTATGAAATTACTCGCCGACACTGACTTGTGTAGTGTCAATGACTTATTTCAGAACTGGACAGCGCCCGTTATGCAAGTCATCAGATAAGTGCATGTTGCACCGATTATTTATTTATTTTTTACATAAAGTGCACTTACAGATTTTACATTAAAAAAAATGAAGTGTTTATATACCGAAGCTCTTTATAGTAAGTGTTTTGTGTAAACTTTACGTATGTAAATTCAGTGATTTTTAGGTTACATGAAATCAGTAAAACATGCCCTCAATGCTAATTCTTTCAAGGTAAAGACATGTAAACCTTGTTAGGTATATTCTGTGCAATATTTCATAATGGATCAACCTCATCCTGGAGTACACATTAACCTCTCTTTCTGCCACCATCGCCTCCGCCCATTCCTCATTTTCCAAATTCCCATGGTCTCTCTCCCATTTCCCTTTGACCTGCTGTAATGGAGAGTGTGAATTTATTGCTTGATACAGGGTTGATATCCTATTCTTTGTGAGGAGCTCCATAAACAGGTTAACTTCTAAAGGGCTATGTTCTGGCAGATCAAGATCTTCTTTAAACTGGGCTGACACCACATGTTGCAAGCCTAGATGTGTATACTCTTCCCCATTGCTCAGTGCATATTTATTCTGCAAGTCTGGAAAGGATATCAGCCCCCACTCTACCACCACTTTTCCTACCCTTGTTATACCTGATCTTGTCCACCTCCCCTTGTTTCCCAGTTTTTGGCTCTCTTCCCTACCCCCCCCAACTGTGAATTGTTCCATAACAGCTGTACCCTTGTGTATTTCCCTTCCCACCCAATTCCACGATTGGCTTCTTCCCTTCAGGACTAGTTTCTGCCCTGCCGGGGGGAGCGATCTCCATCCTGCACCCCTGTAGTGCACTTGTAACGGGTTTGTGTTTCGTGTCACATCCAGCTCCAGACTTGTTTGCGGGAGATCCCTCCCCCGTACACCCACTCGTTGGCCACCACTAGATGTGCCGCCCAGTAATACTACTTTACGTCGAGGAGACCCAAGCCACTCTCCCCCACCGACCTAGACAAGGCAGTCGGGGCTTTCCCCACGAGGATTCCACCCCTGCCCCCCTCCTCCCCAATACCACCTCCTTCATAAGGGCATTGGTTAGCTTGAAGTCGTTATTAGTAATACGCACCAGGGGTAGTCCCATTGCCGTTCTCGCCAACCGGAACACTAAAACAGACTCGGAGAAACCCTAATTTGTTGATGTTGCATCCCTTAACGGAGTGTTCTCCATGTGCGTGTGTGTATTAGACTCCCTGTTTTGATACTATTAATAAAAACCAATTACTGCATATTTAAGTTCATGAAATGTTGTTGGGGAATCAAACCCTGCATCGCCCCCATTGTGGCCATTTTCCTAGAAAGGATAAAGTGAAAGAAGAGCTATAAACTAGCCACGTTTTTAAAAATGTATTTATTTTTAAATGTCCATTTTTTCACTTCTGCCCCTGAATTGAAAGACTGGTGATGTAGTGCAGAGTCTCTGCAAATCCTGGAAAGGAAGTGAAATGTGAACGAGCAAACTTCCTGTTACTAAAAAGGTGATTTATAGATGGAAAGCTCTCCCCATGTCGTCTTTCACATACATATTTTTTGTATTTATACTTTTGGGAAGAAACCCTGATGCCACTTTAGTTACTCTATACTTTCACGACTTTCCTTGTTTGATTTTTCGCCTGCGTGCTTTTTTTAGGGGGATCTGGTTCGCCAGCTTAAGGATGACAAAGCCCCCCAAGTGGATGTGGACAAGGCGGTGGCGGAACTCAAGTCACGGAAAAGGATTCTGGAAGCCAAGGTGAGCATAGAGAAAAGTTGTATTTGAACTGCAAGACAATTTGAGAGTGTTTAAACTTTTTGTGAAGGTACTGTTTATTGGTTTGATACATTTTTCTTTTATTTGTTTACAAAATCCGCATTGGGACTCTAGTTGACAATTATGAAAAGAATGCAAGCACTTATCGCCTGTAACCCAGTCTAATATTCTGTGGGTGACTGCATTACTACCCTCACACACTCCACTCTTATCACAATCTTCTCAACACACACAGCTCCTTGTAACTCTTCTTGCTGCATGTGCATTTTGTGTCTCGCTTTTGCGCATGCTCTTGCAAGCTTATCTGTGTTGTCGAAAATAAATGATTAGGCTAAGCATGCTGCTTTATTAGTAACTTTTTTGTAGGCCTTTTGTGTTAAGGGGACTGTGATGTTGTAAGAAGCCATGTGATCCTGGTCATGTGGGGCGGGAGGGAGCGGAGGACCCGCTCGCCATCTGCTGGCGGCTGCTGGAATCGCACAACACGGTGGCTCGCATCGGTGCGGTAGGCAGCGAAAGCACTGGGGACTGTACACGTGTGCGCTGAGAGGCGTGAAACTTGTATACATAGCAGCAAAGGTACGGAGCTGCAGAGGGCGGCCCACAGGCACCAGTAATGCTTTTATGAGTGCTGGGGAACGGCTGGGAGTACTGAGGCTTCTATGCCAAAATAAATGAGACTCCAGTGGAGGTGGTCCAATTACGAGGCTGTCCTCAGCTGCTGGACACCGCAGCAGTCACGCCAAGTAAAGACTTCCAACAAAGCAATTTTCAGGCAGAACGTAAAGGACATTGGATCTGCACAGAACAGCAGGGAAAACCCACAGCACCATGTCGGACCACGGCAACATTAAGATACCCACTACACCACAGAAAGGGCTGCCATCGAGTTTGCAGGACAATTTGACCATGCAGCTACCTGGCCATTTTGATGTCATGGAGACCAGCAAACTGGGGCCCAGTTGAACCAGGTGGGCCAGAGAAAACACACAGACTGAAAGGAGGAGGGACACTATATTGGAAAGACAGTACCAGAATGGCACTCGCATCATGCATCCAGCTTGCAGCATCGGAGGAGGCCCAAACGCTATGTTCGATACCTGGTGGAGAAATCTGCCTCATGGCTCCAGCTACTCATCAGCAGCAGAACCAAGTAAAAGAAGCAGCTCCACGCATTCAGCGTGAGAAGAACCAAATAGAAAGGGGTACTTGTACACTCTGGGGAACCCTACAGCCAAAGAACAAAGCCCCATCTTATTGCTCCAAGTGAATGGGCTGTTGGCAGAGTTTCTAGTGGAAACAGCGGCGACTGTCAACGTCATTAGTGACGAAGTCTACAGCAAAATTATACATGCTCCCAGATAAGTGGCTGAAGTGAATATCTATCTCTATGGGTCAAAGATACCCCTCCCCTGTGAAGGACTACTAATCCATGTGAAAGAGGCAGTGGTTTAAAGTGGATGTTTATTGAGCTTTCAAGGCGGCTCTATACATCGGACTGATCCACATCCTGTATAACCTCATGGCACAGCAGTACAAAGACGCCAAGGAAACCCGTGTAACATGTGTTCCTCAAACTGTTCAAAGGACTTGGAAAACTAAACAATAAACACATCAAGCTACACATTGACCCGTAGGTGCACCCGGGAGCACAATACTACAGGGGCATGCCTGTGAACATCCGACTGCAGGTGGAGAAAGAGACCAGCACGACAACACAGTGGCAAGGGTCTGCATGGCACTGGATGCCGCTCTACAAGGAAAAAATGTAAATTCGTGAAGTAACTCTGAAATTCTTTGGGTCTGTGTTCTCAGCCCAAGGAATGCCTCAGACGTAGAAAAAATGGCTGCACTCACTAATGCTGACCAGCGGTCATTCTTGGGGCTAGCCAGTTACTGTACCCGGTACATACAAAAGTTTGCATCATTGAATGAGCCACTCTGTATGCTCACAAAGGAACCCGTGCCGATTGTATGGTCAGAGGCCTGCCAGGAAGCTTTCAAAGCCATTTGTCCGTGCATCTCATCCGTGGAAAACATGGCTTATTTCAACATGGCTAGAGACATCGAGCTCGGGGTCGAGGCCAGCCCGGTGGGGCTAAAGGCCATATTGGCTCAAGTAGACCCAGAGTCGCTGGACAAGTGGCACATTGATTCAAACACTATTAAGACCCTCTCCCAAATGGAACCAGCATATTCCTAGGCCGAGAAGGAAGGGGTTGGCCATGGTGTGGTGCCTGTGAACATTTTCATTCATTTCTGTACAGAAAACCGTTTACCATTGCGACAGACCACCAAGCTCTTCTGTTTATATTTGGGAACCCTCATGCCAAGATGCCAACCCAGATTGCAAGATGGGGCCTATGACTGCATGATTATCGGTTTTTTCATCATACATAGGCTTCAGAAGGAGGAAAATCCTGTTTTTTTTTTCTCTCTGCAAATGGCAGAACTTCCTGAGAAAGCATGGGATGAAATCGCCATGGATTTCGTTGGATCCATGGATAATGATGACTATGTACACCTAGCCATGGGCGAGTACTCCAGATATCCATAGAGAGGCCGGCGTGGATGTCACCAATTTGATCACACCATCCCGGCCCTCGACTGGATGTTGACAGCATATGGTGTTCCACGAGTAGTGAAATTTCACAATGGGCCCCCTTTCACAGGGCAAGACTTTGGTCTTTTGCCGTAAACATGGGGCTCAAACAGACTAATAACCCCTTTATAGCCCCAGGCCAATGTAACAGTGGAGTGCTTTATGAGCAATATCAAAAGAACTGTCCAAACGCTCGCCTGACGGGAGAACTGGTGGGAAAAGTATTCTTTTTTTTACAATATAGATCATGGGCAAGGTATATTGATGACATACTTATGGTTTGGACAGGAACAGCAGAAAAAGCCGAAGAATTCTTAAACTGGCTCAATAGCTGCAATCGCCATCTACAGTTCACCATAAACATTCAAAAACACTCAATCGATCCTAGACCTCACTATCTTTCATGAAGAAGGCCACTTACTTGTAAAACCCTTTCACAAATCTACAGAGAAAAATTCCCTTCTACACTACGAGAGTCACCACGTTAAACACCTAAGAGACAATTTACCATACGGCCAATTTTTACGCCTTAAAAGAAACAGCAGTCAAAAACCAGCTTTCGAAAAGGAAGCTGAAAACCTAACTGCCAAACTGAGACAAAGAGGATACCCTAGAAAACTAGTGAGAAAATCCGCAAAGAGGGCATCTAATAATAATCGTGATGCCCTGTTGGAAGATAAGTTTAAACAACCTGCTAATGATCGCCTTGTATGTGTGAATACATTCACGAATTTGAGTCTTAAGATCAATCAAATAGTCAAGAAGCAATGGAACATTTTCGAAAAGGGAAATTCATCAATACCAACACCAATGTTTGCATATAAAAAATCAGCTACGATAGGTAACAGAGTTAGCAGCAGCAAACTGAAGATCAACAGAACCAAAACGTCAAGCCTGACACAAACCTGGGGCCTCAACCCAATTGTGGGCCATTATCCATGTGGTAATTGCATGATGTGTAAACAAACACAAAAAACCAAAGAAATAGACATTGGACTACCTAAAATGTGGCAACAAAAACAGTTTACGAACTGCAATTCGGAATATGTCCTCTATATGATTACTTGTCCCTGTAATAAACATTATATAGGAAAAACAAACAGAAGAGTAAAGGTCAGAATGCAGGAACATAAAAGCTGCCTTAAGAATAAAACAATTAATGCTCCTTTAGTAAAACACTTTTCAGAAGCCAAACACGGACACGAAGATTTCAAATGGACTATACTGCTAATGGTAAAAGGGAACGACCATTTCACTAAAAGTAGAATTCTCCTCCAAAAAAGAACAAAGGTTAATTTTTCTAACACAGTGACAAGAAAGGGCTCAATGAGTCCATCGAATGGCTAAAAATCTAAGAATTCTGAACTCTGAAAAACACGACGAATCCGTGAAAAATGTGTATTACAAAGAACGCAATGAAAAATGTAAAAAAAAAATTCAGGGCAGTAAATGCTTTTTATGATAGTAAATTTCAATGTCAGCAGAACACTATAGGATTAAAGCTTCCCATTCAAATTGGAAACAACTTAATCCTCTAAGAAGTTTTAACAACACAAAAGAAGGACAACACAGAAAATCAGGCTCTTACGGCTTTTTCCTAATTTATACACCCAATATGGCGGCCGACACGGCGTTCTTCCGGCATCAATAGGCGTCTTTCGGCTCCACTAACACGATCCCACAGAAGGACTCAAACCTTGTGTTAAGAATAAGGAATCCGCCAAGAAAGGACATACACGCATCCATCTGCGTCGCTGAAAAGGTAAATAGTCCTACATTAACAATAAACTTCCGGATCCCGACACCCAACACTATGGCATAACTAATGTGGATTTTCCACCCTCTAGATGCCGCACAGAACGTATACCGGCACAAATTTTGAAAAATAGAAGGTTCGCTTACTTCACATCCCCAGCCACGAGGAATCACCCGACTGGCAAGGATCAGAGCGTAGCACCCTACTAACCTCCCTTAAAGATAGGCGTTACATCTTTTTTAGAAAAAGACAGAACATTCTAGTTCTAATAAGTTTCAAAACAATATGAAGCCTTATCTATATGGCTCTGTTTAGCCCCGACTAATAGAGGAAAGGCAGATCTAACTACTCCCTCACTCTACCCATTGCAGGTATCAAAGGAAGAATATACACTTCCCACAAGAGAACTTGCCCAACTAATATGGATTTTTCTCTACCCGCCAAGGGAGTTCCTACACTAGAATGGAAAGGTAATTTATCTATCTTGTCCCGTTCCTTAACACCTTAAATTGTGTTACCAGAATACTATATAATACTGATTCTGGTTTTCGGTTTTGTCAACAGTTATCACAACACACATCTCTCTTTTTAACCAAAGACTCTTCACCTAAGGAAGATCGCAGACCATTTTCTTGACCACTCTATTTTGATGTCTATGACTACTCCTGAAGAAAGTCCCAGCACCTGTTATAGAGGACTGAAACATGTCGAGTTGGCAATCTAAAAGTTTAAATAGATTGCATTAAAATATTTTAAGATCTAGAAAGATCGAATACCATACGTAAACTAAGGACTCACAGCAAAGGTTAAATGCAAACAGCTATATTAACATACGCTTCTAATTTTTTAGAACTATTATGTCTGAAACAGTTTTTGTCAATGTCTCAATTGTGTATACAGAGTGTCTGAAAATGAATTTTATGTGTATTATATGTATTATGTCTATCTTAAAAATTACTTCATATTAAGGTTTATATATTTTTCCAAAATGCGAATTAATCACTAAGAGAAGTAGTAACTGTTGACATTCCTTTTTCCTACCTTCCCTATATTGCAAACTCTCAGTTCTTCCCATACTTAAGGTAGGAATCCACGCAAGTGGACTTTTGGGATCTCCCCCTTGTTTCCTCACGGGAAAAGTATTCTACCAGCTCTTGAGGGCCTATAGAAATACACCCAATAACACCACAGGCAAGTCCATCAGAAATCATGTTTGGGTGCAACATCCGTAAACGATTGCTGCATATCACGCTGCCTGAGGAAACTTACCTGGAAGATCAGGACCTGAGATAGAGATCTGTAAGCGATATTCAATCAACACTACAGCTAAGTCAATGCCTAGTCTGGGATGCTGAGGAAAACCCTTATTGATGTATTTTTATGTCTAGTTCAGTACTCTGGATGACCACCCTTGTATAACACCCCCTCTTAGAATCCCCCTGACCCCACTGAGCCAAGAAGTAGGTTTGTTTTGCAAATTAAAAGGTTTATTTGAGAATTTAAACAATATATATATATATCACACCTTATAATAAATTAATATCTGATAGTACACTTGGACATATGATGTTAATCAACAATGGGTAATCTGGCACTAGCACACTTCTTTACAATCAATGAGGAGTTAGTATAGGATGGATAAAGTAGCAAAAATACTTTTAGGATTTCAAAGGAAAAGCAATGAGGAATAAAATGCAGTACAGAAATACTTGATATGATTTTAGCAAAAGATAAGATAATCACTTTTTCTCTGGCAATTCACCCCCCTCCCCTATGCAATGTAAGAAATGGAAGGTGATGGAAAGAGGAGCACGCAGTTCTCAGGAATGCAATCAAATACAATACGAAATTCAGTTCCCCCCCAGCAAGCTTAGAGGAAACAGGTAGGAGTTTGAAACACAGGCCCAAAATGCTTTTTAAATGTAATGGCAATGGATGGGAAAATGTGCCAACTGAGAGATTCAGGGTGAGTGGGAGATGCGTGTTGGTATTAGTTCAGGCTCACTTTAGCAATGCTCTATGAGTTATTACCAAGTTGCAACGGATTTTAACAAAAGAAAGAATGGAGCTGCTATTTTGACAAGTGGAGAAATTGAGCCAAAATCGCAAATCGCGGTAAATTTCGCGAGTGCGTAAATCGTGATTGCGGAAGAAGTATAAGGAGTAGGAAGTCAGTTCTAGGCTTGTTGGAAAGCTTAAGATTCTAAGCTTTCAGAGGAAAGTTAATTCTCGTTCCTAGCCCAAACGGTTCCAGAGATACGCACAATTAAATAAAGGTAGTTTTTCGGATTTAAAGTAAACTCAAAATGACAGGTGACAGCTTGCAGCTGCAGAATTGACAGGTGACAGGTGTGCAGCTTTAAAAATGACAGATGACACGATTTCTAGGAGGCAGTTCTACTTAGGTTAAAATAGTTTGGATTAGATTATTTTAACTAAGAGATTGGTTCTGCACAGTTCTGCTAGGTACTCGCAATATAAATTTGAACTAGGCCTCGTCACGGATCTGGTCAACACGTACGGCTGCGGTTCTGTCTGCTCGGCGGGTCAATCAGGCACCGGTTCTGCTCACTGCGATCTGGGTCAGCTCTGCTCTGCTGGTCTAGCCTCTCTGGATTCTGGATGTAACACTGCTTTCTGGGTACTGCTACAGGTTCTTGCAAAAATTCTTGGCAAAACTTCAAACAGCTCGCCCGGCTGTTGAATAGTTTGGTTAGTTTTGAGGCCTGCTGAAGAGGATTCAGCTGGTGGATTCAGGCCTCTCTGCTACAAATTCTGGAGTTAATTTCTGCTATAGGTTCTGGAGATTGATGGATTTGAAGTCTGGATCTCTGGATGTGAAGTCGTCGGTCAGCATGCCCCACAGCAAATGGAATTGAATGTCTCTACCTGTCCCAGCAGTCTCTTTTTTTTGTGTGCTTTGGAAAGTGGGTGTGTGCGTTGGTCATAACTAAACCTGCCCCTCTCACTTATCATTGGCCAATTCCTCCTCTCTCCCTTGATTGGGGGAAGGAAATGTGAGTCAGAGTGATGCTGTAGGTTTTATGGTCAGAGGAACCTCCCCTTGTCAGATTGCACACAAATCTATTTCTGACCCAAATACATAATTATCTATGCACCATTTTTCTAATATTATATGTCCAGTTAACATATTTTCTGTAGCACCAGACCATCTGATCCCTGTCTTTGTACGATGTCGTGTCCACTGATGACAGAATTCTCCCCTTTTCATCCAGATAACGACCTCTAAACCTTTCCAGATTTTACACAAATGTGCACCAGGGATATGGGTTACAGATGATAGTGTCAGATTTTTAACATGCATACATTTGGAGTGAGACCCTATTTTCCGCTAGCAACCCCCCAGAATACACCACAGGGTCCTAATGCCTCTCAAAATGTTCACAGAAAAATCACAAAAATAATGATATTACTTATATAATTCTGACAAGTCCGCACTATGAGTTATCTATCTTTTTAAAATTAGGGGTGTAGCTTCCCCCATCACAGGGTGGAATAACTGGTTTATCCACTTCCCCCAAGCCAGCTTGTTCACAGAGGCACAGCTCCCCCCAGTTTCTCCCAAGAGGAAGCTATTTTACGACACCCCCAATATAAAATTTGCCTGAGTCCAGGACAGGCCTTTGTTCAACTCCCTGTAGTCCCCAGCTGCTCCACCCCTAATCTAATCGGAGAGGTGACAACTCCTTTTGGCAAGGTGAAGAGTGGCTGAGCAGGTTTCAACTCCTGTCAGGGGTAGTTGTCAGGCAGAATCCAGTTTCATTAAGCCCGGTTTCAGCTAAATGTCCCTTTTTGTTCCCAGTTTAAATCACTTACAATTTTTACATATACATTAAATAATTACTTCCTTCAAGTCATTTCAGAATATAGTTTTACATTGTATCCACCTCTTAGCAAGTCTTTCCTTGGTCTGGTTTTGTTTCATTTGTTCAGTTTTACACAAAAGTCTGGTGGTTTTAAAACGCCGGCTTTCTGATAGTGGTGAGTACTGGTAATGCAACCATTTTTGGGATTAAGAAAATGAATTCCCCACAGTTCTGAGTTGCTTTTTTGGCAATCGGCATTGCCATTCCCAATGGTTTCAGGCTACTGTGTGTGTAGCCCAATGGTGGTTTTAGGCAGTGCCCTCCTGTGCTCACAACATAGGCAAAAATGGGTGGCAGCCTATTCTTCAGGTTTTCCCTGTGCACTCTATGGAAAGTTCTGGCCATCACGATGATTTCCATGCCATTACTGCACAGTTTTATGGTAGGGCTTGTATGCATGGGTAAAAACATCCCACAAGCCCACCCTCTTGCGATGGCCATTCTGTCCTTTCACTGATGGAACTCGCAAGATCTGGGATGTTCGCTGCCTCTTCTTCCAATTCCATGGATGGCACAGTTCAGCATCTTTTCCTCCCTCCATTCGATCAATCAGTTCTCCTTGCTGGTCCTGATGGGAGGATTGGGCGGTACCCCAGGCCCCTCGGGTCTCTGCTCCCGGTCCCCGGTCGTCCTCCTTGGTCAGTCTCCATGGTTTCATCTCTCCTAGGATGATAAAGCAAAGCGGCAATACCTATTCGTAGACATTTCTTCCCCACTATTAATGGTGTGGTAAACATATACATTATATTCTTTAATATACCTAACATTTTACTTTTGAGATACAAGTTATCATTCAAAGACAGTGGCTTACGAGAGTATAATATTTTAGACTATATGTGGGATATTTTAGGGTTGGAACTGAATTAATCTGGAGCGGTCCCCTCTGGGATTCCAGTTGATTCCTCCAGTTGTTGCAGTGTGTGCCTGGGATGGCAACACTTTAGCTGATTTATATGTACCCACTTGTCTTCCCCTTCCGCCGGACTTCCTTTGGGGATGCAGATCTTATAGGCAACAGGGGAGATCTTGTCTATAATTTCAAACAGTCCCTTCCGTGTAGGCAAGAATTTTCGCTGTTTGGCCTGGTTCCTTTGGAAATTGTATAGATAGACCCGATCACCCACCTTATATTCCTTTCGGGTAGTTTTTAAATCATAGTGGGTCTTCATGCTCTTGGCTGATCTTTCTAGATTCCGCTGAGCATAGGCAAAAGCATGCTGAAGGTGTTTCCTTAAATTCTCCACATACTCATGAGTTGTGGAGGCATTTATCAACGTTTGCTCTTGGGTTCTGTAGAGCAAATGCTGGGGAAGCACCATCTTGCGTCCAGTCATCAACTCAGATGGTGACATTATAGTTGCAGATGAAGGGGTAGATCTGATGGCCATTAGGACCAGAGGTAATCGGATATCCCAACTTGGCCCAGAATCTGCCACAAACTTTTTTAAGATGCTCACAATGGTTCGGTTATATCTCTCCAAAGCTCCAGAAGAAGCTGGCCTGTAAGCAATGTGTAGCTTCCTTTTAACCCCCAGTATCTCCCACATCTTTGTCATTACTTCACTGGTGAAGTAGCTACCTCTGTCTGACTCAATCCTTTGAGGTAGACCAAAACGGGAAAAGATGTGGTTAATCATCAGGGCAGCTGCTGTATCAGCCTTGCAATTTGGGGCTGGGAGACATTCCACCCACTTGGTAAACGAGCATGTAACGGTCAACATGTACTTGTTTCCTCTAGACAAGCGGATTACAGGGCCTACAAAGTCGATTTGCAAATCTGACCATGGCAGTGTCATCCCCCTCTTTTGGAGAGGCGCACGGTGTGTGAGGGATGATGGATGAAATTGTGCACACACAAGACACCCCTTCAAGTATTGGTCGAGGTCCTGCCCCATGTGTGGCCAGTATGCAACCTCTCTTAAGATTTCCAGTGTTGTGTGAAACCAGCTATGACCGGCGGTGGCCGCATCATGGGCGTGACTTAACATCAGGCTTCGGAATGAGGTAGGAACCACCCACTGATCGTGGCCAGCTTTGGATTTCCTTACCAGCAAACCGTCTTGGATTCGGAAGGTTTTTGGACATTTCATCAACACTCTTAGGTCCTCTTTCCCAATGTAATCGGTATCCGTCAGGGGAAAGTTCTCAGGGTCCTCAATGTGTTGGTAAAACTTACAAATTATTGGATCCCCCTTCTGAGCTGTAATCAAATCAGCATCAGGGGTCTCCTTGCTCCATTGGGCAGTTGAAAGATCATTGTGAGCATTTGTCTGGGACCTAGTGATCGCAGTGACCTGGATTTCCCCCAACAGGGACTCTATTTCGATTAGATCCCCTTGGATGGCCCTGGTTTTGGCCAGCTGATCGGCTAAGTCATTTCCAGTTTTGTCTGGTCCCTCTACTTTGGAATGACCCTTGATCTTTTTCCAGTAGATGGTCATCCCATTCGATGTGACCAGATCATCAATATTTTGGATTAACTTCCCATGTTTCAGGGGTTTGTTATTAGCGCATAACATGCCTCTGGTTTTCCAGTTAACCAGGTGCTCCACGAACCCGTTCCGTACATAATCTGAATCTGTGATTATGACCAGTTTGTGGAGTTGATGTTGGACAGCAGTGAGGATGGCCTGATGCACAGCCATCAATTCTGCCACCTGACTACTTCGGGGACCAATTTTGTATCCAGCGGAGGGTTCTGGAAACTCCTTCACCCATGCATTCCCTACGCCGGCCACCAGTTCTTTCTCCCCGTTGTTGTCAACATGGTAAGAGCATCCATCCACATAGACAGTGGGCATTCCCTCACACTTGTCTTCTTCAAAGACTTTGTGTGGGGAATTAAGGTATGCCTCCATGTTATCCTTGATTTTTAGACTTTCGTCCTCGAGACAGTTTTCTCTGGCACAATCATGCAAGTCAGCCAGACCTAGCGCGAGGGGACTCTTCTTGTTTTGGCCATATCTGACCTCCACAGGAAATCCTTGCATTGACAGAATCCAGGAAGTAATTCGGGAATTACTCACATTTCCGGCCCGGATTCTGTCACTTTGGAGATATTGCAGAGGCTGGTGTGGAGTCTCCACTATGATGTGTTTCCCCTGGATAAACGGGCGGTAATTCTTCAATGCCCACACCGTTGCCAGGAGTGCCTTCTCACAATCTTTGAATTTTTCCTCCACAGAGGATAAAGTTTTGCTCGCATAGGAGATTACTTTATTGACCTTGTCATGCTTTTGGTATAATACTGCCGTCAAGCACGTATTAGAGAACCCCTGTCTCCAGGAAGAACTCCTTGTTTCTGACAGGGTAAGCTAGGCAAGGCGCTTGTGAGAGGCTTCTTTTGAGTTGTCTTACTGCCTCGGACTGTTCTGGACCCCATTCCCACTTGACCCCCCCCTTCAAGAGATGAATCAGGGGTCAAGTGATCTCTGCGTAGCCTTCAATGAACTTTCTGCTGTAATTAGTCAGTCCAAGGAGGCTCCTTAGTTCCCGTAGAGTTGTGGGGTCTTTCAGTTTCTGGAGTGCTTCCACTTTCTTTTCTTGGGGACAGAGACCCTGAGGAGTAAGCTCATGCCCCAAGAAATTAACACGGGTTCTACACCACTGTGCTTTCTGAAAGGAAAGTTTTTTGCTCCGGCGGCCCTCAAGTGTGTCAGAACATAACGGATCTCCGCTATGTGTTCCTCCACAGATTAACTTTTGATGAGGACATCATCTACATAAGCCAGGTTACCCCTCGCGCCCAGGTCGGGCATGGCCTTATGTAGGAAAATGTTGAATTCATTGCCGGAGTTGAGGTATCCGAAGGGAGTCCGGGTCCATGTGTACTGCTGGCCCCCAAAGGTAAAAGCCAGTTTGTATTGACCCTCCCTACTAACGGGCACGGTCCAGTATCCATTGGTCAGGTCTATTGCTGTGAATACCTGTGACCCCTGAATCTGGGCCAGCCCTTGGTCAATGTAGGGCAGAGGCCATCGGGAAGTATGGACCCGTTTGTTGAGCTCCCTAAGGTCGGCACAGAGTCTCCACTGGCCGTTTGGCTTCAATATTCCCAACACCGGATTATTGAAAGTGCTGCGGACTGGACGGATTATTCCCCGGGACTCAAGGTTCTTAATTATTTCAGTAAGAGACTCCATGGATGCGAGAGGCAAGCGATATTGCTTCACAAACACTGGAGTCATTGCAGGGTCCGTGGGAATTGTTGTGGTGTGGATGTCGGTGCGACCACAGTCATATGAGTCTACCGCAAAGATCTTGGAAATCCAAGAAAACTTGTTTCAACTTTTGCTTCTGTCCCAGAGTCACACAGGCATCAGCTAGGTTGACTCTTTCTTCCACCATCTGCCTGAAGCCTGGAAAGACTTCTGGTTTGGCTATCTCAGCGGCCTCCTCCAGCTGGGTGGAGAAGTCCCTGGTCAGAGTGCTGATTTGGACTGGAGGCTTCAGGTGGGAAAGGCAGCCCTCATGGACCTGGAAAATCACCTCATCCCTCCTGAAGTCACAAGTCACATCTTCCTTACCATAAGGGCAAGACGTGTACACCAGGAAGTTACCCCCCCCCCCCACCCCCCCCCGCCCATGCCAGGTGAAAATCCTGTCTGGTGTTGTATTGTCCTCACTGTCACTGTCAAAACAGTCCTTGGGGGATTGGTCCTAACAGTTCATTTCCTAAATCAATGGAGAAATGTCGGTCATCAATTGCAATTCCAATAATGGTGCCTGCGGCTAGAGTAATACTCTTTTAAGTCGTTGTTATCCACTTCTATTGGAATGGTGTCATGTTCTATGTTGACTAATGGTGTTGGGTTTACCCCTAACCCTTGCTGTTGGAGAGAAGCATTTAGATGGATATAAGCATCAGGGTTTTTCAATTTTTGTCCTCTTAACTTTCACTTCCAGGGAGAATTGTCGGGTCCTTTCTGGGATGGTGACTTCCTCTTTAAGCTGAATTTCAACTGCATAAGGTAGCAATTGAGCTGACCTAAATGCTTTTTCTGGATCATCAAAGCCCATGGGGTTATCCGCTATCGGGACCAAGCTTTGAAGTTTATAGGTCCAAACTAATGGCAAAGCGATTGAGAATGTCACTGCCTAAGTAAAAGGCGGCAGTGACTTCTCGCACGACCCAACAATTATGGACTATGCTCTTGTTGCCAATGGAGATTTTGAGCATACACCTGCTTGGCAGGAGATGTTTTGAATTGGGTGCTTCCAGGTCCATTTCCCATTTGTCTATCAGTTTGAATGTGGGAATGGCTGGATCTTTTGGGAGTTGGCGGAACATGGCTTCGCTGATGAAGCTCTTACCGTTGTTCACACACACTCGAGCGAGAACAGAGTCCTTCCCATCATGTAACTGAACAGGGATGAACAACTGCTCTCCAATTTGCTGAATATCAGCCAGGCTCTGAGCTGATTTCACATCTTTCTGGACTATAGGAGTGGGAGTTTCTGATTGTGGATTAGTAAAGAATTTCAGGGTGTTTCCTTCCAGTGTGGAATACCACCTTAAACTGGAAGGAAGGTTGATTTTCAGAAATCGAGAGGACCCCCCCATCACCAGTCTGTTGTCCTACTGCTATTACTGTCACGTCTGGGGTTTGGTTGTTCTGGAAGTGAAATTCTACTTGGTCAGATTTTTGTTCAACCATGTGGCAGGTGCCGTTTAAACTAACATGACACTCTGTTTTAATTTTATTGGTCGGCTAGTCTGGGTCCAGAGGACCTTGTTTACGCAATCTATTAGGGGTGACAACCTTCTCAGGAGGTAATTCCCTATTAAACAAGGGGTGCCCTCTGGAGTCACTACTATGACCGGGTGTTTCACCTTGTGTCGCCCAATTTTGATGTCCAAATCTGCAGTCCCCTCAACAGGAATTTCCTTCCCGTCAAAGTTCTGCAGTTGTCCCGGAAGAGAGGTGAGAGGAATACGGTAATTCTCCTCCCTTCCTGCATTTAGTTCATCAAAGGCCCTTTTGGACAGAAGGGTAGCTTGGGATCCAGTGTCCACGAGTGCCAAAATTGTACCCTGCCCCTGTACTTGTACCGGGGCATAGTATCTTCCCTCCTTCTCCTCAAGGGGGCACAGATAATGCACATTTTTGGACAACTGGTGGGCTAACTTTCTGGGTTTGGACATTGCAAGCGAAGAGATTTGGGCAGAATTCTGTGGAGTGCCTGGGGAATCTGAAAGAAAAAGTTGGCAACTGGAAATGGTTTTGGGTTCTGGGCCACCCCCCCCCTTTTTGGAGGCAGTCCTCAGGATGGGTTTGACCCACGGGATTTTGGTATTGTCGGTTCTGGGATGAGATGATGGGCGGCGGTAGCTCAGTCTCCACATCTCCCCAGTCTGAATTGGCATCCCTTGGGACCCATTTTTCCTTGGGCGGAGTTCCCCCATCTCTGAAGGAGAAGATCCTTTTCCCAGGATCTTCTGAGGATCCCTCTCCCTCAAATTGGAAGACCTGTACCTCCTCCACAAAGTGGGTCTGTTTGGGTCCTTTGTTTCTCCTACCCCCCCTCTGCTCCTTGGGAGGCAGGCTTTCAGGGGCAGGAGATTTTGTTTCCGGTTCCTGGTTTTCCAGGGGCTGTTTACAAGTTGGGAAGGAAGCTTCCTACAAGGCTTTACACCCCCCTTCCCCTTGTGCCTCCTCCCTGGGAACCGGTGGGTTATCGGGGTGCTGCCCCCATCATTGTTCTGGAGCACCAGGTCCAGAGTTTGGGGCATTCTGCGGTGGCATGCTCCTCTGAGGGTTCTGTTGAGCCCTCAGTATGTGACCCAGATCCCGTGCCATATTTTGGACCTGGCGCTCAAGTTGTGAAACCCGCTCAGGCTGATACGGGGCTCTATTTTCTCCCCTGGGCTGATCCCGGGAAGGGTAGCTATCCCTTCTCTGGTAGTACCCCTGGTTGGGAAGATTTTGGTACCCCTCCACCCTTGGCCTCCCCTCTCCCGGATTAGGTTGTCTGGGCTCAGGGAATTGGGGAAAGAAGGATGGATGATTTTGGGGCTGGAAATTGGGTGGATACCTGGGGAAAAAGTTCTGCCCAGGGTTTGGTGAATTTCTGCCCTCCTGGGGGAAGTTAGGAGGGAAGTTCCCCGGGTCAGGTGCTTGGCTGGATCCTCCCCCTTGGGCTGGAGGAGTCCACACATAACCCAGGATTGGTCGGTTTCCCTTATAGCTGGGATTTATATAGTCAGGGGGGCGGGGGACCCCATTTGTGGGACTACCTCCTCGACTCCCTGTCTGTGACAGGCCAGAGGGCCTTCTGGGCTGTGAATTATTTGGTGCATGCAGGCAGGTTTTTAAGCCCCCCCCATCTCCAAATCTAAAACGGGGGCAACCTTTACCTCTGCCACCTTGGCAGCAGCAGGGGTGCTGTTGGTTTTGGGGTTTTTCGGCGCATTATTTCTATTTTCGATGGGCTTCTGCACCTCATAGATCCGGGTAGCCTGTTCAATGACCCAGTCTAAAGATCTTTTCTCATGAAAATCTCTCACGAGCTGGGTCATTATGTATTTGGGTAAGGCATGGAAAAACGTATTGATAAATTCTCTGCTATCCGTGCGCACCCTTCTGGTGGTCTGCGCAAAAGTACGCTTTAATTCTTGCACAAACTCTTGTGGGGCCTGATCCTCCCCACATTGCAAATTGTAGGCTGCCTTGCGAGCCTCTTGAGGATTTCTGTGCACAGAATTTTTTTTCAAGATGGCCGCCCTGTATGTGGACCACCTTGAATGGTTTTGATCCTCCAGCCCCACAAAGAAACTGGAGTATTCTGGTGAGAAGGTCCACTTTACATATTGAATACAGCTTTGGCTGTCCTTCAAATGGAAAGTCTCCATCATTTGCTCACAGAGCTCCAAGTGTTCCCAAACAGAATACTTGGCGTTCTTATGATAAGGCGTGATGACACTCCTTATTGCCTTTATTTGTTTCAATGGGTCCTTAAGCAAGGCCCTTTTTGCCTTATTGGCCTTTTTGGTTCGGGTAACCCTGGTCCATTCATCCTCCGACTCAGAAGCACTGCTCCCAGAGGTGCCCGTCTGATCTTCCAGGTTTTCCCGGATTCTGCAAGCCTGGGAATGGCTGGCAGAATGTGGGGACCTGGTCTCCTGTGTCCTTTGACGCTCAGAGGAGTCTTCAGATCCCTCCTTGCTACCAGGATTTGCTGGGTATCGCCCCCACTGACCTAACTGGGCAGAGGTTTTCAGGATGCCCTTAGTGGGCCTACTCTCCTGGGGTTCCCCACTAAATTTCACTGTGCTTGGGTGCCCATACCCGGATGCCCGCCCCTCCATTCCTGGGTGGAACTGGCCTATGAGCCCCATACTTTTAGCTGGATAGTTATCTGCCATCCCTGTGGCCCCGTGCTCATGTGCGCCAGGGAACATGGGGGTGGCAGAGTCCAGGGACTGGTAGAAGTGAAGGCCTCTGGCACTAGGGCTCCTGAGGTTATGCTCAGGAGTTTCTCTTTCCCAGCAAACCTCATCTCTATCCGCCCCTGTTCTCTGTTGCAATGCAAGAGCCTGCGCTTTCAGTTCCGCAGTTAAGGCCTTACTAGACTCTATCAGTCTCTCCTGCATCGCTACCTGTTGCTGGAGCCTATCATTGTGCTGGCAGAGAGCATCATTCTCTCTCTGTGCCTCCAGATTGGTCCTGGAGTACTGGGCCAGTCTCTGCTGCAGGAGGGTTACCTCCTCGGTCCCATCCCTACTGGCCTGCTCCTTTCTTGTCAGAGCATCCTCCACCCTCCTGGTGTGCTCTAACAAGTTCTGGTGTTCTTTTTGGAGGTCACCCAGTCCCTGGAGGGCCAGGTGATTTTCTTCCATTTTCCTTTTTAAGTGGCAGACTTCCTGGCCGAAGGTATCCCTTTCCTGACTAAGAGCCTGCATCTGTGCCGCCAGGTCGTCCCTTTGCCTTTGGAAGGCACCAGCTTTCTGGCGCTCCCGGTCAAACTCTGCCTGGGTATCCAGGTCTTTCAAAATCAGTTTATTGCTCTCTGCCTTCTCCCTATCTAGGTGGCTTTGCAGGGTGACTACTTGCTCGGCACATGCCCTATTGAAATCTAATTGTTGCTCTAGCTTTTTCTGGCTCTGCAGTAGGGAGTCCAAACCTTCTTGGTACTCCTTCTGCAAGGCCAGAAATCTGGTATCCTGGTCCGCCTTTTCCTGTTGCAGCATATCCATATCCTCCTTTATTTTAGTGATGTACTGTCTGCTGTCCTTTTCTGACTCCTGGCTCCTGAGCAGCCTCTGCTCAGAAGAGTCCAGATCAGATTGGGCCTTCTCTAACGCCATCTGTTGCCTATTTGCCAGATCTTGGCCTTCAGCACATTTGTCCTGCATGGCTCCCATATATAGATACAAATATGCCGCTATCCTGGCAATCTTATTATGTTCATCTTTGGCTTTAGGGGCCATATATAGTTCACTCAGGGCCACATGTAGGGGACCCTGATCTCCCCATATATCTGACCCTGTTTCAGTGACCTGTTGCGCGATTGCCTGCAACCAGACCGTTTGGGCCTGATGAGTCCACTCACCTCTCACAAATAGCTTATGTAAGAAGTGCTCTCTGGCTATTTTCATATCTACCAAGGTAGTCATTCTGGAATTTGAGTTCCTTCCTGACTTACAGAAGTTTGTATTTTATTTTGCAAAACAGACCGTTTCCTTAGAGCGTTCCTTTGAGGGATGCTTTCACAGTGTAAAACAGCGTGGTGATCTAACCGGATATGTGTATCTGGTCAGTTGGCACACTGTATTAATCTGCACAAGTGGTAAATCTAACCCAGAATATCCCGGCTCCGAGCCCCCACTTTTGTAAGCGATATTCAATCAATACTACAGCTAAGTCAATGCCTAGTCTGGGATGCTGAGGAAAACCCTTATTGATGTATTTTTATGTCTAGTTCAGTACTCTGGATGACCACCCTTGTATAACACCCCCTCTTAGAATCCCCCTGACCCCACTGAGCCAAGAAGTAGGTTTGTTTTGCAAATTAAAAGGTTTATTTGAGAATTTAAACTATATATATATATATATATATATATATATCACACCTTATAATAAATTAATATCTGATAGTACACTTCAACATATGATGTTGATCAACAATGGGTAATCTGGTACTAGCACACTTCTTTACAATCAATGAGAAGTTAGTATAGAATGGATAAAGTAGCAAAAATACTTTTATGATTTCAAAGGAAAAGCAATGAGGAATAAAATGCAGTACAGAAATACTTGATATGATTTTAGCAAAAGATAAGATAATCACTTTTTCTCTGGCAATTCACCCCCCTCCCCTATGCAATGTAAGAAATGGAAGGTGATGGAAAGAGGAGCACGCAGTTCTCAGGAATGCAATCAAATACAATACGAAATTCAGTTCCCCCCCAGCAAGCTTAGAGGAAACAGGTAGGAGTTTGAAACACAGGCCCAAAATGCTTTTTAAATGTGATTGCAATGGATGGGAAAATGTGCCAACTGATTTTAATTCCCTCTAGAGATTCAGGGTGAGTGGGAGATGCGTGTTGGTATTAGTTCAGGCTCACTTTAGCAATGCTCTATGAGTTATTACCAAGTTGCAACGGATTTTAACAAAAGAAAGAATGGAGCTGCTATTTTGACAAGTGGAGAAATTGAGTCAAAATCGCAAATCGCGGTAAATTTCGTGAGTGCGTAAATCGTGATTGCGGAAAAAGTATAAGGAGTAGGAAGTCAGTTCTAGGCTTAGATTCTAAACTTTCAGAGGAAAGTTAAATCTCGTTCCTAGCCCAAACGGTTCCAGAGATACGCACGATTAAATAAAGGTAGTTTTTTTGGATTTAAAGTAAACTCAAAATGACAGGTGACAGCTTGCAGCTGCAGAATTGACAGGTGACAGTTGCGCAGTTTTAAAAATGACAGATGACACGATTTCTAGGAGGCAGTTCTACTTAGGTTAAAATAGTTTGGATTAGATTATTTTAACTAAGAGATTGGTTCTGCACAGTTCTGCTAGGTACTCACAATATAAATTTGAACTAGGCCTCGTCACGAATCTGGTCAACGCGTCCGGCTGCGGTTCTGTCTGCTCGGCGGGTCAATCAGGCACCGGTTCTGCTCACAGCGATCTGGGTCAGCTCTGCTCTGCTGGTCTAGCCTCTCTGGATTCTGGATGTAACACTGCTTTCTGGGTACTGCTACAGGTTCTTGAAAAAATTCTTGGCAAAACTTCAAACAGCTCGCCCGGCTGTTGAATAGTTTGGTTAGTTTTGAGGCCTGCTGAAGAGGATTCAGCTGGTGGATTCAGGCCTCTCTGCTACAAATTCTGGAGTTAATTTCTGCTACAGGTTCTGGAGATTGATAGATTTGAAGTCTGGATCTCTGGATGTGAAGTAGTCGGTCAGCATGCCCTGCAGCAAATGGAATTGAATGTCTCTACCTGTCCCAGCAGTCTCTTTTTATGTGTTTTGGAAAGTGGGTGTGTGCGTTGGTCATAACTAAACCTGCCCCTCTCACTTATCATTGGCCAATTCCTCCACTTTCCCTTGATTGGGGGAAGGAAATGTGAGTCAGAGTGATGCTGTAGGTTTTATGGTCAGAGGAACCTCCCCTTGTCAGATTGCACACAAATCTATTTCTGACCCAAATACATATTTATCTATGCACCATTTTTCTAATATTATAGGTCCAGTTAACTTATTTTCTGTAGCACCAAACCATCCGATCCCTGTCTTTGTACGATGTTGTGTCCACTGATGACAGAATTCTCCCCTTTTCATCCAGATAATGACCTCTAAACCTTTCCAGATTTTACACAAATGTGCACCAGGGATATGGGTTACAGATGATAAAGTGTCAGATTTTTAACATGCATACATTTGGAGTGAGACCCTATTTTCCGCTAGCAACCCCCCAGAATACACCACAGGGTCCTAATGCCTCTCAAAATGTTCACAGAAAAATCACAAAAATAATGATCTTACTTACATAATTCTGACACGTCCGCACTATGAGTTATCTATCTTTTTAAAATTATGCCCTGGTCAAAAAGGGGTGTAGCTTCCCCCATCACAGGGTGGAATAACTGGTTTATCCACTTCCCCCAAGCCAGCTTGTTACACAGATTCACAGCTGCCCCCCAGTTTCTCCCAAGAGGAAGCGATTTTACGACGCCCCCAATATAACATTTGCCTGAGTCCAGGACAGGCCTTTGTTCAACTCCCTGTAGTCCCCAGCTGCTCCACCCCTAATCTAATCAGAGAGGTGACAACTCCTTTTGGCAAGGGGAAGAGTGGCTGAGCAGGTTTCAACTCCTGTCGGGGGTAGTTGTCAGGCAGAATCCAGTTTCATTAAGCCAGGTTACAGCTAAATGTCACTTTTTGTTCCCAGTTTAAATCACTTACAATTTTTACATATACATTAAATAATTACTTCCTTCAAGTCATTTCAGAATATAGTTTTACATTGTATCCACCTCTTAGCAAGTCTTTCCTTGGTCTGGTTTTGTTTCATTTGTTCAGTTTTACACAAAAGTCTGGTGGTTTTAAAACGCCGGCTTTCTGATAGTGGCGAGTACTGGTAATGCAATCATTTTTGGGATTAAGAAAATGAATTCCCCACAGTTCTGAGTTGCTTTTTTGGCAATCGGCATTGCCATTCCCAATGGTTTCAGGCTACTGTGTGTGTAGCCCAATGGTGGTTTTAGGCAGTGCCCTCCTGTGCTCACAACATAGGCAAAAATGGGTGGCAGCCTATTCTTCATGTTTTCCCTGTGCACTCTCTGGGGAGTTCTGGCCATCATGATGTTTTCCATGCCAGTACTGCACAGTTTTATGGTAGGGCTTGTATGCATGGGTAAAAACATCCCACAGATCCCCCACGCAAAAGAAGGGATGAAGCGCTGATGCCCAAAGACAAGCTCGAGACGCAAACCTGCATGAGGGGACACTGTAGTAGTGAGACAGCCATGCACCCACAAGTACACTGCAGCCTTCACTAGTGCCCCGCTAACGATCACCAGAGTTACAAGGTCTTTGGTAACTGCAAGTGATGGACACTGGCAAGTAACACACAGTTCCTCGCATTTCAATAAGCTCCCTGAGACTGTGGGGCTGAGAGCAGAATGTGAGGAGGCGGATGCAGAGGAGTCCGACGATCTGTATAAAGGAGATGGAAAAGTCTGTCAGCTTCCTCTGGGACGCCCCACGGTGACTCCAACCTAGACAGGGTCCAGTTGAGTCATCCTGGTCGGACCTGGAGAGCCAGTAATAGACCTCATAGAGTCCTTGAGTAAATGGATTGAATGACTGTCTTTTTAAAAAGGGGGGAGGTTGTGATGTCGTTAGAAGCCATGTGATCTGGATCACAGGGGGGCAGGAGGGAGCCGGAAGGCACTGGAAGAGGGGTGGTAGAGGGGCAGGCAGAAAGCGAGGCCGTTGTCGTTTTGGATATGCAGGAGTAAATACTAGTGAAACTCCTCAGCCTTGTATGTGCCTCATTTCACTGAGGCGCCATATGGTAGGCGAGTAGGCCAACACCTAACAGTGTCTCTGGTGTAAGACCCGACGTTCACAATGGCTTGTTCCTGCAGGTCACATTTCCCGTATGACTCCACAACACGGCTGCACACTGCAAGCATGGATATAAGTGCACCATATATGGTCGTAGCCTAGATCCGCCTATAAAAATGATGTAGCCTTTGATTTTGTATTTAGAGCATGGAAATGAGAGCTGGGGAGGGAGCCATGAATGAGATGAGGTGAAGAAAAACATGGACATCTAGAGTTTTTAAATGGGTACCTTTTTTCTTATTTCGCCCAATGGATTGTAGTTTAATGAGTTGATAATTCACTGTTGGAAAAGTAAATAAACACTGTTTTCTGTAACTGCAGCCTTTCGCTGTCATCCACCTTTTGTTGGGCATTCACCTTTTGAATGTCTCTCACATTACATCGTACCCATTTTGAAAGCTTTATTTGTATCTTGGCAATGTGCCGAAGCGTTCATTTTACTATTTTAATGTGTAAAGGTTAAAACGGAAGGTGAACACATGGTGTTCACCCGGAGAGAGCTTGGGGATGCAAGAGTGTGTTTACTCTTGGGCGGTCGATCTATCTTTGACGGCCACAATTTCTCTCCCATTCTAGAGCTTGCTATAGCTCGTTCCATATGAGCTTGTTCCATACGATAGCATCTCTTATTGGGATAATTCCCAAACCATTCCTTTATCACTCAGAGCTGAGCTGCTCAGTAATATTCCCTAAAATTAGGGAGTCCTACTCTTCCCCTATATGGGGGAAGCATTAACGTTTTCAATGCGACCCGAGATGCCTTATTACTCCATGTAAACTTTGACATTGTTTTGTGAAGAGTACGGAAAAAATCCATTGGGTCTCTAACCGGCAGGGCTTGGAACAAATATAATACTTTGCGCAAAATTACCATTTTAATCGAATTTATCCGACCCAACCATGAAATCATAAGGGACGACCAAGCCTAAAAAAGTTTCTGAATGTCCGCCAAAAAATGATGGAAGTTGGCGGAATATAATTTCCCCTAGTGAGCGTTTGATATTTACTCTCAACACCCGAATGCCTTTAGGTTTCCGACACTACCATTGCTTTGGACAAGTCCATTTGTGAAAGTCTGCAACTTAAACTTTCAGACTTGTAACATTAATTGGAAGGCTGGCTGATTTACCAAAATATTTCAATTGTGCCAGTGCCGCCGGTAAAGAGTCCTGCGGGTTAGAGAGCACCAGCAACATGTAATCTGCATATGCCATCAACTTGTGCACGTTGTCCCCCAATGGATATGCCTTGTATAGTGTTGGAGTAACAAATTAAGCATTAGGCCCTAAGCGGGGGGTGGAGGGGGGCATTACCACTTCAGGTAAAGCCCCGCGGTCCATAGTGGCAGCCATTGAAAATTATTGTCAAAAAGTAAACAAACAAAATGGCTGCCATACAAGTAGTCCCTTCTTCCTTTCCATGACAGCCTGTCGTGGATCGGGAGCGGACCTGCTGGGGACAGAAGTCTTCCCAGCGCGTCCACTAAAGAAATGGACAGAAAAGAAGGTAAGTGGGGTTGGGAGGGTGGGGAGGGAATTTTTTGGATTGGGGACAGGGGGGAGGGGAACAACGCCTCGATCCCTGGCCAAGGTAGATGGCAGCCTCCAGCCGTGTGGTGGCTTGGAGCAGGGATTACCCCATTCCGAGCCTCCTCATTGGCTGAGTAGCTGACACCCCCCCACCCCCCTCCTGCCGGGGAAGGAACGGTGTGGGGAGAGGGATTCCCGGTCGGGTAACGCCCCGGCGAGGCCCGATGAGATTGCATGTTACAATCTCATTGTCCCTCGCCGGGTACTAATTTACAACAATAAGGCTTTGAAGTGTATTGCGAATTGAAGAGGTGACCAAAGCACCCCTGCTTTGTTCCTCTACTGAGGGGAAACTGCGGGGAGAGCTGACCGTTTATCAACTATATAGCTAAGGGGTTTACATAATTAGCTCGTACCATCGATGGGAACCTAGGGCTAAGGCCCGTGGCGGTTAGTGTTAAACAAAAAGGACCAGTCAACGCGATAGAATGCTTTTTCAGCATGTAATGGGACCAATACGGCTTTATCCTTATTTATTATTTTTTTTGTGGCCACCTTCTCAATTGGATAAAAAATTTGCCGAATATTGTCGTGGGGTTGTCTGCCTTTTATAAATCCCGTCTGATCCGGGTGTACGATATTGGGCACAATAGTTTTGAGTCGCTTGGCAAGAATTTTTGTGCATATTTTTGCGTCCTGATTTATGAGAGCAGTCGGGCGATAAGACCCACATTTTACTGGATCTTTCCCTGGTTTCGGAATTAATCTTATTTTGGCCTCTTCCATTGAATTTATTTTACCCATCTTAGCAAAGGAATTATAGAGGTCAGTGAGTAGTGGTACAAGAGTCGAATGACATTTTTTATAGAAAAAGGCAACATACCTGTCTGTTCCCAGCGACTTGTTTATAGGAAGGTCAGCAATTACTCAACAAACCTCCTCTCAGGTAATATTGTTATCTGAAATATCTCGGCTAATATTGTTCTCTAAAATTGCTCTATCTACTGCTGACATTTTTTCGAGAGGGGTAGCTAGCAAATCTCTTTTTGGGTTTGGTCTGGTGAGTCTGATTTATATATGGTCGTATAGAATGCCTGAAATTGGGCCATGATTTCTTCTGTCGAGGTTACTATCTTCCCTGATGTGCCTTACACCTACTTGAATTATTTGCGCCGCTATTTTCTATTTGTTGTCTAGCTAAAAATGTTTCCGCTTTGTTAGCTCTTAAATATACACTTTGCTTCAAATACAATAAGCTTTTTTTCTGCTTGTTTAGTGCGTATTAAATCTAGCCTTCCTCTGGCACTCCGGTATTGTCTTGGAGTTTCATTGATGTGGCTACCTTCATCCTGTTTTAGTGTCCATTACCTCCCCCTCTAAGTCCTTTTCAAGTTTGCACTTTAGCTTCCACCTGTACACTTGTTTTGCAATAATCTCTCTTGAGGGTCGCCTTGAACGCATCCCAGACCATATCAACGTTTTATCACCTCCCAGATTGGTCCTAAAGTAGTCGGATATTTTACCCTCTATTTCATCGCCTAATACTCAGTCCGAGAGTATCTCTCTCGGAAATTTCTAACTCCATAATGTGGGAGAGAATTTAGGGAAATTTAGGTCCATTGTCTAAGGGGCATTATCTGAGATAGTGTGGGTATCAGTTTGTATTGGTTTAACTATAACCCAGAAATAGTTAATTCTTGAGAAGGATTTATGAACATGAAAATAACGGGTATATACTCTTTCCTCTCCCATACATCTAGGTTATATATCTCTAAGCATTCGATGATTGAGTTTCTGTTTCAAGGCTAATGATGGTGCAGGTTGTACCGATTTAGTAATAGAGCTTCTATCTCGTCCTGGGTCCCATGCAATTTCTTGTCTCCCAAAGTGCTCTAATTTATCTAATAAAGACTTCAAAAATCCTTCCTGTCCGGTATTGCATATATGGAGACCAAAGTTAAAATCTGTAATCCTAACTGTACCAAGAGGAAGCGGAAGCGTCCCTCCTTATCAGCTTGTATCTTCTTGATGGTGACTTGCGTATCCATCCTAAGAGCTATCAACACTCCCGCTGACTTGGTCTTTTCATTGGCCTGCCTAAGTATCGGGAAATGCCTTAACTTCAACTTATATCGATCTTGAAACCTACTATGCATTTCCTGTAAAGCAATAAGATCAGACTTATGTAAAGCTAATACCCGTTTCAACTTCCTTTTCTTGACAGAGGAATTAACCCCCCTGATAGTAAGTGTTTAAACATCTGAATATGACTGTGTAGTGTTAGAGCTCTAGCATGGAGATCATTCTCAAAGTTGGGCATTTTAGGCCTCACATTTTTTTCCATGTACCAATTCTCCAACCCCTTATATATTTCCCCAACATAGAACGTATTCCTTCCCCCTCGCCTCCCCAACGACATTCCCCATTCCCTGGTGTAGACCATCCTTGCTAGTCTCTCCTTGCACTTCGCCCTGAGAGATGGTCTACCATCTAAGCCAGGGATATTTGCAGGGTATTCTAAAACCGTCTCAATGAGTCTGTTGTGAATTCCAAGATGAGCATCAACAGTGCCCACGCATCAAAAGCAGCTTTACTGTTAAAGATTGTGTACCTTACTTCACCTTGAGGTGTACTTCTGAGCAAGTTGTCTTCTCCATATACTGTCGCCATGGTTGGAATTGTTTCTGTGCAGTAGAAGGCCCTTTTTGCGTTTTCATTCGATTTTGTTGTACCGTTGCCCACTCCCAATGCTTCAGCCTGCGAGGCGTCTTAATTTGGGTCGCAGCAACATGATCTGCTTGATCGAGGTGTAAAATACGGGGCCCCGCCTCCTTGTTAGTAATGCAATGTTGTTTCCCCTCCCAAGTAAAAGGAAGGCCAAATGGGAAGTTCCACCTATAGGGTATTTTCTGTGATTGTAAATGTTGCAGAATATCACCTATGTCCCTTCTTTTTTTTGTAGCGTTATATCGTGGTACAGTTGTATTTCGTTGCCTTTTTAGAGTAATTTGTGTTGCTTTTCTGGCTTCTGTACAATTTGTTCCTTCTGAGACTAACGCGACAGTGCCACTAAGGTATCTCTGGGCCGAGTAGCCAGATCTTGATGCTTCGGATCCACTCTGTGGATTTTATCTATAGGTATTGTTATCTCTGCTTCGGTGTTCAATAAGTCCTTAAACTCCAGTGACGACTTCTTTTAAGAGTGAATCGCTCACCTACTCTGGAATGTTTCCTATGCAAATGTTAGATCGTCTCGATCTGTTCTCCAGATCCTCACATTGCAACTCTAAATTGTGTTGTTCGCGCCAATGGGCGGAGCTCTTCTGATTGCATAGACTCCTGAGCCAAGTCTTGTAACGCCTTCACATTCCGATCTGTTTTTCCTCAAGAGATGCAGTGTCCTTACATATGTCTACCAAGGCAGCTTTAAATTCTGTTGTGAAGTTGTCAAACTGCAACTGTAGAGAGGATGATGGTGTTAAGGATTTCAAAGGCATGGTACACTCCAGACTAGGACTCTTTCTACTGGCCGGGGATGCAGCGCACAATTAAAACACTTTTATTATATTTATTACAAATTCAGTTTGAGAAGGCACCCAACCCGTCTCGCACCCGTCTTTACAAACACCCTGGGTCGCAATGGACCATAAACCAGGCCGGTGTGTAATAATAATACAATGTTTTTATTTTTAAATTCCAAAGAAAATCACACACATTTAATATAGGGCAGCAATCACCAGTGTGGTGATAATTGCACTGTAATTTGATAGAATACACTTAGTTTGACCTTGTTACGTAAGCTATATAATGCACAAGTGAATACAAGCAAGATTATTTTTTTGGAAGGTATTTTCTGATGGCACCACAGGTACTATTTCCCCCTGCAACGCTCTCTCAAACCCCTGTTAACCGAATTATGTGTGGGTAAAAAAGGAGTAGCAAGGAGTCGGGTATACTAGGCAACAAACGGAATGCAAATCCGACCTTCCCCTCTGAATGGGAGGCAAATTCGGAATTAAATCTTTAAGATTGTGCTGAATAGCACTCGGAATTACTAAATACTTGTTTTACATGTGCGGTTGAATGAATGAGGTAGAAATGAGTACATCGGAGATGTAAGAACACTAGCAAACTACAAGGCAATGTACTAACGACGGGCATACAGTTCGGAAAATCGACTTGAAGGAAAAACACAATGCAGCCAAATCACACGTGGAGAAATTGAATTTGCTTAGTTTCACCGGTTGAAAATAGAAAAACGGCTTGGAAAATGGGTTAAACAGACAAAATCGGAATGCGGTTTTGATGCTAAATGACAAATGTACATCACAGGTATAATATGGAAGTGAAAAGTTAACTCTGAATGGATGACAGGATGAGATTCTTAACAGGAAAGGAAACTCTCCTTTTAAACAGGATTAATTTCACGGGACAACTCGGTTTGAAAAGGAAATGAGTTTTACTGAGACTAGATTTTAGTGGCTAGAAAAGAGGAACGCTGCCTGTGAAAAGGGTTCAGCTGCAGTTTTAACCCCCTCCCGCCGTGTGCCTCTTTATGGGGGAATTAATTTATTCAAAATAGTACTAAGGACTTAGACAAGGACAAAAATTAGTTTGAAAGAATGGCGCTAACACTTGGAGATCAGTACAGATTTTCCTAAAAATAAGGTAGACAGAGGATTCTGACAGTTTTAAGGATTTTTGCTAAAGCAGTTATAGGATCTCTATGGGATTGGACCTAATACAAGGTAACAAAGCAAGGGATGCAGTTTGTGGTTAATGGGGAAGGGAAATACTCACAACAGGAACTTGAATGGGGTAGCTTGCACAGCGGACCGGGTTTCTGGACAGCGAGGCAAGATCTGGTCACTGCACCCGGCGGCAGGCTCTCCTAGAAGGGGACAGCTGGGCCTAGTCTGGTCACTGGATAGCGAGGTGCATCAGCTGGGCTCTCCTTGAATTATGGGGCTCTTTGTGGGCTTTTTCTAGATCAGTGGTTCTGACTGGCTAGGGTCAGGTAGCTCTGGCCTGAAAGTGGAATCTGGAATCTTGCAGGGTGAATCTGGAATGTCTGGATCTCTGGATGTGTGGGAGCTGGAAAAGTCAGAAGAGTCCAGAGCTCCCTATGCCTCCCCTTTATATAAGGAGCATGACATCAGAGGATTTTACTATGGGGCTGACTCAAGCTAGGCACACCTCCTTAACTAGGGGTGTACCGAATAGTAAAATTACTTTTCGGCTGAAGCCGAATAGTGAGCCGAATAGTTGGTTTTCTGAATACATTTTCCAGCACATGAGAAATACTGCTTCGCAGGAGCAAGTGGAGCTGTCTAAGCTGGGGAGAGACTTGTGAAGTATGGTATTAAAATCAATGTTTCCTGCTTGGTGCATTGTGTTTTTCACTTGTGTGATGCATTACACTATTTTTGTCATTGTTAAAAGTTAAAGGATATTTATAACGTAGTGGTCCCCTGGTGCTCTGGCAGACCTGAAAGAAAGGGGCGGGGGGTAGGTTAGGGAATGTTAGTAGGACAATGTTTGGAGAAAGAGCAAGCGAGCTGTGATGTGCTGTTGGCAGCTTCAGTTCAGTTAGCACCGTTCGCTGAGCTTTTTGGTGTGGTACGTGTGCTGATTTGTAAGGCTCTGTGTGGTGTTTGTTGCGGTGTAGTGAAGTGCATGCGTGTTGCTGTGGTTTAAGAGGTATGGTAGTGTTTAGTTGGGGTTTGAGAGTTGTATGAAGAGGGATGAGGTTTTAGTAGGGTTGGTTATTTGCATTGTTGTCTGGAGAAACTCACTCATTGTTGTTCTGTTTCTAAAGTTTGGCCTGCATCACAGGACAAACACTATGATTTCAAAAATAGACCTATTGGCTTTAGCAATGCTCGTTTGTCTGTCTTGGTGCACTCCCTCCATGTTCTCCAACCAGTTGGCAGACTCTCCCTGTGGGGGCCTTGAACGTCTAGATTTCTTTTTTTTTTTTTTTTTTTTTAGGGGTCTGTGTTTAATGGCACACCCTGCATCTTGTTCTCATCTAGTCGTAGAAAGATCCCTGGGCAATCAGAATCCTGAACCCCAGAACTCAGCCTTAAATGCTGTTTTATAAAAGAGCCAGCATTGTGCTGGACTGCAGGAAAAGCAGTCTCCTTAACCGACTCATGCCATTGAAAAGCGGCGAGGAGATAGGGCTGGGCAGAGTGAGTCACATGTCGGGTTCACCTCAGAAAGGAGGCAGGGCTGGGATTGTGCCGGCCACAGCCAGGCTTGCCTTTGTAAATGATAAAGCCACTTAGGCTGGGATTGAGAGGGCGAGTCACATATCACACTGGTACCTCTGGCCAGTGAGGTTGTGGCTACGTTAGTCATATGTCAATATCCCCACTGACAGCAGGCCAGTAGGGGTGGGCATGAGTCAGTCACAGGGCAGGTGGTTCTCTAGAAGTCCAGTGGGTTTCGTGCTGAGCTGACCACAAGTCAGCCTCATCTCTGCGATCGCGGTAGGGCTGGAGCAGAGTCGGTCAGGGCAGGCTCATCTCTGGAAGGTCATTATGTCACGGAGGGTTAGTCGAACAGGATTGGGGCAGAGTTGGGCACATGTCTGGTATGTCACATGGCCTTTTACAGCTGCCATCTTGCAGCCGAGACTTCAAACGTGTCTATGTCCCGGCAAGTCCCTACACACCAAAGCACAAAATCACATTGCAAAGCGCACAGCCAATGCTGTACAAACGCCCAGCTTTTCCCAGACTCTGCCTTTGGTCCCAGGCCCTTCTGCTGAGCGCCCAGCTGTTCCAGCAACAACAGGGCTCTGCGGGTGTCGCATCCAGTTAGCACACACCAATGCTAGCTTGTCGGGGGGGGGGTCAGGGGGGTAGTGTGGGGGACAGGAGCTCACACCAGAACATGAAGGGTTAATAAGGCCTGCCAAGCCAACCAGGTGGTTTCACAGACCCACTCTTAACACCACCTTTTGCCTCCACACACTTTCGTTTAATTTGCTCACTTTGCACGCTTACATCACAATGTTAAAGATAAACGTGTTCAGGCACAAACAACTTAATTGTGATGTGTTTTAATTAAATCAGAACAGCTTTAACGCGATAGAAGAAAGACTGAAGAAAGTAAGAATATGGTCCGCAACCTTTAACTATTTTTTTCGTTCTACTACGGCATTCTGTATTCGGAGCCCATCATATTTAAATTACACCCCTCTAAAACAAAAACATTCCTGGGGTGCGCCTTCTTGATAAAGAACCTGCCATATGCCTGCAGCTCCGACAGCACTTCAGTCAAGATATCACTTGCACAGGGCGAAGAGCGCAGCAGGGCAGGAACATGACGTCAGGCAGTTGGAGTCTACTTCGGACCACCTCGGACACAACTGCAAAGCGCTGGGCGGTTGGTCTCCAGTGGCCAGTAAGTCAGTAGCTTACTGGCTAGTGGCTACTGCAGCTTTCCCACTCTCCTACTTTCTAGGATTGGCTTTCGTTTTACACTGAGAGTAGATTGCGCTAATCATAGAAAGAGGACTTAAACATATATTGTTTTTAACTTCGGCTTTGAGTAAGATTTCCAGGAACATTCGTCCGAGGCCGAATAACTGGTTTTCGGCCGAAATTCGGCTGAAGTCTTACTCAAAGCCGAAGTTCGGTACACCCCTACTCTTAACATCGGATAGGTCCGCTGTGGATGCCACCTCCTCCCTGGAACCAGATTGGACTGAAGGAGGTGACTCGGTTTTATGGTGGGTGTTTTTTTACAATGTGCTTTGTTCTACCAAAGTTACTTTTGCCAAAATCAGTTATGGAACGAAACCTCATATTTACAAATGTCATAATCAGGAAAGTTCTACGGTCAGACTACATATTTTACAAAACACATGCTGATCCATATCCCAAGACAGTATGCAGTCATTCTGGCAATCTTTCGCCATTTACATGGAAAATATTTCACCTAAAATTCTACAATTTCCTATATGTATAAATATTATCATGGCCATGTTCTCATTCATTTTCAAAGTTGTACCATGTATGTTTTCCCCAGAATTCACATTTTTCCTGGCGTTTGCGTTCCCAACATGCTAGAAAAACCTACAGCATGTTATTTTAATGGCACAAACATGACATTTAAATTGTCATAATTTCACCTTAATATGTCTTTTGATTACTGAAATAAGTAACGTAAAATGAATAGTCTCTGAAATCAACTGGGCTGGCTTTGTTTTCCAAATATGGGCATTCCTTCCCAGGCCACAGCCAAATGTCAGGCTCTGGTCAGATTAGCCCAGTGTTGCCATGGATTTGCCTTTGAAGTCCTACAGTTTGATTTGAGGGGAGGCGCCACCAGGAATTCACACCTATATGCCCTGGCAGTACATTGTCTCATGTTGAAGCAGTGCAGCTTCGTCTGATGAGGGTGCTAGATTCTCCCCCTTGGCCCATTCATAGTTTCCAGGGGGCTGGTCCACTTGGGGGAAGATGATTCTGTTCCCAGGAAAGGCAGGGCACTTTGAAGCCAGGGCCTGTCAAACCTTTTCTGCTGGCCTCTGTCATTTTTTTTCTTTCTTTAACCAGAAAGCAAGTCTTTTGGAAACAAATATCCTATATATATATTTTAAAGCAAAACCCCATCACATTTCCATGCAAGCACAAAGCCTTAGTTTAACATTTCACTTTTAAAAAGGCATTTTCTTGTTTGGCAAAAGCACCATTTAACACGTGGGTTAATATTCCTTGAATGTTCCTTTACAAATGCAGGTTTTTTCCTTGCATTTGTATTCCGAGCATTTTCATGGCCTAGTCAATTTCTACTACACAGGAATCTGTTCAATGCAAGCGTCCTTTGAAATTGCATAGCTGTTCTCATACTAACATGACCCCACGAACACTCTATCATCCTAATAAAACACAGCTAGCTGAGCACATACCGGCTTGCATTGGCATCTCCTAAGGCCTAACGCAGCCAGAACTCCGTCTGGGTGTCCACCAGACTTTACACATCCAACTGATTTCCTCAGCACCACACCTACTGCTAAGAAGCAGCTATCATGCAACAACCACACCAGCGGCACACATATCCGGTGCGCCTATGCAGCATACTACACATTTTGCCTGACACAACATGCCATTCAGTGAGGAATGCCCGCATTTGCTGGTGTACACCTTGAATATGGGTGTACATGAATGTCTTACTGGAACCAAACTGGGTAATGTTGAAAAGAGCATCAGTGCGTAGTTATTTGAAATGCAGAACATTTTCTTTTTCGATGGGAAGTTTTGAGCTGGCAGCATAGCATCACTGCCTTTCAATTCTTTTCTTTGGTGCACATGAAGAAAACACTGGCAGCCATTCTCGCGGGTGTTCCATGTTCCATCTCGCACCATATGTGCTCGGCAAAGACCGCGCACCCATTATTTTTGTAGCTGCAAAACTCAGTTTTAATGCAAGGGAATAGCGCTCAGCAGAGCCAGCTCAGCCATTCTGCTTGTAACTGGTGGAATGCAGTTTGGTGGTGTAGGGGAGTTCTGGCGGGCTGGTAAATGTAGCCCACAGATTCCCCCCCCCACTTCCCCGAGACTTCCTGTTGGGGGAGAGTAGGGCAAAGTGGGGTTCATTGGGCGGACGTTTCTGTGTACCCCCCGACCTGAGCCAACAAGTTCTAATAGGGTTCTCCTAGTGTAGTGTTAAAGAGGCTATCTTTCCTTTTTTCTTTGGACCCTGGCATTGACCAACTACACTGCCAAATCAGCCCCTAATGACACTTTTTGCATGCATTCAGTTGCGTAGCTTAATTTCAGGTGTAAATTAAAGTTCAAGCCTTCCTGGATTTAGTCAAAACTGCTCGTACAGTGGGGGCAAGGGGATGGATTTCCCCCATTTGCCTCTTCTTATCCCAGGATATCAGCTCAAGATGCAATTCTACTTCCTACTGTTAGATTTTAATGCCAATATAGAGATCTTGTATTCACAGTAAACTATGCCCATGAACTCTTGAGGAGTTATCCTCAGTGGTCTTCTATGAGAAGAGCAAGCCACCCTTGCGTTCGAAAAAAAGCTGTTGTAAAGTCCTTTCCCTTGCCTTAATACTCTCTGTGATTCAGCATGCTGTCATAAACCATCTGTCTGCCCAGCTAAGGATAATATAATTACCAGTCTCTTAATCCGACAGACGCACATTTGAATATAAAGTACTTTCTGCAGCTATGCAGGATACCAGTTGCATATGGATGTCTTTGCAGCGTAATCCGCAATTACCCACACAGCGCCATGCAAGGAAAGAGTACAAGTGTGGCTTTTCTATGTATCGACTTCCCAACTTCTGCTCTCCCCAGTCTTTTCATACCAGAACCCACATGGGTAAATCCAGAGGGGTCGCGGGGAAGGTATAGTTGTTTGGAATAATTTAGCAAAGCCCCTCCTTCCTACCTGCAGTTTGCCACTCGCCCAAAAGACTACCCTTCAGTAGAAAGTATATTTTTTTATTTCAAACCTTTTAAAAAGAGACATCAACATAAATCTTACACATTACTACTGTGGGATATTTCGACCAATGCCAATGTGCCCCACTGCATCAATCTACAAATGGGGAAAGAAACAGCCAAAATGGATGGGTTAACCCCTGTGCACGCAAAAATCTGCAAAACTGTGTGTGGGTCACAATCACAAAAGGCTGCACACCCCTGCCACACAAAGTGGGGGTGAAAACTGAATTCTCACTGCAGGAGCATGACAGTGGGCGCTGTTACATTTAAGATGAAGCAAGGCTGCAGAATTGGGCTAAAAAACAAAAAATGCCTTTTTAAATGCAGCTTTGTAACCTTCAAAGTGCTGTTTTGACGCTAGATCCATTTATTTCCAGTGAATCCTTGAGACTAAAATGATTACAGATCATCCAGTGTTGGATTGAGGGGCTCAGAGGAGCCGGCCCTCACTGACTGACGAGAGCTACGAAATGTATTTCATGAAAAAGGCAGCCCAGCAACATTGTTTTCAGTTCCACGGGAAAAATGCGGCTAAAATGGCAACATGTAACAATTTCAGCTATGTAGAGAGAACTCCAAGCAAAGGCTGGATACATACATCCAGACTGCTGACAAATCCCACCACAGGACAGAAATATTGCTGAATAAAATGTGTGTGCTGCAGAGGAAAATCTGATGTATAAGACTCAGTTTAAATGTGCTTTTTACATGAAGAAAGTGCAAATTCGCCGGTTTAAAAGCATGTTTTGGTTTAAAGGTTTAATTCTTGAAGAAAAGTCCAAGGATTGCTAATGTCAAAATACACTGATAACTGTGTGCATTTATGTGTTAATGAAAGAAGTAGGTAATTTAAAGTCAAAACCCAGTCTTGAGTTAATTAAAATATTTAATTCTGGGCTGACGGCTTCAGCCTGGGAATGGGTAACACCTCACTGCTAGCAGGAAAGCCTAATTGCTATGGGGAGGCCTTGCATACTCGGAGCAAAGGCCCTCATTAGACATTGGAAGGGCAGGATGTGGGGGGGCTTCTCAGTGAACTTTAAAGGACTGGCCATTTGCTCACTTGTGAAGAAAGAGAAAAAAACCTGACCTGGGTTTTGAATGGAAATGACTTAATTTGCCACAGAACTTCATGACATTTAACATGGCAGCCAAAATAAGTAGACGAGTGAAAAATACGTACTTATGAATCTGAACTCATCCTAGACATTTGAAGACTTGATTGAACCTGGTACTGCATAAGGAACAAAAGTTATACTGAAACACTGATGGCGCCAAAACTATTAATGCTGCAAGTCTAATATTGTATACCCGTGTTCTAGGGGTGATTGCACAGATATGTACCGGTGCACAGATATGTACCGGGTTAGGAATTGTAAGCCCAAATCTTTGATTAAAATTGACAAAATTCCACAGAAAGACAAAGCCAGCTCTCACGAACGTAGGAGTTGGAGGTAAATGTAACCCATAAAATATGTAATGCATGTGTCCGGTTTTTATTAGAGGGCATCATTATAGAAATGTGTATTTGTAGGAAAGTTAGATTTTGGTCCAAATCACTGTGGGAGTTCCCAAGTCACATTATAAAATATGACAACTCTTTCTGTCTTCCAACCAGAACAGGCCAAGTGCCTTTGACCTATCACAGTCGAGTGTGTGTGGACTGTAATTCTGCCCCTACCATGAACAAATTGATGTCACCTGGCATGATAAATAGGGGAACTTCACCACACACAAACACACACCGATTCCTGACTATTTCCTGATTTCTGCGTGACGCTCTGGTCCTGACTTCTTCATCATGTTCCAGAACGATTCATCTTGTCCTGATTCCAGGCTACTTTGCAAAACCCAGGCCTCAGCATTTGCTGAACTCTTTTCAGCTAGGTCCAAATCCTGAAACCATCCCAAAAAACTTCAGGGAAATAATTCTGATCCAGTCTGGCTTGCTACCATTCATGCTTGCCTGCTGAAACTCGCCATCCCGCTAATCTACAGTGTCCAGTGACCAGAAGGGCCAATCCAATCCAATCCAATCTGAGGTGCAGTCCAATTGGCCAGAACTGCCCAGCTGACCATCCTGCAGAAGTGCCCTGCTGCCTGTAGACCCGATCCGTGATTACCAGAACCTGACAGTGGAATCTTAATTTACAGTGGACTGTAAGTATAAATAGGAATCCTAGAAACCCATAGTATATTTATTTGTCCTATGCCAATCTATAACCCATCCTCTCTTTAACTTAAGAACTTGTAATAGTGATAATTTCTTTAAAAACCTTTTTGCCTTGTGAAATACCAAACCCTTAAAATAATCCCACGGGTAATCCGACTGAGTCCTCTAAGGCAGACACAGAGGTGGTGGGGTTGGTTTCCGCAGACCCCTCTGGAGCTTACTGTGTTTCAAACTGGTAACCAGCCTGAATACCCTAGTTTAGAGCTTAATTGTCATTGTAAAAACTGATTTCTGTTTTCATTTTCGCGCCTTTATTTTCAAAACACCTCTCGTTCAAACTTGCATAACTTCTTCAATTTTATAGCTAGAGACTTAATTTCAACTCTCAGTTAAACCTAAGACCTGTAGCTATAGTAAATTTGACCCGTTTTTATTAAAAATCGCATATCGAAAATTAGTAGGGAATTCGCATTTTGCAAAAGTTTTACACTTATCTTTTCCCATTCAAGGTATTTCCAACCTCCCCTTCTGATTTAATGTGTGTTCTGTTGCTCATACTGTAGCTCATGTTTGTTAGAACCTGTTCAGTGTTGCTCCCATAGGAATCTATATCAATTTAAGGCTTTCTGCATACTTTTAATTGTTTTCCTAAGCCATTTTCCACTGTCATTTTAAAAGTGTAAACGTTCCAAAACGCTTTTCTCTCTTGTTTGGGGAGGGAAGACTATATTCAAACACTGTATTCTGTTCTTTTATTCCTGAATACCTGCTGCTTACTGACATCTCCTGTAGAAATGCTCATTTGTGAATTAAGAAACTTTGCAGGGGGAAATCTTACCCTTAACACAATCTTTTCACAAGCCAAAACTGTTCTTTTCCCTGTGTTTTCTATTCTGTATTGATATACGTGAATTCAATTGCCTTACTTACTTTATGAATTGTTTTGTCAGCACATTGGTGATTGCTGCCCCATATATTAAAACTTGTGTGTTTTGAATTTTAAATAAATATTTACCTTTACCAACCAGCCTGATTCCAGGTCCACTGATCTGGGGGTATTTTGAGAAAGGTGTGATATGAGTGGTATATCACTTAGAATATTTAACCTATAGACACAATAAAAAAGTATTTCATCTGCATTACATGCTAGGCGAGACCCGGGTGTATTGCCTGATTGAAATCCTTAACTACACATCATTTCATGTTACTTCATACAATCTTTTCATCCTGTTTATTCCCCCAGTAGAAAGTATTCGAAGTAACAGCATGGGGGTCCAATCCACATGCTTTTCCTGTTCGAAGCCACTACAGATGCAGTCTATGGGTCTCATCCGGAGCTCAATTAAGGGGCGGGTGCTTTCCAGACCTCTGGAGGTCGCCTAACCATGTTGGTGTGTCTTCGTAAACTATCTTCCCACTCCAAGTGGTGGCAAGGCTTCCTCCCTCCTGGTCAAAGTCAAATCGGGAAATACCAGATTCCGATCAGAGTATGGAAGGATTGGGCGTGGCACAGAAAGCGCTCCGACATCAAACCTCCTCAATCTTCTCTGCTGCGTATTCAAATCCTCTTGTCAATCAGTACATTGTCGCGCACCTCTGCGTGTTTCTGGTGAAATTATGTTTAACAGGTTTTCACACATCCATGCTTCCAAAGGGGCACAGAGCTCTTCCTAGTGTGCCTTCACTACGTAGCGGCCATCTTGGATTCTCTTTAATTCTTAAGTCTGGTTTTCCAGGGTAGACGAGACGAAGAGAGCTGGTTGTTTTAACAAAATCTGAAACCATGTTGACAACTGGTATGCTGTGTTCTGTCACTGTTGGAATCTGTTGCTTTACTAAATGATATATACATGTGCCTCATTGGTGATCTTTTAATTTGGTCTTCCAGGAGTTAGCTCTACAACCCAAGGATGACATGGTGGACAGGACAAAAATGGAAGACACCTTGAAGCGGAGGTTTTTCTACGACCAGGCCTTTGCCATCTATGGAGGTAAGGAGTTCAGTTTCATTAAACAGCTTGTTAATTAAGTGGGACCTTCAGTTGAGGTGGAAAATGTAACCATTGGTATATACTCCATCCAAAAGGTTTATGCATTTTCTGGTGTAGTATTTTCGTGGCTGTGTATTATCAGACTGCTTAGCACACAGATACAAATCTTACCCCCTGCGGCTTGACACATTTACGGATTTTAGAGATACTGGAACACTGACTGAAGTGGGTCACTGTAAAGTGCAAAATGTGGATTAAATATCTTTCACACGCAAACATTAAACTTCTGAGGAGTAAGGTGTGCAAAACATTTTGTTTTTCATTTTACCTGATGAAACCATGTAAATTCCATGAGGTATAAAATTGAAAGAAACTACACAGTATGTGCATACTGTTCACCTATTGTGTCCAAAGTGCTTTTATTGGTTATGTAGCAGAAAAATTGCTTACATTTTAGGAGAGGTCCGGTTGTAAGGTAAAATATAGGCCCAAGCTACACACCATATATACTGTAAATTATATATGCAATTAAGTGTTGTATGAGGTTAATACACATTTCCACACTGCCCCATTAGTGCTGCAAGTATAATACAGAAACCAACATCAATACAAAAAAACATTAATTGGTTCAGCCATGTTCCCTCATTCTCCAAAATCTATAATAACCGGCAAATCTGAGAATTATTACATATTTTGTAAAGGTAAACTAGTGATAAAAAGGGGTTGAAAAGTCAAGCAGACCATGAGTTATCACAAAAGGTAAATATTTTTAAAGGTAGTACTCTTCTGGGTCAATGAAGGGCCCAGTTCACTCACAAAACCCAACGGAAACTGGATGCAACAATTGGATAACATTTAGCTATTTTCGTAAGTGAAACGAGAGTGAAAAGCTTTTATTCTAAAATCAATATAATAAAACGTGTTTTTTTGTTGTTTTTTGTTGTTTTTAAATAAACCAATTACCCTGAAAACACTGATCTTGAGGGGGATGACGAAAATACTGGTTTGTCCTATTTTGCATGGCATGTTTTGGTTAAATAGTATGATGCAAGGCCTAATACAGTCCAAAGAAGCAGCATGACTGGCAACCACCGGTTTAAGCAGTCTGATGGAGCCCCACAGAAGAGATTTTGCTCAAGGTTCTAGCACCAGCAGGCTGGCAGAGTGTGTTACAGTGAGCCCATGCACACAGTGTGGAGGCGGTTGGCAGTGAAAAACCCCTCCGCTCCAGAACCAGGTGTAGTGCCGTAGTACAGATTTGGAGTTTAAGGACTGCCTGGGCAAGATTATTGAATGTGCTGGCTATGGTGGATTCAGACTCAGAATGGTGGGTGCATATGTGTGTTTGGGTGCTAGGATTGGGTCTGGCTAGGCAGTGGTGTAGGTCTCTGGTTGATCTAACATGAACCGAAGTTGCAGGCAGGACCCAGTCAAGGCTTAGACACCCTGGAAGATGACCCAGGAGGAATAGACACTAAAGCAGTGATGGGATACTACAGCAGTGATAACAGAGCAGTGATAACAGGACCACTAGTGTGGAAGGCCCAGCAAGGCTTGCAGGCAGCTTGGGGGAGTACCAAACGTCAAGCCTGGCAACAGGAAACTGTCCCACAATGACTGGAGGCGACCCAACACATTTCCACCATGAGCTGAGGTAGGCAAGCAGGCTGATGGTAGTGTTTCCATACCAGCACAGCCGAGAGGAGGTCACACCTTCAAGCACCAGTACCAGAAAAAGGTCTCCAGGAGCAACAAAAGTTGTAAGTGAGGGAAAGCCCTGCAAGGATGGTCCGACATTCCAGCCAGGAAGGCTGGGAGAAGCCAAGGACGAGTCCAGGCAGGGACTCTTGTAGGGATGAGCAGGGATGCAGAGACAAACTACCAGGGGCACAGCTGGTATGAGCCACACCAGGATCCTCTGCATCTGCCCATCTAACTAGCAGTTTTCAGGTGAGTTTATGAACAAATCTGAGGAACATTGTCTCTCCCACTGATGATCACTCAAGAAAATGGTTAAACCAGCCCCAATATATCCACTGAGGTAGAACACAAAGGTTTGGTGGCCAGCCAATCTGTGACACCAGTATTCCCACAAGATGTTGAATGGGATGTCTGGGAGACTCTAAACCCATGTGGCAGGCCAGAAGCAGAACTCTACTACTGGCCATTGGTCTCTTCTTTATTTTCTAGTATGGAAAAAAGTAACAATCTTTACCTTAAACTGAAGCCCTATTCTACAAAAGAAAGTCACAATGGTTCTAGTAAGGACGTCGTAACCATATAACAGTCCTCCATCTGAAATCCTCACTTCTGACCTCACCTTAATCGTGTCCCCTTTCAGTGAGGCCTATGCCATAGTTCTAGTTCAGAATATACATTTCTTTGTAGGCTAGACTACCGTTCAGAGGTCCCAGCCTCAAGTATCTATCCTTCTCTTTCCATTTCCTCTGAGACTCTTCCTGTCTCTTCCCCTTTGGGTATTTAGTCAGTCTTTCTTCCCCCTTACTCAGAGGGTGTTTTGTCTTTTCCATTCCCCACTCTGGGTTTTCTGTTTCTCTCCACTTTGGGATTCTGCCCTCCTTTCTCCCCATTTTGGGACGCTACTTTCTCACTCCCCACTCTGTGCTCCTTCTTATTCTGACTCTCAAATCTGTGGCTTTTCTCTTCCTTTCTTTCTCCTGCCTCCCTCTCCCGTTGAGCCACTGCATACCTTGCTATTTTGCTGCTCGGGAGAGCCGTCTGGGCATGTCGGCTCATCACAGAACCACTGGCACAACTCTTCAAATGGGCTCTGCAGCAGGCGGTCGTCTGTTTTTTCCTCATCCTCGCAGTGGAATCCCTTCTGTGACTTCTCAGCTGTGCTCTGCATCTACCGGTTGAGGGTCTACTTCCTCGTGTTTTTGCAACCTCTCAGCGCTGCTTTGGTTGGCAGATAACTGTGGCCAGGGTAATCATGCCGACACCAGTGTTCTTCCTTTCTCTCAGGCAGCACCTCCATTTTCATCTCCTTCACATGGTTAAATACTCGTGGGGCCTGGTGAAAGCCTCTTGTGAATAGTTCTCTGAGGGAGGTTCTTCCAGGAGGCTGGTTTACTAGTTTCCCATTGGTCTTTAGAGATGATTGGGCACAGGTAAGGACAGAAGCCAAGTCCGCCATTACTAATGTAGGTACAAGCTTGTGGTAAACGCCAGTCCCTAGATATACTACAAAGGAGTTGGTGATAATGGGGAGGGATGGTAACCTATATCCCTACTGGACTCTGTTCCCTAAGGAGGGAGGGGGTGAGGGACCCCTCCAGAGGCATCCTGCTCCCCTTAGGGAGCGGTGATTATCTCCCTGGATTTTGTCACAACTGGCTTAAACGTAACCTTTGTGGGTTCAGGACTAGGCTATGCCAGCAAAACTGCCTTTCATTGTCCTACCTCGTGCTCAACTCAAACAAAGGTCACACAGCACAATTGCTTGGGGCTGGACTTGGAAAAATACATTAATACCCAGATTAAAACCAAATGGTCCAACCTGGTATTAAAGCTATACAACTTGCCACAACCATGGTTCAGCCAAAACAGAAGTACTGCTGCTGCCAGCCAACTCTCAAACACACTTCCATGGCGATGGGATCACCCTGAGACCAAAATGGGGTGCTTACCAAGCATCCTTACAAGGGTGCACAGACTACAGCACTTCCATAGTGTTCCAGTGACTGGGACTTCAGTAGAATTCTCTTTGAACAAGCAAAGTTTGAAAAACCATAGAAGAAAGTGAAAGGTTTTGAGGACCCACAATGTTGGGCAATAGAACTCCGCCTGAGTATCCCCATTGCACTGCATTGTATCACCCTAGCCTTCTACACATGGCTGTTTGATTACTTTTATATGTGCCTAAAGACAAGCTGGCTGCGGCAGTTAAATTCGTACTGTTTTTGCTTTATTTTTGGTGTGCACATTTGCATTGACCGCGTATGGCTACTAAATGTGGCTAGTGCTCTAAAATGGGTGTGCCACGAGAATTTCACTTGTTCTTTGGCCATATTGTAGTTTGACCTTCTTCCTACCTTCCTTGGTCAGAATGTCCTTGTTCTGTTTGCTTGCTTGTTTGTTTGTTTTGTTTCTCTTCCTTAGTGTTTTTGGACTGACCAGCTCCCTTGGGGGCTACCTCGCCAGAACTATTGTTCTGTGTGCAAGCCCAAGCACCACAAACCAACCCATTGCATCCTTTAAAACAGATTGTTGTTTCCATGTGGTAATGGTACTTGATTTTCAAGTATCTAGGAGAATATTTGTATGCATGTGTCCCAATGCGAACCCACACAAACACATTCCTCCCACTCTCAAACTGCGGTCTATTTCTGCAATACCTTTGCAAATTCCCATAGCCCAACTCCCCCACCTTCATCCGATTAATCCCCAATTTTATCCCTCCCCCAAGAGTCTGGTTTCATGTCACACATTTCAAGTACACGTTGTCTCTACAGCCTAGCGTCCTCCCCGTAATTGTGCCCTCCCAATAAACAATGTTCTCTTGTTCATTAAATCCACACAGCGGCTTATCCGATGGGTAAAACAGATTTATCAGATGGGTAAAACAGATTTATCAGTGTATCCCATGCCATAAACGCATCATCTCGAGCCACTTCCTCTTCATCTCTAGCTTTCAACCACACTTTGGTTTCTGCCAATGCTCACCTTTTTGAGATTCTATTACTACTTGTTTACCTTGGGGCCCTCCCTGTCCTTTCAAGATTACTGCTATGTGGGCTTCTCTAGTACGAATTCCAGGTCCACAAACCTCAGCACGTGTTTCATGATCCTATGTCCTCCTCGGTGGTACATAACCAGCAGGCACACTTCTGGGGTGTAGCACTTGTTGCTGGAAATTTTTTACTAATCCTCATGGGTGAGTGGGAACCTTTTTCTACACTTATCCCTCTTTTTACTCTATTGTAAGGTACCTTTTTTGGGAATTTATTTTCAGAATTATGCTTTCCTCCGATTTTCCAGCATCTACTTTAGTGAAGCAACACACAGCACCTTTTGTGCAGTGTTGTCCGAAGCTACTAGAGCTTATCCTTCATTGTTTCTTTTCTTTCCCTAACTCTCGCAGTTACCATGGCATGGGGGATACTTTCTATCCTTTCTGTGTTTTATTTTACGAGATCAGCATACCCCAACTTATGTAGATTTCCGAGAGGGTATAGTGTATCCCTTTTTCCCACCTCCCCAGTAACATTTAGTTACTGGGACAAGTCCATCTGTTCAGGCTGGCGGCAGTGTACCTTTTGCACAACCTTTTTCATATTTTTTCTTTTTATCAGAGGCTGTCTTCGCAGCTCTGAAAAGGTACATGGGGGCACCCCATGCCAAAAATGGTGCCCTTACTTTTCTAAGCCCTGAACAAGATGGCTTGTCCTTCTGGACCCTTCTTCTACCTTGATAGGTGGGGGAGGGTTCCTTTGTCCGTGGAAAGCCCCAAAGAACCCATGAGTGCCTGGCAGGACAGGATGCTGGGGAGGTCAACCGAAATGTCCTGCCCCTTGTCCTACATTTTGCCTGGTTGGAACCAGTACAGACTGGAAGGGTGGCTGTCCCTATTGGACAGCCACCTCCAGTTTGAATGGTGCATGGGACATGATTGGTGGACTCAGTGTTTCTGGATAAATCCCAAGATCCTGGAGCAGAAACCAAGAGTCGACCACTTGAACAAGAATATTCCGAAGAGGAGAACTGAGGAGGACATTGCCAGCACTTCCAACGACAACCAGAGCCTGTTGAGTCACAGCTGTGGTCCAAATCTCGTCGACGGGGAATATCTGAAGAGGAAGACTTCCTCCCATAAACTGGTTGGCCTAATCAGTATTGAGACAAGCTACAATATGCACCCTTCCAAGAAGAGCTTTGACTCTTGGGGCCTGCAAACCTCCAATACCTGGGGTCTTGTGCTGTATATCTGTGCAATGTCTCTGGAAGCGCGGTTTCACCTGCAACTGCATCCTTCTAAGCCTGCAACAACTCTAGTCGGCTCCAGAGTCATCTCACCAGAGGAGGGGACCTAGAAATGGAGTATAGTTGACCTCTGCAACAACTGACTGTTCACCGAGCTTGCAGAAGTAACCAACAAGCCATCGCCTGGAAGAACTGCAGCTTGACATTCGCCTTTGCAAGTGCTGTTGCTAGATCCACCAAAGTCACCTTCTCTAAGTCGCCAAGACCGAAGAACTGGAGACTGGGTCTGCGGTCTCCTCTCCGCTGGGACCGTCCCACAGCAACTGCTTCTTCATCCATAGGTACTGTGCACCCCTGGTACAACCTACTTGGTGCCTGCTGGTGTGCTCCTGTGACTGTGGGTGCTGCAGATAGCATGTAGCTTCCTACCCATCAGGTCACCATAAGAGTAACATTGAGGGGGACAACCCTTTGTGCTCTTAGCGGTAAAACCACCTGCTCTTGGACACTGGTACTTGCATCCATTCAGGGGGTCATCCTAACCTCCATGAGCCACCAATGTATTTACCTGAAACTCTAGGGGAATTCCCTCCTGGACCCTAGTAGTCCAAACACTGTTTTGCATCTTCCCTCCTTCTCCTGGCCATCCTTCAGCCCCTGGAGGCCGGGTAGGGTTGAACTATTAAAGGATTCGATCGAAGTTATGAAAAATTATTAAGCGTTTGGAAAGTGTGCATATATGTTGCCGGTTGGTTTACTATCTGCGTCGTTACTGTAAAAGCTACTAAGAGTATTGCAAGTGATCCTACACTGTACACATGTTTGATTTATAGTACTTTCCTGAACTTAGTTACAACAGTGTGCCTTGGAGTATATGTCTATTTTTATATAACTCTTTAGTGTGTGTTTTATTGATCCAACGTATGCTCTGAGGTCTTTGTACATAACTACAGCCCCTCCTCCCTCCGTGGACTAAGCCTGGCTGCTCGCCACTCTACCATATCATTGCGTAGTTCAGGCTGATCATAAGAGTGTAATCCTTGTAAACTCGCTCCCAATCCGCACCAACCAAATAAGGGAGCAAACCAAGGTGCATGACAACTAGCTTTATTGATGCATTCGGTCAGTAAAAGGTCCACATACGTTCTCAATCACTTCCTGGTAGCCCAGGGGTTATATTACATCCTCGTATTCATAAAATCTATATTCACAAATTAGAATTTGTTGCTGAAATAAATTCACCCATAGTGTTGCATATATTTCTTCTTTCAATTGGACAATCCTTATCTTCGAGCCTGCCCACTCCCACCATGCAAGACGTCATGCCCCGCGCATACTCTTTCCGTGCTCTAATTGGTTGTCACCACAACATGCTGACATCATTGCAATGCTGTTTCCCGTTACTGATGTGGCCTTGGGTTTTACTTATCCACAACAGTCCAATTAACTTTTCGGAAAGGAGAAATCGAACGTTGCCTTGGCCAAATCTATCCAACTCTCTCCCATCTCATTGTTCTACTCTGGGGTCCAGTCTCCCAGGTAGTTTGCTCAACTTTGGACTTGCTATGACACATACTGCTGCTTGCAGGTGTTTGATCTAAATGGGTCATGACATGCATAGCTTATTCATTTTAGTGTGAGGCCAGTGTATGAGACCCTTTGCCGTCAATCTATTCAATCTGCTCATGTGTTCGTGTGTTTAGCTGCTTTCACCATTGGGAGCGCTGTGGATGTATCTTGCTAGTGCGTTATTGGAGACCTTACTGTGTGCACCTGGCAATTAAACCTGTGTTTCTGTCTGCTAGCAACAAAACGCACTCAATTGTTGCTTATCTAAACTGAAACCATGAGAAAGGCCTATTTGTGCAGTTTCTGCTAGCCTCCCTTTCTCTCACCCTTGGCACTTTCGGTCACCTGGACAGCATCCTGAACCCTCAAAGTCCCTGTTCAGCTATATAAACTGCAATGCTGTGCTTTTTTCTTTTGTATTCAACATAACAAATTGCCACCCCCTAAGCTCCCCCAAACCCAACCCAAAGGTAGCGTTTCACCTGTTCTCGTACCTGCTATTATGAGATGCCGAAGATGCGCAAACGTGGGCACATGGGCTCACAAAAGTCATGAAGAAAAGGCAGTACCATTGTCCAATCCACACTGTACAAAGCCTGTTCTCCTTGTATAGAGTAAGTCATCCACTCCAGTGCCACAAAGTTCCATATTTTAGAGATCAACTCCTGCTCCCCTGGGGGACTTGGTTGTTTCCATCTCTGGACTATCACGAGTAGTGCAGCGAGAGACAGAATCATGTATGCCTTCCTCCTACAACGAGACATGCCTTCCTGCTCCTGGCCTTTAGTGCCCAATTTACATTGTTCCATGTCCCTGTCTTTTGGGGTTCCAAACATTTTCTTGGTTCAGTCATTCACCCCTGCCCAGAAAGGGTTGATTTTGGGACATTCCCACGAAATATGCATCCATACCCAAACAAAACCACCCCCCTCTCTCCCCCCGCTCAAATCCCCGCCAGCAAGACGGTGAAGAGTTAGGGTAAAATTGATGAAGCTTGTCCGGCAGTGACAAAGTACCATCACCTTCACCCGGATCTCCCTGATGTGTATGGCTTTGGCTAATCTTGGGATATCTGCCCATAACCGTTCCCACTGTGTAAGCGGGGTCTGGTCTCCCAGGACGGTTTCCCATTGCGTCATGTAGGGCCAGTCTGACGTGTCAAGGTCCTGGACAACGGGATGTCCCCCTCCTTAACAAAGAACCTAGTCACCCCTCTATCTACTAAGAATGTGTGTTCTTTTCCCTATCCTCAGTCCCACCCTCTGTTTTGTCTTCTGGGTCTGGAGTCGTGAGTCTGGAGTTACTGATTGTACTGGACACACCAGAGCCCTATGTGGGCTGTCCTATTGCGGATATATGCTTGTGCATGTAGGTTAAAGGGGATTCCCTCCCTTAACTGCAGCCCCCCCACCGAAATGTGGTACGACACCTGCTGGTATCCAATTTCAGACCTTCCAGGATTTTGCGGCATGAAATGGCAAATTTTGCGGCATGAAATGGCAAATTTTGCGGCACAAACCTTTATTTATTGCGGCATTTTTGCGGGACATTTTGTATTAACTGGAGGGTGTAAGATTGCCACATTGCAGGAAATAGGTAGAGTGCAAGGCTAGAAGAGAGCCAGGGTATCATTATTATGTGTCTTTTGTATTAATTTAATAGGAAGAGTCCCAGATGTCTCTGGCTTGGCAGAACAGTGTTTGATTTGGCTACATTTCTGGTTTAATGTTCATGCCTATTTAATAGTATTAACTAAATTGATCATTATCAATTGTAATGCTGAAAATATTCCCCTTCTATGTTCTCCAATCCCCCAAACACCCACAAACATCTCACCAACTCTCCATCATAACTTACATTCCTTAACCTCTCACTCTGTCAAACAAATACTCACGTGCTATGTCACACTGTCAAGTCACAATCTGCACTGCCCAGCCCCTGCCACACTCCAAATCATACTCCCAACTCACACCTTACACTCTACAATTCCTCCCTCAATATACAGTCCTTCATTCTTTTGTGCTGCTTCTGCATCTTGCATATTTTCTCCCATTCTATCACATTCTTCCCTCATCCTTTTTCCCAATCTGCAGCTCACTGCCTCTTTCTGGCCAACCGCTTCCTCTACTTTCTGTACCTCTGCTCGCTCTCAGATTTCTGGCCCACCGCATCACTGCTTCCTCTGCTCTCTTGTGCAGCACTTCCTCCTCTGACCCACTGCTCTTCCTCTGCTTTCTTGCCCATCACTTCACATCTCACCCATCACTCTCCCTCTCTCTCATAGTGTAACCATTTTTATTTTTTTTTTTAAATGTAGATTTTGTCCCAGTTCCTCAAATGAGGGGGCATTTAAAAAAAGAACAGAGGATATGCTATTTTTAGACAACCCATTTTTGGAAATGAGCAGGTCACCTTATTCTCAAAGGTGACCGGCGCATTTCCACAGGCTTGAGCTGTAGCGCAAATTGTGCGCTGGCAGCTGCCTTGAATGGTGTTCTGGGTTGTTTGAACGAAGTGTAATTATTTGCGGCGGAATTGACCGTAGTCAATTTTGCTGCAAATTGATTTGCACTTCAGCCAAACAACCCAAAATGTACCTTTCACCACCACCCGACCCCCTCCCCTACTTAACCGCTTGGTCGCTGCAGCTTCCCCTGCAACCCTGCGGTGCCAGATCCGTCCCTCTAACGCGGGTCGGATCCGTCCCTCTAACGCGGGTCGGATCCGACTCTGCAGGGTCCTTTTTTCGTTATTTTCCTTTTTTTTCTGTCCCCGCCTCCAATTTTGAGGAAAAAGGGGAAAACACTTCTGCAACCACCCTAGACCAAAAATACTAAACGAGGGGAGCGGGTGACACCCCCGCAACACATGTTCAGTATTTATAAAAATCGATCGAATAGAACTGCACGTAATTGGTCAAATTGTAACATTCGATAGATTTTTGTCATCAAAATGGGGAGTACTTTGAATAGAATCGCTCTCCCGACAGTGTTCTGCAAGCTCCCAGCGCCTTTCACAGTGACAGGCACTCTAGGTGCCTGCCGCTGTAAAATGTGACCCAAAAAATGCATTTTTATCCTGTTTGAGGAACAGAAATGCAAGCGACTCAGCAGCGGTTCATACCTTAAAAGAAATGCATGACAGGGTCAGGAAAGACCCTGTCATGCAGTGGCAGCCCCACATCTCGTGCGCGTAGGGTTGCCTACAATTTCTGCACATTTAAAAGTGCATCTTGCTTGGAAATGCGGGATGTGCTTTTAAATTGACAGAAACGCCACTTTATTTGATCAAGGATTTGAAAAAGGCCATCTGAATGGGCGCGCATATAAAATGTGCCCATTCATGTGTCCCTTGTGGATTGGGCTGCAATTTTTGGGGCGCAAGTGATTTCATTTCTTGTGTAAATAAAAACAAAAAAAAAAGTTGAGCACCTGGCACCCTGAGGATTCTTTTTTTCAAAACAGTAATTTTTGCAGATTACTTAAAAAAAAAAAAAAAAAAAAAAAAAAATTTTTTTTTTTTTTAAAAGATGCTGTTTTTGCACAAAACGGCCATTTTTGCGGCATTTTGCGCAAAACGGCCGTTTTCGCGGCATTTTGCGGGATCGCAAAATCGCAATAAGCTGGAGGGTCTGCAATTTGTGTCCCACTGATGTCTTGTCTGCTGTGCTTGTATACCATTGGGTTGTTGCTGTTGAACTTGGTGCTGTGTTTGAGTGTATAATACAAATCATTTGTTGGACTTTTGGCATCTGCTGTGCTTGCAGTGTATCATAATATGTCTGCTGCTGTGGAGGGTACGTGGGAGCAAAATGTGCTGCCCTTCTTCTGTGACCCTGAGATGCCATCCATATGGTGCCATCTCTCTGCTTCTGCATCCTCTCGCCTAATGCCCTGTCACCCCACTTGTCCAACATTGTCCTGCAGAATTCCCATGGCCACCAAACCTTGGTCTACATGTGATATCCTCCATGTGCTTGTCCAAATCCTCCTCCACCTTCCTCTTCGTGAGTTACCTCTCCCTCTGGGATAGTGCTGGGGAGATGCAATGTATCCCCTTTCTTTCTTGCCTGGTAACATTTTTGCTACAATTGGCTGGTGGCAGTGAAACTAGTTTTATGACTGTCATTTTTACTTGCAGGCTGTCAAATCAGCTGTGGTAATGCACAGGAGGACCACCATTCTGCTAGAATGGTGGGCTCCTTCTTGTTTGACCATTTCTCGTTTACATGTTTCTTAGGTCGCCTTCTACCATTCTAGGTGGGAAAAACCTTTTGAAGTTTGGTCTTCGGCAGGAATCCTTTGTATTCCCCGCCGAGGCTCCAGAGTGTCTGAGAAGGCAGGAAGCGAGGGAGGAGTCCAAAAACTCTGCAGCCGTTTTGCCTCTCACCTTGCTTTAAAGGAAACAGTTCCCTCTGGGGGACTGGCTGTCCTGATTGGACAGCCAGAATGCCCCTTTCTGTAAACTGCAGGGACAGTTTGCGGAAGTTGTGCTGTACTTCCTGATAAATACTCCGATCTTGGAGGCTGTTGACAAGTCGACCACTGGAAGATGAAGAAACGATGATGTAACCATTTCCAGCGACCGGAGAGCCTGCCTGTAAACTGAGACTGATGCAACCCTTCCTCCAAGCGACCTTGGAGTCCCAAATGCGACTCCTACCCAGAGGCTAGTGAGATCCATTAGTCTTGAGAAGACCTGCAAAACGAGCCATCCCTCAACGTGCTGTGACCTTGCTGGGCTGCAAACCCGCAGTACCCAGTGACCTCGAGCCAGTGTGCGCTGCATGGTTTTCCAAGGTCTGATTTTGTCAGAAACGTTAGACTCTCCAGAGACACGATTTGAATCCCTGAAGTCCCCTCAACAGAGTGCAGGACCGAGAGAGTGAAGCGAATCCGACCAGCGATATTCATCCTTCATCTGGCTCCTGTAAAAAGGCGCCAAATCCACAGAGCCATGAGAATCCGAGAAGAATCCTTTGTTGGAAACATCCCCCCCATTGGTGACTGCTGCCAGTTTTCCTTCAGTGTCCATTTCTTCAGTCTCCAGCCAAAAACCCAAGGACCGAATTCTGTGCTGCTGCATCCAACCAGAAGCTCTTCTTTTCTCCTAAGGTTCTGTGTTGGCGTATTTAATACTTAAGTATTGTTAGTGCGCAGTACAAATGTCCTTTAACATTATCACCACCGAAGTGGTCTCCTGGCGCTCTGGCGGCTCTGAAAAAGTGCAGGAGAGGGGGTGGGTTAGTGGGAATAAGCTGGAAAAGTGCAAGAGAGCAGTGATGTGCTGTTGACCGCCTCAGCCCGGTGGGTCCGTTGGCTGGGCTTGGTATTTTGTGGTCCGTAGTCGTCGTGTGCTGTTGTGCAAGTCTGTGTGTGGTTTGTTTTGTTGTTGCATTGTTGTGAAGTTTGTGCGGATTGCTGCGTTTTAGGATTGTGGTTGTGTTTGGTTATAGTTTGAGAGGTGTATGCAGAAGGATGGAATTGTTAGTTGGTTGGTTAGTTGGCATTGCTGTCCTTGCAATTAAGGGATTCCATCCAGGTGCGGCACATGCTGACAGTCACATTTCTATCTAGATCCGACGCCAGCCAAAGTTCAGAATTCCATACTAGTGTGGCACATGCTAACAGTCACATCTCTATCTACATACGACGCAAGCTAGGTGTGACTCAAGTGAGGCTGAGTGGGTTATTCGTGTGGTTGGGCGTTTACCGATACCATTCGTCCAGGCCTAATGCTGGAACGCGTCTGGGGAGCCTTATGTGAAGTCCCTGGACACTTTCAACCAACTCTGAAGTTAATATTTGTGTGAAGAGAGATCCTCTGGAACTCTGACTTTCCTGCAACTGAATCTGCTGACCTGCCTACAGCTGACTCCTAGACCACTAGGGTCTCTTCTGCATCTAGAAAACTCATGCTATAGATTAGGGAAGGACTTAAAGATTAGGCTTTTGTTGGCAAAATTATAACCAATGTGAAAAGTACTTACCACACAAACTTCTTTAGCAAGTAAATGTATCTCTGTAAAAGAAGTTACAACGTGTCATTAAGTTTATACTTTTTGATTTGCGTACTACTCCTCTAAAAAGTATGTTATTTTACTAGCTTGGAATGTTGTTTTCCCCCTTCTAAAAAGTAGTAAGTGTTGGTACTGTTTTATCATTTCTAAAGTGAATGAGTGTACATGCTTACCACTAGGTGTTACCTACCTTGAATAACAGATTGGCATTCTTATAGTATGCCATTGGGTTTTGTTTTCCCTGATCTGATCTAGGGCATTTCTAAAACAGTCTGGAGTTCATACCTGTCTTTGAGTGCTTTTAGCCACTCTAAAAAGTATGAGTTCTTACTTACCTTTTGAATTGCTTTAGGCCATGCTTAATATGTTACTTGAATTGAATAGCCTTGTGTACCCTACCTTGGTCCTGCAGGAATGCTTGCCTGAGAGAATGTCTGATGGAATGGTATGCCTATGGAATGTTGTGGTGTGAGTGCCCCGGTAAGCTCCATGGATGTCAGTTGGAGTGAAGCAACCTGTGAGAGGAGCCTGGTGGATCTCTCCTGTGTACCTTTCTACTTACTTTCCCTTGTACTTGCCTGGTGTATATACCTTGCCACTGGAAATTAGTGAAGAAGTTAACTTCCCTTACATGACTATCGAACCTTTAATTTCACCCGCAACACTGGGGACGAGCTGGATTGAGGGAAGGGCCTGGAACCTACAGCTGTCCAGAGTGAGCAGTGCCGGAAGGAATAAAGGAAGCAGTGAGACCAGGCCCCTGTCCCCAAAAGGTGAGCTGACCCCTACTCCATGGCCCAACAGCAGTTACAGTGCAGGAAAGGGGCAGCTGGGGGCGGCAAGTGACTCTAGCATAAGCAGGGCTGCACCAGTTAACAGCAGGGCCACCTTGACAGATTTTGGCCACTGGCAAAGGACCAGTAAATGGTGGGGCCACCTTGAAGTGACTGGCCATTCGTATAATTTATGGCCACTGGGGAGCATCAGGCCATCTGTGAGTTTATGGCCATTGGAGCAGATCATCAGAAGCCTGTGAGAGAGCGTCTGCATGAAGAGAGCAGCTGACTTACTGCTGCAAACTAAAACAGAATTTTGGTGGAACTTGGGGGCTGAAGAGTAATAAACGAGCTGGTGCGCACACCCCTACAGCTGCATATTGATGGGGGCAGGTTGCGGTGAGGGACGCTGCAATAGATCTGTGTGAGTAAACACAGGCACAATAATATCTTAAGGAACGTACCGTGCAACACTGTGGCATTTGGAACACTTATTTATTTGTAATTCTTGTATAGCGCTACTCGACCGTGGTCCTCAAAGCGCTTCCTGAGGGACGCAACAGTGTGCACCATATCACTGAGCGGTAGTTCTGTTCTCAATGCTGCTCGAGAGCTAATGTCGGCCACCACTCCAATGGCTGCAACGTCTCCACGCTCTCAGCGTTTGACGCAGGTTCATTCCTCTAATGGGCAGCAGTTCGGATCTCCAGAGAAGAGATCATCGGCTGCTTCACGGACTTGTATGGAAGATGGATGTGAGATCACTGGATTATGGAAGGACTCCACATGCCCAGGAAAAAACAGAGTGGGGTTGCCATGCTGCGAGTTTGGAGATGGGGCATTGAGCACACGGGCAACATTTTCTGTGATGGAGGTGGGCTACGGTGGAATCCAACAGAGAGGATTGTGTTGAAGTTCTTTGAGGTACTGTGACAAAGGTGCATCTTTGTGCGTTGGTGTGATTCAGCAAGGAGGGAACTGAACGCACACTGGGAAGAGTGCTGAGGCTATTGCTCTGGCATTGAGCTGGCAAATCCTGTAACCACGTCCATGGTTATCCTGGAAGAGTTGGACCCAGAAATGTTAGCTTTCTTCCGGGAATTGTCCATGATGAATAGAGCATATTGAAAGCAAAAATGTGATTGCAATTTGTGATGTGTGGCCTGTGTTTGACTTCGGTCCTGCTTGTAGGATGCAGGCAGTTATGTTTGTTGGATTGTGGTTGAGTTTTGGCTAAGGAGAGGATATATGACGTGGCCTCTGTAATAGCAATGGCTAAGTTTTGAGCATGGAATTTCATGATCATTTGTGACGGCAATGCATCAGTGAAAAGTGAGGTCTTGCACTAACCATTTTTCTTCCACAGGACCAACTTGTACTTTATGGACTTGTTCACAAAATGTTTAGAGTTTCAAGATTTAGATTGGAGTTTATCACCTTGTGTGTGGTGAGGGTGATGTTGGGAGAATGGTGGAAGTTTTGCTTGGCAACAATTGTTGGGTTTTAAAATCATGCACAATGTTTATACGTGTGTTCTGCCACCCGTGCCACTAAATTGGGGTGTTGGACACTGCACGTGAGGGGGTTTCCTGCCTGTGCTTTGGGGAGTTGGACTCCGGTACCTTTTTAGGGAGTGGTCCTCTCCACCTGCCCTGCACGGAGTGGGTACCTGTGCTCTGTGCATTTTGAGCTTTGATTGTTTGTTCTGGTAGCATCCTAGAAGATGAAGGGTTTGCTGTTTCAGTACACCTTAGTTGCTGGCAACAGGATGAATGCAGGTGTTTTGGGATTGTGTGGCAATGCTGGTGTGTTGAGAGGTAAGGCTGGTTTCTTGGTCTGAGTGTCTGAGGTAGGCCTGCTACAGAGACTGAGTGTATTCGATAGTGGATTGGCCGCTTTGCAGGTCGTTTAAGGGACTATGTTGGTGGGAGCATGAGGCATGTCTCCTTGTTCTTCGGAAGGGGGTGAGTGGGATTTGGATTGGAGTTTGAGTGGAGGTGGCCAGAGAGTTGTTGGTTTCATACCTAGGTCACATTACCCTGTGTATTTTCCCTTGCACTTCTTTCCGTACCTTTTATCTTGATTTCTGTTGGGGAGGGAGATGAGTTGTCTTGTGTTCCCTGCCTTTGTCCTGCATGAATGCTTCCCTGAGAGAATGACTGATAGAATATGATGCCTATGGAATGTTGTGGCGTGGGTGCTCCTGTAAGCTCCATGAACTTTCAGTTGGAGTGAAGCAGCCTGTGAGAGGAGGCTGGTGGATGTCTCCTGTCTACCTTTTTACTTACTTATCCTTACCTGATGTCTATACCTTGTCATTGGAACTTAGTAAAGAAGTTCACTTCCCTTACATGAGTATCGACCTTTCATTTCAACCTGCAACACCTTGCCATTCTAAAAGTGTATAGTTCGATTTTACTTTCCCTGAACTGCTTTAGAGCATTTCTAAAATGGTACTAAAAGTCTTAATTACTGTGGAAACTATATTATACACTTTTGAAAGGTATACTGGGTATAAATAGCTAATAGGTAGCAGATAGTAATGTACCAACAGGTTAATTACTTACATAGAAATACATTGTGCATTTCCTAAATTGTAATTGGGTTTTGCTTTCCCTGAATTGCTGGGTGCATTCTAAAATATGCACCAAATGTTATTGAGTGTTCATCATTGAGTAGCTCAAGCCCCCTCCAGAAAGTATGAGTTGTTTTACTAACTAGAACTGTGTTCTTAAAAGTAATACTGGTGGTGTAACTGTATCTATTCAGGAAAGAAGAATGTGTTTTTGTTAGTTTTGTAAGCCTTTATTTATCAGTCAGTCATATAACAGAGGTGGCATCTTACATATTGCATTACAATGTATGCTTGGCATGAACACATTTACATAGCATCTCAGTATAGGTATCCACCATTGGTGCAGTGGCAACAATTTTAACCTACACGTCGTACATTGGCTCTGCGATTGCCCCCTCCGATTCTGACACATATTGTCTCGGAGGGAGTCACATCTACCTGGTTCTACACGAGACTACCAATGGTGTTGCATAAATCACTTCCCTATCGCCAGCAGATACCAATTCTCTCAGCCATTCCTCCTTGCGAGGTGCCCGTTTTGACTTCCAGCACTTAAAAATACATTTCTTTGCAATAGCACAAGCCATATTGGAAAAACGTTGTGCAATTACCCAGATCCTTCCGATATCACCCAGCAAGTATTTTCATGGCAACAGCAGGGGTGGTATTGCCACCATCTCCTCCACCACGTCGGCAGTCACAGCCCCAAAAGCTAAAATAGGCGACATTTCCAGAAGAGTTAGTTGTTGTAGATAAACATCATGATTGTCGGAGTGATGAGCCCTGGAAATTACAATTCCCAGAGTGTACAAGAGCCCACTTGAATCCCTGTAAATCGACCGGCTGTTAAGTTGTAGGTGTAAGTGCAAACAATTTAAATGTTTATTATTACATACTAGTAATGATATGATATGGCATTTGAAACGCGCCTATACACAAGGGTTTCAAGTGTTTCAAGGCGCAACGAGGCAGGGACGGGGGAAGACCGACAACGATCCTACTAGGCCAGGTGTCATTCAGATCGCGCAAGTGCAGGGGTAGGAGGAAGGGAGAAAGGGGAGGGGGGGGGGAAGTGCAGTACAAGGTAAGTATATATAAATAAAATAAATAAATGAGTCAATATTGCTGTGTCTTCCATCATAGGGGCAAGATTTTGCTCTGGATCACGGATGTGCAATAGAGAATCATCTGCATCGGCCGAACTCTTTAAAATCTGCAAGGAACTGGCCAACCCTGCTGCAGTCTCTACCCCTCCTGTTGCCTCCCAGGATCTTTGCAATGCCATTGCCTCACTTCATTAAAAAAACCCAGGACATCCTGTCCACCCTCTCCACCCCACCTCTCGTCTCCTCTCCATCTGTGCTTGCTGACCCTTCTTTAGCCACCCCCCACCATCCTTCTTGTCCTTTCCTCTTTTCTCCCCTGTTGAGGTTGCTAGACAAGTCCAATCTATGAAAGCCTCGTCAAAAACCATCAAGGACCACAGTGACACCCTTGCTCCGGCCCTTGCTGACTTTTGCAACCACTCCTTTGCCTCAGGATCCTTCCCCTCGGAACCACTCCCTTGTGCATCCTCTTCTCAAGCTGATCCTTCTTGTCCAGCTAACTATCGCCCAATTTCCATTACTCCCTTTCTGGGCAAACTCCTGGAAAAGTTGGCCATCTCTCAGTTTAACCTTCATTCCAATTCTGTTGGGTGTCTCCAGGACCACCAGTCTGGCTTCAGAGCTGCCAGAAGCACGGACACGGCTCTCCTGAACATCTGTGAAGATCTGCTCTCCAACCTTGACTCTAACATTCCCTCTGTCCTCATCCTCCTCGATCTCTTCTGCCTTTGACACGGTCAACCATACCATCCTGCTGAACCGTCTCCAGTGAAAACCTCGGTTTCACTGATCAGGCTCTGGCCTGGCTGACCTCTTTCCTCTCTGTTCGACCCTCCCAGGACTAACTTGGGTCCTTCCTATCATCTATCTTCCTCTCTACCTGTGGTATTCCCCAACCTCTCGCCCTGGCTTTTCAACCAATACCTGGCAACTCTCGCCCGCTGCATTGCCATTTTCTTCTCAAATTTCCAGTGCCACGCTGACATCACTCAACTCATTTTCAGGCTGCCCTCGGCCACCTCCTCTCCCTCATCTCTGATTGCCTAACTGCCATTTAAGATTGCTGTGCCGCCAATGATCTTTGTCTGAATGCCAGTAAGACGGAGATCCTCCTCATCGGCACACCTTCACCACCCTTTCCCCTCACTCTCTGGCCGGCTTCCCTTCGCCCTCCTCCTACCCCCACCTGCAAGGCTAAGAACCTTGGGGGTCATCTTTGACTCCACCCTTTCCTTCTCCGTCCACATCTGAGGTCTCTAAAAAGTCAAACTTCATACTGCACCTCCTCAGAGGTACTCTGCTTTTCCTCTCCTTCCCTCAGAAGCTCATGGTATCCCAAGCTCTGTTTCTCTCTAGGTTGGACTATTGTAACAGCCTCTTTCTAAATCTACCTGCCTCTACTTTCCGCCCTCTGCAACTAATCCAGAACAGGACTGCAAGACTTGTCCTTGGCCTCAAGCCCTGGGATCGTATCTCTCCAGCTCTGAAATCTCTCCATTGGCTCCCAGTGGATGCAAGGATTAAATTCAAAACCCTCTGCATTGTCCACAAGGCTTTCTGGGGCCTGGGTCCAAAATACCTTCAGCTAGCCCTACGCAAATACCTCCCCACTCGAGCTCTTCGCTCCTCTACCTCCATCTCCCTCGGGGCCAGTTGTTTTTCAAAGAAACAAGCTCGGGGTTGATCTGTCTTTGGCTGGGGCCTCCCTCTGGAACAGCCTCCGTGCCACTCTAAAACTTGAGGAGAACCATCTCCGGTTCCGGAAGCACCTCAAGACCTTCCTCTTTTTTCTTCTGCCTCTGCTCACCCTCTCCCCTGCTGATCTGTTCTCTCTTGGCACCGTGCACCTGGCCACCCTCTGTCCTCCGGGCCCAGGTACCTGCTCACCCTGCCACCCTCCCACACTGCCTACGGGCCACCCCTTGCACTGGGGTCTGTATCTGTACCCATACAGCCCCCCCCCTTTTCTTCCTGCACTTATCAGACCTACCCTGTCTGCTGCCTTAAAACTAGCACTTGCACATTTCTGGCTGCACTACCACTGTTTGTTGCCTTTATTTATGTATTTATTATTTATCTGTTTCTCCTCTGCTTCGCACTTTCCACTTCTCCCCCCCCTTCCATGCACTTTTCACCCCTCTCTCCTTGCGCATTCTCAATGTCACTGGACTTGGTAAGATCGCTGTTTTGTTGTCCCCTGTTCCCCTCCCTTGTCGCGCTCTGAAACTCTTGTGTACGAGCGCATTAGAAATAAAATATCAATATCCATATCGATATAGTGACTTGCGGTGGACCCATAATCATCCACCTGTGTCCGTGCTTATCTCTGGTAAGCGCTGGAAGTAACTCGGTTGTTAACACAAACAAGAGGGGAGAGCTGGCAGCCCTGCCGGGTGCTCCTCCCCAGTTCAAACTGGGCAGATAACGTATTGCTTGTATGAACTCTGGCAGTTGGGCCAGCATATAATAGTCGCACACATCGAGAAAAATTAAGTGCAGAAAGGAATCAGCAGTGCACCTTGAACAGATATTTCTATGACACCAAATCAAAAGCTTTCTCTGTGTCCAGGGACGCCACCACCGGCCGAGTCTGGGGGCTAATTTGTGATAATCACATTAAATAAGCCTTGCAGATTCAGTGCCATTGATCTGGTGGGCGATGAACCCCTGACTGACCCGGATACACCAAAAAGGACCTGTACGGAAGCAGACGCGCAGCCAATATCTTTGCCAATATCTTAGCGAACACCTTTGCATCATTATTAATTAAGGATAAGTCTATTTGAGGGTCAGGCCTATTAGGCTTCAGTATCGCTGTAACTATTGTTTTCTGCATAGATGGAGGAAGACACCTGCCCATCAAGGACTCCTCTCATACTTTCAACCATCTATGGGCTAGTTCTTGATCAAATTCTTTGTATAGCTGTATCTTTAACCCATCTGATCCTGGTGCTTTACCAGAGGCCAGCGACTTTACTGCTGTCACTACCTCCTCCAGCGTCAGTAGTTACTCAAGGGACTGCCTCGCCTCTTCTGTCAACGCGGGTAAACTGATGTTCTGCAAGTAACGGCTGAGCTCCTCGTCTGTTGTGTCTTTATTAGAATAAAGGTGTGAATAGTAGGAATGGAAGGTGTCATTAATGTTCCCCCTCCGTCACCAGCACTTTACTGTTATGACCTCGAATCCCATTGGTCGGCCGCCTACAACCTTCTGCCTTAGCTATTTCAGCGAGTAACCTGCCCACTTTATCCCCTTCCCCATATCATCGAGCTAGTCGTGGTTTAGACAGTATTTACCAGTATTGGCTTGGGCATACCAGAGGGACTGGGGGGGTCACACTATGAGCTCACCGTTCCAGCTCCCGGACCCAACAAACCCTCCCCCTGTGCACAGATGGAGGACTCAACCAAGGGAAAGTTAAATCTGTCGTTTATTACACAAACAGACGGGGATCATATAGGACATTGAAAATCTCCCGGACTCCCTACCCCTGTGTCGGACCATTTTGTTTGATTCCTATGTCACAACATGAGTCTCTTCCCCAAAAACCTACGAGAAGACAGGATTGGGTAGTCGAGGTGGTAGTGCCGATGTATGGCATCTATAGATGTTATTCTGTTGGTCCTTACATGTCGGTTGGCTTGCCAGCCCCTTCCCCGAAAACTATCTATTACATTGTTGCAGGGTCACAGGATTACCATTGGCCCTTGCCCTCTGCCATCCACCCCTGGATTTCTGTTCTCTGATTGACTGGTGCTGATCTCTCCAGGCCTGGGACCCACCTCTGTTTTAAGTGCACCTTCTCAAGGTAATGAGAAAGTCTGTGTTCCCAATGTATCCGTAAGTACTACCACTTTTGCCTTTGGAGTGCCCTCAGTGTTGCAACGCTGTTAAAGAATCCATGTTTCACTTCATATCTGTATTGTTGAGAGCTATAAATCTTCCCACCCCAGGTGACTGACTATTGTCTGGCTCTGCTGCATCAAGTGGATGTGGAATGTCAAATCGAGCATTCTGGTCTGCAATTTATGAAGATTTATTTTGCTTTTCTACAGATTTCTCCTTGTCTCTTAACTTTGGAATGTGCTGTTTGTCTCTGACCTTGGCTGCGAGCCCTGGCCTGCTGTTCTATGCAGCATAGTTCTGCTTTTCTTCGCCTCTCATCCTGTGTCTTGTGGCCTCATGTAACCTCATTATAGTTATACTATGACTTGTGCTATGTTTCTTATAGGTTAGCAGTATTCAGTCCTTCCAGGCTTCTTATACGATCCTGTAGTTCCATAGGGTTAGTTGCGATAAGCGCCTGCAAGCTTGCTCTGCATCTCTTCTTTTTCCTTGCGTTCAGCGTTTGGCTAATGAGAAAAATAATAAATAGCTTTCGAGGGGGGAATCGGGCCAGGACGACTGGGAGGAAGCCCTTTTTAAATTTCCCCTTAATCCTTCCCTTTTGATGGATATTTGCCAATTTAAAGAAGTCAAAAAATCTAATTTCATTAAAGGGAACTAAGCGTCCAATAGGCACTGAGACGAAGAAGAGGGCTGAAGAGGCATGTGGAAGTGAGGGACAGACAAGCAGATCTTAATGTCTTTGCCAGGGCCAGGCAATTAACAATAAGGGCCTGCACCTGAAATTAATTGCCACACCTAAGAAGCATAAAAGGCTGCAGCAGAAGGGGGAAGTAGAATGGAGTTGGAGCTGGAAGGTTGGCAGTAGTAGCAGGAGAAGAACATGAGGCTGGCAGTTAATGAGATGTTCACTTAAGGGACCCCTGAGCAAGAGGAAAGCGGATTTCACCTGCAAGTCCTGAGAGCGTCCTCTGTTCACAAACCCTGCTTTGCCATGGCTGCATTGAGTGAGATGTGTAAAGATTGAAAGTCTTCCCAGGTGCGCCTAATGGCTATGACTGTAGAGCTGTGGCTGTGCTGCAACCCGAGGCCTGTTTACAGAAGCAAGCCGAGGGACAGAGGCGTGAATGAGACTCCCTGTGGTTAAGGCCGGAACGAAGACACCTATGCTGCTTTGGGGTGTGGGTCTCCATGCCTAAAGTAGCAGCAGCAGAAGTCGTCAGGAAGTGGAATCAGCCGCAACCGCAGTGTTCTTGAAGCTAGTGAGTGAAGTTCCATTTTCGGGCTCACTTTGAAAACCTTGCCGGTAACTGTTACCAGCTCTAAAATAAATTAAGAGGGGGAGCAAGTAGAAACTGGTCGTTGTTGTGAAGAGTCCTGCTAACTGAAAATGTATTACACGCACTTCTAATGCAAGTCGGAGTGCTCGCGTAAGTTTTCATTTTCCAATGTTGAACTGTTAAAATGGTATCTGGTCATTGCATCTAATGCCATTCGATCACATTTTTTCCATCTAAAAAATGTGCATCGAATGCATATTTGTGGCCGGTAAAGGGTTAATTTTTGTTCTGGAGGATTTTAAAGGGCAAAAAACAGGGGTTTGCATGGGTATGCACATTTTTTAGATGGAAGAAATTCGATGCAAATGCCTTTAGATGAAAGGAATTCAATGCAATGACCATAAACCGTAAAAATGTTACCGGAGTGGTCGCGTGTCTCCAATTAAGAAGGGGAACGCTTTCCAAGTCACTCAGAAACCTGAAGCGGAGTTTCACAAATTGTTACAAGGCCTATTACATCAGAGACAGGTAGAGTGTGAATGATTATGATTCCCGGCCAGAGAATAACTGTTAATAAAGGGGAATACAATTCTTCATGGGTCTTTTGAAGTTAAAGATCATCCTTAAAGATTGGTAAGTGTGTACCTAAATCTGTTTCCCTTTTGAAGATCGAACCTTGCAACATCCAGAAAAAGTATTCTGTAAATGCAGAAGTTGTTGAACTGATGAGAAGAAAAAGCATTGCCGAAGCCAGTAGGCAAATCCTTCCTATAGTGAAACTAGCCCTGTTGAAATCTATCCACCTGCATTCTGACCTAGTGTCCTCTGATAAGGTGCGACATCGTTATCCAAAGCTGGATGTGTGGCAATACAGCTTCAGTGTTGCTTCTGGAACCATGAAGGGGTGTGTGAAGCCGGGGAAGGGAGCTGAGTGCTTGTAAGAAGATTAAGTCAACAATCTGTAATGCTGAGACTGAGGTTGAAAGAGCGGCAGTCTGGAAGCAGAGGCAGGATCTATTTTAAAGTATCAAGTTGAAGTAGAACTACCAGAACTGTGGTGTCTGATACTGTCAGTGCATCTTACCCTAAAGCTGGTTGAAGTAGTGGCATACTGTGGAACAAAGGAGCAAGCCTTTTCCCACGGTAACAGTAGTAAAAGGGAGTTATCAAGTGGAAAGCAACACCCTAAGAAGAAGCATCCTGACAGTTATAACTAAGTCAATGAAGAGGTCAGAAATAAAAGGTACGTTTTTGAAGCTGAAGCAGTTTATCATTTGAGCTGTGGCAATCTAATCTTGGAAGGAGGATATCCAGGATTACCCTTGGCTCTGTTTTCTTTGCTAGAATTGTAAGGGGACCTTTTCAACAGACAGCTTGAGCTGTTATCAGTGGATTTTTGTTTGGTGAACTTTTCCAAATAAAATAACTTACAAGAACGTGTGCAAGACTTTACTTTTTCTTTTGAACGTTTGGGAGAAATTGACTTCAAACAATTCTGGGAACGGGATCTACCGAAGACAGATGAGGTCATCCAAATCACTGGTTGTTGGTTATTCACTCATTTATGCTGTTTATTTTTTACTTTGAATGTTTTATTGTTAAGTGTGAGGGCCCGTTTTGTTGATGCTAGGAGTGATCCCTTTAGACCTTAGACTAGGCAGGGAACTCCCAGAGAGAGTAGGTTTGATGAGGATTCATTTGTACTCATCTTTAATAAAATGTTTAATTTGGATAAAAACAAAGCAGTTGTCCGCCTCACATTACTGACCCCTCAATTTGTTGAAATGTTTACCTACATGAGCTAGCATCCTGTACACATACATTCTTGAAAACCGTACTGTGATTCCTAATCCCTTAATGCTGACTCAATGTCAATTTCTTATCAGGTGTGAGTGGCTTATATGACTTTGGTCCTGTTGGATGTGCTTTGAAGAACAACATCATACAGATTTGGAGGCAGCACTTTATACAGGAAGAACAGATCCTGGAGATAGACTGTACAATGCTCACACCTGAGCCGGTCTTGAAGTAAGTGCCTGCATTCTCACGCTTTTAAGTATTCATTGTTTTAAGCTCTTTTATGGTTTTATTTTTGTATTGCTCTGTTTGAATCTAAATCTGTTTGCACAGTGTAAGTGCTTCAGTGCGAACACAAAGCTCTTGGATCATAAGACTTCAATTAGTCAGTAACTACATGCTCTGTGGGGCTGTATTCTTTTAGCCCTTCCATCATATGCATTTAGTTGAACTGCCATGTTAGGCAGAATTCCATTTCTAGATTTCCTTTGCCTGACTTGGAGGGTCCCCCCACTCTGTTTGCTGGGTTCCTTGGTTTCTGGAACCCTTTTTCCACAGTCAGGCTAAATACAAAGACTGGCTAAGCATATGGCTCTCTGTTTGTATGACTTTGCATTAAGAGTGCTTATGACTCCTGTTAACTCAGAATTCCTAATTTTAGTGCTTTCAGGACCCTTTTTAAAGATGCCCCCCCACACCCTGCAAACATTTTCCTTTTTTTTTTCCCTTGTGTTTTTGAGTCTTTTTTGGTGTCCGTCAGATGCCCAGTAGCAAGAGTGCCTCTCGGGCTCCCCATTTGTGCCCTAGGGTGATTCTGTCACCTGTGACGAAGCTGAAGATGTAGTCTGTTGTTCCTTGAGGGAGGACCTTTCACATGGTGTCAGTCTCTCTGGGGGTGGTGCACTGAGGGAGAATCGCATGGGGAAAGGGACCCCTCTGTGATTGCGGACAACTTATCTGAGAACGTGGTGTGACCTGAAGTCCCTGAGGGACCAGAAAGTACAAAGTCTTATACGTATGATTTGGAAACTGGTACTGTGAAGATGACTGGGAGTCAGAGGATCCCTCTGGAGAAGCAGAGTGAGCGGTCTAGCATCTCACCACACATGATTGGTCCAAGGAAGTACAACAGTACCACTCAGGACTATCAAAATAGCTCAGCTGGGACTGAGACGAAAGAAAGGGCTCCTCTGAGGAGGAACAACGAGAGTTGTGCAGGGAAGCAGCAGATGTGAGCCGCAAGGGAAGAAGTGTTGAGAGGAACGGGAAAACCCAAACGTGGGGGGCAAGTAGGGGACCGCTGAGCGAGTTCTCCAGGCATCCCAGACCCTGGCGAAGTGTAGGATGGAGTGAATGTGCAGCCGAGAGGCTTCTGAGAGCAGCCAAGCCGCGGCATATCCAGCTGAAAGCCTAAACTCTTCCAGAGCCTCGCAGAGGGACTCAGCTGCGCGGGAACCACTGTAACCTGTAAGAAAGGAGGAGACCAGTATGCAGGGTGTTGGGGAGGTGCAAGAGGTCCGGCGAAGCAACGGGATAAATATAAAACTGGAAGCAGAGGTTGTTGGACCCAGTGAGTTGTATACTTGGCAGGAGTGAACCAAGGGGATACAACAAAGACATGCGAGTCTGGGGGACTCGCACCCAAATGAGGATAGAGGAGGGTCTGGTACCCTGAACGAGTGGCAGGAGAGTGAACCAAGAGGACACAATGCAGAAGTGCGAGTCTGGGACTCGCACCCATATGAGTAAAAGAGGGTCTGGGACCCTGTGAATAAGAAAACACTGGCTTGGCATGAGAGTGAACCAAGCTGTGTTAAATATTTCGAGTCTGGGGCTCGTGGGCTGGTTTGGAGCAAGAGGGTAAATAACCCTGGAAGTGGCAATTTATTTAAGAAAGGAATCCTACGCTTGATGGCAAACTGTGCCAAGTTGCTAGGAATAAAGAAACACAAGACTGATTACCTTGTGAATTGTCCAATGACTTTTTATCTAAGAAGAAAGGGACACAGTAGCCCTAAAGGAATGAACATAAGACAAGAAGTCAGTGATGGCGCCTGATTAAGACACAAAGGCTAACAAGGACGAGACCTGTTTAGTAAACAAAACTAAATCAATACAATCGCATCTGGATAGTCGCTTGGAGCACGTGGCAAGGCCGACCACGATAGAGCAAACTTCGGCTCTTCCCAATGCTTCCCCCAGCACTAACAAAGCCTCCCTTCCACCTCCACCAATTACCCCCATATCAAACCTACGTTGGGTACTACTTAACACTGGATCATTAGTCAAACATGCGGTTGAGGTGGCCAATTACATTGAACAGAACAGCATAGGCATTTGTGCAGTGACTGAAACCTGGGGTACAGATTCTGCTGGCCCTAGCCTCAATCTGGCAATCCCAACGGGGTACATCCTGATTCTCAAGGACAGACAGGATGGTAGAGGAGGCGGCGTAGTCTTTATTTTACGAGACTCTTACTCTATTTGGGAAGTACCAGGGGCTATTTTGAAAGAAATTGACTCCTTCACAATTGGTATGACTGCGGAAGCTACTGACAATATTTTACTTCTATATCGCCCTCCCTCTTTGAAAAATAACTGGACAGAAGCTCTTATTAATCTTGTGCTTCCTCGGCTTAAACCATATTCACACTTTATTATTCTGGGCGACTTTAACCACTGCCTAGGTGATGAAGATGATTCTCAGGCGCTAGAGTTGCACCAGTCACTATCAGACCTAGGATACTCACAACAAGTGTCAGAACCAACTCACGTACTAGGTCACATACTTCATTGGCTATCTACTCTTAATGCCACATGTTATGATGTTTCTATTATGCCATGTCCTTGGTCTGATCACGCCTTTATACAATTTTCAATATATGTTCCGTTCCCACTGAAATTGAGGAATCCCTCGAATAGTTACTCTTTGTCACGAAATTTAAAACAGCTTACATTGAATAATATAGTGACTTTATTGGATAATAAAATCAGCTTCCTACTGGACACTTCCCTCACAGCCATGTCGACGAACCTGGCCCTCAACATAGCTAGTATTTCTAACATCTTAGCACCAATGAAGTCTAAAATTCAGAAGAACAAAGACCTAAAAAGTCAACCCTGGTTTACGGCTGAGCTTAGAAAGCTCAAAGCCTCAGTGCTTATTCATGGAAAAGTGTCTTGTCTCCTACTACTCAGCAAAACCCACAAGACCTTAGCAAAGGAATACAAATTAGCTATCATGGAGGCCAAACAAAACGTCCACACTATAAGAATAGCCAATGCTGCATCCGATACTAGAGAAATCTTTAAAATTCCGAAAGAACAGTAGATGGCCCCCCCCCCGCCAGCCGACCAATTGGAGATTAGGGTACGCCCCCTGGTGCCAGCGCATACATGATGGCATGCATAACAAACTATTGGGTATAACAGCAGGTCCCAGAAGCTTTTATACTGTCCCGCTATGATTCCCCAATTTAATTTCCATCCAATTACAGAGGAGACTTTACAGCAAGTTATTGAAAAATGTAAACCCACTCGGTGCAAAGGGGATTCTTGTGCTTGTCCCCTCCCCTCATAAAGCAATCTGCACATTTGTTAATGCCTCACTGAGTGAAGGCAGGGTACCTGATGATCTAAAACATACCATGGTTACACCCATACTGAAGAAAGCTGGACTGGCTAGGGATAACCCACAGAACTATCGCCCAATCTCGAAAACACCATTCCTGCTTAAAGTTTAAGAAAAGGTGGCGTACGATCAGATCTCAGAACATTTAGATCTGTAAGAACAGATGATTGGATCCAGGACCAGGAGGGATAACTGGCACACCTGAGAGTTTGTGCTGAATCACCCAGAGTGCAACGCACACTACCGCCTATTTTTCTTGTATGCTTTTCTAAGTGATCGGTTTGGACCGAGGACTATTTTTACTTTTGGACTATTGATGAGCACCTTATTTTAGTTTGATAGATGGTAAACTCCCCTTTACCAGTAAGGTTAGAGAGTTAAAGTGTGTGTGAGAATGTATTCTGATCCGAGTCCTTCTGGCTTGCCACAACTCCCAAGCCTTTGTAACGAACCAACTCCAGTATATGGAAACACTTCCTGCTGTATAGGCGCCATACATAAATCAAATCCATATTCCTCCCAGGATCACCAGCAAGCCTTCTGGTTCCATCTTCCCCTGAATGAGAAGCTTCAAAGTCTGTCGCCCCGATTCCTGTGACTGGACAACTGAACTCTCGTTCGCAGTCATTTACGGCTGGCTCTTTTTTCGTGTGACTCTTCAAGAAAATTGCATATAATTGTTTTTCACTTGGGTCTCCCCTCATGATCTCGGCTGCAGAAGCCGAATCCGGTGTCTGGGGATGATGTGGGAACCCTGCATAGGCGACTACAGTTGACGGAGTACTGTTGCCTTTCTGCTCCTCTGGGAACAAACCCTGACCTGGGAATCGGTGGATCCAGATTAATCGCTCTTCCCAATGGTCTTCAGGTCCACCAGCGACTTGTTGCTAGATCCCTCTGTGGTCTGATCAGCGTGCACAGCAACTTTATTTGAAACTGCTGACTGCCTGCTGCAGAACTGCTTTCTCAGACCCACTGTACTGCTCTCCCGATACTCTGGCCCTGATAGTAGGTATTTCCTTCAGATCTTTCTTAATCCCTGGACTGCATCCTCATGAGACTCTTGAGAGCCTCCCTTCAACGGAAGGACAAACTGCTTCTTGGGGGTCAGGGGGGCCTTTTGCACACAGGTAAAACTTTTCAGCTGAAGACTGCTCCTACCCTCACTACTGCTCTCTTGGTCTCTATTTGAATTTGCCAGTCTAGATGGAAAAACCTTTTCAGACCAATAGCTGCATTTTCCTTTCTAGCTTGGACTCTCTATTGACTCTAACTCTCATTTTAAAATTATATTAATTACATATTCCATGATGCATCTTCTGTTTAACTTACCTATGAGTGTATTTTTTTTGTCTGTTCATAAACTTAATCATATTTTTATAAAAGTATATTATGTGGACAATCTCTCATCGCGCATTAATGGAAAGTGTGTACTGTACCTGTGAACCACCACACTTCCCCCTCCTGTGAGTTAGGCTGTGAAGCACTGTCACTTGGAGAGCCTTGTGCGCTTCAGGGAAACGCTAGTAGCTGACTCGGGAAGATGTAACGGAGGGCACGGACCGCAGAGTTTCAAGGAACATCTCCGTAATGGGCTATTACAGTGCCCAGCAAGGCTGACTTTTAATCACAATACCAGGATTTGCACCCTCACAGAGTTGGTAGCTGCCATGCATATATATATACATGTAAATTGTTCTCTTTTTGCTTTTTATTTATTTGCTGGCATTGGTGAGGGTTACTTGAGCCACTTTTCTATACAAATGTAACTTGGGATACACAGGTTTCAGAGAACCAGTGTTAAAACGCTGGTTCCCAGCAATCAGAAAACCATTAATGCACAGGTCCATTGATGCGTGGTTGACGAGAAGGATAATCGGGAAGTGCATACATTTAGCATTCTTTTCTGGAGCTGGCCTTGCTGCTGGGAGCTCCTGCTTACCTCTGTTTCAATATGAAGATCTGTTTATTAGGTATGAGTGAGTAAAGAAACATCCGAACTTGCGGGCTGTTGGAGAAACGACTTTCCGAACTGTACACATATTAAAGCAGACCTCTTCTGTTTACCATTTACACACGTGAGAAAGTCAGCCAGTCCCATGTTTTCCCTGGGAATTCTGGTGCTTGCACTTTTGTCTTGATTTTAAATTTAGGACTACAAGACCCAGACTTACAAGCGTGGGAGGGGGCGGAACTGAATTGCTTTCTCAAACCTGGAACTGGGAAAAGTGAGCCCTGTGCATTATAATGCACGTGACAGTTGCTGCAGGCCCAGGCGAGTTCATTCTAATGTCCTGCTCTTTGCACTGCAGAGAGGAAATTATGTGTGACTGTAGTGTGTCCATCAAACATTATGACAGAATGACTTTGCAAGGATTGATTCGTTATTTTGTGCAGCAGGAGCGGACATCAGCTCACTGGTATCTGGTAACTAGGAAGCAGGAGTTGCCATTGGTAAGGAGCTAGTACATGGCTAGTCTCAAGTGTATATTCCACATGTGGTGTTCATTAAAACATAACGAATGGTATGCAAATCTAGAGCTCCCAACTTTCCTATAGCCATGCACAAGAAGACAAAGCGGTCCCGTTCACTTTTGTATTCTGGGACTTGTAGTTTACCTAAATTTCAAATGGGAAAGGGACTACAAGTACCAGAATGCAAAGGGAAAGCAAGACTGGCTGGTTTTCTAACGCATTGCCACCGGGAGATTGCGAGCTCTGGCAAATTTCTTCATGTGGTTCTGATCCACCAACATTCCGAAACGCACGGTTAACTTCTCATACGTTTTGTGTGTATGGCACCAGTTGGCCTAGGGAGTCAAAAGTATCTCCTGGTAGCTATTGGTGTCAAGCCAACAAGCTGCTTCTATAAGCAGGAGCTAAAGAGTTGCCTGCTCCTATTTCGGATCCGTTTTTTTTTTTTACACAGTCGCTATTTAGGTTCTAGCAAAATTGAACACTGAGTGGTACTGCAATGCAGTAAATGCAGCTGATGGGGGTGGCTTTAATGTAAAAGGCATCTCTAAAATACCTAGAAAGACATGCCACTACTTTTGATATCAAATGGATGCAAAATTCTAGTGCTGTCCAACTGAATGTAGTGTTGCTACTGTGCTCTTCTCTCCATTCTTCCCTATGATTTCCTTTGTAAATGAATGAGTACATTTGAGAGCAATGATGTCTGATGGCCATGCCCATCTTTCTTTTTTCCCCCATGCTAGGACTTCTGGACATGTAGATAAGTTTGCGGATTACATGGTGAAAGATATGAAAAATGGAGAATGTTTTCGAGCTGATCACCTCCTAAAGGGTAACTTTATTTTCTCTTAAATACCTGTTTGCCTTTGCCAGAGAAACTCTAAATAACAAGTTGGTGGAGTTTACTTTAAGTTAAATGCAAAAGAATAAGTGTTGGGAGTGGTTTTTCTGAATACCACTGGTATGGTATAATTTCTAAGGTTTTGTATGGCGTTAACTTTTATTTTCAGCTTAACTCTGTCCGATGTCCCTCAAAATGCCATTTTGTTATTGTGAACCCCTTCTCTCTTAGCATATATGTGCTCATGGGCTTTGCATCAGGAATGCACTGAGTTAAGCTGGTCAGGACTACCCACATCTGTCGAATTTCAAGGTTTTTGTTGCGTTAAATCGGCACAATTTTTTTCAGTGAATTTCAATGGGTTTCTTATGTCATAGTTTATTCAAAGCCACTGGCCATGGCCACTGCATGTTGCACCAATAGGATTTCATATGGGCCCACTAGCCATGGCCTTCGGGCATGGATAGTGGCCACGGCCATCCACCTATAGGTTTCCTTGGGGCACACTAGCCGCAGCGTTTGGCCATGGCCACTGTACATGTTGCACCAATAGGTTTCTTTTGGTCCCCCTAGCCATGGGCACTGGCACAAAGAGCCGTTCCCCCTGCCTAGTGAATATTATCTACAGGTGGAAAGGGCGCAGGTGTTTGCTCCCACCTGGGGGTGCATGGAATCTGCATTCTCTGGCCATCACTGGCCTTACTGGTGCTGCTGCCCAATCCCTGCCCCCAACAGGACAAAAATCGCGGGCTTCACTGGGTGTGAGCCCGCGGGTGGAAAGGGCGCGCGGGTGTTTGCTTCTGCCTAGGTGTTAGCGACCCGCCTTTGGTGTTCCAATAGGTGCCAGAGCACAGACTGACCGTCGGGAGGTGAAACGGACATCGTGTAGTTGTGTTCCCTGGCTTCATTTGACTTTGTGTGAGATGGTTAGCCTGCGCCGGGGTGTTGCTGTGGATGTGGGGGATGATCATGTAAAGTGCTCGGGAAAAGCCAGGGAAGCAGAGTTTGCTTTGGGCGCTCCAACGTGGACGGGGCAATCACCCGATTGCCTGCAGACCTGGTTTGCGATCTGGGGGGGGGTGCAATGGGGAGCCAACATTCGAGGCATTCAGCACCCATAGCCTTCAAGTTGTCGCTTTGGCCTCATCTTTGGCACCAGCTCCATCCTACTTACCTTCTGGTCCAAAGCCCGGCCCGGCACTATCTGTCTGGCCATAGACTCGCGGATGATACCGGCTGCTGCTGAAGCCCATCCTCTGTCTTCTTTTGCCCCCTCAGCTGTGGATTCAATGGACCTGGGCTTGGATGGATCGGGAGAGGGAAAGCAGCTTAGCCCTCTGTAGCACAGGGAGCGAGCCCATGTCAGAAGTACTCTCGGGGGCTAGCTCCTTCCTACATCCCAGCCCACTTTGGGTACTCAAACCCCCTACCCATGGAAATCAATGCCTGCCAGTTTCATCTTCTACTGGACCTGTTAATGTCAAGCTGTTTGTGTCAAAATCTGCTTTCTGAACTGGCTGAAATTAAAAATCTATTATTGGTTTTGATTAAGGGGGCGATGGGAGGGCCACGGTGCAGGGAGATGCGGGAAGGGTTAGAGGGGGATCACCAGGGGCTGTGTCGGGTTGGCCAGGTCCAGATACTGACACAGGGTCATAAATCCTGTGTCCTTGTCCCCCCCTCCCTCCCTCCAACTCCCCTTTTCCCCTAAAGCCCTGATCGCCCCTACTACCAGAGGTGGACCAACCCCCAATACCAATCTCACAGAGAGAGCCCATCATTAAGAGCCCAACATTGGGGGATGAGTCCCCACTATTGCGGAAGCTTGCCATGAGGGTCCCGGGAAGGTGGGTAATGCATCAATCCCCTGTTATGGGAGGTCTCTGTATAGGTACGATCCACATGAAGAACGTAGAAGTTCCTTCATGGTCTCCCAAAACTACCCTTTAATAGTAGAGAACCAAGGGACACCCTCTCAAACAAATGCCTTCATTGGTTGCGGTCTATAGGGGAACTGTGCTTTTGTGACTAAGGACTCTATGTTGGAGTGTCCAAGGTATTGCCTGCCAAAGCTGACTGTCAAACATTTTTCATGATTGTTGTAATAATGCACTAGAAATATATTGCTAGGATGTACTTTGATGGCCTCACAGGCCGAATAAAGTTGATGATGATGATGAATATGATCATAATAGACTGCACCTCCTCCCCCCATTATCGGGGTAATAGAAACCGGAGAAAAAATTATCTTGGTAATTCCCACGATAATATAACGGCAGTTACCGCAGATTAATGTTAGTTTATTGTAAAAAAAAAAAAAAATGGTGCCTCCATTACTGCAGTCATTATCGTAGTAATTTGGATTACTGCAGTATTACTTCCAATAATGTGAACATTTCCGAACTGCAATGGGCTCCCCAGGCCACCTCCAACTCTCTAACTTTGCATGGGGTACTCTTTCCGCCCTCCCCACCTCTAGCCTGATGTCATTTCATCCCTTTTCCTCCTTCAAACAGCTTTTATTTCCACTTTCCGTTTCACCCCAATAATTCCTCTGATAATCGCCACCCCTGGACCCCAAAATGATGGCTTTTTCATTTCTGAAAACCCTCTGTCATGCATTGTGGGACACATATGGTGACCCTGGGGGGCTTCGCTCGGCCTGAAACTATGAGCCCCGGGGCATTACCTGAAGCAGCCAGCCTCCCAGTGCGAACTGGTTCCAGGCAAGCATACCAGAAGACCTAGGGATGCAGCGTTTCAGACTCCTCCCTCATTTTGTCTCTTCAGACACTCTGGAGCCTTTGCGGGCTTCCCAAGGGATTTCTGCTGTTGACCAAAGTCAACCAGGGCCTCCACCACCCAGGACGGCAGAAGGAGCGAGCAAGGACAAGTTACCAAGAAAAGGCTACAAATGAATACAGCCATCATTTTTGGGTCAGTGGTGACCCTTCTGTGTATTACCAGGGCTTTGAGTACATCCCACGGATATAAATCGCATAAGTCGGTAGAACATGTTCACTGCCACCAGCCATTCGTATGCTTTAGGAGCAGTGAGAAAGAAGGTACTGGTAACCCCTCAGCACTCCACAGAAGGTGGGGTGTACTGATCTCGCAATAGAAAATGTAGGAAGGTTAAAAAGTATTTCTCTGCTCTTAGGAACTTAAGTTCTCACAAGGAAAACAAAATACAAAGGAAAATAAAATACAAAGGGAAGCCCAAATGGCTCCCAGCTGGCCTGCACAAAAGGTGCTGTGTGCTACAAAATTAAATTACGGATGCCTTACAAAGTATAGAGGAAAAATGACTCCATAAAAGTACAAAAGTAATGACCGAGGGTTCCCATAGACCTATTAAAAGAATTAGTGAGTGGGCAAAAAGGCCCCTACTCACTCAGGAGACGGATCAAAACAACCCAGTAGTCCAGCAAAAAGTTGTAGGAGGGCTCCCAGGTGAAGTAAGTTTGGCATAGAAAGCTATGAAAAATCTACCTAACGGGAAGCGACATTGCAGCACCCCAGGAACAATCACAGCATAGCATAGGAAGTCAAGTAATTAAGGAGGATTGTTGGATGAGATGCAGCCCAGGAAGGATGCTGAGCAGCCCAAAGCAGGCACCTAAACAAGACCCAGGACCTGGGGCTCCGCCCGTATGCCCAGACCTGGTCCGTATTGGCAGCTCATTTTTGTGGTAGATCTTCAACAATTCAGGTAAGAATCAAGTGGTCCGAGTAATGTAAATGGCCTCCCCTAGATATCTGCATTCACTCATAGGCTGGCCTGAGACATCCTCCATTCACACACCAGGGAGACCCACACAGGTTGTATCGGCTACTCGAGGAGGAGTTTTGTTAATGTAAACAAATGTTTTTAAAAAAGGTTGCCTCGTTGTGGCATTCATTGTCGCTGCAGGAAGTAATCAACCCCCCCCTGCCCCCGAACTCCCAAGCAAAATTAAGGGCCACGTGGAGGAGAGGGACACTGGTATACTTTTGGCCTGGGTTTGCTTAGTAGGCTTTAGAGTTTGCTCCAGGTATCTGGGAAGGCTGCCTTGAACAGTAGTAGAGCTTGGTTCTGCTGGAAGTTGGCAGGCTATTTCATAGCAGGGGGGAGAGTGGGTGGGAGGGAGACTGCAATGGTGAAAACCTAGACAGTGTTATTTACAAAATGTGCTGGTGACCCATGACTTTTCATAATTCTCGCCTTTTTACTGTCATGCATTGCTCCTCTCTAACAAAGTGTTACAACACATTGTTTTTTCTTTGCTCTCAGCTCACTTGCAAAAGTTGATGTCTGACAAGAAATGTTCAGCAGAAAAAAAAGCTGAGATGGAAGGTGTTCTCACACAGGTCAGTGTAATGGACTTTGAACCACAATCCACTTCTAGGGAAAAAGTGGTGGCCTGGGATCCAGAGAGTAGAGTACATAGCAATGGCTTCACTCACAGGTTGTCCTAATGTAATACACCTGCCTAGTACATCTTGTGACATGCTAGCCCTTACTAAATGAAGAGCTTAATTTTCTTTAAAAAGAAATCTTATTTAATGGGATTTCCCAAACATTTGTTATCAGGAAATTGAGTCACCCTGCAATGTGCCAATGACCCACCGTTTATTACTGGCAAAATAAATCTGAAATCATTGTTACACATTGCTGTGCATGCCAGCACATCAGTGCTGAATGTTTTCTGGTACTATGTTGCAACTTCTTTGTTCACCCACTAGGTTCTTTACCCAGGTTTCATGAATGGAATTTTGAAAAAAATATTTTTCTTGTATCGTTCTGGGAGTCTCTAAAACCTAGTCATTGCTTTCCTTTCGCATAATCTAATGTTTTAAAGTTCTCATTCAGTGTAATGTCCTTTCAACTACAACTGGAATTTTTAGCATTAACAACTCTTTGGGCTGCAAGCTCAGAAGCCATTTTCTTTGAAGATTTTTCACTTTGGCAAGTGTATAATCCTTAATTTACAGTTGTCTCCATCACCTAGAACATTCTTTTAAAGTAATGTATGTATCCATCCATTTTTGAGATCCAAATATAAATTTACAGTGCGCACACCTTTTTATGTATTCTTTTCAGGCAGGTACATTGCTGTTCAGGGTTACTTACAACTGTTTATAACGTATCGGTTATAATGATATGGATAACCATAACGAGCATTAGCATGGGAAAATGGATTTTCAAGGAACCGCTAATGGTGAACAAGCAGGGAAAGTAAGGGTGAATGAAAGTTTGGAGCTTGATTGCAATTTCTGCATATTCATGGCAGTGAGCTATGGGTGGTGCAGCGCATAGGGAGGGATTGCCGGGCTGTTAACGGCTTGCGTTCTGAAACCGACTGGCGCTTCTCCTCTTCCATGGTGACCTTGCCCTGACCAGTGCTTTTTGCAGCAGCCGGCAGAGACAACATTAGCTGCGCTATAGAGTAAGTAGACTGCAATGGCTGGCCTCACAGATGGGACTGCTGAACCCTGTGGTTGTCCTCGGAGCAGCTTTGCTGTAATACAGCAGTGCAATCTGTCTGCACTAAAGATCTCCTTTGCCCTCAACTGAAGGCTGCAGAGCCAACCAGTGCCACCTCCTCAGAAGAGCTGAGGGATGAGAGACCGCAAGAATTCCAGGACATGACCGGCCAGAAGCAACTTCTACTATAGGAGGAGCAGGAAAGCCCCTTGATTGAAAGGCAAGGTCAATTTGTCACATTCTGCTCAGTGAGAAAACCACAACTGGAAACTGCAGCAGAATTTCAAGCACAGGCATTACACCCTGGAAAAAGTAGCATGGCAACAGTATGGTCTCCCCAGAGAGAGGGCAATCTCATCCCAAAAAACCCAATCCCCCCCAACTCCCCCCCCCTTTCCCCCCACCCACAGTGCCAAAAGCTTTTCCCCAGGGAAAGAAAACCTCACTCAAGTGAAAACCAGGACTGGCCATGAACAACCTTCCCAGTGTATGAAAGTGCTGCACACTTGGGGGGGGGGGGGGGGGCGTTAGTGGAGGGAGAAGAGGCCAGACCCTCCTTTTCAGAAAAATACCCTGTGCTGCTGCCCTAAACTGGACCCAACAAACTGCATGCAAAGGAGAAATCCAACAAAACAAGCAGCAGTTCTATTTCATATTAAATTGTACCTTTTTCCACCCTGCTCCATTCTTGAGACTATAGCATTGACTGCTCTGCCATGTTTACCCCTTGTAGAGTCAGGCAATATGCCAAGAGGGATTGGTCTTCCTGAATCCTTAACCTAGGTTCTAGGAACATTCTAAGCAAACGTAAGGAGAAGGAGGTGGCAAGGTGCAGGTAAACAAAAAGAGCAAAGAGATGAAAGCAAGGGATAGAAACAAATGGGAGATGTGAACAGTAGGTGAGAGAATGTGATCATGAGAGCCAGAGGGGTCGAGATTTGGGAGTAAAAAGCACAACAAACAAGGGAATCTGAGGGAGGGGAGTTGGGGAAGGAAAGTGGGAAAGAAAGAGCAGTAGAAAAAGGACAGATTGTGATGAGTATGGAGAAGGTGGGAGGAGCCAGAGCAGACATGGGGCAATTAAAGGCAAAGGAGTGGAGGTTATTGGGGGTCAGAAACTAGGACAATGGGACTTTGGCAGAGGAGGAGATAAATGATTTGGTCCTATGTCATGTCTGATGTGTTTTTGTGTGTGCTTGCAGAAGCTGCAACGGATCTCGTCTACTCTGCAGGCAACAGCTTCCAATCATAGAAAGATGTCCTATTGATTTTAATTAATTGGCTGCTTATCTGTGTGCCTCAGCCTACAGGGTGTATCCTTCTGTTCAAATAACATAGCTTAGTAGAGTAATGTTTCTGCTGCAGAACTGTGTGGGATGTTCAAGACTCATGCCTCCAAAAAAAGAAAAAGCCCCCAGTGAGTGAATGCACCTTTTGCAGCCAAGTTGTATACATCTTACATTGTCGCACAGCAACTTCAGTGCAGTGACACAGGGAAGTCTTTCAGATTTCCGAAAGGTTTAAATACCTTCTCTCGGATAAACTACTGTTTCCCAGAGCAGTAAAGTGAAATTGACTTTATTTACATTTGTAACTTTCTAGACTCGGCACACACTATCTTATAATGGGTTGCTGGAGTGGTTTCTTAGTATCCCCTTTGTCTAGCTTCTCATGCAACATTTTTATGTCGCCCTTTCCTCGATGAATGGCTGGTGGCAGTGGTTTACTTTTAACTACTGTGGTGTGCATTTACTGCGGGCTGCTTTCACAGCTGCAGTAAAGCACCCAAGGGTGCCTTTTTGCCAAAATGGCCCGGTCTTCTTTTTTCACCATTTCTTTGTTGAAAGGTCGTTCTTGAGGTTTACTCTGCGCGCCAAACCAGGTTTGGTCCCTTTGTTCGCTTTGCCTTTGGCGGGATTCACAAGTGAAGCCCACCTCTGGCACCAGGGTGTCTGGTGGGGGCAGGACGTGAGGTAGGTGCCCGAAACTCCCTGTGCTTAGTCTCCTAGGAGAGCCAAATGCACTGTGTAGTGATTGGCCATCTGACTGTCCAGCAAGGACAGCCACCCTGTTGGAGGACTGACAGCTAGGTTGGAATGAATGGGAGAGAACTGATTAAAAGGCGAGGCTTTTGGCTTGGAAGACAAAGTCGACCACTGGACGAAGGAAACAAAGAAGAACTTGAAGAGGATGCCTGCTGAAACTCCTGGACCGTTGGTTTGCCTGGTGAAACCCTGCTGCTGTGCTGAAACTCCAAATTCATATCGACAGAGAAGCCCCTGCAAGGACACCAACTCACCTGGAGTTGGTGGGACCAATCGACTCCAAAGTAAGCCACCTGGACATTCTCCCGGAGCTGGTTGCATGTCTACAGAGTTGGTGCTGGAAACTGAAACTCCAGGGAGAGAAACACCTGATTGTGTGCATTGCTTTTAAGTTGGCAAAGAGCTCCAGGAAGATCCTCTGGACTCCCAGGAAGCAGGACTGACCGAGCATAGCCCCCTCACCATAGTGCGGACCCCAGAAGCAAGGAAAGTCCATCTCGACAGCCAGAACCCATGGTGTTGCTGTATGTGGTAGTTGCAAGGAGCTGAAACACTGAAGTGCCACTTGTTGGAAAGATTGCCAGTTGCGACCGGTGACAGTCCCATTGCAGTGCAGGAATCCCCTGAAGTCCTCCCGCTTGTCCCCACGACAGAGGCCCAGGAACAGTGACATCTGCAGAACTGTCCAGGAACAGGAGTCATCTGCTGCACTTTTTATTCAATACAAAGGTACTGTAAAGTCTGAGAGAACTTGCCTCTCATTGTAGAGTTGCTAGCATCTTCTACTCACAAGCCTAACCAGCTTGTGGCCCTACATTCGTTCTTCTTTTCCTCAACGACTTCTAAAACATTGTGCAAAGATGTGTCAACATGGCTACCAGGACTGCTTCAGCCCATATAAGACTTTTGCCCATTGACTTTGGCTTAACCTGTCTACCGAATGACTCTGCTTAGGGGATCCAAAAGTATTTGCCTGCGTAAGAATATTTGTGATCTCTTGTTTGTTCCAATAACCTTTTCCTTTGACCCATTTCTAAAAGTATTCTAAATACAACATTAAGATATTAATGTCCCCAGCACCCTAGCTATTGAAGTCACCTGAGGGTGTAGGTTGTGACTGTGGGCCATCCCAAAAGGGTCTTTACTGATTTAGAAACTAAGAATGTGTAGGTTTTGAGTGTATTTGTGTGTTGCTTTCATATTGCTACCGTCTGAAGAAGGCTTATTCTAACTGACCGATAAATGCATTAATAATTGTTTATTCATGAAACCTTGTGTGTAAGTGTTTATTTTGAATACCTCTCACTGTGAATCTCTAACTCCCCTACAGCTCACATTGACCCCTCTTGAGATAAGCCTGGCTGCGCAACACGCTAGCAACCTGTGTAGTACACGCATAGTCCAAAGGTTGGGTTCCTATTGCCAGGAGGTCTGGGTGGTTGTTGTGCACCCAAAGGGTACTGCATACACTATTGCCTAACACTCTTGCACAAAGTTAGAGAGTTTGTAGAAAATCACTTGTAGGGTCACAAGCTGTTGAGCATGTGAGAAAAAAATGTTGAATCAACTCTAAAAGGTAAGCCAATGCAATTCCCAACTGAGAAGAACACAGCTAAAAGACAAGGAGGTAAGTACCACAAGCCTAAACAGTACCTCTGGTTTGAAGAAGTGGTCCAGCTGGATTCTTTCTTGCTACAGCGGTGCAGACCCTTGTTCCTGAGCCTCAGTCGTCGGGACAAACGGGAGGATGTCTGGGGGGCTCCTGCAGCAGTACTTGAGGTTGTTGGCAGCCAAGGGCTCTTTTCGGTTCTGCAGCACTTCGCGGTTTCAGCGCTTAGCAAACAGCACCGTGGTGGATCTTGGATACCGGTCAGACTCTTTGCTCCCTCTGTCCTGCACTCTGGTGAGGGGACTCTGGATCTGGAGGTCCTTCTTCCGGATGGTCCTTAGGAGTCTCCTGGAGGTTCTAGCCGGATTTGTTCCGTGACAGACGTTGCACTTTACTACGGACACTCGACTCCTGGCATTGGATTCTTACAGCAACGAAGAAGCACATCCAATCAGGAATGGTTGTCCAGTGAGTTCGTCTCAGGGTAAATTGGTCCCACTAACCCAAGGTCCAGGAGGTTGCAGCAAGCTTTGTTCAGATTCTTCATCCGGTGTTTCTCCCAGTGGTCGACTCTGCCTGTAGTCCCAAATCCCTCGCCTTTTTAAGCAGGTTTCTTCCATTCCTGCACAGCCTCGGCTGTCAATCACACAGCAGGGTGGCTGTCCTGAAAGGACAGTCAGCCAGCCAATCAGGACTAGTTGCATTCTGGCATTCCTAAAGACAAAGGAGTGTCGGGACCCTCACTCACATCATGTCCTTCCAGTCACACTGGAGCCAGAGGCGGGCTTCGGGGATGAAGCCCGCCAAAGGCAAGACAAAGGGCTCAAACCTGTCTCAACGCACAGAGTAAAATCCAACAAAAAAGCTCACAAACAGAAAATGGTCACCCATGGGTGCTTGTCATGCAGTGTTGAGGAAGGTATCCCTGGTGACTATGGAGCAGCTGGCGATTACGCCGCCATTAGGATGTTCTACCATTTCTGTTACTTCCTATATTTCCGCTCTAGTCTTTGTCATCTGTTTCTTTGCTTCCGTACTTAACCACGCCCCTTTGTTTTGGCCAGCGCGTTGCAACCCTTTTGCATACCGCTCTGGTTACTCGCTCTGTGCTCTATCTGGCCTTTGCCGTGTTTCTTAGTCGACCAGTCCCATTCCAGTGCATTCTCTCCTATCATTTGTTTCCCTTGTTCTAGCTCCCCGGTTTGCCTTCTAGCCTTTACTTTCTAACTCACTTTCCTTCTCCGTTTACTTAACGGTTCTGGCCGTTGTTTTCTTGCTCTTACTGCTCTTCTGCTCCTCCTCCTTTTCGCTCTACTACTCGCTTTCGGCCGTTTCTTGGCTTTCCGTTCTTACCTGTACCTCTTCCATCCTCTTGTGCCTTTGGTTCCTTAGCTGCCTTCTCACGCTCCTTTAGCGTTTCTTTTGTACTGTCAACGGGATTCCAGCCTCCTCTCGGAAACATTCTCGGAGACAGATCGCCTCCATTACTCCCCATCACGTGACCAGGATTCCGATCATTAGTTCTACTATCTTACCTGGACTTTCTATAGCACAAACTCTGCAGTCAAGACACAACATCCAAGAGTTTTTTTTTTTTAGCTTCAGCTTTTTTCCTCTCAGATCGGTCTCTTCAGGAAGGGGCCCTTTGCTTTCCTGTTCTATCAGGTGGGCAGGGTGGCTTCTAACCACGGAAGACCATTTCTCTTCACAAAGAAATCAACAAGGAGAAAGGGGTGAAGATACAAGTCCTCATTGGAAGATACAAGTGAGGAGGAATGGGTTCTGGAGAATAATAGTTCTGATTCTGAGAAGCCCCGTGCAAAGTTTGACAGTGCTGTACTACAGCTGAGTGTTCAGCCTGCGGTAGTAAAAGACAATGGTAGTAAAAATTAAACCACTGCCACCATCCATTTTAAAGTAGTGAAGGTAACATAAAAATGTTACAGGAGAATGTAGGCTAAGGGGCGACTAGGTAACACTCCCCCCCACCCCCCCAGCCATCTGCATAAGATGGTGTGTGCTGGACCAACAAAGAGAAAAGGTAAATAAAGTCAATTTCACTTTACTAGTCTTTGGAACTGTAGTTCACACAAAGGTATTTATATAAAGGATTTCTCAGTGACACTGCACTGAAGGTGCTGTGTGTCACCATACAAAAAGTATATGCCTATGGTGTTTGTCAGACTCCAAAAACAGTGAAAACATAGAAGTCCAAATCAGTTAAAAACACATGAACGCGCAAAGGGTCTCACTCACTCAGGAGTTAAAATTAAAAAGTTGTCATTAATTCCAGCAAAAGAGCAGGGGTTCTCTAAGGTGGGAGGATTTTAGCACAGAAATGAGAATTCTCCCTAACAAGTGTGATAAAACAGATATGCAATTGAAATCAATTAACTTACCTTAGAAAATAAGAGCCCTGACAATTTAGAAGGCCTTCACTGCTAAGGTAACTAGGCCTAGTTCCACAGTCAACTGTCTGAGGTAAGTACATGTTGTAGCGGTCTGAAAGTCTGCAGAAGTGAACAAGTATTGGCGAAGCCAACAGGTAGGTGTAAATTAGTCCTGTAAGAAGAAAACAAATGTACATTCAGTAGATTAGGGATGTTCACCCAATCCCATCACTCTATTGGAAGCCCGGAGTGGGGTAGAATCCTTGGCCATAACTCCACTGGGCATGACCAGGCAAGAGAAATTTGGAGTGAGGACTGTACAGCCCTATGGCCGGGGCAAGGTGGAAACAGGTTTGCAAGTCTCCCCTAAGCCCCCTCTCCCCCCGACTCACAGAAAAATCACCCCTAGGGTTCTCCGATTCACTAGGCTATCTTCTGTCTGCTGAAGGGGTTTCAGGCGTAGAGGTTTGGGTGATAGTTTTTCGGCTTCAGCCATGGTTAGGCAGCGTGAGTGACCAAGACAGTTCTTGAGACCTTGAAGCTGGATGGACCAGGCACCCAAGGATTAATATCACCACAGGCCCCATGAAAACAGGGGACCCCATGACACAACTGGGATGGACATCCGTGAAGAACCCTTATCTCTACGGCAGCAGGTGACCCTAGCGAAAGTGTCTGATGGCTGGATCCTTTTGCATTGGGTTCGGACTGGTTGGTTCCAACAACCCAAGGGTTGAAGCATTGGCAGGGCCCATCAGGAGATCAACACAGAGAGACGGGGCTTCACAGGGACTTGGCTGGAGACCATGCTTGATGTTTTCAACTGTTGTCCTTGGGTCTTCAGTGGGCTGCAACTCTTCAAATAGTATCTGGAGCCAAAACCCAATGAACGGCTGCAGGATCCCTTTTATTTTAAATTTGAGCCAGGGTTCCCCTTAGCCCAACAATGACTGCTTCTTTCTCCATATCTACCCAGCAGCAAACCTACTGTGAGGTTGGCATCTTGGAAGGAGACAGACAATAGATTTAATGGATAACAAAAGGCTTTATATTAAAGAAAATGACAGAATGGAGTAAGGTCTAACTTGCCCCTACCTAAAGAAACTTAGGGAAGTCTGTGTCAATAAGTTCAACTGAAGTCTGTCGGTTTCCCCAGCCTATGCCCTCACAACTAAGACTAAACCATGTGAAGGGATGCAAACTATAAATTAAGCATTGTTCTAAATGTAAAGCTCTGACCTACTTCCAGCTCGGGCTTACTCTTCAGCCTCTCTTCCCCATATGTCAACCAGTTTTTCACAATTTTCAATTTACCTTCTTCTGGACTTGAATTAATAATGTTCCGCAGGTTTGTAAAGGTCCGGATGCCCTTCCCCAAGTCACAAAAAGAAGTATCTTGAAGCTTGGTTCTTTAGACTGAGTTTCTGCAATTCTTTATAGCTCAGGGTTCCCTTCCCCAAGTCTTATATGCAACAATGATCGTTTTCCTTTTGACACAATAGCAAACTTCCTTGTTAGCACATAGGGGTTCTCTGGTCTTGGCGCAGTTATTACACCGCATGGTCCACCCCCTACAGGTCACGCAAACAGGAACTTCAAGTTTTTTGTAGTTCAATATTCAGCTAAACCAGTGTTTTCTCAAATGCAGTTCCACACCATGCACTTGCTCAACATTGACTTTAACTCTATAGTCAAGTTCTTCAACTTAGTTTCCTGTTTTTTTCCAGTTTGTAGTTCAATCTTAGTTTATTTGCATTCAATTTGGAATCCAATGTTAGCAATTGTCATGTAATTCAATATTCAAAATGAATAGTCTTGCCTTCCCTTTCACTCCGGTATTCAATATATGCATTTTGCTTATTTCATTCAGTTCAGCATTCAATAAGTGCAACTTTGCTTACTTTCATGATTCACTAATATGTTCACGGTCCTTTTGGAGCGCCCGCGTGGTTCCAGTGTCCCCGCCACTTTCGGAACCCGGTGGCTTCTCTTGGCGACTTATCCCCAAGCGTGAAATCCTTTTCACTGGGTGCTTTGTCCAGCACACGCTGGCTCCCGTGCTCCGTTCCACCTATGCTCCACGGCAGTGCCTGCTGCCCACCTTCGTTTCCGAGGATTCTCTGTCCTGCACAATCCCACCAGCAGGACTCCTGGGATCTTGGTCGCCGTCTCAGCTTCTCTCTCTCTCTCAAGCACAACCCTTTCTGTTGTGGCTGCTTCTTCTCTGGCTGCTTCTCATGTGTTTCTGCCTTCCACCTCTTATATACCTGTGGTCCTTCAATGGGCTGCAGGTGTATTCCATTAATCAATGCTGCCTGACTCTGATTACAAGGAAATGACTCACCTTCATGCATCTTCTTAGTCCCAGTACTAATGTGGTGTCTATTGCACTCAGTTGCTTCTTCCTTGTTTCAGTACTAGAGTGGGGAAAGTGTTTAATGTTTCTTACTCTGTGGTTTCTTCCTCGTCTCAGTACTGTTGGATACCTCAAGAGGGTAATAAAGGGCAACTGCTCTGAAATAACCCATAAAGGTCAGGGGAGGGCTAGGCTGGTTGTCACAAGGATAAATGCAGACAATGTGGTTTGCCCCAGGGTACCTTCTCCCCAATCCTTCTCCTTTTTCTAACACGTTTGGGGGGTAATAATATCTCCTGACCTCAGAGACCAGGGAACATATGGTGAACAATATCCCATAACCACTTCTAGCATAGGGGTTCCCTCCTGAAAGGGGCGTGTGGAATACAGTGTCTTGCCAAAGGGCATCCCACCTCCAACCCCCAAGGACCCCCTCCATCCAGGTGGTCCTCCCTTGCTTGTCCATCCCCAGGGGCAGGCCCCAGGGGCAGGATCCAAAAGCGATTGCTTTTCCCTGGCCACATGTATGGAGGATCCAGTGGGAGAAGATGTGGGACTGCCCTCAGGCTTCTCGCACTTACCCTAGTTGGAATGCGAATTGCGACTAGATGGTACCATCCCCCATATTTGGAACTCACGGTTTTGGCCCGGGAAAGCGCTTAACATATGACATTTCTTGACCTGCTGTCGTGAAGAAGGCCAAAGGACAAGATGGCTAAAGTACTGGGCAAAAATGTTTGATAAAAGGCAGAGATTACGGTAAAAACAGAAAACAAGGTAGGAAAATATCTGCTGTCACCAGCATGTCTTGGACGCATGAGAAATGTAACATAACCTGTTACTAAAAGGAAAGGAGACACAAAGTACCCCTGCAGCATTTCACTATAAGGTAATGTGTGCTGTAGTATAAAAAAAATAAAGGAATCTCGCAAATGGGAGACTGAACCCCCCCCCCCCGCACTGGTAGCCTCATGGGCCGAACAGTTACCGCAAAAGAGAAAAGCCGAAGAAAGAAAGTAAAACAAAAAGGCTTTACTTATCTCTAAAAGTGAGGTCCGGGTGCGGGTGGTCGGGGTGCCATTGATGCCAATGGATGGAAAGCTGTAAAAAGAAAATCTTTCCTATGCAGGTGTTGGGCCACAATATGCTGGAAGATGACCAGGACACTTACCCATCTACCTCTCCTTACCTGTTAAATCTTCCTTGGAGAAACCTAGTCCTAGTTTCTACCCGACATTGACATAAAAAGCCTGCTTATAATATATTCTAATGCTCTGAATTTGTTTATATAATTCAACTTTCTGAATTGTTATACTGTCTTAAAGCTTCCATCGCTCCCTCAGTGTTGAACCTTATTGTGCTAAGCTATGAAGTAGCGCTTCCACTTTCACCCCAGTTCCTCTCAGCCATGGCAAACAATGCATTAAACCCTCTTGTAAATATGATAATTCAAATGAGGCCACGGTTCCACACCCTATGTGTTTTGACTTTTGTAGCATGCAGTAAGTGAAATTCTCCAGCATGGCGTCTGGCATGGATATTCCCTGTCGTCAGGCCTCGGTTAAAGAAAAGTTTCACTTTCCCTTTAAAACTGTATTACTCCTCTAAACCAATCACTGTCCTCTGGGTCATACTGCACCCATCCAATGACCCTGGTGGTTATCTTCAGATTTTTACTGCACTCTTCAGTGTTGGGAGTCCTCCAGTTGCTCTCTGAACTTATTTAATTCTTTCGTAAATTTGCAAAACTAGTTAGAATTTGACCGATTTTTGCTTTGTCTTTGACGAAGGATAGAGACCGGCAGCGGAGCTCGGCTACCGGCGAAGATCTTCATCCACCGTCAGATCATCAAAAGTTTCGAGAAGACCCAGCTTTGGGGCCTACTTTGTGCCCTTTAAGCATGGCTTAAGAGAAGGAAGTTCTGAAGCCTCTTCAAACTGTGCACAAAGTGTGGTTTAAGAAACGTCTTCGTAGAAGATTGACACCATAAATGCTTGTACTGCCTACATCCGGACCACGAGGGATGCAAGGTGTTCTGTGGTTTCTCGAAGAAAACCAAGAAAGCCACATACAGTAGACTGTTCACATGGCTCAAGTCAAGCAAGGCTTTTGACGCAGCCTTCCAACAAAAGGAGCATCTACGAAGAGAAAGTCGCTAACCCCTCCCAAACCCGGTGTGTGCACGGTTAGTCCGACAAGGGAAAATTCTGGGGTGGACTTGTCAAAGCCAGCTAAGGCTTCACCAAGGCTGTCAACAGAGCAAACAACGCCACCGTCGACTAAGGCAGCAGACAAGCACTTCGTCTTAGTCACTGACGTCCACCGCAGCTCTGAAAGAGAGCGTGTCCAGGAAAGAAGTGGTGGACGCCCAGCGGGTGTCCTTGCCCCCAACGCAAGATACAGCTGCCGAAGCAGCGGTGAAGGAACCGGCAACAGGGAGAGACCTGGCGGTCTACTCCATCCCAACAGCCTCCTGAGAGGGAAGCGGCCCCACCTGTGGAACCTCCCAGGTATGCGGACTGGCAGGCTCTTGAGGATAGACCGGAGCAGATCTACTCTAGTACGGACGATCCTCACGAGGGCTGCTGCTCTGACCATGGAAGGGGAGGAACCGAGGAAGGATCTCAGTCCCCGGTATGGAAGAAGAGAAGCATTAGCCTGGATCCTACTCTGTTGGCTCCGTTTACCATTAGACCTAGGGATGTGTCTCTTCTCCATTGGGGCCGGCATCTCCAGAATCTCCGGGGCTAAACCCTCCCTGCGGAAGAGAAAGTCCAAGGGGTGGGCATGGGTCCTCCATCATCTGATGCCGCCGCCGCCTCCACCACCTTGTCAGGACAAGGCTCCTACTGAAGCTGTGGATCCACACACGGACACAGCTACCACGGCTACTGGTACCGACAAGGACGACAATGTAATTGCAGCAGACGGGGAGACTCTGCATGTGGATGAGCCCTATAGGGCCTCCCCTCCGGACAAAGTTGGATATTTTCATTCGGTTACCTTGAGGGCCTTGGAACTGTTTGAGTTAGTCCCCGAGGAGACCATGGAGGAGGGCTTCTTGTACCAACAACGCGAGTCGAGGAGGAAGACCATCATGTCCGTTCCCTTCCTGGACAATATCTGGGGACAAGGGCCTGTCCCTAATGAAGAATCCAAGTAGAGCCCTGACTAAACGGGACAGATTGGAAAAGAAGTACAGGTTACCCAACTCGGTGCCCAGGTGCCGAAGATCTCAGCCCTCGCCAGATTCGGTGGTCTCTGCCTCAGCTAGCAAACCCTCGTAGAACCAGTCATTGGCAGCCATGGTACCACCGGACCAGGAGGGGAAAAAGCTGAATGTAATGGGCAAGAGGATAATTTGCACGGCAGCCTCTACCATCAAGGCATTGAACGCCCTAGCCATTTGTCCTGTTATGACTGGGACCTCTGGTACAAGCTGGACCCAATTCTGGACTTCCTGCCCGAAGGGAAGGTTGAGGCACTAGAACTCTTTCAGGAAGGTGAAGTGGCCTTGGATCATGCCGTCACGGTGGTGTTGGACATAGCAGACACAGGTTTTCGCCAGATGGGGGACAGGCTGTCTGTGCCGTCACGGTTGGTTGAAGGCTACAAACTTCCGCCAGGACGTTCAGACAAAGGTGCTGGAAATACCATTAGATGGGGAAAACCTCTTCGAAAAAAGGCAGTAGACTAGTCTTTGCAGGAGACCGACACTGAGACGGCATGTTACCTAGGAACTTTGCTGCAGTGGCGATCCTCGCTCTTTTGCTTCTCCAGTGGGAAGCCAGGAAGATCTTCAAAGGGTTATAGTACTCCTTACAGGGAGGCTGGTTGGCGAAGTTCGTCAGCACGTGGGAAAAGATCACAATGGACAGATGATTGCTGCACGCTCTCGGACAGGGGCACACCTTGGAATTCCAACGTAAGTGTCCTTGTATTCCTCCGATTCAGTGGCAATAACTACATGGGCCTTAGCTTCTGCAGGAGGTGCGGTCCATGTTTTGGAAAGTGGCAAGGGAGCCCGTCCGCCAGCGACTCCATGGCTCCAGAGTATATTCCAGATAATTTCTATTTCGAAAGATCGGGGGTTGGAGGCCAATTCTGGATCTGTCGTTTCATCAAGTACTTAAAATCTCAAAAGTCCTGGATGGTCCCGTTGCAGCACATGCTTGGCCAGCTAGAACAGGCAGAGTTTCTGACGTCGTTGGACCTGGAGTACGCCTACTTGCACATCCCCATTCACAGAAAGCACTGCAAGTTCCTGCGATTCGTATTTCAGGGTCAGCACTACCAGTTCAAGACTCTGCATTTTTGCCCGATGTCGCCCCAAGGGTGTTTACGAAGTGCCTGGCCCCGGTGGCGTGACATCTTTGTCTGCAGGGCATCCACGTATACCCCCACCTGGATGACTGGCTAGTGCATGCCTGCTCACAGTCCCTGGCAAGCGAGCACACAGCGAGGACCGTACATCTACTGACGGCGCTAGGGGTTCTCCATAAGCTATCCAAAGTGTTGCTTGAAGTCATCTCAGGACACTCTATTCCTAGGTGCACGACTCAACATGGTTACATGGTTGGCGTCTCCCCTGGAGGAGTGTGAAAACCCCAAAAGGCAAGGTGCAGCGCTTGTTGTTGGCCCAGGCAGCGAGGGTGCAATCCATCAAGTCGCTTCTGGGCATGTTGTCATCCTCCTTAAACCTTGTTTGCCTCCTCAGACTGCACATGAGACCTCTCCAGGAGTTACTAGTTGTGACGTGAATGCAAGTATCTGGTAATTTTACGGACACAATCTCTCAACGAAGAGGTCCGTCGGGCCATACAGTGGTGGGGTGTTCAGTAGCAGCTCGTCTGGGGAGCTCAGTTTCAGGTTCCTCCTTATCAGGAGACGGTCACCACAGATGCCTCTCTGAAGGGATGACAAGCCCACCCCGTCAGTTGCACACCAGAGGCCTCTGGCACTGGAGGAAAAGGACCTACACATCAATGTCCGGGAACTTTGGGCTGTATTCTGGGCCCTCAAGTCTTTTCGACCTTCATTAAAGGAAGAGGTGGTGAGGATCTTCAAAAAACACAACAACCATGTTCTACATCCGGAAACTGGTGGGAGGGGGAGGGACCCGGTCTCCGGCACTCCCGAAAGAGGCCCAGGACTTGTGGTAGTTGTTCCTTGTTCTGTTTCACCTAGCGGGAGTCGACATCGTGGACTTGCTCAGCAGGCAACTGTGTTCATGCCACAAGTGGGAGCTTCGCCAGGAACAGGTGGATCTGTTTTGGGCAAAGTTTGAATGCAGTACCCTCTGGGAGCATTACAATCAACTAGGACTACAGGTATAGGCAACCCAACCTTTGGTATAAGCTTGTACTACAGTTTTTGTAGCGTGTTGAGCAGCCAGGCTTATCTCAAGAGGGGTAATGTGAGCTGTAGTGGAGTTGCACAAAGATTGAGAGTTAATGGTATTCAAAAACTCTTACACTCAAGGTTTCTTGCATAAACAATTAATAATGTATCAGTCAGTTATAAGGCCTTCGTCAGAAGGAAGCAATAGAATAGTAACACTCAAATATACTTCAATACTGTACACTCTGAGTTTCTGAATCGGACAAGACCCTTTTGGGATGGCCCACAGACGCAACCTACACCCACGGGTGACTTCAGTAAAAAGGGTTCTGGGGACATTAATACCTTACTGTTGGCATTCAGAACACTCTTAAAAAGTTGGTAAAAGGCAAAGGTTATTAGAACACAAGAAATTACAAATATTCATAATCAGGGCAAATACTTTAAGATATTAATTCGAAGAGTCATTCAATTCAAATAGGCTAAGCCAAAGTCAATGGGCAAAAGTCTTTGTATAGGGTGCAGCACTTCAGGTAAGCAAATCTTTGTACAAGTTCTTAGGAGTCTTTGATAAAAAGAAGAATCAAATGTAGGGCCGCAAGCTGATTAGACTTGAGTTGCAGAAGTTACAAGCACTTCCCCAGTAAGAGGTAAGTTCTCTTAGACTTGTTTTGCAGTACCTTGGTAAAGAAGAAAAGAAGCAGCTGATTACTTCTGTTCCTGTGCAGCTCTGCAGATCTCACTGTCCCTGGGCCTCAGTCGTGGGGCTGAGAGAGGACGTCGGGGACTCTTGCACTGCACTGGCACTGTCAAAACTGGCAACCGGCAAACTTCACTTTCAGTGGCTGTTTTGCATTTCAGCTCCTTGTGGTACAGCAAATAACAATAAGCGCGGTTCCTGGCTGTCAAGGTGGACTTTCCTCACATCTGAGATCCCGCACTCGACTGAGGGGGGGGGTCAGGCTTGGTCAGTCCTGCCCTGTGGGAGTCCGGAGGATTTTCCAGAAGCTTTAGACCAGCTTACAAGCAACGCACACAATGTGGTGTCCCTCTCCCCGGCTCTATGGTTTCCTGCAGCAACTCTCAGGAAATTCAACCAGCTCTGGGATTGGTGCACAGGTGGCTTACTTTGGAGTTGATTGGTCCCACCAACTCAAAGGGAGAATTTGTCCTTGCAGGGCTGCTCTGCCGATGCAAACTTGGCAAGTAGTCACTTCAGCAGGGCTTCACCGGGCAAACCAACGGTCCAGGAGTTGCAGAAGGTGTCCTCTTCAAGCTCTTCTTCGGTTTCTTCATCCAGTGGTCGACTCTGCTTTCCAAGCCAAAAGACTTGCCTTTTATTCAGTTCTCTTCTGTTTATTCCAGCCTAGCTGTCACTCACCCAGCAGGGTGGCTGTCCTTGCCAGACAATCAGCCAGCCAATCACCACAGAGTGCATTTGGGTCTCCTAGGAGACTAAGCACAGGGAGTTGCGGGCACCTCCCCCACTTCCTGCTTACCCCAGACACTGGAGCCAGAGGTGGGTTTCTCTCAGAAACCCTGCCGAAGGCGAAATGAACAAAGGGACCAAACCTAGTTTGGCACGCAGAGAAACTCTCTAGAAAGACCTTTCCACAAATTATAGCAAAGATGGTTGGACCCCATTTTGAAAAAGATGGCTCCCGCGGTTAGTGTTACTGGGTCCGCGAACGGTTGCAGTAAATGTAAACCTAGGTAGTTCAAAACGAAACCACTGCCACCAGCCAGTCCATTGAGGAAAGGGTAACATTAAAAGATGTTACATGAGCATTTAGACACAGGCGATACTAAGTAACCCCTCCAGCACGCTATTGTAAGATGGGGTGTGCTGGGTCTAGCAAGTACAGTGCTAAGTAAAGTCAATTTCACTTAAATGCTCTGGGAAACAGTAGTTGATCCTAGAGAAGATATGTAAACCTTGTTAAATCCAGAAGACTTCCCTGTGGCACTGCACTGAAGGTGCTTCGTGACACAATTGTAAAAGATGATGCCTGTGGAGTTGGTTAGATCCCATAACCAAAAAGAAACAAACACATAGAATTGAAAAGTTTAGTCTCAAAGTGTAGCAAAAGAGCTGGAGGACTCTAAGATGGGAGGAATTGGCACATTTTGAGAGTTCTCCCTAACACTCTGCTGTTCAACAAACGGGGATGACCCCAAATTGATCTCTTTACGACAGCGCCGAACAGCAAGTGCCAGAGGTTCGCCAGCAGGTCGCCTCAGCCGAGGAGCTTGGGGGGACGTGTTCCTATATGCTCACCCCCACTCCACCGTTTCCACTCCTACGTGTGATCAACACACACAGACAGTGCCATTGCAGGGTGATTCTCATCGCCCGGCGTGGCCGAGGCAGTTCTGGTATCTAGACTTAATGCACCTGTTGGTGGCCCCGTCCATCATGCTAACGCTGTCTCTGTACGTTCTGAGAAGGGGAGCAATTCTGCAATATGACCCAGAGTCTCTGAACCGGAGGGCATGGCTCCAGCAGCTCTAGAGTTTGGAGGTTATGCTTTACCCGCAGAATGAAGGACATCCTGGCTAGGGCCTTAGTCTCATCAACGTTGAAGTGCTACGGACATAAATGGATACGCTTCTCTGTGTGGTGCTGGAATCAGAAGATTACCCCTCTGCGTGTCATGGCTCTACAACTTCTGCCATGCTTGCTTTCCTTGGCCAAAGCTGGACTGACTCATGCCTCTATCAAGGTGCATCTTGCTGCCATATCCAGGTCTCCAGGCAGACCTTCACTGTAGTTTCATAGGCTCGTCAAGGAGTTCCTTAAGGGGCTCTTCAGGATTTTCATGCTGGGGAAGGATCCTGCCCTGGTTTGGGAGCTCAATGTTGTGGTAACTAAGCTCATGGGAGCACCCTTTGAACCTATGCATCAGGTTCCATTTAAGTTTCTCTTGTGGAAGATGGCTTTTCTCGTGGCTATCACCTCAGCCAGGCAGGTTGGAATATTCAGGCCCTGTCTTGCAAGTAGCCTTACTCGTCTTTTCTCTCCAAGGGTGGTACTGCGTACACACCCCACCTTTAAGCCGAAGGTACCGTCCGAATTCCACCTCAACAAACCTTTGGTGTTTCCTGTCTTCTTTCAGAATCTGTCGTTGCCGGCGGAGAGGGCATGCATTCGCTGGACATAGCTTGTGCCTTGAAATTCTACGTGGCACGTACAAAGGATTTACGGAAGAGTTCTTAGTTGTTCGTCAACTTCGGACCTGTAAATCAGGGGAAGGCCTTGTCGAAGGTTTTCATATTCAGGTGCATCATGCAATGTCATCGACTGGCTTGCAGCCCATTCCACCAGAGCGATCGCAGCTCCGACAGCATTTCTCTTTGTGCCCCTGCTCGACATCTGCAGGATTGCTTTGCGGAGGTCCACGCACATTGTCGCAAGGTTCTACTGCGTCTGCAGGGATTGCAGGGAGGAGTCGCGAGTCGGCCAAGTGGTGCTACGCAACCTGTTTGTTTGAGGTGAGTCTGTTCCGTAGGCGAGTGTTTATTGCTTCTGTTGAGCCTTGCCACCTCCCATGGCTGTGTATATATACCGCTGTGTAATCGTTCTTAATGATCATGTGCATCCATGCCAGGCACCATGCTGGAGAACAATAGTTGCAGGTAAGTAACTTAAACCTTTTGAATAATATTCTCCAGGTAGCTAGTCTTTAAGCCACAAATGGCTTGTTGCACGCCTGTTAATTATGTATGCTACAGCAGGGAGCAAACTTGCCAGTTTTAAACTACTAGCCAGATGCACAAAGTAACTTGTCCCTTCAATTCTACACATACACACCACACACCATTTCTTACTCGCCAAGAGTCCATTATCAGTAGTCATTTGGCTGCTTTTACGTGCAAATTCTGAGACCTTTCCTATAGTTAATTCCATGTCACACCATTAGCATGCATTGTAGGAGAGGGGTTGTGTCTTAGCACCACGCTAACTTTACCTCCTGGTTGAAATGATGGAAAAAAGAAATTGGTCAATTGGGAAATTGAAGCATTTTCCTGCACTATCAAGCTGGGAAACAAAATTGGAACTGCTAACATTTTGAACTGCATGCATGCCAAGTCAAGTGTACAATATAGTTTTATGATTTTGTTGCTAGATGGACAACTACAGTCAGCAAGACCTGGCAAATCTGTTTGTGTTGTACAATGTCAAAGCACCCATCACTGGAAACGATCTGTCACCGCCGGTGTCTTTCAACTTGATGTTCCAGACGTCCATTGGCCCAGGAGGGAACATGCCCGGGTACGTAGACTAACTTTAAAGACGTTAAACTGACCTTTGGAAATAAATGTATGCAAATGCCAGAGGACAGTTTTTATATGAAACATAATTTCTGAAAGTGTTATCCTTGTAGCAGAGTACAAGAGCGTATAAAAAGGTAGATCTCCAGTAGAGGCAGATCTGCTGTTTCAGCCAAAAGACTCGATGGCAGTAAGTATTTTGCAGTAAGGGCACAGCAAAGTCATTCTGGTGCATGTGGGATTTTGAATGTGAATGGTAAGGCAGGATGAATATTCTTTTCTTTACACTGAGAAAAAGTGTGTCAGACTCTTGTTATCAGCACTGTGTGGGTGAATTTCTATACCCCGAAATGTACGTGTGAGGTCTAAAAATAAGGCGGAAGTTCGTTATGCCTCACTTTTATAGGGCAATGTCTACACTTGGAGCTGGAGTAGGGGCACACGGCGGACAAAATGTTTCCACTGTGCATTCCTCCATCTGGAAGACACTTTCATGCATGTGTAAAATGAATATGAATCCACTGTACATGCTGTATGCCAAAGTACATGTCAGTTAACACTTCCACTATTTTTCAGAATGCAGTGCAAAATGCAAGTAAAGCGATATTTTTTTTTAACTCTGTGTTAGCACTCTATTTTGGAAATGTGTCTTCTCGATGCATTTACCACTTTTCATATGACTGGCGACCGACACCCAGAAAAAACTGAGACAAACGCACACATGCTAAATCACACACGCCCATACACACGTGCGTTGATAGCCCTACAGTTGCAGAAAGTGCTGCAAACAACTGTGATGAGGCAAAATTAGAATATGTAAATAGGTCTCCTTGTCTATAGCACACCGCCCGTACTGTGCATGCATGTGAGATGGGATCTGAGCTAGTGTAATCCTCAAGAATGTCTAAAGAAGAGAATGGTTGAAGAGGAGTAGGTAGAGGATAGTTTGAAGTGCCATATGACCCTTTTCTACTGCAATAGTGCAACAAAAAAACTGTTGAAGCAGCATTTCAGTCTCTTTAGAGGTACAACCTGTTACTGCATATGAATGGACACGTTTGATAACTTCCACAGGGGCGGGATTACAATGTCCTTTGGAGGCGAGGAGAAGAGGAATTGGGATGGGAGGCAATTGATACCCTCTCCCATGACCCTCATTGATGGATGCTGTCACCTAGGTGAAGCGAGAGCCACCCCCTATAAGGGTTCCATCAGTTTGGGTAGAAAGTAGATGTGGCTGAAGGTCTTGTGCCTCCTCCGTTGTTTTCAGCCCTGGACAATCAAAGATTGGTTCTTAAGTGTGCATCTCTTCTGGAGGCCTCTGAAACCCGGGGAAAGACATGGATGGTTTTGACTGATTGCTTCATGAAAGGGATCAGGATTTGACTGTCTGAAATGCTTGGCAAGCCCGGGTAAGTTGGTAATCTGTGTACACCGGGAAGAGGACCAGTTCCTTAAAGGTAGGCTGTCTAAAGCCATGTTCTGAGCACCCTGTGGAAGGTTTGTGGACCCAAGACGTTTTTGCTGCCTCACATCTGTCTGTCACAAAGTGCATTCCTAAAAATGGATTTAAGGTTCCTAACTGAAAGGGCACATACATCTTGTAAAAACTGTAATAAGCAGTTAAACAGTTAAACCAAAAAAAAAAGTGCATTCCTTTGGTGGCTGTGTCGACGTGGTGTGTACCACACCCTTCAGCTTTTTGAAAACCTGATTTTGTGGCACTAATGCCTGATGATAAAAATGCTCAAGCATGGTTGTTGGAGCATATTTCTTATTTTTTTTTTTATCTGGACACCTGAATTCTTTGCTAAGTCTCCTGAGTGAGTAACCTTTTTACCCACTCGCTCTCCTTTTTACTCTGGTGTATGGATCATTTTTCTTACCACTTTTTGGTATTCCTACTTTGGGGGGGGGCAGGTAAGGGGGATGGGGGGAGATCATGCTTTTCTCCAACTTTTCGGCATCTATAATTTTCTAAAGTAGCACATTGCAATTTCAGTGCAGTGTTGCTGGGAGCTCCTAGAGTTTCCCCCCCTCATTGATTCTTTGTTTCCCTGACTAGCTCTTAAGGTTACTAGGACAAGGGGATCATTTTTGTCCCTTATGTGTTTTATTTCTTTTGAAGATCAGCGCACTCAAGTGGAGTGCTGAGGGGAGACAATTATCCCTTTTCTCGAATCGCAAGTTACTGTGACAGGTTCTTCTGTTCAGGCTGGTGGCAGTGTACCTTCTGCATGACTTTGTGAACATTTATCGCAGGCTGTCTTCACAACTGCGGTAGGGGACTCAATGGACATCATTTAACCAAAATGGTGGTCTTATATTTTAAGTCATGAACAAGATGACTTGTCCTTTCTAGGTCCTCCTTCTACCTTTCTTGATGGAAGAAGATTCTCTTGTCCCTTTGTCTTTGCAGGCTTCCCAAAGAAAGCACACAAAGGGCCTTTGAGTGACTGGCAGGACAGGAATTGGGAGGTGGCCGAAACCTTCCCCCCCGTCCTCTAGTGTGCATCACTGAACCCAGTTCAGACTGGGAGACTGATTGTCCCCATTGGACAACCACCCCACAAGTTTGAACAGTGTATGGGACATGATTGGTGGACTCAGCTGGTGTTCCTGTATAAATTCTGAGGTCCTGGAGCCGAAATTCAGTTGACCGCTGGAACAGAAGATTCCGCAGAAGGAAAAAGCAAGACGCCGCCAGCAACCAGAGCTTGAGTAACTGCTGCTGTACTGAATGTTAAGGAGAAATCTCATTTCTGTGCTAATTCCCTTAAACCTTGTAGACTCCCAACTCTCATGTATTTTTGATCTGATTTGGACTCTGTGTGTCTTTGTTTTTGGAGTCTGACAAATTCCATCGGCATCTACCTTTTTTGTATTGTGAAACACAGCACCTTCAGTGCAGTGTCACATAGAAGTCCTTTGAATTTCTCATAAGGTTTAAATACCTTCTCTTGGGTGAACTACTGTTCCCGAGAGTAGTAAAGTGAAATTGACTTTACTTACCGGTCCAGCACACCCCATCTTATGTGGAAGTGCTGGGGGTGTTACTTAGTAGCCCCTTTTGCTACTTAACTCGTAACATTTTTTCATGTCACCCTCACTGCTTTAAATGGCTGGTGGCAGTGGTTTCATTTTCCTACCATTGTGCATTTTTACCGCAGGCTGAATCCTCCGCTGCAGTCTAGCACCCATTGGTGCCCATTTTGTCAAAAGAGCCCTGGTCGTCTTTTTTCGCCATTTCTTGCTTCAAAGGTCTTATTTGGGTTTTACTCTGCCTGCCAAACCAGGTTTAACCCTTTCGTTTGTTTTTGCCTTTGGCGGGCTTCAGTGCTGAAACCTGCCTCTTGCTCCAGTGTGTCTGGCAGGGCAGGAAGCGAGGGTGGTGCCCGAAACGCCGTCTGTAGTCTCCTTGGTTACCTGAATGAACCCAGTGCTGATTGGCTGGCTGTTTGTCCTTGCAGGACAGCCACCCTGCTGTGTGAGTGACAACTAGGCTGTGCATGAATGGGAGAAACCTGCATAAAGGGCGAGGCTCCTTGAGCTGAAGGCAGAGTCGACAACTGGACAAAAAATCCTACGAAGGAAACTGGAAGAGAAGCTTGCTGCACCCACTGGACCATTGCACTGCCCGGTGAAGCCCTGCTACAGTGATGAAGCTCCAACTCCGAATTGACTAGAGAAGCCCCGGAATGGACGACTTCTTTTGTTGGGTTGGTGGGACCAACTGACCCCAAGACTAACTTTGCTGGAGGACCTTCCCCAACTTGCTGTACTTCTTTGCTGCTGCTGGAACAGAGTGCCAGGGGTTGAGAAATCCATAGTCCAGTGAATCGTCTTTAAGCCGGACCAGAGCTCAAGGAAGATCCTGAGCACCTTCCCAAAGCAGGACGACCGAAGCCTGAGTCACCTCACCAGAGTGTTGGACTCCAGCAGTAAGGGAAGCCCATCAAGTGTTCAAGAACAGCAGAGGTGCTATTTCCCAGTAGCTGAAACCACGAAGTGCCGCTGATCTGAAAAGAGCCCGTAGCCGCTGACGACCTTCAAACTGCATTGCAGGAGTCCTCTTCCTCTCGTTCCCACGACTGAGACCCAGGAACTGTAAGACTGCAACCAGAACAGAAGCCAGCTGGATCCTCTTCTTCAAACTGAAGGTACTGTCTTGACTAAGGGGCACTTATCTCTTTTGTCTGCAGCTTGCTTATTCTCACTGGAGACTTGCAGTAGCTGCTTTTTGCATAGTTGATTTCAGCTCTGCCCTTCACAATCCTTACGGCTTGTGGCCAAACAGTGATTATTTTTCTACAAAAACTATAAAAGATTGTGCAAGACTTTTGTGCTATCTAAAGAAGTGCCTCAGCTCCTTAGACGTTCTTCAAATTGACTTTGGCAGTCCTGCTCCCTGCAACTCTTCTGACACATTGACTTTGATTCCAAGTGTCCCTCATAGGTGGTGCATAAGTTTATCTTGTATTGCTGGGAAAGATCTAATCTAGACTTCATTGGGAGATGGTTAAGTGTTCACATGCTCTGAGAACCTTTAACATTTTTCCTTCCCTAACCTTTTCCTTTTCCACAACCTCAGAATAGCATTAAGTAAGTGGTAAATCAATGCCAACCTTGTCCTAGTAATTGAAGTCACCCCAGGTGTGTGATGCATCCCCAAAGGGTATCTACTTGCTTATCTTAAATCTGAGGAAGTGTATTTGTATTGAGGCAATAAGCTCTGAGACGGCGGGCCATTACTGCCCAAGGTAATGCCCCTGAGGCCCGTAGTTAGAGGCCCGGGTGTAGCCAGGGCCTTAGCAAAGGTTTGGGGGCCTTACCTTGGGCAATAATGGCCCGCCGTCGAGGAGCTTATTGCTATTAGTACGCTGGCCAGTTAGACCGGGGTACTAATGTGTGTTTGTGTTTTTTTTTTTTTTTTTTTTTTTTTTTAATTTAGTTTTTTTTCCCCTGGCTGCGAGACGAAATTAAAAAGTGTCAAAAAATGGGTGCTGCAGACAAAACAGACCCTTCTCCCTTTCCATGGCGGGCATTGAAGTAAGTTCTTTTTTTTTTTTTTAAACAGTGAAGGAAAAAAAAAATGACCGCCATGTAACTCCCTTTCCATGATGGCCTGTCACAGATCGGGATCGGACGAGCTGGGGACTGAATTGATCCTAGCGCGTCTGCTCTCGAAATGGAAAAAAAGAAGGTAAGTGGGGATGGGGTTATGGGAGCGAATGCTTACCTGATTCCCCGTCGAGGGGAGATAGCGGCCGCCGGCCATGAGGAGGCTCAGGGCAGCGGCATTACCATGTGGTAATGCCCGCATTCTGAACCTCCCTATTGGTTGGGAGCTGCCACCCCCCCCCTGCGCCATGTACTAGTGTTGCATATTGCCCTTTTTAAAGAAGGCTTATTTAAAACTGACGATTCAATAAATAATTATTTTACTAGAAAACCTTGACTAGAAGTGTTATTTGGATACTTGTGATTGTGAATCTGTGTTGCATCTCTACATCTCACATTTACCCCTCTTGAGATGAGTCTGGCTGCTCAGTCTCTCTACCAACTTGTATAGTACAGACCTATACCTATAGGCGGGTTACCTATGACCAAGAGAACAAGGCTGGTGTAGTCTCCTAAAGGGTTACTGCATCCCCTAACACTGACCTCCTCCTTCCAAGCGAGGGAAGATCTGAAGAGGCCTACATCTTCATATGGACTGGTGGGTCTAACAAGTCCCAAGATGAACTACAATTTGCGCCATCCCTGGAAGGGTTGCAACCTCTATGGCCTGTAAACTCCCAATACGTGGGGTCCTGTGCTGTTTTGTGCATCGTCGCCATAAGCACGGTTTCGCCTGCAGCTTTGAGGGCATTTTCCTAGACCTGCATCTAATCGAACTGGCTCCCAAATGTCCCCTCACCAGAATTGAGTACCAAGAAACGAAGAAGTTGACCTCTGCGACAACCAACACTCCATCGAGTCTAAAAAAAAAAAAATGCGCAACAAGCCACAACCGTGAAGATAATTTGCTAGGCGTCCGTCTGCACAAGAGCTGTTGCCAGATCCAGCAAAGTTTTGAAAAGGGCCTTTGTGGCGCAAAAATAATACTGTTCATATGTTTTATTTTAATGAATACCGTGCCTTAAAAGCAACATGTTTAGCAGGCTAATTAATGCTTATAAATAAAAACGAAAAAAGTCTAGCATTAACCAGTGCAGCTTGCCTACTTTTAGAAATTAAGGCATTAAAAACCAATCTCATTTGGACCGCCTTTCTTACCACAATTTGGGAGAAGACTCCAATCCAATGATAAAGGATACTTTGAGCTCAATACAAAAAGATAACGGGCTCTGTTCTTGACGAATGCCTGATCATATATTGCCTTGTTTATGGAGCAATGATAATGGCATCTCTTGAAATGTTTGTTTATGCTACACCATTTTGTGCAGTCAAAACATGAAGATTATAGGTTATGATGTTAAAACTGGGTGGGGCAACACTCCAGTGGTAACCTGCCGTGCCACGCTTGGTCTGTTGGGACGTCACTAAGTCTTTGCAGAACCACCCTGCTGAGTTTTGACTAACTTCAGGCTATTTCCCGACTCGGTTCCCTCCATGATGTCCTTTTGCTATTAAAACAGCACTTCTGGGAAGCCTCCGTACAGGAAACCAGTGATGCCTCTTGCAGTGGGTTGAGGACACTGATGGACCATGTTAAGACAATCTTTTTGTTACTTTCCTTCCATTGACTCAATGGAAACCCCAGCTATTTGCTATGTCTTGAACCCTTATCGGACTTTGGAGGTAAGCAAATCTTTTTCTTCACTTACCTTGCAGGTTGCCGGTCTGGGAGCTGTCGATTTTCATAATTTCCTGTGTTTTTATGTAATGCACACCACCTTACCCTGGGGTGCTGTGGGAGTACTTTGTATCCCTTTTTTTTCTGTAACATTTTTGCCCTTTTGGTGTGCCTATGGACAGGGCTGGTGGCAGCAAACAGTGTTGTACTTATTTTTCTGTTGCACTACACTGTACAGTCTTTATTTACTGCTGTTAGGTGGTTTTACAAAATTAGTACCCAGCAGGAGGTTGTAGGGAGTTGTGGCAGCCTCCCGGCTAATGAGGCTCCCAACAGTGGGAATTACCACGTTGTAATCCCCCCGCTCCGAGCCTCCTCACGCCTGGAGGTGGTGGTCTTCCCTCACCAGTGATTCAGCTAAGTGCTCCCCTCCACTTACCTGCTTTTTTGCTCCTCTTCGGGAGCAGATGTGCTGGAAAAACATCTGTCTGCAGCACGTTCGATCTGCTAAAGGGCCGCCAAGAAGTTGATTCTTCCTTTCCATGGTGACCTTTTTTTTTCTTTCTTTTTTTAAAAAAAACTTTTAAAAACTTTTTTCCTATTTTTTGAATGGCTGCCATGGAAAGCAAGAAGGGACTACATTGAGTCCCTTCTCCTGGCAGCCATTTTGTTTGTTCGCTTTTTTAATTTTCAATGGCTGCCATGGAAAGGGAAAACGTACTTCGTTTTCCCTTCCCTGGCGGCCATTACGAAATGTTGGAACGTTTCGAAAAGGAATAAACAAGGTTTTAGTACCCTGGTCCAAGGGGCAGTGGTATGCATAGCAATAATCCTCTTGCCGGGGGCGGGAGGCATTACCAAGTCAGGTAATGCCCCGGGGCCTGTAACTATGGGCCCCGGGCATTACCTGACTCTGTAATGCTCACAGGCTCTGGGATTATTGCTTAAGTACTGTCTAGCACAGTACTGGAGGGGGTGGGGGAGGGGGAAGCCCACCTTGGGTGAACAGGGTTACACTACTTCGGTTTGGTCAAACATACAATGGTGTCGTAAAATGGCGAGATAGCCAGACTTGGTCTAAGGAGGGAAGTGGGCTGTAGTGAGGCACAAAGAATTCCAAGCATACACGTAGTCCAAGAAAACACTGATACATTTAGAGATACATTTAGAAGTTATAAGTTATTAATATATATGCTATGGCAAACTGTTGTAACTTTCAAGTATTATAACACAGTAAAACCATAGGAGAACGCTTGCAATATTCTTTGGAGAATTCAGTTGTAGTTGCACTAGAATACCTTTTTCAGTAGCAAATCCCATAGCAAAACAATCTGAAACACATATACAAACTTTTCCAAACTCTTGTATAACATTTTAGTAACTTTGTTTCAGCCTGAGTCCAACCCTTTCTTATGGAGTCTCACAATGTTCCGAGGGGCCACTCGGCCACCACTGGCCAGGGATTGAGCAGAACACAGGTGGGAAAACAGAGTACAAGGTTCAAAGTGGCAGCGTCCAACAGGATCTTTTCTTGGTTTTGCAGGTAATTAAAAGGTAGGTTTCGTAAGTCAAGGAAGTCAAGAGGTTTTCTTGAGGGGCTGCCCCAAGGACTAATGTCCTAACAAAGGATTAGGGTAAAATGGGTTGCCCATCCCAATATAACTCTATGGAGACTTGGAGGGGATGCAAGATACAGGCGATCTACAGCCCCCAGGATTACATAATTCAACATGCAGACTGCAAGTAAGTTTAACCAGAAGCGGGACAGTACCTTCATGTGAAGAAAAGTTTCTTCAGGCTTCGGTGGTTTCAGCAACAGCTCTCATGCAGACGAATGCCTAGCAAAGGATCTTTGTGCTTCTGGCTTGTGGCACCTTTTTCAGGCTTGGGTGAAGGATGGTTGTTGTGGCTCTTCTCCTTTTCTCGATCCTCTTCTCTGGTGAGGGGTCTTTGGAGAGCTCGCTTGAGTCGCTGTACGCTTATGAGGATTCCCACTGTTACGTAGTATTTCCTGGAGTATAATTTTTGCTGGGCTATTGGATTTTTGGATTATTTTTCCTGAGTGACCTGGTAACCTTTTTCCACACTCACTCATTCTTTTACTCTGTACTTGGGAACCCGTTTTATCTCCTTTGGATACTTTTTAATGGAGTTATGCTTACCTCCATGTTTTCTTGCATCTACCTTTTTACTGTTCCAGAACTTTCTGTACAGTGTTGCGGGAAGCTCCTTGAGCCTTTCCTTTTTCATTTTACCTGGGTTCATTGTTACCAGGGCAGGTGGATGCCTTTTTGTCCCTCCTGTATTTTATGTAGTGATATCCACACACCCCACTTTATGTGCATTGCTGAGGGGAAACATTCTCAGTTTTCTCACTGTTATAGTAACTTTTAGTTACTATTAGGTTTGTGTGACAGGCTGGTGGCAGTGTACCTTTTTGCATGCTTTTTTGTGGACTTAAAACGCAGGCTTTCTTCGCAGTTGCAATAGGGACACAGGGGGGCGGGGGGTGTCACCATATGCCTAAAATGGTGGCTGTACATTTTGTAAGCCATGTTAATGATCACTTATTACTTGAGCCTTCTTCTACCTTCCTGTCTGGGGGAGGTCTTGATGGGTCTTTCATCTTTGGCCAGCTTGATTTTGCTCGGAGTGCCTAAAAGGATGGGAAGTGGGGGGGGAGGGAGGATGATAATGGAGGGGAAGGGGTAACCAAAACTCCCCTGGTCTTTGTCCTGCAGTGTGCATGCATGGAACCAGTTTAAACTCTGAAAGCCACATTCCAGATTTGCATGTAAGGCTTGAATGGTGATTGTTGGGCTTAGACAGTTTTCTTACATAAAAGGCGAGGGTCGGGGAGCTGAACCTCTGTTGATCATTCATAGGACGTCTCGGCTACTTTCAAGCGACCACCAGAGCCGTTGAGTGACCACTAAAGACTCAACCCCAAATTCATAGTGAAGGGGAAGGCATAGTAGGTTCACAAGGCATAGTAGGCTAATCCTTTCTTTTCCCTCCACTGCTCCTATGAAATATTGTGTTTTGTAATGTATTTTATTCCCTTGTTTCTTTCCCCTCACCTTGTGGGCGCTTTGAAACATTATTTTTCTTGCTGTATAAGCGCCTAACAAGCAAACCATAAATAAATACATCTCTTGAGGACTACTTCCTCCCATGGACTGATGGGCCTAACCAGTCTGAAAACCACCTGCGTTTTGTACGCCATCCCACGACGAGCTCTGACCCTCGTGGGCTGCAAACACCCAGTGCACTGGGACCTATGCCATTTTGTGGTGCAACGTCGTTTGATCCGTGGATCCAGCTCAAACCTTGTGGGCATCCTTCTGGCCCAGCAGTGACACTTTTCCACTCCTTGAAGTCACCTCAGCTGAGACGTGGACCCTCCCGGATGACAACTGTTGCTGAACCAAAGCCTGTGAAGTGCTCCAATGCACCAGTGCCATGAAGATCCACTGCTGGGCATCCCACTACTCGAGTGCATCAGTCTGTTCCCTCCAAAGCTGCTCCTTCAGGTATCCAGGCTCGGACAGAAGGACCACTGTCGCCTCAACAACCTGCTTGTTAGGCAAGATTGCATGCAGTACCCTTTGGGTGAACTACAAGAACTGTGACCAAGTACTTGCTGGTTCTAACATTCTTCCTTAGGAACACTGACTTTTGCTACTTAAGAACCTATTCTGACCTGCCTGTTAGACACCAGACCCTAGTGACCCCCCACCCACCCCCACTCCCACTCCCCCTTCTGCCACTGAGAACACTCGTGCTCCAAGAATAAGGGGAAGACTTCAAAGGATTGGGCCTTTTGCCTAGAAAAGAGAATGCATGTTTAAAAGTTACTTGCAAAAGAAGTTGGTTGGTAACTAACTCTGAGAGTGAACAGTTACAAAAGTTATTACTTACCCTAGAAACATTCTGCCATTCTGAAAAGTATCTTTCTTTCCTTAGAAATTGTTTTGCCATTGTAATAGAAAGTAGATGTAAGGTTATTTTACTCACCTGTAAATTGGCTGTACCTCTTTCCCGAAAGTAATGCTGTTGGCTTCACTAACTATTTCTTTCAGAGGATAGGTGTATACGTTTCCCAACTGGGTCTTGCTTTCCCTGACTTGCTGTAACCCTGTGCAGAATAAGTCTGCGTTAGGTTTTATCTCCCTGGAATAACCTTGAGTCCTAAAGTGGAACACTGGGTTTTGCTTTCCTTGGTCTGTTTTAGACCGCAAAAATAGTCTGAGGTTTGTACCTGCTTTTTAAGCTGCTGATAGCTCCTTTACAAAAAACGTGTATAGGTTTAACTTACCTTGAGGTAGCTGTTTGCCATCCTAAAATAAGTTGCAAGAATTATTGCTTATCTCAGTCTGTTTTACTTATCTCAAAAGCACCTAAGAGAATAGGTTTTGCTCACCTAGTATAACTCTGGGTTATCACAAAAGTTATAGGTTTTTATGTTCCTAGAATAAGTGTCACTATTCTGCAAGTATACTGTGTGATTTCTTGCTGAGCGTCACAGTACAACTGTTGGGGTCTACTACCTTGTATTACAGAAAGTAATCAAAAATTAACTATTCTTTTTGACTGCTCTAGAACTACTGTTAGGTGTACCAAATTAGGTTATATGATTTGGTCTGTGTACTTTCAAGCATAGTGTTGTGGTGTTCTATCATGTGTTTATATGATCTGTGTGTGTATCCCCCAAGATTTATCTTGGCCTACGTGTAATAAACCATTTAGGTTTTAGAATACATAGTGTTTCAGTGGACCATATGTATATTACAATTTCATTAGTACTGATTCTACAGCCCTCTCTCCCTCCTAAGATAAGCCTGGCTGCTCTGTCTACGATACCATAAACTCAGGTGGTACAGCCTTCTACTAAGAGTGGAGTCTTGTACTTCCTCAGTTGAATGGATTTACTAAGCCGTTAAATGGACTTCAGAAAAAGTGTCCTAACATGATGTACGTGTTTGTTAACTTATTTTTAACTTGCAATGTTTGTTCTCTAAATGTAGGTATCTAAGGCCAGAAACGGCTCAAGGGATCTTCCTTAACTTCAAGCGTCTTCTTGAATTCAACCAGGGAAAACTGCCATTTGCTGCTGCACAGATTGGGAACTCCTTCCGAAATGAGATTTCTCCTCGCTCTGGACTCATCAGAGTCAGGTATTGCAAGATTTCCTTTTGTTGTGTGCATCCAGGGTGGCGGTTGGGCATTTCCAAGTGAACCAATTGGCAGTTTGGTGTGTCCCCTCTAAATATGTGCAGTGTGACCTCTTTGGATAGATGTCAGACAGACATCTTAGTTCCCCAGGCCTTTGTTCTTGTGTCTCCTTAAAGGGGACATGTTCAGAAGGCAATGATATTAGATATCCAACTATCCTTGATGGGTCTACCTTATCAAAACTGTCAAATTACCATAACCAAGCATTGGCACTACATTTAACAAATGATCCACTTTTCGAACAAAAACAAGTTCTGGATTTTAAAAATGTTTCTGGGCATGATATATAGATTTCTTTCAATCTGTATCGATCCTCGAGTAACTTTCATTCAGGTGTTAGTCCAGATTATCTTGAAATCAACATGAGAGTTAAATATTTTCTGATGCAATTTTTGTAGCTCTGCTTATAAATGCTTTTTGTAAGTGTGATTGTTTGACAGAATGCTATCTATAAGGGTGGACTAGCCTGAGCTTTTTTGATTTTTGTAACTGTTGAGAAAGATTTATTCTTTTGCTACTTTCCTCAGAGCTCTATGGGTCACCCTTCCTTTTGGCTGTGTTTTGAGTCCTGTCTTAAAGTTTTGGAGATAACTAAAGCATTCTGCTTTACTTCCCTTGTCCTTTTGCTCTTTCTTATGGGGAAACTGATTAATCCACATGACTACACAGTCTCTCTTTGACTTTCTTGTATTGTTACTATTGCACACACCATGCTAAAATGAAGCGCGGTTAGGATAATTATTTCTCTACGTCGGGCAATGCCATGTATGGAATACCAGGCAAAGAGGCGGTTTGTGTGCGAGTCCGGCTGTAGGACTGTCTGGTCCCAATACACACCCTGGAACCTGATTTTCTGTTGCTGGTCAGAATTGGTGGCCAATGATTGGATATCTGCTACTAGTTTGGAAGTTGTGGATCTTTAGCATTGGTGGACCTTTTCTAGGTTGAGGCCAGATCTTGGATAAAAGGAAGACTCTTGCATCCATTTGAGAGATCATCGTTGGAGCCAAGACCTCTACAGTATTTCACTGTAGCCCGTGGACGACTCCTGAAGCTGGCCAGCTCCAACTCCAGTGGAGGCCTGCTCCCAAGACATAGTCAGTGCTTCGACTCTTAGACCAGTGGAAACAACTAGTTTTGACCCCTGCTTGAGGATCTGTGCTTTGTGAGCCTTGTCCCCGGACCAACCAGTGGACTGACCAGCTCTCTCCTGGGATACTTTGCTTCAGCTGCTGCCGTTCCGATTGCATCCTTCAGGATATTCAACTTTTACAACGAAATGCTTGCGCCTTCATTTTCAGCCTTCTTGCGTCAACGGTAGCCCTGCAGGACCTGCCCTTGTTCGTCCCTGGGAGATTGCATGTCACCGCCTGACTGTGGTGACTTCTGTTGCAATTAGCCGTCTTAGCACACCTAGAGGTGTCCTGAAGTCACCTGCAACGAAGATGTCTTCAGCTTTTCGTCATTTGAGTATTCAGCTGGAAGGTGTCTGGAACTTATTCCAAATTCTGTGTCTGAAAGTGGCTGCTGTACCAGTGACCCCTGGGCCTTCAACGGACCAAGCACAGACTACTGTGTCCCCAACGGATTCCAGAAAGAACCTCAGCAGTGGTCTCTGGCGAAATTAATCAGTGGGGCAATTTAACATACCGGTCCCTTCTCCCTCCCCCTTCAGTTCTCCAAAACATTGATGTAAATCCTGTCCCTGAACTACTCTTCCCTGACTTTGGTTGGTGGAGCCCTGGTCAAGGATCTCTTCCGAGGCCTATCCTAGTGACTGGGATTGAGCTAAGTTTGCTTACCTGAACTTTACTTACCTTTTTGACCATAATCACTGCCATTGTCCACATTTCTTAATAAACCTACCTGTGAAATATAACTTTGGAACTGGTGACTTTAGGGCAAAAGGCCTCAAACTAGCTCTATTTCATGCAAATGAGTATGTGCCTCTGTTTCACTGGTTACTAAATCAAATGCTTTACAACTTCTTCTAATAGTGAATGTGTGTACATGTTTTATAGTAAGTGTGTGACAATATTTGACTAAAGGTTTGACCTTTACCTATTGTGGCCAACCAGAAGGAGACAGACTCGGCAATGATATGTTAAATGTGTTTAATCATAACCAAAAGAAAAATGCCTCTGTCCCGATGACGGATTTCCCTACCTAGTAAACTAAGGGCCTGATTCACAGAAGCATTTTATAATGGCGCAATCACATAGGGAACGCTCTGTGAATCGGACCCGTAAAGGTGCTAGTCAGTCAACAAAAAAAGGCAGTTCTCTAGTCATACCGCCATATTCAAATAACACAAATAATTAGCCCAGGTGATGGCGTTCTCACTCGGGCTTTCTTGGGCTAATGTTCAGGTGATCTCACTGTGTAGAAAGGGTTTCTGCTCTCCTTTTAAATTCTTAAGGAGAATTTGCAAATTGCTCCTTAAATTAAGTATCTCTTTAACGTGCTTTACACATAGGAATGATTTCCTTATCCCATCTTTTATTTGGGCTGTATATCTTGATCCACTTGCTCGGACCCTCTTGGGTTACCCTTTTCTGATTTCCCAAATGTGTCTGGGATTTTCAGGACCCCTACCTTCTCTTTGGGGTTTCCCCAAATGTCTCTTATTGCTCTTGGGCCCACCAGACCCCTTTTGCTTTCTGTGTTTCTTAAGGGTTGTGCTGACTTCAATACTTTTACCCCATGTTGATCTGTTGAGTTTCTCAGGCTCCCGTGACCCTCTTTCTCTCAACTCGTGTGGTTCTGCTCGCCACTCTTCGCACTGGGCAACCCTGGTACTCTTTATATCTCTGGGTGTGCTCCAGCGGGGTGACTAACCAACAGGGTTGTGGCTGTTTGCCTCCCTTTGCTGTGTTCCTGACCCATAAGTCTGCTTCTCGAATGCTGCCCGGCACGGCAGGCTCCTTGGTTCTTGAATTCAGAACTGAGGATTCTTTCCTCTGTTCCATCCTGGTCTTGATGCTGTTTTATGGGTCTCTGACCAACCACACCTGCACTGTATTCCCGTCACCACGGAAGACAGTTTTTCCGTTTCTCGTGTGGCTGAGTCAACCTCCGTAGGCGTCTGCTTCTCGGATTCTGTCCAGCACGACAGACTCCTTGGATCTTGTATCCAGACTGGAGGATTCTTTCTTCAGTTCTCTCCCGGTCTTGGAGTGGTTTCTCGGGTCCCTGACCCACCACGGTTGCAGTGTGGTCATGCCACCAAATAAAATGGTTTGCCTGCCTCTTTCTCCCTGCATCAGCCTTGCAGTTTCTTTGATTCTCTTCCACGTTACCACTAGCTCCGCTGTCTAGCACGTGTCTGCCCCTCAGGACGTCGGTACGATAGAGTCTCGCCTCTGCGTAGGATTCTCTCTTCTCCATGCAAGATTCTACGACAATATGCACGCTTGCGTGTACATCGAACTGGCGTGCTGCTGTATGTCGACAGCAGAGTTAAACTGGACTCCATTCTTGGTTGCAGGCCATATAGTCGTAACATTAGTTCTATACCCATATAGGCAGAAAATGTGTTCTTTGGGGGGTGGGGCGGGAGTCCCTTAAAGGAATTTATGTCCTAGTTCCACAGAGGGGAGTCGCTCCCATTGAGGTGACTCTTTCCCTGACCCCTAGGGGAGGGTCTTGCTTAACGAGGTTACTTCTATAGCCTCAAAGGAGTGAATTGCCTAAATTTGTCACACTATCCAAGCCCTAGACCACTGTCACAGCCCTCCCAAAACAAAGCCTTGCTCTCTGCTACCTTCCTTCTTTGCAGTTGGCAAGTCCTCAATGTTTCCCTTTTCACCCTAGTAGGCTGTGGTCGAATTGGGCGGGAGCGGTTGGGAGCAGGGCTCTTCTACTTTTTTTTTTTTAAATTTAAGTTTTACTGTTCCTATACTTCTATTTTAAAAAGAAACCAGTTTTGAAATGGTTTTGTTTTAAAATAAGTGTAGGAGGAAGTTGAAACTTGCACTTCAGTGCACTGCACGGCATGTCTCTTTAAACAGTAGGCACATTTATTTAGGGGGTTGTATTGTGCATAGGGGAGGGGTTGGCGATGGGGTTTGTTGGGAACTGGGACTGCTAATAGGGTGGCCCCTCCAAAAGCCACCCTCATGGTGGATTTTGGAAATCCATCTGAACAGGAACTCAAAATGGCACTCTTCTTTCTACCTCCAAAAGTGAGCTGTGCTAATCAGATTCCCTTTCATGGTGCTCTTTGCTGAAAAGTATAATGCTGTTAGGAAAGATGTTTATTTTGCCGCTTTTCCTCAAACATCCATGGGAGCCCCCCAACTTGTTGCTCTTTTGAACCAGTCATGACTTTTGAAGGCAAGTGTAGCCTTTTTGCTTTACTTACCTTGCTTACCTCATCTATTTTGGGTGCACTGATCAGTCTTTATGGCTATCGGTGCAGGGGAACTTTGTTCCCCATTATTAAATTATTAAATGTTTCAAGCTGCACACGTCACCAGATGAGTGCGGCGGAGGTCCTTTGTTTCTCTTTCTTTTTAAAGTAACATTTATTTGCCACATGTGTCTAGAATGAGATGGTGGCAGCAGATATTTTGCTACAGTATTTTTAATTATTTTGCGTGCATTTATGCATTTTACAGCATAATATCATAAACACTAAAATGGTTGTGCCCTGCAATTTCGCCCCTGTCATTTGGCCATCTTTTCTTTTGGGTGCCTTCTGCCCTCTCCGCCTGATATTCCATACGAGGCAAGACCTTTTCTGGGCAAAGTGGCGCTATGTTTTTGTGGCTGGATGTGGAGTCGGGGACAGCCTTGTCCCAGTCCACATCCTGGTCCAAGGGCACCTATTGCTGGTCAGATGTGTTTGGTGGAGGCTGTCTGTTACGAAACATTTATCTTTTGTCAACTTTTCCTGCATAATATATGGATCCCCAAACATTTTGCTTCACTCCCCTGGCCGTGGGCACATTTTGTCACGGGGAAACTGATCAATCCTTCAGACCAGCAGTACTGGGAAACTGTTTTCCTTTTTGTCTTTTTATTTTTTTGGTAACTTTTTGACAGTGCACACCACATCTTACAATACAGTGCAGTGGGGATACTTTTGTATCACCATAGTCCTTTACACTTGATTTTTGGTTACTTTTATGTGTGCCTAAAGACAAGCTGGTGGCAGCAAATACCTTATTTCTTTTTTTTTTTTTTTTTTTTTTAAAGAAAATGTTCTTTGTTTTTTTTAAAATTATTTATAATACAAAAACAAGAACAGAACCCTTAACATGCAAAGCCTCTTTTCAATGTGAATGCATAACAAAGCAACATCACTGTGAAGAAAACATTGTGGTCTTACTGAAAATCCTTTTAAACTGAAAGACCAACTTGGCCTAATTGTATTTATAATATAATACTAATTCTGGTTGTGTTTCTGTTGAACCCGTGTTATGCTACAAATTCTTTGTATCTTCCTACAGCCCTCTCCCTCCTGAGATCAGCCTGGCTTCTGTCTCTAGGCTACCAAATACTCAGGTGGTACAGCCCCATATTAAGAATGGAGTTTGTGCTGTCTCAGTTGTATGGTTTTACTAAACCCTTAGTTGGACTTAAGAAAAACTGTGCTAACACAAAGAACTCTGTTATGTTACCAGAGTGCCCCGGTATGAGTGTGTATTTAACACTCACCAGTCGCAAACAGCAGCGTCGTTCTTCCTGGCATCCTTCGCCGCAGGCTTCTTAAGTCTTCTTCAGCTTCTCCATGCTCTGCTCTCCGTCGCGGTCTGCACAGAGTGCACCCCATGCTTTCCTGGCTTCCTGTGGCGACGGCTGTGGTCAATAGGCATTCCACAGCTTCTCCCAAACTGACCCGCTGCAGTGGGTTAGTAGGACCTCTGGACCCTCACACAGTCAGCCACGGCCACAGCGTCCCCTTGTCCTGCAAACACTGCTCCAGCCACCTGGGTTTCCAGCTTACTTTCCTCCAGCCTGTTTGTCTCTCTCAAAACAGCTGGCATTTTTATATCCATCAGGTGTGTTAAGTGACCCCGGGTGTGGGTCATTGAGTTCTCTTGCCAGGCATGCCTGATTGTTGCCTCCACAGCCCTCCTCCTCGTCTTAGTAAAAGAGTGGTGTTTGGAACTGTCTAATGCAATAAAATGAGCCTTTATACCTCTGTTTTGTCTCTGATATGTGTGTATCATTAAAATGAGTATGTGTCCTCCTAGTTGCTCTCTTCCTTGTCCCAGTACTAAGGTGTTTCTAGGGGACAGTTTGGAAGGAGGGAAAGGGTTGACAATATCCCACCAAGGCGTTAGGGATAGAGGGCTTATTATAAAAAGGGAACACCCTCTGGTTCCTCTACCTGCCATCGTCGTCCCCATACCCCCCCCCCAACCCCTGGAAGTAGTCCTCCCCTCCCATATCTAACCCCATTGTCAGAATCCGGTAGAGACGGCCCTTCCCTGGCCACTTGGGAGGAGGATATCTGGGTAAAAGTGAGGACGCCCTCAGGTTCCTCAAAGTACTACAAAAGAGAATGTTTTGAGATGGATTATTAGTTCCTTCAAAGTCTGAATGAGCTGACCCACCAGCATGCCACTGAAGATGAATCTGTGTCAAAATTATGCATTAGACCAAATCGCACATCTTGCTCTTTCTGATGCGATCTAACCCTCTGATTCTTCATAAAATACCTCCTACAATCACTTCTTTGCTGTTTAGTGTATTTAGTTTCTTTGGGGGGTTAAAATTAGATACAATGGAGAAGGCCTATGCTGGGCTCTCTCCACGCATACACTGTTAGGAAATCTTTCTCTTTTGCCACTTTCCCTCCATAGTTTCTATCGAGCCCCTTTCATTTGCTCTGGTTTTTTAAACTGATTTGACTTTTCAAAGAGTAGCAAAGCTTTCAGCTTTGCTTCCCTGGCCTTTTGCTCATTTGTTATGGGGAAACATATCAGTCTTTTAGACTATTGCTTCTGGGAAATAGCTTCCCTTCTGCATTCTGTGACTTTTTAACATTGCGCACAGCATCTTACAATGTTGTGCAATGGGGATACTTTTGTATCACCCTAGCTTTTTACACTTTTTATTTTTGTTTCCTGTTATATGTGCCTGAAGAAAAGTCTGTGGCAGCAGATGGGATACATTACTCACCGTAATCGTATTTCTGATGCTTGTATCTGCTTAGATTCACATGCTGTGCATAGGCCAACATCTATTGGAAGCTGCAGAGTATGACATTTTGTTTTTCGAAACTCGAATACTATCTCTAGTGTGACGTCCACTGTACCCATGATCCCCCAGGTGTGTGGTGCCAGAGTCTGGGTGTGGGGTAAGGGTGAAACCAGTAGGTCCCCCCCCTGATTGGCTTGCTGTTTGAATGGTGCATATCCTTACCATTGGTCGACTTGGACCTACTTCCAACCTGGATTTTGGATAAGAAGACTTCTCCTGCAGCCCTTTCTTCAGATCATTGTTGGAGCCAAGAATCCCTCTTGGAAGAACAGCCGACTGAAGAAGACTCCTGAAGAGGCCTAGCATCCCTTCCTGCGTCTGGCTCGGTGAATCCCTGCTGGATTACCATCTCCGAAGACCCTGAGCAGGGCTTCAGCTTTTGGAATAGTGGGACCAACTAGTCTCTCAGATCTCTCGATGATCCAGCTGTCTTGAGCCTTTGGAAGGGTCCCTGGACCACCCGATGGACTGACCAGCTCTCTTGGACTATCTAGCCAGGACCCAAACCATTACTGTTGCACGGTTGCACCTGAAAGCCGGGTTGTGCCACAAGTCACATTTCCTTCGAACTTCCCATCAAGGGATCCTTTCCTTGAGAAGCTTCTCTGACTGCAGAGAGGCTCCTGTTGCCCGTGTGCAGAGACTGTTGCTGGATCTCGCCTTGCCCCATACTGTGAAGTGCCCTGAACAGACCTGCATTGGTGTTTCTTGCATTTCTGCATCACCAGACTTTGCATCTTGCATCTGTACCTGAACCAGAAGAGTCCCTGCACCTGCAGCTCCTGGGCACCTCTTACTGGAACACATGGTGGGAAACCAAACCTCCAGTGACCCCCAGACAATCTACCAAGTCCTCTGGAAAGATCGGGGGTAAGTAAACCGTGCATCTGTCCAACATCCCCTTGTCCTTCATGGGAATTGAGTCCCTTTACCTTCCATTCCACTGCCTTTTGATCATCGAACTGGTTATTTGCACTGCACCAGTAAAATTGTTGAAGAGTATTTTGATCAATCACCAACAAAAGTAAATTGTAACTTACCTACAGAGACTACATTTTGGGGAGAATCATTGTGACGCTTGTGACACTGGGCACAAAGCCCAGTTCTTCTAAGGGTTTGGACTGAGGTAAGGGAATTAACTTGTGTTCTGGTTTCATCATTGATTGCCTTTCATTTGGTTAACTGCTTGCTGAATACGTTATTTCAAATTATATATGAGCCTGTGGTGAATGTATATATGTATGCAATAGAAGTATGGAGAGATAATATTACTCGTTTACATTTTCAGTGTGTGTAGAAGAGCTAGAGTAACTGTATTTTTATACTTAACTTTCTAAATTGAAGTATTGTGCATTATATTGTTAAGGAGATACCAGTTTTATGCTTAATCACCTGACCCCCCAGCACTTTTTGCTGGACTTCTGGTCCTTTTTCTTTCTATCCTGAATGAGGGAGCCTTTTTCCCCCCTCATTCATTCTTATTTGCTCTGACATTTGGAACTATGTTCTCTGTGGCTTACCTTTGCTATGGAGTCTGCTTTCCTCCATATCGCTTTAAAGGCATTTGTGTTTAACTTTTGTGGCACACAGCACCCTATGTGCAGTATTGGTGGGAACCCTTTCATTTCTCCTTTGAGATTCTTTGCTGTTAAGGATAGAGTGATGCTTTGTATCCTTCCTAAAACTTTATCTTATGATAGATTAGCACACATCACCTTATGTGGAGTGGCAAGGGGATGCCTAGTACCCCTTCTCTCTGCTCCTATGACTTTCTAGTCAGTGACAACCCTAAAGTTATGGCTGGTGGCAGTGGACGTGTTCTACCAACTATTTTGCTATTTTTTTTACTGCAGACTGTGTTCAGCCTCGGTTGTGCACTATAGGGTTACCTATGTTCTGATAGTGTGGCTTCTTTCTTTTTTTCAGCATTTCTTGTGTGGTTGTCTGGGAGAGGGAGGACTAGTGTGTGTTTTGCCTTTGGCGGGAAAACTTGGATATTCCCGCCAAGGCTCCAGTGTGTCTGCGAGGACAGTAAACGGGGGTTTGGCACGCCCCTGCCCTTTGTCTGCTAGAGTTCCTGAATGGAACCAGTTCCCACTGCTGGCTGTCCTAACTGGACAGCCACCTGCCCCTTCTGTAAAATGCCTAAGAGTGTTTGCAGGGGAGTGAGTGTGGGAATTCAAATATAAGGTGAGGTTCCTTGGGTAGAATGCAAGTCGACCACTGGAACAGAAGATCCGAAGCGGTAGATGACCAGCGGCGCCTGCAGACCCTTCCAGTAACCGCAAAGTGAACACTGCTGTTCTGACCCTGTGTTCTTATCGACTGAGGAGCTTAAATGGAGTACAACCGCCCTGCCCCCCTTTGGCTGGTGGGACCAGCATGCCCCAAGACAAACAACAAATTGAGTCCTCTCCTGAGGTGCTGTGACCTTCCATGACTGCAAACTGCGAATAAAAGGAGACCTCTGACCCATTTGCAGTGTAACATCCTGACGTGGACCAATCTTCCCAGAACTTTGAGCTCCAGAGGCCCAATCCCACTCGTCCATGTCCCCTCACCAAAGTGCAGGACTGGAGAAACAATGATCGACCAGGCGATAACCGCCCTTTGTTGGAGCTGATAAAAAGGCGCCATAACCCGAGACCAGCAAGAGAGACCGAAGAAATCCAAGCTGAATCCCATTCAGAGTCCTTCCTTTCGTCACCAGAGCAAGGAATCGGGAGACCGTGTCCGTTGCTGCTGTACAGGAAAGAATCCATCTGCATTTACTACTTCTAAACTTAAGACAGGGTGGGGCTAAAGGTAGAACTTACCGTAAGTCGAAGAGTTGCTCCATTGTGACTGGAGTGCGTTACAAGGGGTTTGGGTGGCCACCCATACCTCTGGCCCAGGCTTGACGGCTTGTTCCCATTAGGGAGTCCTTTGCAGGGTCCCTATAACTTGTGTTCTCTTGCTAGGCATTTTTATTCTAGTGACTAAAGTACCATGAGGACCATTTGTCTTTCCAGCTGTTACATAAGACTTTTTGTTCTACTCCTAGATTGACTTATAGCTCGTTAGGGATTGGACCTGCAAAAGCGTTAGAAGCTTTGGAAAGTTTTACTAGAATGTATAAAATTGCTTAAGTGTGAATAGCCACCCTTTTCCTTCCTCCAGACTTTCTGATGTGACTTTACTATATGAATGCAATTACCGTTGTCTGTAATCTATGCGAGTACGCGGTAGTACTGATAATATGGTAGAACTATCATTAGTGTCATTATCTATCAATTGTAACCGCGAGCAACTACAATAGAAGCAGTCACCTTTGTAAAGTATTGTGAATAATTCCTGTGTGTATTGGTTAGTCTAAAAGAGTATTTGCTAACCTGCCTTGTGTATATATAATAACTTTTAGTGTGCAAGAGCTTCTTTGTGCTATTGTATTTACTGGGTTCAGTGTACTTACTACCGCTCACATCCTCCTTATCAGAAAGGCCTGGCTGCTCTGTCATTCTACCAAAATCCTTTGTGTAGTACAGACTTCTAAGAGTTGGGGACCTGTTCACCAAGGTATAGTCTTATAGAGGCTTACTTCAAGTGGACTTCAGGAAAACTCTACTAACAATTGTCTGCACTCATTAAGGGCCCCTGATCCCACTCATTGTCTCCTGAGAATATTCTTGACTGCTCTCCATTACTACCTTGATTGGGTTTTGGCTAACCTCTGAGTTACTTGTACACTAAAACTAGGGTGGCCTCCTAAAATCTGCTCACCAGGTCAAATTCTGGGAACCTATCTTAACGCACATTCACGCTCTCTTTCAATGTGGTGCCTCCAGTGGTGGTTGAAAGATTTCTTGATTAAGCAAGACACATCTGAAAAACTTAACATAATCTGGAATTCTGTTTTTGCGCGTTTTTATCATTCAGTGTTTACAGCAATCGGGCATTGTTTGCATGAAAAACAAGAAGGAAGTAATGCACGTAAAAACATATGTGAAACACTGTAGATTGGCACCCTTTTAAATGTGTATGTTTTGTCTTTCTATCCCGTTTAGAGAGTTCACAATGGCAGAGATTGAGCATTTTGTCGACCCAAATGAAAAGGTGCACCCGAAATTTGACCTAGTTGCAGATTTGGATATTCTTTTGTATTCTTCCAAAGCGCAGATCAGTGGGCAGTCTGCACACAAAATGCGCCTTGGTGATGCAGTCGAGCAGGTAATGCTGACATTAATGGAAAGAGTTCTGTTTACTCCAACTGCATCTAGGGGTCACATATATGTATTTATTTCATTCAACGTCTGCTCATGATAAAAATGTTGGTGCCCTAGTTTCTTTCCTGCTGGGAATTACCCAAGCAAATCCTGCGCAGTCAGCCAGGGCATGGCGTTTGATTGGTCCACTATGTAGATCGTTTTTGACTTGCTGCACAATGTTTTAAACCACTTGAACATAGTTTGCTCAGTAGTGCTCTTTGGTCAACACTTGTGTTATTGCAATGTTCCAATATTGTAGCATATTCTGCCTAGTTTCTTAGAAAGAACATTAACATACTGTAAAACCTAGGTTTAAATCATTTTAACTGTGAAAGGCTCGTCTTCTACATATTTTAGAGTTAGAGGTGCCTTAAACAATTTGCCCATAATATTTTATTGGGGAGTCATTTGGTGTTGTATGCAGTACAAAGGTAGTGATATGAAAAGGACAAGGAACATACTGAGAAACACTGCCAACACGTTCAGTACTAACACTATATTTTCAGCAGTAATATATTGAAGTGAAGTGAAGTGAATGCATTACATCAGTTTATAGTTAACTTGGTATGGCATCCATACTTTGCTTGATTTACCCCAGGGTTCTTGCAATTCTGACAGTGTTCAGACAAAATGTTGCAGACGTAATTGGCAGGCTTTCTCTAGATCCTCCACTTTTAGGTAGATGTATATTTAGGAGTCGGCATAGTTGGATATTTCAGTAATACATTGTGTGGACATTCCCTTATTGTACGCAACGGTGCGTACTGTACCTCTAGCCCCTCTGCTCCCCTCCTCCGCTCTCTGCCTGAGCCTGACGTAATCATTGATGGAAGCCTCAAACCTACAGCCGGTGAACCTCCTACTGACAAGCCTATGGCGAGTCTGGTTTTCAACACCAATCCCCTATCCTATTGTGTTTCACGTTGAAGTAAGGGTGACGAGATACATTCTTTCTCTATGCACCCCTATACCCATGCACTTGCATTAGGTGCAAAGCCCTTTTCTAAAAGGTAGCTACTTAACCGGGCCAAAGGTGGTAAAGCCTAAGTCAGGAGTCATCTTTGGTCACCTAGGCTCCGAGGACTGGTAGCCCACCCCCTGCTCTAGATCGTCTTCCTGTAATTGACTGAACTGAGAAAAGGGTAGCTATTGACTTCCTAAGAATTTGTAATGAGGTTTTAAGATCTACAGCATTGAATAACCATCCAACACTACTCTTAAGCTTCAATTTTTCCATTTTACGGTGTATGTGCCTACGATTAACTGTGTTGCATTCTAAAGGGGTAGGTAACCCTTGTTGCTGTTATGAAACTCTGGTTGCATATGGTTTAGAGTAATTTTCTTTTCCAGTACCATTTTTAACTTGATGCTTGATTGTTTCGTGTACTTTCCAGTGTTGGCCTCTGTTTATGCAGATTTCTTATGTCCTTCCGCAGTGAAGGAAGTAGGGGAAAACTGGTGAAAGAAATTCTCCCCAATGTTCCCCAACCAGTTACGGAAAGGTCATATCTTGCTGGATTGAAATTCACAGTGGAAATTCCCTCCCAAAAAAGGATGTGAAGGCGGCCAGAAATGGCCAACAGCAACATCATGAGGACAGGTGGAGCTGGCTTGCAGGAGCTTTGGGAAATTCACATCAGAAATAGACTGCTGTGAGGGGGGGGTCAGAGTCGAGAATCCGAATAGGATCATGGAATTCTCAAGGCTTCAAATTAATGTTTACATAGAAATTAAATGTTTTGGGACCATATGATCTTTGCTTCCAGGAGACTTGGATGAGGATCAAGCCCTCGTGTTAGGATTATGAGGCGCGCCTAAATCCTGCTTGTAAGGGTGTGTTGGGTCGACCCTTCTCGGGCCTGCCAACCCTGATTAAGGTTGATTAGGGTTTTGGGATACGCAGTCATACAACCCCAAACCTCCATGTGCAAATAGTGAACTTTATACAGAATATCCTCAGTGGGAACAATTCAATCCCCTACCGATAAATGTATATAGAAATGTTACCAAACTGCACATTGATGAATTTATTATGAGCACTGTGGATGAAGCCTTAATTGATGGGTCGGATCCACAGATTACAATATAAGGTTGCTCTGCAAAGATGGTGTGCCACTCCTTCTATCACAACTAGAGAGGGTGGCCAGAAACTGGTTAAGTGAAATAAGGTAGCGTGAATGTATGATGCTAAATGGTCAAACAGACGGGGATAGACCTCGAGCACCCACCTGGCGAAATGGAGCCCAGATGACTTGTCTTCATTGTTTTGTCTCGCGAGCTATTGGGGACTGGGCGGAGTGGTTTGAGGTTGTAAAATTACCCAAGAGTGGCCATGATCTTTTAGCTGTCACACTTATCTTGCCTTGTCTGATACAAAAGAAATGTAAGATGCCTCCAGTGCAGCTATCCTGGGGAAAGAATAGGCTCTGAGAGAAGTTGCCACAATACCAAATGAATATACAAAGGATATTGTTGGCAGCAAAGAAATAGTGTAACATTCTTGGATCCTGAAGGACTTTAGACAAACCCTCATAAGGAGCGGGGGGAAGCCATTATAACCCCTAAACATGCCTATGACCCAAAGTTAGTGAGGGCCAGAAGAGTGCTTGGAGCGGATGTAAAAATGTTGATTGGGGAGAAGACCCAGGGATTGGAGAAAAAAATTAGGAAATGGAGACAGAAATATAAAAACTGGGTTAAGGCCAAAAGAAATCCAGAGGCTGCAAAATTATGCAGAAAAAATGTTGAAAGCTGTTTCTGGGAAAAACTGAAGGTGCATGTGGGACCTAATAAATAATGGTGGTAATTTCAGAGAAACCTACGTGATGGGTCAGGTCACTGAAGAGGGATGGGTAAGTCACTACTTGTCCCTCTTCGCTAAAGAAGGAGGAGTGACCCAGATAAGGGTGGGTATGAAGGGAAAGAGTTGGGATTTTGAGTTTGACATCGATGAGGCCAGATGGATGCTGTCCAAGCTGTGTTCATCAAGGGCAGCTGGACCGGAGTGTTTTTTTGTCAAATCATATTTTAAAATCAAACATTTACATCTGGCCAAAATTGATTGTAGCACTTTTCAAGCAAGTGATGGCAAATAAACAAGTACCCCAGTCTTGGCGAGAAGCTATTGTGGTTCCAGTATTCAAGAAGGGTGATAGCGGCGATCCCAAGAACTATCGCCCCATCGCCCTTCTTGATTCTCTGGGGAAGCTTTTTGCCTTTCTCATCTTACGGGACCTGAATACTTGGGCGATAATAAGTGGTAGGTTAGGTCCCAGGCAGATGGATTTCGTAAAGGGGCTGAGACATCTCTGAATCTATTCATCCTTAATGTGTTGAAGCTGAGGGCAATGAAATCAGTCTCCGATCTTCATGGCCTTTATCGACCTTAAACAGGCCTTTGACGGGGTAGACGGGCAACGTCTTTGGACAAAACCTAAGATCTGGAAGTGCCCTAAGAATATGCTGGAGGCTTCCTATAATCTGTATACGGATACATCTGTCCAAATAAGGATATCTGCAGATGGAAGCCTGTCGGGGAACATTTACACATTCCGCAGCTTAAAACAGGGATGAACTCTGGCCCCTTTACTATTTAGCCTATACCTGTTGGATTTGGGACTATCAGAAAAGGAGATTCAAGCTTTCCCATCTAAGCTAAACAACTGTGAGGTTCCCTGGATCCTATACGCCGATGACATTGTCTTTTTAGATTAAACAGCCATTGGCCTCCATCTCTGTATAACGGCGTTTAGTAAATACCTGGAGGAGAACGGTATGAAAATGAACGCCAAAAAATCCAAGGTAACGGTGATGACATCGGCGGGTAGGAAACTTAGGGTGCCCTTTAGGTGGACGGTGGAAGAAAAACCCAGGTAGATTGTTAAAACAATTTTCTACTTGGTTATCGTCATGAATAAAAATCTGACTGGAAAAAGGCCATTATACTTTTCTGAAGGCCAAATTCAGAAAGCTAATTACACATGGGGGCGGCCATTGCAAAGAACTAAGCTAGCTTCTCGACACCAGTGATCACCTTCTATAAACAGAAGGTGATTCAAGTGTTAACGTACGGAGCAGAAGCAATGCTAAACGTGACATGGGAAGTGTGGGCCCTATTGGAGGGCTAATTTTGGCGTAAGGGTTTGAGGCTGCCAAACTCGCTTCCTGTAGCAGTGATTCGAAGTGAACTTCACCTACAATCCATGGCATCTGTAGCATTATGGAAATCTGTATCATTATATTGGAAATGTACGACGATGGAGGGACCGCTCCCTCCGCGGCTGCTCTCTCTGGGTTTCTCTCCAGTACTCTCTCCGGTATCCTTCCCAGTGCCCTTCTTCCTTTGTTTGTTTCTGATGCCCTGATTTAGTAGGGTCTACACTGACGTAATGTCCATTCCATTGACTTCAGCTGCTTTGGTGTTTTACCCGCTCACTTAGCGTTCTCAGGAGCTGCTTCGTCTCAGGACCCAAACCGTCTGGGTAGTTCGAGGTTTCACAGTAACGCATGGTTTTAGACATGAGTTTAGACTCCTAGGTTTTAGGTCCTACCATCCGTCTACCAGGTTGGAGTTTATAGAGGGCTGCGCCTCCCAATTGCGCCCTTATCCGCAGGAGAGGAGTCCCTCTGCATGAGATCCTCCTGTATATTAGCACCCCTATTGTGACTGTTGGTTAGCGGCATCGCCTCCCTAGCCTTATGGAGAGGGGTTCTCTCCTGGGGAGAAGTAACGCCATCTGAAGGATTGTCACATAGGGAAGTGATGGACACAACCGCATCGGAAAACTACAAAATTGTTACCATTTCTATCAGGGCAGAATATGCACTGCTGTTCCAGATGAAAGACTGCGTAGCATGACATGCTTGAGTTACTGCCTAAGGATCTCTGGAGAGGTCCAGCTCATTGTGTCACACTACGGAGCAGGTATTTGTGATATTTCAGTGTGCATATTCCCACAGAAGCAGCAGGGGCTCCCACTTGTTTACAGTTGATGACCGTCCAGGAGATTTTAGGGGAGTAGACACCGCTTTAGTGCTGGAGGGTTTCAGGTGTACTGCCGGGTTGCAGGGCGCTAGAGTTTGAATCAGTATTTCGATGGATTGAGAGATGCCGAGCTTAATCTTCTTGACTGTCCTGAATCGGCAGCAAATCTTGCAGCAAGTGGGTCCTAGACTATAGATGTGTGGCTGCTTCACTCCCACATTCATGGACACTGTTGGGGAGAATTTTCAGTTTAGTGCTAAATTCTTCCCACCTTAGAGAGCCCCAGCACTTTTGCTGAATTTTGGCACTTTGTACTTTTTCGGTGTTTCTTTAGCAGTATGGAGTCTGACAAACTCAATAGGCATCATCCTTACATTGTGTCATACAGCACCTTCAGTGCAGTAGCACAGGGAAGTCTTTCATATTTCCACAAGGTTTAAATATCTTCTCTTGGAGAAACTGTTTCCAAGAGCAGAGAAGTGAAATTGACTTTACTTACATTTGTAACTTTCTAGACCCAGCACACACTATCTTACCATAGGGTGCTGGAGGGGTTACTTAGCATCCCCTTTGTCTAGTTTCTCATGTAACATTTTTATGTTACCCTTTCCTCAATGAATGGCTGGTGGCAGTAGTTAACTTTTAACTACCGTGGTGTGCTTTTACCTCGTGCTGCGTTCGCAGCTGCAATAAAGCACCCAAGGGTGCCATTTTTTTCAAAATGGCCCTGGTCGTCTTTTTGCACCATTTCTTTGTGAAAAGGTCCTTCTTAAGATTTACACTGCGCACCAAACCATGTTTGGTCCCTTTGTTTTGTCTTTGGCGGGATTCACGAGTCAAGCCCGCCTCTGGCACCAGGGTGTCTGGCAGGGGCAGGAAGTGAGGGAGGTGGCCGAAAATCCCTGTTCTTAGTCTCCTAGGAGACAGGAATGCACCCTTAAGTGATTGGCCGGCTTGCTGTCCATGAAAACATGTATAGGACGGTGATCATAGAATTTAGGTCTACGCCCAGTGGAACTCCGAAAACCTGGGAAGTATGCACATGGCCAGAAAGGAATTGTGGATTTTGCAATATCTGTGGCACTAATGCTATGTGTGAGTAGTCCCATGAATATTTCCATAACCATAATCCTTTTGCAGGTCAAGCAAATGGTGCAATGTTGCACTCTCCCTACATTGTAATGTTAGCACTGCTAAAGTAGAAAACTGCTGAGCTTGAAATGTGCCATCCAAAAATCCTCGAAGCAAGCAAATAGATTGTAAGGACACCTTTGCATAGCGGGGGCAATGGATACCAGACTAGAACAGCATATATTGAGCCTAGGTCCTATAATTTAACTTTCATAGCTGAAAAGTGCAATGAACATGGTACCGAATCTTAATTCTAAATACTGTTTCACCTCTGGCATAAGGTTCATATTGTATTTCAGCCATTCGGAGTAGGTTGGTAAAACCCTTGGTGAAATATTGCTAGTCGTGTCTGGTCTCTCTCATGCCTGTATCCTATTCCATATTTGTACTCCTACTGTTCTAAATGTGCACGTTGAGAGAGAGAGAGTTCACTCTTCTTTACGAGAGGTGCCTTGTGATTTCGGTTTTGAATTTTTTTTTTTCTACAAGCACAAATTAAACCGATACATACTTAAAAGAAACTCTTCGATCTCACAATAGAATCCCCCTGCTTAATACAGCTTGAGAATACATGCATTAAAGGTTGTGTCATTAGTCTGTGCAAACTAGTTAATATACAAATAACAGCAATATGTTCTTGCGTAAAAAAAACGAATCTCAGAAAAGCAGGCTACCAAACAGTTGAAGAAAACCTGTGTTTTATTTTGTCCATTTAGTGAGCATGGACCTAGCTTCGAATAGTAGCGGGTTAAGAGGAATACAGATAAAGGGTGGCGCACATTACAACAGGGCTGTGCGCTACAGTGTTGTGTTGGTGTCGGGGCAGGGAACTTAGAGGGGGTGTGGGGCAGCGGGTTGTGTTCGGTGAATGCAGAAGTGCTCCTTGAAGAGGGGTTCTATAGCTCCTTTGTGACTTGCACAAGTGTATGTGCAAGTCTACTGGTGACTGGTATTGGGCTCTTATTTTGCATCCTTAATTCGGCCCCGTCCTGGCTTCTTGTGGAGCGTTGGGCACAGAGATGGTGACCTTGTTGCCTAGGTAGGTGGAAGCGCACATTAGGCTGATTGTATGCTGCTACAGCTGGTATTACAGGTGATTCGTGCTTGAAAGGGCAAACAATGTTCGGGTGGGGGTATTGTGGTTACATTTACACAGGCTTTTGATATAGTGGGCCACAGCAAGGAGGATTCTACTCAACAGTGCCAGGTTGGAAGTGGGTAAGGTGTGTCCAAGAAAAAGTCCTGTCAACAGCTAAAGGCCTATTTTTAAACCCTTAATGTATTGGTGCTTTTTCATTCCTGGTTCTTAATGTTTGCTGGCTTTAATGTCCAGGAATGGCATAGTCCAAGCATTGTCTTACCAGTATCGCATAGGGTGATGGCGCTCTGTAAAATAAATGTGAGCAAATGTATAAACTGAGCTGGAGATCCCTATGGTTCTCATTCTGTTCCTGTCTCTACAGGGAGTAATCAACAACTCTGTACTTGGATACTTCATTGGAAGAATCTACCTCTACCTCATCAAGGTTGGTGTGTTGCCAGATAAACTTCGCTTTAGACAGCACATGGACAACGAGATGGCTCACTACGCCTGTGACTGCTGGGACGCAGAGACCAAAACTTCATATGTAAGCTACCCTTCTTTGATGCAGTCTGTGATTGGCTTCTGCTATAAAGCTAGAAAGATGTTCACTTGCCTCCAACCCGATCTCTTCCCCAAAACATCATGGTTTCCGCTTTTAATGACTAGCCGTTCTTATATAGGCACACTCCCTCTGCCCCTTTCCCTGCTTCCAATGCCTCTTTGGTGGTTTAAATATTGGATGAAAATATAACATTCTTTTTATCATGGCTATTTGCGGTGTTTTTGTGCAGCGTTTGCTTGCACAGGTAGTGCCATATCATAGTGTTGTAAATAATGGTGTTCCTAATACCAAATTTAATAAGTTTATGGATCTCATAAGGATGAAATGCCGCTTGGATTTAAACCTTTGACATCCAGGTTAATAACCACTGATCTCTCTAATGAGTGCTTATCTTAGGGAGCGATCTTGCTTTGTATATACGTTATACAAATCACCTCAACCATGAGTCGCGAAAGCGCTGCATCAAGCTATAAAAAAAAAATTATATTGGTAGGGCGTTTTCTAAATAAACGATTCCCCATCATTCATACTTTGGTACAATACTAATCAGCCCTAAAATTGGTACACATTTACAAAACGATTACCATAAAAGGTTTACCATACAGTAACAACACTAAAGAAAAGAAAGTACATTCAAATTGAAGGGACACTTGGCTCGGACTAGAGTAAGTCATACATGCATGAATCGAAGTAAATGGACACAATTGGGTAGTTGAAACGATATCTCATTGTGCCATCTTTAAAAGTGTGTTCTCTTTCCATCTTCTAGTATTAGATGCAGCAAAAATGGCCACACATTGAAGTCGTCATCAGTGGCATCTTGGTAAATAGCAATACAATCAACTGAACCCTCAAATGGACTCCCATAGGAAGTCACTTTAGAAATGGTGTGTGCGCCACTGTCGCAAATATTACACAATAGCAGCAATGATGTAATGACTTTAAACCTGACATTTCATCTGAGGCTCCTGCTACTGCATGAATTGCCGTTCTAGAATATTGCCCTATGTGTACTTTTAGGAGATGGCATCATCTGGACAATGCCGGGCATCCAGTCATTAATCTATTTTTGTACTTTGTAACATTTGCTACTGAGTTATGTTGTGTGCAGCTTTTTATGCTGTGCTAAAATAACTACTTTAGTGGTTTCTGAACGGTTAGGCTTGTGCGAAGAGTGGGCTACTCTCCCCACTAGTGGTATCCGGACCTTACACAGCAGTAGGAAAAATGAGCAAGGGGATGAGAAAGCGGAAAATCACTTCTACACAGCAGGTTAATAATTTGATAGCTTGGCTAGTCCTGTTGTATGCATTCTACTTTCTGCATAGTTCTGAAATGCAGGAAGGCGAGTATGTCCTAAAGTGTGGTCGTTATTGGATTCTGGTCCCAAGGCAGATTAGTCCCATAGTGAGATTATTGGATGCTTCAGGGGCTCGAACGTGCTTGGGCAATCCTAGATTGGTGGCTTACTTGCATGGGCAGGCTGATGGCTTATTCTGCAGGTCAAACTCCAAAATGTTCACTCTGAGACTGCCAAGCGGGCCCTAGTCGACATTAACACTCTTAAAATGTTTTCATGTTGTTGGTAATATAAGATGATGGAATAGCAGGATGATCTAATGCAGTAAAAATCTGGAGGGTCTGACGCCTCAGTGTGCAAAGTTTATTAAGGGTATTCTTCCGGAGTTCTTAGCCTGCTAGACTCTGTTATTCACAGGAATAAAAAGGAGGCCTAATGCTGAAGGAGAAGGCATGAGATTGTGCGCTCTGTCATTCCTGACAAGCACTTGTGCCTAGAAACACGTCTACAGCCGCGTTATAAATGGCTTGTCGTATCACGTTTGTTCTGTATACTCTGTTCCGATAATCTGTGTAGAAAGTAAAAATCGATAATAGTGTACAACCTGGGAAAACCTGTGAAACGGCAATGGTTTAAAAAAAAAAAAAAAATCTGCTTTTTACATAGGGCCCAACCCATAGTAGTCTATTTCCTGCCACGTACTGATGGTCTGAAGCTTCAGCCCTAAAAAAGCGTTGCTTCCACACTGGGGCAGTCTTTTACTATGGCAGGAGGAATGCTGTCAAGTATACCGAAGTTTAAAACATTGAATTAATATCCTCCTCTCTAGACTGTTATGATTAGCAAGATTACAAGGCGGGGTAAAAAATGAACGTCAATCACAATTGGTTAAATCAAATCATTTGAAGCGTTTCCATATTTACAGAATACTGCTAAAAAGCAATACAACACTGAGTGGCATATATTCTAAAATGAGTGTTCAATTTGGAGGCATGTTTGCTTGTAGTCTATTTCTAGTCTCCAAGAATCCACAGATGACATGAACATTTTAAAAATGATGAGTATGCGCTCATTTAACAGTTTTCCAAGTGATCCGTACAAAGTACCTATTTGCATCACACGAGGAATTAATGAAATTGTCTCTGGGGGAGTCATTGTAGTGCAAGATGCAAAGCTTATTTATGCTCGTAGATTTACCTGATTTAGCTACCTGCGCAGAAGTACAATTTAATATGTCCTTTGCCATTAACGGCTTGGAGGCAGGGGCTGTGTGGCCTGGCCTAGTTCGAAATTGGGGATGTTTTGGAGGCATTAGATTAGCAAGCTCTACATTTAATATTCCAGCAATTTTAAAAGTAAGCTAGTTAGTGTGTTTTAAGAAGTTGCCCTTTTTCCTGGCATCTCGTTTTCCCTCATTTTCTCTTGCCCACACTGGAATGCTCTCCTTCTTTCCCCTCATTCTATTTCTCTCTATTCTACTTTCTGGGTCTCTTTGAGATCTTATCTTCTTTCTTCTGGTTAAGAAGGTTACTGTAAATACAGATTGCTTCTGTTTCCTATTTTATCTGCATTTTATTGTACCATGTTGTTCTCATGTACAGCGCTGTGTTGTAAAGCGCTATATAAAAATCAAATAAATACTAAATACAAAAAAAATACAAATAGCTGCAAGTGTGTATGGATTATGCTCTGCCACTGCTCCTCATGTCTTTGAACGGATTTCTTTTTTTACACCTGTAATTTCTGAAAAATATGAAAAGCAAAAAATGATACAAAAGTGCTTTAAACCTTTCTTTTAGGGCTGGATTGAAATTGTTGGCTGCGCAGATCGTTCGTGCTACGACCTTCTTTGTCATGCCCGGGCCACCAAAGTGCCACTGGTAGCGGAGAAGCCCCTGAAGGAGCCCATATCCTTTGCCTTAGTCTTCTTCCGGAAGGAGCAGGTCCTTGCCTGGACATCGCTCTGTAAGACTAGCAAGTTTAAGAGTTCAGAAAGAAGGCATTCTACCACTGTCTCGCATTTTGTTCGTTTTCACCCATGACTATGCATCGTTCATCTTGGTTGACGGCACCAGGCCAATGTGTTGTGCTATATTTGAATCTAGTTGCAAAGGAGCCAGTCAACTGTGCGCCTCCTTATGACGACCAGCTTTTGCTTTGCTTTTTTTTTTTGCCTCTTCAAGGTGCCTGGAATAAGAGGTATAATGTTCCAGTAGGAGGAGCAGTCCCTTTGAGAGTCTTCATATAAAACCTATTGCAAGATAACTTGATTCAACAGCCATTCTGTAATTTGTAATCAGAAAAGTGCTACACCATTAAGTCGACACAGTCCTGGGAAGTCAGAGATTCATAGTTTGAATCGTCATACGACGTATATTTATAATCGGATTTCACTATCTACATTTGGATGAGACTGTACTTGGTGTTACGAAAAAGCCTTCTCTTTTTGCATTGTTCCCATAGACTTCAATTGGGCCCCCTGCATCGATGTTATTTGATTAGGACTCTTGAGGTGAGTGAGGCCTTTTTTTAGCTCCACTCAGATGCTCACTCCTTTTGTGTAATGTGCTTTGGGTTTTAGGATACTAGTGCAGGGAGAGCCTCTATGATTTCATTTTTTCCTTTGTTTTTACACTGCAGCACAAACCACGCTTAAGTGGCGTGTTGCAGGGACATTTTATATCCCATTGACTTTTCTGGAAGTAATTATTGTAGGGAATTTTGTGATGTGTGCATTTAAATTTCTTTTATTCTGACCTTTTACTGGTGCACTAACGTGCACGTTTATCTTTATCTTGATATTTCCTTTTTGAGTATTATATACTCAAAATGGCTGCTCCTCGTGTTTTCGCTCTTTGTCTATGTGCCATCATGCTTTTGGCCTTTCTACCCATGTTGCGGTAGATGTGAGCAGATCCAGCAGTTAGTCCTATTTAAAATTGCATGAGTGGCATTCATTATTAACAAAAGAGTATTATTCTGATAGTTCCGTCTGTGCGAAGAATCTCTAGGCGACAAAGTATGCAATTGCACGGAAGGAGTGGGGAAAACAGATACATTTTCAACAGGTAAAAAGTCCTCTAGCGGATATGCTTCCTCCAGATACCATAACCCAAAACCAATAGTTACTAAAAACCCAGTTATTACAAAAAGGCAACAATACACTTTCGGGGGTCCCATTACATGCTTGATCATTGTCTCTGCTAGTGACATATTTATCTAAAAGTTCGGTACGAGCGGTAGCGGGTGCAGGCATCGTAGTCTTCAATTGAAAGAACACCAATTGTTTGTTTGCTGGCGACTCCAGTCGCGCGTCTTCTTAATGTCTTTCCCACAACCCTTAGCCAACAGAATCCTTTCGTACAGTCGGGCCAAAAGGCAGGCCCTCAAATGATTTCCTCAATCGCACCGTCAAACCGTGCCGTACGTCTATTTTCTTGGACATAAATTATATTTCACAATTTCTGGTGCAGAAGGATCGGATAGCAGTATGTTGTCACTTCCCACTGGAGGTGGCGAGTGAATGGAAATGGGATCAGAAAATGTTTGATCCGGAAGTAACACTGTTGGAGAGTGCGTAGACAAGATGGCCGTTTTGTCTGGCCTTACGAATTCTGGAACGGTCTCCGATACTCTTTTGTCAGTAGTTGCTGTTTCAGGCAAGTTGGTTACAGCAGTGGAAAGGGATTCTGTGTCTTCTGTATCATTTGGCACGGGCTGCGGTATCCGTTTGGTGTGTGTCGCGTGGTGTCATGACCACTGGCCCCAAGGTGTCAGACCTAGCCCAACATCCTTGGAAGCAGGGTCATGATCCTCATTCCAGGCACCAGCCGGCCCCCGTAGGGGCCTTTTGGACCTTGTCCTGGCGCCAGTGGCGCCAGGCTCATGCTCATAAAGGGACCCAGTCGCGGCACTGGAAGCGCCGGGCTCATATAAAAGGGATTGGTGCTTGGGTGGACTTACCTGCTGCAGACCATGCTGCCTTCCTACCTGCAGGATGAACTCTTCATCCAATCCTGCTGGGACTACTTTAACTGCTGGGTGGGGCCAGCACCACTCCCAAGAACCACATACTGGAACTCTTTTCTTACCTCTGGAGGCTGTGGAAGAAGACGCCTAAGCACTACTGAAGGCTATTTAAACCACACCCGATTGGTTTCACGTGCTTCGCGTTATTCTGCAATAGCAGCAGGACGCTCACCGTGTCGGCTCCAGCTGATCTTCTTCTTCTGCACCTGAAAACAGGACAATCTTCAACTTACCTTCCTGAAATCCAGCTCCAGCCTTCCGTGACATCTGAAAAGGAAAACGAGAACATTAGAGTAGCACGAGAAAATACCAGAGCTGCTCTTACCACCCGTCGGCGCCTTCCAAGGCCTCGTTCCGCGATTCTTCGTTCTCCAGCCATCTGCAACAACAAAGAATACAGGTTAGCGATAACTCCATGATATCTGCTTACCTGTGCCACGGTCTCCGCGAGCTCCGTTCTGCGCCATTTGTCCACACCTGTAAAATACAAGAAGGACATTATTAGAGCTCAGGACTCCATTTCTACTCACGTGCCTCAAGTGGTCCTCCGGCACGATCCTTCGGCATCAGTCTTCATCGCCGGTTGCACCGCGACCTGAAAGAAAAGGGGAAAAAGACATTTAAAAGTGCATTTAACTTCAGATGAACCTTTTGCTTGCCTGCAAAAAACTCCGGACTTTTCCACTTACCGGATCAACATACCGGACCTGCAAAGAGGCAAGATTCTGAAAGGACAATAAAAGACTCAAATAAGGCACTTACCGTTCGTGCAGCTAACGACGGTCTTGCCTTCTGGACTCTACCTCCGCAATAAAAGACTGAACTATCGTCCAGTGAAGTAACTGGCTACAGCGCCCCTGCACAGACGCAGGATGGAGAGCTTACATTTACTTACCTAAGGTGAGCATGTGCGGCCTAGGGGAGTCGTAGGAGTGTCGGGAAGGGGAAAGGGCCGAAACCCCGTCAGGCAGACGTTAACCCCTGTTTCCTCTCTGCCCGCAGACATCTCACTCTCCAGATTAAGATCACAGTAAGGAGGGGGCCCTTCCAGGGTGGTGCCAAAGACCTGCGAGTGACTCTGGAAGGTTCGGAGAACACCCAGACCAGACCGCGCCTCCGAGGGATTCAGGTGAGGGTTACACGTGGATCCAGTTCTTTCGCTCCGCTGCCCGCACAGCAGTCTGGGTGACTAGCAGGACCTGGTAGGAACCCCTCCACCGAGGTGCAAGGCAAGACGACCTCTCAAACTTTCGTGAGGATCCAGTCCCCCGGTCGTAGACTGTGACCAGGACCCTCGTACCGTACAGGTAATGCCTCTCGCACCTGGTGATAAATTGAAAACAGATTTTTAGTCAACTGGTTACAGTAATCTGAAAGAAGCACATTCTCTATACCCCGCAACAAGCAACATTTTGGCATACCCCAAATATTAGCAGGCCTCCCCATTACCACCTCAAAGGGAGAGAGCCCAGTCTTAGTTTGAGGGGTTGTTCTCATCGACAGCAACACGATCGGTAAGGCGTCCGGCCATTTTAACTTGGTGCCAGCACACGTCTTAGCGAGCTTGTTCTTTATAATGCCGTTATGCCTTTCCACTAATCCGGCACTTTGGGCATGTCTGGCCGAATGGAACCGTTTATCAATCTGTAATTCTTCACATATTTGTAGGATTACAGCAGTGATAAAGTGTGGCCCATTATCCGACCAGATGGCTCTCGGCAGCCCGAACCTAGGAAAAAACTTTCAAGAGTTTTTGCCGTGGTTATGGCTGTTGCATCTCTAACAGGGAAGGCCTCAACCCACTTACTAAATGCACAAATGACAACCAACACATATTTAAGATTGTTGCAACGTTCCATTTCAATAAAATCAAAGTGGATAACCTCAAACGGAACAGAAGGTGGAGCAAAACTTCCTCTAGGAGTCGGGGTACCTTTTCCTACACTGTGCTGCAAGCAGACCATGCACCCTTGGACAAAGCGCTCCGCAATTTTGAAAATGTTATCATTGGCTCATACACTGTGTAACATTTTAGTCAATTTACGCGCGCAGACATGGGTTGGACCATGAGCCATAATGACCATCATTGTAATATAGGCGTCGGGGAGTAACCATTTTCCTTCAACATTGTCCACCCAACACCCATCATCATCATCCAATCTTCCTGCACCCTCGACCCATTTCTTGGTCTCCTCTATAGTAGCATCTGCTTGAATGTCTTTTACAGAATCGATACTTTCACCAAAAGTGCAAACATTTATAGTTTCCCTTACAGCATACATTTCTGAACTAAAATCAGTGGTAGTTTGTTTAGTTATCTGATCAGCGAAAGCATTCCCTTTTCCTATATCTGTAACCTTTTGATGTGCTGTACATTTTATAATAGCTAACTGAACAGGGAGTGCGAGCGCTGAAAGTAATTGCACTATTATAGTGCCATGCTGTATTTTCGTGTCATGTGAGGTCAAGAACCCTCGTTCTTTCCAAAGTCTACCGAAGTTGTGAACTACCCCAAAGGCATACTGACTGTCACTATATAAATTTACTGTAAGCCCGTCAGTTCACAAGCTTGAGTTAACTCTATAATTTCTGCAGCCTGCGCGGAATTATGCATAATTCTTTTGGTTTCCACAATCGTGCTTAAAGTAGTGATGGCATAAGCAGCCGTGGATGTACCATTCGGAAGTTTAAAACAAGAGCCATCACAAAATAGCTCTCCTTCTGGGCTATTCAAAGGCGTGTCTTTTAAATCAATTCTACCTAGTATAAAGGCAATCGGGTGACGTTTCGTCACCATCAACAGTATTGCGGGACAGTTAAAAGTTCAGCTGGATTTAATACACAACACCTCTGAATTTAAATGTGGGGAGCAAACAAGATCAATTCGTATCTTGTCAATCGTGCGGAAGTGAGGTGTTGCGTTTGAGTTCTATTCAATAAAATATCTACAGAGTGAGGTACCATTAGGGTTAACGCATGACCCAGGACCATTCCCTCACTCTGTTTTACAGACGCAGCAGCAGCAGCGACAGCTCTCAAACATCTCAGCAAAGTGCATGCAACAGGATCAAGGGCGGATGAGAAATAGCCGCACAGCCTATTCTTCCCTCCATGTTCCTGCGTTAACACAGCCAAAGCACATCCATCACGTTCATGCACATACAACACGAAGGCCTTTTCATAATTTGGAGTTCCTAAAACCGGCGCCGAACACAGCGCGGTTTTGAGCAAATCAATTGCTGTCTGGTATTCCAATGTCCATGGCAATGGCAAAGAGATGCCCTTTTTTGTCAAAGCCAGGATTGGTTAAATCGTTAACGAAAAGTTAGGGATCTACAGTAAGAAGCCATACCTATCAGGGCTCTAACTTCCTTCTGTGTATTTGGGACAGACATGCCAGAAATAGTTTTTATTCGTTCAGGTGTCAACCGTCTTCCCTCCTTTGACAGGAGATAGCCTAAATAGGCGACCTCCTGACAACAATATTGGAATTCTTTGAGTGAAACTTTGTGGCCATGTTTAGCTAGATGACAAAGCAACAACATGTTGCCTTCTTTACAGGCACTTTCAGAATCCACAGCCAAGAGATCATCTACATACTGTAGTAATGTGCAATTAGTAGGCAACTCGAGAGTATCTAGCTGCTCTTTTAATGCCCTACTATAAATACTTGGACTCTCAGTGTACCCTTGTGGTGCACTAGTGAATGTGAACGAGCATCCACCTAAGGTAAACGCGAACAAATACCTACTATCCTTGTGTATGGGAATACTGAAAAACACGTTTTTGAGGTCAACAACGCTAAAGTGAGTGGCAGAAGCCGGAATCATAGTTAGTATTGTTGTAACATCAGCTACAATGGGAAATTGAGGAGCCACAATTTTGTTAATGGCACGTAAATCAATTCTAAACCGAAAGGGAATCGCATTATCACCTTTTTTGTATACTGGCAAAATCGGGCTGTTACACAAACTACCGGTAATTTCCTCAATTACTCCACGATGTACAAAATCAGTGACTATACCTTTCAAAGCCTGTTCGCCTTCAACTGAGATCTTATATTGTGGGATGCGAGGCAATTTTACTCCATGTTTCAGAATAATTTTAACAGGTTCAATTTGAAGAATGCCCACATCATTATCATCAATTGCCCATAAGAATTCCGGAATATTACTGAATTCTAGCGGTTAAGGTCGAGTCAAAAACTGAGAGGCGAGTGATTGCTGAGGTGAAACTGTTAACCGAACTCGGTCCAGGGAACAATGTATTACTGCATGCAATTCCTTCAACAAATTTAACCCCAGCAAATTCTCCCCACAGTTTGTGGTAAGTAGAAATGGACACTGCTCCGTGAAGGGACCCAGTGTTATCGGTACCGGCAAAGAGACCGGACAAACTACAGGTGTGCCTGAAAACCCTACGGAAACGTTGGACTGCCCTGACAGGAGAATATTTGTAACCCGTGAATGGTCAATGGAACATTTCTGTGCTCCCGTATCTACTAAAAATAGATGCTTCCTATTTCCCACCGCCATCTCAACGTAGGGGGCCTTTCTGATGAACGGGAATAGGCGTCGGTTCCAAAATCCTTAAACGACACTGTTAACATAAACATCGACCATCCTCACTGTCCTTCTTTCTGCTTGTGAGTGAGAGCCTGGATGCTCTAGGGCTTTGGCACCATATAAATGTCATAACATCACATTGTGCTGACTAGGCTAAGGGGGGGGCCCTTCGAGCCTATACATCAAGCTCCTCTCAAGTTCCTTTCTTGGAAGACCGCTTTCCTCGTGGCCATCACCCTTGCCAGGAGAGTGGGTGAGATCCGGGCCCTGTACTGTAAGCAGCCCTACTTGACTTTCCACAAGACGAGGGTTGTGTTGGGAGAATTCTCAGAAAGGTGCTAATTCCCTTATACCTTAGAGACCCCAGCTCTTTTTCCTGGACTTTAGGACTTTTAATTGCATTCCTAACCTGGAGAGAGTGAGACCGTTTTCCCACTCTCTCGTATTTTTCTGTGATATGGACTTCAGTGCAGTGACACAGGGAAGTCTTAGATTTCCCAAAGGTTTAAATACCGACTTTTGGTGAAACTACTGTTTCCAAGAGCAGCGTAGTGAAATTGACTTTACTTACATTTTGTAGCTTACTAGACCCAGCACACACTATCTTACAATAGGGTGCTGAAGGGGTTACTAAGTATCCCCTTTGTGTAGTTTCTCATGTAACAATGTTACCCTTTCTACAATTAATGGCTGGTGGCAGTGGTTTACTTTTTCCTAACATTGTGTGTTTTTACCACCGGCTGCAATTGCAGCTACAGTTAGACACCCATAGGTGCCCATTTTGTCAAAATGGCAGCAATTTTCTTTTTTCGCCATTTCTTGTTGGAAAGGTTCTTCTTGAGATTTACTCTGCGCGCCAAACCAGGTTTGGTCCCTTTGTTCGTTTTCTTTGGTGGGATTCACGAGTGAAGCCTGCCTCTGGCCCCAGCGTATCTGGCAGGGGCAGGAAGTGAGGGAGGTGCCCAAAACTCCCTCTGCTTAATCCCCTTTGGTTACTTGAATGAACCCAAAGGTGACTGGCCGACTAGCTGTCCTCAGACACCCTGCTTTGCGAGTAACAGCTAAGCTGCGAATGAATGGGAGAAGCCTCCATAAAAGGCGAGGCTTTTTGCTTGGAGGGCAGAGTCGGCCACTGGACAAAGGAATCCGAAGAAGAACTTGGAAGAGATGCTTGATGTAACTCCTGGACCGTTGGTTTTCTTGGTGAAGCCCTGCTACATTGCTGAAGGTCCGAATTCGCCTCGAATAGAGAAGTCCAGCAACGGATGACTTGTCCCCTTGGGTTGGTGGGACCAATCAACCCAAAGTGAACTCGTCTGGACATCCTCTTAGAGCTGGCTGTACTTCATTGCTGCTGCAGGAACCGAATTGCCTGGGAGAAGAACACCAGATTGAGTGCATCGCTTTTAAGTCGGACCCGACTCCCATGAAACAGGACTGACCAAGCCTGAGCCACCTCAACAGAGTGCTGAACCCCAGATGCTAGGAAAGTCCATTAAGGTATCTGAGAACCGCTGTGGTGCTGTTTGCGAGAGATGTGAGGAGCTGAAACTGCAAAGTGCCACTGATCTGAAGTTTGCCCATTGCTGCCGTCAACCTTCCATTCCATGACTGTGGCCCAGGAACCCAGGCTCTGCAGACCTACACAGGAACAGAAGCCGGCTGGAAGCAGTTTTCTTCTAACCAAAGGTACTGTAAAACTAAAAGGATTTACTTCTTGATGTGTAACCTTGCTAGCTCTCAGTTGAGACTGCTTGGTTGCCCTTGCACATTTGCTTGCGGCTTTTCCCCTCACAAGCTTCACAGCTTGTGGCCCTACAGTGATTTCATTTTCTACAAACATTTCTAAAACATTGTGCAAGACGTTTTACCTACCTGCAAGAAGTGCTTCAGCTCATCTAGACTTTTGCTCCACTAACATTGGCTGTCCTGGCTCCCTTTTAAGACTCTTCTGACCTCTGACTTTATTTGCCTTTTCCCCCAGATAAGGGTTAATTAACTTTGCATTGGAAGGTTTTAAAAGTACTTACCTGCTTAAGAATATTTGTTAACCATTGTTTTCTCCCTCTAAAACTTGTGCTATATGATTGCTCCCTTCTAAAGAAGGCTTATTCAACTGTCTGTTACCTTGTGTTTAAGTTTTTATTTGAATAACTGTCATTGTGAAACTCTGTGTAACAACCTTACAGCTCACATTGACCCCTCTTGAGATAAGCCTGGCTGCTCAGTCACTCTACCAACTTATGTAGTGCATGCTTATACCAAAGATTGGGTTAACTATTGCCAAGAGGGCACGGCTGGTGCAGTCTCCCACATGGTACTGCATACAATCTTGCTTAACACTGACGGACCCCTCATTCATGCCCATGGTTCCGTCGGAATTTCATGTCAACTAACCCTTGGTGTTGCCTGTGTTTTTTTTCCAGTGCCTTCGTCGCTGGCTGAAAGGACTTTGCACTCGCTGGATGTGGCTCCAGCGCTGAAGTTTTATGTGGCCCGCACAAAAGTTTCCAGAAGGCTTCTCAGCTTTTTGAACTTTTAGTCCCGTCAACCATGGGAAGGCCTTGTCCAAGGCTTCCATCTCCAGGTGGCTCTCTGGCTGCATCACTCATCGTCACTGGTTGGCTGACCGCTGCCTAGCCGTCCGAGAGCCCATTCTACCAGAGTGATTGCTACTACGACAGCATTCCTGTCTGGTGTGCCCATGCTGGACATCTGGAGTACTGCTACGTGGAGGTCTACGCACACCTTCACAAAATTCTACTACGTCGACTTGGATTACAGAGTCAGCCAAGCAGTGCTACGCAACCTGTTCGATTGAAGGTGAGCCTGGTGAGGAGGTAAGAGTAATTTCTTCTGTTGAGTCTTGCCACCTCCCGTGGTTGTGTATGCATGTACTGCTTTGCATTCTTCATTCATGAGCATGTGAATCCATGCCAGACCCCATGCTGTAGAAGGAACAAGTTACTTACCTGTAACAGTTGTTCTCCAGCATGGGTCTGGCATGGATTCAAATGCGAACCCTCCCTTCTTCCCCTCTGCGGCTCTTCTTGGTCATACTGCCCCTTTACGTGCTACCAAATCTGAAGCTGGCTGCCAGAGGAGGAGCTTAGGGAGAGGGCAGTCATTGGCTGAGGGCAGTATGACCCAGAGATCACTGATTGGTTTATAGGAGAAAGACAGTTTATAAACGGAAGTGAAACTGATGGTTTCTTTTACTGCGGATTCCCGGCCTGACAGGGAATAATCGTCCAAATCCATGCCAGACCCATGCTGGAGAACGACAGTTACAGGTAAGTAACTCGTTCCATGTGATATTGAGGTTGTTCTGTTATTTATTAAGTAAATATTGGAGTCAGTGAGGCAGCGTCTTTGCAAAAATGTAGGTGGGTATATATGTTTCACTTTGTAATGAGGATATATTTGCAAATTCGAACCACTCTAATATGCATTTACCTAAGGTATGATGAAACATTGGGTTCATTACTCCACTTCCCCAAATTTCTAAAGAGATTACTCTTTTAAGTGGAATACAACCGAAAAGGTAATTGCCGTTTCGGCGTCTCATTGGCTATAGTGCTACTTTGACTAATTAGCCATCAGTAAACCTGTAGAAATGGTGCCGTTATTCACGCTGCTGCGACAATACTGAAGCTTCAGAATTGTCATAAAGACAATTTATTGTAAATGACCCACCCAGATGGCGATAGTATTTAAAGCTTGCATCACAGGTGGTTTAACTTCTTTGCCGGTCACGGAAGGCAGAATCCTTATGCAGGAGAAAAGGGTTGTAGTTAAGGTAAGATTGTAGTGGTCTAACAATGTTTGCTAGATTGTGTGAGTTGTGGTGGAGTCACTGTAGGACTCTTATATCTATTTACAGGCAGTTTTTTTTACTACATTTAAGAGTGCTGCATATATCCTTGGCGTTTGAAGATAAGATACTTTCTTTATAGTTTTCAACACTTGATAGTGAATGTCCAGATGAATTCTCTGGAAATAATCAAATACTCTACCTTTGGGTAATTTGTTGTACTCCGGATTTACTTTATGTAGCCATGCAACAATTCTGAAAGAAACATTTGGGTTACTATAGTTACTATATACACTAAGGAATACTTATATCCACATTATCAATTAGTAGGATCTAATCTCTGATCTATTGGAAAGATATATTAAATAAGATAGACACAAATTATTCTATCAATATGTAGGATATTTAAATGGATACATTTCCATGATGAAGAATACGCGATATTCATAATTCATTAGATAAACACAGCAGAATCCATTTAGATTGGTGAAAAGGCACATCAATACAGCAATGTTCATAAGTGATGCATTGACTCTATTAAGTTATCCCTAAATTGGAGATTATTTGAAAAAGGTTTGGCAAATTGGTCTATACACAACAAAATTATATGAACACTTCTGTAATGGGATTGAAAATAATTCATATTAATAAGTATGTTTTGGTTCAAGAATTAGGATTTTGAGTGATGTGTGATCGTTGAAATATTGTCCTAACTTTGATAGAATAATTGCGTAGAAATTGATTTTATTGGACCAGAATGGATTTTTATGATGGTGATGGGAGTGCGGGAGAATAAACTCCTGTTTGGCAGTTGAAGGGTAATGTGTTTAAGGTAGTTTGTGTAGCAAGGCACAATTTGTCTCCCAGCAACAATAATTGACTCACAACACTAGCTCTTTTAAAGGTTTCAAAATCATTTTATGAGTGCACCTTGATATACTTTAAATTTGATTCTTTGAGAAGGTGTCAGGTTGTGGAATGGTGGTCCGTTGTGGTGTTGGAAGGTCCCAGCTCTCTGTTCTGCAGGAGTAGATGATGAGCTCTCCAGAACCCCCAGCCTGGCCCACCCAACAATCTTTAGATCACTAATGCCGAGTTGCCCAACCGGGGTAAAGGAGAAGTGGATAAAATAACAAACGCAGGCTCCTGTCGACTGCCCTCTGTCTTCAGATTCTGACGCCTCCTCGATATCTGTAATTTACCACATCTAGGATTATTCAATTCTCTGCATAACTCCTCATTCTTATGTTTACTGTTCTCTTCCCTGAATTGCCTGTAAACTTCCACCAAAAGCTTGGAGGTTCTAGCTTCTGGGTTCTGTCTTGACATTAAATATACATTACATTTCTCTACTGCTGGTACTGACACCCTGTGCCTTTGAACTCTTCCTCAAACTTTTGACTGTATTTTACGTGTTCACAAAAGATCACCACTGGTTTGACTGTGCCTTTGAACACTTTCTCAGCTCTGATCTGTATTCCTTAATTGATGAGAAACCATTTGCTTTTAAATAGTCTTTTTCAGAAACACTTTTGTAATATTAATGTTCATGTCTTCTTTCAGACAAAATGCGTATAAAACTACTTGAACTGGTATTAATTCAACTGCTGGAAGCTTTTCCTTGCACATGACCTGCCCTAGCAGGGATTTTGTGCTGATTTTCCTGTTTCTTTAATCTCAAAGCTTCTCTCACATTGCACGATATAGTAAACTTTTTGAATTGGCGCCGGGGGCAAACTAACTTTACTTTCGATTTCAACTGCTTTACTCTTAACAGCGAGACGGTGCTTTGAGTAATGCTTGCCTGTCACAGCTTCTCCTGTTTCACTGCGCTGCCGGCTGTGACGAATTTCTGACAAGATTTTCTTTCCTGATTACGCACCCGACACGGCTCGCGCGTTTACAGGACCTTTCCTCTAATAGTCACCACAGCTCTTCAAAGGTACTCGCGTTCTGAAAACAATGCTTCCTTACTCTTGCTGCAAGCGCACTACTGCTGTACATGTGTGCAACTTTAAAGAAACTTTAAAGTTGAATAAATATCGAATTTTACTTTTAACTGGTTTAACAACTTCGTATTGCAGATGAAATCTTTCAATAGAGCACAAAAGTTCTGACTGAACATATTACTACATTTAAACTCTCACGTGTGTCATTCACTTAAGCGTGTCATCAAATGCTACCCGTGGGAAGCTTGCACTTACCTGAAGTTCTATATTGGCTGTGTAGTGCTGGTGCTGAATATTCCCCTTGACTGTTGGCACATTCCGTCTTTCTTTGGTTTAAACTACTTATTCTCAGAAACTCTGGGTAGCTGTGACCTTCTCTCTTCTTGGTTGGACTGAAAGAAAGTTTAGAACCTTATTTAAGATTCCAAACTACCTCACATAGATCCTTGGACAATCGATGGTGACTGGAGTTCACTCTTGAATTTGGACTACTCTAGCTTCCTACAATGCAGAGTTAAGGAAAAGAAAGAAATACCAAGCTCCTAGACTCAAATACATACTTAATTCCCAACATTACTCCTCGGCTTCTGACTAGCTTTGTGTACCCAGACCCTCCTTTTGGGGAACTTGTACAATGGCAACCTGACAGGTGGTCTGTTGTAGTCTGTTTGCTTTCTCAGGGTTGTGGATAGGTCTCTATCCTGGTGTGTTGAATTGTCAGGTTTTTAACCATTTCTAAAATGTTAGATGGTCTTCTGTTGTTTGTATTTATATTTGGATTGAGTGCCACAGTTTTGTTGATGGGAGAACGCAGTACCTCCCTACTCTCATAGTGCCTTGATTATATAAGTATGTCACTGTTTGATCTTAATGTCCTTCGTGAGTGCAAAGGGGTAATTTTTGGTTGGAGGAATTCAGTTCCCTGTCCATGCAGTGCTTTGAGTGAGTGCTTTGAAGTGGATTCTTATTTTCCCCACTGGTTACCAGTGTAGGTTTCTTAGTGCTTGGATTATATGTTCCCTCCTGTTTATCCTTAGAAGTCTTGCCGCCATGTTTTGGATGTGTTTGCTTTTTTGGTGCGGTAGTTGGACATTCCTAAGGATTGACTGTTTTTGACTGTATCAGTAAGATTATGGTGAGGGTTCAGTGTAGGAAACTTGGGCATGGATGATGACTCTAAATGAGCATTGTTCAAGCATTTTCATACTATTGCTTTGACCTGTGGGTCCATTGCCCACGAGTATTCACTGATTGTTATTACTATTCATGTTTCTGGTCTTCTTTCCATTTTCAGAGGCCATGGGAAGGAAGTCTGCGGTTCAATTTCTTGGTGTTCTGGCCTGTTCTACTCCCCTGGGTCTCCTCTAAGGTCTGAGGTGGTTGAATTGGGAGAGGGTCTGTTGAAGACTTTCCTTTAACTTGTATTAACTTTTGGAACATTTACAAGCCAGCACTTGCACAACTTCCTCGAGGACTCCTGAATAGAGTTTTATTGGAATCTGTGACCAAAGGCACTGGGACTCTACTATTCTAGCTAGGGAAGGACTTTTTAAGGTTAGTATCTTATATATAAGGTTGCGTATGGTATTTGCTCCTTTGAACCTAATTTAGTTCTGGAAGTATTACTTACTTATCTGGATCTGGTTTTCTTTTGACTTGCTCTGCTAAACTTGCAGTACTTTGAAATGTACGTTTTAATTGTATTTACAAGTAAAGTACCAGTACTCTTAGTAGAATACATTAAGGTGACTGTGCATATGCTAGTGAATGTTTTAGTGTTACCTGTGGTTTTTCATTGACAATGGTTTTGTTCTAAGGCCTCAAATAAATACTTGTATTTTTATACAGACTGCCTCACTGAAATTATTAAGAGTACTCTGTGTGCTTAACTGAAACCTTCACTACTCGAACGCTCTCCTAAATGTAAGCCTGGCTGCTCATTCACACTACCCGTATAGTTTGGCTAGACCTTTGTGTTTGTCACTGTTCATCAGATTAGGGTGGCCTGTCCGAATCTGTACATAGGGCTGATTCCGAAAATTCATCTCAAGTCATCCAGAGGTTTATCTCATTGAGGGATTTATTTTAGTCCGAGCCTAGTAGTCCTCTTGAAAATGAGTTGTCATCTACATACAAGCTAGTCTGTAGTTTTTAAACATTAGTTTCTTTGATATTGATGTTTTATTTCTGTTGCGCTCCTACACAAGGGTTTAAGAGCGCGACAAGGCAGGGGGGGGGGAACAGGGGAGAACAAAACAATGATCTTACTAGGCCCAGTGACATTGAGAACATGCAAGTGCATCCGAGAGGGGGAGGGGAAAAGGGCATGGAAGGGGGAGAAGTGGAAAGTGCAGAGCATAGGAGAAACGGATACATAATAATAAATAAATAATGAATGCAGCCAACAGTGGAAGTGCAGCCAGCAATTGGCAAGTGCCGGGTTTAAGGCAGCAGACAGGGTAGGTCTGATAAGTGCAGGAAGAAAAAGGGAGTTGGGGCTGTATGGGTACAGGTACAGACCCTAGTGCAAGTAGTGGCCTGGAGGCAGTGCGGCAGGATGTGAGGGTGAGCAGGTACCTGGGCCCGGAGGACAGAGGGTGTACAGGTGCACGGTGCCAAGAGAACAGATCAGCAGGGGAGAGGGGAGCGAATGCAGAAGCCAATGAGTAAGGTCTTGAGGTGCTTCCGGAACCGGAGATGGTTCTCCTCAGGTTTTAGAGTGGCAGGGAGGCTGTTCCAGAGGGAGGCCCCAGCCGAAGACCGAGATCTACCCCCAGATCGTTTCTTTGAAAAACGACTGACCCTGAGGGAGTTAGAGATAGAGGAGTGAAGAGCTCGACAGGGGAGGTATTTGTGGAGGGATAGCTGAAGGTCTTTTGGACCTTCAGGGGAGACCATGTATATGTCACGATCCATGCCCCTGACCCCCTCAGGTATAACAGCCCCCTGGCAGCAGTGGGGCTAAGGCCCTTCACACTGGCCTCAAGGGCGCCTTTGGCGCTAGGCTCATTATCAGGAATAAAGCAACACAAGTTTTGGACCTTAATCCAACATGGAGGCCTATTACACAGCTCAGTTCTTTAGAACCAAGCCATGCGATCTAGTGTTTTGGGTGTGGCTGGGCCTGGAACTACTTTACCTGAGCTATTTAAACCACACCCAAACAGCAGAACACGCTTCGCATTATGCCCACTGTGTTCAGCTCCTGCTCATTTGCTTCTCCAGCGGCCCGATCTTGAGGCCTCGATCCGGCTTCCATTTCTAACCTGGAAGAACAAGAACAGCATTAGCGAGCAAGAACACTTACCTGTGAGTAACCAGTCCTGAAACATCGCTGCAACCTGTACAAAGAAGGGAAGAGAACACAGGTTAGCAATTAACACTAACAAACAGCGCAGCGCTCCTCACACCAATAACTCAGTGGTTTTCACCATCCGGCGCGACAACTCCGAAAATCGCAATCATCCCAGAGAAAACAAAGTTGGACATTGTTGGGGAACAGCGTAGTGGAGCAAAGATGCTAAGAAGACAGAGACAATGAAGGAAAAGGAAGAGACAGAATAAAGACTGAAAAGACATGACTCACCTGGAACACAGCAAGCAGAGTTGGAGTCACAGCCGGTCTGGACCCGACATAAGGGCAAACGGACCAGTGAAGCAACTATGTCCATGGAACGCCTGCATCGACCACACGCCCCTGCACAGATACGCAGGATGGAGAGTTCAACGCACAAAAACCGAAGGTGAGCAATAACCCCAAGGGAGGGGATTTGGACCAGATGGGAGTCCACCCATCACAGTACCAGTATCCTAACCCTCCATTCTCTTGTTGTAGGCGCTACCCAAGGTCTGGCGCGTAACGAAGCAGAGTGGTCCGGGATAGCGCTTCGACGTCCATCCAGTATCGTGTGGCGCCTCCGTGGATACCAGGTGAGCGTAAAAATATATTGAAGAGGTGTTTAATAGACTTGATCCTTGTGGGGTGCTACAATTGGTGGTTCTGGTAGTTAAGGTGAAAATAGGTAAGTAAGTTGTTTCAGTTTGGTCTGTGAGGAAGGATTTTAACCAATGATGTGCAGAGTTGTGTATGCCGGATTCCTGCAGTCCCTTGATCGGGGTTGTGTGTATGATTGTGTTGAAGCTGCTGATATGCACAGTAGAATAGGGGCAGATGGTATGTTGTCTGCATTCATCTTTATACTCCTTTTTTTTGATGGCTGAAAGGTTTCGAAATAAAGTCTCCCCTGCCTCACTTTGCTGTTATTTCTTCCCATGATGTCATTCCTTTTTGGCTCCATTCTCCTCCCCCCAATTAATATAAATTGCAATAAACTATGGACACCAAAATTGACTTAGCCAATGCTTGTTAATGTGTGTTACTTGCTAATTAACGCTGTAATATCTTCAATTTAGATATCTGCTCATCCTGGTCATGAACTACTGTTTAGATTTTAATGTAATCGCTGGTCTCTCAGAAGCTGACTAGGTTCACGACCAGTACTAACTTGGGAAAGTTGACTTTTGGGAGAACCATATTTTCAGCTTGCATTTGAATAAGTATGTGGTGGGTCCCTGGTGTCTCCCATGCATTGCAGTGAAGGATTTTGTGTTGCTCACCCCACTGCAGGGATTGAAATACGTATTTGTGGAGTAGCAGCTTAAAGCAACTCCAGCATATCTGCCATCACCCAGCCACCATGAGCTACCACTGAGAAATGAGTTGCAAATGAACTGCCAAACGGAAGGCATTGTGTAAACCTGTGTCCATTGTATATGACCCATTATGGTTTACCAGTCTTCTAGAGGTGTCCAAATGCTCTTAAGACTGACACATTTCCAAACACTAGAGTTTAATGTCACATATGTATGGCACCACTGGTGTTGTGGGATCGCTATTCAGCTCCTGCTTGTAGTACAAACAAGTCGGTTTATCATGGGGAAAAAGGGCTCCTTGCAATTTCGAAACCTTGGACTGAAAATCTGCAGTCACCATTCCATAGGCATCTTAATGGGGTGGGGGAGGATTGTATGGCTGTGTACAATTTCTCTTTGGATCGGCATGTCTTGGAAGTGCAGTGCATTACAAATTATTAATCTAAATCTGTGCCTCAAGCAAGACTTTGTGAACTAGGATAATTTTCAAATTGTCTTTTCTCCACACTTTAAAATGTCTTGCGTTTGCTGATTATTACTTCAGTAATATTGGTAATACCACAGTGTGTGATTGCCTTTGGGGTTTGTAAATTTCTTAACTCCTGCATACAAAACAGTGAATGTTGTGCAATTTGATGCAAATAAGGGTGCGATTGGCAAGGCCTACAAGAAGGATGCCAGGCTGGCCTTGGAATACCTCGCCATCTGCGACGAGTGTTACATCACAGAAATGGAAAAGCTGCTCAATGAGAAAGGGTAAGGAGGAAGATTTCTTTGTTTATGATTTAGGCAGAGTTATCGGATGAATTCCCCATCCTGCTACAGTTAATGTCTTCTATTTAATAGTGCTGTATTGTCGTTTTGGTTCATTTAAATCGGACAAATTGGTTCAAAGGACCAATTCATAATGGTTTGTACTAGAAAATCTTGTATCCTGGTGACCACATGGTCACTCCTCCATAGTTGTTTGAGCAATTACACTGTTTGATTTCTACAATTTGCAGGAAAACTGACATTGGGTTATGTTTTATTGGTCATGATGAATGAGTAAGATGTGCTGGTAAAAATTGAGCTATCTGCCTCACACTATTCTAATTTTTGGTGTTTATCTTTATTATGTTCAAATGGTTTATTAAATATGCTTGCCAATCCTTTCCTTTTCAGTGATTTTTCTCAGATGCTCAAACAGACTTTCATTCCCCCACATCTCAATCTAATTCAAACCCAGAGAGCCTTGCAAACGGCAGGATGACCTTTTGGCTGCCCTTGTGTTAAAAATCCTTTAATCAATAGTAGCAACATAAGAAATATGCATTTAAAACTGCTTTTCGAGTGGATTGTGTCCTCCAACATATTCCTCATTTTAGATGTATCCCATCCAGCTTTGCTGCTCTCGGCAAAAATTTTTGGCAGAGGGCGCTGTGCGTCGATGTCGAGTCGATGGTCCCTCGAAGGCCTCCGTTGAGGGTGACGTCATCGGGTGTATAAGTAGCACGCACGGCGCCCCTTGGCCTCAGTTCCATTTTTCCGCAGTTACGTTGCTTCGGACATTCAGCGCGCCTCGAGTTCTGTCAAGAAATATAATATAATGAGAAGTAATTATGTCCTCGTCATCGACGCCGACCACGACCCCGAGATCGGGTTTTAAGAAATGCAAGTCGTGCGGCTCAAAAATGCCGATCACGGACCCGCGCCGCAAGTGTTTGTGATGTCTCTGGGAAGGCCACGACATGGAGGCCTGTTCAAAGTGTCTGGCGATGACGGGGGAAGGCTTTGCGAGAAAGGAGTGGAAAGCTACAGGTAGGTCGGAAGGATCGAAAAGCCTCTAGCGTCGAGTCGAGACCCCATAGGGAAAAATCTCCTTGACGTGAAAGGCATCGATCTAGATCCCGAAGCGATTCTCATCGCTCGTCGTCTTTGTCAAAAAAGTCGAAGAAACAACGCCATAGGTCTCCCTCCACCTCATCGTGAGACGAGTCTCCGAAAATGAAATGCCCCACAAAACATTCGTCTACAGAAGAGTGGGAAGCATTCAGGGTCAAAATGATGGAGGTGTTTGAGAAGGCGAAGCCTCAGTTCGCGCCTTCTTCGGAAGCCGGCCGGGAGCGTCATCGCTCCGACACTTGCGCGCCCTCGAGCCCGGGTGATCATAAAAGGAAGGATAGGGAACCTTCTAGGACGCCGAGCGATAAACGTTAGAGTCGAGTCGACTGCTCGAGGTCACTGACGCCGTCCGAGACCTATCGCACCTCGAAGGGGAAACCGTTGAAGGCCGCCTCGACACCCCCTCGAAGCAGACCCTGTCGACGACCACTGTCCTCGCCGCCGTCGACACCTTTGTCGACGCCGAAACCCTCCGCGGCAAAGGCTCCAACCAAGCCAGGGCAGCCAGAAAAAGTGAAGGAAAAAGTTAAACATGTAATTCCTTCAGAGCCTGGTACTACACCTCTTGCTCTTCCTCTCCCAGAGAAGGTTTTCAAGCCTCTCCCTAGGAAGGAGTTTTTCAAATCCTTGACCTCAATTTTTGAGGAACAGGAGAGATCCGAGGAGGAGAATGTACCTTTTGGATTGGAGTATGGCACCCCAAATGTCCCAGAATGCTTGATCTCCGAGGAAAGCAGAATGAGGGATTTGGTGGAGTCTTTACACAATGCAAGTGGCATTGACACCTCTCCTGAGAATGACTTTGGTAGACCAGATCCAGAAGAGCATGCCAGTCCATTTTACTGTCAGTTAATGACCAAGGTGGTAGATTACTTGGGATGGGCTATACCACCAGCCCAATTTGTCCAGGGTGATTTAACAGACATATTGGACCATGGTCCCACTGAAGACCCAGTACTACCTTTTCATGTAGCCTTGCAAAACAGGGTGGCCAAGAATTGGGGAAACTCCGAATTCTATTCCTCCGGTAAATAAATCCCTCGCATCAAAATACCGCCCAGCCAGTAGCGACCCCGGCTATCTGTCAAAACATCCAACTCCCGAGAGTTTGGCCATACAGGCAGCCACAGCTTCCAACAAACTTGCGTACCCGTCTATCCCTCCAGACAGGGACGATAAGCGTGTGGATGGTTGGGCACGGAAGGTATTTTCAGCCGGGAGCATGGCATTAAAATCTGCCAACTCCACATGTGCCTTGGCAAAATGTCCATACACTCTATGGGAGTGCATCGCAATGGCGCTGGAGCACATACCAGAAGGGGAAGAAAGGGAAGGTTTCCTAGCCATCGTTAGAGATGGAAAGGAGGCCATGCAGGAATCCCTTCAATCTGGATTGGACACTGCGGATAGTGTAAGCAGGTCCATGGGCACTAGCACGGTAATGCGCAGGTTTGCATGGTTACGGAAGTCGGGTTTTGCACCGTGACGTACAGAACCGCCTCCATAACGTGCCTTTTGACGGGTCTCACCTTTTTGGCAACAAGGTTGCAGACCTCAAAAGCAGCAGCAAAATCCTTAGGAGCTGCTATTAGGCAACCTTAGCCTTTTGGTGCGCAAGGGTAATCATGGAGGGGACGATCCTTTCGTTATTACACCTCATACGGGAAGACGAGAGGAATGGCCAGTCAAAGGGGCCAAAGAAAGGCCACTCGTAATGGACGAGGAAAACGTGCTAAGCCAGCTCTAGCTGCAGCCTCTTTACCATCAGCAGCTGCAACATCCGCCACAAAGCCACTTTGAGGACTTGCACCACAAAACACAGGTAGGAGGCAGGCTGTCGCAGCATCTGCAAGAATGGCGAGCCATTACTTCAGATGTTTGGGCTCTAGAAATAATAGCCCAAGGCTATTGCCTTTCTTTTCTAAAGCAACCTCAAAGCAATCCACCAGGGAGACACCCGTTGAAACTTTCAAACCTGCTCCTACAGCAGGAAGTTCTAACCCTGCTGGAGAAAGGTGCTATAGAATCAGTACCTGCAGTGGAGAGGAACAAGGGTTGGTACTCCCTGTATTTTTTTATCCCCAAAAAGGACAGGGGACTGAGACCCATCTTGGACTTAAGAAGCTTGAACAAGTTCCTCAGTAAGGACAAGTTCAAGATGGTTACCGTTTCTCAGATCCTTCAGGCCCTTCAACTCCAGGACTGGTTGGTGTCATTGGCCTCCAGGATGCTTATTTTCATGTGCCGATTCATCTCAAACACAGGAAATACCGGAGGTTCGTAGTTGGCGACTCTCAATATCAGTTTCGAGTCCTGCCATTCGGGTTGACCTCCGCCCGAGGGTCTTCACCAAGTTAATGGTAGTGCTGGCAGCGCACCTCAGGAGAGGGGGGATTCATGTCTACCCCTACCTGGACGATTGGTTGATCAGAGCGCGCTCTGCCGCGCAAGCGCTGGATCATCTGAAGGTCACCTGCCACTTCCTCCACAAACTGGGCTTCTCCCTCAATTTCAAGAAGTCTCAAATGACACCTTCCCAACAGCTTCAGTACATAGGAGCTGTACTAGACACATCCTTGGGAAAGAGCTCGCCTCCCAAGTCGAGGGCTCAAGACATTCTTCAGATGGTTTCCAAACTCCAAAATGCCCAAAATCTCCAGGCTTGCGACTTTTTAAGGTTGCTCGGCCTCATGGTATCCTGCATCTTTCTGGTGCCAGAGGCATGCTCGAGGATGAGATCCCTTCAATGGGTCCCAAAGACTCAGTGGTCCCAGTTCTCTGGTCAAATGACAGATCTTCTTCAGATTCCGAACAAGGTCAGACAAGACCTTCTATGGTGGACCTGTACAGAGAACATCCTAAAAGGAGAACCTTTTTGGCAATCATGGCCAGAGATCACAGTAGTGACGGACGCCTCACTCCTGGGGTGGGGAGCTCATGCCAACGATTTGACAATCAACGGTCGTTGGTCTCCATCGGAGTCCAAACTACATATCAACCTTTTAGAGCTGAGGGCAATCAGACTAGCGCTGAAGGCCTTCCTGCCATCTGTCGGGCTAAAAGAATGTCCTGATCATGACGGACAACACAGTGGCCATGCACTATCTAAACAAAAGAGGAGGCGTGGGGTCACTACCCCTGTGCAGAGAGGCAATGCAGCTCTGGTATTGGGAGATTCAGGAGGGAATCTCTTTAACGGCAATTCATCTAGCCGGGGAAGAGAATATGACGGCAGATGCTCTGAGCAGGCAGAGCACGGTATCCCACGAATGGGAACTAGCTCAGGAAGTCATTCAAGAGATCTTCGCCCTTTGGGGAACCCCTCAAGTAGACCTGTTTGCAACCAGAATCAACTGAAAATGCGAAAGGTATTGCTCAAGGGAATTTCCCCCGAGAGGAGCCCTGGGGGACGCGTTTGTGGTGGAGTGGAATATCCCACTATTGTACACGTTCCCTCCGATTCCGTCATTCCTCAGGTCAACGGGAGGCTGAGAAGGTTTCGGAGCCGCATGATCCTTATTGCCCCGGATTGGGTCAGGAGAACGTGGTGCCCGGACCTTCTAGACATGTCCATCTGTCCTCCAGTACGTCTTCCTCAGAGAGAACCTTCTCTCTCAAATGGAAGGTCAGGTTCTCCATCCAGAGGTCAAAACGCTCAACCTTCATGCTTGGTATCTGAAAGGCCGAGATACAGGGATGGGAACCTTCCAGATGACGTTATGGAGGTGTTGCTTTTGGCAAGAAGGCCAGCAACAAAGTATGTATACTGTTGCCTTTGGAAAAAGTTTTGCAACTGGTGCAGAGAAAAGAATGTCGATGCTTTATGTTCTATTCCGGAAGTATTATCTTTCCTTCTGACCCTAGCACATAGAGGTCTGAATATTGGAACAACAAAAGGTTACCTTGCGGCGCTTTCCATTTTCAAGCGCTCATCGGAAGAATGCTCCTACTTCAAAATTCCTTTGATAATACAATTCTTAAAAGGACTCACTAATGTGTTTCCTCCTCACCCATTTCAAGTATCGATCTGGGATCTAAATTTAGTCCTAAAATTCTTAATGTGTGCTCCTTTTGAGCCTATGCACACGTGTCCATTAAGATTACTAACGTGGAAAACAGCCTTCTTGGTTGCTCGAACATCAGCAAGAAGAGTGAGCGAATTGCAGGCACTGTCTTCTGGGCGACCCTATACTGTGTTCCATAAGGACAGAGTTGTGTTGAGGGTAAAACCATCATTTTTACCGAAAGTAATATCTGATTTTCATTTAAGTCAGAAAATTGTCTTACCCGCATTCTATCCTCCACCCCATCCTTCGAAGGAGGAGGGAAGATTACACAGGTTGGATCCGAAAAGAGCTTTAAGCTTTTACATCTCTAGACTTTCCAGACTTAGAGTGGACAACCAGCTGTTTATAGGTTACACAGGAAGGAAATTGGGTCAATCAGTGACAAAACAGACCATTTCACGCTGGATTGTGCTTTGCATTTCAGAATGCTACAGACTAGCTCAAAAAGACCCTCCGGAAGGGTTAAGGGCTCATTCCACCAGAGGCATCGCCTCCTCCACGGCCCTTCAAAGAGGTGTTCCAATAAGATCCATTTGCGAAGCAGCAACTTGGTCTTCGCTACACACCTTCTCAAAATTCTATAACCTGGATGCTTCCCAGTCTAGGGAGCTAACTTTTGGAAAAGCAGTACTATACTTGGCCATCTAAGAGTATCGAAAAATCTACCCCCTCCTCCAGAGGAATTGTCTATACTGCTTTGGGAGTCTATTTAAGATGAGGAATACTTTGGAGGACACAATCCACTCGAAGAACAAGTTACTTACCAACTGGTAACGTTCTTTCGATTGGATGTTGCTCCAACGTATTAATCGCCCTCCCAACCTACCCCTCGGTAGATTTTTCCGGGTTATTGCCATCTCAAATCTCGCAAGGCTCATACCTGTCTGCCGGCACAATATACACAGTACAAGATCAAAGATAAAAAGGGGGAAAAACAGAACTGAGGCCAACGGGCACCGCGCGTGCTACTTATACACCCGATGACGTCACCTTTGAGGGACCATCGACTCGAGGACATTGACGCATGGCGCCCTCTGCCGAAAAAATTTCCGAGAGCAGCCAAGCTGGATGGAATGCATCTAAGATGAGGAATACGTTGGAGGAACATCCAATCGAAAGAACGTTACCAGTTGGTAAGTAACTTGTTCTTCTCTCTGACATTTGCTCAGCTTTTGTTGACAGTTTGAGATGGAAACTGCTTTCTGGGTTATCCGAAACGTTCTTGGATGCTGATTTGGAGGTCGAAAATGTTAAACTGTAACTGTGGCAAAAGATCCTTGTGATGTTTACATTTGCATTACCCTGCCACTCCACCTTTCCATAATGAATCCTAATTTGAGGCATCATCTGATAGTGAAAGTGATGGATGGGTCACTCAGTGACCCATCTCCTCTTAGGGTACGGGTACATGAAGTACCCCGTTTTTTCCTGTTTAAGTACTCGCCCACTAGTGCCTTAATGGTTGAAGGCAGTCTAATTGTAATGGGGTGAGGGCAGAACCTGCTTGGTGGATTTGACTAGACCCTATGTGTAGAGTTCAGGAACATCAAGCCACACCTAGGTTGCATGCCTCTCTGTATATGCCTGGCTAGGACTATACCGTGGGATAAATGCAGAGCTTTCATGTTTCCTGTGGCTGGGGGTGGGTGGCTGGCTGGGATGTGGGAAGGGGTGGGGTGGGGTGGCTGGGGAATTGGGGGTACATGCAGCTCAATAATTATATATGGGACAGGCTCTGCGCCAGTCTGATCTATTAAATTGGCCTTGAGAATATTGAGGTCCTACTCAATTCACTTTTCTGGGGACAGCTCGGCAGACTTATCTAATGTGCTCACATAAGGGGTTTGCTAATGTGGTTAAGCATACAGTCCTTTGTGCAGTGTTTGTATCCAGACATTCATTGACATCCAAGTCCCTCCAGAGCCTCAGGCAGGACTAATGCTAGTCTGTCTTGGGTGGCTCCCAATTAAGGCCCTGGACGGGCCAAAGATGGATTGTCATGAATTGGGGACTTCTTTTGTCCAAAGCATTTCATAATGAAACCACCATCACAGGCTTTGCAAGAGCCCTTATCTACTGGTTCAAGAAAATTCAGTAAAGACTTGTTCTTTTCAAACATTTTAAATATGCTTTGCTTTTCTAGTAACTCCCAAAGAGGGGTGGGAGAGATGTTGGGGGGTGGTTGCACTAGAATCTAGAGGAGTTCAGGGTGGTAAAAAGCTACATGCTAATGTAATAACCAATATGTGAGTTTCCACCCTTCCAAAGAAGTTGCTGGAAAAGCTTAGCGTGCACTCAATTACTTCCTATGGGCCAGTGAAGTTGAATGCAAAATCAAGCGGGCCGCCTCTGTTTGGAAGGGAAAGGAGCTATTTTTCCATCAAGTTGTGAAGGTCAAGCATGTGCAGGCAGCTAGCATAGCCTTTTGTAACTAACTCTTCCGGCTGTACACTGCCATTGCCAAAGGAATGCTATGTATGCCCTTATTCTCATACAGTTCTTGACGGGTTGGGAGGTTACAGAAAAAACATGCATTGTTCTTCCCAAGCAATCACTGATGCTGAAGGCTTGCTGCATAACCTTGGTCTTAGCACGGCAAATGGGTACACAATTTGCACTAGCCATTGGCTAGTAATATTTGACTTTTGTTGAGTAAGAAATGGTATGCTGCTTGTATCTATAGCATTGTGGTGGCAAGTGCCATTTGAGTGGCTGGCTAGTAGCTTTCAACTTGAATTTCTGCACTCTGCAGGGAAAGTAATTTCTTCTTGGAGAGGAATAAATGTATCTGAGATCTCCTGGTCTCTCTTTGACATATGGCACCTTGCTGCCAGGAACTAAGGTTTTTGGGAGTTTAGTCATGTTCTGGATAGTAGCCTCTATCCTACATTCTTATTCTATGATAGATGTTTCCACCAGAGGGCGTGCATGCCTATCTAGTGAGGGCAAAGCCAACCTTGGTGGCTTGTTAATGGTATTGCCCCTTCAAGACCTGTAAGGCAACTATGAACCCCATTTTGTACCTGGGTGACTTTTCTTACCTAGAAAGTGTTGATTTACAGGCTGGTGGCATCTATATATTTTTTCATTTCTGACACTGCTATGACCTTTTTGCTTCATTGATCAAAGGTGGGAGAGTTGGTAAAGAATTATATTGACCCTTCTGCATATGGAGGAGTGCCAACCCAGATTCTAGATTGTGTGGTGCAATACAAGTGTATGTTACTGAGCAGGGAGATGCTCGAATGAAGACACCAGGGGCGTCTTTAAAATGGAGCTTAAACCAGAGGAGCGCATACAAGTTTGTTCACCAATTGGTTCAAGGAGTGTGTATGGCCAGAATATAGTTAGGAATTTCCGGATGTTTGCAAGGATGCCATTAGTATGCTGAGAGGTTCCAGTCTTAGTATTAAGTTGAAGTGGGGGGCTGTTCCATTTGTGCATAAAGTCAGACAAATTCCTGTGAGTGTGAAGGGTTATTTAGAACAAGAATTAATGAGGCTATGCAAGGAAGGAATCCTTGACCCCGTAGGGACTAGTGAATGGTTGCCGTCCATACTAGTGATGTAAATGTCTGATGGAAAAATACGGATGTCTGTGAATTTGAGACGTGAATAATGTTATATGGATGGACCGGTATCCTCTCCCAAACATGACCAATATGCTGACAACCATGTGCAAAGTGAGATGGATTTCAACTATTGATCTATCATCTGCATACAACCAAGTAGACTTGCATTCAGAATCGAGGCACATCATATAGTTTAGAACACTGATTGGTGCATACCAAAGTAAATGTTTGGCATCTGCAAGTGCAGTGTTCAAGAGAGTTACAGAAAATGTGTTTGAGCTATGTAAAGGCAGCACATCAAAGAAATTGACCTCGGTAGGTGAGGTTGAAAAAATAACTAACAACAAAATGACAATACTATTTTCAAAATCAAATGTATTCAATATCAATTTTTTTAAGATTCTCGACACTGTTTGCTTGAGATTTCATGAGATTTCATAGGATAAATTAAGGTATTCAAAGTTTATTAAATACCACAGTATTGTCGAGTTCAAATATTTTACTTTAGAAATCATTGTCTTCATGTTATTCAGTTTCATTGATATGTTAGAAAGTGCATATGTAATCTAGAACTTGGAAGCTGCCAAATTCCAAGAGACATGGAAGTGTTCTAGAGCGGGCAGAGAATACTGTTGGAGAGAGGACATGGAGTCGTCAGTGCAGTGTTCCATATTGTGATGAATCCTATGGAGTCATCACTGGCCCCCATCCCCCAACCTAAACCCTCCTCCCATGTGGACAGAGGAAGGCAGCTGTTACCTGATCATGACCCTGGGGGTGGTATTAAGAGTTAGGATCACATGGTAGGAGATGGCTGTTGGGGAGGAGTGGTGACCCCATCAGGGAAGATGCGGTATGCTCCTCCTTTCATGTGAAGATGACTTTATAAATCCAGAGTTCTTGATGGCATATTGTCATTATTCAAAACCCTCTAATTGTGAAATCCTAAAACGCCAACATAACAATTGTCTCTCTTTCTGATTTAAACCCAAAGATAAAGCAATGCAATATAAAAAGGTTTGAAACTGCTTTGCACTCCAACTCCCAAGAAGCCTCAAGTACTGAGACGAGTAATTGGAGGAAGGAGTTAATGTGGAATGAAAGGAACATCAAACTCAACGTGCGGTTAGTTGTCAAACAGGTAAACGGCTTCACGGCGCATTTAAATCTTGTGAAGAACTTTAAAGTTGGAATGGAGAGAAGAGCTGCAGAGCAAGCAAAGCAGGAAGGGTGACCAACACCAGGAGAGACGCAGAGACGAGGCTTGCTGGCAAAAGCAAACTACTCGCAGGCAACCGCCTGGAGGCCTGCTTCACCAGAGGAATGGGAAATCTGTGAGAGCAGCGGGAGAACCGCTGCAGAGCAGACGTGGTCTTTTGAAGCTACCCTAGTTCCATCGGTGAGGAGTTTTGAAGCCGATGTAGGACCCAGAGGGTCTGCACAACTGGGGAAAGACATAGAAAGCACTTCTGTGCAGTCACAGGTCAGACCGGCAAGTCGGCCCAGAAAAGTTGGGTGTCCCGGGACGTGTTTGCAAACTAACTACTGAATAGTTGATTTGAATACCGACCAAATAGAGCAGAAAAGCAAGGATTGTGCAAATCTCCTCATATGAAATATCAATTTGAGGAAACTTGGAACAAGCATTGCCACAAACCAAGAGATGTCAATGAAGAGGTTCAGAAAGAACTTGTACAAACCTCCATGTATTAGCTGTCAATGAGGAGGACGTTGGAACAGGTGATACTTGAAGTTAAAAAGGCATAAACAGTGAAGGAGTGTAACTGTCTTATACTTGGGAAGAAACGGAACATTATAGAAAGACGTGGTGAACAAAGCCCATCAGGCAGTGAACTCTTTGGAGAAAGATAGCTGGCAGGAAAGTACACCAGGGGATCTGCGCATTCCAGAAAGGGGGATTCCGAGCAGGGGGCTTTACCAGGTAATCATAAAACATATGAAAGACACATTGAAAGATACCTGGCAAGATAGTATACCAGGAGATCTAAAGAGTAAAGGGACATATTCCTGGCAGGAGGAGTATCCGAAAACGATCATTGGAAAAGTAATGTGAAAGAGGCATTTTGCCATCTTGTCCATTTTGAAGTGGTTGTGAAAAATAGACCATTTTTCTGTTCATTAAAGTTGAAGACTTTTTTTGTTATCTACCAAACAGTGTTGTGGGAAAATATATTGCTACCATTTCTAAGAAATCACGGTTTGGGAAATGATAGGTAAGATTGTAACTTTACTGTTAAATCTCCCTCACCTTTCCCCATACCTCAAGTGTGTGGAAACCTTTTTCCACACATATTCTTTTACTCTTATTATTATTTTTTTTAAATGGGTTTTAGTTTTTAATGATCTCCATAGTGTCCGTTTTAATTTTATCCTGTGACACCTTTTTGGTATATACCTTTTTATTGGTACAGGGTTGCCCTTTGGGTTCCCCTTTTACTTTCTCTGGCTATCATTGAGAGCTACAGTTCCCAAGGATAGAAAGGATATGTTATCCTCTCTTAACTTGTGTGGAGTGCTGGGGGAATAGTGTATTCGCTTTCTCATTCTCACTGTAACATTTCTGTTACAGGGACAAGCTTACCCTGAATGGCTGGTGTCGGTGAACCTTTTTACTATTTCGGTGCACCTTTATTCACAGCTGCGCTAAAGGGTGCCCGTTTTACCAAAATAGCTCCTGTCTTTTATTTTTTGTTTTTGTGTTTTTTTTTTTTTTGCCATTTTAGCATTCCTTGTCCTTGCTTGGTCTTTCCCCTGGCCTACAGGTGGGGGGGAGGTCCTTTGTGCTAATTGTATCTTGGGCGGGAGACCTCGGTCAAGCCTGCCCAGGCTCCAGAGTCTCTTTGAAGGCAGGAAGCGAGGCAGGAGTCCAAAATTTCACAGCCCTTTGTCTTCCAGCCTGCCTGCAAGAATCCAGTTCCAACTGGGAGGCTGGCTGTCCTGAACCCTCCCCACCACACCCAGGTTTGAATGTTGCATGCCTGTTTGATTGGCTGGGTTCCTGCATACAAGTCTGATCCTGAAAGCTGAAGAGGTAGTCGACCACTGGACCTGAATCCAAAGAGGAAGATTAAGAAACCACGGATGAGCTGATTTCCAGCGACCGGCGAGCCTGCTGCTGTTACCTTTCCTTCCAAGCAACCTGGGGACTCCGAAAATTATGACTAGACTCGAAGGCCCTGCATTTTGAGCCATCCATGATGTGCTGCGACCTTGCCGGGCTGCAACACACCAATACCAGGGGACTTCTAGTCAATTTGCGGTGCATGGCCTTCTGAATCAGGATTCGATCTGAAACTTTGGTGGCCTCCTGCTGGACCTCCAGAGACGTCATTCCTCTCCTTGAAGCCCCCTCACCAGAGTGCTGGATCAGATTAGCAACGAGAATCCAACCAGTGACATTTAGCCGTCATCGGGCTCCTAAAAAGGGCACCAAAAGCACAGATCCGGATCCACCCGCAAAGAAACTCTTGTCTGGAGGCTTCCCTGATGATCCCTGCTGCAAAATCCCTTCCAGTGTCCAGTCTTCATGACTAGGAATTCATAGACTGGATTTTTGACTGCAGGACCTGAAGTTTGCCTGCTGCGAACTCTTCTTCTGTGCTGAAGTACTGTGTTGGCTGGGGTATTTACTTACCTCAAGCCTCTGTGATTGCTGTATAGCTCTTGGTGTGTTTTCTGTGATTGGGGGTCCTATCCATTTCACCCAGGCCCACTGCTGGAATCCTCCTAGGTTGTCTTCTCAGAAGTCCTTAGACCTTTTCAACCACTCTAAAGTGAAATACGTAATTGTTTGAACAGTCTTCCTCTGCAACTCTGACTTTAGCTACTTTTGTGCCTGTGCTGAACTGTCTGTTGCATAGTAGAGACCTGGTGACCCCCCTTCTGCCACTGAGAACACTCATCCTCCAAGGATAGTGAAAGCCATCTAAGGTTTGGGCCTTTTGCCTACAAAACGTGTACTTACTTGTGAAAGAGGTGGTTCTTAACTGTCACTCTGAGAGTGAGCAGTCTTACCTTGAATGTATGTACCATTCTGAAAAGTATAAATGAGGTTATTTTACTCACCTGTGAATTGATTGTACCTCTTCCCAAAAGTAATGCTGTTTGCTTCACGTTACTATTTCTTTTAGGATACACATGTAAAAGTATACTAACTGGGTCCTGCTTCCTCATCCCTGCTGTTCAGCTTGTCTAGAATAAGTCTGTCTTAGGATTTACCTGCCTTGAATAGCTGTGTACCCTTCTTAATAAGTGTAAAGTGTTATTGCTTACCTTAGTCTGTGCTCCACTGATCTGAAAAGCAACTGTAATAGTATATTACACCCTTGGGTGTTACCTGCCTAGAATGGCTCTGTGACATTCTTTAAAAGTGTCCTGTAGGTGTAGCTGACCGTGGCCTGTCTCGTGCAATCTTAAATTAGTGTAGAATGTTATTGCTTACCTTAGTCTGTGTTCCACTGATCTCAAAAGCAATTGTAATTTAATATTGCACCCTAAGGTCTTACTCACCTGGTATAACTGTTATCCTGAATGTAGTTATAGGTTCATACTGTTTCATGAATTTGTGTTCCACTAGTCAGTAAGGTATCCTGGTAACAGGGCTGATTTACTAAGTGATTCCTTAACTGAGAGTTACTGCATGACTGACATGGTCTACCCTTGACTCACTGTAAAGACAGGGTCTACCCTTGACTCACTGTAAAGTAATTTAGAAGTAACTGATGGTTTTGATCCCATGAATAGGTGTGCCCTACAATAAATGTGTTTTGATAAGGTCTGAGTTGAACTGGGTCTATGCTTTTGTCTGTGTACTTTAAAGCATTGTGTTGTGTTGTTATAATGTGTTTGACTCTATGACAAAGTACTTAACCCACGACTTAACTTGGCCGAACTGAATTCATAATGAGCCTTTATTTTCTTTATAATATGTCTGGTTATGTTTCTGTTGAACCATTGGTATGCCACAGGTTTTTTGTACTTTCCTACAGCACTCTCCCTCCTAAGATAAGCCTGGCTGCTCGGTCTACGCTACCAATACTGCCTTGTACAAAGAGAGTTGTGTACTCGGTTGTATGGTTTTATTAAGCCCTTAGTTGGACTTCAGGAAAACTGTCTTAAACGGAAAAGACCCTGTTTGTCATCCTTTAGTAAAGTTCAAAAGTCTTCTTTTTGATCAATATTGATCCTTAAAGTGCTCTATGAAAGACTTTTTCAGCTATTCTTAAAAAGTCGACTTTAGAAAACACTTTGGTTAGCCTACCTGAAATAATCCAGGGCGAGGGAACCCCTCCTGGATTCAAGGTTTATTTGGTGAACTATCATACGTGTTTTTTCTATAGACTTTTTATTAAGTAAAACTCATAACATTTACCTTGCACCTTTTGATCAAGTGTAAGAGACAGATACTTTGGAACGCAAGCACTTTTTATAGTTTTGAGAAGACCGACCTTTTAGCTTTAGGTTCCTAGGTAGGGAAACTTTCTTTAGGATCGGGATAGAAAGGCTTTTATCCAACCCTTTTGAGTTAATAAAATATCTGATGTTGAAAACAGTATAACTTTGTGTACGCCTCTCAACTCTGACCCCTCACAGTATGCAAACTTAATAAACACATTCGCAACTTACCATGTCTCTGCTACCTCTTTTCAATGTTGGACAATATTAAGCACCTTCTTGCTAACCATCAGAAGCAAGCCTGCTTTGTCAGCACCTATTGAGCATGATCTATGTTTTTTTACAGGGAGTTTACTATTGAAACTGAAGGAAAATCTTTTAATCTGACAAAGGATATGGTCAATGTGAAGAGGTTCCAGAAAACGCTACACGGTAAGTATATTGCTTTTTCAAAACAGAAAAAGGCCATACTTTTCATATTGTCAGCTACTTATGGTATTTTGCTTAAATTTGTATTTCAACCATGCCACTCTTTGCACACAAGTACTAGGACAAAGCCTGGGAGGTGTCGTTAGAGGTCCACCCACTGAAAGGACTGTAGTCCATAGCTTCCAACAATATTGCACGCCCAATTTGAATTTTAGTTGGAAAGTCCAGTGCTAATACTGGTATGGAGATAATGGTGTTTAGGACTGTGAACAGATATGTTTGAACTATTGATTTATATAAACAAGCCTTCCTTTGCTCAACGGCCCATACAGGTGGTGCAACTGACTTTCATTTCAAAGTAAGAGCAAGAAATGGTAGGGTTCTGAAGTTCAAAGTAGACCAAGCCTATCAGAAACTATGCTTACTAGATTTTAGGTGTCTCTTTTTTTCCCCATCACTTTATAGAAGTTATAAAGCAGAAACTCCACTTTGTTTCTGCTTTATAAATGCCCTACATTTGTTCACTTTGTTTCCTGTTATGCTTGGACCATTTTTCCCCAGTGAGTTCCATCCTGATCACCCAGGGGACGTGGCTCAATAAAGAGCACTTTACAATAGTGGCTACTTGAGTTGGAGTCGTTTTTGTCCGACATTTCTGGATGGTCGCAAAATGCTGTACCTGTTTTATTTATCCATTAGCTAGGCAACTACTTTGTGCCCTGTATGATTTTGTGGAGACAGTATAATTTCCTGATGTAAGGTCCAAACTCCCAAAGGACTGCGTTGGGTGTACCTGATGGGTATTGCTGTCTGGAGTATTGAAGAGTCCTGTGAAAGTTTGTGTGGTGTGGCAAGTACTGACTGGTTGTGAATGGTACATAAATGTGTGATTGGAGGTTTGGGCCACCCTTTGGTAGAGGAGGGTCTAAAGCATAACAGGTTGCATATAATGCTGTATCTCCTGAAGTAAGTCTTTCTGCTTGGACCTGAGTGCACTGTTAGCCAATACTGCCCTGGTGGTTTACATGCATAATGCAAAATGCACTGCTACAGGTATCTGCATCATGTGGGAAGAGGTTTTCATCAACCCACTTAATCATGTTTGTCAAGAGGATGCAGCCTCGAATGAGTGCTAGCTCTGCTATGCACATGCCTGTGTTAATGAAGCACATTGAGGGGGGCATCAAGCCATCATGCAGTGGCAACGACCGAGCAATCCAATGCTGGGGCTTTCCCTGAGGTCCTGCAAGTGCTGCAGTATTGACACTTGTAGCCACTGTCCTGTTTGGTTGGACCGTATAGACCACATTCTTCTTTGAGCATCTCAGTACTAGAAATAAACCCCTAAATCAATCGGCTGCTCAAAGAGGCATGATATTACATGGGACAAATTGCCAGTCACAAATATCACTTTTACCATAAGTCTGCATTAGCAGACCAAAGCTTTCCCCTAGCCTTCTCTGGGCCTTATCCCACCCGAAAACAATATCCCATTTTGGCCACATATAAGGCAGAACAAGGGACAACTGACTCCAGTGTTTGTCTACTACCCTCTTCTCACCATTTAACTGACTCGCCACTAAAATCTCTTACCATCTTACAGCACACACAAAATGCCCCTGCAGGTCTTAGGGCTGTGATTTTATTTCCCTTTGGATAACATTTGGAAGTGTCTTTGCCAATTCCATAAAAGCAGAACAGCAGTCGGGTCTCCCATAGACACCACTGGTTTTGCATCTGCCTCTTCAATATCGACCCCCTCTTCCAAGCTACTTCTCGCTGATGATGCCCAACCCGGCTGAAACATGTCTGGGTATGCTTGCAGTCTCTTGCAGAAGGGATGTGACCTAGCAGTTCAGGCTGGACTACCACTTTGGGGTGGGACCAAGCCTGATTTGCATATGGTCTTTCCCCTTTTGTAATGGCTTGGCAGGCGAAGGACAATGGTCTGGAGGGTTGCCCAGAGCAATGCAAGAGGTTAAGAATTATTCCTAAGCCTTCCAACCATCCCCTCCTGTTATTTTGAAGTTTGAAGTAACAACATTATATCGCAAGTGAAGTCTGCACACGTGTGGATGAGACGCGAGGAAAGGCAGACCTGTGAATGAACTTGAAAGACCGCTGAAAAAACAGCAATAATAAGTAATGGAGTGGTCCAGCAAAAGGAAGTAGCCCACTTGAAAGTCTGCTTGAAAGGTACATTGTTTGAAGCGATAAAGCAAAGGAACAGCAAAAGTGAAATAAAGAAGTTTAACTCCTAGAGAAGAGGAGAGTGAAAGTGTAAACTTTGAGTCGAACTGGTCCTGCGGTGGTCTGTAAAGAAAGCCACGCACATTCGAAAGTCTTCGACCTCCGAAAGTAGTCTGAGACCAAAGTATAATAAGCTTGGGGAAGGGAGCCCTTTTACAAGTTTGTGATGAACCTTGTTATGAGAGGTCTGAGCCAGCCATGGGGAGGGATCTACGTGAACTTCATAGTGAAAGGTTTGAGCCCGACAGAGGGGGATCTTTGTGAACATTTTGGTAGAAACATTATTTTGGAAGTCTGGAAAATAGACTTTAACGTGGATGGCCAGGTGGGCCGCGATCCACGTTTTTTGAATGGTTTATTGTATTGGAAACAGAGTCAGAGTGTGTCATCCTGCCTACAGGGACTGCCTTACTCCATGAGGTCTAACGTGGGGAGGAGAGCTGGTTCAACCACATTTATTCATTTGAACACTGTTTTTTTTCCTTTTTGCATACATTTCTCCTTGTTACACTTTTTGTACAAATAAATAGGGCAGGTATTAGCATAATCCATTTTGACAGACTTTACTAGGACTGCGTCATTTATTATTTGATGGTTGAGACTACTCCCATCTTAGTTATATGGCAAAGTAAGAGTTTCTCCAACTCCACCAATGTCAATAAAGGTTTTACAAACTGTACCGTTTGTGTCACTGTCAGACATGTGATACCATGCCTCCCCTAAAGTGGGGCACATTGAAGTGGGTAAGGAAAGAATGGAGGATTCAGGTGGAGCACCGGGAGGGTGAAGTGAAGAATATGCAGTGGTTCAGGTGGTTTTGCAGTGCATGGTACAGTGGTGGAACCCCTAATGAGAGAGGATGCAATGTTTGTCTTTTTGAGGCCACTCTGAAATAATGGGGTGGCATTACATGAGCAGCATAGTGTAAGCAGCCTTAAACGGCCGACAAATAGACATAGAACCAGCAGTGTCTCATGTCATCATTCATTCCTTCTACCAGTGCCAGAGGGCCACATGTGCATGAGTACTAATTTTAGAAATATTCACACTTCAGAAGGGCCGGCCTGAAGATCTTTCTTTAATAATCATTTTGGAGCTAACTTGAAAAACCACCTCATCCTGCCCTGATTTAATAATTTGGTACCCTCATACAACCACCTTCCCCAGATCCCCTCCAATATACTCCACTGGTGGTATATCAGAAAACCACACAGTGCGAGTGTGAATCCCAGACCATAATTTATAAATCTATCCAGATCTGGTCATGGCTACCTTGAGCTCTCACAAAGGCCATGCCCGTGGTATCCAGTCATTGCATCGAATACAAAGCATTGAATGCCAAAAGCATTGAAAAAATGCATCGAAAAAAAGTATCAAATGCATTTTTTTCAAAGGTAAAGGTTTTATTTTAATTATGGGTTTTAAGGGGTAAAAAAACAGCCCCTTTAAAAACGAATGGGAAAAATAAATGCATTCAATGCTTTTTTTTTGTTGTTGCTTTTTCTTTAGATGCTAAGGCATTCAATGCAGTCACTATAAACCCATGCCCGTATATGCTGTACACCTATTTCCATGCTTCCATTGCAAACACATTTTCTTTGTGGCATCTCACTGGACCTCTAAACCCAATCTGCCATTTTAATGGGGACATGCATAGAAAAAACAATGTTCCGTGGTAACAAAACGGCTACATCAGTGTTGCCTTCTTTTGTATTACAAACAGCTGCCTCCATCCAGTGAGTAAACGTAGGCAATGGAGCAGGACACCTGGCTTGTGGGGAAGTAGCCTACATGGTACCTCTGGGGCACCCACACCTGGGAATCTTAAGGGCAGCCTGGGATAGATGCGCTGCGTTATTTCACCAGTGAGACCCTGATTGGGGACTCGCAGGGACAAAAGAGGCTGAACTGTGAAGGATAAAAGCAAAAATGTCAGGGTCAGTTTGTTAGTTTATCATAACTAAGGCTCCCCTTTTTTAATTTTTTCTATATAAATACAGACAGAAATTATGTTTTTCTGTCAGTATTTATTTATAAAAGACTGAAAAAAAGGATATCTGGTCTCTTGCTTGACTCTCCAAGCTGTTAATGATGTCTTCAATGAGGATCAATACAAACAGAGGAGGGAAGAAAGAGGAATTTTTTTGTTGTTGAAGTTTTTGAATGGTTGGCACGATGTGGTTCATATCCGTAACAATAACGGAATGGCCAAGGTTTTAAGGATGGAAATGGTTCTTGTTTATGTGCACGCACCTATATTCCACTCCCCATTACCTTCCTCTCTCGTCAGTGTACAATTTTAATTTGAAATGCATGTTTGTTGTGACTTGCATATAAATGGGGGTTACATTGTTGTTCTGGATGGAGTCTGAGCCTGGTATTTGTGGAATGTCTGGGTGTTATGTCACAGGTGGAATGTAAAGGCTTCAATGCCGGGATCAGTTAGCCTGGGCATGGGTGGCCAGTAGTTGTCGGTTGAAGTGCATCTCTTACGATATGCATTGGGACCTATGGAAGTATACAACATATATCAATAAAATGTACATGAAAACTTACCTTGACGTCCAGGAGATATTCTATCCTTGTCTATGAGCTGAAGACCCACAGAAGAAGTTGCTGTGGTGGTGGTGGGGAGCGGGGAACAGCCAAAGACAGGCACTTCCCGCAGGAACGTCTGCCCTTGCCCATAGATGTTCCTTGAGAAGGTGCTGGAGCGGAGTAGTGGTCCAGACTATAGCAGAGTAGCCAGTGGAGGGCCTCTGCAGGCCAAGTGAGTGGTTCAATATCCGCTGTAGCAGATTGCACCGAACAATGGCGCAGCGGGTGTGGGGGTGGGGATGGGTGGGTAGTACTAGTGGTGCTGCCAATCCAGATAGTGAGAAGAGAACTTGCCTTAATTTCACTTAAAGCTGTGGTAGAATGGAAATATCTATCCCTTTTAATGAAATACACAGCCTCAAACCCGGCAGAAAGTTTTAAAATCATCAAAGAAGAGATAGAGTATGGAAAAAACAAAGCCGGCGGTGCAAGTGACGAAGCCTGTGAAAAGACTTTAGAAGAAATTGGAACCTTACAGGATGAGCTGTTGGTAAATCCAACTAATGTCAAGAAAAAACTCTGGTGAACAGACTGGATCTCTACCTGTGATGCGGCTAATAAAGTCAAGACTACATTGCCAACTCTCGGAGGACACTAGGCCTTATGGCTGACGCCAACATACCTAACAATATCCAGATGCGGCCTAAAGATGTCATCTAATGAGGATTAGATTTAATCTATTTCCTACAATGGAGATCCTTACTGTTAGAGCAAAGGGGACTTCCACTAAACCCACATGTAGTTTCTGCAAGGTACCCACATCAGTGGAGAACCTCCATCTATTTACGGCCTGTACCGGATTGACGGAACTAAAAACCAAGCATTTTGGAAGATTCGTGGAGGCTACCCCTTCTTTATCAGCTAAAGAATGGTGGACACTGGTCTTGAGAGGTGACCATCTGGCCTTACCATCACTGCGGTTGATATTCAAGAGTGTCTAGAGCAGAACCTCCTAGCTGGATAATTGATGAGCAGCTTTATTTTGACGTCTAAGGGAGGTCACCTCTCTCTTTCTTCTGTTTCCTGTTTCCTTTTTATATTCCTTAGCAAAAAATGTTTTGCAATAAACTAAGTATGCAAAAAAAAAGAAATCCCTACAGTTGCTGCTTAGCGTCTCAGCATAAGGGTGGAAAGTGACACTAGATGCTCAACACCTGCACTCCGGATGAGGCAGCTGGAGTCCATGGCTGGTGAGCGCAGGTGGGGTGTCTGCAAGGCAGTCTTGTGTGCAGTCAGAAGAGATGTGGATGAAGTGGGCGCAGAAGGTGTCCTGAGAATGAGTCTGGCGGGCACCAGGGTCAACCGCTGCGTATGTTTTTTTTTAAAAAAAAAACTTTAACGGTTGTGGTACTTGACATTGCAACAACAACATATAATGCATTTGTTTGAACACATCAACTTTCGGTATTAGGCACCGTACAGCATAAGCAATGTTTACTGAATTGATGTAGCAGTTGGCCCAACAGACTGTCACTGTCCGAGTTAATTTCACTCAGATATATTCTAAACCGGGCCCATATGTCTTTCGGTTTACTTGGATTCGGGATAGTCAATATGTAATATTCTTCACATTCATTTACATACATTAATTCCTTAAAGTGATTCACTCTCGGTGCCTGTGCGCTCTTCCATTTTTGCAGTATACACCGTTTCGCTACTGCGCATGTAACATTAAAAAGTCTCCTTGTCACCTCTGAATGTTTACCAATGTCCCCAAACAGGTATTTTCGCGGTGTGAGGTCCGCCGGTATCTGTCACCTCCTCCAGGATATTCGCCACCTCCCCCCCCAAAAAGCAAGCACATGAGGACAATTCCAATACATATGCATCGAGTCAGCCCGGTCTGTTCCACACTTTGGACACATGCCAGTCCCATTGTTTGTAAACCTAGCCACCTTCAATGGAGTATAGTGTAGTTTAGTCAACATTTTAAACTGAATTAACCGGAGGCCGGCATTCATGGACACTTTCTTGGTCATTTCGCAGTATCTTTCCCATTGTCTGTCCGATATATCCTCACCCAGATCTGTTTCCCAGGAAGCCTTCATTACATTCAGTGTTGGGGAACCAGTCTGTACAGCAACATATAGCCCCGAGATGCTAGAACCAGCCCGGGTTGAAAGTGTCAATAGACATGGGTGCGGTGGGGGTTCGTCTGGGAATGTTGGCCAACGGGCCTTAAAGGCCAGTCTCATTCTATAAAATTGGAGAATCAGCTGATCCCTCCCCATCCCTGTTTTTAAGTCCTCAAGTGTTATAAACCTCCCATTGGGAAATATGTCCTTGATTTTAAATTCTTCATCTGGGTCCCATTTATTCTGTATGCCTGGGTCGTATGTGGGTGTTATGCCTGGGAAGTTCCAAAAGGGGGCCTCAGCATAATAAGGCGTCTTTACCCCAAGCCTTCGGAAGATTTTAAACCATGCCTGGGCCGTCGTACTAACCGGGTCAAATGGGCATTCGTCCCTGTGTTTAGTTTTAAAAATGACTGACCTAATGTCGGTCGGGCGCGCTGCGTGTTTTTCAAGACGAATGTGGGGTGAAGTGTCGTTTTCATCATACCAATGTTTGACAAACTGTGCTTGTGCAACCAGATAATATAATTCAAAATCAGGAGCAGCTATGCCCCCTTTTATTGTATGGTTCCACCATTTTTTCCCACTTCATTCTAGGTGCCCCCCCACTCCAAACAAATTCCACCGCCAGGGACCTGAGTGTCAAAGAATCTCCTACCAGGCCAGATCGGGATGTTGGTAAATATATACAGCAGTTTAGGGAGGATGACCATTTTTAATATGGCTACCCAACCTATTAATGATATGGGGAGTTTGGCCCAGAAGCAGAGTTTAGTGGCAATGGTAGACAGCAGGGAATCATGGTTGTTCAAAAGTAGAGATGTCCTGTCTCCAGAAACTATAACCCCTAGGTATCTAATTTTGTCCGGGGACCACCTTAGGCCAAGTGTGTCGTTTGGGCAGTTAGTGGCAGGGGTAAGGGGGAAAATTTCAGACTTAGATCGATTGGTGTTGTATCCTGAGTATGATGCAAATTTGTGCATTTCGTCCATTAGCGGGCCCAAGTGTGTGTTCGGCTCCCTGATGTACAATATCGGCATATAGTGATATCGATTGGGTGAGGCCCGCCATCCGTATACCTCTCTGTTCCTGATGTTCTCTTATCGCCGCCGCCGCTGGTTCCATAGTGAGAGCGAACAGTATGGGGGAGAATGGGCAGCCCTGTCTAGTGCCCCTCTTCAACTCAAACCAATCAGACATAGTGTGGTTAGTCAATACCCTGGCCCCCGGGTGAGTGTACAGCACTTTGACATAGTTCAAGAAGCTGGGGCCCAGCCCGAATTTACCAAGCACCATGAACAGGTAAGCCCATGATAAACGCTTTTTCGGCATCTAGGGATACCGCTACCGCCTGGGCCTCCGGTTTGATTTGGGCCATTACGCCAAACAGCCTACGTAGATTGAGCGCTGTAGATCTAGTGGGAATAAACCCGCATTGATCCGGGTGCACTAGCACTGGCATGTGCAGCAGGAGTCTGTTAGCCAGGATCTTCGCAAATATCTTAGCGTCACAGTTTATAAGAGATAAGGGTCTATATGAGGACATCTCATTGGGGGGACGTCTGGGCTTAGGGAGCACTGTAATTATAGCCTCTCTCATGGATGGTGGCAGTGTTCCTACCTCTGTGGCCTCCTCCCACATGGACAACAATATCGGGGCCAATACTTCGCTTAGCTCCTTGTACAATTCGATTCCCAGACCGTCTGAGCCAGGCGCTTTTCCGTTAGCCAATGATTTGATTGCTTCCTTAATTTCCTCAATCGTAATGGGTTGGTCTAACTGTAGTTTATTCTCATCACCCAATTTTGGAAGCGTTGTACTGTCTAAGTAAAGTTGAGTATCCCTGGGGGTTTTTAAGTCATGATTAGCGTAGAGCTCTTTATAGAAGAGGGCAAATTCCCCATTGATGTTTTCCTCATTTGTCTGTACTATGCCGTCACTCCCTATTATGCTGGAGATCAGGGTGCGGCCCCTGTCAACTTTCAACAGGTTAGCCAGTGTGCGCCCCGCCTTGTTACTTTCGCCATATCGGCGTGCTCTAACCGGAGTGGCCATATACAGCAACTCCCTATTTGCTAGTTTATTAAATTCTTGTAGGTTTTTATTAATTTCTGCCAGGGCATTATCCTCATGCGAGGATGTGTATTGTTGCTCTAGGTCCCCCAGTCGCTTCTCAACCACCTCCAGCTCTTTCCTGACCGCTTTCAATAGCCCCGTAGACTTGGAGATCAGGATACCCCTCACCCACACTTTGAATGTTTCCCATAGCACCGAGGGGCTATCCACCGAACCCTTATTGGTCTCAAAAAAGAGTTCAACTTCAGCCTGTAGTTCCCCCACCACCCCAGGGTCCTTAAAAATGTCGGAAGGCATTCTCCATCTCCTGACCGGAGGTTTAAGACTTTCCAATGTCATGTCTAACTCTATGGGAGAATGATCGGACAGGGTGCGGGGAAATATTTCACTTCCATTAATTTGGTGTACTAGGGACGCTGACACTAGCCAATAGTCAACGCGGGATTCAGTGTCATGTACCGAGGAGTAAAAGGAGTACTGTTGTTTTAGGGGATGGAGTGTTCTCCAGGCGTCTACCAGCTGTAGCTGTAAAATGATTTGATACAGCGTGTTGGCTGCTTTCGAGGGATTCCTATGTGCTGAGGTAGAACGATCCAGTACTGTATCTAAAATAGTGTTAAAATCTCCTCCCCACACTATTTGCTCGCCCCCACAGGCGCCAATCTCATGTAGTACATTTATGTAGAATTCAGGGTCATCTATGTTTGGTCCATATGTATTAATGAAAATCATTGCTTCCCCCTTGATGGTGCCCCAAAGTAGAACTTAGCGACCCATTGGGTCCATTTTGCTCCTCTCAAACTGGAACCCGACGGATGGATGTATCAGGGTTAGTACCCCTCTTGCCTGTGAGGAGTATTCCGTACAATACCTGTGAGACCCCCACCCTCTCAAGAACTCGGCATTGACCTTTCGAAGCGCATGAGTTTCCTGTAGCATGACAATGTGGGGTTGGTGCCGAGTAATATAGGCTCCCACTTTCCTCAATTTGATTCGGTTGTTCAGACCCCGGACATTCCAAGTAAACAGTTTCAATCTGAGCCCTCTGGTTGCCCTAACAGAGTTAGCCATATCTGTGTTTCCAGTTTATATATTTGGCCTTTCTGTTGTTAAGGAGATTTCCATGCGTTGCAATGTCACCACATTTTTTAACTTGTGAGACTTCTCGAACTGAGTCCCATTCCCCAACTTTTCCCCCCTTGCACCCTTCCCGTACAGTCATGATACTTTAAACCCCCACCCTCATCATCCACTCCAACATGACGATGCTGCCCCGCAATAAACAATCCCTTAAACATGTGGAACTTTCCTGAGGGTCACTAATAGCAGCCATCTGGCGCGCTTTAGGCTGAGGCTCACAGCCCAGATAAAACAACATTTTAGTTCAGTTCGTCACCCTTACATGTCTTCCAATGTCAACAATTTCTCACCATATGTTAGGCGATCCAATCCTAGCCTGGTCCAGTCTCACTGCTCACCTCTTGGTTATGTATGCGCGTTTTGGTTTGCTACTCGATCTCCGGTGGGTATTGGTATGGAAGACTCAACATATGACATGGCGTCTGTGGGATTTTCAAAGAAATGAGCACGTCCCCCATGCTGTATTCTCATTTTTGCCGGAAAGATGAGGGCATAAGGTACATTTCGCAGTCGTAGCTGTTTTTTCACTCATTCATATGATCTTCTTTGCATTTGCACGTTGGTCGAGAAATCTGGATATATGTGAATCGTGTTTGCTTCATGGCGTAGGGTACCTTTTTCTCTCGACAGTCGGAGTATAGTGTCCCTGTCTCGGTAGTTTAGGAGGTGCGCAATTATGGTTCGAGGGGGGGGCCCCTGGCTTCGGGAGCGGTGCTAGGGTACGATGGGCCCTTTCAATCAGGAAGTGTTTCGAGAAGGAGTCAGCGCCTAGGATGTCTTTCAGTAAGGCCTCAACTTGCCTCTCCATGGGGCCTTTTCCAAATGTTTCCGATACTCCAACAATCCAGATGTTGTTCCTCCGGGATCTCGATTCGAGGTCCTCGCACTTGGTTTGAGTCTTGTGTAGTTCTGTTTGGAGGTGGGCTATATCTCGACTGTGTTTTTGTATCGTGTCCTCGTTCACACTTATCCTGCTTTCAGTTTCCGTGATACGTGCGCCCTCCTTTTCCACACAAGCTTTTAGGGATCCTATCGTCACCACGATATCGTCTAATTTAACATTCACTGCCATGAAGCCATTCTGCACCAGCGTTGCCAGGCGATCTATCGGGTCGTTTTCCTACCCATCGGATGTAGATGGTCCCCCCCCAGTCCCCTCTTGTGGCTGCAAGCTGGTGAAGGTATCCATCGGGCTGATCTTTTTCCCTCCTGTCCCCTTTCTCTCGTTGCGGCCCATAAATTGCGATTGTCCGTTGGGAGTGGACTGTGTTCTCCCACGTGTTATCACCCAATGTACCTCCGTGCAGTTCAGGATGTGGAGGGAACGTTATTTATATTCCTGTCCTTAACACCAGATAGGTCGCTTGTATGAAGGGATGAGTCCAGAAGGTCCGCAGGTCGCCACTCCGGATTGTATTCAATGGGGGGGTGTTCAATGGGGCCTCAACGGGGCACCGAGCAGTGCACCCAGAGCAATGAGGGCGGTTTGCAATGTTTTCCCACTGTGCCTGTACGTGTAGGCGGCCCAGCGGGACTCCCCACCCCTAGGGGTAAATGGTTGATCCCCCAGCTGCGTGGGGTTGCTGCTGGCAGCACAGGCCAGGCGCTGCGGGGCACGATGTCAGGCCTTCCACCCGCCGCGGCTGCGTATTGTAAAGGCCCGCCTCACGGGCATCGGTAATAGGGCCTCCGTCCCTGCCCAGTCCCACTTGGCGTGTGGGGGGGGCACCTCCAGGTGAGGCCTGTTCTCCCAGGCTGCCGCGGGTAGCACCGGCGTCGCCAGCAGCCGCGGGCTGAGGCCGTGCCGTGTGCTTGATGCGTCCTGTCTGGTTGGGAGCAGTCCGCATCCTCCGGGCCGCCCCGTTCCTCCTTCCTGTCGCCTGCCCTCACGGGCAGAGTGATCGCCGGAGTCCCTGCGTTCGTGTCGGGGGGGGGGGCGGCCACTCCGCTCCTCCCGTATCGCAGGATAGTGCCGGCCGCACGGCGCCCCTCCCCCACCGCGGCCCGCAGTCAAGGCGTTCGCGGAGCCTCCAGGCGGCCACCCGGGTCTCTCTCTGCCGCCGGGACTGCCAGCCGCAATATCTCGGCAGCGCAGTCGCGGTTTTCCAGCGCTCTTCACCAGGATGTACCTTACGTTTCTCGTCCCCGAATGCCTGCTTTTGTAAGGGTTTAGGACGAAGCTGAAAGGATTTATTTTAAAGTAGGATTCTGCCTGAGCCGGAGCTCTCGCACTAGGCGGCCATGTTTGATGTGCGCAACAGCGCCCCCTCCAACCGCTGTGTATGTTTAGTAGGCCCTGATGTTGTGGTTATTGTTGGTGCCCATGGAACAAGTATGGCAGGCGCCAGAGCTGTGAGGGGAGTGCACAACTTTGGAGGATAGCTCAGGGGCAACGTGCTCACCTTGGCAGCAAAACTACACAGAGCTCCACAGATTTGATCCCCGGGTCCGCGCTTAGACACCTCTGGGTATTAAGTGCATTATAAATAGCCTATCATATCAGAAGGATGAGTAAAGTTGGTGGCCGTTCCGCAAGTAGAATGATGGCATTAGCGAAATTTAATTTATGACGACATTCATGGATTGTAATTTATTATGTTGTATTGTTACTACCACGTGCAAAGGTTTCATAGTCACACCAAATGCACTTAAAAAGAAACTTGGAGTGGTCGTTGGCACGGTTAGTACCAAGGCGCAAGCAATCAGTGGCGTGAGATGACACAGGAAGGTGCTTCCTTGTAATTTAGTGACGATGTGCTAGAAGACCGAGGAAGACGTTTTTCTCCCAAAGTGATGCCTGGGGAAGAGCAAGCAATTGCGATGAGCCATGGCCGCATCAAAATGCACCAGCAAGGGACCCCGAAGGGAGACCATGAGTTCTTATCGCCGCCTGTTAATGTTATCTCTGCTGAGAGGGTTGTTGGAAGAGCGTGAGCAGGCGTGAAGGGGATTCAAGATGGACTGAAAAAGGTTACATAGTAAAAATAGGAGGAATTATGGGAAGCGTGTGAGAGAAGGAACAGTGGTGAATTTAGCACAGAATATTACTGACACTGGTTCTCAAGATGGAGCAAGAGAATCTTGAACCTAGGGCAGCATCTAGTCCTGGAAGAGAGGGATGCATCCTGTGAATAGAATGTATTAAAACGTATGCAGGCAATTGAACTGGTGTAGAGAGGTTGGGAGCCTTACACTTGGGCAACCCTGTAGGTTACTGGTATTGTCTTAGATAACATTTAAGCCAGTAAACGGGTAAGCACAGGATGATGGAATGCCTTGGGTGGCTCCATTGTGGTTAAAGGAGTTATTGGTAATGGAGACCAAATTAGACACCAGTGTCCGTATCCTGGAATTTACACCAGTGAACTTTCAATGTCCATGTTGGGATGGTGCAGGAGTAGAGACCATTACAGTTTCTGTTGCAGTGTGAAGGAAAGGAGATATGTTGTGACTTACATGTAAATCAGGTTTACATCATTGTTCTGGATGCAATCGTGGAGTGTGGAGATGGTGGAATGTCTGGGTGTGATGTCAAGGTGGAACTTAAAGGTTTGAACAGAGGGATCAGTTGGCCTGGGCAAGGTGGCCATTGGTTGCAGGATGAAGTACATCTTGTGATGTGCGTTGGAACTATGGAAGCATACAACCTATATCAATAAAACGTATGTGAAGACTTACCTCGAGGTCTGGGAGCTTATTATATTAATGTAGTAAAATACTAGTTGCAGCTTATATTTCTACAGAGCACAACATAAATGTGCATGAATACAGATGGAAGGGTCTTAAAAATAAATGTCATAAAACCGCGAGCCTTAATCATAACTCCCTTTTGCATGCAAGGCATACGTGTCTGTTCTAAAACACTGCCTCACATGCTTATCATGGTGTACAAAGTACTCTCCTGTTTTTTGGCCCCTCAGTTTCTCTGGGAGCAGTGCAAAGCCGCTCACACATTTATCGTGGCGTGCCCACTTCACAGGAATTTTAATAGATTCCTCAATCCCCTTGGTGTGACCCTAAAAGAAAGGTGCACTGCCCATTTGCCTTTGGTATGCAAGTTATCCAGAATGTTAAACTACACACTGAGGGTCCACAAGCTCTTTCTGGGGATGACCTCCTTCTGCATGGTCCTAGGACTTCATTGACTGTTGCAAATACAGCCACTGCAAGAACACCATGTTGCCAAGTGGGTCTAGGACAATAGTAAATGTGAGTATGCCATGCTGCTGAGCCTGCACTTGGAAGACTTTGGTGGTTGGTAGACATATGCCAACAAGGGTCTTTGATTACTGACCTTAGTTGTCAGACCTGACCCTTAACTCTGAGTGGGCACCACAACTTAATGTGCTGCAATTAAAGGGTCGTTGGATCTCTTAGGAAAGCCCACTGGATATTGACATCCTGGAGTGTAGGGCAATCCATTTGGGCCCCAATTCTTTCCTCTGTGCTGAGGGCTTCTGCAATGAAAGTGCAAATGGGCAACATTGTATCCATGTGTTCTATAAAATAACAAGGCTGTATGAGGTCCTTTCATATCTTGATAGCTCAGTCTATGGGCTGCTCATCGCAACATTCATGTTTCTAGTAACACATTCCAAGGGAAGGCAACTCTGGCTGCTGATGAGAGCAGGGATGCCCAGATTTTGCATGTGTGGGAACGTGTCAAATGTTAACTTGGTTAGTTGTTTGCAGCAATGGATATCATCCTTTTGAACTCTCTGCTATCCTATTGAACTCGAAATGCCAGAGCTACGCCAGCAGATGTTATGACACAGGGGCAAGAGTTTTTTTTTTGGGATAACCTATGCAAGAGATTTTTTATACACCCCTCTGCTCAGGACTGTATAATCATCTAAGCAAGAAGTGAGCTGTCAACCTAACTTAAAAGGTCATCCAAACCTCTCTACAAGAGTAGCTGTGACAGGGCAGTCCGCTTAAAAAGAGTGATGGGACGAAGGCTGATACTGAAGTGCAGATATTCCAACCGGTAACTGGAGAAACCACCCCAAACTGGTTTGCTGAAGAGTATACACCTTTAAGTAATTCTGATGGATCCCTGCCTCCCACATATCCCTCTTTGATGGATTCTTGAGACTGCAGCTGTCTAGGGAAACATTTGCAGCCGCAAGGGGGTGCAGCACAACTCCGGTCTGTACCGCTGAGTGCCGTTTGTAACATTGGGGCTAGTATATATAGAGATGCTGCGCCACATGATCATAGTTCTTTTTCTGTGCACTCTGAACACTTCTGGAACAGCACCTCGTCTTTTTCTATTTTTGCTGCATAATTTCTAATCCCCTGAGGCCTCTGGCTTCAGGCCCTGCTTGGACTTTGAGAGGCACATTTTCATGTTTATACCCACAGGGTATGTCTCTACTACCTTGGGGAGGACCACAACATGGAGGATTGCAGCTTCTGACAGATGATGCAGTCAAAGTTCCTCAAGGAGCGTGCCACAAAACTCTTCACCGAAGGTGGAAAAATTATGCCTTTGAAGTCACTGGGATTGGATTATAAGGAGGCTGTGGTTGAAGAGCCTGTGGAGGAACGTTCTGCACAGGACAGGAAAAAGACAACACATAGAAAAAGGTGCCACTATTCCACATCCATCCTTCATGAAGCAGCGTCCCCACTCCTGCTCTAGAGTTTCCTCTGAGGAACCATATTCTGGTCTCAAGGTACTTTCTTGCACTCTGAGGAATGCAAATCTTGACATCTGTTCCAAGACTCCACTGCCTCTAGTTGCCGGCTCCAGCTAGATGGCCCATTGTGCTAATTGAAGCAGATGGAGGCATCACTCTGGATCTCCAGCGCGTGCCTGCTGTCATTGATTCCGCTTCCCGTGGTGCACGCTGCTTAGCTCCGGCACCTCATAGCTCTGGCTGTGGGCCTGGATGGCTCAGCGCAGGATATTTTCAGCCTGGCTCCTCTACCTCGCTGGTGTATGCCCCCCTTTCAAGGCGCAATTCCTCTTGAAGATGTCGGAAATATTCTATGAGGAAGGGGATGCCAGGCCCTATGGCCTAGAGTAAGTTTACCTCGGTATGGTAGAGGACTTCCCTAAGAGGTTTTGTGGAGAAGCATAGGGTCTCCTGGACTTGAAGCCAGTGGCTTGGAAACCGCTCCAGAGCTGGATATTTTTCCAGCTACGACTTTACGCAAGCCACACTTTTTTCTTTCAAAAGACTATTGCTAAATTTGTTGATACTTTTGTGTCTACTAAGCCAAAGGTCCAGTAGGACCTGACTCTCTTTCTATACAAGGGTCCTTCATGGGAGACACTCTTGCTGTTCAACTGGAAGTAGTGTGTTCTTTAGGTCGACCTAACACATCGTAAAAAGTCTATGTATAAGAACAGTAAACTGTCAATGAAGACATAACCTACTCCCCTACTAACATTTAGATTATTTGGTGATGGGCATATAATATATAGTCGCAAAGGCTGGGAAGAAGACGGGAAACGGGTATTAACATACACAGTAATAATCTTTAAGAGGACCCCCCCCCCCCAGATGCCAACACTGTATATAGTCTCAATATTCCTAAACCTCAGTCTAGGACATAAGATTATGTATAATACAATTCATGCCTAACAGGAAATATATGGACGTAGAGCGAAGGAAACTGGGAGAAATCTCAAAATGCAACCACAGGGCATCAACAGTTAGCATAATAGCACCAGTTTGTGACATTCCTAGAGAAAAATACAGTACTCCTACAAATGGATGCAATGTAACCAGGCAGTCTCATGGACAGGAATGTAATATGCATTTACAAAAACATACACTCACTGGTACAGTATAAAATGCCAGACTTTGGCTTAAAACTCACTGGACCCAAGTGGCACACGGGAAAACGGCCCAGAGGCAGGTAAGTAACCACAGTCACTGTAGGAGAGTTCCAAGCAAAGTTCCCAGTAGGAAATGATGGGACAGATTTAGTAGGCACAGCTGCGGTTTTGAGAAAAAGTAAGGTTCTACCCCACAAGTGCGGCAAGGATGGCAGCTTGTCCCAGGGGGATGCGAGAGGAGGCCCTCTCCAAAAGCTCCAGTACCAAGTTCAGGACCCAGCAGCCTCAAGAAAAAAAGTATCCAAGCAATGTTTCACGCAATGCAATAGTTTTAGGGAGTAGGGTGGTTTTAGCTACACTTAGGTTTTGGCTTCACCTCGGTGTGCAAGCCATTTTAACACCGATTAGCCTAATGTAGCTTTTTGGCAGTTATTGGAGCACCAATGTGTGTTCTTAAAGCCTGCGCTGGTGTTTTGTATTTTAGGGCTCCCTTTGTCGGGGCCACCAAGCGGGTCTCTTTGTGAGCACACCTGAAAGACTCCATATTAGGTCTTACTGTTTTAGACCAGTCTGTCCCTGAGCTCTCACTCTCCCTTCCTTTCAAGGCTGACTGGCAGTCTTACTGACCAACCAGTAGGGTTGACCATCCGACCCCTTGTCCCTAGAGCTTCTCTAGTAATTGACATCCTGGTGTTTAGCCCCTTTTTACAATGGTACTTGTCACTTCAGGTCCTTCCTCTCTTGCTGCTTTGATATACTACTTCAAAGAAGCAAGGTCTGCCATCATTCTGCAGGAGCTTTCCAACAATGCCTGCTGTTTTTTTACATTTTAAGTTCACTTGGCCATACTGGTTGAGTGTAGTAGTTTGGGCATATACTGGTTTTGTTCTTTTTTTGCTTCTAGAGGTACAGCCTGTGCTCCCTGAATTCTCCTGCTACCTTACCTGTTAGTTCAAGCCTTCCATGTGTGGCGGAGCAGAAGAAAGATGAACACTGTAATGACATTTTTACCATGTATTTATCAAAGAATAAGGCCTTTCTTTCCTTATCGCTGTGGGTTGTTCCCTGCCTACTTTACTAAGGTGCTTGTCCGTCGTCAGTGAATGTCCAAAAGGAATAAGTCTGCTGTCCAAAACTAATCCTAACTGACTCCATCCCCAGTTTAATCAACTAAGGTTAGGAGAATGACTCCCTTCTGATGGTTGTGCTTTTGCACTTGCCTTTTCTTCTTTTAGATTTCTGGTTAATATGCAATTTTTAAATAGTGTCTCGTTATCCTCTGTATCAATTCCTGTAACTCCCTTATGCAACTGGTAGTCTTTTTCTCCTCTTTACTATGGGGTTTTCTTGCCCTTGTCTGAATTCTTTGTCCTTTATTAGAGGGTTCTGAACATTCTTGTATAGTCTTCCTCCTCTGAGGCGTTGGCTTTACTAATATTTATAGTTCACTTTTTTCTGCTATGGATTTTCTTGTGGAGGTTTTATCCTAGGGACCTCTCTGCTCTTTAGTTCAGTTATGTTTCTTGTACAATTTATTTTCACTTCTTCCCAAGGTAGTGCTACTCCAATTCTATTTCTCTGTCTTTGGGGTTTGTATGCTTCTGTAACATTAATGCAGTTCATTAAATTGGTGTTCACGCTTTTGTCATTTCTACTGGGATGAGTTTCTGTGATTCTAAACTAATCCCTTTTGGCTTGTCGGTAGTCCTGTTCTCTCGGTTACCTTCAGTATTGCAGGGAAACATCTCCAGTGCCCGTAGATATGTGGTAACATTTCCTTCTCTTTGTTGGCTTCTTGGTTTGCTTTCCGTGACGCTGCTTGCGTGTTTCTTCAGCATTGGATCTTTCATGGTTTCAAATGCTGTGAATAACCTAGCGCTTTCCTATGGAAAACTTTGACACTTTAGTGTCCTATCAACGTCCTTTTTGGATGCTTTAGACCCCACCAATAGGACATGGGGTATAAATAGCCCCGCCCCGCAGCTTACCTTCATATTGCAACCGTCTCCAAACTGTTGGGATCCCCTCGTGTTCGTGTTTTTGCACGTGCGTTTGATACTCTAGTATTGAGATGGCTTCTGGGGCTCCGAAGAAGTCTCTTTTCCGGCCTTGTGCTACTTGTGGGTTGAAGAAAGTGTATGAAGGTGACGGCCATATGGATTGCCTCTACTGCCTTTACCCCCATCACTCGGCAGGCAATTCGAGATTTGTTGGGGGTTCTCCCAGAATACTCTTAATGAGGAGCGGCCTGCGTAGTCTGCGGAACATCGCCGTACGGCGTCGGCCGACCCTCTGGCTAAGAAACATTGTCCTGCTGTGCCAGCGTCAGAGGTGGGGAAGAGCAGTAGATCATCTTCGAGTAAGCAGCTGTCGAAGGGTACAGCTACGTCTAAGCCTGGTCAGTCGGACCATTCCCAGGGGTCTGGTAGTGGGCCCGAAAAGTCAATGGCACAGGAGAAGGGCTTGTCCAAGCTGAAGGAATCAAAGTGCTCGTCTTCCGGGGACCATCAGAGGTAGTCCTCCAGCACGAAGTCATCTAAACACCGGTCCAGCGCTGCCAGGCAGGCCGGGTCTCCAGTGAGGTCTATGCCGCAGGTGGCGATACAGATGCTGACCTCGTCGATGGACCCGTCGTTGACGGTTGCTCTCCAATCTACGCTTCTGTCGTCGACGGTGTCGTCGGCTCCGGCAAACCATGTTTGACAAGGGACCAATGCTGTTCTCGTCCACAAGCATGGAAACGGAAGGCTTGTTGCCAATGCATGGGAAGTGGCAATCTTCCGCCTTCGACTCGCTTCTGCCTGACATTCTGCATCAAGATACAGCAGCTTTTTCAGTGTCTTTGGAGGTGGATGATGACCAGGAGTCTGTGCTGAGCCCGACGGCTTTGGGTACAAACTGTTGGGTCTTTGTCGGTTGGAGTGGGAGCTGGTCCAGCTAGTTAGCCACTGGTTAACCCACAGTCTATGTTGTCGCTCCAAGTTCTGTCCACGCAGCAATCGTTTTTGGGCCAGCTGGATGCGAGATTGCCTCCTCTGAATGTGACCCCGGTGGGGCCGGTGATGGAGGTTACTTGTGTGCCTCCACGAAAATCTCCTCCGGCTGGGTTGCCCGTACCATTGCTGGTGAGAGAAGACCATCCACGTCGTATCCTGAGGGTGAACTGCCAGAGTCGGAGACCGACAGTGTTCCGCGGGACACTTTGTCTACTGGTTCGTCTTTGCCGATGAGGGATGATGCGTGGGATACGGACGGGGAGGTGGAACAGCCTCTGAGTCCGGCGCAGCCTTCCCCACCCTCTTCCATGCCATGATGTCCAAGGCGTGTGTGTGGAGTTTGGGTTGACGGCAGAGGAAGAGCGGAAAGATTGCTTCCTGTTCGATCACATGGGCAAGAGAAGGAAGGCTGTCTTCTCTGTGCCTATTCTTGGCCATGTGTGGCAGGAGGGCCTGTGCATGATGCGCCATCCGTTTTCGGAGCCAGCTGTCAAAGGTCGGCTTGAGAAAAAGTTCAAGGCTTTGGAATCTGGCCCGAAGTGCTTAGTGTCTCAGCCCACTCCTGAGTCAGTGGTGTCGGTGGCGGCCAGCCGTTAGGCACGAAGTCAGCACAAGTGTGTTACTCCTCCGGACAGCGAGGCAAGGTGGAAGGATGCCTTCGGGAAGAAGGTTTTGACTATTGGGGCGATGACAGTGAAAGTGGCACATATCTTAGCGATCATGGCACGCTATGATCGCAAGATGTGGCATAGGCTGACGGCTATTTTGGAACATCTGCCGGAGCAGCGCCCCAAGGACACCATGCTGTTGGTGCGGGAAGGTGAGGAGGCTTCCAATCACAGTATAAATATTGCTGTAGACCTGGCGGAGTTCGGCTTTAAGCAAATTAACAATGGGGTAGTTTTTTGTCACCAGGCCTGGCTAAAGTGCACTGACACTCGGCCAGAGGTGCATTATAAAGTTATCGACATGCCCTTTGAGGGGGAGCATTTGTTTGGGGGAAAAAATCAATGACGCCCTTGAAGGGATGAAGGATGACACAGACTGATAAGTCCTTAGGGGCTTTGCAGAGTGGGTGCTCTTTTCGCTCCTTTCGCCTGTTCCGGAGTGCTTTGGTTAAAGCCTGGTTTGCTTCCACCAGGGACCGGAGTTACGGTCGATCAAGTTATTCTTCCCAGGGTATCGGCGGTCGGCGCAGTCGGCGCAGAAGCGTTGGGACTTTCAGGCTAAGCGGAAAAGGGGTTCACAGTCATCCACCTTCTAAAGGGAGGCAAGCTAAACCACAACAATGACTACCTTCAGGACAATCTACTGGGGGGGCAGGGTGGCTATGCACATGGACGAGTGGAGAAAAATAACATTGGATTGTTGGGTGTTGGACACAGTGCGTCTAGGCCACACATTGGAGTTCAAGTTTCCCCCGGTTTCCATTCCATCGGTGTATGGCTTGCAGCCATATCTTCAAATCCTGCGGTAGGAGGTGGTTCTTATGCTGGAGAAAGGGGCTATAGAACTGGAGAGAGGCATAGGGGTTTATTCCTGCTACTTCGTGGTGAAGAAGCCCAATGGCAAGTGGCGGCCTATTCTGGATCTTTGGGCGCTGAACAAGACTCTGCAACGTCTGACGTTCAAGATGCTCACTCTTCAGGAGGTCATCCGGTCGGTCCAGCCGGATACATTTCTGGCATCGTTGGATTTGCAGGACGCATACTTTCACATTCCTATGCGTCAACGGCACCGCAAGTTTCTGCGGTTTGTCGTAGTAGAGGACCATTACCAGTTTCGGGTACTCCCGTTTGGTTTGAAGTCGTCCCCCAGGATGTTCACAAAGTCTTGGCACCAGTGGCAACGTTTCTCAGACAGGAGGGCCATCACGTATACCCGTACCTGGACGACTGGCTGGGTAGAGGTTTATCGCCAGGGGAGGCACAGGAAATTCTCAGAACTACCATGCAGCTGTTGCAACGACTGGGATTCGCCATAAACTTCGAGAAATCATTTCTGAAGCCTTCCAAGGAATTGGTGTTTCTGGGGGGCGGAGTTTGACTCGACAGGGGCTGGTGAAGCCCTCCAGTGAGCGTGTCCTGAAGCTTCTGCAAAGGGCAGCCGAGTGGAAGATGGGCACAAGGGTGTCAGTCCGGACCTACATGTCGCTGCTGGGGGCCATGGCGTCATGTATTCTGCTGCTGCCAAACTGTCATCTCTTCATGAGACCGGTGGGCTCCGAGTTGCGGATCTTGGTCCGACAAGTTGGTCGTCAACGGCACTCTGGTGGACGCTCTTTGCTGGTGGACGTGCTGGGCCAATCTGGTATGGGGCATGCCGTTGCTGGAGCCGGAGTTCCAATTTACGATTGGCAGATGCCTCTCAGACGGGATGTGGGGGGCGCATCTCGGCGAGTTGCAGGTTCATAGCCTGTGGTCTCGGGAGGAATCTCAGTTCCACGTCAATGTGCTCGAGTTGAGAGCAGTACGCCCTAAAGTCATTTCTGCCGCGCATACGCGGTTCGGTGGTGAGGATGTTGACAGACAATACCACGACAATGTTTATCTCGGGAAACAAGGGGGCACGTATTCCAGGGTCCTGTCGAAGGGAACACAGGACCTTTGGCATTGTGCGCGGCTTCACGAAAACGACAGTGTGGCTTATCTGCCGGGAGTGTCGAATGTGCAGGCAGACACGCTCAGCAGGGACGTCGGCCAGCTGCACGAGTGGCAGCTGAAGGAGCAGCAGGTTTCCATGATCTTCCGGAAGTGGGGCCATCCCCTGTTGGATCTTTTTGCGACGGTGGAAAACAAACCATGCCCGTAGTTTGCCAGCAGGTGGGCTCATCTTGAGTCGCTGAGGGATGCGTTTTCATTCCCGTGGATTGGCCAGTTCGCATATGCGTTTCCCCCGTTTCCGCTCATCTGGCTGACACTCCAGTGGATTCGGAGATACCAATGCTGTGTGATTCTGGTGGCTCCGTTCTGGCCCAGGCAGCTGTGGTTCTCTGATCTCCTTCACTTGTCGATGGTGGATCCGATTCGGTTGGGGGTGGTGCCGGATCTTCTGTTTCAGGACGGGGGCACTTTGTGGCACCATGATCCGGGGTCTCTCAGCTTGACGGCTTAGCTTCTGACTACTCAGTTTGGCCAGCTAGGGCTTTCCCACGACCGTCGCCGAATTTTGGAGGCAGCAAGAGCACCATCCATGAATGTCTCCGATTCATGTTAATAGAAGCTGTTGTGTGGTGTAAGGCCCAACCGGGGGTTGACCTTTTGAACATTTCCCCAGAGCAGGTTCTCCCGTACCTGTTGCAGTTGGCGGAAGGGGGTCTGGCATTATCCTCAATTTAAAGTACATTTGGCTGCAATATCTAGATGTACTCGGAGGAGTCATGGAGCTCCTCTGTTTAGTGATCGGCTAGTAAAGCATTTCTTGAACGGGTTGTTTCGAACTTTTCCTCCGGTGAAGAAGCTTGCGCCGGTTTGGAGCCTTAATGTGGTACTTTCGGGTCTGAGGAGACTGCCTTTTGAGCCCATGTCGACGACACCTTTGAAGTTTCTGTCATGGAAGGTGGCTTTTCTGGTGGCAATTACTTGGGCGAGGCGGATATTCGAGTTGCAGGCATTGGTCGTCGACCCTCCATACTTGACATTCCTGAAGGACAAGGTTATTTTGGCCACTAACCCGCACTTTATCCCCAAGTGCCAACGACATTTCACAAACTCTCTTCTACTGTTTTGCCCTCGTTTTTTGCTTCAGCATCCACACCTGCAGAACGGGCTGTGCATTCTCTGGATGTTAAGAGGGCATTAAAGTTTTATTTGAATGAAACTCATCACTTCAGAAAATCAAAACGGCTGTTTGTGGCTTATGGTCCGTCCAACAAGGGACAGGCTATCTCCAAACAAGTACTTTCTTGTTTGGTGTCGTCTACTATCTTGTTAAGCCATGTTAAAGCTGGGAAGCCTTTGGGAAGGACTCCTAAGGCGCACTCAACGAGGTCCACAGCTTTGTCTGCGTCATTATGGTCGGGGATTCCGCTGGTCGACATTTGCCATGCAGCCTCCTGGGTGGTGCCGCATACCTTTACCCAGCATTACTGTCTCGTGCAGCAGTATGGTGGTGTGCAGGTGGGATGTGCGGTCCTGCAACGCCTGTTCTAATAAGGTAAGCCCCACAGCTTTGGGGTGTTTCTTTTGAACTTTGCCACTTGATGGGCTTCTCATTATGTGATTCTGTTTCTGTATTGGTTTGCCTTTACAATCCACCATGCATGTTGGTACTGTTATGTAATCTATTCACAGCATGTGAATCCATGAAAGATCCAATGCTGGAGAAGGGAGTAGTTTCCTGCCTGCAACTCCATTTCTCCATCGTTGGTATCTTTCATGGATTCACATGCGCCAGCCGGCCGCCCCTGCAGGTAAACCTGGTTCGGGTTCCCTCTACTTTGGAGGTTAAAATCTGAAGGGAAGCCGCGGGGTGGGGCTATTTATATTCTACGTCCTATTGGTGGGGACTAAAGCACCCAAAAAGGACGTTGATAGGACACTAAAGTGTCTGTTTTCTATAGGAAAATGCTAGGTTAAAGTAACTGAGGTTTCCCAGCCTGACTACAGGGAATATTCACAGCTTGTGAATCCATGAAAGATACCAACGATGGAGAAATGGAGTTAAAGGCAAGAAACTACTCCCTTCTCTAATTTTTGGCTTCTCAATACCGGTACATGTACCCGGACCGTTAGTTGCGTTCTCCCTGGGGCAGTGTCGGTGTCCTTGAGCGGGCAGCCTGCCCACCATGATTGCTTTGTGGTCACGCCACCACAGAGCTTTCTGCTCCAGCCGCCTCTACTTCTGACTTTACGTATGCGCCGGCCTTCTAGTTCTTCCTTTTCCTGCTCGAAGCGGTTCTAAACTTTACAGACTCTGCGGTCTGTATCAGCTCTGTGTCCTTCAGGTGGTCTCCTCACAGGGGCCTCCCCTGTCTGCGTCTGCCATCCACCCTCTCCCTCTACTCCACTCTCCCTTTTCAATGTACTTGTTGCAGTTAAATGGAGATTTTGATTTAAAGTGAACTTCTTTCTTTCTGGTAATGGCCTAAGTTCACTTGCTCTTTATCCTAGTCTTGGAACTTGTAGTTTTTGTGTGTATTAGATAGTTCCATAAATGCAATCATGTATTGTATAAGCCATCAGGGAGTTCCTCATGGGGGAGTCTAGCCCGGTGAGTTCACACATGCCTCAATGCCTATGGAGGGTGTTGTGGAGTGGGCTCACCTCCCTAGCCTCACAGGGGGAGGGGGCTACCCCTTGGGGAGAGAAGACGAATTCCCGCGATTCGTCACACATGCTGGTACCGTTTTCTTGGCCGTTTACTGCTGCTTCTCACATTTTACTGGCAGGAACTTCAGCATGGCTGTGGGTTGCTGCAGTTGCCTAAAATTGTGCTGGGACACAAACACCCCACCTGATCTGCTGCTTATGTCTGAAGGTGCCTCCAGCCAATAGCTTTGTCCTGGTATTTTCTGCTGAGCTGCCACCCTTCTTTGTTCACAGACCAGTTCAGAGCCATCTTCATCTTCCCAGAGTGTTCGTTACCAGTTTCTTTGCTTCAGGCTTGAATGTGGATGTTGTGGAAAGGGTGTTCCTTTGCTTGGTCATGAGGGGTGGGGGGTCTTCCTTGGCATGGGGTACAAGGTCCTAGGCACCAGATCCTGTAAAGTGCATCTAGGAAAGAAGCCTGTACTTCATTGTGTTTTTGCCATGCTGGAGTTGTTTTTGCAGTAACTGCAACGCAAATACCTACCTCTAGGTCTTTGGGTGGGCAATTAAAGCTATTCCCCCTCAGGGGTCCATGTGATCGAGGGTCACTATTCTCTGGGGGTGAGTCAACAGCATTTGCAGTTTACTTACTTTGGGGGTCCTCTGGCTCCGCTGTATCTTACTTGTGGACGTCTGGTTCATACTCCTATCTCTGGATCTCTTCTTTTGGGTCTCCTCTGGTCCTCTCCTTAGAATCTGCCCCTGTGAGTAACACAGACTTGCCTCCATTAAAATTCATACCCCATTTAATTTTTCCCATGATTCCTATGGAACGTTTTACCTGTACTGGAATTCTCCTAAAGTGACTCTGGCAGTACTTAACTGCCTGTCGACATTTTTCCTGTACACACAAAGGATTCACTGAGCTGTGGACCAAGAACTAGATTGCTTGGACATACCATTGATTTTTAATGTTTATTTGTTTTATAATTGTGCTCCGCGTGTCTCTCACTGTGAATGTATTATTACCCTGTAGCGAATTTTGAAGACTATATTGAAAAGGTAACTGTTTCTAAACCATATCCTTAATTCCTGGAGGCCGTTGGCTACACTTTTTTTAAATTCTTGCTACCCTCTGTTTAATTACCATGCGCACATTTGTATTTGTAGTCCTATGCTCTTAAGGGTCAGATTGAATTTGGCGTATGTATGTGGCTGTTTTGACTACTTTTCCTGTTGGCTAAATTGTCTGGTTCCCGTTTCCTCCTATTCCCTACCTATATGGTTAGGTGCTGAGCACTTGGTTAAGGACTTCCCATGTATAACAGGGGTGGATTGTGCCTTTAGGACAATGTACTTAAGGTCTCATGGGGATTTTGCCTCGTTTGCGAAGTTTTGCAATTTCCTTGTCCTCCGCTCCTTTTAATTTATGTCGGGTGCCCATCTGTGATAGTGGGCCTACATGCAGACAGTGGGGGGGATGAGTACTTTTAGATATTGTTTTTTAGTACACTGTTTTGTAATACTAAATATCTACTTATTTGAGCTGAAAGACATCTGTAGGTGTAACAAAATAATGTAAATTTTTCAGTAGATCAGCGGTGTATTTTCTAGAGGCAAGTGTGTGAACTAATTGTACCTTTTGTATCATCCTGCGACCCCTGCCTTAGAGTTAAGCCATGTCTGTCTGTTACTTGCCTTTAAGGGAGGTTTTGCTTCCCTTTCTTGTCTGGTGTTAGCCCCCCAGTAAGGTCAGTGGCTGTAGATCCCTACACAGAGGGTTATTTAAAAGCTGCCTTAATAATGTCTATGGCAATCTGGCTCCTGGATTGCCTGAACTTGTCATGTTGAGACCCAGCCCGGTTATGAATTAACCTCCATCTCTTAATCTGGGAGAAAGGCAAGATCCTGCGCCATGGCCTGGAATATCTGTTTGACTGCGTGATTCTTGAAAGGTTTTGATTCTGAAACTTGGACATACCAGATCACTGTGTACATACAGGTTCTGGTGGCAGTGGTGGGCCATTTCATAAGTCACAGATACAAAAAGAAATCAAGCAGTTGTCTGTGTTGCAGCAATTGGGATTTTCTCGCTTTTCTGTGGTGGAACCCTTGCTGCACTGCCAGTTCACTCACCAAGATGGGGCTTCAACAGCCTCGATTGGAGTCAATCTCTTGATCATTGACAATTACATCAGAAGGGGCAGGCTACGTCATATGCCAACCACTGATTAAGTAATTTTTGAATGGTATGATGCACCTCTTCTCATCTCCATGCCAGTTTTATGAGAAATTCACCAATTTTCTGTGTTGATGAATCCTTCACTTCAATGTATGCATGTTAGGGAGTTTTACAAAAGTCCACCTTAGTTCAGACTTTAGAAGACTCTCACTTGGGACACAGGGCTCCAACTCTTACTAGTATAGGCCTGAACCACAAAAGTATGTTAGCAGCAATGACTGTGCAGCCAGGCTTATTTTAGGAGGGAGAACTGGGCTGTAGGTGGTTGTAGCAATCAAGACCCGGACCAGGGTTGGGTTGCTGAAATAATACTTTATTCAGGTGATTTTAAACTAATGAAAATATAGTCCATGAACTCCTTGAGAGTTACTCCACTCTTAGGCAGTTTTCCAGGTCTAAGATTAAGCCCTCCTAAGTCTCCTTGTTGTCCGGATAGGCCCACCAGTTGTTCCTTCTCTCCTCGTCCTCTTCGTATGACTAGGAAAATCAACAACAAACGCTGGATTAGTTCCCGGGCTTTTATAGGATGTGAGTGACTTGCTTCCCCCCCAATGGAAAGCTTCCCTGTCAATCAGGCTTCTCATTGGCTGGTGTTGCCATGTCCCGCCTCCTTTAAAGGCTGCCGTGGTTTCCCAGAGCGGCTGCTTCTGCTGCCTTCCCGAAGAGTCCCGCTCCCAGGCCACTCTATCCTGCGAGTCCCTCCCCCCCCTTTGAAGTCTCTCCCTCTCGCCATGTGTGTCTGTCTCTGTGGCCGCCCCAGAGCGGCCCGCCCCGCCGAGCAAGCCGTCTCTCCCTTCTCTCCCTTCCTGGTGGGGAGAGACGCTCGGCGGGCCGTGTGGGCCGGCTCCCCGCGTCCGCCCGCACCTCCCGCGGGTTCGCCGTCACCAACCCGTCTCCCGGGCTGCGTTACCCTTGGCGGGTTCAGGTAAGGCTGGACGGGAGGGGGCCGCTCCTTTCGTGTCGCGGCTGGTTGCCGCGATCCCGTAGAGTCCCGGGGATAGCGGGCGGGACGGGGCTGCGTTCTCTGGATCGCGGCCCCATGCCGCGATCCCGCGGAGTCCCGCTACCCCTCCCGGCACCCCCTCCACTCCGGGCCCCTTCTCACATCTCCCCATCACAAACCCTGGCCGATCGGGCAAGGGAGGATTCCGGGACAGATAGTCGGCCACCAGCTGGAAACCCGCAGGTCTGTGCAAGGTAACGAAATCGAACGGTTGAAGAGACAGGAACCATCTGAGTACCCGCTGGTTGGTATCTTTATGCCTTGCGAGCCACTGTAAGGGGGCATGGTCAGTATACAACGTAAAGCAGCGACCCAAAAGATAATATCTGAGGGTCTCTACCGCCCATTTGATGGCCAAACACTCCTTCTCAATAGTGGAATAGGCCTCCTCGTGAGGTACGAGCTTCCTGCTCACGAAACAGATGGGCTGAAGTTCGCCCCCTTGTTCCTGTGAAAGAACTGCTCCCAGCCCCTGATTTGACGCGTCCGTCTGAAGGAAAAATTGTCTATGGAAGTCGGGGCATCGAAGTATTGGATTTGAGGTGATCCTCTGCTTCAGAACATCGATGGCTTCCAAAGCAGCGGTGTTTTTGGTCAAATCGGGAGACCCTTTGTTCCTTAAAGCGTCAGTGAGTGGAGCTGCCACCGAGGAGAAATCTGGGATAAATCTACGGTAGTAGCCTATGAAACCCAAAAAGGCACGGATCTGTTTCTTCGTGGATGGGGTAGGTATCTCGTGGATGGCCTGGATTTTTGAGAATTGCAGTCGTATCGTGCCTCCGCCTACCAAGTGTCCCAGATATTTCGTCTCGTGTGCCCCTATCACTGTTTTCTTCGGATTAATGTGTAGGCCTGCCTTAAACAACTCAGACACCACCTGTTCCAAGTGGCGTACATGTTCTGTCCAGGTCGTGCTATACACGACAATGTCGTCTAAGTAAGCCGCAGCATAACACTCATGGGGACGTACTATGACATCCATCAGTCTCTGGAAGGTGGCTGGTGCTCCGTGTAGCCCGAATGGCAAAACTTTGAACTGGTATAGACCTTGGGGAGTAGTAAAGGCAGTCTTTTCCCGGTCCGTGGATTTCAAGGGAATCTGCCAATAACCCTTAGTTAGGTCAAGCGTGCTTAGGAAGTTGGCGGATCCTAGCCTTTCCAACAGCTCGTCCATTCGTGGCATAGGATAGGCTTCATAATTGGAGATCGTATTTAACTGTCGGTAGTCCATACAAAATCTAACAGTACCATCGGGCTTTGGTACCAACACTATCGGGGATGACCACGGGCTGGTTGAGGGTTCAATTATGTCCATACGGAGCATCTCTTCTACTTCGTTTCGGATAACCATCCTTCGTGCTTCTGGAATACGATAGGGTCTTAGTCTAACAATCCGTCCGGGATCGGTTTTGATCTCGTGTTCGATTAAATAGGTCCTCCCTGGTAAGGCCGAAAATGCTTCTCCAAAGGGAGACAGCCTATTCAAAAGTTCTGACCTCATGGAAGGAGTCAAGATGGTTCCCCATTGCACGTCTTCTAGCTTGCCCCGTTCGTGATTCACGTTTTGTTCTGAGGTATCCTCACCAGTATCCATTGTGGCTACCAATACAGGCGCGTTCCATGCTTTTAGCAGGTTCACATGGTATACCTTGTCTGGTGTGGCACGATCGGGTTGGTGGATCCGATACGTCACAGGGCTAAGTACCTCCTTAACCTCATAAGGACCTCTCCATCTGGCCAATAGCTTATTAGTACTGGTGGGTAGTAGGATTAGTACTTGGTCTCCTATTCGGAAAGTTCTCATCCGACTTCCTCTGTTATAGTTTTTCTCCTGGTTTGTCTGTGCGTGTCCCAGATTCGTCTCGGCCATCGAGCGGAGTGCTGTCAAATGTTCCTTCAACTCTTCAGTGTACTCTGTTAAAGAAATCTCATCCGAAGTCTCCCATTCTTCTTTTACAAGGTCCAAGATGGTTCGGGGTTGTCTTCCGAAAAGGAGCTCGAATGGAGAAAAACCGGTAGACGACTGTGGGGTGTCGCGTAATACCATCAAGACCAAGGGTAATATACGGTCCCAGTTCTTCCCATCGGACCCGGTCACTCTCCGTATCATTTTCTTGATCGTTTTGTTATACCTTTCGACAAGGCCATCGGTCTGGGGATGGTATACCGAGGTGCGTAACTGATGTATCTGCAGTCTTTCGCATACCTGCCGAAGCAAGGTGGACATGAAATTGGTCCCTTGGTCTGTGATCACTTCCGAGGGTAAGCACACTCTTGCGAAGAAGGGAATGAGCTGGTCGCATAGTTGTCGGGCTGATGTTCCCTTCAAGGGAAAAGCCTCTGGATACCGCGTAGCATAGTCAACAATGACTAGTAGATACTTGTAACCACGGGATGCGGGTTCTATAGGTCCCACGATGTCCATGCCTATCCGCTGGAAAGGAACGTTAATAAGGGGCATTTTCTGCAAAGGGGCTTTTGCTGGTAAGACGCCACTTGTTAGCTGGAAAGTGGGACACGCCTTACAGAACTGGGATACTTCACCGTATATGCCTGGCCAGTAGAACCGTCTCAGTATGTTCTGCTGCGTTTTCAGGGAGGCCATATGTCCACCGCAGGGGTGGTTGTGTGCCAGTTGCATTATGACCATTCTATGGGATTTTGGTAGTATCAATTGTTCCTTTATAGTCCCATCGTCCGCCTTATATTTTCTGTACAATAGTCCATGACGGAACAGGAAGCCAGGTCCTTTTGTTACGTCTGGATCATTCTCATTGGCCGCTCTCTCACGGGCTACCCGAAGGGTGGGATCAGTTAGGGTTTCCCCCCTCTGGGAGTCCTCATGATCCTCGGGTTGCCAGTTAATGGGTCGGGTCATGTAACTGGCTTGGCACCACTCTAGCCTGTTCCGTCTTTTATGTCCGGGGGGGTTTCTAGAGTCACCTATGTTCGAGGGTCTGTTGCTCTTTGCTCTTTCTTCATCCAGTGCTTTACTAAAGTGGGGTAGGTCAGTTCCCAGGACCACTGGGGTGGGTAGAGTAGGAAGGACGGCAGCCTTTAATTGAGTGGTTTCATGGTTCACCTCTGTCTGTACCTCTTTCATCGGGTATGTTTTAATGTCCCCATGGATACACTTTATCGGTACAGAAAGTTTAGGTAAATTAGGGTTATTACTCACGGTGGGAGATATGGCTGTTTGTCGACTTCCGCTATCCAGCAGCGCCCGGGTCGGTCGTCCATCCACTCTTATATCCACGATGTATGGACCAGGGTTACGTACTTCCGGGTGTGGCTTCATGTAGCCGATTTCCATAGGTTCTGTGGTCTTCCTTCTGGGGCAAAACCGGGCAATGTGACCCCATTCACCACACTCAAAGCACTGGGGTTGTCGAACTCCCGGGATTATGGGTGGCTGTCTCTCCTCATATCCAGTCTTCCTTTCTTCTAGTTTCCTGAAGACCTCCTCCGGTTGCCTCCATCTGTTATGTGCCACTTTTGGGCCCTTTTGTATCTGAAGTTCAAAGTTCGGCGACGTTATCCTTCCTGGCATATTTGTTGAGGGGAAGCGACTGTACCCGGCCTTTTGATAAGCCGATGCAATGTCCACGGCTTCTGCCAATGTAGGCCTGTGGTGTTGCCTAACCCATCTTTGCATTGGGCTCGGCAAGGCTTCTACGTACTGTTCCAGGATTATTTTATCTAGGAGGGGTTGGTTGGCTGGGTTAGGGGATTGCATCCACTTCTCCGTCAGGTCTTTAATGCGGTAATATAACTGCCTGGGACTCTCCCCGTTTTTCAACTTGGTGTCCCTTAGCTGCAGGCGATAGGCCTCCTCATCCAGGCCTAGACGGTCCAGTACAGCTGCTTTAATTTCCCCATACGGAGTGATACCATTGGGGTTCACAGCCTGATATGCACCCTGCATTACCCCAGATAACAAGGGAGCCACATACTGTCCCCAGCGTTCAGGCGGCCATTGCGCATTTCTTGCAATCCTCTCAAAACTTGTGAAGAAAAAGGCTGGATCCTCTCCCTCCTTATACTTCTGGAGCAGGGTGGACGGTACCATGGGTTGGTTCCTCGTGCTGGTTACTGCATCTGTGAGCCTGATAATGTTCTCATGCTGTTTGTCCTGGGCCGTGGTCTGAAGGGCGCCCTGTAACTGGATGGCTTGCTGGAACGCCTGGCGATCAGCCTCTGCCTGTTGTGTTTGTAGCTGTATTAATTGCTGCAGCTGCTGTTGGCCATCCGTCAGGGTTTTAATTAGGGTATCCATCGCGTTGTCGCTAATCCCACCTTCGTCGCCAATGTAGCAATCAAGACCCGGACCAGGGTTGGGTTGCTGAAATAATACTTTATTCAGGTGATTTTAAACTAATGAAAATATAGTCCATGAACTCCTTGAGAGTTACTCCACTCTTAGGCAGTTTTCCAGGTCTAAGATTAAGCCCTCCTAAGTCTCCTTGTTGTCCGGATAGGCCCACCAGTTGTTCCTTCTCTCCTCGTCCTCTTCGTATGACTAGGAAAATCAACAACAAACGCTGGATTAGTTCGCGGGCTTTTATAGGATGTGAGTGACTTGCTTCCCCCCCAATGGAAAGCTTCCCTGTCAATCAGGCTTCTCATTGGCTGGTGTTGCCATGTCCCGCCTCCTTTAAAGGCTGCCGTGGTTTCCCAGAGCGGCTGCTTCTGCTGCCTTCCCGAAGAGTCCCGCTCCCAGGCCACTCTATCCTGGGAGTCCCTCCCCCCCTTTGAAGTCTCTCCCTCTCGCCATGTGTGTCTGTCTCTGTGGCCGCCCCAGAGCGGCCCGCCCCGCCGAGCAAGCCGTCTCTCCCTTCTCTCCCTTCCTGGTGGGGAGAGACGCTCGGCGGGCAGTGTGGGCCGGCTCCCCGCGTCCGCCCGCACCTCCCGCGGGTTCGCCGTCACCAACCCGTCTCCCGGGCTGCAGGCCGCGGCTGCGTTACCCTTGGCGGGTTCAGGTAAGGCTGGACGGGAGGGGGCCGCTCCTTTCGTGTCGCGGCTCGTTGCCGCGATCCCGTAGAGTCCCGGGGATAGCGGGCGGGACGGGGCTGCGTTCTCTGGATCGCGGCCCCATGCCGCGATCCCGCGGAGTCCCGCTACCCCTCCCGGCACCCCCTCCACTCCGGGCCCCTTCTCACAGTGGTACAAATACACACATGCCCAAAGAAACACTGAGTGTTATGTACAAATATTTGTTTATTTTATATACACACTAAGACGGCAGTAGTCAAACTGTGGCGTGCGAGTCATCGACTACGAGTAGTCCCTGTCAGGAATGTAATGGTAGTATTTCTTCTATGTTTATCACAACCCTGACGTTTTTAACTAATTAGCACAAATAGATCTGTGGGGGGTATCATTCATTGCGATCACTATGCAGTCAGTATTCCACAATTCTAAATGATTGACCTCTGACACGCAGCGACCCTTCCTCTAAAGTTGGCAGCCCATACCCTTGCCCAGTTTTCCCCTAGTTAGACTAGCAACGTATTTACGATTCTATGGCAGCACGAATTAGGCAACACAATGTGTGTTTTATTATTGTGTTGCTTAATTGGTGCTGCTATTTTCTAAAATGTGTGCTTGTTAGAGGTGTCACAGACTGACTCACTACCACGGACTGTAAAATGCATAGCCAAGGTTAGGACTTGATTTTGATGGCATGCCCGTGAGATGGGCTACCTTCCAATTAACCTCGACCACCTAAGCCCTCCATTGGTTTTAGCTTTTTGTTTTGGGTGCTGTTTTAGTCCCATCACATGGCTTACACTTTCTCAGTTCTGAAGCATGTTTCAGTCAAGTGTCAAAACAGGATTTACTCCAGGCATATTCACCTGTGCGAATTGTGTGATCCTGTGGGCACTTTTTTATTTTTTGGGGGGGGTCCTGAAACCGTTCTTTAGTTGCCAGCAGTGCCCCAACCTTTAAGTTTACCTACTGCTGGTGGGGGAATTGGATAGGGTGGGGGGGGGGTCAAAATGTGCACAACCTTTGACTGAGGCTTGTAATGTAAAGGGATCTCTCGCAGGCCTGTGGCTGGCACACGGGCTAGGCAAATGCTAATTTATTTGTTAGCCTCCGCTTTCATCCAAAACTGCAAAGGGAAGGATGGCAGGGAAGGATGGCAGTAATTGCTTCTGTAATTGCTCAGGGAATCCTTTCATATCCTAATTATTGCAGAATGGGAGCCTGCATTTTATTTTGTTTAAAGCGTGGACGTGGCTCGAGAGCAGCTGAGCGTTGTACAGTGTCGGTAGCTAGCATCTTTTAACGGTAGTGCAGTACTGTGAGTTCTGTTCTGTGCGTACATTGGGATTATTCCTTGGTCTGGTGTTGGTGAAAAGCCCCTTTTTCAGAGCATTCTGAAATTGGAGAATTGTGGAGCATTCCGAGCCATACTGGGATAGAGTTCCAGAGGGTGGGTGCATGACAAGAGAAGGATGGATTGTTGGTTCTCTATGCTGATGTGACGATTGCCATTTGACAAGAGTGCATGAGCCCTGGCCAAATAGCCAGTTGTACATTATTCATGTGAAATGTATGTAATGTGTATATAGTGTAAAACGCTTGTACAATTCACACTAATAAGCAAAAAAACAATCATGTGGGTAATTCCATCTCGGAGTCATGCCACACATCCTTAAAAGTGACAACACCACCCTACTCCTTTTTCACTACAAACAAAATGAATAATTCTCAATAAGATGCGCCCGAGACTCGGGCAGACTCCCGCAGTAATACCATGCCCTCCAGTGCCAATTGCTAATTGTTTGGCTTTGTACCCAATTTTGTTTTTAAACTGTGCCCTAAAATGCAGCATTTTAACCCATTCTTTTTCTTTAAATCACGGGGGGAGAATCCAGTGAAGCCCCCACTTGATTGGTTCGTGATACCACGCTACGCTCAGTCACTATGGCATATCGGGGGTGGGCGGAATACTTATGCCCTTCAATATGAAAAAATAAAATAAATCGCCAGCTGCTACAGACCCTTGGACTGTACTGGGATCCCAGGGACTGCAGTGGGAGCAGAGTGGGGAGAGCCCAGGGTCTGTGGTGGGGTGGGAAGATCCCAGGGACTGGGCTAGGAGTGGGATAAGGGAGTCCTGAGACTGTGATGGGAGCTGGTGGGGACCCCATGGGCTATACTGGGTGCAGGGTGCGGCAACGGTGCACAATAGTTCATAGCCATTTGGACTTCCTGGCCATTTGGCATTTTTGTGGGTGGGGGGCCCGGCCTGGCCACATTTTGCTCATGGGCCTATTCTAAAAAAGTTTGAATACCACTGCACTAAGGTAAAGGTCCAAGGTAAGTACTATAACGCACAATAATTAACTTTAGGGAAATCAATGCATTGTTCACAATAAGTATGCAATTCAAAGTTAAGCAAACTACTTTTGTAATAACTTTTTCAAGTAAGATAAATGAAACAAAACCAACACAAGGAAAGTGAATACTAAATAATTGCCCAGAGGCCTAACACTTTAGAGGTCCATCCCAGAAGTCATCTTTTCTTCACATGGGTATTCAGCTGGAAAGTGCCTGGAACCCAGATGCAAGCAACATGACCGTCCGAAACTAAATACTGCTTCCAAAAGTGACCTCTGCACCCGCAACCCCTTGGCCTCCCTCCACCAGAAGATTGTGCCCACAACGGGTTCCGAAACGTCAGCAGTGATCTCAGGTTTGGGACCGCGGGGGAGGCGCAGGGTGGTTACATACATGTTTCTTTCCCCATGTTCTCAGTAGGTCATGTAGTCTTATCCCTATATTTCTTTCCTGATTTAGATTGGTGGGAATCTGGTCAAGGATACTCTCCTAGGCCTAATGTAGTAGTGATGAGTGGGTTCCTGGGATGCCCCTCCTCATCCCCCATTAACATGACGGCCCGAAGAGTCAAAAACGCACAAAGTCTCTCACTATTTGCTGGCCACTCCCACCCCCTTCCTGAGCTGAGATGAACCCTTGCTGATCTGCTTACTTGCCTTGCCATCAACCTCTTCAGAACACATTTAAAAAAGTAATTGAGTTAAAGAAAAGTAAGATACTGTGTCTCTACATCACTCTACATAAGGTGGCGTGTGCTACATTGCAAAAATAAGAGAAAAACAAAGGGAGACAGTTTCTGTACTGGTAGCTATAGGGTCTGAGCAGGGCACCCCAACCACATGAGAGAAGCAGGTTAAGCCTGCGAAGGACTGACAAGGACTGCTTGCTGTGCTGGTCTCTTGTCGAGGAGCGTTGCGCTTCGTGTTTTGCACGGCCATCGTGCGACGTTGGACTTCACTTCTCCGAGCCTCGCCTCTCTTGATTTTGTGCTGCCGTGGGACCAGGAGGAAGTCCTTCGCTGTGACACCGTTGTGCCTGACCTGTTTCACATCAGGAAACAGGTGACTTGCAGCGTGTTTCCTCCTACTTCCTCCCTCGAGGCTTGAGGCCTATTGGACAATAAATGTTTGCTTATGCATAGCGGACAGTGAATATGAGTCGAGCAATAATTTAATTTTTTTTTTTGTTTTATCTTTTTTCTATTGCTTAAAGGTGCTTTGAATCAGGCTTCCCTCGCTTTGAACACGCCCCTCCTACCTCCATAAATTCACTCGGCCTCAGCGCACTCGCGCTGCGCACCGTGAAGGACTGACAAGGACTGTTTGCTGTTCGCTGTTCGCGGTGCGCAGCGAGTGGCGTGTGGCGGGCGGCTGTTTCTAAATTGACATTCAAACGTGTTGGGTAAGCCCTGCTTTATTCGTTAGTATCCTGTTCCTTTTTTGACAGTTTAATTTATAAATACTTACGGGTGTGTTTTTGTAACGCAACCTTTAAATAAAAAAATAATACTTAAAAAAAAAAAAAAAAAAAGAAAAAACGAAAAGCAAAAATAAAAAAACACATCACACAATATTACTGTTATATGCCAACCATCCACTAATTTATGGATTCCTCTTTATTCACCTTAAGGAATGGGAAACGATGCGGGAATCCAACTTAAAACCTGGTCCTAAATCTGTTTTAAAATCAAAAATGGAAGTAGTTAGGGTATTAGAAACTTGTACACAGTCCGAGTCTCTCGCTGACATACAAACGATGTCCATTGCGAATCCTGTAGAACTAGTTACTGAACATCATACAAGCACTGAAGGTTCTGTTCCTTTACTTGAATTACAAATGTACACACCCTTCACATTACAAACTGCTAACGACATAGACATAGATACTCAAGCTAATGTCTTTCCCGAGGTGATGGATAATGGCACTATGCCTATTTCAGATACCTCTATGCTCGCTCCTGGCATAATCTCGGCCTTAGAAAGGCGAATTAGTCTCTCTCTAGGTCCTTCTACTCCGGTAGCAGCTTTTTGCGGAGCGAGGGAACATGTCCATTTCCATCAGACGCCATGTCCGCCTCCAGCGTCGTTTAACCAACCCTCTTCATCCAGAAGTCATTCACGGGAAATGTTTGCGTTGAGCAAAATGAGAAGTTCCCCCACCTTTGAACCTCAATCTTTCATGAAACCACAATATGAGAATACTGTATTCTCTGATCCTTTGAATAATCAATGATCACACGTGCCTTCCCCTGATCCTATTGCCCCCCATTCTCCCATATCTCCAATAACGAATAATTAAAACTCCTCACATCTACTGGAGCGTGAATTACATTCCTTTCCTGTATTAACTCGTATTTTAAATCTATTGGACAGGGGACATGAACTTACACACGTGTTGTTAAAGGATATAAAAGAATCTATTGTTGACAATTCGATTAAATTAGCAAAAATCGAAGGTTTTATGTTAGCCCAGGAATCCTGTCACAAGTTTCATGTTGCTTGTCCTGAACGTACGGCTGAGCTTGTAAAGAGAGTTTTGCCTGCCAACCTGGCAATACAGGCTCCAATATCACAAAGTACACAAACAACTGATATTACATATTTGTTAAATGGCATGCCTACCACTTTTGCTAATGCCACTGCTGGAGTTAGTTTGCCTGAAACTTCTACTTCTGGTCCAACCTCAATGGACTTAACAGAGGTGGCGAAACTTCAGCATGAGAGAATACTACAAATTGAACAGCTGCTATTTAGATCAGAGCTGTTTTCAGCTGACCTTCTTAACAATGATCCAAATGCTCAAGCTGCTATTGCGGATGAGCAGGCTCCTGATAGTCCCTCAGCGATTACAAATTTACTTGAGGATTCCATCGTGACCTCACCCGATTTGACTGAGATGCCATCTAATATTTATCATTCCTCTCGGAGGATAAAAAAATCCTATCAGAGAGCATTGAAACGAAGAAATAAAGCAAAGAAAAACGATACCTCCATTGCGAATGGTGGCAGTGTATCCATCTCTTTGCAGGCTTCAGCCAAAAATTGCAATCACGGGGATGTAATACTGAATACTTCACAAATTGGAAGCGAAGATTTTCGTTTTAATTCTAGCCAACTGAACGAAGAAAGCTTAGTGGCTCTACAAATGAATTCCTCTAAAAAAGCCAAAAAAAAAGCAAAGAAAGGAATGTGTTCAAATTCTCTTAAACCAATTATCGAGAATGCATTAGAAGATCTGACTCATGCTGGAGTATTAGCTGGCTGTGAAGATGCTGTAAGTTCTAGCACGTTAGTTCAGGCAAATCTCAATACTTTTTTTCCCCTGATTGAAAACAAAAAAACTTCGGGCTGTGGTGGGACTAATGTTAAGAAAGAAACTCTTGAACACATTACTTCACCTACTATGAATGCTCCAGTAATGTTTCATCAACCCATGTCTATGACTCAATTGCAAGAACCTCAAGTCTCTCTCCTGCAGAACACTGATACTCAAATGCTTATCCCAATTGTGTTGACAGCCACTAATAATCCCAGTGGAGTAGTTCTAGCAAGGCAAGTTGGTTCATCTTCCGGCATCGCCACTTTTCCTGAGGTTACTCCAATAGTGGCTGCATCTCCTTCTGAGGTGGCGAGTGTTGTCCGTCGAGAGCCCATTGCTGAATGTACCCCGGCTGTCACACAGGTCATAGTTAATCATGATCTGCGCTCCTTCAATGAAATCCCGGAAGAGACGCAGACCTTGATTGGCTGGTCCAGTAATCAACAAATCAATGGAGTGGCGCCCATCAATCGCTCATTTTTGATGAACTCCATATATAAAATCCCATCGCTACGTAATTTAATTTCCCAAGACATCGAATGGATAAAGCTACCCTTAATCAACAATAATCATATGCTCTGCAAGGTAATTTCGCCCATTATTGCAAAGCTAATTTGGGAGCATAAATCGGACCTAGTTTTCTTGGGACTGGAACTACAAGCATTTGCTTCTTTCGAAAAAGCAATGCAATTTTTAGAATTCATTCCCCCACCCGTTTTGTCTAAATGTAATGCCCTGACTAATTCGGCCCTCAGATCTTTGGAAAATGAAAAAAATTTAGTTCAGTTGGCCTCCCTTACTTCCGCTTTGAATGGACTTTTGGGAATTTTGCCGCTTTCTCAAAATCCTTTACAAACAATGAGCACGACTGCGGCATCATCATCATAATGTAACAAGCTTATTGTTCAGTCCTGGAATTGTTGCGGTTTAAACAATCTTCTCGCATGGTTTACAAATAGAAAGCTGAATGATCTTCCTTCTATTTTATTTTTGCAAGAAACCATGTGTTGTAAAGAATTTTGTCTTGATGGATTCACATCCATTCACAATACCGCATGCCAGCCGCGGTCTGGTCGGCCAGTTGGAGGCATTTCCATTCTTCTCAATAATGATCTTGTCTTTGTAAAAACTCTAAGTTGTGCTCTCAATTGTTTGTAATGACAAATATTGACATTGACATTTCTGGGCTAAAAAAGGTGATGTTGATTTCCATTTACTGGAATCCCGCCAAGCTTGCCATCGAAGAAGCCATCCACACTTTAAATTAATTGCTAACAGAAACTTTTTGTAATTATCCAGCGACAGAAGTGCTGATTTGTGGCGATTTTAACGCTTATTTATTTGCATCAAAAAGAGTTCATCCTTTACATATAGCCTCTCAGCACTTCAAAACAGCATACGCAAATGGATTAAAATGGGCCCAATTTTTTTGGTCATGGGATCTAGTAGTATTATATCCCTTACTCCCTCAAACCTTTCTAACTTGGCACAGGGGAAAGGCTTGCTCGACTATTGATTATATGGTGGCCTCTCAAGGTTTAGCGGGCATTATTGGTCCTATTACTTCGTTCTTTCCCGCATACGGTGATCATGCCATCCTACAGTGTATCATACTTGCTGAAATTCAGTCTTTTAGCTGCTCCCAACCGCTGTCTTTAGTTCAAAGCGATAGACAATTCCTGTCTATTCGCTGGAATATCTCTACCTGTCGACGTCTAACATTTTTAGTAAACCGAGACTGGTGGCCTGATCATGATCAAGGGGCACAATCCTGCCAGTTTATCCTTGCATGGAATCTGCAAATGATTCATAATCATTTAACTGCCCTTGCAGAACTTGCACTGATACAGCCGCAATCAAATGCTCCTGATTATATTTTGACATGTAAAATCGCTAAATTAAAATCGGAGAGAAATCATGAGCTAAGAATTCTTAAAAGAAACTTCTACTCCACACACTGCAGCAACTATCTTGTAAGTAAGAAGTTATTACTAGGCAGATATAGGTGCAATATAAGAGCGGCCAGATCGACATTTCATCTAATTGGTAACCAAAACATGATACGCCTAATCTGTAACCCCAATACGCGGGACATTTGGAAATTACTGCGCACAGTGAACAAATGTACTAGGCCTTCGCTTGAATCATCGATTGATGGCATTGCTTGGTCCAACTTTTATGCACAGAAATACTGGCTTCCATCAAGATTTTCATCTGCAGATATTATGGACTTAGTTATCCATATTCCAATGACATGCCCATGGGCCATTAAAGACATTCTGTTTGCTATCTCCAAACTTAAATCATCAAAATGTGCAGGTCCTGACGGCCTCCCTCCCTGTGTAATCAAAGACGACCCACTGTTCTGGGCCAATACTTTTTTGAAGATTTTTCAATCTATCTTTATCCAAAAATATCTTCCGACCTCGTGGGTTTGTTCTATTATCATCCCATTACATAAAAAAGGACCTACAAATAACCCTCTCAATTTTAGGCCTATTGCACTAATGGACGTGGCATCTAAAATCTTTTCTCTCCTCCTTATTGAAGGAGGTTGAAGCCCACATATCTGAGAATCATATTCTAAACAAAGTACAGACTGGTTTTCGAAAGAATATGGGCAGACAATTAAACGCCACGATCCTAGCACATTTAAAAGCTGAAGTATTTCGTCCTAATCGTGGTCCAATCTTTATAGCATCACTGGATTTATCCTCTGCATTTGACTGCGTTATTCGCAGTAGGCTCTGGAACAAAATGCTCCAACTGAAATTCCCTCCCTACTTGGTAGCACTAATTGCGCTGTTACATGATAAAACATCTTTTAGAGTACGCATCTCGAGTCAGGGCAATTTGACTGCCCCCATTTCCACTGCAATTGGGGTTAAGCAAGGATGTAATCTCGCAGCGGTCCTATTCAACCTTTATCTATCAGACATTGAAGAGCTATGGGATCCGGCTTTTTCTAACACAGTTCGTCTTGGCAAACTTCAGCTGTCTTGGCTGGCGTATGCCGATGACGTGCTTCTTTTTGATTGTTTTGCATTTTTCAGCATTATTGTAGCGATAACAATTTGACGACAAATTCCACAAAATCGAATATCCTTGTGCTCTCTTCAAAAGTAAAAACTTGCAAATTTCGATGGCACTTGAATTCTTGCAATATTCAAATTGTTAAACAGATTACTTATTTGGGCTACAACTTGGCAAATAATTTGTCTGCTATTTTTTGGCAAATTATACTTGCGGAAAAAATTCGACCCTTGCAAAATCAAATGAAAATGATTTTCCATAAGTATTGCAAATTTTCTCTACTTCCGTTGTTTGAATTTTACTCTAAGAAGATTGAAGCAATAATTTTGTACAGTCTAGATCTTTGTCTTTTAGATCTATCAGGCTTTCTAAATAAACTTCAAGCAAAATTGTGGAAGGCCACTTTAGGTCTTCCGAATTATCTTCCTAATTCAATATTACTACATGAACTAGGGCTGAATTCCTTGGCAGTGCGTCATGATTGGCCTCACAAATTCCATTTATGAGGACTTTAAAATTATGTTGCAGGAAGCTTATCCTATATCTATTAGAACTTTCTACAAGCGTATGCTTTCTATTTTAGCGAGTATAAACATTTTTGCTGAAGCTCTACCATCTAAACTATTTAAAGCACATAAACGACTGTTCGGGAATGATTGGGCGGTTATTTGTTCGCAAATATCGGTCTACAAATCGTTCACCGAATATGCGAAATTCCGTCATAAGCAATCGCCAAGACTACCATATTTGATACTCTGCCCCTGCGCTGAAACTAGAGCCCTTTACATGCGATTTCATCTAGATCTATTGCATACGAAATCAAGAACGAAACATTGGGAGAATACTGTTAATAATACTAACAGTACTAGCTGCAGATTTTGTAATAAATCGGAAGTAATCGAAACTTTAAAACATCTTTTTCTAATATGTCCATTCTTTAAAACTAAGAGTAAAAACGATTAAATCCTTTAGCTTGACAGACTCGAGTTTTGTAAGAGAATTAATTTGGTTGCGTTGTATGTGGGGCTCCTCAAATGCTATTATTTTGGCGACAGTACGTTTAGTGAAAATCATTATGGAGGCACTATCATCGAGCTTAGAGACTGCCCCTCATTGAGTTACAACTTTTAGTGTTTGGCTCAAGACTATATACATACATGTATATGTGTATATATATATATATATATATATATATATGTATGTATGTATATATATGTGTAGTTACTACTAAGTTTTCTTTTATGTTTATTTTTTACCATACATTATGTCTTGCAAAAAAAAAAAGTATAAAAAAAATGTTTTTTTTGTTTTCCCTATCCTTCTTTGTTTATCTGAAGTATTATATGATATTATACATGATATTTGTAGTTTGATCTTCTTATTTCGCTTTTTTAAACCCTTTTTAATTTGTAAATTGATAAAAATTGCGAAATTGTGTACATGTAATCTATAGAATGAACCGAATGAACTAAATATTGCAAAGATGTTTATTGGATGTAACTTTTATGAACGATGCTATAATTTTGTAAAGATGCGTATGCATCAAAAACAAAATTTTGATCAATAAACTTTAAAAAAAAAAGAAGCAGGTTAAGCCAGAATTCCTATTTTGGTGACCACAGGGACTCCTTCTGTAGTCCCCCTGCCATTACAGTGTTGGTTTGCCCCTAAGGTGCCCACTCCCAAGGGTGCCTTTCAAGCACCACATTTCTGCCCTAGTTTCTTTGGCATTAGGTTGGTGGTGTGGTATCTATGCTTTAATGTTGGCTTTACCAAGAGTGCAAGCCATTCTACTGCATTTGTTGCCCTATGCACATTTTTAGTAGACCTTGGGGGGTAACCATGTTTGTTTTGTTTTAATCCTGCTCCCGGCCTTTTAGTTCTTTTAGGTATTTCCTTTGTCTGTGACAACAAGATTGTTTTAAAATAGCCTTTCTGACCATGTGGGCTGAGCCCATTATGAGTGGCAGCCCAGATGTTGATTGTAACATTGTTTAGGCTGTTATAGGTCCCCGGGCTAGCCCTCTGTCCTGTGACTTCCTGCTTTGGCCTAGTGGTATTCCAAGTGGCCAACTAGTAGGGTTGGTTATCTGCCCCCACCCCTGTATTCCCCCTGCATCTTTTTGTGATTGACTGTCCTTTGGCCAACCCTTTTTCACAGGGGTATTTAGGTTCTGCCCTGCCCCTACACCCTCTTTGTTGCTAGTTCCTGTAACTTGGAGTTGACATGTCTGCCCACCTACTAAAGGAGGTTTCCTGCAGATTCCCACCATTTTAGCAATTTGTAAAGCCCTCACTTGGCCATATTAAGTGCATATCCTAGTTTGGATGTTTTGCTGCTAGAAGTTCAGTCCGGATTTCTAAAACCTCTGGTCACTTCCCACATCGACTGGGTTGGGCCCACAACTCGGAACGATTCTGGTTTGTTTTACCGCTGCAGCCTGCTGTTTCCCGCCAGGAACTTTGACTGGGCTCGGCGCAGCTGCATATGTCCAGATGCTCACGGAGACTTCTTGAGTTCAACAGTTTGTCATCTTGGGACGTCAGATGGTGCCTCCAGCCGTTGTTCCTATTGTTGGATAGTTTGCTGAGGAACTGCCTTCATCCTTTGTGCCGAGAGATGTTTTGCTTTTCGGACACGTGTAGCAACCTTGAAAATACTTACCCTGGTACACGGACCAAAAAGTTCTCGACTCAGGGAGGCAATAATACACACTTAGACCAATAGTTGGAATATAAATGACTCTTTACAAGCCCTTTTATTCAAAAACGTGGCATACAAATAACTATGAAATAAATGCAGTTGGTTATACATAAACACACAGACAATATTAATTACAAAAAGGGTCTTCATCACTGTTAGTGCAGTTGCAGGAGAAAACTTCATTTCAGCCACAATGACATTACCCAGTCCCAGGGCAGGTAGGCAACGAGAGATCACACATACTAACGGTGTCTGCAGCGGAGCGTCCTCCCTCTCAGTGAGACTTCATCAACCAGGGTTCCAATTCTGTTTTCTCATTGGGATGCCACTCTCCTTATGGGAGACAAATCCCCATCCCTAATGGGTTGCAAACTGCCCCGGCTGAAGCACAGACAGCAAGTATGGGAGGCAAAGAGTGGAAAAATCCAGCTGGTCTCACACACGCTCGTTCCCAGCACCCCTTATCACTGCATCTGCACAGTTCCGAATCCCTTCTTGGCTCGTCCTTGGGCGAACAAAACAATCTTCCTCCATAGTGCGCTCATCTTCTTCATAATATATTATTGCGACCATTGCAGAGCTCATGTCTGTTAACTGAGCTCACAGAAACATAGACTTTCACTGCGATTTGGAAGTGAATGTTCAAAATGGCTGCACATCATCGCCAGGTTTTAGCTCATTTTCCCACACGCATTACAGATGTCTGTTCAGGTTCCCTACTCTTCCTGGCATGTTTATTGCCAGATATTTATTCCTGTCTTGAAGGTGATGTCCTAGGAAGTGCCTTTTTTTTCCTCCTGTGTCTCTGGGATTGTCATTGGATCAGGGTGCATGTCTGTGAGAACCAAATGCTGAAAACCACACCTGTGGAAAAGATAATTTAACTTCCATGGTTGTTTCAGGGCACTGGACCAGTTTCTGCCAACATGAGTAGCTATATGTGGGCCCTGGGGTTAGCGATTATTAAAGATACTCAACCCTTGGTGTCCCCCTTGGTCGGTGGTAGAGCATCCTGGCAGGTGAGCCTTCACTGCGATTCCCGTTAGTTTAATTGGGGGTCCTCCTGTTCTGCAACTTCTTCTACGGTCCTGGGTCCATCTTCGACCTCGAACACTTCCTTGGAGTCTCCTTTGGCCTTCCGTGGGGTTGATCTTCGCAGATTTTGCATCTGTGGGGTAGATTTGACCTCCAGTGATGAGAATGGGCCTCTGATTTTTCCCATTTATTCCTATGGAACTGTGAACTGAAATTGGACCTCTCGTTAAAGTGGCTCTTAGTTACTTGTCTGTCCCTGGACATTTATCTGGTTCCCCTCTTAGAGTGTGCAGTGAGCTCTGAACCAGGTTTCACCATTTCCAGACTTAACTGCGATTTTCATAACCATTTTTTTTTTTTTTTAGGACAGCCCTTTCAATTTTGAACTGGTAAATGTGCTTGAAACACTAACTGCATCTAGTAACAATGTCTCTATTTTTCCATTAAATTTATCGGGTAAGTAACTGTTAATGAAATGTTAGTTTCTTGACAGCGTTTGCTAAGGTTTACACTGGTTCCATCTATTTTGTGCCTTTAATTTGTTACTCTGGGCGACTGGGCATTAACTATTATAGGGCCCTCAGAGGTCTAAATGAATGATGAGTTGTGTTTTAGGTCCTAGGTATTTTAACCTATTTTTCCCTTGGATAAAATTGCGTTTCCCTTTTTAATCCCAAACCCTACCATATATGTGTCTAGGGCCGTCCACATACACTAGGGTTGGGATGTGTCTTTAGGACGGTACACTTAATTTGCAGATTACTGGATACTCTTCTGCTTACTAGGGCTTACGGTTATTTATTTAATTGTTTTTTATAACGCGCCTACTACCGTGCCAGAGTTCGGTTTCAAATACGGATCCGGGATTCAAACCTCTGTTGCTCTGCGTGGACTTGGTTCCAAGACCAGCGCGTTGCCTCTGTGCTGTCATCTCGTTGCCTGGTTCTCAGCACTCACGTTTATTGCTGGATGCTAACCACAAGTAAAGAGCCCGCATACAGATATTGGGATTAGGAAAGTCCTTGTATAGGCATTACTGTTTTTATAATATTCTGCTATGTTTTTAATACTGCTATTACAGTATTCATATCTGAACTGGTAGTTCTATATTAAAGTATATATTTCAGTATATCGGTGTAGTGTTTTCTGGAGTTGTGTGTGGACTATTTGTGTGTCCGTGTGGACCTACCCGAGGGTTCAGCCTTGTCGTTCTGTCCATGCTACCCATGTTTAAGAGTGTTGGCCTTCCCTTCTTGTCAGTAATTTTAGCTCTCCTCTCCCTACCCCCCCCCCATGGTTAGTTGTTTCAGCATCCTCAACAAAGGGTGACACAGAAGGACCTCCCCTGTCCCAAAAATCAGTAAGAATGCAAATATGCTCTCACTCAAATGAAGCCAGTCAAGGAACATTGACAAAATATTTCCTAGCAGAATGCATAAAAGATGCCCATGATTTGAACTAGTGTTACAGATAAGAATTATAATGTAGAAGTAACTTATCTAAATTTCAGAACTTCCTTAATGAAATGTATTTACAGTCTCATATAAAAAATTTTTTTTTATTTCAGTTGAAGAAATTGTCCCAAATGTGATTGAGCCTTCCTTCGGCCTCGGTAGAATAATGTACTCCGTTTTTGAACACACATTCCATGTTCGAGAGGGTGATGAGCAGAGGACAGTAAGTGGTGTTCGTTTTGTGTGCGTTTTTTGTCCTAGATGTGTTTGCTCTGATAGATACGCAATGTGATTGATCAGTGCTCGCAAAATCTTCTCGCCCACTCGTAGTTGACATTTTATGAAGGGGGAGCACCCTTTCCATGCAACTCGACCTTGCTGGAGAGTACAGGCTTGTTTCAAACTTTTTTTTGGCAATTACTGCAATCCATCTTGGTTTGCATTAACTTGCAAATAAATATTTCACTGTGTGTGGCTGGCCTCTGGGTGGTAGCATTGAGCCAACATTTCAGTGTGCTTCTATGACATGCACCATTTCACAGAAAGCACCTGCACCTTTTTTTTGTCAACACCAAGGTAGAGAGTTTGAAAGGAACTCGAACTTCAGGACGAGTGGCATTTTTAAGAATTTGCAAGGCCTGCGGATTTTTATATCCTCATCAAGTATACTGAGGGGACAGGAAAGGTCTTTATTAGGAGTGCATGAGGTTTAGGTTGTATTGCATCTAGCTTTGCTGAATTTGGTTCTATCCAGTAACAGCGACCTAAGTTATTAGGTTTGAACTTTTAATGATCCTTTGGAGTTCATGCCTTCTGGGGATCACCCAAAGAAGTGTGTGAAAATAATTCCGAGCCAGTAGTCCCTGGAAAATTGCAGTGTGGTTGGCAGAACTTTTTTACCCCTCCAAGAACCCAGTTAGAGTTGTATTAAAAGTGGCAACATGTGTTTAAAGAATTCTATAGAATCTCTTCTACTTTCCCACAAAACCGGGCAATAAAAGCAATCATTATTTGTATGGTATTTATTGAGCGCAGACCTAGCTTTGAAAAGCAACATAGCGCTATACAGTGGTATTCAACAATACAGATCCATAATGGAGTGCTTTTCGGATGTAACAGAACAGATTTACAGCAGGGGTGTAGGATACAGAGAGGCACAGGGGAGAGGAGTACAGCTGTACAGGGTGAAGGGGGGGGAAGCAACAAAGTCATAGGAATGTTTCAATGCAAAATGGAAGAAATCATGGGAGGTTAATCTCCTTTTCATCTCTACTAATCTTTTTTGTTTTCTGTTTTCCAGTACTTCAGCTTCCCGGCAGTTGTGGCTCCATACAAATGCTCCGTCCTACCCTTGAGCCAGAATCAGGAATTTGTGCCTTTTGTTAAAGAACTTTGTAAGTGGATATTTAAGTGGTCACTAACCTTTTCATTGAAAAATGGAAGCACATCATTTTGTAAATATACTTTTAATGTGTTTAAGTGCATCCGAGCCCAACTCCTCTTGAGTTTTGGAGACTAGTCTGAATGATACATTTGCACTAATAGAACACATTGACTTCAACTCAAGCAATGTGTGGCATCAAAGCCCTCTGCCTGGTGCACACACTATCTAAACAGACATATGCTTACCTGCAAGCCACACACATGCTTCAGGGTTCCAGATAAGTGGCCTATTTGTCAATTGCACTCCTAAGATCAAGGCAGTACTATTAAATAATAAATTGGGGAGTAACATTAAGTAGGTTCCTGCCGCTTGATGCCCCCCCGCCCCCTTCAATGCTCCATTGATTTTGGTCCGACAGCAGCACCTGCACAAGGTGCTGCAAAGAAAAGCACTATAAACGTTTCATGATCTTGAAGGCCCCAAGGACAACAATTGCATCTCTTCATGCACCCAATTGAATGGAAGTATGAAGTAAAGCCAAAATATCAATTTTAAAATTAGACTATGTGTACTTGATTACAAATACTGTACTCCAGAATGCATACGAATAGAAATGCCAATTTTTCCCTTAGCTTCCAAAAGTAGTAATTCAATACTCCTGCTTATTTTTAGTAGTTGTCAACCACCTATGATGAATTGTCTTTCCACCCCATAAGATCCAAGGTTTCTGTGATAAGAGAGTCTACTCACAGGGCTGTATGCCTCTCCCTCTCACTGACTGTCCTTCTGTGAGCTGATTTAGGGAAGTATTGGAAATGGCCAAATATTGATGGTTAGGAGGATCGTGAATCCTCCTAACCAATCCTTATACTCAGATTTGAGAAATGTGTCTCTAACAGGCACATCAAACTCTGATGTAGAATGTTTAACGCACTGGATAATATAGACACCTCTTGTAAATATCTGATAACCAACCCATATGTGATAAAAACTAAAGTTGTGAGATTGGTGTAAACAGTGCGAGAAAATACACAAGTATGAAGCATACAACCATAAGTATGTAAACAAAGTTAAATTGCCAGAGAATTTCTCTGTTTTCGGATCGTAGGATCCGAATGACATATCTTAGATTCAGGCTAAACATCTTGTGTACCTTGGACATAATGGGCCCCCAACGGGGGGGCTCAAGCCTGGAGACAGAGGCTGCTGTTTGTGTAACGCTGAGGAGGAGTCATGGAAACATTTGATTTTAGAATGTCATGAAACAAGGTGTCTGGGATATCGTTGGTTGCAGCTGTATGTATCTGACATTAGTGGACGGGGCTGAGAGGTTATGGGCTTTACTGTTTGTTGATGGAAACAACCCTGTAATCATTGCACTTAAAGTATACCACCTGCTAGGTGAAAATATTATTGAAGGATTTTCGACACTGATTGCTTAATTGGTTGTATTTATTGCACAGACTCTCTTTATTGAGAAAGCATAGTCGCTGCTATGTAACAAGAAAATGTTTTTATGATAAGTATTTTTAGACTATGATTAATTGGTAGTATAGACAGTTTGAAGAATATAGTTTTTTTCTTTACTGTAATTAGGATTATGTTGAAAGCTGGATATGTGTGTAGGGTTTTGGAAACATCTAATCTTACAATATAATAAAAGGCCAGATGTAGGTGTGTCCCAGTATGTTTGTCCAATGCGGTCATAGCGTCACCTGTTGCCACCGCAAGAGGGAGCTGTTGCCTTAGGATAACCGGCCTTAGCTTCAGCTCATCCATTCTCCTGCTTGCTTCATGTTTGTGCGTCCTGTTGCTGTTTTCTGTGCGCCCTAAGGCCTGCGGGCATGTGGCGCCTCATAAAAATAAAAAATAAATACATAATGGTCCCTACTGTGTAAATGAAAACATGCACTTTGTCCGGTGTACACTGGCTGCGACACTAGTGTCACAATACAAAAAATAAGTGTGCTTCTTGGGGACATTTTTCTTTTTTGCAGTTGTCTCACCAAGGATTTGAATGGGACCTCCCAGCATACTTGTCTGTCCTGGAATTCTTGTTGAGGTAAGTAAAGCCGTTTTAGCTTCACTTACCTGATCATTTCATTTATTTTGGTGGGACTGGTCACCCCTTCAGGCTACCAGTGAAGGCAGGCTGGGTCGTCCATTTGTTTTCCTGTATATTTAAATGCAATTTTTAAATCAAACATATACAACCTTAAGCAAAGTGTTAGAAGATGTACTTTGCTTCCCTTTTTATTTTGGACTATTGTGTTTCTTGCGACACCTATAAGCCAAACAATTGCATTATTACAGATGGGGAGAAATGGCATATGAGAAGGGTGTTTGGTTTTTTGCACACCCATTGACTGCCCATCTTATCCAGTTTCTACCCTTCCCCACCCAAATACCTTCTCTTTGGAACGCATTGAGCTGGCTTTAAGCAAGCCTTACCATCAAACTGTGAGCTCGAAGTACCTGGCAGCAATTTTTCAAGGCAGTCTTCTGACCAATGTTAATAACTTCATTGGTGCTGTGAACACGCTACTAATGTAACAACTGCCACTTGATTTATAAGCACTCTGCATGTCTTTCACTAAAGTCCTGTAAAAACAGCATTGGCAAAGCCAACAGTTTTGGCTTGCATATAATATTGGGCATTTGCCGGGCACTGCGATTCGATGCCTAGGTACTCACACCATTTTGCACATGCAACCATCAATGGAAAGTTAATACCACTAGGGCTGTGCCTGGCAAGTGCCTTTCCCATGCCTACACAAATGACAGAATGGCTGGCATTGCCCGTGCTTGTTCCCTTTTGTATGCCAACCATGTTGTGATGCGATAAGCACAGGCTTGTGGTAGTAAACCATGTGTTACATCTTTTTGCGGTGTACTACTTTGCACCATCTTTTTTCACAGCATAATACAGATTTGAGTACCATATACTCAAAACTGCTTTGCCTTGCGATTTAAGTCCTGACCTTTGGCCATATTGCTTTTTGGTGGTCGTCCTACCCACTCAGATCGGAAACTCCCATACATGGGCGTGCATTTTTACAGGGAACTGGATCAGGGGTCGTTGTTTTCAGAGTTCCCAGCTCGATTGGAAGGGAGGGCTACAGCAGGCTCCAGTTACACAGCATGCTCTTAGGCTGCTGGAAATCATCTCGGCTGCTTTTTCATCATCGTCCTCTTTGGTTTTGATTCCAGTGTTCAACTATCTCTTCAGCAGGAGCAAACTCTTATGCAGATACACAGTCAATCAAACAGCCTTGCAATATTCAAACTTGGGGGTTGAGGGGGTTGCCAATCCTTTCAGGACAACCAGCCTTCCAGTTCGAACTGGAATCTTGCACTTGGGCTGGAAGACAAAGGGCTGCAGAGTTTTGGACTCCTCCCTCACTTTCTGCCTTCACAGACACACTGGAGCCTGGGAGGGGGCCGAAGATAGAAATCACACAAAGGAATTTCCCGCCCTGGATGTCGGGGGAAGGAACAAGAAAGGACAAGTAACACTAAAATGGCTAAAAAAAAACAACCGGCCGTTTTGGTAAAATGAGCACTTATGGTGTCTTTAGCGGGGCTGTGCACACAGCCTGCAGTAAAGGTGCACATAATTAATAAAAGGTATCACTGCCACTAGCCAGGGTAATTTTCACTCCAGTTGTGAAACCCCCGCCCAACATTTTTGCTTTTGTCTGACCATCCTAACCTGACTTGTACCGATGGAGCCAAGCCGTCTACTCTAATCAGCTGGGCTTTTGCTCATCTTGTTATGGGGAAACTGACATGCCCTTCAGACTGTCAGTACTGGGAGACTTTGTTTCCCTTAGTATTTAACTTTGTTGCCATTTGTTGGTGAAATTCTATCCGTGCACAGTGTACCATACGTACAGTGCGCAGGGGTCTTTCATTTTTAAGGCACTAGACGCCCTCAAAGGATTTTTGGTGAATATACAATTGTGCCCAGGACAGAGCTTGTGGCAGCAGGTGCTTTTAAAGCATTTCTGACATTTTTTTCTATGGTCTAAACCGCATTTACCGCAGGACAGTGGCCAGTGCCTAACATGGCATGCCATGAGGTCCTTGTTTCTGTCCTTTGGCCATTTTGTCCCTTTTCCTTCCCCAGGTCGAGCAGACAAGGGTAATTCCTTATTTGGTCATGCAGACCCCCGTGCAAACTGAAGCTTTCACAGGCTTCTGCATGCCTGGTGTGTGTGCACCCAGGATGTGGGCTGGAGCTGTCTAGTTCAGTTAGACATCCTGGGTGCCAGGATGTCTGGTGTGCTGGGATGACTGGGACCACCGTGGTCTGGGATTGGGCCACGTATGAAAGGTTGAATGTGAGCAGATCCCCTATTGGTTTCTGTTCGTTTTGGCGTGCAGGAGATTCTGGCTAAGAGAATGCACACTAGAGCTATTCTTCGATCTTCTGAATTCACACTGAACTTAGTAAAGGAGCCAAGTATCCTTAACCGAAGATGCAGATGTTTTGAACCGCTGAAGACACACTGGAAGGTTTGGCACCCTGACCCCGTTGTTGTCCCATCGGAGCACCTGTTTCTCATCGATCACAGAATGACTACAAGGGCGCTTCAACCCGTTGGAGTAGTGGGACTAACTACTCTCTGCACCTCCAGCTTAACCTGCAAACAAGCCTTTTCGTAAGTGTTTCTAGACCTCCCAGTGAACTGGCCAGCTTGTACGGGACCTTTGACTTGGAACCGCCGCCATTTCGACCTGAGACTTTGGGAACTGTAAGCTCTTGGTAGAAGGCACTCGCGACGAGTTTTGTACACCTAGCATTCCTATGTCTGGAATGAGGAGAGTCCGCCTGAACCCAACCCTATGACCATTACAAGCAGCTTCAGGTAAACGGAAAGGTTTTAAGTTTTTTCTTAAAAAGATCCAATGACTTTAACTGAGCCAATCCCTTCACCACAAGTGGAGAAATCGCCACTGTCCCGCCACGGACTGAGGTCCCGGAATGCAGCCCTTGAAAGCCAGAGAGACGCGCAACTGCTGGACTCGAATCTGCAGGCAAGCTGGACTTGACTGGCAAAGTTTGGTCTGGAGTGCGTTGAGGGTCTGTGAGCACTGGCATAACTTACCGGTGGCCCCGGGCACATACATAGACTTTTACGCACAAGTGTCCCCCAATGGCCACTCTCCTTTGTTAGGGTAGCCTGTGCTACCATCCTATCCCTGATTCCTGGAAATAGCTATGCACCCTTGTTGAGAACCTCCTTGAATAGTGGAACTATATTCATCGCTTTAGCCTTCTTCCTGTGACACTACAGTACCTTGAAGAGACCCCTTGTGTACTTAACGCACGATTGAGTGCTGCTGACCGTACTTTTGAGCAAAAGGCTCCACACTTCGTAAGGATTGGACTGAGACTTAGTTAGGGTTGGGAGTCTTGAAGAATGGCCTAAAGTATATTTGCACTCTAGCCCTCTTCTGTTACAGGTTATGGATCTGCCTTGTTTAATATTCCTTTAGGCCAATAGTTAATGTATATACGTTTCCTAGTATAGTGTTGTGTTAGTATTGATAATATTGCTGTGGTTTCACCTTGTGTTGGATTTAAAATGCCTTTAATAAATGTATATGTGTATTGGATTTATATACACCTGAGAGTAATTTGTGGGTCGTTTGAGGTGTGCGCTCATTGTGGACTTTCACCCTCACCCCTCCTTCAGACTGCTGCCAATGCTAACTTGATTGGTCTGGCTTGTCCAGAAGGTTACCCTGTTCCAAGAAACTTGGCTGGCCTTCTGAACTTCTTCCGACCAGGTCACAGTTCAGAAATCCATCTTAACAAATGGTACTTGACCAATAGGAATCTGGGAACCACTAGAATGTTCACTAGTGGTTCCAGAAGTGCTCTTCGTGCTTCTGCATTGCCTCCTAGTCCCTGTCATTCATCCCTCCCTTGGCTACACTAAACACTTCCTCGTCTCAATATTTATACTTCTCCCTTGGGTTGACTAGTGGGTTCCCAGTAGTTATGATTTTGGTTACACGCCTCATGTACATGGGGTTACAAGGTAAGGGAAGGGTAGGTGAGGAGGATTGCATTGGAGTATACCGCGTTCGCCTTTGATAGTCGTCCCTGCTCACACTGGGAAGATCTTTCCCCTATGAGATCCTCCTGCTGAATACCACCCCCAGAGGGACTATTGGGTAGCGGCCTCACCTTACTGACCTCATGGGAAGAGGCTCCCCCTCAGGCAGAAGTGATGACATCCAAGGATTCATCACATGACTTTCCATTTGGCTTCGCAAACTGTGCTCTCAAGCATCTTGTTGCTTTTCCTTCAGGAAACATGGACTAGAAACGTACCTTGCAGCATAAAACAAGATTAGCGCAGTGCAAGGATGAATAAAAGGGTATATATTTGAAACTTGTTTTATATATTTTCTTTGAGCTTCTTGTCAGATCTTTTCAGATTTAGAATGCATTTTGAGGTTTTACAACTTTTTGTAGTGGCAGGGCGGTTTAGCTCATTGTGTCCTTCCTTGCTTGAACTTCTTGAATTGAACTGTCTTCCTCTTGCACCTTCCCCACAAATTACACTCAAATGTCTGGATAGGAGAGCTACTGTTCTAAAAGCAGAGGCATATCAAGGATTGTCTAACAAGTGTGGGGGCTGAAGCTAATGTTGTAGGGCCCACTGCATTGACATTAACATGTGTAACTGCCCACACAGCACTGCTGAGTGGGTATTTACCGATTGTGGGTGTGTTCTGCCTGCTCAGGCCCTACCCTGTCTGCGCCTCTGTCTATATGACAACCAGAAGAATTGGGCAACAATTTGAAAGCTAATTTCTCATGAACCGGACATTGGAGGTCTCCATAGTTAGTGGTGCGGCTTAACGTTGCTAAGTTGTGGGGTCCTTTATTTGTTTTCTTGATTCTTTGCTTGGAGCCGGTTCATGGCAGAGGAGCGGCCTTTTTACCTCTTTTTCCTTTGGAATCGGAGTGTGTGGGCGGCCCAAGTAGTTTGGTTCCTCTGGAGGAGCTGCTGCAGGATGAGTGCAATGGTAGGGGATACAACAGTTTCGCGTTGGTCGGAGAGTGCTGCCGGCACCATTCTGCCTTACACCTTTTACAATCTCCATCTTTGCCTTTGATCTATCAGGTGATCTATTGTGAGCGGAAAAGCTGTCAATTGCTCTATTGGCAGACTGGGATGGGGAGGAGTTTTAGCTTTGACAACAGAATCAACAGTGGAAAATTGACAAAGATTAAGCTCTCCTTCACTGATTTAAAGGGATACAATACCTTCCTGTTATTACTAATACCTAATAAAGGATACCATTAATATTGTACCATTTTCATGCTTCTACCCTCCTCTGCCACTCTCCCACTTCACTTCTATTTTCCATTATTCTCTGATGGCTTCTGCTATACACAGTCATCAGCACCAATAGCATTGGGCAGAAAAGAAAGGCCACCTCAACCCACAAATCTGTCAGAACGGATGACCTCAAGCTGTTAATGAGTGGAAACCGGAGATCAGGCAAAGGCAATCTGGGCCCATGGCCACCGTAGAGGATTAATTTGTAACTTTGGATATGGCAGGTGATCTGAACATCCGAGTTGCCAATCATGTCAGAAGAAATATACTTTATTTTTGTTTTCACCATTAACAGAAAAACACATTTGAAAAATATTAACTGTCATATTAAAAACTGCAAAATGAAAAGGCTTAACCTTTTCTTGCCATATGTTTAAAAGCTGCAGCAATAAACTCGCACAGATCATTGATAAAATGCGGCTCCAAACAGGACAAAACAAAGTTCATAGCATCGAAGACATGCCTGATATGATTGGCAATAAAATGACTTTTCTGCCAAAGATGCACCAAATCCAATAACTTTGGGCAGATAAAGCGATTCAAGTCCTCCTCAATTCCACAGACACCTATACAATGCTTGGTGTTTTACAACCCCATCATATGTGCCCTCAGAGGCAAAATGTTCAATCGCACCATTGCAATGATGCGCCTTTGCACTGGTGAGCGAATAACGCTCAAAAAAGAAATGATCATTGTAGGTGCAACGTGCCTTCCTCGGGCACCCCAACATACGTAATTTTTCCATACTATTAATTGCAAATTCAAAATGTCTCTTTCTAGCTTTCGTACAGAGTCGATGCTTTGTCATCAAGCCATTGCTTTGTTCATCAAAGGCAATTCCCCATTGTTTACACATACTGGAGCAGTTCTTATACCAAGGTTAAGTGGCATACGACTTCACCGTTGCTATTTCCTCCCTCACGTTCGCAATGTTGGGGTTTGTCGGAGGGATGGAATGCAACTGGCAAATTTTTAAAAACCCAAATTCGGCCTGTACACCAGTATTTAGAACACCAGCCTCTAGCGCAAGGGAAGCCCCTGGGGTGCTGGTTATCAGACCTAACCGCTTTTTCAGACAAATGTATAAAATACGATCCTATGAGGAACAACTTGCTGGCAAACTAGATCTTGGCCTCAAGGCCTTGAATACACTATCAAAGCAAAAACTGCCAAATGTATGATAAAAGGCCCTGAGCCCAGCCAAACTAGTCCTTACGCGGTTCTCTCAGCGTGCTGCCCACTGTAATTGCTTGCAAACATAACATCCAAATAGAAGTATGAATAATTCACACTTCGATTCACATTATCTATGCACCAATTATTATTTTGCTTTTTGAAACCAAAACCAATTCTTGGTTTTCTTTAGTTTTAATTTTAAACCATTGATTTTAAAATATGTGGATAAATAGTTAAGGCTACTAGCAAGCCCCTTGGGGGTCAGATCTAATAGTACTGCATCATCTGCATAAAGCAGAGTGGGGTACATCACCCCATTCAGAGATGGAGGAAGTGAAGTTGCCCAATGTAAAACGGACATAAAATCCAATAAGAAAAGAATGAATAAAAGTGGAGTCAGGGATAGCCCTGTCAAACTCCTTTATTTGTAAGAAACTTGGTTGGAAGGCCTGCTCTGGAATGTCCTCCTACAAAGGCCCCAGTGTTCAAATATCTGCATTGTCAGGTGCAGCAGAGGTGCTGGAACCCCAGTTTCTGAAGTTTAGCCTGTAGAAGAGCCTGATTAATAGAATCAAATGCCTTTGTAGAGTCCAAAAAAGGCTGCATAGACTACTCCCCTTCTTACCCTCACATATTTATCCAAAACATATGAAAGCACAAAAACATGGCTCGCTGTTGGAAAATGCGTTCTAAATCCAGCCTAATAGAAGGGGAGAATCTTATTTTCCTCTGCCCATGACTCCAGCCTGCCCAGCAAGCAATTAGCAAAACATTTTGAGATGCTGTCTAATAATGAAATAGGACAATAACAATGGGGGTCCGTCCTAGAGCCTTTTTGAAAAATCGGTTTGATTGTGCTCAGAGACCAAGGATGTGGAATGTTCCCTGAGTTATTAAAATGTTTTAGAAGAAGTGGTGTCCACCATTCGGGGAACCATCTATAGATGTCTGGTCTGATGCCATCAGGGCCCAGTGCCATGCCTGGTTTAGTGCCTAAGGTAGCTTTTTACTCCTCAGCAAGTGAGAAAGTGATGCCTAAATTAGCCTTGGATTGGAACAGAGGAATTACAGCCTCTTCAGACATAATAGCCCTAAAGTGTTGGACCCACACACGGTCCAATATAGGACAAACCCAGTCTTGAGCACCATCCCTAAAGCCACATGCCACCAGATTCCAAAAACCTTACATATCATTCTCACTTATGGAGCTCTCTAGTCTTTCCCACTGAGAGTCATTAAACAGTTTTTTCTTAAGTCTCAAGTTTTTTAAATTTGCTCTTGGCCATGAATCTAGCATCCACAGTGCTATTAGCTCTAGCATCAAGCCGTTGCATGAACTTAGACCTACGGCACTCTGCATCAAACCGAACCCTCACACGGGGCCCCTGGCCAATCCTTTAATGGAGGGGTACCAGTATTCCTGCATAAATATACGATTTCTGGCTGACTATTAAAGTAGCAGCCAGGTCCCTCAGAGAAGACTGTAACAGAAAGCTTTCTCTCACTGATTGTACACTGTCCAGTAATTTCAGCCAGCTGCCCTTTGGACAGTTTTCTTGGTTTGTGAGCCAAAATCACATCACTACCCAAAGAAGGTACTGAGCCAATAGGTATGTCGCCATATTCAATTTGATAATTAGAATCGTGATCACTCTCCGGGAGGGCGCTAACCTCAAAGCTCTTCACCCCGAAAAAAAGAATAAATCAACCTGGAAGTCGTTAAAGTGTACTTTCCCTCTTGGCCATAAGTATATTTCGGGGACATCGTCATGGGACCTTCCATTTAATTCAACCAGTGCAGTGGCATTTAAGAAAGAGTCTAGTAGGGCACCACAGGGGTCTCCTTCCATCAAGTTATTACGCTTGTGGATCCCCCATGCGGCTTCTAAGAGCCTATCAGCCGGTGCCCCATGTCTGAGTTTGGCATTAAAGTCACCCATAATGAGTATACCAGACCCATTTTCACACATTAAGAGGTCTGCCAGCCATTCATTTGGAGATATATTCTTTAGGTCCTCCTTTTGGGTGGAGGTAAATATTCCCAATAATCCTTTTCCCCCCCCCTTGTTTTCCTGTATGATAGATATCATAATTTGATCTGATGGTGTAGAAATATGTAGAGGTTCCCAGTACCCAAACCTACGCACCAAGGTGGCAAGTCCCTTGCATAATCTTTCAGTGCCCTCATGTACTGCCAGGCAGGTTATTATCCAATAGTCAGGAACATGCTTCGTCAGCAGAGAGCCATCAAGTAACCATGTCTCCCAGAGGCATAATAAATCAAAATTATCCTATTTAGCCAATCACGATTGTCCAATTTATTGGCCACCCCGCCACATTCCAGCACAAGAATTGTGCAAGTGAGGGAGAGCTAGCCAAATCAATGTCCTTGCTACAGCCCTTCCATTGGTTCATACCTATAATTAACACCCGGCCCCATATAGTTACGTCCAGCCTGAGTAATCCGGGTAGGAGCCAACTTAAGCCCAGTTAAAGTGACCCTGTAAGGGTAAGCTGTTGTGCAAAACTATAAACTATCTCCTATGCCTGGTTTGAGATGTTGATCTGTAAGGGCGATGGCCGCACCGGTCTAAGCTTCAGTTCCTCCCTAGTCGGGTCAATAATCGGACCTTTCGAGGAAACGCAAAGAGGTGAAATGTCAGCTTTTACTAGTAGTGTTTACAAGACCATTGACAAGAATGTTGACGGTGTACCAGGAATTGTGAAGGTGGAAGACTAATGCACTTACATCTTCGTAAACCTCAATACCTGTATCTGCCAACCTCTCCCTACAATTCTGAATGCATGAGCGAAGGTGAGTGTTTGTAAAAGAGAAACAAATATTACAGTCCTTACAATACATGCAGGTGGAAAGAAATTGTACACAGGGAAACAACATGAAAGAGACATCAGTAACACTAAGTACCGGACAAATATCTAACCAGCTTTCACTTATAGGAATTTTTATTTATCTAGGTTAGGACGTTGAAGCAGAAAATTACATTGTTCTCCCTCCAACCCATCAAGGTATCGGTCATGGGGTGTGAGCCATCGACATTCTGTGCCTGAGATGGAGACACTGTAGACAGCCCTGTGCTTCCACTCCTCACCTTGTTCATCTGACCTGCAGGCAGCCGTGAGCAAGAGGGGACAGCAGGAAACCTCACGTGACCTACCGGGCCCTGCTCATGAGACTTATGTGACTTTGAGCCCATAGGATGGCCACAGCATACAACTGAAACTGGAGGGATCGCCTCTGGGGTTGGTTTGGGCACTGCAACGGCCTCTCTAATACCAAATCATGTGAAGAGTAACATGGTAGTCTGTCTCGCCCTCAAAGCAATTGTGGTATGTGAGGCTTCTGTCGTTGAAGCTTCCACAGGTAGACTCAGGTCAAAAGACTGCACCATTTCAGATGTTTTACCTAAACTGCCAAGAGTCCCACTAGGTTGGTGGAAGAAACCTGGTAGCCACAGGGTAGAGACATGTGCACCATGACCTGTCTCAGAATTCGATGTGGCAGACCTTTCAAAATCCTTTTCGCACATGTTGTGATTTTTGTGTCATAACTCATTCAATGTTCAGGGAGTGATCAAATACTGAAGGGATACGCCAAGGGCCTTTCCGCCGGGGTAGATTGTACACCTGCTTCTTCATTGGTTGGTTTAGTGGGGACAGATGGCCATATTCGAGGTGGCTATTAGCAGCCCAGTAAGTAGGGGCATGGCACACAATAATAGCTACTGCCCTATGGCGATGCCATCACAATAGATGACTGTTAGAAACAACGTTAGCACCCTGGGACGGGGCGCTGGTCAATCAGTAGGCTCGGAATGTGAGCTGTACTGTATGGTCAGCCAGCACCCCCTTTCCTTCCTGCTCCCCTTTTACCACTTGGCACCTGTGTAGCTCCCTACATGGATGGTAATGGTGTATTTTATTTTTTCTTTCTTTTACATAAAAAAAAATACCGTTTGTTGTGCAGCTCGGCATCGTGCAGTACTGTTGGCAGTGAAGTCTGTTTTCCATGCTGGTATCGGTCATCAACTTGGAAAACAGACTTCGATAGAAGCTGCACAACATAATGTAAATTCCTTTTTTTTTTTATTTTAATAAAACTGAACCTGTGTAGGAAACTACAAGGAACCTAATGGCAATATTAAATGAGGCGGCACTTTGATCCTGCTGGTAACGGCATCACCCCCCCATATTAAGGGCCCCTCGCTGCGCTCTGGCCCTTAACTTGGGCGGTGGGTCGTTATCAAGAGGGTCTGCCCATAGTCTTGTTTAATATCGCCTCATTCTACCAGGCCATGCCAAATGCATGGATAGCTGGGGACTTTGTGTCTCTCAACCCTAATGTGAGTTGCTGTTGATCTAAGGAATGCCTAGATAAAGGAACAGTTTTTGATAACCGCGTTCCAGGAGGTAATTGCAGCTTTTACCACTTGCTAAACAGCATAGAATAAAAGGGATGGGAGGCCCCTCGATGGCGACCACTAAGATTGATTCTCTTGGAGGGTAAGGAAATAAGCCTTCTATGTGCCTTTCTCCTCACCCATCCTGTAGATCTACAGGGCAAGCTTAGAACAGGGTTCTTTGGAACCTACAAATGACACCCTAGAGTCAGGCTTTGGGGTGCCAAAGCAAGGCAGGAAAGATGGTATCCCCCTGAGGCAACCCTTAACCATATTTGGCAAATCCCTTGATATACCTGATGCTACCCACCTTGTGGTTGTGCTAGCTAAAGACCTGCCACTTGTGGCTCAAATGAATGAACGTCATCTCTCATTGCAGAGTCCACCCACTTGTCTTTGGAACCTTCTTACAAGTACTTGTGGCAAGAAGAGTGAGATGGGAGATCTGGACAAGACTGGCAGTAAACTACATAGTAATTACATGTGGTGCCTCCGCCTCCTGTCATGAGGGGGCTGGAGCCCATTTTAACTTGCCGCCTTCACAGATTCTTGGGATTCCATCGGGGTTCTTTTACAAGCCAAATATAATCCACAATGTTGGAGATTACCAATGATCTAACATTACCCAAAAGTTGCTTACACTAGATTGGGAGTACGTGGCTGGTCTTCAGAGTTAAGGACATGCTGTGGATCTTAGACATCCACAGGCTCAGAAGTAGGTTCGCTTTTTGAGCCAATGCACAAGGCTACCCTAAAACACTTAACCTACAACACTTCATTCCTGGTAGCTATCACCTCGATAAGATAAGTCAGTGTCCTACAGGCCTTATCTGTACAAGACCCCTTCATTGTCATCCACAAGGACAAAGGTGGTTCTTAGAATACATCCTAAGTTCTCCCCAAAAGTCATATCTAAGTTCCATGTTAACCAGTCAATTGAACTACCTTTTTCTTTCTCCAAACACCATCTAACTCAGTTGAGAGAAGCCTCCATACCTTCGATGTAAGGAGGCATAACAAAACCTCTCCGGAAAACGGACCATCTCTTCGTTTCCATAGCACCTGGTAGGGAAGGGGATCAGTGTTAAAGAACGCCATCTCCAGATGGTTAGTTGAGTGCATACAGCTGTGCTATTCACTATCAAAAAAGATTCTACCTTTTACACCAAGAGTTCACTCTACCAGAGGTACAGGAGCCACTTTAGCTTTTATTGCAAATGTCCCCTAGGATGCAATTGGCAAGGCAGCTACCTGGAGCTCAGTTCACACATTTACTCAGTATTACTGCATTGATAGATGCTCTAAAGCAGACGCACAGGTGGGACAGGCAGTGCTGAAACATCTATTTTTCACTGTACCGTTTCATAACCCACCTCCTTTTCCAGATACTGCTTGCTAGTCCATGCCAAGAATGTGATCTAAGCAGATCCACAAGCCTCAGAAGGCATGCATTACTCATCGTAATTGTATTTCTGAAGCTTATATCTGCTTCGATTCACATGCGCCCACCCTTCCTCCCCTCCTGAAGTCGAAGGTGCATAGATGTTTCTTGCTCTGTCTGCTTTATTGCCACTATACTCGGGTTACACTTAATGCAACCTCATGTCAGAAACAGAACTATCGGGGACCTCGACGCGTGATCGACCATGGGCACAGTAGATGTTGCACTAGGGACAGTATTACTAACACAGCCAATCAATGTCCCTTTTCAAGTTTTGAAAACAAATCATGTAATACTCTGCGACTACCACTAGATGTCGGTCTATGCAAAGCATGTGAATCTACGCAGTTACAAGCATCAAACAGTCTTCCAAAGAAGCTTTCAGATTAAGCCGGGCTTGGATTATCAAGGGAGTCATTGTTAAAATGGATCTTTAGAATCAGCCCTCTGGACCGATCCTGAGATGCCACCCTGCTCTGTTGAATAGGTAAAGAAACTGTCTAGCCAACCACTATCTGGGTAGTGTGACTGAGCAGCAAGGCTTAGACTTAGCAACTGGGTGAGTAGTGCAGGATTCAGTTAATAGCACACAGAACACTCTTAATAATGCAGGTTAGGCAGAATGTATACAAATGGCTATTTGTTTAGGCCTTAGACACATGCTTGGCAAGGAAAACCCACAGGTAAGTAATACATTCCCTACTATTATATATAAATTCCCTTTTGGTGTGCTCTGCTAAGAGCCACTAACACTTCACTTTTAGAATACACTTAGAGCAGTTTCAGAATACTGTAGGATAGTAAAGCAAGTGAATCAAAAGAACGAGGTAAGTAGCAATCAGTTTGAGAAAATAAAGTAACACCATACAATACCTTTACAATATGAAGTACTAATAATAAAAGAAAGTCCTCACATAGCTATAAACGTGTCCTAGAGCCCCAGGTCCCAATGTAGTTCTCCTCAGAAAGCTAGGAGTCTTTAAGCCTGAACAAGTGGACACTGCCAACAGGCAGTTAGTAAGGGTCTCTAACAGTTGAAGAAAGGTTCATAGCAGACCCTCTCATTCCTCCTATATTAGGGGGCGGGATGGGCAGGTAGAAGATCCTTGACCAGAACTCCACAGATAACGGCCAGGCAAGGGAAAAGTTTTTAAGATTTGTTTTTTAGTGCTTGACGCTGAAGCACTTTACAAAAGAAATAATGCAGTACAAAAATATATTTTCAATTAACAAATGCAGCCAAAGGAAGATAATCCTTAAAACCGGGTTTTTAAAAAAGCTAGGGAACGTAGGAACCACAGATATCGGTAAAAGGCTACAGTGCTTGGTGTGATTAGAGAAAAGGAACAATGGCGAGAAGAAGCACAAGGGCAACGAGGAATAGATGAGAGCCTGGGACTGAGGGAGGGAGAGGGGGAGAGAGAGAGCGAGAGAGAGTGTGATGGATAGAACGAAGAGGGGCAAGCTGGTTAGCAGGAGACCGAGAAGGAGACTAGAGCAATAGAATAGCTGAGAAAAGACAATTCAGGAGATAAGGAGTTTAGAAATGTCAAAAGAAACGGATTAGCCGTTAAGATTTTAAAAAGTTGAAAGCGGCAGGAATAAGATGTTAGAAATGTGGAAAGAGAAAGAAATCGACAAATTGAAGATAACACCCAGATTACAAGCTGAAGTGGGAAGGTGGATATCGGAGGGGGTGTAAATGAGAGGGAGGAATCGGCGTGGGAATCGTAGAAGCAGGCAAGAAAAGAACACCAGTCTTGGAAGGATTGAGGTGCAAGAAATTAGTAGACATCCAAAACTGGATAGAAAGCAAACCAGCCGAGAGTGGATAGAAACTTAAAAAAGAAGAGGTGATGATAAACACCAAACGATGAGATACCAGAAACAAGAGGAGTAGTGTAAAGGGAAAACAGTAGTGGACCGAGCACAGAGCCTTGTGGCACACTGTGAGAGGAAGATGAAACAGGTGGTGAGTGGAGTGGCCACCACAAGAAATGGAAAAGGTATGAATAGAAAGAGAAGAGCACAACCACTCTAATACAGAATCACAAAAACCAAGTTGGTAAAGAGAGGAAAAAAGAATCGAGTGGTCAACCTTATTAAAAGCAGCCAACAGATCAACAGGGACTATAAGGGATGATGGTTCAGAATAACAAGAAGTCGGACACCGCAAAATGGGCAGTTTCCTTTGAATAACATGCATGAAAGCCAGATTGGAAGTGAGCTATGATTTATGAAAGCTCAGAGGAGGCGATTGGCTCAATCAATTTAGAAAGAAAGGGAAGGAATGAAATAGGACAAAAGTTTGAAAATGGGGGCGGGTGGACGGACGGACGAATAAAGTTGGGGCTTTTTTAGAATAGGGAGGATTGAGGCATGTTTAAAGGATAAAGCAACAGTAGAGGTACCTAAGGAAGAGTTGAAAAGAGCAGCATGATAGGGAAGAAGAGCAGGGTAGAAAGTATGTATTAAAGAGGGGGCAAAGGTATTGGAAGGGGTAGCAGTAGGGTGATACTTAGCAACAAAGGAGATGTGGGAATCAGAAAGGGAAAGAAAATTAGACCAAGATGAAGGTGGGAGAGAAGGCACCATGCAAGTAGCCAAAAGAGACGAAGTAATAGAAGAAAGAAGAGATTTGAGAAAAAAAGTCCAAGGTAGAAAGAGAAGAAAACTAAGCAGGACGCCATTAGGAGGGGAAGAATATGGTTTAAGCTCTGAAATGGCAGCATGGATGAGAGGAAAGAGAGGCAAACTGTCAATACTGCTCTTTAGCTGAGACAGTCATAAGAAAAATCTATATAAATTAAGAGATTAAGATTTGAAATTACCCTACTTTTACAACCAACACCGCTGGGCTCGATGTAATGTAGAACTGGGTGTGCAGATTGAGGGGGGGGGGGTTGAGTCCATGGCTAGGAATGTTTGAGAAGGTGAAAAGGATGAAGGGGGTAGTATCCAGAATACAGGGAGAGTGACGAAGCAGCATTCATTGAAAGAGAAACAAAAGTATCAACTCGGGGAAGGAGAAAAATAAATGCATAGGAAAAAGTGGAATCCTGAAATTGGCAGAAATCGCATTGAAAGAAGGTAGGGAATGAAGGGAGGGGATTAGAGCAAGAGAAGAAAGTGATCGGAGGAGTAAAAGGGTCAAACTAAAACAGACTAAGAGAAAGAGAAAGATGAGAAAATTAAGTTCCAGAGATCTGAGAAGGGGTGGGGATTTGTGAAAGACAATAGAATTCAAGATGAGAAGCTACAAAGTCAGGAAGAAAGGTGCAAAGTTAGTCACCAAGAAGGAGAGGAAGATCTGAGATTGAGAAAATAAGTAATGGTACTCCGAAGAGGGAAACACTGGGAGGTTAGCTGAGGCAGAGGCGGGTACCGAAGAGTAGAAGATAGAATTTCAACTCTTCTGCCATGTGCCGATGGGTAGAGTAAGGATTAACTTCAGTCAAACCTTGTGGAGTAATGGGTAAGGAACAGGTATGTTTTCTCACTGATTGTACTTTGGTTCACTCAGTGACCACTATGTTATACCCAATACCGCTGGGATCTCTTTTCTCGGTTCCTTTGATGGCAATCCAGGGGTCTCTGGTGACTGAGTCACTTTTGTCATTGTATTTTGGTTCTGGCTAGGTTGTGTGACCACCACTCTGGCGACAAACTCTGAGGATCTCCAGGACTCGATTTAGGGGGAGCGATCAGAAATTGACTTGCCTGGTGGAAACAAAGAAAATTATTCTGCAGGGCCCTACTTTGTGTTGTAGAGCTGCAACTGCAGGGTCGGAGGGGGGTGAGAAGGTGTCTTGTTTCGTAAGTCGAGGATCTGCAGTCTCCAAAGGCTCAACTTTGGATGAGGACCGATGCGGCTAGGTAGCCCTGGAGGAAGCTGGTCAGCCCGCAGGATACTTCCGAGACAATTGTGAGGGCTTCCAAGGGCGGGATCCTCAAGCTGGCGTCGAGACTGGTTGGTCCTGCTACTCGAGGGGTTGAAGTTCCAATGAAGGCTTTCTGGAGATAAGCAAAGGAGCAGAGCTCCTCAGGGACGATTGAAGAGAGCAACACTGTTCTTGGCTCCAATGATAACACTTATAGTGGCTGCAGGATTCTTCCTTCAAACTAGTATTTGAGCCGGAGTAATCCTTAAGGCCACAAATTGTAAGGATCTGCGCCATTCAAACTGACAATGGCTGTCCACTCCTGGACAGCCTCTGCCCAACACATCTGCAGAGCAACAGGCACATTTTGGCATGGATGTGGACTGAGGCCACCCACACACCCCACATACCCCACTCAGACTCTCCTCCACCACCACCACTTTGCCTGTGAAAGCTGGAGCTTTCCCTGGGAAAAGACTTACCACATATGGCAAATTCGACACTCGGAGAGCAGAAAGAAGGCCAAAATACAAGATGGCTCCAGGACAGGCAGAAATCCCATGGCACAGCCCTTTTAGAGTATATGGTACTCTTTTTGGCATTAATCTGTAAAATGCAAAAGTGTAGGAGAAAATGAAAAGTAGTTGAAAGTATCAGCTGCTACCAGCCCATCCTGTACACATCAGGCGAGTAACAACAATGTTACAAATTGTTGTAATGCATGTGCTTGGGGGTATGTGGAACACTGAGATGGAATATGGACTGTTCACCCTGAGCTGTGGAATGTTATCCTTTGGTTTGAGTCAGTTGGCTTGCTGTTCTCCAGTGGATGGGTTGGGGTTCTTTATTGTTCCTGTAACTTATAAATAAACATTACTGCTCTGCACCAAGAAACGTGTGGCGCCCGTCTTTACACAAATAAAGTTACAGGGACAGTGTCCCTACCACGCTACACTGTAAGGTGATATGTGCAGGGAAAAATAAACAGGATTTTACAATGGGGAACTGATTGCCATAGGGACTGATCAGTGCCTCCAAAACAGATGAGTTTAGCGTGGCAAGTGAAGTAAAAAAGCTTCACTTGCCTTCAAACATCAGAACTCGTTCAAAACAACAAGTTGGATGTCTCATTAATGTCTTTGGAGAGAAATCAGCAAAAAGAAAATCTTTCCTATGTTCTAAATCAAGAAATCCAGCAGAAAGTACTGGGGAGCATCCGACAGGGTAAGCATAGTTTCCACATAAGAGACTGGTTGGCGTTTTCACATCCGTTTTGTTTGTTTACAGACTGACAGAGTTTACAGTAAACTTGATACGGGATGTCCTATTGAAGATTCATTATGAATGGAATTGGAGTGAAAGGGGGTGTTAGGGAGAATTTTCTTTTCTGTGCCAATTCCCTTTAACCTTGGAGACCCCCAGCTCTTTTGTTGGACTCAGGTTTTAAAACAATGTTAACGCCTGAGAGTGCGACTTTTATTTTTTTTTTTCTCTCATATATTTAACGTAACATTGAAAAATTATGGAAAGTCCAAGAAATTGTCACAAATGGACCGTAGCCCACCAGCCAGCCCATGAGGCTTGTTCGTCTATTCTATTGTAAATTTCACCCTATAAGTATCCCTCAGATATACTCTAACACCATGAAACTGCTACTGGTTGACTATATAAAATAATAATTCTAGCATTTAACCCATCTTGTGCTGCTACATGTAATGTTTTGACTGTGCCACAGTCTATAGCATTGGCCACTATATTCCACCAAGGTCTCAGTTTAGCCTTGGCTTGTGTTTCAAGCAACCTTCCGGTGTGCCTGGGTAATATATAGAACTTCATACCAGTGGATTAGCTATGCAGCAATCCACCTTTATAACCCAATGCATTTTAAGGGTATTCAGTGATAAAATTGCGGCAAAAATGTTGCCATGGTTTGACCGTTAAAGGTGTACCCCATTACATCATTTAAGGGGCGTGGGGGTTGCAGAGGTGTCCTCCGCATCCTTAACATGGATTGCGTCAGCAAAACCAAAGCCTTTTTGCCACGATATTTTGTGTCCACGGCCATTTTTGCAGCGGTTTTAACACATGGAACCCATTTTAAGTACTCTAATACCTTTGGGTTTGTCCCTTTATTTTCTGACGTCATTGCATCATTTCTGTTGAAGATTATGTATAGACATGCCTAGAACTGATGTTCTTTTTGCTTATTTGGTTTAGTTAATCTTTTGCCATTTTTTTTTCTACTAACCTTGCTTTGGTTTTATATTTAAGAAGGAATGTGCCTTTTGATGTGTTTCAGATAGCCCTGCTCCGGTTTCTTATAAAAACTCTAATATATATGTTTATTTAAATTTTACAGCTGAAGCATTGACCAAGAATGGAGTCTCCCACAAGGTTGATGATTCTTCGGGGTCCATTGGCAGACGCTATGCTAGAACTGATGAAATCGGTGTGGCGTTTGGTATTACAATCGACTTTGACACAGTAAACAGGACACCTCATACTGCTACACTAAGGGATCGTGACACTATGCGACAGATCCGAGCTGAGGTATTTTTTTTGTTTCCCTCAAGTACCTGCACAAATCACTGCTTATGTATTCTGTTGTGTTCCAGTCCCTACATGTAAAATAAAGAAAATGGCTGTAGAGATTTGAAATTCTAGTTACCTGTTTAGAGATAGTTTGCTTGAGTAGTATTTTCTCGACTCTCCTAGAATACATGTTGTTTAAGCTGGCTTTCTTTTTCTTAAATTTTTTAAAATTTTTATGTTTGTATTTGGTTATAGAAAAAAACCTCTTACAAAATACTTTACTTCTATTACAAATCATTCAATAAAACCAACCAACATCGGGAGGAAGGAAAAGAAAATTAAAAAAGGAATTTCACTTTCACCTTTTAAACTAAAAAAAATACCCTTCATTCAATAAAAAAAAGGCACAAAGATGAGCAAGGGGAAAAAAAAGAAAAAACGGACAAAAGAGAGGGAGAAAAAGAGCAACTATCTATTAGACGGGTTGATGTAAAAAAATCACTTAGAATCAGAGACCATAACCAAGCAAAGAAACATCCCACAACTAAACATGATCTCAATTGAGTCGAAGCAAAGAATCTCTGACCTCTTCTGGCAGATTTTTAGAAGTCACGATGTTATACCTTTCTAGGACTTGTACTACCAAAATTGTCAGGTCATTCCAATGTCCAGCGATCAAGCGGTCCCAGAAAGATTCCTCCATATAGCCATCCCCCCCCTACGTCAAATCTGGCAAAGAGTAGAAGTCTTGCGGGCCAAGCAGTAAGTGTTTTAAGGATGGGTTCTGTGGGATTTTGCACACATTGCATAAAGTATTAGCTTCCTGCTCTTCCCCCTTATCGACAGGACCTCACCTTTGTGTGCTGGCTTGCTAATTAAATAAGCTGTGTATTCCATAATAAAAGGCTTTGTGATGTGTTACTGTGCCTACTGAAATTTGCTTTGCAAAAACAGTGATTTGATTTTGTTTAGGGTGTGACAGGATTGTCTGCATTTGCTAGATCAATCTTTAAATAACTAGTGTTGGGAAAGATGTGTCTTTTTGCTGCTTTCCCTTCTTAGACTTCAGTGGGACACCCTCTTTGTTGCTATTGTGTTGAACCTTTCCTGACTTTTTGGGGTAAGTGGAGCCTTTTTGCTTCATTTATCTTGCTATAACTATCAGTACAGTAACATTGGCTGCTCTTCTTACCTGCAAACAGCACCTTCTGTGAAGTAGAGCTGCTTTGTGGAGCTGCTTTGTGTCTCTTACTTAGTTTTTGTTAACTTTGTAGTTACTTGCATGATGTTTCAAGGAACGGCAGGTGGCAGCGGATACCTATTCACTATTTGCTTTTTTCTAGTCTTGTGCACTTTGGCATTTTTACGCTTAGTGCCAGTCACAGTACAACATACCGTAAAATGTCTGTCACAAGATTTTTCCCTGTCCCTTGGCTATCTTGTAGTTTGACCTTCTGCCTACCCTGGACTGGCCAGATTTTCCATGTATGGTAAATACTTTCCCAGAGAAAGCTCCATCTTTCACAGGAAAATTGGCAAGATGTGGAAGCCGAGTCTCCCTGGATCCATTCGTACTAGAGTCAGTCTGTGGCTGGGAAGATGCAGTGTCCAGAGGCTGTTCAGGATTGGATATTACCTGAATTGTCCGAATACAACTGACCGAATGACACAATTGACCAAATTACAGTGGTCCTAATTGACCTTCATTACAATCGACCATTTGGGTATTTTTATATATATAGTGGGTTGGTTTGGGTTTATAATATAAGGGGATTGGGTGGTGTGTTGCCGGGAGTCATATATATATATATATATATATATATATATATATATATATATATATATATATATATATATATATATATATATATATATATATATATTCCATCCTAATTGACCTTTTAAATTCGGTCAATTGTGATTTGGTCTATTTGTATACAATCCAGGATTGGACAGCCCCTGCCAAGACTTAAAGGTGCAGATCCTTGATATTGGGGCACTGGAGCAACCCCAGCTCAGATTCTGGATAAAAGGAAGACTCCTGCTGCCTTTCTACAGATCATTGTTGAAGCAAAGACCTCTACGAAGGGGAGCAGCCTGCTAAAGACCCGAATTTCGTCCTTTGATGCTTTCCAGCATCTCTTTCTTCACTTGCTTTGCAAATCCCTGCCTCTCTGCAGATCTTCTGAAGACCTTTTGGTGGTAACAACTAGTCCCAGCATCTGCTTGAAGATCTAGTTTTGGAAGCGGACAGGGCGAGTTCCCGGAACCCTTTGCTGCACCAGTCATCATTCTGACTTAAACCACAGGACTCTGCATAACCTCAACTTATGGAAAAAGAAGCATTTCCCTGTAGTTGCAGCTCTCCACCACAAGGAGGGACCTTGCGCAACCAGTTGCTTTGTTTCCGCCACTAGGGTTCCTCCTTCCATTTTCACCATGTAGCCATCGCTGTCCACCACTTGCATCGCTTCCTGGAAGTCTCAACGGTTGTTGCCGGAGTGTGGTCTCATCATAGAAATCAGTCCTGGCGCCATAGGCGCCAGGCTCATAGACTTTACTTACCTGATGCAGACCATGCTGCAAGTGAGTTCAAGCCAACGTGAGGCCTGGATGGGACTATTTTATTACAAGGACTATTTTTTTACTCGGCCGTGGTTCTGGGGAACTTCTTACCTGGAACTACTTTGGAGGCTATTTAAACAACGCCCGAACAGCAGCACACGCTTCACGTTATTCTGCATCCAGCAGCGTAACGCTCACCGTGCCTGCAGTCAGTATCCAGTCTTCGTCCACGCCCGCCTCGAATCTGGAGCTCCTAAAACAAAGAGGAAAGAAAAGGACAAGGTTAGAAAACAAACTATTTTCAAATTCCTCACCTGATTCCGGATCCATCTCGCCTCCGGACCTGGAAAGAACATCATTTCAGTATGCGTCGCATCTCCAGCTGCAGTGCCGTGTCATACTCTCCAGTCCTCGCAGCATCTTTCGATTTGGCACTGCCTCCATCATTTCTTCGCCGAACTCCGGCACCTGGGGGGCAAAAGAAAACAACAAGGTTAGCCGAGAAAACCAACAAATATAACTCTTATCCACCATAGACTTACCTGATTTACCACCGGAGGCATTATTCTATAACTCTCCACATCTTCATGCGCCGCATCTGCAAAGAGAGAGAAAAACAACTCGTTAAATACGTGCAACATTTACCGGACAGCTTCGGGTAATAGACTCTTACCTGAGCGCCACCAGCTACCATGAGAGCATCTTCTCACAAACTCAGATGCAAGACAAGGAAGGAAGGGGGGGGAACAAGAGTGAACATCGGACATATTGAACTCTATGAACTTGATACTTACTGGTCCTCGCCAGGAACCTGAGTCAATACTCTCCGTAACTCTCCCACGCCTTCAAACCAGTGAAGTAACTGGCATCAACGCGCCCCTGCAACCCATGCAGGATGGAGAGCTCATCTTTCAAGAGTATAAGGTGAGATTGCTGAGGGGGCACTTCGGAGGTGATTAGTGGGAGGACTGTGGGGGTGCCATCACTTGAATCCACGGGTGGCTAAATCCATCTCTCCACTTGTAGGAGAATACTTCTACGGGTCAAGCAGACAAGATTAGGAGGGCCAGTCCAGTCAGTCATCTCTGCACTACGCATCTCGGTGGAGACCGCAGCCGTCTGGGTCCGACCGACGCCCCTGTGGGAGCCAGGTGAGCGTAACAGCAGCAAACTAGCTGGACACAAGACCTTATGCCTGAGGTGACCTTTGCATCCGAGGCCCCCGAGCTCCCACCAATGGAATCAATGTGTGAATTCAGGAACTCCTATGTTGGTCCCTGAACGAATCGGAGTTGAGGGCGGTGAGTAAACCTATTTGTTTTGCCCTCCCTTTATCCATAGGGCTTTATGGGCTTAAAGTCCTGGTCCAGCCACCCCCACGCCCTCCTTGCCTAGCTTTGAACATGATGTTCTGGTCAGGTCTCCTGGGTCTTAATTAAGGTGGTTGGTTTGGGAGAACATCTGTTAAGAAATGTACTAATGTTCTTAATGTACTTTTGAACACTTGTTGGCTAAAGCCAACACATGTTGAAGTACCTAAAGAGATGTCTGCCCACCTGAAATGACTGCAATTGGGTCCTGTTCCTTTAAGGGCACTGGGCCCTGTCTAGGCTTTGAATAGTTTTTGCTAACTCCTTTATTTTCTGTCTTTATTTCACAAATTGATTATTGACCTGGTTTGATTTCTCTATTCACTTGCTTTACCACACAAAACCTCTGAAATGAGGCAACTCTACTATAGACTACATATGTTATATATGGATCTTAGTACTCTATTGAACGCAACCTTATGGTCAACGCAGCAAAACCAACTGCTGTTCTGTCAAATTGGAGCTACAAAAACGAACCCCCCACCCCCACTCCACCCTCATGCTTAGCAAAACCAATGAGATATGGCCATGATTATGTGTATGACTATCTTGGCATACGGTTTGACACTAAACTAAATGGTGCCCCACATATTACTAAGCAGGCAACTAGATTAAATCAAGCTCTGGGAGGAGTCGACTGATTCAGAAGATTAGTAATTAACCCTTTCATTCTATTCTACAAGTTTACAAGTGTAAATCTCTTGCAGTTGCCATCTCTGGCTCTTCTCAATGTGGGATCAGGCATACCAAACCCCTTCAAGTAGTAGCAAATGACTTCATAAAGAGAGTCCTTGTACTACCTCAATCGTCTTCTAATTTTGGAGCACATCTTGAATTGGGCTTGGCTTTCTTGTTAGATAATTTGTATTTATTTTATTTGTAACGCGCGCCAGGCCCAGGGGCATCCGGGTGCAAAAACGTAGTAGGCAAATTTACATATATTTCACAACATATACATATATTTAGTAGGCATATTTACATATATTCCACAAGCTCAATGGCGGTAGGGTCATTGGGGTCACGGAATCCCAAATTGAGGTATCCTAGGAGAATGATTTGCGAGTTGGTTTTGGATTTGTCAAGTAATAAGGTAGAGATGTCATCTGCAAAGGAGGCGGCTTGGCCGGGTGGTCTGTAGATAAAGGTGTAAGGTGGCAGTTTGGTTGGGCGTTAGAGGTAGTTTGACTGAGATGAGCTCCGCAGTGTTGCGATCGCGGCGCGTAATGCTGTAATCTGGAGGTATGGCCAGAGATAGTGTGGGTCCAGATGTTGCAGGTAACCAAGCCTCAGATACGGCAATAAAGTCCAGCTTTGGGTTGTGATCAGGTCAGCAATGTCTAGAGCGTGTGCTGTGATCTATCTAGCATTAATAAGTGTGCCCTTGATCTGAGTAACTTTGGCTGCTGGCGCTGCAGTTGTAGGCTTGTTGCTAGTAAGGGGCGTACATGCGGCAAGGGGGCTGTGTCTAGTTAAGGTGAGTTTGGCAGAGTGTGGGCAGAATAGCGTTTCTTCACATGACAGAACCTGGATCCTAGTCTCTTATTTCTCGTGTGGACGGCACAAGGTTGATTCGTGTGGGTTTCTTTGCAAAGTGTTCTAGCCAGAGAGCAGGGGCATTGAGGTACTGGTTAGTGGAGGTAACGTTCAAATTGTGCTCATTAGCCGCTGGCAGGAGACCGCCCATAATGTAACAGGGTGAATGCAGTAGTTGATAGTGAGCAATGTATGCTGGTGCGGCGGCGGTGGGTAGGGGAGGGCAAGCGCGGTGAATAGGTGGTGTATGGGTGGGCAGCCTTGCCGCGAAGGGCCGGAGTGGGAGCAGTAGAAGGACACGGGATAATATCATGCGGGGGCACATGATAAAAAAAAAGTAATGTTGTAGATGCACCTGGAGAACCAGGGGACAGTGCATACCTCTGGGTCAATGGCAGGTAGGAAGGGCACAATCGAGACACAATCTAGACTAAATACAAAATACAAAGTCCATACTAAACGCGGTAACAGGGCCATGAAGGCTAGAAATGAATCAGGTGCTGGTTGCAGTAACACGGGAGCTAGGGCAATATATTATATCAAATGTTATGAGCAGCAACAAGGCCCCAAGGCTGGAGGCAGTGTCAATTACTAGTAGCAATAACAGGCTAGATGCAGAGTCTACCACTAGCAGCAATAGGGCATAGCGAATACAGGAACAGGCTAGATGCAGATTCTAACACTAGCAGCAATAACGGGCTAGATTCGGAGTCTACCAGTAGCAGCAGTAAGGCATGGAGGATACCATAACCGGCTGGATGCAGAGTCCGTGCTAAATGCAGCGACTACAGTATGCCAGACTCAGGTGTAGGGCAGCTGAAGGCAATGTCAGTGACGTCATGGGAGAGAGGCAAGAGAGGCAATCATAATAGCGGTCGTGCAGAGTGTGGTAAACTATGCGTGATCGCAGGTTCAGTGCACGCTAGACATGGGTCACAGTAAATTAGGTGCAGCCATCTGTAGACAGATGTGCTAAGCTGTACATGTGTTAATAATACAAATACGCGTTACTGGGTAGATGCACTGAAAAGTGCGGTGCAGCATTACATTACAACAAAGGCCAACGGAATGGAGGCGGAAGTCCAAAGTCTATGATGCGCAAAGGCACTCGTGGGGTGCACCGCATGTGGGATTCGTTGGATAGGCAAGGTTATGATCTGGGGAAGAGACAGCAAGCTGCAAGGTCAGGGCAAGCTTACCGAAATGTGGCCATGGTCCGTGGCCCCGGCCTCGGACGCCACCGGACGGGCTCCAGACAGGAAGGGATCCTTGTGTAGAGGATCCTTAGGGAGAGGGCCTAAAAGAGCAGAGGCTGGCCAGTAAAATCACGCGCTGCAGTCATGTGGTCGTTGAGAAGGCAGAGAGGGTGCCGGCGGCCATCTTAGATTGGGAACACCTCGTGGGTTCCAATGGTGGCCGAAAAATAGGTCAAAATAGGCTTTATGGCTCGAATCGGAGCCTGAAAGGAATTTATCCTTAAATGCCAGGAATTATGCTGTTCAATCAGGTGGTCTCCGTGTTGGGGGATTATATCAATCAGGGGTCTGGAAATTAGGCAGGGTCCCTACCTCTATCCAGGTAGAATCAGCAGGACTGCTGGCCAACTCCTGCACCTCCGGGGTCCTGGTCGATGTGTTGATCAGGCTCCAGACAGGAAGGGATAATCGGTTTGTATAGCCGGTTTATCATTGGCTTCACTTGTGGTGCAATCCAAATGATCACAAGCAATTATACCTGATGTAACGCTGGTCAAAGATGACTTGAATGCAATCCCATGGCTAAAACATGTCTACTATGCACGTAAAGAGTTAACCCATCAGGAATTATGACAATATTGTCACGATGCCCGCTCCCAGGGAGCCGGCTCAGGCCCTGCGTCCCCGAAAGCGGACATCAAGTCCCCGGGAAGGTCCCAGCAGCCCCTTATAAGGGGCCCTTTGGACAGCATCCTGGCGCCTATGGCGCCAGGCTCATAGAAAACGTCAGTCCTGGCGCCATAGGCGCCAGGCTCATTATGAAAGTGTTTTGGTGCACTTACCTGATGCAGACCATGCTGCAGAACCCCGGCCTCTTTGAGGCCTGAAAGGAACTACTTTACCTGTGGGACTCATTTACCACCCGGGCGTGGTCGAGGAAGGACACATTCTAGGAACTTCTTCCAAGGCTATTTAAACCACACCCGATCAGCCACACATGCTTCGCGTTGTTCTGCATCTAGCAGCTGGACGCTCACCGTGTCTGCTCCTGCATCTTGACTTCTGCCACACCTGCCAGCATCCTGAATCACCTGCAAGGGAACAAGAGAACAGAAGAAGGAAAAGGCCTCACCTGCTAAATCTGCAGCCCAGAGACATTTCGCCGACAATCCTGAAAAGGAAGACATTTATTTTTAAAAGCACATCGCATCGATCGCTGCAGCGCCGCATTCTCCTCACCTTTACAGGGCGCCTCCATGTTCAGCAGCGACCATCCGGATTCGCAGTCGCGCCCCCATGCCTAGGGAGAAAAAGACAAGAACAAAGGTGAGAGAAAGAAGGGAAAAGGGAAGCTAAAACTCCATGTCAAGACTTGCCTGTTGGGTCATTCCCTTTTCATTTCGGGTCCGCGCCGCATCCAGGCATTTTCGGACCCCGGCCCCTAAGGGGAAAAAGACATCAGCGTTAATGAGTGAATGAAAAGACATTACCAAAACACTCATTAAGACTTACCTGATTTCCACAAGGATTTCACCGCTCACCTCGGGTCGGTGCCTGTTCCCCGGCATTCCGTACCCCGGCCCCTGTGGGGAAAAAGACACTAGCATTAGAACATTAATGCATGGACACAAGGGGAACCACTTATAGAAAAACTTACCTGGAAGCCAAGCAAGTTTGGTTCTCACCCATCCGAAAATCCAGTGACGTAACTGGATACCAACGCGCCCCTGCATCAGAAGCAGGATGGAGAGCTCGTCCTTCCGGACCCTAAGGTGAGACGCTACGGGGAAGCACAGAAGGGTTTTGAGGAGGGAGAGAGGGGTAAGTGGGAGGCCTATTGCATTACCCCGCAGACAGTTAACCCCCTATTCTCACCTACAGAAGGATACTTCTGCGAGTCAGACAAGCCAGATCTGGGGCCCGGTCCAGTCCGTCTTCCGAACCCTGCGCATCACCTTAGACGAGGTCACAGCAGCGCGAACCAGGCCAGCGCCCCCGTGGGAGTCAGGTGAGCGTTACAAATATTTAGTCATTAACCAAAATTAAATAGTTGGATTTAGTCCATGCATCACAAAGAGCGGACACCCATCCAAAGCATCTCTACCCTTACAGGTTTCCCACCCTCCTATGAGTGGACCCCTTTACAATTGAACAAGATTATGAAAAGGATGTTATGCTTTGTTAACTTCATGCATAGGCACCCAGAAGAACTTGCATCCCTTAGAGACGCCTCACAGTCAGGGAATGCAAAACATCAACCCTCTGCCTGCCAAAATAATCACGTCTTGACCCACAGACAAGCACTTAAGTCCTAGGCCCCCCAGCCTCCATTTATCAAGACTCATTGGAGGACTTGTATGCTATCAATCCCTCAGTGTCACAAGACCCCGCTCTCTGCGAAACCAGGGATACCAATACAGTTGGGACTAGTACGACATCCATGTCATCCAGTCACCTGACCACCTAGATCAGCCTGTAGCAGATTCACATGTAGATAATCAGCTTCAATACAAAGAACTGCTGCTGAAGGCTGGCCAACATTTCAATATGGACACCCAAAAAGGCACAAGGAGACAAAGACTTTGTGAAGGACATTCTTGGTGACTAGAAATCCACCACTTTGTGTATTCCACTGTTAGTCCATACAAAGACGTATACAGCCATCCTCTCTTATGCCTAACCTCAGAAGGGCGGTTAACTGTAGAATCGAAATGGTAGTCAGGCCAGCACCCACAGACCCCCTGTATGTTACGGGTCAACTCAAACCTGACTCACTTGTCACCACTACTAGAAAAAGGGCGGGTACTCCTCTGGCGTCGGCTGAAGCCCCACAAGACAAAGAAAATAAAGATCTACACTTTTCGGAAGGAAAGTTGCATCCTCAACGGAAAATAATTCTGCACTCCTAGCTAGTTACGACTGTCAAAAATGGGATGAGTTAGAACACCATGTTGAAGCGATTCCAGAACCCCTAAAAAACACAACTAGAAAGCATCACCTCAGAAGGCAAGCAGTGATCTGATTGCATACTTAAAAATGCAGGAGACCATGCAGGCCTCATCATTGCATAGGGCACACTTACCAAGCGCCATGCCTGGCTTAGACCGTCTGGCTTTGAGTTGGAGACACCGGTCACCCTCCTTAACATGCCAGTGGAACTCAACGTCCTCTTTGGCAAGGCTGTAGAAGATTCCCTCAAAAGCGTGAAGGAGTAGTATCATACTCTCAAATCCATCGCCCAACTAACGAATAAACCCTACATCCAACGGGGTTCCTCAAACTCCAGAAGGTTTAGAGGACGGGGCACGTAACGCTCTTCCGGATACAATCAGGGCGGCCAGTCTTCCCCTTGGGGCCCCTCACAAGGACAATCTTTCTCTTCTAATTTTCAAAGAGGACAAAAAAGATCGAGAGGAAGAGGCAGAACCTCACCTGGGAGAGGCTCCACCCCTCCCAAGCAATGACGCACCTCTACAGGTCCCCTCCCATGCCACTTCAGTAGGAGGTCGCATCTCACACTTCACCCACGCATGGGAGGGGATAATGTCAGACAAGTGGGTGTTGGCCACCGTAGCAGGCGGGTATTGCATCAAACATTTGCAAAAACCACCCACCCGCCAAGTACACAGAAAGATGATACCAGAAGAGCAGCGCATTCTATTGGAGGAAGTAAAGACCCTGCTCGAAAAAGACGCCATAGAGATCGTCCCAGTAAACCAGGTAAACAAGGATAGTTATTCAACATACTTCCTTGTGCCAAAGAAAGACCTGTCCATGCGCCCAGTACTATATCTGCGCCCTGAGAACAAATATGTCAAACCTCAAGTTTTGCATGACCACGCTTCAAGAGGTAATCCACCTCTTAAAAGCGGGGTGATTACAAGGCAACGTTGGATATGAAAGATGCTTACTTTCATATTTCAATTCTCCCAGTGCACTGAAAATACCTGCAACAAAATCGTGGGATTTCACTACCAGTTCAAAGTACTCCCCTTTGGCATCTCGTCAGCCCCAAGAGTATTCACAAAGGTGCTTGCAGTAGTAGTAGCAGCCCACCTCCGTAGAGTGTCAATCCCTGTGTACCCTTATCTGGATGACTGATTAGTCACTGGGGAGTCTCCTCAAATTTGCACACAAAACACCCAAATAACGATAAACCTTTTCCATTTTGGTTTCTCCATCAATGAGAAAAAATCAAGTCTAGTTTCTAGCCAAATAAAACATTTTCTCTGAGTCATTTTAAAGACAAAGAAGGAGCTGGTTTTCCCGGCAAACAGAGTACAAAAACATGTTGTTGCAAGTACCTCACTACAAGGTCGGTCACCAGATAACTACGCAAAGCAATGCGCTTGCTTGGGATGATGGCCTCATGCATTCACTTGGTGCCACACGCGCCCCTGTCCATGCGCCCAATGCCGGAGTGGTTAGCAAAACCATGGTCTCAGGCAAGCGGTCAGTTTAACGATCTAGTGGTTGTTTCGCTAACCCTACTACAAGGAAAACCCTTTTGCATTTCACCACCAAAAGCGATCCCAACTAGAGCCACCTTACTCGCCGGATGGGGGGGCGGGGGCGCTCACTACAGCTCATGGCCAGCGGACACGTACTACAGCCCAAAAACGCATCAATTTCCTAGAACTTCTGGCAGTTCTCAAGGCTCTTCAAGCCTTTCAGCAACATCTTTCAAAAGAGTGCAAGTCCTCACAGACAGCACCACTGCCATGTTCTACATAAACAAACAGGGAGGCACACACTCTCTAAGTCTGTCCAGGCTATCCCAAAAAATATGGAAGTGGGCATTCAAGCGGAACATGTTCCTAACCTCCTGGCATGTTCCAGGGGAACACAATTCTCTGGCAGACACTCTAAGCAGATACCCTCTACCAGAAGAATGAGTGGCAACACAACAGATATTCTGGATGGAATCTTCTCCCAATGGGGTCATCCCACATTAGACTTTTACGCCACAAGCCTAAACACGCAATGCCCAGACTTCGCGCCCAGGTCTCCCCAACCAGGGTCCAAGGGGCAACGCCCTGTGGATGAACTAGCCAGTGAAATTTGCTTACGCTTTTCCTCCGACGCCACTACACAGCGTGATAGTATACAAAATGCACCAGGAACAAGCTACTCTAATCCTGGTTGCTCCTATGTGGATGACACAACCTTGGGTCCCACGTCTGCTCAAACTGGCGATGTGCAACCTGATCAAACTCCTGTGCCCTCACAACATGCCAACACAACACAAGGGAACATCTCTCCACCCTCAATTTATGATCATGGCAGCCTGGCTTCTGAAATCATAGTTCGGCCACTTAAATCTTCTGCAACCGTGTATGAATATCCTAAAGGAAGTAAGGAAACCCAACACCAGACACTGTTATTTCAACATGTGGAAGAGATTTGTGATATGGTGCAGGTCACAATCCATAAATCCAATTAAATGTTCCACAGCTAACATTCTAAATTATATGCTTTACCTACTAGACTCCGACATAGTATTCCACTCCATCAAAGTACACCTGGCTGCTCTGTCAGCTTACACCACTTCACAGAGCAAAGTGTCCTGGTGGAAAGTTCCTGTCATTAAAGCATTCATGGAAGGGGTAAAGAGGCAATAGCCTCCCATCTCTAACCCTCCACCGCGTTGGGATCTTAATACTGTGCTCTCCAAACTCATGGGTCCGCCCTTTGAGCCTAAAACATTTGACTTACAAAATTGCATTTTTAGTAGCCTTCACCTCTATAAGATGAATCAGTGAGCTACAAACCTTGTCCATACAAGACCCTTTCTTCATAATCCATAAGAATAAAGTTGTCCTCAGAACACACTCTAGGTTTTCACCTAAATTAATTTCAAAGTTCTATGTTAATCAAGCCATAGAACTTCCTACCTTCTTTCAAAATCCATCTAACTTGACTGAAGGAAGCCTCCATACACTTGATGTACGGGGGGCGGTCATGTACTATCTAAACAAGACTAAACCCCTAAGGAAAACAGACCAACTCTTTGTTTCCAAAGCACCTGGGAGAGAAGGCGATCATATATCAAACACCATCTCCATATGGATAGTCCAATGCATACAGCTCTGCTAATCCCTATCCAAAAGAGTTTTACCTTTCGCTTCCAGGGCTCACTCTACCAGAGGTACCGGAGCTACCTTAGCCTTCATTGCAAACATCCTTCTAGACGCAGTTTGCAAAGCTACTATATGAAGTTCCATTCATACTTTCACACAGCATTATTGCATTGACACTCACTCTAAAGCAGATTCACAGGTGGGACAAGCCGTTCTAAAACATCTATTTGCTGCTGTACCTTCTTGCATCCAACCTCCTTCTCCAGATACTGCTTGCTAATCTATGCAGAGCTTGTGATCTAAGCAGTTCCACAAGCCTCAGAAGGGATACATACTCACTGTAATCCTATTTCTGATGCTTGTATCTGCTTAGATTCACATGTGCCCACCCTTCCTCCCCTTCTGGAGTCGAAGGCGCATAGATATCACTGTTTCTGCTTTCACATCTGTACTTGCGCTACACTTCATGCAACCTCATCTCACAAACAATCTAAGGGACCTAGACGCGTGAAGGACCATGGGTACAGTACACATCACATTAGGGATAGTATTACTAACACCCTTTCAACGTCGTTTTTTGGTTTTCAAAAACAAATCTGATCATACTCTACCACTAGATGTCTGACTATCCAGCGCATGTCAATCTAAGCAGATACAAGCATCAGAAATATGATTATGGCAAGTAATGCATCGTTTGTTAGCAACTGTCCCGAGGGATTACTACAATAACTAGATTTGGAGAATTTAGTTTTTCCATCTTGCCCAATGGGAAGTCACAATTCTATTTGACATTTAGGGGGTAGTATTCTCTTTTGATAGAATTTCCTTCAGCAGCACTGTAGGACAAAATATAAATGGTGGAAGAAAAATAGAAAAATGAAGCGTCTAGGTATGTCACAATGCTATCCTCCAGCGCAGAAGCAGCACAAACTCCTTCCTCCCCTTGATAGTCTTAGAGCCTGGACTGAGTAGAACACAGGCCACTGCAACCACCACGGGGAAAGAGGGTTAGGGTCCACGGATTGGATAGGTGGGGGGATTGTAGGAAAACCGGGTAGAGGGGTAGGGTGGTTGGGTAGGAAAAGGAAAAACAAGGGAAGGGTGCTCCTCGGCTCTTGTCACAGTTGAGCGCCTTACTGTTGTAGGCTGTTATGCTTTTCAGTGTTGATTTGTACCTCATCACACTTACCACAACAGCCCACCGACATTGCACACTATGCTTATGTACTACACCCAGGCTACCATTGGCACCAAACACTCAGATGCCCCAGTAGCAAATGCATCCAATGAAAGACTGATTACCTCTCAGTCCTTCACACCTCAGGACCTATTAAGTGCGGCGTACAAATGCCTCTAACTAAATATGTACACATGCATTAAACGCTTAAATCTGTAAACATCACCAAATACAATGCAATAAAACACTTAGCTCTGTGTTTTCTCGGTGTGCTTGGGGGGTCGCGCAACTCTGTAGTTCAAGTTCTGTGCTGGCGTGTCTCTGGAGAACATGGAAAAAGGAAAACAATTAGTGCACACCCCTCGCTCTTCAGTGTTTCACATAGCGTGGATTTTTTTTTCCAGTAATTTAAAAGGCCAGGCGCCGAGTCACATGCGGCTAGTATCCCAGCTTGTAGTGTCTTAGTGGGCGTTAATCCCCCATGCGTAGGTTTTCCCCCAGAAGTGCTTTCAGGTGTCACTGCGGGATCCGGGGTCCCTCCCAACCTAGGAACATGCTTTTCGGAATTGGAAGGGGGATCGGCACTACAGGTACCGGGGTCCCTCCCCCGGGGTCCCTCCCAGCCTTGTATCATGCTCTCTGCAGGCTTTGCGTTCCCAACATTCACTTATCTTTTGGGTCCGCGCTGCCGAAGGAGTAGCTTCAGCGAGGACGGGCCCGCGTAAAGTTTGTTTTGGCCAGAGCTCTTCGTTAACGCGTCTTTTCAGGGTGAAAGACTAGCATGAACAAAGATCTGAGGTTTGCGCATGCGCGGCAGTGTCCTTGCGCATGTGCGTTGGCGTGGGCGCTGTTCCGGGCTTTGGCCCATGAGTTTCTAGGCCCTGTAAGCCTGCCACTTCTTTTGTGCTGCATCCGGGCTGCTGGGTCTGTCTTTGCTGCAGCCTAACGTTGGCAGGGGCGGCTGGGGCATTGTGGCCTCGCCTTGCAGATGTTGTCCTGCCACATCTATTGCACCTGCAAAGGGGGCAGAGATGACATCTGCTGAGTAGAAGGGCCCTCGCCGCCTAGCTCTGGTTTGCTTTACGACAAGGTACCAGTTCCTTTTCTGCTCTTTTTACTTTAATGGTCCCTTTCTTTTGGATGAAACTTACAAACCAAACGATTGCCTTCCACGATCAAAATGACAGCCAAAAGTCCATGCAAACGAGACCAAACTAGTCCAAGAACAATCAGATTTCACTTGAAAATGTTTCCTATGCAATCAATGTTTCTTGACATAAGTGATGCTGGATATGGAGAGATGTAAAAAAAAACAATTATGCCCTTTCTCTCTTATCAATTTGGATTGAATAGAGGCAAAATTCTCAAACTAGCCTGATGGTTTGAGCACGGTTTCATCCAGTAGTAAGCACAGAAGCGATTTTGTCAAACATCCACAGGATGTGGCGGGGTCAGTTCAGGTCCTAGCCCTTCTAAATTGCAGACAACTCTAAATGAGGACAAACTGGCAGAGGCCGTGAAGGGAGAAACAGTCAAAGCAGTCAGCAATAGGTAATGTAGAGTTGCCCGTACACAGCCAATGCTGGGTTTGTTGAACCTAGCTCCTGGCGAAAGCCTTGAACTGTGGTTCTGATGGTAAAGATCTTTTTGTGACCTTAATAGAAGAACAGATTGCCAAATGTTAGTCTGGTCCATAACTGGAAAAGGTTTTGCAATTTCCGTGGTGCCCAAAGCTAGATTATTGCAAGGTTTGACAACAATACATAGCTTGTGGTCGCTGCATGGGTTTTGTAGCACATATTTTATTTTTTGTTTTAATTTATTCTAGTTAAACCCTTTAGCATAATCCTTACCTGCTGCTGTGAACAGTGCTAAAAGAAAGCATTTGATACAATAAAACATTTCTTTTTTTTAAATTCCTATAAAAAAAAGTACATGAACAAATAGTGAGTACAACTAACCTGAACTTACCGCCAGCACAATTGAAACCAGCCCCCAGCCTCAACTAGTTTTGACGCATCCCGAGCAAGACAAGATATTTGACTTCATCTCTCAGACAAAGCAACTGACAAGAGCCTCCTACCCAGAATAGACCATGGGCAACTGATCCAATAGGAAGGTAGGGAAGGCAATGGTTCATGCTGAGGAAGGTTCTAATCCTGAAGGTTTTGAAGTGTGTGAACGTGCTATGAAATGTGCCCACATGTGGGAAATTGAGATTTGATGCAGGACGCTTTTTAGGCATGACTGCCAGGTTTGCTGTTTTGAGCTGTATAGTTTTACACATCCTGAAAAGAAGTTATTAGAGGCCATTGGTTCAGCACCATTAATGTCTAATATTGTACAATCATCCCAAATGTCAGCAACTACCCCGTCTTTTGCACCACAAAGTAGTTGCATTGAAAGCTTAAAGAAACAGTATATGTGAAACGGGAGCTGTAGTACTAAAGGAGACTTGTGATTTGTGTGATCTCACTGCACATCTGTTCTACTCTAGTAATTATCCCGAGTTGTCAGTTAACCTAAAACGCATTTCTTTTTATCGCCTAGATATCTGAGCTTCCTGCTATTATTCGGGATCTTTCAAATGGTTACCTTACTTGGACAGATGTAGAATCAAAGTATCCAGCCTTCGGGGGACAGGAAACTAGCAAAAAGGACACCGTCGAAGAATAAGAAAATGAACTAAATGAACTCTTGAACGAAAACTACAATAATACTTTCTACTGCTCATGTTGCCATTATGAGAACTTCTACCAAGTCAAGCATCCCAACCTGCTTTACTCCTTCATCAAGGGGTTTATTTTACGTTATTTACACTTGAATCAAGTTAAACAAATGAAATCTACATAAAGTTAATGAAATTATTCTGATGTTTCTTGTCTTTAATTGTTCTATACTATTCTTTGGGGCTTTTAGATATTAATTTCAATGTGTTAGTGTTTATGTTGACTTGTTTTTGCAGTACTTTGTGTAATGCTTCTATAGGTAGCTATGCCAAATGTTTTATTTTCTAAAATGTTTTACTTTCTGTTGTATCATCACACCAGTGGAATACCAGAGTCCTATCCCACTGGCGTGACCGCCTGGCAGGACATGGACTGTGGCATTTCCCAGCATTAGATCTTTCATAGATTCACATGCATTGAATAATTCCAAATTGTCGAGCTGCTATCCATTGGACAGTTTGCAATTGACAATTCAGAAAAAAGTGCTATCTTTGGGCAGCCTATCCACTGCCTCTTATGTTTATCCTCTCACCAGTGGTGGTGACAGACCTTTGACAACATCCCTGGAGTCCATATTCCATTTCTTGACTGCACATTATGTGAATTGAGCGCCCACGGGATTGCTCTCTTTATTTGACAAGTTAATCTGCTTTTAGCAATTCTTTCGAGATTTTCAACATATTTTGAATATTTGACAGGTGAGGTTTCTGTGTTGAGGGTGGTTTGGTGGGGTTTTTTAATGCTTGGACGTCCTTTTTTGATTGGGAGGCAGGGGCAGTCTCAGCCCATGCAGAAGTGGGCTCCTTGGAATATCTGTTCTTTTTTGTTTTTCTTTTCCGGTCATTGCTGTGATGTGGGCTTTAAGAAAATCTATGTGAAGAATTTACATAAGGAGTGCATCTATTGCCTCCATCCACTCTTCAACCGGAAAGGCTGTGCAATGTCCTGAATTCAAGGCCAATTACTTTGCACCTGACTAAGGCATTCTGCAGTGGTCTTGGAGCCCTCCTCTGCTAGGCCACCTGACTGTTTAGTCAGACTTGTTCATCGTCTGCTGTTGCAGGGGCAGCATCTGCTCGTCCACTAGCTCACAAGTGTTCAGTGGCTGCATCTGCAAACCAGACCACTTTATTATGTTACAAAAGGGCCAATTCAATCAGTCTAATATATTCTATCGCTTTCCTAATAATAATATTCTCCATTATTGATCCTTTCACTCATTACCGGTCTGGGGAAAATGTCAGTTTATTATTTTCATTTTCAATGCACACAGCTTTGAATATTATTCTCAGTTTCATTATAACAAACGTCTAACCTAAGAAATGTACTCATTGGCGATGCAAATCACTTGTAATTTATAAACTTGACTTTCTATTACTCTGACATATGTCTTGCAGCAAAACATGAAAATAAACGCTGCAAACACACACAATCCATAAAGCAATACATAAAATGCAAATAACATGAAACTGTAGTTGATATTTAAAAAGTTTTCAGTGGAAAGTGGAGAGAAAGTGACCTGCAGTTTTTCTTCACTGTTTACCCAAGAGGCGTAGCTACTGACTGAGTCCTGCAGCAAATGATATATAATCTCCATTCTGCTGTGGAACGCGGAGCGGAAAGTGGAGAGAAAGTGATCTGCACTGATCTTGTGACTCGAGGGAGCCGAGAGCCACGGGTCACGCTTTCCGTACTATTCGCCTCACTTGTGTACATCATCAAACACTTAGAGTGCAAAGTGTCCTTTCCCCTCCACCCCTTCGGCCCGTAAATGGATTTGGCCGCTTCCTTCTTAACTACTAACAGACATATGGATGAGGCCGAAGGGCGTAGGTTGAGAAGCCACTGCATGGTCCAACATGGCCCCTCAAGAAATTTTCCTCTACCTTCTCCTCTACCCCCCCTTTCAGCTCGTACCATAGCGGAGTGTCGGATTTAGAACCCGATAAGACAGCTGTGGTTCTGGAGGACCTGCGGGGAAGCCGTGTGCAACGCCCGACCAAAACACCATTAATAAAAAAAAAACACAATTAAAGATTCCACCGACAAATTCCCGCGGACTCACCTGGAAGTCCCAGTGCAGGCCTTAGGCCATCTACGATTTGTCCCCCGGGTGTTCCACCTGAAATAGTCTGCAGTGTGCGTTTCGGTGTGGAAGGGGCTCCTCCCCCTCGGCCCCTTCAGCTCGACAGTGGGAGCCCCATCGATCTGGAGGCAGACGAGGTTCTCCTTACGAGCGTGGAGAGGTCTGCGGGCGTGCCCCTCTCGCCAGGGAATTCTGTTGTGTCTGACGTCGCTGGAGTCGGAGTGGAGCCCGGCACAGAGGGAACCTTGGCTCTGCATGAAAAGCCTGCAAAAACTCAAAACGTACGGCTACCTCTGGCCTTCAACGTAGACGCTTCAACGTAGACGCAAGTGGTTGCCTTGGTTCACTCGGGTGCAGCCAACGCCACGACTGCAGTCCCTGACTATTCAACCAGCACTCTAATGGCAAATAATACTACAGACCTTACCAACAGCATTTCTAGCGAAGATTTTCCAGAACCTCAAGGCAAAGACTCATCGGTGGACACCAGCCTGTCCATGAATCGAAGCTGAAAAATCACACCCTATCCGAGTGCCCCAAACCTCCAAAACCATAAATGCAAAAATGGCCGTAAAAGAATCCATTGACTTGACCGCAGACTACTCGATCTTTGAGAATTTGCAAAAAACATCAAAAACAAACGTCAACAAAGAAATCCGTAGTGCTACAGATTCTGACAAAAAAGAACTGCGAAATAGAAAGGTCCATATCAGAACAGCCAAACAATGTCATCTGTTCTGGCGAGAGCGCCTCAGATCTGCCACAAAGACACAACAACCCGTGTCCTGGACCAGAAAAGGTCAACCTGGTTAGGTCACCAATTACAACCAAAGACTTTTTAAAAGACTGTGTCCTGATGAATTTAAGTGAATATTCGGTCTCTGATGACGACCCACCGGAAGCTAACTCCATCTCTTCAAAGTTCAAGGAAGCGACTGACCAAGACCTTGTGCCAAAAGATTTTCTGTCCCAACCAGGGGCTAAATAAAAGAGCCATCTAGCGTGCACAAGAGTCCCCTGTACTAGTAAAAAGAACTCCAGATATTTGCTCAGGTCGTACTCCCCCTGGAGACCATTCATCTAAGTCACGACCAAACCGAACCCCGTCTGCTGGGCAGAGATATTACTTGCGCCCAAAAGTTCAGCGGAAGAACGAAGACAATGCTCATAAGCCACTTGCGGTTACAGATCTTTCACCTGCAAAGATCCACCAAAGTAGAGCTAAAGATGAGGACAATCATCAATCTATCTCTGAACATCGTCAAGGCTGAAATTCCACCAAAGAGATAAGACTGTTTGAAACTAGAACAAATTACAGCACAAAAGGAGGCTGTGATCCTAAATAGAAGAACTATACTCCACCTACTTTCGAAAATAAGCCACTTGAAATCTCTAAAAACAGAGGATTGTGTGATAATTGAACCCTACTATCGTGAGAGGAAAGCGAAATCCTACTTACATATCAAAGTCGCAGCACTTAAATCCCTTCACCTAGAGACGTACAGTGAACTTGAAAAAAGATGGTTCCGACTTACAGAATTGGAAACCAAAAAGAGCACAAAGCCTTTGGGACTAGAGGAAAGCAAAAACAGAAAAAGAAACCATTTTATCTCAAAAACAGAACTCTACAAAAGCTCAAGATGGGGTTGTTACACGCGTCGTTCACAGGAAAAAACTTGCAGGACCTTCTACTATGAACTCAAAAGAACGGACCAAAGAACCCAATCCGGTTCACGAAAAGATCCAACTAAATCGGGCCCTAGGCGCACCCGACCTACGATCAGAGGACATCAAGAAAAATCCCATGACAATTCCTCGCGTCGAAGATCTTCACAGTCCCCAGCGAGACAAACCAGAAAAAGGGAATTCGACTATAAACCTGACGCTCCAGGATCTAACAAAAAAGAAAACCTGACTAACTGCGTAACAGCACTATGGGGATGGCTGCCAAAAGCCTTTGATTCTAAAATCAGGAGATAGCAATCATCTCACCCGATGTCTAGCCCCGGGAGAGAGTCAACAATTACAATCGACCCACCAATGGATTCATTGTTGAAAATGGGTAATTGAATACCCGAGGCCACCAACATTTAACTCAACCAGGAGATGTCGACTTTGACATTATATATCTTCAAGAGACCTGGCTGACAGAAAAACCGACCCTCGACGGCTACACAGTCTTAGTAGCCCCTGCGATAAGGGGCCTCCTCGGTCGAACTTCATCTGGTCTCCTACTTGCAATACGAATGGGATCCGAGTAGATCTTAAAAAAAGAACATTGGAATCCCACAGCCACCTTGCGGCCCTCATTACCTGGGACAACGACAATCAAACCACTGGCAAACCAAAGAAAATCCAGTTGGGCATAAACACATTATACTGGAACCCCCAGAGGACCACAATTGAAAGGTTCTGCAAGAAAATCGCAACTGCAATTGACGAACTAATGGTCGACTATTTGGTGTCGAACTTCATTATGCAGCGACTTGAATGCTATATGCCCAAGCACCAATGAAATCATCAACACAAAGACTTTGAGATTGTCTGCAGATGAGAGGGGAGAGACATGATCTGCCCTGATGTTGTCACAAATCTTTCACAACGTGGCATCCACCTGCCAAGCAGATCCTCTAATACCGACGTGGGAAAGAGACTCCTCCTCTGCGACCCTAGTCAATATCTTCGTCTCCACCTCAATGCTACCAATAGTCAGTATCTTTGAAGTACAAAGAATGAGCGAAAGTGACCGAAACCTCTTAACTATGTCTTGGAGCACCTTTCGAACTGCCAATGCCAGGTGGAACCAGACCGTCGATTTGAACTTGCAGCAAACTTCACTCCGTCTCACAGCATTAAACATCGCCGATAGAACTAACACCTATAGCCAACAAAACCTGACCAAGGACCCTACAGGAAAAATGGCTGCAGTGAACTACCAACCTCTACTTATGAAATACAGGGTCAACCGTCTGGAAAGACAAGTAAAAAATAAACACACATACAACCAGGTTCTGGCGGACCGAAAGAAAGAGTTAATAAAGCTCAAAAGAGGCATACTGAAGCAAAATTTGCCAAACGCCAGTGAAAGCATCTTAGAGGAAGCAAAGAAATATCACTCCTGGTTAAAGTTTTATTGCATGATGCTCTACCAGCAAGATGCAGAAAAAAATGCTCCAGATTGTGGGCTCCAAAAAAACAAAAGAATTCTGGGCGTTCATTAGAGCTAGCGGAACAGAAACAAACAAAGCGCTAACAAATGGGGTTAGTGAACTAAAATGGAAGAACCATTTCAAAAATCTCTTTGCGAAGGCAAAAGACAAGGCCCAATTAGACAAACAGCTGGCCCTAGCTTCTTGGGAAGATCTCACTGGTAAAGAAGACATATCCAGAGTGATAAAGAACCTGAAACCATCCAGAGCACCGGGTCCCGATGGCCTGACCAACCTTGACCTCAAATCTAATTCGGAAGAATGGACGCCTCTGATTGCTCAAATCTTTGGCTGATGTAAAGCCTCTAAATCAATACTGACATCATGGACATCGGCGGTAGTCGTCCCCATTTTCAAAAAAGGACTAAGATAAGATCCATGCAACTACCGCCCTATAGCCCTACTGGATACGATTGGTAAGCTTTTTGCCTCACTGCTCCTAACGAAATTCCAAAAATGGGCAAAGACGTCTCGATGTGCGGACCCTTTTCAAACGGGTTTCTTAAATGCAAACACTGCCGTGAACATCAAGAGCAAAGTTAGAGCTGGTGCCTCCAGAGTATATGTGGCTTTTGTGGATCTCACCCAAGCTTTCGACCGGGTGGACCGGGAAATGCTCTGGGAGAAACTTGCATCCTGGGAGTGCCCCGAATCCATCTTGGCTCCCATAACGGCATTACAGACGGATAAAAGAATGCAAGTTCGCTTGAGCCACCAAGGCCTACTCTCGGCCGAAATCCCAACATTCAGGGGCATCAAACAGGGCTGCCCTTTGGCCCCGGCCCTGTTGATAGCCTTTTTAGGTGATTACAAGGAGACCGCAGAGGTGGTTCGGGCATTTCCACCAAAAATCAGGAGAAACCTGATGTCTCGCTTACTGTACGCTGACTGTGGCACTCCTAGATCAAACGCCGATTGGGCTCCAAAGACAGCTGGACAATCTGATGGCATACACAACTCACAATAACCTCAATCAATGTAAGCAAGACCAAAATCTTGACCCTCGAAAAAGCGCAAAGGAGAACCACAAAGTCAAGTTGTTTTTTGGGAGAAACGAAGCTCGAGTCAGTTACCCATTTCAAATACCTGGGCATAACGATCAACTCCTCCAAATTCGACTCACAGATGGAGCAAGTACTTTGGCCTAAAATAAGAAATCTCGCTGCTCAAACTAGAGCGATCGACAGGCAGTACGGAAAGTTCTCATTGATGCCAGCTGTCTATTTCTATACATCTAAGGTAATCCCTTCAGTTGTTTATGGGGTGGAGGCCTGCTTTGGCATACCCTTGACAACATGGCTAAAACTGGAAGGTTTCTTTTGGCGCTCTGTATTTAACATTCCAAAGTCGACACAAATCGCCACCATTCGGTACAAACTTGGATTACTCTCACTGTCAGCGATGGTCGTGCATAGCTGCATGCAACTCTACAGAATGATTCTTATGGCCAACAGCCCTCGAGTTTACCAAATGATCGCCGAAGAGGCTGCTGAAGGCACTTGCAGCTCGCTAAACTCTTGGATGGAAAGGAAAGAAACCTTGCTAACTACCATCGCCTGTACCAAAGAGGACTTGATCCCAAATCCTCAGTAAAAATCAAAATGGAGGAACTGGACTGGATTACTACATTAGAGCAAGTAGCCAAGAACAAACTCCTGACCCATCTCCCATTGGTTCAACTAAAAAGAAAAGAAACCATGACATATGTCAAGAGATTCCCCAACAAGCACTTAGAAGAACCTTTATGAGAGCCAGGTTAAACCTCCTTCAGACCAGGAAAATCCTGTAGATTCAGTCACAATCGAACTCAAACGAATGTAGGCTTTGCACGGGAAGCAACCAAGTGGAAACTTTAAAAAACCTGATGTCCTGTCCAGCTACAAGTGAAGCCCGAAAGTTCTATCTAGTTCCACTCTTTTTGGACAGCGATCTCCGAGAAAAAGAGCCCTGGTGGTTCCGACTTATCTCTGGGGAAAAAACAGATGGTCCATTGCAGCGACAAAGATCCTGGAGTACGCCATGGGCAAATTGAATTCGACCAACAAGGACCTTAACCAGGAATGAAAACAAGCAAAACGCAAGGAAAATCACTAATGGCGCTTGCTGCTTTTACACTCCTTCCTCGACTTAAGACCTTCGCCTTCACCTTTTGTAAAAGCCTAAATTGGCTAAATACAAATCCATAAACAAAAAAAAAAAGTTTTCAAAATCTAAATGTCAGCAGAAAAATAGAATATGCATAAGATTGATCCCAAAGCGACAATCTAAAATCAAATCCATACCGATGTCTGGTGAGAAAGAATCAATATAAATACTAAGATATCCCTCCAATGCAAACTGATGGAAAATCCTGGCTTAAACGTAAACCCTAGAGTTCCTTTTGCCCCATGCTATGGCAACCTACAAACTGATTTCAACAAAGGCTGCGTCTAAATAGGTAGGTTTCCAAAATGCTATTGCATATCTGAATCATACCTCTCCCTGCCTTAGCATAAGTAATAAATAAGAACTTCTAAAGTTCCTGCAGCCTGGACACAGGAAAAGAAAATGAATCAAGGTTTCATTGCAGAAATTAGAGCGCACAAGGATCCTCAACGCAATTATTCCACATGGCAACTACACTGGCTATGGGTGGGGGGGGGGTACCAAAGTGGAATTTCACATATAGGGCTCTATTGTGTGAGTTAGTAATCAGATCAGTGATGCAGACTTATTTGCCAAGTAGTCTCTTGCCAGCACAGATCTAGTTGAAGAGTCCAGACTGCTGACCATGATCAATTAATCGTACGCAATTTTGATCAACTTTTTGAATCCTTGATTAATGAGTGAAGTATTCGACCACAGATGGACAATGTCCGGGTAGAGCAACATTGATTTTGTGTGTTCACCATGGTGTTGAAGGATCCCCACCCTACCCCTTTTTGTCCTGTGCCAACGGGTCCTCAAAGAGTTCTGTATATTTTATTAGATACTCGGAGGTCCAGAATCCAGTGCAAGTCTGCTTTTAATGAGATTTCCTCCACTCTACACCCCTGGCCTAGATCAGTCAGCAACATGTACCTCGGTATTTTCGAAAAGGCACCACCCCAACAGCTGACAAAAACTGCAATATTGCAGTGCAGCCCTGTTCGAGTCTCAAGCCGGCTTTGTCAGCTTGCCTCGTCCACTTGTGTTGGATACGAATTGGTGCAGTCCAACTAATGAGGAACTACAAACGAATTATCTTGGTATTGGGTAACCCACCTTTTAATATAAGCCTGTACTACACAAGTTGGTAGTGTGACCAAGCAGCCAGGCATATTTGAAGAGGGGTAATGTGAGCTGTAGAGCTGTGCAATTGAAATCAGAAAGTACAAGTAGCCAAGTAACACACATAGTTATTTATAAATATGTATTTGTAATATACACAAGGTTTGAATAAGCATTCTTTAGAAACTTTACTAGTAACATTCAATTAAAGTTGGGATGCAGTTTTTAAAATACAATGCATGTCGGTAAAAACTTTTATTATACTAACGCATGTTCCAGCACACAGAGTGACTGCAGTAAAGGTCGGTATTGCACTAACTTCAATTGAACAATTCAGTTATTGAGTTAAGGTAATAAAGGATAGTATACGATTTAGAACATACTTTCAACTATTTGTAAAACAATTCCTAAAGGGTGGCAGGTAATCAACAATTATTACCTACGAGGGAACAAGTATTGCCTAAGCCAGTAGGTTCAGAGGAGTGCCTTTAGGCAGTCAGGACAGTCAAAGTCAGTGGACCAAGTCAATAGTTCTGATGTACTTCTTCGATTAATTCTTCACAAAGTTAGTAAGTTCAGCAGAAATCACTGTAACTCCAAGTGAGCTACTTTGTAGAGAGCACAGCGAGTTGAGAAACTCATAAAAGCATTTCTCAAAGCAGGAAGCACAATTTATGGCTAAAAGATATACACTCCGAAACATTACAGTACCTGTGATTTGAAGACATTTTTTACTGTTGGATTCCTCCTTGCTACAGCTGGTCAGTCTTGTTCCTGGACCTTGGTCGTGGTGACGTAAGGGAGGACGTCTGGCTGGCTCCTGCAGCAGTACTCTGGAGAGGGACTCCCCAGCAATGGATGTCCTTTGTTTCAGCGGCACTTCAGTGTTTTGGTGCATTTTCCTCTGTGTAAATGAAGAACGGAAATTCCAGTTGGAAGAAGCGTGCTCCCTCGGTCCTGGACTCTGGTGAAGGGACTCTGGATCACGAAGATTTGGATGGATTCAGACTTTGCAAAACGATGTACTCGTCAATGGTCACAGGACCCCTGGCATTGGGTTTCTGCAGCTCTGGTGAGGCACAGCAAGTCTGGGGATGTGTCAAATGAAAGTCTTGTCTTGAGGCTAGTTTGTCCCACCAGCCCAAGGTAGGAAGTCGTCCCGTACGGGCCTTCCCATTCGATATGAAAACCGGGTCAGCACAGCTGCATGGCTTCACTGGGCACTTTGCGGTCCAGGAGGGCGTTACTAGTTCCTGTTCAGTCTTCTTGGGATGTTCCTATCCAGTGGTCGACTCTGCCTCTAGTCTCAATGCGATTTCCCATTTTTTTCAGTCTATGCTGTCAATCACACAGCCGGCCAATCAGGACTGGTTTGACTCAGGCACAGCTAGAGACAAATGACAGGGAAGTTTTGGGACCCTCCTTCGCATCCAGCATTTCCAGACACACTGGAGCCTGGGCGGGCTTCAGGGCTGAAGCCCGCCAAAGGGAAAACGCACAAAGGGCTCAAACCTGTTTCATCTAACAGAGTAAAATCCAAGGAAGAACTAACAAAAAGAAAACAGATAATATACGGTCTATTTTGGGAAAAATCGTCATCCATGGGTGCTGTACTGCAGCTGATGGTTCATCCTGTGGTAGAAATGCACACTGGTAGTAAAAATAAACCACTGCTACCAGCCATTTAATGTAAGTTAGTGTAACAAAATATTTTACATTAGAAGTGGGAGAGGGAATTACTAAGTAACCCCCCAGCACTCCACATAGGGTGATGTGTGCTGGTCCCACAAAGAGAAGTTTCAGTAAGACAGGGGTCATCTTACTATTCTTGGGAATGGTAGTTCACCCAAGAAATGTACTTCAACATTAAGAGAAGTCCAAGGGACGATTTAGTGGCACTGCACCTAAGATGCTGTTTGTCACTATGTAAAAAGCCGATGCCTATGGAGTTTGTCAGACTACATAAAACAGTAAAACACAAAAATCCCAGTCAGGAACAATGCACGAGGGAGTGAGAAAGTCCCAGTCACTCAGGAGGAAATAATCACAAGCCCTAAACCCAGCAAAAGAGCTGGGGGTCTCTAAGGTTGAAGGGAATTTGCACCGAAATGAAAATTCTCCCTAACAACCTGCAGTGGCTTTGAAAGTCAATACCATGGTAACGGAAGGTATCGACTTGCTCAATATGGATCCCCTCATTTACTACAGTCTTGGGCTTTTACTCCTTTTAGTTGAGCAAAAAAACATACTCTTCATCTTCCCTATATTGATTTCTAGGCCTAGTTCTTTTTTGCTTTCTTGGAAACTGTTCAATTGATTCTTACTACAAATAGAGGTCTGTGATATAATAAGTCATCTGCATAAAGGAGAATAAGTACTTTTTCTTGGCCAAAGTCAGGGCATCTGTTTGTAGCATACATGGTTTAGTAACAATGTTATCCATCAGGATGCAGAAAACAAAGGGTTGGCGCCAGTACGTGCTCCTGTCTGCCCCCCAACCCCTGAATATTTATTGGATCTGTAACATCTCCCTCCAAATTCCAACGGACACAATCCCTATTAACTCTGTATAGACAAGACAAAAAATGACTTAGGAGCGCCAGGCTGATATTTTCCCCCAGAAGTGACTCCCACAATTTAGCACGAGGGTCCCCATCAAAGGCCGCCTTTAGATCTATTAAGACAGCATAAATGTTCATCTTCCCGAGAATGACATACTAATGAGCAGACAAACTTTGATCTATTGTGCTTAGACCTTGCTGGAATCCGGCTTGGTGGTTTTCAATGATATTCCCATTTGCAACCCAGCATAAAAGATAATGTAAAACAGCTTTTGCAAAGATGTTTCCCACCGGAGTCTAGCGAATACAAAGGGTCTTTATGTGCAAGGAACTCAACCCCAGTAGCTCTGCGTAAGGTTTAGCTAATAAAACGCCCCCATCCAGATATGTCCATTTTATCGTGCGACGTGTATTGCCTGAAGTTTCAATGGTGACGTTGCTTGTGTTCTGGGAGTGCACTGTAGCTTTTTGGTCTCTTCCGAATTAGTGAAATGGCTAGAGTGGTAATCGCTCTCAGCGATCGTCAAATACAAAAGATTCAATCAATTGCCAGTCATTCATGTGTTATGGCATAATCATGCCAAATGTTTTCCATGGGCAACAAAAGTTCTCCCGCATGGGGTAGGCATTGATTCACATGCTCATGAATATTCTGCGTTGTCTGGCTGGGAATCCTCGGTAAAGAAAAAATCAGTTTCAGTTTCACTTCTGAACTGTCTTTCTCCTAACAACCAATCCCTGGTCTCTGGGTCATACTGCCCCCAGCCAATGACTGCCATCTACCTAAGCCCCTACTCTGGCAGCCATCTTCAGATCTTTACTGCACGTTCAAGTGTTGGGAGTCCTCGTGCTACAGCTCTTGAGCTTTTATGGTGTTTGGGGATTTTTTTTCTAAGAGTTCTACTCTATTTTTCCGGCCAATCGAGCCTCAAGCTCCATCCATCCATCTTCCGATTACCGGGGACCTGTTTTTCGGATTCTTGAGCGCCCCTTAAGGGCAATTTTTCATGGAGTTTCTTCTTGGAGGATTCCAGAAGCTTCTTCAATGCCTACCCCGCGTGGAGATGGCCGAGAAGAAGGAAAACCCGATGCCTCTGTTCAGGATTTGTCCAGGATGCGGCCCACGGAACATCTACTTGGACGATGGGCACTCTGTGTGCCTCTACTGCCTGCATTCAGACCAAACGCACGTCGGGGATGACTGCATTTTGCCAGGAGATGGTCCCCTGCACCATGAAGGACCGGCGCAGGCACCTCACCGAGTGGCTCCAGGCCAATTTCCCCTGCTACTGGTGAGTCCCGGCAGCATGCCTCCTGCAGCCACAAGAAGAATTCTGAGTGGTCTTCGAAGACCTTTGACAGTGCCCCAGTGTTGGGGGTCCAACAGAAGGCCAAGCACTGCAAGTTTGCGGGTACTGGGAGTGCCATTGCAATGGGCTCCATGGTGACCAGGGCGGGCGCAGCGTCTCTGGCACCTTTGACCATGAGCCAACGCTCTGGTTCACTGAAGAAGAGGCAGTTGGACCACCTGGTAAGCTTCTGGACAAGCCCCGGATGGACCAGTCGGAGAAGACCAACTGGGAGGCTGAACTCCCCCCCCCCCCCCCCCCCTCCCCCTCCCCCCTCACCCTCAAGGTGAATGCCCCTAGACCGACCAAGTTCGTGCAGGCCCAGATTCACCCAGTGAAGCCTTCCATTGAAGCCGTGGTGGCGTCCCTAGCGAAGGCTGAGGATGCGGGTTCGCGTGGTACGGTCCCCATGGTGAGAGATTACCTGCCTGCCAGGAGGGAATCATGGTTTCAGCCCATTGAGAAGAGACTGGAGAAGGTGATGCCCAACATCTCCCCAAAACTGTCACCCCTGGTCGAGAGGAGAGGGGGGGAATGGTAGTCCTGTAGGGCACAGACATCTCTTGAGGACAAGTGCTCTACTATCCTGCCCATCTTGGAGAAGAAATTTGTCGTGGCCAAGTCCTACGGGAGGGACCCCAACGAGGGACACGTTGAGAGTGGCGACGAGACAGACGAGGAGGAGCAGGCCATAGTGGAGTTGGAGAACCCTACACCACTGCCTCCGTCGCTCCCACTTCCGCCACCTCAGCAACCACGGCTACCCCCGGCGGACATTTCAGTGGACATCCTCCAGGGCACGCCACAGCTCATGTTCGGAGATTCGGACGAGGAGGCCCCTTCCGCCGACGGAAGATCCTGCAGCGCTGGCAGATCCTGCGGCACCGGGTCATCAGGTGCACCCCCTACCAAGAAGAGGAGAGTGCCCCTTCCACTGCCTTTTCACCCGTCGCTTGCCTCCACCGATGGGGGATAAGGACACGGCAACGACGGGAATGGGCATGGACGACGGGTTAGGAGACAACCCGTCTCCGCCGCCCAGAGCCTCACCGCCCGACGAGATCGGCTCGTTCCATGCCATGATCTCTAGGGCCTGAGACCTGTTTCAGTTGTTTGCCTTCGTCGGCGGGGATGGAAAATCCCAAGGTTCATTCAAGGGCTTCGGCCGAAGCTCATTGTTTTACCGTCAACCATCTCGCTCTTTGGCCCAGGAGGCCTACATGAGCTGCAGCAAGTCTGGAGGAGGTCACCGTCATCTCCAAGGTCCCCCCAAGGCGGTGCTTCTGCAGCGAAGCAAGATTGAACCGGCCGTGGCATCAGGCCCCACTCGTGCACCCCGGTGGGAGGCTGGCTGGCAAACGTCAGCGTGTGGAAGTCTATCTCCACGACCATTAGGTGCTGGAGCTCTGGTCCACGGTCACACCCTGGAATTCCAACGAAGTGTCTGCGCATACCACTCGTGGCCAGGCAGAAAAACCACATCTCTCAGCTTCTGCTGGAGGTGCGGGCCATGCTGAAGAAGGCTGCAGAGTTTACTCTTGGTACTTCCTCGTCATGAAGCAGACGGGCAGTTGGAGGCCCATCCTGGACCTCTGCCGTCTGAACAAGTACATCAGATCCCCAAAGTTTCAGATGGTCACCCTTCAGCATATGCTAGTACAGCTGAAGGAAGCGGATTTCCTATCATCTCTGGACTTGGGCCTACTTTCACATTCCCATTCACAAGGGACACCGCAAGTTTCTGCGCTTCGTGGTTCAAGGACAACATTATCAGTTCAAGGCCCTTCCCTTCGGATTGAAGTCAGCGGCAAGGGTTTTCACCAATGCCTGGCGCCAGTGGTGGCGCAGCTGGGTCTAAAACGAGGGTTCCACGTTTACCCCTACCTGGACGACTGGCTCATCCGAGTGAAATCGAGGGAGACCGCCATCGCACACACGGCGGAAACCGTCCAGCTGCGGACAGAGCTGGGGTTCTCAGTGAACTATGCAAAATCTTGCTTGGAGACGCACTGCTTCTGGGGTCCCGACTCAACATTGTGTCATGCCTGGCATCTCCGTCGGAGGAGAGGATAGCGGCTATCCTCGGGAAGGTATGGCTGTTGGCCCTGAAGATCACACGTAAATAGACTGGTAATAAACATCATTATTTTCTTTTATTTATTTTAGCACCATCATTTTATTTATTTGAGGTTTCATGTTTAATTATTTGTCATTCACATTCTTGGATTGGTTTGGGCCTTAACCTCCGTTTTCAGAATGCAAGAGGGAACCCAAGCCAAGATGGAGGGCAGAAGCAGGAGTCTTGATTGGGTGACAGGACGACAATGGTCAGATCCCAACATTCTAAACTGCCTTTCATTTTAGAAACCTTTTGAGCTGGTCATGTTTTTTGTTTCGTCCTATATTTGAGGACCAAGATTCATCTAGAATAATATTTGTATCCTGAAGACCCTTCTCAGCATGATGTTGTCATGCATATACCTCATTTGGCGGTGCAGGCTGTGGATGCGGCCACTGCAAGAGTTCCTCGATGCCTGATGGATCGAGTTATCAGGGAGCTTCTCTCTCGACAAGGATTTCCGTCGGGCGATACGGTGGTGGGGAGTCCACGCACATCTGTCAGCGGGCACAGACTTCCAGACCCCACCTCATCAGGAGACGGTCACGACAGACTCCTCCCTGGAAAGATGGGGCGCGCACACCGGAAGTCTCCACGCAAGAGGCCTGTGGCTACCGGAGAAGTCGTTGCATATCAACGTACTAGACCTGCGGGCAGTGCTTTGGGCCCTCAAGTCTTACCTTCCTTCCCTCAAGGGGAAGGTGATACAGGTCTTCACGGACAACACCACCACGATGTTCTGCATCTGGAAGCAGGGTGGCACCAGATCCCGAGCGTAGTCCAGAGAGACGCAGGACCGATGGCACTGGGCAGTTGCCCAGGGGATGTTCCTCGTTCCGTTTCATCTGGCAGGAGTGAAGAACACTCTCGCAGACTCCCTCAGGAGGGAGCTGCGCTCTTGCCACGAGTGGGAGCTTCGGCAGGACAAAGTGAATCTTCGGTTTGTCAATGGGCAATCCCCAGATCAATCTGTTTGCGACGGCGACGAATGCCAAGTGCCGTAGGTTCACCAGCAGGTTTCCCCAACCGGGGAGAATGGGGGACGCATTCTCATTCAGCTGGGATGGCCTGTTTCTGCATGCGTTCCCTCCATTGCTGTTGCTTCTTCGGCTAGTCAATCAACTCGGTCCCGTTGCAGGATGATCCTCGTTGCACCGGCGTGGCCGAGACAGATGATACCCGGACCTTCTGGACTTGTCAGCGCCCCCTCAGTCAAGATTCCGGCAGCCGCCGATCTCGCCGGTAAGGCGGTGCGTTCCTGCATCACTACCCCCGGGTCGCTGAACTTGCAGGCCTGGCTCCTGCAGCACTAGAGTTTGGAAGATACGATATCCCGACGGACTGCAAGGGGGTGCTTGCCAAGCCAGGGCTTCGCTGGTAGTTGCACTGAAATGCTACGGACATAAGTGGAAGAGGTTCACTGTGTGGTGCCGTACACAGAAGATCGACCCTCTACGGATTACGGCTCCACAGGTGCTGCCGTATTTACTGTTGCTGACCAAAGCAGGGCTGGCTCATGCCTCCATCAAGCTTCATCTGGCAGCTATCTCCCGCTACACCGGAACTCCGGGACGGTCGTCATTATGGTCACACCGCCTGGCCAAGGAATTCATCAAAGGACTGTTCTGTTCGTTCCCACCGGTGAAGGCTCTGGCCTCGGCGTGGGAGCTCAATGTGGTGCTGACTAGGCTCATGGGTCCACCGTTCGAGCCTATGCATTCCGCGCCACTGAAATTGTCGTGGAAAACAGCATTTCTTGTGGCCCTTCTTGTGGCCCTCAACTCCGCACGATGAGTGGGAAAGATCCAGGCCCTCTCTTGTAAACCACCTTACTTGACATTCCACGAGACGAGGGTGGTGCTACGGACGCACCCGTCATTCATACTCAAGGTGGCGTCAGACTTTCATCTAAACAAGCCCTTGGCGTTACCTGTATTCTTCCCGCCGCCTTCGTCGCTGGATGAGAGGACTTTGCACTCGCTGGATGTGCAACCTTGAGACAAAAAGATTGTTGGGTCCTCACAATGCCAAGAAAATCTCTCCCCTGTCTTGGCGTTTCCAAAATGTTCCCATACACCAGGGGGTATGACTTTGTTCCCCTGGTTTCTTTTCAGCTTCCTCTCACAGCCAACCTGGTTCACTAACTTGTCAGGTACTGTGACTATGAAGATTCCCAATGTGGGTGCGAGTCCCAGACTCAACTTTCTGACTTAAATTTCTCTTTCTCGTATACTTAGTTATACCCCCCAGCCAAGTATCATAGGGCGGTTTTGGTTTGGATATGTCAAAGTTCTCTCACCTGTGTCGTGGTTCCACACTGTCTCTTCTGGGTTCTACACCAGTTTCTTGGGACCCCTGCGCCTCCCAGGGATGTCATTTAGGGGGTCGCCAGAGGTCTACGCCCTACCCACCATACCTACCCTTGAAACCAGAAGCTCCTTTAGCTCTGCATAGCGGTTCAACTAATTTCTGTGTAGTCCAAAACGTAATCGCAACTCTTCAAACTCTGACACTCTACTCTCCCTTACAACATCCCCCCCTCGTAAAATAACCAGTTTAATCCAGCTCAACCAATACAGCCTCTTATTCTGTATCTGAATGGCTGGATTATGACAAAGTGAAGCATTGTAATTGTACCATATTAATTGATCATTCTCTTTAAAACAGGGTATCCAGGCCCCGTTAGTAGCCGCTATCGTTGGCAATCTCATACCTCTCCCGGGTAATTTCTCCATTGTGTATAAATTGTCTATGGAATAAGGCTTACAGACCTTTTTCCACTTTCATCCAAATTGGGCTGGCCATTCCTTCACTATTAAAATGTGTTGCTATTCTTCAGGTGGAGCCCTTTATGGCTTTTTACAAGATCTAGGTATCCAAATAACCCCCTCTTTGACACTACACAGTACAATGCATTTCAGTTTTTTCCCCACAAAACATTCAGACAGACTACATCGACTTTCCTTAAGATTATTTTGGTTATCGTTGGGGGACGGGATTGTATTAGGTATAACACTTTCGGCAATAGAACCATTTCTATTGCATTCATTTTTGCCCATACCGATAACAGTAGCCTCTCCCACTTTCTAATTCAATTACTATCTGTCATGACAATCTTCAATTCAACGCAGGATTTGCTGAGCCCCACAGTCCCACTAAAATGTAGCGCTCTCAACTGAATTAAACAGCTGAGTTTGAGACACCCTGGGGGGAAAGGGGAAGTGGAGAAAATAACAAACTCAGACACTGGATCTTCTGTCTTCATCCGGTCTCTGCATAAATGGAAAGCTCACATTACATTTAGCATATCTTTCACCTTCTTTAATAAAAAAACTGAATTCCATTAACACCGTAAACTCTTTACCTGATAACTCCTCTGCATATGGCTACAGTATTGTAGTTCCTTTCTTTGAAATGGTTTTCCTTTTGCCACTCTTTCTCTAACCCAACTTAATTTCCTGAACACAACCAGAACCCTTAAAGGACCCAAACATGAAGAGTTCAAATGAGTTCATACACTTTCTCTTTAGTGAATGCTTTGACTTCCTCTTTAGTCTGGTTCTGCGATGCTACAGGCTAAATGATGAGTTCACAGGTTTAGTACAATACAATTTTGATACTTCCTCTGACAACTGGAGAAGTGTTCAAAGAGGTTAGCTGGTTTCCTTCCTTGTAGGATTTCAATTGTGCCATAACTCGCTTCTTTGTAATTGTAACAAATCTTAGAGACTCAGAGAAATTGTTCCCTCCTACTCTGAATGAATTCACTAGGATAAATACTGCTGAACTCTAATCACATTTGCTGAGTGGAAAAATACGTAACTTCCAATGGACATGAAACATTACCTATGTTTCCCATCTAACGCAGTAATGACTCCCAGAATTGCCCTTGAGTTGAAGGGGTGAAAAAATGAAGTCTCAATGCAGCCTCAGTAAAGTTCTGTGCTTGCACCTCCTCCAAACACCACTAATTGTATTTATTATAATCACAATGCTAGTGCTGACTCTAACTTTGGTCACTGTGCATTCATGTGTAATTAGCAGCTGGAACGGGACATCAACCAGAGATTACGCCACGATGACAGGAAATGCAATTGCTTTGCGTCGCAACGGAAAAACAAACGTGCGCCCGCTTACCTTGCTTCCTCGAATCTCTGACGTGAAACGAAACTCCAGACCTCACCTTCTGGGTACGAAGAGCACGTGACTCACAGCGGACTGGGTCTCTTTCTTCCGATAAGAATCTTGCAGAGCGCGCACCAGACTGCCTTCAGTAACGAACCGCTTCCGATGTGAAAACCTGTCAAGATAAGCAAAGGCATTAAAAGAAGTTGATGCACTCGCGCGCGAACCCCTCACTTGCTTTCTTCAGAAACGAACGCGCGCAATCACCTCTTTTATTACACATACTGAGTCATGGAAAGTTAACCCCTGACTACCCAGAGTTTCATGTCATAAGAAAAACAACTTGCCAAAACTGTTAGTTTTAAATCACTGCGCAGCACAGTAATATTTTCAACTCCAAGTGGTACTTAGATTTCAGATTTTGAAGGAGGAGATCTCTTCAGAAATTCTTTCTTACTTTACTGCAGTTTTTTTGTTTAGTGCTGACTCTAGACTTCAGATGAAGGGTCTTCAGGATACAAATATTATTCTAGATGAATCTTAGTCCTCAAATATAGGACGAAACAAAAAACGTGACCAGCTCAAAAGGTTTCTAAAATGAAAGGCAGTTTAGAATGTTGGGATCTGACCATTGTCATCCTGTCACCCAATCAAGACTCCTGCTTCTGCCCTCCATCTTGGCTTGGGTTCCCTCTTGCATTCTGAAAACGGAGGTTAAGGCCCAAACCAATCCAAGAATGTGAATGACAAATAATTAAACATGAAACCTCAAATAAATAAAATGATGGTGCTAAAATAAATAAAAGAAAATAATGTTTATTACCAGTCTATTTACTCTACGACCAGACACTATATCAATATTAAGTTGAACAATTTTCTTTAAATCCCTAATGATCTGCATGCACTCCTAAATACTTCACTCCGGTGACCACCTACAATTCCATGACGCAAGTTCATTCTTATCACATTACCGAAAGTGGGAACATTTCTGTCTTACTCCAGTTGATCTGATCTCCCGACAGCTTCCCCACTTCAAACATTGATTTCAGCATTGGACCACACTCCTCCGGATTTGAGAGTAGTACCGTCATGTCATCTGCGTATGCCTGTGTTTCAATTATTCCCCTCCTATTTGAATCCCATGTACTCTACAACTCTCTCTGATGTATGCTGCTAATGGTTCCAGAGCCAAGTTAAATTATTTTGGGGACAGTGGGCATCCTTTAGTACTCTGTGACACTGGAAATAAATCCAACAATAGCCCATTCACTTTAATCTTCTCTGATGTTTTATGCAATGCAAATTGTTTACTACCCTTGTGAAAATTGGGCCAAATACCATTATTCGTAACGTGTATTCCGGAAACTTCCAATTAACCCTGTCAAACGCCTTCTCTGTGTCAAAGAATGCCACTACCGAAGTTGTTTTCTCCTTATCCAAAGATATTGGTCTCTGGTTGCTACATTGTGTGTGATCTTTACCTGACTTAGGGATCAAAACAATGAATGCTTCCCACATTCTGTTACATAAAAATTCTGTTCTCATAAAATGATACAATAAACAGGTATTTCGCTCATTGGGCTGCATACAACTTATAAAATTCAGCGATCAGTCCATCAGACCATGGGGATTTTCTAGTGTTAAGCTGTTTGACTGCATCTAACACCTCACTGATTTCAATTTCCACATCCATCCTGTTTTTCCTATCAGACAGCAGTGTTGGGAGCATCATTTTCCTAAAGAAATTGTCCAAATCTGTTGCATTTGGAAATACTACTTCCATATATAATTTTGCATAGTAATCTCAAACATTCACACACTTATGAGTTCTTCAATAGTTTTCCCATCATCATCCTCTATACACCTAGTGCTAGCATTCTCCACTATTCCCTTGTTTGGTTGCCAATAATTTACCACTCTTGTCTCCTGCTTCCCAGAATCTGTTTATCATAAAAAATCCCTTTCTCAGCCATTACATCAATCTGGTTGTCATGGATATCTTTCACTTGTTTCATCTCTATTCTCTTTTTTCAGAATTTGTTCTCGCAAATTGCTGTTGTAATACTTTGAGCCTGTCTTCCAACAAACGCATCTCTTCCAAACTTTTCCTTCGAGTATGCACAGATTTACTAATGAATTCTCCTGCCACTGCTTTAAAGCCATCCCATACCATTGATGTGGCGGCTGTTCGCACATTTCCTTTAAAGTAGTCCATAATAAGTGCCTCCATTCATGCAGTTACTCTCAAGTCTTTGAGTATGCCTGCATGTAACCTCCATTTACCCTTTTTAGTCTTTACACCTGTAAGCTTCAATTGACGTTCCACTATGGCATGGTCAGAAATTTTCCATTCTTTTATTTCAATGTTTAGTTACTCTAATCATCCTTTCACTAGTCAGTAAATAATCTATTCTTGAATAAGAAGTGTGTACTGGCAAATAAAATGTATATTCTCTTTCCTTTGAGTGCATTAGCCTTCAGATGTGAACTAAGCTATACTTTTTAAGGAAGCTATTGAATTCCCTACTTATGCCCTTGCCTGAATCTCCATTCCTCTGTTCTATCCATTTTACCATCTAATATACAATTAAAATCCCCGCCCAATACCACGTTATGTCCATACATTGTATGTTGCAGCTTATTTAATGAATCGAAAAAGGGGATGCCTGGTGAACAAGGAGCATAAATGGAACCAATAGTCATCTTTCGATCATACACATCAGCCAAAACAATCCACCCCTCCAATCATTCGCCATCTTCTCTACTTGCATTGCCAGACCTCTTCTAAAAATATGCTCACCACCCTTGCGCCCCCGGCCCCCCTTGACTTTGTTTCATGCAAACTAAATAGTGGACGTGTATATCTTCTTTTAATTATATTCATTACTTGCATGCTATCATTTGGGGTTTGACGCTTCTATATATTTAAGAGCATAATTGGACTTTCTATCCACTTTCCTATGTGTAATTCTTGTACATCTGGGCACTTGTATCCTATTCTTTCACAATGCAATTAATAGTAGCGTCTATCCAAATTAAGAGTCCACCACTCGGTCTACCCCGGGCACCTTTAGTTGCCACGGTATAATAGGGGGCATAGCCCTGTAAATGAATGTGGTTTACCGGCCAATTTTCCTGTGGGCAAATATGAAATCCCCTCATATATTCATTACGTTCCCTATCTACTAGATGTTTAGCAACTCCCACTATATTCCACAAAACTACTTTCAAGCAGGCAGGAGCTTCTGAGTCTAACTAGGCAATGTGGTGCACCGAGTTGGATTCTGCTAAGCCTTATGGCCAAATGCACCGATGCATCCCTACTCCGTGATCTCCAATACTCTGGACATGGGTCCACCGAGGGCGTTCCCACTGCCAGGGCTTTGAGACTATAAAAATTGTAAAAGGAGGTATATAAATGACAAGTACAATACAATAGATGAGATGTACATGTAATATGAATCGTAGAAGCCATTCCCGCGTTCTCAGCAGGTGGAAATAATGGTTCCCGGGAGTTGATAGTCCATCCACTTCTTCAAGCTCTGGATGGTTTGTAATTTGTATGGCTGGACTCTTCTTACTTGTTGGGAATGCAGTCCTATATGTATAGTTGCAAATAGAAATAGTAAATTGAGGGAATGGGTTTGGGGGTATCGCTCAACTGTTCATAGGGGTGGGAAGAATGACTCATGACCCAGATTATAACGGAACACGGATTAGGAATTGTTCTTTAGCCTACAGAGCACAAAGCATGGGCAAGTCTTGCATCTCTGAATTCTGTCTATGTAGTCCTCCTGAGGGTTCTCTTGTGAGGCAAATCTCTTACATCGTAAAAAGTCATCTCGGAAAATCGAGAGATAGCCTCTAGTATTCCTGATCCAAAAGATGCATTTATTTGTCAGGGAAATATTGTTTTCCCAGGAACCCGGAGCCAATTTGGGAACTTTATGCATGTAAATTCAACAGGCCCTTGGTTAAACCCTGTTCTGATTTATTTGTGATGGGTTTTCCTTAAGCCTCATGGATGAATTGGGGAGTAAAGGCCAGGACGATGGGCCTTTGTGGGGCCTGGGCACCCTGTGGATTCCTCTCAATTTAGTAGCCGGATTTTCAAAAAACCATAGGAATTGAATCTGTGGGTCCAGTGCTTATACATCCACTGCCAGTGGCCGGGTGTATCCCACTATTCGAGAGTATATAAAGGGTTGCAAGGATACTATTAAGTGTTGGAGCACCCCAAGCTTACCTCCACAATGAACCGTTTGGAGTGCCCTATGCTGTTCCTATTTGGCCCATCTGAGCAGGATTTGGTTTAACAGGGGGAGCAAGAGTAGGGTTATTACTCGATGAACTGGGCCTTGAATTCATCACTTAAAATGTTCTATTCCCCTCTTAGCTTCGTGATGAGATTTCAATTGGCTCAGCTCACGCGTAATTTCAGTGCACTTACAGGTGTGTGTGTGTGTCCTGAACCAATCACTGGAGTTTCAGGGGCCACGATGTTAAATTATTTAGACGACTATTTGAGGTGGGGATCGAAATTATAGTATCTGTCAGTGTCACAGGATTCTGGTTTCCCTGCGGTCCAAAGCCCCATTCTCCCCCAGGACGCCACCAGCGATCGGTGCTGCCTGGTGCAGAGTGACTGGAATGTTTTATTTTTTAACAACGTTCCTGTTCTGCTGGTCTCAATACTTCCAATTCATCTAATGGATCATCCAAAGACCTATTCCCTTTATTGCTAGTCATAATCCCAGTTTGTCAGTCAGGCAGCTTGGCGGCTTCCCTTCTGCCGTTAGTCTCAGGGGCTGCTATAATAATGGCAGGGTCATCTGATATCCCCTGAGAGAGTGTACCAGCCTAATTAGAGGTGCAGGTCTTCCCCGTGCATCACGTTGCTGATGTTTTCCCGGGGGCCTTTGAATTTAGAGGGTTAATCTGCAATTTCACAATAATTGGCTTCCCTATGGGGGCAGGGCCATGAGGAATCATGAGACCTCTGATTGCATTAAAAACGAGCGTTAAAGTTGGATCAGCATGTACCTTGGACCCATGGCCATTGTACATGGGGGGGTATAGGGGAGACAACCCCCCCACAATTTTAATTGGGGGCATATAATGGCATATTTACCCCCCAGAATCTCGTGTTGTGTACAGACCGTGCTCTGCCACTGTCTGATGCTGCTGCTGCACATAATTCCTGGCTGCCAGTGCCGGGGCAGTTGCTTGCAACTTCACTTGCATGCAAAGATGAAAGTTCTGATTGTGGCGTGCTGCAGCTGGAGCCACAAATCGCCACCATTCGGTACAAACTTGGATTACTCTCACTGTCAGCGATGGTCGTGCATAGCTGCATGCAACTCTACAGAATGATTCTTATGGCCAACAGCCCTCGAGTTTACCAAATGATCGCCGAAGAGGCTGCTGAAGGCACTTGCAGCTCGCTGAACTCTTGGATGGAAAGAAACCTTGCTAACTACCATCGCCTGTACCAAAGAGGACTTGATCACAAATCCTCAGAGTAAAAATCAAAATGGAGGAACTGGACTGGATTACTACATTAGAGCAAGTAGCCAAGAACAAACTCCTGACCCATCTCCCATTGGTTCAACTAAAAAGAAAAGAAACCATGACATATGTCAAGAGATTCCCCAACAAGCACTTAGAAGAACCTTTATGAGAGCCAGGTTAAACCTCCTTCAGACCAGGAAAATCCTGTAGATTCAGTCACAATCGAACTCAAACGAATGTAGGCTTTGCTCGGGAAGCAACCAAGTGGAAACTTTAAAACACCTGATGTCCTGTCCAGCTACAAGTGAAGCCCGAAAGTTCTATCTAGTTCCACTCTTTTTGGACAGCGATCTCCGAGAAAAAGAGCCCTGGTGGTTCCGACTTATCTCTGGGGAAAAAACAGATGGTCCATTGCAGCGACAAAGATCCTGGAGTACGCCATGGGCAAATTGAATTCGACCAACAAGGACCTTAACCAGGAATGAAAACAAGCAAAACACAAGGAAAATCACTAATGGCGCTTGCTGCTTTTACACTCCTTCCTCGACTAAGACCTTCGTCTTCACCTTTTGTAAAAGCCTAAATTGGCTAAATACAAATCCATAAACAAAAAAAAAAAAGTTTTCAAAATCTAAATGTCAGCAGAAAAATAGAATATGCATAAGATTGATCCCAAAGCGACAATCTAAAATCAAATCCATACCGATGTCTGGTGAGAAAGAATCAATATAAATACTAAGATATCCCTCCAATGCAAACTGATGGAAAATCCTGGCTTAAACGTAAACCCTAGAGTTCCTTTTGCCCCATGCTATGGCAACCTACAAACTGATTTCAACAAAGGCTGCGTCTAAATAGGTAGGTTTCCAAAATGCTATTGCATATCTGAATCATACCTGTCCCTGCCTTAGCATAAGTAATAAATAAGAACTTCTAAAGTTCCTGCAGCCTGGGCACAGGAAAAGAAAATGAATCAAGGTTTCATTGCAGAAATTAGAGCGCACAAGGATCCTCAACTCAATTATTCCACATGGCAACTACACTGGCTATGGGTGGGGGGGGTGTACCAAAGTGGAATTTCACATATAGGGCTCTATTGTGTGGGTTAGTAATCAGATCAGTGATGCAGACTTATTTGCCAAGTAGTCTCTTGCCAGCACAGATCTAGTTGAAGAGTCCAGACTGCTGACCATGATCAATTAATCGTACGCAATTTTGATCAACTTTTTGAATCCTTGATTAATGAGTGAAGTATTCGACCACAGATGGACAATGTCCGGGTAGAGCAACATTGATTTTGTGTGTTCACCATGGTGTTGAAGGATCCCCACCCTACCCCCTTTTTGTCCTGTGCCAACGGGTCCTCAAAGAGTTCTGTATATTTTATTAGATACTCGGAGGTCCAGAATCCAGTGCAAGTCTGCTTTTAATGAGATTTCCTCCACTCTACACCCCTGCCCTAGATCAGTCAGCAACATGTACCTCGTTATTTTCGAAAAGGCACCACCCCAACAGCTGACAAAAACTGCAATATTGCAGTGCAGCCCTGTTCGAGTCTCAAGCCGGCTTTGTCAGCTTGCCTCGTCCACTTGTGTTGGATACGAATTGGTGCAGTCCAACTAATGAGGAACTACAAAAGAATTATCTTGGTATTGGGTAACCCACCTTTTAATATAAGCCTGTACTACACAAGTTGGTAGTGTGACCAAGCAGCCAGGCATATTTGAAGAGGGGTAATGTGAGCTGTAGAGCTGTGCAATTGAAATCAGAAAGTACAAGTAGCCAAGTAACACACTTAGTTATTTATAAATATGTATTTGTAATTTGAATAAGCATTCTTTAGAAACTTTACTAGTAACATTCAATTAAAGTTGGGATGCAGTTTTTAAAATACAATGCATGTCGGTAAAGACTTTTCTTATACTAACGCATGTTCCAGCACACAGAGTGACTGCAGTAAAGGTCGGTATTGCACTAACTTCAATTGAACAATTCAGTTATTGAGTTAAGGTAATAAAGGATAGTATACGATTTAGAACATACTTTCAACTGTTTGTAAAACAATTCCTAAAGGGTGGCAGGTAACCAACAATTATTACCTACGAGGGAACAAGTATTGCCTAAGCCAGTAGGTTCAGAGGAGTGCCTTTAGGCAGTCAGGACAGGCAAAGTCAGTGGACCAAGTCAATAGTTCTGATGCACTTCTTCGATTAATTCTTCACAAAGTTAGTAAGTTCAGCAGAAATCACTGTAACTCCAAGTGAGCTACTTTGTAGAGAGCACAGCGAGTTGAAAAACTCATAAAAGCATTTCTCAAAGCAGGAAGCACAATTTATGGCTAAAAGATATACACTCCGAAACATTACAGTACCTGTGATTCCTCCTTGCTACAGCTGGTCAGAGTCTTGTTCCTGGACCTTGGTCGTGGTGACGTAAGGGAGGACGTCTGGCGGGCTCCTGCAGCAGTACTCTGGAGAGGGACTCCCCAGCAATGGATGTCCTTTGTTTCAGCGGCACTTCAGTGTTTTGGTGCATTTTCCTCTGTGTAAATGAAGAACGGAAACTCCAGTTGGAAGAAGCGTGCTCCCTCGGTCCTGGACTCTGGTGAAGGGACTCTGGATCACGAAGATTTGGATGGATTCAGACTTTGCAAAACGATGTACTCGTCAATGGTCACAGGACCCCTGGCATTGGGTTTCTGCAGCTCTGGTGAGGCACAGCAAGTCTGGGGATGTGTCAAATGAAAGTCTTGTCTTGAGGCTAGTTTGTCCCACCAGCCCAAGGTAGGAAGTCGTCCCGTACGGGCCTTCCCACTCGATATGAAAACCGGGTCAGCACAGCTGCATGGCTTCACTGGGCACTTTGCGGTCCAGGAGGGCGTTACTAGTTCCTGTTCAGTCTTCTTGGGATGTTCCTATCCAGTGGTCGACTCTGCCTCTAGTCTCAATGCGATTTCCCATTTTTTTCAGTCTATGCTGTCAATCACACAGCCGGCCAATTAGGACTGGTTTGACTCAGGCACAGCTAGAGACAAATGACAGGGAAGTTTTGGGACCCTCCTTCGCATCCAGCATTTCCAGACACACTGGAGCCTGGGCGGGCTTCAGGGCTGAAGCCCGCCAAAGGCAAAACGCACAAAGGGCTCAAACCTGTTTCATCTAACAGAGTAAAATCCAAGGGAGAACTAACAAAAAAAAAACAGATAATATACGGTCCATTTTGGGAGAAATCGTCATCCATGGGTGCTGTACTGCAGCTGATGGTTCATCCTGTGGTAGAAATGCACACTGGTAGTAAAAATAAACCACTGCTACCAGCCATTTAATGTAAGTTAGTGTAACAAAATATTTTACATTAGAAGTGGGAGAGGGAATTACTAAGTAACCCCCCAGCACTCCACATAGGGTGATGTGTGCTGGTCCCACAAAGAGAAATTTCAGTAAGACAGGGGTCATCTTACTATTCTTGGGAATGGTAGTTCACCCAAGAAATGTACTTCAACATTAAGAGAAGTCCAAGGGACGATTTAGTGGCACTGCACCTAAGATGCTGTTTGTCACTATGTAAAAAGCAGATGCCCATGGAGTTTGTCAGACTACATAAAACAGTAAAACACAAAATCCCAGTCAGGAACAATGCACGAGGGAGTGAGAAAGTCCCAGTCACTCAGGAGGAAATAATCACAAGCCCTAAACCCAGCAAAAGAGCTGGGGGTCTCTAAGGTTGAAGGGAATTTGCACCGAAATGAAAATTCTCCCTAACAACCTGCAATGGCTTTGAAAGTCAATACCATGGTAACAGAAGGTATCGACTTGCTCAATATGGATCCCCTCATTTACTACAGTCTTGGGCTTTTACTCCTTTTAGTTGAGCAAAAAAACATACTCTTCATCTTCCCTATATTGATTTCTAGGCCTAGTTCTTTTTTGCTTTCTTGGAAACTGTTCAATTGATTCTTTACACAAATAGAGGTCTGTGATATAATAAGTCATCTGCATAAAGGAGAATAAGTACTTTTTCTTGGCCAAAGTCAGGGCATCCGTTTGTAGAATACATGGTTCAGTAACAATGTTATCCATCAGGATGCAGAAAACAAAGGGTTGGCGCCAGTACGTGCTCCTGTCTGCCCCCCAACCCCCGAATATTTATTGGATCTGTAACATCTCCCTCCAAATTCCAACGGACACAATCCCTATTAACTCTGTATAGACAAGACAAAAAATGACTTAGGAGCGCCAGGCTGATATTTTCCCCCAGAAGTGACTCCCACAATTTAGCACGAGGGTCCCCATCAAAGGCCGCCTTTAGATCTATTAAGACAGCATAAATGTTCATCTTCCTGAGAATGACATACTAATGAGCAGACAAACTTTGATCTATTGTGCTTAGACCTTGCTGGAATCCGACTTGGTGGTGTTCAATGATATTCCCATTTGCAACCCAGCATAAAAGATAATGTAAAACAGCTTTTGCAAAGATGTTTCCCACCGGAGTCTAGCGAATACAAAGGGTCTTTATGTGCAAGGAACTCAACCCCAGTAGCTCTGCGTAAGGTTTAGCTAATAAAACGCCCCCATCCAGATATGTCCATTTTATCGTGCGACGTGTATTGCCTGAAGTTTCAATGGTGACGTTGCTTGTGTTCTGGGAGTGCACTGTAGCTTTTTGGTCTCTTCCGAATTAGTGAAATGGCTAGAGTGGTAATCGCTCTCAGCGATCGTCAAATACAAAAGATTCAATCAATTGCCAGTCATTCATGTGTTATGGCATAATCATGCCAAATGTTTTCCATGGGCAACAAAAGTTCTCCCGCATGGGGTAGGCATTGATTCACATGCTCATGAATATTCTGCGTTGTCTGGCTGGGAATCCTCGGTAAAGAAAAAATCAGTTTCAGTTTCACTTCTGAACTGTCTTTCTCCTAACAACCAATCCCTGGTCTCTGGGTCATACTGCCCCCAGCCAATGACTGCCCTCTACCTAAGCCCCTACTCTGGCAGCCATCTTCAGATCTTTACTGCACGTTCAAGTGTTGGGAGTCCTCGTGCTACAGCTCTTGAGCTTTTATGGTGTTTGGGGATTTTTTTTCTAAGAGTTCTACTCTATTTTTCCGGCCAATCGAGCCTCAAGCTCCATCCATCCATCTTCCGATTACCGGGGACCTGTTTTTCGGATTCTTGAGCGCCCCTTAAGGGCAATTTTTCATGGAGTTTCTTCTTGGAGGATTCCAGAAGCTTCTTCAATGCCTACCCCGCGTGGAGATGGCCGAGAAGAAGGAAAACCCGATGCCTCTGTTCAGGATTTGTCCAGGATGCGGCCCACGGAACATCTACTTGGACGATGGGCACTCTGTGTGCCTCTACTGCCTGCATTCAGACCAAACGCACGTCGGGGATGACTGCATTTTGCCAGGAGATGGTCCCCTGCACCATGAAGGACCGGCGCAGGCACCTCACCGAGTGGCTCCAGGCCAATTCCCCTGCTACTGGTGAGTCCCGGCAGCATGCCTCCTCCAGCCACAAGAAGAATTCTGAGTGGTCTTCGAAGACCTTTGACGGTGCCCCAGTGTTGGGGGTCCAACAGAAGGCCAAGCACTGCAAGTCTGCGGGTACTGGGAGTGCCATTGCAATGGGCTCCATGGTGACCAGGGCGGGTGCAGCGTCTCTGGCTCCTTTGACCATGAGCCAACGCTCTGGTTCACTGAAGAAGAGGCAGTTGGACCACCTGGTAAGCTTCTGGACAAGCCCTGGATGGACCAGTCAGAGAAGACCAACGGGGAGCGGGACGCTGAACTCCCCCCCCCCCCCCTCACCCTCAAGGTGAATGCCCCTAGCCCGACCAAGTTCGTGCAGGCCCAGATTCACCCAGCGAAGCCTTCCGTTGAAGCCGTGGTGGCGTCCCTAGCGAAGGCTGAGGATGCGGGTTCGCGTGGTACGGTCCCCATGGTGAGAGATTACCTGCCTGCCAGGAGGGAATCGTGGTTTCAGCCCATTGCGAAGAGACTGGAGAAGGTGATGCCCAACATCTCCCCAAAACTGTCACCCCTGGTCGAGAGGAGAGGGGGGGGAATGGTAGTCCTGTAGGGCACAGACATCTCTTGAGGACAAGTGCTCTACTATCCTGCCCATCTTGGAGAAGAAATTTGTCGTGGCCAAGTCCTACAGGAGGGACCCCAACGAGGGACACGTTGAGAGTGGCGACGAGACCAACGAGGAGGAGCAGGCCATAGTGGAGTTGGAGAACCCTACACCACTGCCTCCGTTGCTCCCACTTCCGCCACCTCAGCAACCACTGCAACCCCCGGCGGACATTTCAGTGGACATCCTCCAGGCACGCCACACCTCGTGTTCGGAGATTCGGACGAGGATGCCCCTTCCGCCGACGGAAGATCCTGCAGCGCTGGTAGATCCTGCGGCACCGAGTCATCAGGTGCACCCCCTACCAAGAAGAGGAGAGTGCCCCTTCCACTGCCTTTTCACCCGTCGCTTGCCTCCACCGATGGGGGATAAGGACACGGCAACGACGGGAATGGGCATGGACGACGGGTTAGGAGACAACCCGTCTCCGCCGCCCAGAGCCTCACCGCCCGACGAGATCGGCTCGTTCCATGCCATGATCTCTAGGGCCTGAGACCTGTTTCAGTTGTTTGCCTTCGTCGGCGGGGATGGAAAATCCCAAGGTTCCTTCAAGGGCTTCGGCCGAAGCTCATTGTTTTACCGTCAACCATCTCGCTCTTTGGCCCAGGAGGCCTATATGAGCTGCAGCAAGTCTGGAGGAGGTCGCCGTCCTCTCCAAGGTCCCCCCAAGGCGGTGCTTCTGCAGCGAAGCAAGATTGAACCGGCCGTGGCATCAGGCCCCACTCGTGCACCCCGGTGGGAGGCTGGCTGGCAAACGTCAGCGTGTGGAAGTCTATCTCCACGACCATTAGGTGCTGGAGCTCTGGTCCACGGTCACACCCTGGAATTCCAACGAAGTGTCTGCGCATACCACTCGTGGCCAGGCAGAAAAACCACATCTCTCAGCTTCTGCTGGAGGTGCGGGCCATGCTGAAGAAGGCCGCAGAGTTTACTCTTGGTACTTCCTCGTCATGAAGCAGACGGGCGGTTGGAGGCCCATCCTGGACCTCCGCCATCTGAACAAGTACATCAGATCCCCAAAGTTTCGGATGGTCACCCTTCAGCATATCCTAGTACAGCTGAAGGAAGCGGATTTCCTATCATCTCTGGACTTGGGCCTACTTTCACATTCCCATTCACAAGGGACACCGCAAGTTTCTGCGCTTCGTGGTTCAAGGACAACATTATCAGTTCAAGGCCCTTCCCTTCGGATTGAAGTCAGCGGCAAGGGTTTTCACCAATGCCTGGCGCCAGTGGTGGCGCAGCTGGGTCTAAGACGAGGGTTCCACGTTTACCCCTACCTGGACGACTGGCTCATCCGAGTGAAATCGAGGGAGACCGCCATCGCACACACGGCGGAAACCGTCCAGCTGCGGACAGAGCTGGGGTTCTCAGTGAACTATGCAAAATCTTGCTTGAAGACGCACTGCTTCTGGGGTCCCGACTCAACACTGTCATGCCTGGCATCTCCGTCGGAGGAGAGGATAGCGGCTATCCTCGGGAAGGTATGGCTGTTGGCCCTGAAGATCGCACGTAAATAGACTGGTAATAAACATCATTATTTTCTTTTATTTATTTTAGCACCATCATTTTATTTATTTGAGGTTTCATGTTTAATTATTTGTCATTCACATTCTTGGATTGGTTTGGGCCTTAACCTCAGTTTTCAGAATGCAAGAGGGAACCCAAGCCAAGATGGAGGGCAGAAGCAGGAGTCTTGATTGGGTGACAGGACGACAATGGGCAGATCCCAACATTCTAAACTGCCTTTCATTTTAGAAACCTTTTGAGCTGGTCATGTTTTTTGTTTCGTCCTATATTTGAGGACTAAGATTCATCTAGAATAATATTTGTATCCTGAAGACCCTTCTCAGCATGATGTTGTCATGCATATACCTCATTTGGTGGTGCAGGCTGTGGATGCGGCCACTGCAAGAGTTCCTCGATGCCTGATGGATCGAGTTATCAGGGAGCTTCTCTCTCGACAAGGATTTCCGTCGGGCGATACGGTGGTGGGGAGTCCGCGCACAGACTTCCAGACCCCACCTCATCAGGAGACGGTCACGACAGACTCCTCCCTGGAAAGATGGGGCGCGCACACCGGAAGTCTCCACGCAAGAGGCCTGTGGCTACCGGAGAAGTCGTTGCATATCAACGTACTGGACCTGCGGGCAGTGCTTTGGGCCCTCAAGTCTTTCCTTCCTTCCCTCAAGCGGAAGGTGATACAGGTCTTCACGGACAACACCACCACGATGTTCTACATCTGGAAGCAGGGTGGCACCAGATCCCGAGCGTAGTCCAGAGAGACGCAGGACCGATGGCACTGGGCAGTTGCCCAGGGGATGTTCCTCGTTCCGTTTCATCTGGCAGGAGTGAAGAACACTGTCGCAGACTCCCTCAGGAGGGAGCTGCGCTCTTGCCATGAGTGGGAGCTTTGGCAGGACAAAGTGAATCTTCTGTTTGTCAATGGGCAATCCCCAGATCAATCTGTTTGCGACGGCGACGAATGCCAAGTGCCGTAGGTTCAACAGCAGGTTTCCCCAACCGGGGAGAATGGCGGACGCATTCTCATTCAGCTGGGATGGCCTGTTTCTGCATGCGTTCCCTCCATTGCTGTTGCTTCTTCGGCTAGTCAATCAACTCGGTCCCGTTGCAGGATGATCCTCGTCGCACCGGCGTGGCCGAGACAGATGATACCCGGACCTTCTGGACTTGTCAGCGCCCCCTCAGTCAAGATTCCGGCAGCCGCCGATCTCGCCGGTAAGGAGGTGCGATCCTGCATCACGACCCCCGGGTCGCTGAACTTGCAGGCCTGGCTCCTGCAGCACTAGAGTTTGGAAGATACGATATCCCGACGGACTGCAAGGAGGTGCTTGCCAAGCCAGGGCTTCGCTGGTAGTTGCCCTGAAATGCTACGGACATAAGTGGAAGAGGTTCACTGTGTGGTGCCGTACGCAGAAGATCGACCCTCTACGGATTACGGCTCCACAGGTGCTGCCGTATTTACTGTTGCTGACCAAAGCAGGGCTGGCTCATGCCTCCATCAAGCTTCATCTGGCAGCTATCTCCCGCTACACCGGAACTCCGGGACGGTCGTCATTATGGTCACACCGCCTGGCCAAGGAATTCATCAAAGGACTGTTCTGTTCGTTCCCACCGGTGAAGGCTCTGGCTCTGGCGTGGGAGCTCAATGTGGTGCTGACTAGGCTCATGGGTCCACCGTTCGAGCCTATGCATTCCGCGCCACTGAAATTGTCGTGGAAAACAGCATTTCTTGTGGCCCTCAACTCCGCACGATGAGTGGGAAAGATCCAGGCCCTCTCTTGTAAACCACCTTACTTGACATTCCACGAGATGAGGGTGGTGCTACGGAGGCACCCGTCATTCATACTCAAGGTGGCGTTGGACTTTCATCTAAACGAGCCCTTGGTGTTACCTGTATTCTTCCCGCCGCCTTCGTCGCTGGATGAGAGGACTTTGCACTCGCTGGATGTGGCTAAAGCGCTGAAGTTCTATGTGGTCCGCACAAAGTTTTCGGAAGACGTCTGAACTTTTTGTGAACTTTGGCCCTGTGAACCATGGGAAGGCCCTCTCCAAGGCTTCCATTTCCAGGTGGCTCTCCGGCTGCATCACCCATTGTCTCTGGTTGGCGAACCGACCGTTGCCTGGCTGTCGGAGAGCCCATTCGACCAGAGCGATCGCTGCAACTACGGCGTTCCTGTCTGGTGTGCCCCTGCTGGACTTCTGCAGAGCTGCTACATGGAGGTCGACGCACACCTTCATGAAGTTCTACTGCGTCGACAGGGATTACAGGGAGAAGTCCAGAGTCAGCCAAGCAGTGCTGCGCAACCTGTTTGCTTGAAGGTGAGCCTGGTGAGGAGGTAAGAGATGCTTAATGTTAATGTTGAGCCTTGCCACCTCCCGTGGTTGTGCATGTGTACTGCTATGTATTTATTCATGAGCATGCAAATCCATGCCAGACCCCATGCTGGAGAAGGAACAAGTTACTTACCTGTAACTGTTTTTTTCTAGCATGCGTCTGGCCTGGATTCACATGCTCATGAATATTCCCCCACCGCCTTAGTTTAGCTGGTTGGTCATTCGGGAACTCCAAGGGTGCAGAAGTGAGAGATTGACATATTAGTGGCATGTTTATTGCTTTACAAATGTAAGAAATGCGGGTTGAGGAAAACCAAACAATCCCTAATAACAAGAAGGTTTTCCATTCCTCAAACAATAATCTAAGGAGTCTTTGCTGGTGTCCAAAGAAAAAGTTAATCTTTTTGTGTCGAAAGCAATTTCCAACCCTTACACTAGGAAGTAAGGGGCATGGTGATCTTTTTGGTTCAGAAGATTGCCTTTCGTCTTCTGTACGTAAGATTAAAGGTTCTTTTCCAACTCGTGTAACAAAGTTCCAAATGATGTAAAAACAAACTTCCAAAGGATGTGCAACCTTGAGACAAAAAGATTGTTGGGTCCTCACAATGCCAAGAAAATCTCTCCCCTGTCTTGGCGTTTCCAAAATGTTCCCATACACCAGGGGGTATGACTTTGTTCTCCTGGTTTCTTTTCAGCTTCCTCTCACAGCCAACCTGGTTCACTAACTTGTCAGGTACTGTGACTATGAAGATTCCCAATGTGGGTGCGAGTCCCAGACTCAACTTTCTGACTTAAATTTCTCTTTCTCGTATACTTAGTTAAACCCCCCCAGCCAAGTATCATAGGGCGGTTTTGGTTTGGATATGTCAAAGTTCTCTCACCTGTGTCGTGGTTCCACACTGTCTCTTCTGGGTTCTACACCAGCTTCTTGGGACCCCTGCGCCTCCCAGGGATGTCATTTAGGGGGTCGCCAGAGGTCTACGCCCTACCCACCATACCTACCCTTGAAACCAGAAGCTCCTTTAGATCTGAATAGCGGTTCAACTAATTTCTGTGTAGTCCAAAACGTAATCGCAACTCTTCAAACTCTGACACTCTACTCTCCCTTACAACATCCCCCCCTCGTAAAATAACCAGTTTAATCCAGCTCAACCAATACAGCCTCTTATTCTGTATCTGAATGGCTGTATTATGACAAAGTGAAGCATAGTAATTGTACCATATTAATTGGTTTTTCTCTTTAAAACAGGGTATCCAGGCCCCGTTAGTAGCCGCTATCGTTGGCAATCTCATACCTCTCCCGGGTAATTTCTCCATTGTGTATAAATTGTCTATGGAATAAGGCTTACAGACCTTTTTCCACTTTCATCCAAATTGGGCTGGCCATTCCTTCACTATTAAAATGTGTTGCTATTCTTCAGGTGGAGCCCTTTATGGCTTTTTACAAGATCTAGGTATCCAAATAACCCCCTCTTTGACACTACACAGTAGAATGCATTTCGGTTTTTTCCCCACTCCCCACAAAACATTCAGACAGACTACATCGACTTTCCTTAAGATTATTTTGGGTATCGTTGGGGGACGGGATTGTATTAGGTATAACACTTTCGGCAATAGAACCATTTCTATTGCATTCATTTTTGCCCATACCGATAACAGTAGCATCTCCCACTTTCTAATTCAATTACTATCTGTCATGACAATCTTCAATTCAACGCAGGATTTGCTGAGCCCCACAGTCCCACTAAGATGTAGCGCTCTCAACTGGATTAAACAGCTGAGTTTGAGACACCCTGGGGGGAAAGGGGAAGTGGAGAAAATAACAAACTCAGACACTGGATCTTCTGTCTTCATCCGGTCTCTGCATAAATGGAAAGCTCACATTACATTTAGCATATCTTTCACCTTCTTTAATAAAAAAACTGAATTCCATTAACACCGTAAACTCTTTACCTGATAACTCCTCTGCATATGGCTACAGTATTGTAGTTCCTTTCTTTGAAATGGTTTTCCTTTTGCCACTCTTTCTCTAACCCAACTTAATTTCCTGAACACAACCAGAACCCTTAAAGGACCCAAACATGAAGAGTTCAAATGAGTACATACACTTTCTCTTTAGTGAATGCTTTGACTTCCTCTTTAGTCTGGTTCTGCGATGCTATAGGCTAAATGATGAGTTCACAGGTTTAGTACAATACAATCTTGATACTTCCTCTGACAACTGGAGAAGTGTTCAAAGAGGTTAGCTGGTTTCCTTCCTTGTAGGATTTCAATTGTGCCATAACTCGCTTCTTTGTAATTGTAACAAATCTTAGAGGCTCAGAGAAATTGTTCCCTCCTACTCTGAATGAATTCACTAGGATAAATACTGCTGAACTCTAATCACATTTGTTGAGTGGAAAAATACGTAACTTCCAATGGACATGAAACATTACCTATGTTTCCCATCTAACGCAGTAATGACTCCCAGAATTGCCCTTGAGTTGAAGGGGTGAAAAAATGAAGTCTCAATGCAGCCTCAGTAAAGTTCTGTGCTTGCACCTCCTCCAAACACCACTAATTGTATTTATTATAATCACAATGCTAGTGCTGACTCTAACTTTGGTCACCGTGCATTCATGTGTAATTAGCAGCTGGAACGGGACATCAACCAGAGATTACGCCACGCTGACAGGAAATGCAATTGCTTTGCGTCGCAACGGAAAAACAAACGTGCGCCCGCTTACCTTGCTTCCTTGAATCTCTGACGTGAAACGAAACTCCAGACCTCACCTTCTGGGTACGAAGAGCACGTGACTCACAGCGGACTGGGTCTCTTTCTTCCGATAAGAATCTTGCAGAGCGCGCACCAGACTGCCTTCAGTAACGAACCGCTTCCGATGTGAAAACCTGTCAAGATAAGCAAAGGCATTAAAAGAAGTTGATGCACTCGCGCGCGAACCCCTCACTTGCTTTCTTCAGAAACGAACGCGCGCAATCACCTCTTTTATTTCACATACAGAGTCATGGAAAGTTAACCCCTGACTACCCAGAGTTTCATGTCATAAGAAAAACAAATTGCCAAAACTGTTAGTTTTAAATCACTGCGCAGCACAGTAATATTTTCAACTCCAAGTGGTACTTAGATTTCAGATTTTGAAGGAGGAGATCTCTTCAGAAATTCTTACTTACTTTACTGCAGTTTTTTTGTTTAGTGCTGACTCTAGACTTCAGATGAAGGGTCTTCAGGATACAAATATTATTCTAGATGAATCTTAGTCCTCAAATATAGGACGAAACAAAAAACATGACCAGCTCAAAAGGTTTCTAAAATGAAAGGCAGTTTAGAATGTTGGGATCTGACCATTGTCGTCCTGTCACCCAATCAAGACTCCTGCTTCTGCCCTCCATCTTGGCTTGGGTTCCCTCTTGCATTCTGAAAACGGAGGTTAAGGCCCAAACCAATCCAAGAATGTGAATGACAAATAATTAAACATGAAACCTCAAATAAATAAAATGATGGTGCTAAAATAAATAAAAGAAAATAATGTTTATTACCGGTCTATTTACTCTACGACCAGACACTATATCAATATTAAGTTGAACAATTTTCTTTAAATCCCTAATGATCTGCATGCACTCCTAAATACTTCACTCCGGTGACCACCTACAATTCCATGACGCAAGTACATTCTTATCACATTACCGAAATTGGGAACATTTCTGTCTTACTCCAGTTGATCTGATCTCCCGACAGCTTCCCCACTTCAAACATTGATTTCAGCATTGGACCACACTCCTCCGGATTTGAGAGTAGTACCGTCATGTCATCTGCATATGCCTGTGTTTTCAATTATTCCCCTTCTATTTGAATCCCATGTACTCTACAACTCTGTCTGATGTATGCTGCTAATGGTTCCAGAGCCAAGTTAAATTATTTTGGGGACAGTGGGCATCCTTTAGTACTCTGTGACAATGGAAATAAATCCAACAATAGCCCATTCACTTTAATCTTCTCTGATGTTTTATGCAATGCAAATTGTTTACTACCCTTGTGAAAATTGGGCCAAATACCATTATTCGTAACGTGTATTCCGGAAACTTCCAATTAACCCTGTCAAACGCCTTCTCTGTGTCAAAGAATGCCACTACCGAAGTTGTTTTCTCCTTATCCAAAGATATTGGTCTCTGGTTGCTACATTATGTGTGATCTTTACCTGACTTGGGGATCAAAACAATTAATGCTTCCCACATTCTGTTACATAAAAATTCTGTTCTCATAAAATGATACAATAAACAGGTATTTCGCTCATTGGGCTGCATACAACTTATAAAATTCAGCGATCAGTCCATCACACCATGGGGATTTTCTAGTGTTAAGCTGTTTGACTGCATCTAACACCTCACTGATTTCAATTTCCACATCCATCCTGTTTTTCCTATCAGACAGCAGTGTTGGGAGCATCATTTTTCTAAAGAAATTGTCCAAATCTGTTTCATTTGGAAATACTACTTCCATATATAATTTCGCATAGTAATCTCAAACATTCACACACTTATGAGTTCTTCAATAGTTTTCCCATCATCATCCTCTATACACCTAGTGCTAGCATTCTCCACTATTCCCTTGTTTGGTTGCCAATAATTTACCACTCTTGTCTCCTGCTTCCCAGAATCTGTTTATCATAGAAAATCCCTTTCTCAGCCATTACATCCATCTGGTTGTCATGGATATCTTTCACTTTTTTCATCTCTATTCTATCTTTTTTCAGAATTTGTTCTCGCAAATTGCTGTTGTAATACTTTGAGCCTGTCTTCCAACAAACGCATCTCTTCCAAACTTTTCCTTCGAGTATGCACAGATTTACTAATGAATTCTCCTGCCACTGCTTTAAAGCCATCCCATACCATTGATGTGTCGGTTGTTCGCACATTTCCTTTAAAGTAGTCCATAATAAGTGCCTCCATTCATGCAGTTACTCTCAAGTCTTTGAGTATGCCTGCATGTAACCTCCATTTACCCTTTACACCTGTAAGCTTCAATTGAAGTTCCACTATGGCATGGTCAGAAATTTCCCATTCTTTTATTTCAATGTTTAGTTACTCTAATCATCCTTTCACTAGTCAGTAAATAATCTATTCTTGAATAAGAAGTGTGTACTGGCAAATAAAATGTATATTCTCTTTCCTTTGAGTGCATTAGCCTCCAGATGTGAACAAAACTATACTTTTTAAGGAAGCTATTGAATTCCCTACTTATGCCCTTGCCTGAATCTCCATTCCGCTGTTCTATCCATTTTACCATCTAATATACAATTAAAATCCCCGCCCAATACGACGTTATGTCCATACATTGTATGTTGCAGCTTATTTAATGAATCGAAAAAGGGGATGCCTGGTGAACAAGGAGCATAAATGGAACCAATAGTCATCTTTCGATCATACACATCGGCCAAAACAATCCACCCCTCCAATCATTCGCCATCTTCTCTACTTGCATTGCCAGACCTCTTCTAAAAATATGCTCACCACCCTTGCCCCCCCGGCCCCTCTTGACTTTGTTTCATGCAAACTAAATAGTGGACGTGTATATCTTCTTTTAATTATATTCATTACTTGCATGCTATCATTTGGGGTTTGACGCTTCTATATATTTAAGAGCATAATTGGACTTTCTATCCACTTTCCTATGTGTAATTCTTGTACATCTGGGCACTTGTATCCTATTCTTTCACAATGCAATTAATAGCGTCTATCCAAATTAAGAGTCCACCACTCGGTCTACCCCGGGCACCTTTAGTTGCCACGGTATAATAGGGGGCATAGCCCTGTAAATGAATGTGGTTTACCGGCCAAGTTTCCTGTGGGCAAATATGAAATCCCCTCATATATTCACTATGTTCCCTATCTACTAGATGTTTAACTCCCACTATATTCCACAAAACTACTTTCAAGCGGGCAGGAGCTTCTGAGTCTAACTAGGCAATGTGGTGCACCGATTTGGATTCTGCTAAGCCTTATGGCCAAATGCACCGATGCATCCCTACTCCGTGATCTCCAATACTCTGGACATGGGTCCACCGAGGGCGTTCCCACTGCCAGGGCTTTGAGACTATAAAAATTGTAAAAGGAGGTATATAAATGACAAGTACAATACAATAGATGAGATGTAGATGTAATATGAATCGTAGAAGCCATTCCCGCGTTCTCAGCAGGTGGAAATAATGGTTCCCGGGAGTTGATAGTCCATCCACTTCTTCAAGCTCTGGATGGTTTGTAATTTGTATGGCTTACTTGTTGGGAATGCAGTCCTATATGTATAGTTGCAAATAGAAATAGTAAATTGAGGGAATGGGTTTGGGGGTACGCTCAACTGTTCATAGGGGTGGGAAGAATGACTCGTGACCCAGGGGGCTAGTATTTTAAGATTATAACGGAACACGGATTAGGAATTGTTCTGTAGCCTACAGAGCACAAAGCATGGGCAAGTCTTGCATCTCTGAATTCTGTCTATGTAGTCCTCCTGAGGGTTCTCTTGTGAGGCGAATCTCTTACATCGTAAAAAGTCATCTCGGAAAATCGAGAGACAGCCTCTAGTATTCCTGATCCAAAAGATGCATTTATTTGTCAGGGAAATATTGTTTTCCCTGGAACCCGGAGCCAATTTGGGAACTTTATGCATGTAAATTCAACAGGCCCTTGGTTAAACCCTGTTCTGATTTATTTGTGATGGGTTTTCCTTAAGCCTCATGAATGAATTGGGGAGTAAAGGCCAGGACGATGGGCCTTTGTGGGGCCTGGGCACCCTGTGGATTCCTCTCAATTCAGTAGCCGGATTTTCAAAAAACCATAGGAATAGAATCTGTGGGTCCAGTGCTTATACATCCACTGCCGGTGGCCGGGTGTATCCCACTATTCGAGAGTATATAAAGGGTTGCAAGGATACTATTAAGTGTTGGAGCACCCCAAGCTTACCTCCACAATGAACCGTTTGGAGTGCCCTATGCTGTTCCTATTTGGCCCATCTGAGCAGGATTTGGTTTAACAGGGGGAGCAAGAGTAGGGTTATTACTCGACGAACTGGGCCTTGAATTCATCACTTAAAATGTTCTATTCCCTTCTTAGCTTTGTGATGAGATTTTAATTGGCTCAGCTCACGCATAATTTCAGTGCACTTACAGGTTGTGTGTGTCCTGAACCAATCACTGGAGTTTCAGGGGCCACGATGTTAAATTATTTAGACGACTTGATCTATTTGAGGTGGGGATCGAAATTATAGTATCTGTCAGTGTCACAGGATTCTGGATTTCCCTGCGGTCCAAAGCCCCATTCTCCCCCAGGACGCCACCAGCGATCGGTGCTGCCTGGTGCAGAGTGACTGGAATGTTTTATTTTATAACAACGTTCCTTTTCTGCTGGTCTCAATACTTCCAATTCATCTAATGGATCATCCAAAGACCTATTCCCTTTATTGCTAGTCATAATCCCAGTTTGTCAGTCGGGCAGCTTGGCGGCTTCCCTTCTGCCGTTAGTCTCAGGGGCTGCTATAATAATGGCAGGGTCATCTGATATCCCCTGAGAGTGTGTACCGGCCTAATTAGAGGTGCAGGTCTTCCCCGTGCATCAAGTTGCTGATGTTTTCCCGGGGGGCCTTTGAATTTAGAGGGTTAATCTGCAATTTCACAATAATTGGCTTCCCTATGGGGGCAGGGCCATGAGGAATCATGAGACCTCTGATTGCATTAAAAAGGAGCGTTAAAGTTGGATCAGCATGTACCTTGGACCCATGGCCATTGTACATGGGGGGTATAGGGGAGACAACCCCCCACAATTTTAATTGGGGGCATATAATGGCATATATACCCCCCAGAATCTCGTGTTGTGTACAGACAGTGCACTGCCACTGTCTGATGCTGCTGCTGCACATAATTCCTGGCTGCCAGTGCCGGGGCAGTTGCTTGCAACTTCACTTGCATGCAAAGATGAAAGTTCTGCTTGTGGCGTGCTGCAGCTGGAGCCACATTCCTGCGCATATGACTCCACGCACAGCCAGGGCAAGAAACAAACTGCACATGCCTCTGCGCAGTGCACTTCTGCGCAGCCTCCGGAGTCCAGTCACAGTGCTGCTGACTACTGTTGTCGAAGCGAGCCTGGAGCATGAGTGAGCAGGCTGACTGAGGCAGCGATGCCGCTTGCGGAATCTCAGGCTGGGCAGGGATGGTCACAGCCTATTTGCTTTTGCAGCAAAGACCAGTGAAATTCAAGTGGTTGCAGTCTCTCTTGCTGCTTGCTGGGGTAGCTGCCAGCCTGCCTATGCCTAATAGATCTGATCGTGCGTTTGAGAATCAATTACTCTGTCTGATACCACGAGCTTGCTGCTAACCTTAAGGTTGTGTGTCTGTGTGTCAGTGTGTGTGTGGCCCACCAATTTAGCAACACACTTTCTACGCCATAATCATGCCTTGAATGAAATGGTTCCGTTATTTTCAGAACTTGCCTGTTTTCACCTAAGTGGGGTTCTGTCTTGTGTCAGGAATATTGTTGTTGCATCTTAAATTAACTACCTCCTTAAATTATTTACATGATTAGTGATCGCTGGTTGCTGCCTGCTGGTGGCATGGTTTGATGTTTGCTAGCATAGACATAATGAAGATATTTGTTTAAGGGGCACATAGTGAGTATGCATGCTGTGGTTGCAACTGGGACCATGAAAACGATGAAGAGGCATCCAGACACAAATGCACCCATCACCAACCTGCACATCTGTGCACTCATCTTCCCATCATCTAACAGTGCATCATTAGATTTAAAGCTGATGTGCCTTGCCTTGTGCCTGCTTGGAAGGGTGCAGTGGGATGCCAGATGGTGGTGTAAGAATCAAGTCTTTGCAGATACCATTTTGTTTTGTACAGCGAGACAGCCCTTTCTATGTGGTGTCTCTTGCTCCATTTATAAAGCAGTTCCTCTTCATTGTAAGGAGTGTTCAAATCCACGTTCCTTCCAACATGCTCAGCTGCATTTAAAAACAAATGCTGACACAGCCAAGGGCAAGGAGAGAAGAATACATGTAAAGGGCACAAAGGTACTATTGAGGGTGGACTGATCATACATGATCTGGCTGGAGGTAAAGGCTTCAATTTGCTGCAATAGCTGGCAGTATAAGAAAAATACAAGGCATGTCTGGACATAGACTTTTAACGCTTTGAGATTGCAGAGGTCTTCTTGAGAGCTCTGTGATAAGGGCTCTACGTTAAGGGCTGTCAGTCTGTGTACAGTGCCCTGAGAAGACCAGGTGTAGACTTGCACAGCACTAGCAGCATTAGGAGAGAACAATTCCTGCGGAGTCTCAGGTTTGGGTGTAGTAGCATGTAAGATTGTCCTGAGAAATTGATTTTAAATATATATATAATATATATATATATATATATATATATATATATATATATATATATATGCACACACGCATGCAATGTGGCAGGTGTGTTAAGGTAGTGCCTTGTGTTGGCTGATAATGTTTTAGGTGAGAGGGGGTAGGGAGGGGCGGGTCTTGGGTATGGACTTGTAGTATGTGAATTGACTGTGGGGGGTGGGGTGCTCGCAGATGTTGGCCAGAATTATTCCCGGATGAGCTTGAACTGTTGTCAGGGATGGGTGGGCCCGTGGAGACAGGAGCATGGAGGTTGCCATGGGTGTCTTTCAGGAATGGGCAGGTAGTATGCGAAAAGAGACAGGAGGGAAGGACCCTCAGGCATGGGATGGCAAGTATTGTGCAAGGTGGACAAAAGGTGTTCTATGGATACTCAGAAATGGGTAGGCGGGGAGCAAGGTGCTCTGGATGGACTGGAAATTTGCCATTCAGTCGAAGCTAGGCTGCGTAGGTTGTAGGCTGAACAGATATGGGAAGAGTTAGGCCTGGCGGTTCTAGGCTAGTCAATATGGGTAGAGGTAGTCCTGTAGTAGAGAGTCTGGTGTGGACAGAGGAGGGCCTTCAGCAGAGATTCTGATGTGGGCAGCAGGGCAGGCCTGCATTAGAGATTCTGATTTGGGCAGATGTAGGCCTGCAGCAGGGATTCTGATGTGGGCAGAGGTAGGCCTGCATCAGGGATTCTGATGTGGACAGAGGTATCCCTGCAGCAGGGATTCTGGTGTGGGCACAGGTATCCCTGCAGCAGGGATTCTGGTGTGGGCAGAGGCGTACCTGTAGCAGGGATTCTGGTGTGGGCAGAGGTTGATGATGGTTCATTAGATAGGTGGAAAAGTGTTTAATTTGGATCCACCTTTAAAAATATAGAAACTGCTTTTTCTTCCACATTTGCCTATGTGTCTCCCGGCCTGCTCTGTCCCAGTTTTCTTCTATCCTGCCACTTGTTCTGATGCTCCTCTGCTTATGGGTGGGGTGACGGTGTGGGTCGGCTGACTGAAAGGAGAACGGTTACACTTGCACCGTAACCCACCCTAGCCCCATGCCACATCAGGGACCGGGTCACGGTGACCTGGTCACCCTGCAGCTACCCTGAAAAGCAATAGGGGAACTGCAGCACAGTGCAGGCATTAGGGGAGATGTAGTATTCGGATGATAACTGAAAAGCTAAGCACTGACCACTGGCTTAAGGGGTGCTGTGTGTGTCTTGTTGCACACCTGTCGAACCGCCAAGACAAAGAGGCCAGCCGGTAATCTCATGGCTGCCCACTGGTTTGCACCCCTTACATTCTTTGGTGTGTGCATGCACCGCCTGTCAAAAGGTTGCTGCCAGCCCCTAACTGATGTACATGCATAAAGGGGGACTAGAAAATGTCCAGGCTTCGAAGGCTCAGAACCACCCATGTCTCTTGTTCTAGCCAATTATGGTCAACAATGGAAATCGCCAATGTTGGAAATTTGGTAGAGAATTGGAGGTTACCCTCCTTTGTAATCAATGCACATTGGTGGAAGGGAACTTCTAGATGGAGGGAGGTTGAAAAGAATACATTTTAGGGCTATAAACTCTTTAAGTATTTTAAATGGGGACAGTGAACAGAGATACGTGTGTTCTGCAACCTGGCAGAACTGCCACTCTTAATCTGAAGCTTACCGCGTTATGCAGGACGATGTTTCGCTGTAGCATGTAAGCTGTCACAGGCTATGCTACACTTTCTCGACTTTCTCGACAGTGGCACTAAACCATTACTTGCCTGAATGGAAGATTCTAGATGTGGCCTTGCAATGCTACCCACATCCAGCCCAGTTTCGCTACTGCTGGGCTGGATGTGGGTAGCATTGCTGGCATTCCTCTGCTTTTTGGGTTCAGGATGTGCTGGGTTTGTCACCTCTGCTGAAATAATACGTGTTTGCTTGAAAGCAATAGTTCATTAATTACACAAGTGCCTTGATGTGGGAAAGTCGCCTCTGGGGGCTACATAGGTAGGTTCTCATACCGCGTAACATTCACGCTCTGTGGATTACCCTTCATTCCTATTGAGGTGCTCCCTTTGTCTTCCTATATTATCTCACAGTTTTGGGTGTTCATGCAGACTAGACTAAATAGGGCAGGACATGCCCCCCGTCCCCCCGCCCCAATTTGCTCTTGCCCTCTCTGCCAGATTCTCTGCCACCATTAGGATTTGCTTGAAAATATTAAATCAGATAGTGGGGTAACCATGCATTTTAAGCAGTCGTTACTCTGCCACAACACACAAAGTATGGTATAGTGCATGTTTCTTGACTTTGATTTGAGCTTTAGCTTCGTTTCTGTATGTGGTCTTGGCTCTCCTCGGTTGGTGAGTGACTGCAATATACTTTATCCCATTTGCAATTTGCATGTGCTCTGATTAAAAACACACTGCTGTTGCAAACATGATTAACCTTTGGCAATCGAAACACCTGTTTTTCCGCTGTGGTTATCATGTTAAAACTCTCATTTTGTATCGCTTGCATCCGAAATTGCACAGATGAGCTGGGTGTCTGTCTTGAGCCACCTCTCCAATATTCACATTACACATTAGACTCAATCATGTTTCCGTGTGCAATATACACCGAGATGTAACGGATCTGGTTGGCCTACAAACAATAACAAGAGAATTTATCATGCGTATGGAACGCCGCAAAATAAATTTTGTTTTTTTTTAACAAATGTGCGTGATCATCACTCACTACAAATAAATTGGCAGATCATTTTACTCTGTGGTTTGTGTCTGTAGCAAAGTCCCCAAAGGGTCCCCTGCCCCCCTTACCCCCCAGATTGTATGTGTCTCGTACGCCCCTGGTTGGACCCTCCTTATGAGCTTGGGGAATCATCAAAAACGGGCAGAATTTCAGGTACTGCTTGGGCCCTGCAACATTCCAGGACTTTTGAATTCAGTACATATCACACAAATGAGAGCAGGAATACGGGGTTCCTGGTTAGTAACAGAATGCAGTGAATAAGGGGAATGACACTGGGGGACCAGGTGGCTTGATGTCTCCTCGAAAGTAATGGGGTGCGAGAGTGGATCCTAGACGCATGGGGTTCAGAATCATTTGTCATTGTATAATGCAAATGAATTGAGTAAAGACTGCACGAATTGTGCACTCATGAGAGGAGGCGATAGTGCAGGCAAAGTGCCAGTCGGGTGGGTAGAGAGTATGGATACAAATGAGTGCTTAGCGGTGTATTTGCTTTCTGGAGGTGTATTAGTGAACTCGTACAGGCCAATCGTGTGGTGTGATTAAATGTTATTTTGCAAATGTTTCAGGACTAGGGAATTCATATTAGGAGAGGGAAATTACGTTATAGGGGTGCGAAAGAATGAACATCGATCGTGCCTTTCTGGGGGTCTGGGCATTTTTTTATAGCTTAAACGGGGGGTGAAAGTGAAGGGATAAATAATGAACAGTTTGAAAAATTCGAAGTTTGTGTTTAGTTAATCCAGCTCCTTTTGGAGTTGATGTGTAGATTATCCGAATAGTTCGGAGAGTGGCCACTAGATGGCAGTGCAAGGTAAGAAATGGCGGACCCTCTCCATATACGGCATGCAGCAGACCAATTTGAAAACAACTGAATTAAGTGATTGTAAATTTCGATTGCTCTTGATTTTAATGCTTATGGATTGTAGGCAAGGGATGCAAATTGCGTTTAGCATACATGATGTCTAAGTTAGATGAGGGAATTTGTGGTTTTACTTTCTAACGTATGTGAATCGTCTGTTATCCCAAAGATTGACTTTAACAAAAGTGTGGAGAGGTGGGACTTGGAATGGACGGGTTTATTATCTGTACAAGAGATGTAAACAATGAATTCCCGTGGGAATTTTATGATGATCGGTCAAACACAGGGGGGACTCTGGAAAACCTGTACCAATGAAATTAAGTTTTCAGGGCCTGTGATGTGGAGATATTCGAATGACAGTATTTATATTTTGCAACACTATGATGCGGGGGGGCGTCGTGCATTACTAGCAGGAGCAGGAGCTCAAGTAGCAAGTTTGAAGTTTTGTTTATTTATAAAGCGCAAACCAGGCCCCGAGGCATCCGGGCGCATAATCTTACAAGCAGGTACAGTAGACAGAGCATACACAGAGAATTACACACAAAGATATATACAATAAAAATGAACAGCAGGAAATACAAAGGCAAATAAAGTTACACATGGAAGGTATGTAAGCCTCTAGCTCATATTGCAGGTGGCAGGTGCAGGTCTGTGGCGCGGAGTCTTATAACTCATGGGAGAATAGCCACATTTTGGCGTTGTTCTTGAAGGTTTGGAATGACGGTTCAGCTCGAATAGTAGTAGGCAGTGTGTTCCAGAGTTTGGGAGGTAAGACTGGGAAACTCACGCCACCTGCTTTTTGGAGTTTGAATCTAGGTAGGATGAGGCTGTGGGTTTGTGCTGCTCTCGTGGGCCGAGCGGAGGTGTAGGGTGTAAGACGGGAGGAGAGATGGGGTGGGGCCATGTTGTTCAGGCATTTGTGGGTCAGGGCTTAGGTTTTCAAGGCAATTCTTTGTTTTACCGGGAGCCAGCCAAGGTCAGCTCTGACAAAGGAAATGTGGGAGCGTCTCGGGATGTTTAGGGCTGCCCTTATGGCATTATTTTGTACAGTTTGCAATTTATTGAGGTTGGACTGACTGGTTCCAAGGTAGAGAGCGCTACAGTAGTCAATTTTGGCCATAATGAGCGTTCTAATGAGGATGATGCAGTTGAAGGTGTTTAGGAAGGGTCTGCAGGCGGTGATAAGTTTGCAGGTGTAGGCAGAAGCCGACCTTACTGCATTTGTCTGTTCATTGAGAGTGTGGAGTCAAGGTAGACACCTAATGTTTTAGTGTCATTAGAGACCTTGATATCATTGCCGTCAATAGTGAAGGACTTATAGGTTTGATCTAGTTTGTTAAGACGATAGCTTGATCCAAGTATTAAGAGCTCGGTTTTATCGTCATTTAAGCAAAGTTCGTGCTGTGCCATCCAGGCCTGGATGACCAGGTAGACATCATTCACAGCTTTGGGTTCTGTAGTGTAATCGCCCATGATGGGGATGAGTATATGGGTGTCTGCATAATTTGTGTAGGAGACACCCAGATAGTCAAGCACATCGAAGAGGGGCTTCGTGAATATGTTGTACAGTGTAGGGGACACCCAGGAGCCTTGGGGAACGCCACAGTGAATGGGGGAGGGGTCTGCTGAAGCTGTGGGTGAGAAGACCCTCATACATCTGTTGCTCAGTAAAGAGTGGATCCAGGCATTGGCGGAATCAGAGAAGTGGGCCGGGGTTTTGAGATGTTGACACAGTATTTGGTGGTTGACCAAATCAAAGGCCGCGGAGAGGTCCAGGAGAAGGAGTGCTAGCTTCCCATTGTCCTTTTAGTGTCTCCATCTGAGTTTTCAGATCAATCAGGGCTGATTCAAAGCCGTGTTTAGGACAGAAGCCTGATTGTCTTGATCCCAGGAGATTATTAGATTCGAGGTAGTCTTGAATCTGCAGGTAGGCTGCATGGTCCAGGATTTTAAGCAAGAACAGGACTGTAGTGATGGGTCTAAAATTAGTTGGGATGTTGGGGTCAAGGGAGGGTTTTTTGAGGAGTGAGATGACCCACGCATCCTTTAGCTTATCCGGGACTATGCCTGACTTCTAGGAGGCATTTATAAATGCTGTGATGAACGGTGCGAAGTCGTGGGATGCTTCCTTGATGATAGGAGCTGGGCAAGGATCGCCTTGGCAGTTGGACGGTTTGAGGTTATTTATGATTTTTTCTACTTCCGAGGTAGTGAGCGGGGAGAAGGAGAAAGGTTTATGAGGGGGATTGGCTAGAGGCGTATTCAGTAAAGGTGTGGTCAGAGGTTGGTCAGTCTGTAGTGATTTTTGTTTGTCTCTGATTTTAATTTGGAGAGTAGCAATTTTACCCAAGAGTGCTGTCTGGATGTTCGTGCACCAGATGCTGTCATTGGTACACGGCTCAGGAGGGGGTGCCGGCATCTCAAGTTCCTTAAGGATTTTAAAAAGTTCCTTGGTGTTGGACTGGGCAGACACAATGCGGTTGTTGTATGAATCTTTTTTAGCCTGGAATATGGCTTCCTTATAGTTAAGGGTGGCTAGCAGAAGACTGTCCTTATGGGTGTCGGACGGGTGGCTTTTCCAACGAGATTCAGTGATGCGTTTCTCTTTACGTAGCACTCTGAGTTGGGGAGTGAACCACGAGTTAAGGTGAGCACGCTGTTTGGATCTCCTGAGTTTAAGCGGGACAATAGAGTTAACAGCTGCAAGCACTGGCTGGGTGTACATGTCGGCTAAGGTGGTAGGGTCCGAGCAAGTGTCGAGTGCGTTATTAAGGGTGGGAAGGATGAGGGGGAGTAGTTTTTCGGTGGTTATGTTTTTTATTTCTCGTGCGGGTGGCTGGGGGGGTAGTAGGTGAAGGTAAGGAAGTGGCATTGATGCTGAAGGTGATAATATGGTGATCGGACCAAATGCAAGGGGCGTTCGAAAGTACACTGATATTGCAGTTGGAGGCACTAAGCCAGTCAAGGGTCCGTCCTTTAATGTGAGTAGGGTCTTGTATTTGGTGAGAGAAGCCTAAATCTGTTAGGGTGTTGGCGAGGTCAAAGGCCGCAGTATCGTTAGCGTCTTGGTATCCTAGATTAAGATCGCCAAGAATGATCACTTGAGAGTTAGGTTTTGCTTTGTCAAGTACTAATGCAGAGATGTCGTCCATAAAGGAAGTAGGAGGGCCAGGGGGTCTGTAAATTAGGTGGAAGGTGACCGTTTGGTTGGCTGCGAGTTGGAGTTTGACAGAGAGTAACTCTGCAGATTCCAACTTAATGCTGGGAGCGGTTCTAAGTCCTAGTGAGTTTCTGAAGATAAATGCAATTCCTCCACCTCTTGAGGTGCGGTCACATCTGATGATGGAGTAATTTGTGGGTATGGCCAGCGAGAGTGCAAGGCCTGATGCAGCATGTAGCCAGGTCTCAGATGGCGACGAGGTCAAGTTCCTGAGTCTTGATCAAATCAGCAATGTCCAAGGCGTGGGCAGCTAAGGACCTTGCGTTGATCAGAGCAGCTTTGATAATGCTGTCGTTACTTGTTGAAGCAAGGTTGGGCTGGGGGCAGTGGGGCATAGGTAGGGTGGATGTTGGTGGTGGAGGGCTGGTCATCAAGGTTTTTGGATGAGGGTCCGGGTACCTAGGGTGATCCTTCTTACCCATAAGTCTAGCACCTAGTCTTGTGTTTCTTAGGGCGGTAGGGCAAGGTTGGTTGGGTGTAGGTTTCTTAGCGAAATGGTCAAGCCATAAGGCTGGCGCATTGAGGTAGATGTTGTGGTTCTGGGGGGCCATGCTTGGGGAGGTATCGGCAGGGATGTGGGTGGCGGCCATGGCTGTGGAGTGAAGGCTACTAAGTACTACTAATGTAGAGAGAGTCCAGGTGGATACCCACACTAGGAGTGGTACTTGTAATATGGAGAGCAGAAGCCTTCGGATGGACAGGTGTGATAACATGCTACCGGAGTTGGAGGGGTAACGCAGCGCGAGACTAAGTGGGAATCGCTGGTAGGGCTGCACGTTACAGTAGGCTGGGTAGTAAGGCACATCCAGATCTGGGTGCAGGCAATGCTGATACTGGGGCAAGGTGAGAGTATGGGTCTAGCAAGCAAGGATCAGAGTCGTATGCAAAGGTACGAGTCAATAAGGCGGCACCATGAAGTTTAGGCAGTGCGAGCGCAGTAGGCTGGCATCATGTATGCGCAGGTCAGTGGCAACAAGTCTCAAGTACATCTGCATAAAGGAGTGCAAAGTGCAGCGCAGTTAAATTCAAATTTCAAGCATATCAGGTAATACTGTGCGGAGTGTGGCACATCTAGAATCGAATTTCAAACATAACAGGAAATACAGCGCAGGAGGAGGCACAACTGGAATCAGATTTCAGGCATATCAGGTAATACAATGCGGTAGGCAGCACAGTAGAATAAAGTCTGAGGTGGCACAGTACAGCGTAGCTGGGGTCCAAGTCATGCGCGCTTCGGGGAAGTAGACTGTACATGCAGCAGGTAGCGTCCGGTTGTAATGGTAGGTAGGCTGGGCAGTGTGGGATACAACCCTGGAAGGAGGCGGTGTGCAGGTGCCTCAAGATAGTGAGTGCATTTGCAGAGAAGGGTGGGGCAGCAAGCGGAGTGTTGGACCGTGTGGCAGTGGGTGGATTCAGAGGTAGGTGGGAAGCGGACTAATGGCTTAGTCGGAGGCATGGGAATGAGGTGGGGGCAACATCGAACAGCTAAGGCTGAATGAATCGCAGAACACACGATAATCACACGGGTAGTTAGGCGTGAGGTGGGTGGCCTTACCTTGCGCAGAAAGGTGCGAGCATGCCACTGTTAGGTATATAGTCCGCGGGGACACAGGTATAATGGCATCGCCTGGCGCCGGCTGCGCTCGGTCAGCTCAGTCAGCGCCGGTACCTTATTCCTCGCCTTGTTTCCGCAGCCGGCTTCCGCCTGTCGGCACGTATGATTGGATTAAATCAGATAGGTGGCATCCAATCAGGTGGAGGCTAGCAGCCTAGCCGAGCCAGGTGACGACGAGAACATGTTGAAGCAGGGGCGGAGGCCATTTTAGAGCATTCGAAAGCCACGAGTGCCCAAATAGTAATTCTCCAAATTGAAGGCAGATGCACCTTCAATACAATAGTGTGCGTGGATAAGCACGAGGGGGATAGTCAAAGAATAGTGTGCGAAATTGCTATTAAGCACGGGGGGCTTGGGACAGTTAGGCGTGAGATGCAGGGTGGACGCTGTCGTGTTTATGGTGGGGTCAAAGGGTGTGATGGTGAAGCTTCGTCCGAGGGAGGTGGGTTCATTGTAAAAGCTTATGATTGGGTAGTGAGATGGAGGGGACATGGTGTCTGGGTGAGAAGTATGTACACTGCAGTGGGCAGGGCCGACTCTTTATAAAAGAGAGTAGGGAAGGGGCTCATTCATGCAAGGTGGGCACACACAGGCAGATTTTAGGTGAGGGTTTGTTATACCTATACCTATACCTAGAACGGGAGCGGTGTCCAGTCGCAGTGCAGTCATCTTTTGTAATCTTGTTACGAATTCTTCTATTGTTTCCTGAGGTAATTGTCGGCATTTGTTGAACATGTACCTTTCAAAATCCTTATTCAGTTTAGTGAGTAGTTTCCCATCGAGTCTGGTGATGGACATCCCGTAGGTCGCTCTCTCTTGTGGTGGGATCATTTTAAGAATCCCTTTGATCACTCTCTCTGCAATGTTAATGAATACTCCCAGGAACGCCGCAGGAGTATCCTCTCCCAGTGCTTTCATGTAGTCTGTGAATGCCTCTAGCCACTCTTCCCATATGGGTCCTTGGTCTTGTTGTGGCTGCAGTAGAATGGATGCGGTTGTCTCAGAAATGCTGATCTCGTCATACTTGCTGCGATGCCCATTCTTGGGGTTCCCTGTACTTCCCCCATTTTGTGCTGTTGGCTGCACCTGATCTATGCAGCTCCTCCTTGTTGCTTCTCTTTTGGTTCTTGTATGCCCTCCCACCCGAGGGCTCTTCAGTGGGTGTCCCCTCGTGGTGCAACACTTTTTTCCGTTTGTCCTCTGGGCAAATGTCCCTCCTTTCCTTTGTGCTCATCACTCCCTCCTTTACTTGTGGGTGTATCGCCCTCATTTGTACCCATGGGCGGATTGCTTATTTTTCCAGGTGTGGCGAAGTACGTTCACACCACAGGCGGACTGCCCTTGCACTTCTTTGTGGGTGTATTGCCCCACTCTATGTGTGGATTGCCCTACCCCTGTCTTGTGGCAGACAGCCCTTCCGTGAAGCTCAGCAAGACGTACTGCTCCTTTTGCTGTGATACTGGGAACGGCCCTGCTGCTGGCGGATGGCCCCGTCCTCTTCCTTTGCAGCGCACTGCAGGTTTCTTTGAGGTGGGTGGATTCCCCCCCCCTCCAGTGTTCTCTTCATAGGCGTATTGTTAATTGGTGTTGGGCATAGTGCCCCTCCTTCTGTACATGCGGCACAACTACCCGCTGCTGCTATCCTCTCCTTCGCGCAGCTCCCCTCCGCCTTTGCCGTGGCCGGGACCAGTCCACTGTGCTGGTCGGACTGTCCCCTCGTGTTTTGGGCATATTGCCCTTTTCTGCTGCTGTGGCTGAGATCGGCTGTCCTAAACTGGGCGGATTGATCCCTTTCTGCACTGGGCAGCCTGTCTGTAACGCTCACCTGACTCCCACGGAGGCGCTGGTTTAGTCTGGGTTGCTGTGGCCTCTTCGAGCGTGATGCGCAGAACTCGGAACACCGACTGAACAGGACCCCCAAATCTTGCTTGTCTGGCCCGTAGGAATATCCTTCTGCAGATGAGAAAGGGGATTAACAGTCTGCAGAATAGTGTGCTTGCTCCCCCCTTCCCCCCTTCGTTCTTCTCTAACTCCTCCGAAATCCCCGGTTGAAGCTCACCTTATGGTTTGAAAGGATGAACTCTCCATCCTGCTTCTGGTGCAGGGGCGCGTGTTTGTCCAGTTACTTAACTGGTTTTCAGAATGGCGCTGGCAAAATCCACTTGACTTTTCCGAGCGGAACGCCGTAAGTATGAAGATTACAAAAGTTCAAGTGTAGAGCCTCCTTTTCTGTTGCCTTCCTAACCTGTGATCTGTCCTTTATTTCAGGTGCAGAATGAAGGCGATGCGTTGAGGGATTGAATTGCCGATGGTAAACTCAGGTGAGTTAGCGATGGGGGTGATCCCTCTTAATGTCTTTATATTCCTCTAGTAATGTCTTTTGTCCTTTCCCCATAGGGGCCAGGGTGCGGTACCTGCCAACGAAGTGTCGCCAACCCGAAATGAGGAATGGTCCACCAACAGAAGACCGGTAAGTGTTATGGCGGAAAATTAGGCTTTCCTCATATGTTCCTTCTGCTCACCTTTTTGTCTCTTCTTCTCTCCCCTAGGCGCAGAGATGTGGCGACCGGTGCAAACAGTCGCGGTGGAGCCAGAAGAACTCCCGAGGACAGGTGAGTGAAGCGCGGCGCTGCAGCGAGCAACGCGGTGCTTTTAAATGAAAGTCTTTTCTCAGGAACGCTGGCATGAAGGTTCCGGATGCAGGTAAGAAGTTTGATAAAATTCTTGGTTTTCACCTTTCTCATCTCTTCTTTCCTTACAGGTGTTCCAGGATCGAGGCGGGCGTGGCTGGAGACCAGATGCAGGAGCAGACACGGTGAGCGTTCAGCTGCTTGGTTGCAGAACAACGCGAAGCGTGAGCTACTGTCTGGGTGTGGCTTAAATAGCCCCCAAAGTAGTTCCAGGTAAGTATCCTTCCCTGGCCACGCCCAAGTGGAAAAATAGTCCCAATGAAAAAATAGTCCCTTTCGGGTCTCAGGGAGGCCTGAATCTTGCAGCATGGTCTGCATCAGGTAAGTGCACAAAACACCTTCCTTTATGAGCCTGGCGCCTGTGGCGCCAGGACTGATGTCCAACATGAGCCTGGCGCCAACGGCGCCAGAGTCCAAAGAGCCCCTATAAGGGGCCGCTGGGCTTTTACCCGGGGGCATGATGCCTGCTCCCGGGGGTGCTGGGCCTGGCCTGGTGCTCTGGGGGTAGGCATCATGACAGCACTCCCCCCCCCCCCCCCCCCCCGGCCCCAGTCCCTTCCCAAGGTCGTTCCCTCTGGAGGTTTCGGTTTGTTTGGGAAATTCCGATGGAACCTTTTTACCAGCCGAGGTGCATGTACGTGGTCGCTGGGTTCCCAAGACCTTTCCTGAGGCCCGTACCCTTTCCAATCAATTAGAAAAGTTTTGATTTTGAGATCTTAGAATCCAAAATGTTCTTCACCTCGAATTCAGGCTCCCCATCTATCTGGATTGGTTCTGGTGGCTTTATTAATCTGGTTCCTGGTTGCACTGGTTTCAAAAGTGACACATGAAAAACGGGGTGAATCCGCATGTTAGCTGGTAGATCGAGCTTGACTGCCACTGGGTTAATTATAGCTTTGATCGAGTAAGGGCCCAAATACCTTGCATTAAACGTTTGAGGTCCCTTGAGCAATAAGTGTTTGGTAGCCAACCATACTTGATCCCCTATTTGGTATGGCGGCGCCTCACTCCGATGCAGATCCGCATTATTTTTGTATTTCCCTTTCGCTTGTTGCAAATGTGCAGTTGCATCCTTGAAGGCTTGAGTTATCGTGGAATGCAAATGGTCCACTGAGGGCATTTCAAGGCTCAGAGGTGAGTCCAGGTCTGAAGTACGAGGGTGATGTCCATATAGGGTATAAAACGGGCTTTGTCCAGTTCCAGAGTGTACCGAGTTATTGTATGCATATTCGGCCACCCATAAACTATCCTTCCAATTACCCTCCGATTGGTGCAACATACATCGTAGGTATTGTTCAAGGGTCTGGTTCGTTCTCTCCAGTTGACAACACTTTCTCCAAAAATGAGAAATAAACTGGCTTCCCCGGTCGGAGACTAGCATGGACGGGAATCCATGCAAACAGATGATATTTTCGAGGAATTCCTTGGCTAGGACAGAAGCTGAAGGTAATCCTTTCAACGGAATAAAATGGGCCATCTTGGAAAATAAATCCACCACAACCAGAATAGTATTGTATCCATTACAAGGGGGGCAGGTCCGTGATAAAATCTAGTGACAAGGTGGGCCAAGGTGCTGGTGGAATGTCTAAAGGCTGAAGAAGACCGGCGGGTTTTGTCTTTTGGCCTTTGTTTTGGGCGCAAACTCCACAGGACATCACGAAAGATTTAATATCCTTTCGCCAGGAAGGCCACCAGAATTGTCGTTTAATTTTTTCCTCAGTTTTGGCAATGCCAGGATGTCCTTCCATCAGGGTATCATGATGACGGGAAATAACCAGTTCTTGCAATTCCTTTTCTGGCAGAAATAAGCGTCCTTGGAAGTAAGGTAGGCCATCGTTGACCGAAAAGTAAGACCCCCTTTGGATCCAATCCTGCAAGGCTGTAGAGTCCAGGAGTTGTTTTACCCGTGCTTGAATGTCTTCAAGGGTTTGTAAAGAGGTTATCCCCAAAATTCTTTGTTCGGGAATTATCGGCACAGGTTCTGAGTTTGTGTCTATTTCTCCCATTCCTATTCGAGATAGCGCGTCCGCTTTGCCATTCTTACAGCCGGGGCGGTAAGTGATTACAAAATCGAACTCAGCAAAGAACAAAGCCCATCGGAGCTGACGTGACGATTGAGCCTTGGCAGTTTTTAAATATTGTAAGTTTCGGTGATCAGTGATCACGGTGATGGTATGCCTGGCGCCAAGAAGATAATGCCGCCAAGCCTTAAAGGTGGACTTAATGGCTAATAATTCCTTGTCGGTGATTGCATAATTTACCTCAGGCGGCGAGAACTTTCTGGACCAAAATGCTACGGGGTGCAGTTGGTTGGTTTCAGGGTCTCTCTGAGACAGGACAGCTCCCATGGCTAAGCTGGACGCGTCGGTTTCGACTATATATGGGAGATTGGGACGCGGGTGCTTCAAAATAGGTGCAGACATGAATTTAGCTTTCAATTCCTGAAAGGCCTGTTCGGCTTCCTCGGTCCATTCGAAGTGTTTATTTTTCGCAAGAGTGCAGTGATGGGTTGTACCACACGTGAAAATTCCGGGATAAATCTGCGATTAAAAATTAGCAAAACCAAGCATGCTTTGGACACCTTTCACCGAACTAGGTGATGGCCATTTGAGGATGGCATCCACTTTTCGTGAGTCCATTCGGACCCCTTTAGGTGTCAGGATGAATCCAAGAAACTCAACCTCGGTGGTATGGAAAACACACTTTTCCAGCTTTGCAAACAGTTTGTGCTGGCGCAATTTCTCAAGGACGGCCCCGACATGCTTTCTGTGATCAGATTCCGAAGAGGAGTACACAAGAATGTCATCGATACATACGACAACACAAACATCGATGAGTTCCCGAAGGACATCGTTCATGAAGAATTGGAATGCAGCAGGCTCGTTGCACAACCCGAAAGGCATCACCTGGTATTCGAATAATCCATATTTTGTACGGAAGGCTGTTTTCCATTCGTCGCCTTCTTTTACTCGAACCAGATGATAAGCCCCCCGGAGATCTAACTTGGTGTATACGCAAGCGTCCTTCACCTGGTCAAGGAGTTCAGGGCTCAGAGGCAGAGGGTAACGGTTTTTAACAGTTATCTGGTTCAATGCGCGGTAGTCGATACAAGTTCTAAGGTCCCCTTCATTTTTGGGCACGAAGAACAAAGCCGAGGATGTCGGAGACTTTGACGGGCGAATGAAACCATTGGGTAGGTATTGATCTAAATATTGTCTCAAATGCAGATTCTCAGGTTCAGTAAGGGCATAAATCCTGCTACAAGGGGGTTGTGCACCGGCCACCAGATCGATTTGGCAATCGTACGATCTGTGGGGAGGTAACGTGTTGGCCTGTTCTTTTTGGAAGACGTCCTGAAAGTCTTGGTATTCCGGAGGTAGTTGCATGGAGACAGAGGTTACAGACGCTAGACTAATCTTCAGATTTTCTGGGTAGCAGGTTTGTGCACAATCCGGGAAGGTTATTCTCTTCGCTCGCCAATCAATTCGAGGATTATGTGTCTCTAACCAAGGGATTCCGAGAATAACCTGAAACTGTGGAGCCTTGATTACATCAAACACAACTGCCTCCCGATGGCCGTCCGGACCTATAAGTGTCACCACAGCAGTGGAATGTGTTACCGGTCCAGAGGCAATTTCGGTTCCATCGACTGTGGTGATGATATCTTTGCTGGTTTTAGGACGCAGAGGGAGGTTAATCCTAGAGACCAATTCACGATCCACATAATTTCCTATAGCCCCACTATCGATGTATGCCTTTATTTCATGCAACCGCTTAGGCTGATCCGGATCTACGAGGACCATTGGCACAATGAAATGCGAGGTCTGAGAGTTAGTTTTCAAGCTCGGCAAGCGGACACCTACGCTTGTCAGGCGTGGTCGTTTCCCGAAACAGAGTCTTCATGGTTTTTATCAGCGGCTCCTACCACCTTCTTGGGCGGTTTTGGCGGGCAATCTCGTAGAAAGTGTCCAGAGGACCCACAATAAAGACATAATTGCATCTGCTGTCTTCTTTCACGTTCTTTTTGATTTAAAGGTCCTTTAACCCCTCCGATTTGCATAGGCTCAGAGACATCAGCACCCTTGGGGTTAGCGTGGGTCTTGACCAACACCCGGGTCTCAAACTTGGACCGATCTGCTTTTCTGTTTTGAAGTCTGTGATTCAATTGGATCACTAAGTCTATATATTCTGTGCATTCTTGGGGCGGATTTACAACTTGGGCCAGGACATCTTTAAGTTCTCCGCGTAGACCTCGATAAAATAACGTGATTCTTTTATCCTCTGGCCACCCAGTTTCCACAATTAGTCAATTAAAGGTTGCAATGTAGGATAGGAGGTCCTGATTGCCCTGTCGCAGGGATAGGAGTTCGTCATCCCGAGCCTGCCCCTGAGAGTGTCGAGCAAATACCCTTCCATGCTTGCTTGAAATCCTTGAAAATCACGGAGAATCGGGTCATCTTGAGTAACCAGTGGAACTGACCAATCGGCAGCACAGCCGCTGAGATATGACAATACAAAGGCTACCTTGGTCTGGTCATTAGGGAAGGCCCCAGGTCTGCATAGGAAGTGCAAACGACACTGATTCATGAATACGGCGAATCATTTGGGGTCCCCAGCAAAGCGTTCGGGTGGGGCCAGCGGCATGTTTCCAGGTAGATTAATCTGCACAGGGTTACTGGGAACCACAGGAGCGGGGTTCCCCCCGGAACCGGGTAGAGGAGTGTGTCCAGCTTGACCTTGCAAAAACTGTCTAGCCAGGCATCAGTTCTTTCCTTTGATACAATCACTTCCCTCCTGAGAGCATTAGTCTCTTGACGAGCGGCTTGTACTTCGGCCCGTAATTCCCCCAGTAGTTGGGCCAACTGATCAGTCTCAGAAGTTTCCATAGCGCCTGGGTGGGAATTTGTAGGAAGGCTTCGCGTTCTGTAACGCTCACCTGACTCCCACGGAGGCGCTGGTCTAGTCTGGGTTGCTGTGGCCTCTTCGAGCATGATGCGCAGAACTCGGAACACCGACTGAACAGGACCCTCAAATCTTGCTTGTCTGGCCCGTAGGAATATCCTTCTGCAGATGAGAAAGGGGATTAACAGTCTGCAGAATAGCGTGCTTGCTCCCTCCTTCCCCCCTTCGTTCTTCTCTAACTTCCTCCGAAATCCCCGGTTGAAGCTCACCTTATGGTTTGAAAGGATGAACTCTCCATCCTGCTTCTGGTGCAGGGGCGCGTGTTTGTCCAGTTACTTCACTGGTTTTCAGAATGTCGCTGGCAAAATCCACTTGACTTTTCCGAGCGGAACGCCGTAAGTATGAAGATTACAAAAGTTCAAGTGTAGAGCCTCCTTTTCTGTTGCCTTCCTAACCTGTGATCTGTCCTTTATTTCAGGTGCAGAATGAAGGCGATGCGTTGAGGGATTGAATTGCCGATGGTAAACTCAGGTGAGTTAGCGATGGGGGCGATCCCTCTTAATGTCTTTATATTCCTCTAGTAATGTCTTTTGTCCTTTCCCCATAGGGGCCGGGGTGCGGTACCTGCCAACGAAGCGGCGCCAACTCGAAATGAGGAATGGTCCACCAACAGAAGACCGGTAAGTGTTATGGCGGAAAATTAGGCTTTCCTCATATGTTCCTTCTGCTCACCTTTTCTCTTCTTCTCTCCCTTAGGCGCAGAGATGTGGCGACCGGTGCAGACAGTTGCGGTGGAGCCAGAAGAACTCCCGAGGACAGGTGAGTGAAGCGCGGCGCTGCAGTGAGCAATGCAGTGCTTTTAAATGAAAGTCTTTTCTCAGGAATGCTGCCGTGAAGGTTCCGGATGCAGGTAAGAAGTTTGATAAAATTCTTGGTTTTCACCTTTCTCTTCTCTCCTTACAGGTGTTCCAGGATCGAGGCGGGCGTGGCTGGAGACCAGATGCAGGAGCAGACACGGTGAGCGTTCAGCTGCTTGGATGCAGAACAACGCGAAGCGTGAGCTACTGTCTGGGCGTGGCTTAAATAGCCCCCAAAGTAGTTCCAGGTAAGTATCCTTCCCTGGCCACGCCTGAGTGGAAAAATAGTCCCAATTAAAATATAGTCCCTTTCAGGCCTCAGGGAGGCCTGAATCTTGCAGCATGGTCTGCATCAGGTATGTGCACAAAACACCTTCCTTTATGAGCCTGGCGCCTACGGTGCCAGGACTGATGTCCAACATGAGCCTGGCACCAACGGCGCCAGGACAGAGTCCAAAGAGCCCCTATAAGGGGCCGCTGGGCTTTTACCCGGGGGCATGATGCCTGCTCCCGGGGGTGCTGGGCCTGGCCTGGTGCTCCGGGGGTAGGCATCATGACACTGCCCTCATGTTCTGGGTGGACAGCTCTTTTCAGCTAGTGTGGCTGGGATGGGCCGTCCTAGACTGGGCGGAGTCTCCCCCCCCCCCTCTTCCTCTATCGGTGGACTGCCCTTCTTACCATGGGTGGATTGCCCTGCTCTGATTCCTGGAGCCGGGAACAGGGGGCAGATTGCCTTGCTGTTATTTGTTACCGGCGCGGACATCTCCCCTCATCGCCAGTTGTTATACCTAGAGCGGGAGCAGGGTCCAGTCTTCCCCGCACCCTCCTTCCCTCGTACAGCCACTTCCAATAATCACACAGAGCCACGGATGGATGTAATCACTTTTATTCCTCTTTACATACTGCTCTTCCCGGGCTCTACTAGCCCCTGCTCTTCTTATCTCCAGGCCCCGTTTCCATGTCCTTCCTCTCTCGTTTAAGGTCATCCCTGGTTTTAAGGAGGACTGACCTCGTTTACTCTGCAACAGGGTTTTGTCCTCGCTGGTTTTAAGGAGGACTGACCTCGTTTACTCTGCAACAGGGTTTTGGCAGGAGGGCAACTGAAGAACGGGAGGGAGAGAAACATGGGCGGCTTCCAGATAAGTGGTTGGGTTAGGAAGAGAGAGTGCAAGTATGTGATTCATGAATGAAGTCAAGTTGAGGGGGGCAGTCAGCCCTGCAGGCAGCACACCGAAGAGCCAGTGAGTGGGAATGGGCCAAACCCCACATGCCATCCTTCTCATGGTGTGGACCAATCCAGGCTAGAGCAGACGTGCATGGTAGGAACGGCAACGCAGCAAACCAGCATGGTGGTAGGTCCCCACAGCAAGTCACCCCCCCGGATCGCCACTCCATATTTGCAAGTGAGAGCGTATAAGCATCCATCCATCCATCACCAGAAGTGGCCACGTAGTAGAGGAGAAACACTGCACAATCCTATGCACATAGGAAGCTATTGCATACCTCACTGTGTGCAATACATGTGTCTTTGCATAGACACAAATGACAACATTGCATAATCACTGGTCTATTGCCATCACTGTACCAGGCTCGGATTGGACTATAACCGAATTGGATTGGATCCGAACCAAAAACGCTGTTGTGGGACAGTTTTTTGGGTGAACGTGGGCATCTTTTTTGCCCAATGTGGGACGGTTTGAGTTACTCCACTTTTGCCAGCTATTCGTTTTGATCAGTGATGCTGGATACAAAATTCACAATTTGCATCACATTTGATTATTTTTTTTTTTAAAAACCTCCCCCTTGCATACTACTCAGTCCGTCACAAAAGGAATGAATTGCCATTTGCAACTGTAGGCTTCTTTTTCATTGGTGCCTCAGAAAATGCTACTGTTACACTCACCCGATATCCATGGGGACGCCACTAAGCCCTGGCTGGAAGATTAGCACTCTCAAACCCTCTCCCTTGATAATGTGTTGAACGTGGAGAGCGCCTGTAATACAGGAGAACTGGATATAAGGCTAACGTCTCTCTTGGATTGATTCCCACCTCCCTCAGCCTCAAATTCCTCCCTTAAGTCTAGTCTCTCTCCTCACCTTAATATTGGGCATGGTGTGCTCTTGGTCCTGATTCTCTGTGCAGGGGCGCGTTGGAGGTGTGGGCATTCTGCGACCTAGTTTCTTCACTGGTGCGTTGCCCCATGTTCGGGTCCAGGCCTGCTCTGATTCCGATTTGCTTGATGAGGTAGGTACTACTGTTGTGCAGTCTTTTTGTTATTAATGTCTCTATTTTCTTTCCCTCAAATGAGTTGGAGAGTTTTGGCGTTGCCGTGCTGTATAGGATGAGAATCCCAGCAAGGTAAGTGAATGCGCGGTGCGCAGCACCTTCTTGCCTTTTCTTTTTGCTAAGCTCTGCCTGCGCCGCTTCCTTTGCAGGCCGTTATGATGTTCCGGGCCACTGTGATGTTCTGAGATCAAGGAGAGACTGCACCTGGTAAGTGGTTTTCATTGTCCTTGTGTGGCCGTGAGCGAGTGCTCACTAATAATGTCTCTCTTGTATCTTTCAGGTTGCTGCAGAGTTCTGAATATGGATGCAGCGTCGTGATGATGAATCCCTGTATCGCATGTATTCTGGTGAGCAGCTGATGGTAGTTTGAAGATGGAAGATTCAAGACCAAAGCCAGGCTGCTACTTACAGGTAAGCGCTGAATAATGGTGGTGTTCATCTTTCAGATACAGGATTCAGCACGTGGCAGCTAACTGCAGAATAACGCGAAGCATGTGCTGCTGTTTGGGTGTGGCTTATATAGCCCAAGTAAAGTAGTTCCAAGTAAAGTAGTCCCAGGCCCGGCCACTCCTGAAACACTAGACCGCATAGCTCAGTTCTGTGGAACTGAGCTATGTGAGTGCCTCCATGTTAACTGAAGTCCCAATCCAAATGTTGTCCTTCACATAACAGTATGAGCCTGACGCCAAGAGAGTCCCTGATGGTGTTTTGTGGCCCTTGAGGCCACCATTGAGGCCTGTAACCTGGCCCCAGCCGACAGGCTGGTTTGACCATGATGACCAGGGGCATGAATCATGAGTTATGCCCCAGTCCGACCCTGCAATCTACTACAAATAGACTCCATTGTTCACCCAGCCTCACCCTTGTCCCCCCAAAAAAGCACCCCATCCCCCAGAGTGATGCAAAGAATGAACAGAGAAGTAGAAGTGATGCCAACTCACCAAGCGGTCACTGGTGCCAGAGCCCTCCGAGGGGTCTGCTCCAGAAACCTAAACCTGCTCGGCGTGCAAATCACCAGCACCTGCAGGCTCGCAGTCGCAGGCAAGCCTTGGCATGTTGAAGTTGAACATGGAGGGCTGGCCATGCCTCGGTCTGCAGGTGACCGGGTGAAGGCAGAGGCATGAGCAAAAGTCGATAGAAAAAGCGGTGTGGCCGGCCCAAGAAAACCAGCACGCAGGAACAGGTCACAGAACCACACGTGAGGCCCCCGTGCTTCGCTCACAGAGAACAGCAGGCAGAAAGCAACCAGGGTGCACGCGGCACCAGAGTCCAGCTCCACCAATCATCCGGAGGCAGGAATATGTGCAAGAGATGAACGCAACGGTTTCAGAGCAGGAGTTACCATTTGGCTTCCTTAAACGGGCAACAATGACTAATCCCTCTCACTAGCTTGAGAAGGGGGTTTAGATTCTATTAAAGACAAGGAAGCAAATATTATGAATTACAATCTTTACTCTGAAACCACAGCGGCAAAGAAAAAACGTTTACAAACAAAAAAGGTTGAAAACAGAACTATACAGTGTTCAATGTCAATGTAAGGGGGGACTCCCAATCCATCAAGGAGGACAGGTCATGCCCTGCAGGAGACCAATGAGCAGGGACCCGCCTCTATATAAGTCTTTTACTCCAGTCCCATGGATGATAAATTATGAAGACAAAATCCAGCAAAGCTCCTGGATCACGCACTCTCCACATCTTGTAACTGTGACCAACGTTCCTGAACAGATCCTCTCAGCCCGAAGCTGTAAGAACAACAAACAAAGAAGGGTGGGTGGATGGGAAGAACAGCAAACCAAAAATGTTCTCCCTTGAAACACAAGTGTATAGGCACGCTATAAATGCCATATCATATCAAGAGTGGGTGTGTTTGATAATACTCACCTCCTTGTCTTTAATAGAGTCCAAACCCTCTTCTCACGCTACTGAGGGGGATTAGCCATTCTATGGCAAGGCATGAGGCTCATATTATGCACGTTTGAAGCCCTTGCATCACATTAATTACAACATGATCAATACAATAGCGACAATACAATAATAATAGGAGAAGAACTGTTTTGACCAATCAACTGATTGCAAAATGTATTCCCCCAGGCTAAGCTGCTCCAATAACTGTTGTATAAGGCATAGCAGTTTTAACTGCAAAGAACTAGGAAGATGTGTCAATTCCAGTGTTCCTCACAGGCCACCAAAACCAATTGGTTAAAAAAGAGGGGGTGAACCACTAGACAAAAGTCTTCCTATAGAAATAGGTAGGAAAAAAGCATAGGAATAATAACCTCCTCTGTTGTCAACATCAAACATTTAAAACACTTAGTCATACCATCCTATAGTATCTATATAGTAAACTTAAGAAGTTAAACACTTAGTTCTCCTGGAGATAAAGAAATTACCCCCTAGGGGGTGAAAGCTTTGTAGGCTCCATCCCATGTGTGGATAAAAGACATTGTATTAGAAACAGGGCATATCACATGACTACCCTGGGGAACAGAGTTGTAAAGGCCAATCTTCATAGAAGGTCAAAAATCGGGAGTCAAAGGGACATTGTATTAACATGTTATAGGACAACCAGATTAGGTGGAGCTAAAATGCAATAGACTTGAGGACCCAGAAGTGTGTACTCCAAGTCCTGTCCTTAACTACACAATTGCCTCTAGTCATATGTAACACCTGTATACCAGTAACCTTTCCAAACCAAGAAAAGTTTTACGTTTTCTGGAGGCAGAAGCGGGATGGAAGAGAGGGGCCACACCTGAAACCCAGCAGAAAACTGCTAAAATAACCCCCTAACTAAGAAGAACCCAACCAGTGGACACTGATTACAAGAGATATTCCCGAAAAGTCCTTGAAAACACCAGGAAGAGTTAAATCCACAAAACTGTAAAGCCGGAGACGCTCCGACCTCCTGAGCCCTCGAAGAAGGACTCTGCTACCATGACAATATGAGGATACTTACAAAAACCTGACCCGTAAGAGCCAGAACTTGGCAAAGAGAAACTTATCTTACATCCCATCGCTCCCATTATAGCGATGCTTGAACCCCCCCCCGCTAGATGCGCCAGTTTCTTGGACCTTATCCCTTCCCCCATGATTGATATATCCCCTAGAGGAGCATAAATTAACCGAAGGTGAACCCACTAAATTCCATAGTCTTGAGAAAGACTCTAAACTGCAAATAAACTGATCACTGAACAGTTAATGTGAAGTTGCTTACCGGAGGAGGTCTAACCTCCATCTTAGTAAATCTGAACTATCTTGACACCCCGAGCACATTGTGCTGGCACTTTATTGCAGAACAATCTCCCGTGACAACCCAAAAGGACTACCTGCCACGCAGGCGGCTAAGTGCACCCAGTCACTAACGAAGTGTCTGCCTGCCCTCGGGCAATCACAATGCCAGACACCTTCGGGGATGGCTAATGCTGAGACGTTGAAACGTCCTGTGATAGAGCGGGCGTAAAAACTTGGATAGAAGATGAGCAGCATTCCTGTGCCCCTCTATCCCAGCGAGGGATATTGTGCCTTCCCATAGGAGGAGATAAAACCTCCTCCACTTATCTAAGTAAAAAAAATCTGGAACCCAGAAGGAGAAGGATGCAAACCCTGAGGTCCACACTAAAGCCCTGCTCAGACCTCTAAAATAAATACACTCTTGCACTTATAACCATCCACCCTGACAGTAGAAAGCAAGAGCCCTCAGCGGCTCCGCTTAACTTATTGAAAAACCAGGAAATTGGTGCAAAGGAAAGTACACATACGGGAGGAAAAAGCCCAGTGCGAGCTCTATACTGGTAATGAGAAAGAGCTCCTGTTAAAGTGAAAACAGAAACCATCAGGTGTTCCTCCTAGAGGTGTAACGTTATGATGCAATCCCCTCCAAAAGGGTGGTGGGGAGGGGAGCGGGGGTGACATTGGGATAATCATTGTGCCCAGTAATCGAAAGGCTGTGAAGGAAAATTGGGACCACTGTCCATTCAACATTGAGGCCTGGACTCTCCGGAGATCAGGGGAAAGGAAAAAAGAAGAAGAAGCACATAATAAAATAGCACTTTAATAGTGCTACGAACCCCCAGGTGTCTGAGCGCTGCTATTATTGCTACCCACGGTATGTGGTGTTCATTTATCCATCTCAGAAGGATGAAAGGCTAATTTAGACCCTTCCAGGATTAAAAAAACCTGCTTCAGCAGGCTCTGCACAGATGTCAAAGCAAGCACTCTATTCGTTGCGCTGTAGGAAAAAACAGAAAGAAAATAAATAAATAAACAGCTCCCTTGAGGGTAAAAACTGGGCCTGTACTCCTCGAGCAGAGGAGAAATTGTATACACCGCTGGAAGTATTAGCGGAAACAGGCAAAGACTTGGGTGGAAAGCTATAGGGGCGGGCTCCAGAATGTTATTATTTGTTAACTTTACCCTCTGATACCAACAAGTCCCAACCACTGCATCAGGGTCAGAGCCTGGGTTGCTCAACGTTGTCTTCAGCTTGTCGAGAGAAAAACTCAGTAATCTGAATTAACACGGTTACCATCCTTCCAGTCTTCATCAACGCCTCTTTTTCGGTGTCTTTGCCTTTTGTCTGGGCCAAGAAGGATACCAGGACTGTTTGTCTAATATTCTGACGCCTTATGAAGGCGAGTAGCATAGAGATCACGAAATATTTGTTTAAGGAAAAATAGGGACTGAGGGAGCAATTGATATTGGGAAAGAAATGCCTAAGGAAGGTGAGAGAATTTTACTAAAAAAGGACAAAGGTTAAGACCTGAGTGATTGCTAGAGGAAGGTATGGCCCCATATGGGTCTGTAAAACGACCACCTCCACACTCTTTTCTTTGAAGTATCAAATAAATAAAAATAATATAAAAATGCCCTAGGAAGTGGGGTTACACCCCAACAGGGGTCCGTACGCCGGCCCCTTATAACCAAGCTGATGCTTACTGAGCCATCCGGGCTACTGCCAATAGGAAAAACTATTACCCAACCCAGAACCAATAATGAAATGATATTTGACATTGGTAGTTATCACAATCATATATTTAAAGATGTTAAAGACGATTTGTGGGAGATTAATGCAACAATTCATACTTTAATGAAAAGAAAGAAGGCATCCATTGAATTGGGAAGAAATAGTGTTGAGAACTCCAACTCCACCCAACCCCCCTCTCAGAGACGGACACTTTCCCACAGACCAGCTCGTCAGCGTCGGCGGGGGCAGGAGAAATTCTGAGCAAACTGTTAAGGTGCTTCATGACCAATGGCGTTCATGTGTTCAAACCGAACCTTGTCACCCCCAAAAAACACTGAAGAACAAGCACGTTTCAGCACTGATGAACAACTCAATATAGCTTAGCAGAAAAAGGGGCACACCAACAAAGCAGCACTGTGCTGCCACAAGAAAGAACTCAAAAAGTGCATCCGTTGCAACTTCAGGAGGGGAAATAGCGACAGAACCAATGGCAAAGCATTGGGGAGGTCCCATTAACACATTATTAGTAGAACATGTGTTGTGTTATGTATTTTCATTCTATTGAACGTGAAACAGGTTTAACAATCTGTTTGCTTTCAGCCACACACTCCTGTTTCTAGGTTTGGCATCCTCACTTTGTCCTCAGAAGTTACCCCTCAACATTAGTAAAATACCTACTTCAGTAGATCTAGATTCTTGTCTTGACTACAATCAACCAAAATGCTAAACTGGCTCAACAACATCAAGTCTAATCATGATCACGATCAATCAAAGCACAAAGCCTCAGAGGCTTGCGGCCAAATGCATACTGAATAGTCCAGGGCGCAGAAGGAGGACATTATAGGCTGTGCCGCCCCCCACCCGTATGACAAGAGAATGTAGAATCATATAACTGTACACCTCTCGTGTGGCCCTTTCAGACCTTACATTAAAACTAGAAAAGTAGTAGGTAGCTCTGTGACGGGTTACTTCACCATTTGAGCCACAGCACCGTAGGGTACTGCAACTCCTGCAGAGATACTGTGCTACTTTTGGGCTGACAGATTTGTTTGTGGAAAGGTCCACTGCATATTTGATCATAGCACGATTGGTTAGAAGTTGAGTGGTATTTAAAGAACTTGAAATTATTCATGAGGTGTGGGAAACTTCATTTGATGTCGTTTTGCAAACAATTGGAACCCCTCCTGTTGTAGGTGTCATGATGTCCCAGCTTGTACTAGGTGTTCTGCAAAGGACTGCGTCTGTATCCATAGGGTCGCTGTGCACTCTATGAATACACATGTTCAAATGATTACAGTGCAGTGCCTAATGAGGGCCAGATAATTGTCATGAATTATATTTAAAAAATGACAAAGAGAAACGACTGCCATTCCGTGCACATGCATTATAGATTGTGAAACACCTACAAAATCATTTAGGGGGGTTGCACAACACCCAGTTTCTGTCCACAGAATGTATCGAAATCCGACTTAATAAAGCATATGTGCTTGAATGCATGATGTGCCTATGGACTGCAGTTCCAAATTAAGCAAACAGATGTACATATTTTGAGCTACAAGGCAGCACCATAAATCGATTTAGTATTGTCTATGCATCCTCTGATGATGGAGTCATACTCTATTTCATATATATATATATATGCACATTTCGGACCTAATAAGCAGGTGAACGTAGCAGAATAAGCAATGCTGCTTGCCCTTCGTAAAGGGTCATATCCAATATAAGGTTTGATGGAACATGTCGCCAGCAATGAGATGCTGACAATTCTTTTCCCATCAAGCTGCAAATGTAATTTAGACAAATAATGACCTATGGTGCTTATCCCACTCAATAAGAGTTATCTGGCAGAGAAGGCTTGCTTAGTATTCAAATAGGCTATCAAATGTCAATGACTTGCTGGACCTCATGAGATCATTCGGAGCCCGTAACAGCACAGTCCAGGAAAACATACTAATTATCTAATCAAAATTCGGCCTCCAATCTTGAGTCAAGAGCCAATTATGGTAGGACAACCAAGGTCAGAAAGTGAACGATGACAACTGTGCTGGTCTTGACTATTTTATTAAACCCATTTTGGTCTCGAAGAAAGCTTTTGCAGCTTAAATAATCAACTGGTGGATGCCAAGAGGGTGTCTGTTAATTGTTTCCGTTAAGAGTATTTAATTGAGTGTTTGCCACCTAAGGTCGGTGACATCAACAGTCAGGTCTTGAGTCTTCTCCTTCCCGTCCTTCCTGCCAAGCAGAATAATAGTCAGAAAAGTCAACAACCCAATATTGCCCTATATTGTTTCATGATATCTGCCTATTTTCCACGTTCATTTCCAACAGCATTTTCCTGCATATGACCTTCCATTTGAACTTTACCCATTGATCTCTTTTGACATTGGTGTCATTGCAGCAAGGGGTTTGAGAATCGCAAACATTACAAGCTGTAATGTCGGGTTGACTGTGGCATGGCAAATGAGAGAACCAATCGCTGTATTTCAAGTTTGCATTGTAACTTTGAGCGTCTGCCAAGTTACAGCACAATGCCTCCAAAGGTTGTGATGAACAGGCCAACGACTCAAGAAGGTGTCTCATTACTCAGTTTCACGAGGTCCCGCATAGCCATAGAAATGTCTACCAGTATAGAGATATTACAAAAAAGAACGCCTTTCTTCTGAGGCTGATGTAAAGCCTGACTCATGTTACTGTTACATTACAATAGGGCCACAGGTGGTCCTGGGAAGAGTGCCTGGTCCACCTACTTCCACCAGATGTTGGCAGCTATTAGTGTGCCCTATAAATGGATAGAAACAGGCACCAATTTAAACTGGCGTAGCAGGGTTCAACAGCCACCCGTCTTCAGATACAGAAAGTCGTACTCTCCCTTTGACATGCTGTCCATATGCCATTTTCCTGACTGGTTTAGAAAACTGTTTCCCTAATCAGTCCCAATTCAAGAACTTACCGAATGCAAATACTACGTGTGTCCCCCTACAACACTCTAAATCCCACACTCGGAGAAGCCTATGCACCCTGTTTTTTCTATGCAGGTGCACATATTTAGCTAGCTAGTAAGGGATTCAGGGCTCCATCTATGGTGGCAGTCTGTACCAAATGGGAGGAGGTACTATTTTGAGGTGGGACCACAGAAGACGCATAAGTAAAATCCAGTCCAGACTCCTGAGGCTGAAAAGGATGCATGTGTGTATTTAGGTTCATGCTCTGCTGGGCTTGCAATTCCAGGTCTGCAGCAGTGACAATAACCTGATCAGGCAAGTTCCTGGATGGAGTCCGGTTTCAAACGTGCATCAATTTTGTTTGTTTTTTATTGTAATTTTAGTTTAATCATACAAACTTTTATTACAAATTTATTACATCTCCTCTTTATATAATTTCCTTCTGTCTTTAACTCTTTGGTATATAAACAGGTCATTTACAATTGTCATTCAAAGTTATTTTTCTCTTATCACTTCTTGTTTTCTTCTATCCGTTTCAGTCAAGATGTTATCCAAGCTATTAACTATTGAGCAGCTGAGTTGAGCATTATTTCCAGTTAACATTGCAAACCACCAATCGTCCATGTCCTTGTTCAGTGGAGCATATTTTCCCAGGTAAGTGGTTCTTTGGTTTTTCAAATCTTGACATTCTACTATTAGATGTTTAGTAGATTCCACTTCTACTTTACCGTACCTACATTTATTATTATCTTTGGTATCACTATCATGCCTCGTGAATGGGCAATGCTGCATGGGCATCCCACAAGCGGGGCAGGGTAACTGCTGTTACCATCGGCAGCTGGGAGAGGGGCAGCCCCAACCCCCCGCGCCTGCTCCTCTCCTTCCCCCCCAGCTACGGAGACACGCAGTCTCGGCAGCACAAAAGCCACGGAAGGGTAAGGTGCGAACAGTCATCGCACCCTTCCTCCAAACAGCAAAGTGCTAAGCGCCATAAGGAAACAACCATCAGGCAGGGCCCAGGTTCAAAGATCTTCCCCCTCCGGGGGGTCAGACAGTCGGCTATCTGGCCGGGGGCTGCGACAACAGCGGCCCCGACCACATACACAACAAAGACCAAGGGCCTCTCTTGGTCCTATAAATGAGAGCAGCATGCTCAGAGAAACACAATCTGTTTGTGGACCCTGAACGGGGACCCAAGCTAACAGGAAGGGACCCAAGCTAAAGTCAGCCAGGGACAACCCCCAGATAGTAGAAACCAAAATCAAGTAAGAACTGCAACTGGGCAGGGTAGCAGGTCCTTGGGATGCCATGCCTCTAAAGGACTATTTAATATCTCCACTAGGCCTGGTTCCCAAAAAAGAACCCAGAATCCGCTGTAATTTACACGCATTTCCAAGAAGCGGTAAGGCTCATACAAGAGTGCGGCAGAAACGCCTTGATGGCGAAGCTGGACATCGAATCTGCTTTCAGACTTTTGCCAGTCCGCCCTGAGTCATAGCAGTGGCTTGGTTTCACTTTTAACAACAAATTCTACATAGATAGATGCCTTCCCATGGGGTGCGCGGTATCCTGTGCACTATTTGAGCAATTCAGTTCCTTTTTTCAATGGGCTTTTTTAAAGCAGAGACCAGGGACAAAAATAGTGCATTACCTAGACGATTTCATGGTCATAGGGCCACCAAACTCCGAGGAATGCGGCCAGGCTTTAGCAAACCTGGAGCACATGGCCGCACAGTGGGGAATTCCCCTAGCGAGGGAAAAAAAACACCAAACCAGACACAAACATAATCTTCCTGGGCATCGAAATAGACTCAGCAAAGGGGCTCTGCAGAATCCCAAAAACAAAAACAACAGAACTCCGGGCTAAAATACAAAACCTGATAATGAGAGATAAGGGGACTGTAAAGGAAATACAATCCTTAGCAGGCAGCCTCAATTTCGTATCCAAAATAATACCTCAAGGGAGGATATTTTCCAGAAGCCTGGATTTCAAAATCAAATCACTCACCAAACCACACTTTCATATCCGGCTAGGCAGAGAGGTGAAACAGGACCTGGAAACATGGGGAAAATTCCTCAGATTTCAACGGGTCCTTACTTTGGCGAACGCCTTTAAACACCCGGTCTAACAGGGTCCTATACACCGACGCAGCTGGGAGCAATGGGTTTGGAGCCATACTAGACTCTGAATGGGTGGCAGGGCACTGGCCCAATTCGTGGCAAACAGCAGGGTGGACGAGAAACATCACCTTACTAGAAATATTCCCCATCTGGCTAACATTACACATCTGGGGCAGGCGACTAGCGAATACGGAACTTTTGATTTAGTGCGACAACATGGCTGTAGTGGGCTCCATAAACAGAGGGTCTATGAAATGCCCTCTAGTACTAAAAGTATAACGAGCCATTACAACAGTCACACTACAAGTAAACGTTGTACTCAAAGTGAAGCACATTTCAGGGGCAGATAATAACATTGCTGATGCCTTATCTCGCTTCCAGTGGACAAGATTCCGACAGCTAGCGCCGCACGCCCAAGAACAGATGACGCCAATACCAGCAGAATGCTGGGCAATAATGGGAAGACAAGAATAACGGCATCAATGCCAACGCCAGAGAGCACAGGCCGGGATCCCCAACGAAAACCAGGCACCTCTAAAACGGGTGGCAACAACACATTGGCATCAACGCCAGCACCAGAGAGTGAGGCCGGGATGACCAATACAAAGCAGGCACCTCTAAAAGGGGTGCCAGCAACACATTGGCATCAACGCCAGCGCCAGAGAGCCCAGGCCGGGATGCCCAACAAAAACCAGGCACCTCTAAAACGGGTGCCAACAATACATTGGCATCAACGCCAGCACCAGAGAGTGCAGGCCGGGATGACCAATACAAAGCAGGCACCTCTAAAAGGGGTGCCAGCAACACATTGGCATCAACGCCAGCGCCAGAGAGCCCAGGCCAGGATGCCCAACAAGAAACAGGCACAACAACAACGGGTGCCAACAACCTCACAGGCTTCCTAACAGAGATGGCAGAGAGGGCGGTGGCAAGCACCACAGCAACACAGTACAGTAAGTGTTTGCAAACAGTATTCAAAGCCACAGGTTTAAACCACGTAGAACTAATAACGATTAAAGATATAGAAGTATTCTTAAAATGGGCACGGGAACAAGGTTTCAAAAGGGATTGGGCTAAAAGACACCTGGTGGCAATCTCATACTTTACAAACATTCAGGGCGATTCAGACCCCACCCAGAACACACTCATTTCTTATGCAATGAAGGGATGGGGCAGATTGGAGGGGCCGTAAGTGGACACCCGCCGACCCCTTGATTTCACCAAACTGGTACAGATAGCAAGCCATTTGGAAGCCATATGTTGTCACCCTTACGAGATAATGTTATTTAAAACAGCCTTTTTCCTAGCCTACTTCGGGGCTTTCCGGGTAGGAGAACTCATCGCTTCCAGCACCAATGCCACAAACGGCCTGGGCGTCATGGAAATCAGGGGGAGACAGGAGAGTGTTAATATAGAAATGCAGCAGTCGAAAACGGGTGCAAAAAGAACCATCAATATTTGTTGCATCGACGAGGCAACAAACTGCCCGGTGTGCATCACCAACCTCTATTACGCACAACGACCTAAAGTGGGGGGGAGTTTTTTAATCCACAAGGATGCATCGGCCCTGAGCCGCTACCAATTTAAAGGAGTGCTGATGAAAGCAATCAGCAGAGCAGGGTGGGATCCCAAACATTTCGGGACTCATTCCTTCAGGATAGGTGCCGCCACCGCTGCATGGCAAGGAGGTTTAGCACCGCAACTACTAAAAAACATAGGGGGATGGAAGTCAGACTGTTATAAAAGATATATCAGACCGCAACCGATATAGCCATCCGCCCTAATAATATTGTCTCTCTTTTCCCACCCTCCCACCACCACAGAAACAACAGGCGAATTGAGGACCACACTCCGATCTGCATGGATAGTTGACCACTCATTCGTTTTCAGGACAGGCAGATGGGCAGAAGAGACTAAAGATGGGCCACCTTTCAGAAACACCATTACGTCATGGTGGGGATACAGAGGCGTACGTTGGGCGGAAGTCCACGAAACATTAGCAGAACTGGTGGCATACAGGGACCCACCGGAATTCCTGAACATATATCTAGGGGGCAACGACCTAGTCAATACAGCTGGACGCACCCTATGCAAAGAAATCTGCTCCTCCCTAGCAGGCATTTCGCACAACTGGAGGGGTACCGAAATATATTTCTCAGCCATCTTACCAAGAAAGAAATGGCTAGGGGCCAACTGCTACAAATCTATAGACATATCCAGAAGAAAACTGAACAGGACCATAGAGAGATTCTGTATGACTAGAGGACTGGGTTTCATAAAACACCCAGCCATTACACTAGGCAATCGAGACCTTTTTCTCGACAACGGCACCCATCTGTCCAGCCAGGGCATGGAGCATTTTTTTCGGGAAATCAATACAACTCTTGCTCACAGGGGCTGTCTCTAGGGCATACTCTTGGGGGAACACGGCCAGCCGGGAACTTGCCCGTGTGTGGCAGCACAGTTACGAGGGGGTAACCTCAGGACCCGGTGCCCAAAAGTATGATACCATCATGATATGTGATATTGTTATTGTCATAACCCATATCTGTACAATAAAATCCTACGGTCTTTTTATTGCCAACACTTGAAACAAGTTGTGAGCCTATCATTACGGGTGAGGGTTCGGGGTTTGGCCATTACTAATGCATGCATATGGGTTCAGCAGTTATGGGCAATGCTGCATGGGCATCCCACAAGCGAGGCAGGGTAACTGCTGTTACCATCGGCAGCTGGGAGAGGGGCAGCCCCAACCCCCGCGCCTGCTCCTCTCCTTCCCCCCAGCTACGGAGACACGCAGTCTCGGCAGCACAAAATCCACGGAAGTCTAAGGAGCGAACAGTCATCGCACCCTTCCTCCAAACAGCAAGGTGCTAAGCGCAATAAGGAAACAACCATCAGGCAGGGCTCGGGTTCAAAGATCTGCCCCCACCGGGGGGGCAGACAGTTGGCTATCCGGCCGGGGTCTGCGACAACAGTGGCCCCCACCACATACACAACAAAGACCCAGGGCCTCTCTGGGTCCTATAAATGAGAGCAGCATGCTCAGAGAAACACAATCTGTTTGTGGACCCTGAACGGGGACCCAAGCTAACAGGAGGTTCACTGTTTACTCAGTGTCTTCCAAATCTTCTTGCTTCTTTACCACAGAACCCACCCACCCTACAAAAAGGGGAGAAGAGCAAAAATAAGTACAACGCACTGTACGGTGCCCACAACAAGTTGTGGGACACAAGAAGGCGGCACGGGTCCGAGGGTGTAACCTCAGGACCCGGTGCCCAAAAGTATGATACCCTCATGATATGTAATATTGTTATTGTCATAACCCATATCTGTACAATAAAATCCTACGGCCTTTTTATTGCCAACACTTGAAACAAGTTGTGAGCCTATGATTACGGGTGAGGGTTCGGGGTTCGGCCATTACTAATACATGCATATGGGTTCAGCAGTTAGAACATTTCCTTATTTCTGAGTGCATTTAACCGCAGTTTCGTGAAGCCATTGCGATGGTGTCTCGAAGGAAATTGACTTAAGTATTTTGGAAGCTTGTCTAGGGAGTTAGCAGCCATTCCTGTTGATGCTAAATTGTTGTATCGTTCCATATTCATGATCCAATGCCATTGTTTCAATTTTCTCTTTGCAATTTGAGGTTGCTGTAAAACAGTTTCCATTTTTATTTCTGCACACGATAACGTATCCTTGAGCTTTGTTTCCCATTTCTTCAGCAAACCACTCTGTTGCTCTGGTCCGATGTTAGCAAAGATTTCATACGCTGGTTCGGGTTTTATTATACTCATCTTCCGCAGAAATGTCCCATGTAACGCTTCTAGTGCAAGTTCGTTACGAATCTTAATTATGCAGATGTGTTTTGGTAGCCTTAACAATCTTCTCCAGAATATTCCTTCTAGATAAGGCCAAATGCTGTGATTTAGGTTCCATGCGGCTTCTGCGCCGTAGGTTATTGCTGGTATTACCTTCTGTTGCTAGAAGACTCATACAGGCAATAGCGTACATTTCCTGTAAAGTCTATGCAATTTTGCAGCTTGTAAAGAGAACGTCGTCATCCGCTGGATCAGGTCTTGTGACCAGCCCCATTCTTTTATTGACGTGTTGAAAAGTATTCCTAGATATCGGATTTCCGACATTTTTTCAATTACGTCATTGGCAATCATCCATCTGTGGCAATGATCTAAGCCTTGCAATTCTTTTGAATAGGGCCTCAATGAATTTTGACCATTCAGTTTTATTTGCCTTTAACATGACGTTAGAGATACCGTCAGGGCCCACCGCTCGGGAATTTTTTGTTTTGTGATTGCCTGACTGATGTCATCTATTGATTCACAAATATCCCAGTCGTTCTTAATGAGTTTTTCTCGCTTCTGGCTTGTGATTTCTGTAGTGTAAAACACCTTAATGAAGTGTTTAGTCCATGTGTCTTCAGACACACCATTTGCCATCTTAACGCTTTGAGTTATCAACCCGTTGTTCAGGATTGACCAGATTTCTCAAGATTTGTGATTGATTATTAGTTTCATCATTAGTCCACCGCGTTCTTGATCTCTCATGGTAGTAAACACTTTTAGCCAATTGCAATATTTTTGTTTTCTTTTTTTTTATTGCAGTTATGGCTGAAGTTCCCAATCTTTTCATCATTCTGATATCCTTATGCAATGCTTTTTTTTTCATCGTTTACCTTAATGCTCCATGTATGTTTATTTGATTGGAGATGTCCTGTTCTTCCTACTTGGGTTGTTTTAAATTGCATCAGGAGGGGTGCATAGTTTATTTGCTTTTCTGGTTATGTTGACTTAGACCTTAATGTATTGGTTAAATTCACTATCTGTTGTGCCTTGATTCTTAATCTATTTCCTGCTTGATTTGTCTCGATTTTTTTCCTTGTACGTGGCCTTGGCGTTTTTTTGCTGTATGTGCCATTGCATCACCAATACATCATGATCACTTCTCGCTGTCGGCAGTACAGTTAGATTAATGATTTTGTCCCACATATTAAGCGATGACCAGATGTAATCTAATGTTTTATGGCTTCCTTCATTATGCCATTTTGGTTTGGGTGGTGTATCACCTGCTACATTTCCATTTACCATGACACATTTGTGAGCTTCCATGGCTAGTTTCCAGCGCTTACTCCTACTCACTGTTTTTGAGCTTGCTTCAAGTCCTTGATGTCCTCGTCGTTCATCCTCCATGAGCTTAGCGAGGTTCATGTCGCCACATATTATGATTTTTAAGTCGGTATATTGCAATTGGCCTTGATCTAGTATTGTTGTTATCGAGTTTACGAATTGTGCAGTTGAGATCTTAGCGGGATTCCAATACGTGTTTATCACGAACAGTTGTTTTGCTCCTTCATCTCCTTTCGGGGAGAATTGCAGCATTGTGCTTTGTACAAATATATTGGGGTTTTCTGTGGCAATCGCCTCCCGTCCTTTGTCATGTTATATCATCGTGACTAGCCCAGAAAAAGGTCTCCCCAATCAATTTTTAAAGGCTTACTTTAGTAGTACAAGGTAGCCATCTCTTGCCAGAGTTTCGCGTAACCAAGTCTCTTGCAGGCATATCACCAAGTTTGCGTCAAGATCAATGGGAAATTCATTAAAGAGGTGTTGAAAACCCCTGGTGTTCCAGGATGTTAAGGTGGTCAAATCCTCATTTTCCTCTTGTCATGGCCAATTGGTTCGCTTGTCATTTTTCATTGCTTGTTTTCCATATTGTTTTGTATCTGTGGTTTTCTAATTTTTTTTTTTGACTCTTCTGGAGTATGCATCCTTTTTCTCAAATTGTCTGTTTTCATCGTTGGACTTTTCTTTTGATACATTTGTGTTGCCTCTTTCAGAGTTGCCTTCTGTTATTGTCGAATCCATTGTTATCTCAAAGCCGAAGAATAATAATTCCTCGGTGGCGGCCAGTATTGCCCTTCTCACAACATGCGACTTTATGTGTAACAGCACCTTGTCTGTACAGTCTTCTGTTACATATTCGACGATTCCTATGTCGGCCAATGCTTTTGATGCAGATGTCGCTGTTAGTTTTTGTTCGTTCCGGTTGCCTGTTGGCACTCTATTTGGGTTACTTTATCTTCTATTTGTGTTAGCAGTATTTTTGTCAGAGACTGATATTGCTGTCTCACGAGGGCATGTGTTTTTGCAGTTACAAATTTTTACTTCAGGGCCCCACCGCATTCTGGCATAATTTTCATAATGTTTTGCCTTACAATCAGGTCGCAATTTTCCATAATTTCCATCAGTTGCATCTGCTACGTTCTCTTCCTCTGAGCCTACCGAATAAGTTGATAGATTACAGAGGTCAATTGAGGATTCTCTCGAATGCGTTGAGGACTCGTCTGACTCCAGACGAGGTCACTTGTTTGAATTCCCCTGTAGGTGCGCAACCACGTCTTCCGTATCCTTAGTGACAAATGTTCACTTTTTCTCTTGCGGCATATGTTGCAATTGTTCGCGCGAAAAAAGACTAGGTCTAGTAGGTGTCGTTAAATTCCTTATGAATTTTTTTGAGGGGTTTGTCTGTTTTTTTGCATCTCTCATTTTTAGGCTTGCCTTCGTCTTCGAAGTTGTTGCAACCTTTTTCTTATTTTCACTGTTCATCATGAGTTGAGTTGTTTTAGCTGTCCCCTTTAAAATGCCAAAAGATGGGTTTCCGTTGTTTGTTGGCGTTCTAGTTGCTCCTATTTGTTTGGGAACTTCATTTGGCCCTGAAATACTTGGATTAGGCCTAGCTACTTTCTCAATATGTCCCATTGAGACCTCTGTAGTAGATTGGGTGTCTTCAGTTTTGGAAGTATCAGCGCTGGCTCGTTTAATTTTTTACGCTTCTGTGCCGGGTTTATTTCTTTTACCTCCTTTTGCCGCAGGACTTTTTTCAGTACAATTTCGTTGGCCTGTGTCTGTCTCTTTCTCCAATGACTGCTTTATTGTTGTCATCCACTAAGCTTTTTTTGTTATTATTTGCCTGCATTGGTGTCCTGTCCGCATGTTTTTGCGTCACCACTTGGCATTCTTGGGGCTTTTCAATTATTTGTGTTTTCTGTTCTTTATGCTGGAGCCATTTCATACAGTCTAGCATCGCCTCCATTAATGCAGTTTTGTCGTGATTATTTCTCATAGCGAAATCGCTCAGTCTGAGTTGCCAAGCTGCAGTGTGTTCTGCTTCTTTATCAAGGCGAATTAGTAATTTGGCATTTAAAGTTTCCATTCTAGTACATTTTTCGTTTATATTGCTTAATATGGATCCATTGGTGGATATTGCATAATTTAGTGTGTCATCGAGCTTTATAAAGGGAATCAAAGCTATGGATGTGGCAGCTAATACATTATGTATTTGAATCGCTGCCGCGGTTGATAAATTTGATTTTGTTTGGTCGTCCTTGTTTTTGTCATCATTGTTTGTTTTTGTACTCGTCTCGATCTGTTTGTTTTCTTGTATTTCTCTGTCATGCGATTTCTCCAGTCCTCTTTAACTTGTACTAGTTCCTGCGTTATATTTTGAGCTATCTATTGTTTCTCGCTGATGCATCTTGGTAGTTATTGGAGTACTCATTCGTATTGTTTGAGCTGTTGCTCTATCATGATGATGTTTGTGCAAGGTCGTCGTCGGTGGCACAGCACTGGTGGATTTTCTGAAGTTGTTTGGGTTTAAGTAACTTTAACTGAGTTGCGCCTTCATTTTCTCAAAGTCGGCTTTTAGCCACGGTGTTAAGCGGGCTTCTCGCCCTGTGAGATCATGTATTGTCATCATCGATTGTTGTTGAGGTATCACCTAGGCGGACGTGTTTCTGTGTGGGGGTGTCCCAATGACTGAATTCTTCCACATGTGTTGCTTATGTTAATCTCTCCATGTGTGGCTATATGTGTAGCAGGTGAAGTAAAAGTAAACACATTATTTCCCAGAGGTGAAGCTGGGACTACTATTTCCAGTAGTTCTATGTCGGTAACGTCAAATGGAGATTGAAGCACGATTTCCTTCGAGTCAGTCAGCGCATTTATTACAGTGCCTCTTGTTGCCGACTCTGTGGCACTCATCATAGGGCTGCTTGCCAATCTTGCCTTAAGCGTGGCGCGAGGCGGCGTCATTGGCGGCGGCATCGTTAGTGAGCCGCGCATCGTGTGATCATTCACAGACATGTTAGATTTTGAACATTTGTTGACACAGTTTATTGCCATTACGGCAAGACAGGTAACCGCCGCCCCAGCTGGGCTAATTAGCACTAATGAGGTCGAAGGTGGCTGTGCGGTGGACTGTATTCTGGTCGGGGTTAGAGACAAAAGCGGAATCACGCTCAAGGTTGATGTCATAGTCACAGGCAGGCTTGTAATAAGACTGAGTATGTGACGGATTTATGTTCTTCTGTTCAGTGTGTGCCGTATGTGTGGAATCTACTATTTTTGCCCCGTTTGGATTACCACGATTGTGTTTCATTTTTAAACATGTCTGCGGCCCCAGGTCTTGCATCACCCGCTTACCTGCTGCCTGCAGACTGAACTCTGCCAAACTCCGCGTGCGCTCCGCGCACGCCAAGGGGTTTTGTTGGAAGTGGAGACTCTTGGCTTAAAGGGCCAAGTCTCATTAATCACAGAAATGAGGTAAAGCAGGTCTCACGTCGCTGCAGCTCCTCTCTCCTCAAGACTCCACTGCAGACTGAACTCCGTCGAACTCCATCAATATCGGGGGCTGAGTGACCGGGACAAGAAAGTCCCTCTCATTCGGCATTTGGACAGATGAAGCTGGCCAGGCACTTGCCCTGGGATTGTTTTATTGGTTAGGGAGACATGTTATCACGGGTATATTATGTAAGCAGCACCATTTCCTGATGGTGATTTTCGGAGGAGGTTAAAGTGTGAGCTGGTATGCTGGGTGTATGTGGAGCAGTGATAGAGTGGACCGAGTGATGCAGAGGTAAAGTGAACGATAATGTGTCAGGTGTCAGTGTGAACTGGGGAAAGGTATTTTATGCTGTGCAGGAGCGCATGAGACTCTGTTATGTGCAGTTGGATAGGAGGGCCCTTTCCATATGGCCTTGGGGTTGAGGGTTGAATGGGAAGGTTATAGTGGCAGTCCAGACCATCTGCAGGAATCGTGAGCTGTTGTGAGGTCTGAGCAGGGAGCAGGGTTGGGGCAGCTGGTGGACTGAGTGACTGTGCAAGTAGCAGCTGGAGTGCACATAGGGGCTACATTAAGGGGTAGGGCTGTTTTATTTATGTGAACTTGTGCATGCCTGGAGAGTAAGGACATTGGGGCTCATATGAGTTGTCCGGTAATACATTGTTAATTCCGTCTGGCTGATTAGGTGGTAGAGCTGCATATTTGAGGGGTTTTATGTCAATATTGGCTTGTTGGCCATGCCCCAAAAGGGCCCATACGTAAGAGGTTAATATGCCAGATACTCAGGGGGGAGGGTACACTCAAGAGAGGTGCTTAGGAGAGGGGCTAGAGAACAGTTAATGCTTTGATGGGATCAGGACCTCTAAATGGTCACAGGACACAGCAATGGTGTTGTGTAATGTATTTTGGTGGGGGAAGGTGTGCTGCAGGACATTGGAGTTGAAAAGTGCATTGTGTGTTGGGTCATCTCAACTTTGCATGCGAGGTGGTTGTGGCAGAAGTAAGTTTTGCATGAGATTTAGTCAGGGCATGACATGTCCCTAGCAACGCAGGGTTCGTATCATGGGCAGCGCTCGGGTACGGTGGGGAAGTCCATTTAAGCTATTCCCAATGGGTGTCCATGTGGCTCCAAGATGACAGAATTGAATGTCAGGTGCACATTTCCCAGATGCAGGGTGCAGCTGGTGTTGGCTTGTACTGGGAGGGCAGTGGTACCAGGAAGTGACCAGAGGATCGGGCTTGGTAAAGCAGTGGAACATTGCATTCATCGATGCGTTTCCACTAGTGGTGGATTGGTTTCGTGGGGTTATGAGACTCATTGAGCGGGTGAATTTTAATTTAATCAAGATGGGTTGTGGAGCCGGTGAGTAACAGGTAGAATGTAAATGAGATGGGTTTGGGGTTTTTAAGGTTGATTGGTTTGAGATACCCAGATCACAAGATGATGAAAGGTTGTTTCTACTGGTTACAGGAAAGTAATTCTGCCACAGTCTTGGTTTTATTGTTTTCTTTATCCTACCACCTGTTCTCCAATGTTGGCTGACTATAGCATGTCCAGATGCTGCTCTTCGTTCCCTGCCACATGGCAACCATCAGGTGTCCTTTCTGCTTATGTTGCATCCCAGGTAAACATGAAGTTATTATTAAACGCCTTCAGGGTGAGCCAGATAACAAGACAACAGCTGTAGTGTGCCACTGCTGCAAAGGAAAACATTTTTCAAATCAAACATTTTCTTCTAAATCGGCTGCCACCCCTAAGCCGGCTACTGGTGGCCATTTAGCTACAGTACACGCAGATGCTTCTCCTCTGACCTTCCTCCCTGCTTTCATAACTGCCCCCCCCACGCCCGCACCCCCGTGGCAGCAGTTGCTGAAGTGTTGCTCATCTCCACCACTTCCCCCACACTGTGAATGATATCAAGGTGGTCTGAGGGATCATAACAGCCTATGTCCAAGCCTTGGGCTTGATCTTAGACAGGAATTGCATTCTGAGAGTCAGAAAGGGTGGGCCTTGGGCTAATGTTCTTTTCCTATTGCTGTGTGAGCCACACAGTGGGTTGAGGTATGACAAGCTGGGGGGGCTGGTTAAGGCATGGTTTTGGTAGCCTGCAGAACTATTGACCACACATGTGCAGACATCGAGACTACGAATCCTACTTTGCTATTTAATTGTATAATTCTGGTGAAAATCAGTCAAGCAGTTGCACACATACGGTAAACATGTCAATAATGTATTTAATGGATGTAGATTTCCCCTGTGGCTATCTAAGATGTGGGGGGGACTTGGATAATCACTGCCACTTGGCGTTCCTTTTTGTATCCATAATCTCCATTAATGCCCTAATATCGTTTTTACTATTTTCCAAACAGTGCCTAACATCAGCAACGTAGCCTCTGGAAATACCATCTTAATACCCACCACCCCCCTTACCTACAAGGTGATTCGGTCTAGCGCGACCTTTAGACATGGCAATCTGCTGTGGTGTTCTATACGGAAGCTGTGATTCCACTGTGCAAGCCACATCACTGTGTCAGCTTCGGTGCAGTGATGTGCACTTTGCAGATGGGTTACACACGATTCTGTATCTGTGGGAGGGAACAGACCAGGATTACACAGATATTGCAATAGTAAGCATGTGAGAAATAAAATGCAAGGCCACCGAACCCTGAGAAAACACATCACAGCAACTGATCGTGCATGACATGGAGTCCAACAAAAGCTGAGCACAGGTTCCAAGGTAACTTACAAACTAGCTGTACAATATTTGATTTATGAAACACGTACTATCACCAGCTGGTACGCTGTCCATCCCAGTGAAAACATACATGTAAGAGAAAAAGGTATAGTCGAGCACTGGCAGAGAGGTTTGAATGCTGCTTAAAATGCTTCTAACTTTATTCAAAGTTGAGTGTCTGAACCAGCACAATACCAATGCTCTGGTTATGCATTGAGTGCAAGTATTTACAAGATTAAACAAAGCCAGTAGATCACCATGCATCATGGATGGCATCCGGGGCCTTTACTGCAGGCTAGTAGAAAATGCTACATGCTGTGTAGGGCTAAAACAGGTACAAGTGCTGTATGGTGTGAGTCACACCTTTGAGAGAGTGTAAAGAGAGTCACTGGCGGCTGATGAGCTTGAAACTGGTGGGGCATAAGGTGACGACACAATCACCCCGCCTACGGAAATGCCAAACCTTTGGCTCCGCCTTTCACTGAACGTATGTGGGCGGTGGGTTACAGTTATATATAAATAAGGTAACGGGAGTATGGAGGGGGAGGGGGTCTTCCCGGCATATACTTGCGGAGAAGGGAAATCAAATTGCACCATTTTCATATTCAAATTATTTTTTCCGCCGTGATCACATGGATTCGGTCATAAATAATAGTTTCTACAGAGTCAGCCCAACCCACGTAAGGAGAGTTTTTGAGGGGAGGGTGCTGCCCTGAGAATTATTTTTAAAATGATGAGTGAAAATGCTGCATTTTCCAGCACAATTTTCGGCAAACATTGTAGAAAGCACAAAGGACCTACAATCAGTTGTCTGAGGGGATCCTACAGCATATTCTAATACTAAAGACGCCAGGTCATCAACATGGCACAAGAGTATTTCACAGCAGTAAATCATGTATACATCCACCTTCTACTATGGCACACGTATGCATCAGTCTATCATTGGGTAAGGGCTGGTAGAGTGTGCCACTGCCACCTCTGAATACAATTAGATATATACATTATTTGCTAGTAGTAATCAGCCCAGTCTTAAATATTGTGACAGGGGACTTAATAACACACATGATCCGGAGTTAGGCAGTTAAAAATACAATGAGAATTTGCTGACACCACCCATCAGGATACCACTACAAAGTATATCGGAATGGTTCTCAAATACTCAGTGAACTGCTAATAGGATATGATATGACAGGTTATTTATAACGCGCTTCTAAGCGCAGACCGAACCTGTGTTGCTCCGTGTTGTCTTGCTTCCAAGGCAAGCACGTTGCCCCTGAGCTATCCTCCCGAGACCATAATGTTTCAATTGCCTGTGATGATGCTTAAATACACAAAAGTACTCCAAAATGTGTCAGAAGTTCACTTACTACACCAGCCTTTCTGTGATATAATTTACATGCACATTTTTATATTACTAGGCCAGCTTAAATTGACCCAGTCCAATTAATCGCTCATTGCTAATGCAGACCATTTGAAAACAGTGCTCCCACATTAGTTTGATCCCAGTTAAGGAATGCAACACAGTTTCACCAATACCATGGACCTCATTACGAGATATGTGGTAAGGGGTTAACGGCGCAGGTAAAGGTGCCGGAGCCGTCAACCCCTTAACGCCCCATTACGAGTCTGCTCTCGGGAACCAGCTTAAGGACGCCTGGTAAAACCAGGCATCCTTAGCGGGACCCGCGAGCAGACGAGGATACTAACAACGGGACCGTTATTAATTGGCCCGCTGTTAGCATCCTCTCCATTCTCATTGAGCCCTCTGGGGGCTCAAATGGGAATGAGGATGTTCCGGGTTCCTTGAATGAGGAATTACCGGGCCCTCCAAGGTCAGAATGGCCCGGTAATTCCTCATTCAAGGAACCCCGACCAGGTATCCGGTATGGGGGTAGCCATGCCGCTAATAGTGGCATGGTTACCTCCATACTCGGAATGACCCCCCCATGTCTGTCAGTACTGCCCCACGTAGCACATTGTCATGTTGGTATCCACTTGTTGCACAGAAAGTGGTGATCTTATGTCACAGAGTTGCAAACCATGTAAAACACATTGACATGCTTGTGAAACACATCTGCTACTTTTCTCTATTAGCACTATATGATGAATCCAATGGAGTCATCACGGATCCCCCAGCGTTAACCTCCTCCCATGTTGTCAGAGGATGGCAGCCACTACCTGATCCAGAGGGCGGCTATATGAGGGATGATCACATGGGAGGAGACCGCCTCTGGCGAGATATCATGGCTTCATGGGATGAGACATGGTATCCTACATTTGCCCATGAAGAAAACCCCTTGATACCTAATACCGTAAAGGCCTACTGCCATGCATCTATACGTCCCTTTAGGGAAAACAGAGAAAAACTCCTTAGGCCAAACTTCCATCCCTGGTCAAATAAGTAAAAGCTCCAAGAATACCTTTTCCAGTTCTCATTCCCGTCCATATAGAGCTGGCTTATCATATGGAACTATTGAAAGTGACTTTCCAAGTCATCTGCATCAGTTTACATCAATGGACTCCAAGTACTGCGATGAGGGGGAAGAACGGAACGATGCCGAGCAGAAGGAGCCTCAAGCTCAATGAGCATGCTTGTTGTTTTCAGAGTGCACCTGTGTGTGAAACATTTAAATATCGAAAACAAACTCTAGAAAGATGTTGTTTGGCAGAAGTAATTGTACATGTCTGCGAGGTGTGTGGACTCTGGACACAGGGACCAGTGTGGCAGAGCCAAGGGGCTCACCAGCAAGGAGGTGGAGGAACTTTGTGTGAGTAAGATGTGCCACAGATAGGCCAGGAACAGAGGGAACTTTTCATCTACTGGGACCTGAAGGAAGGCAGGCATACTGAAGCGAAGCAGCAAGAGGACCCGGATGTTAGGGAGATGTCTCTGTTTAGGCTGAATTTCCTAACCTAGTGAGTCCCCCAGCAGCTTTGCTGGATTTCTGGAGTTTGTTTTTTTCATCCTGCCAAGAGTGAGACTCTTTTCCTCCCACTCTTGGACATGAATGTGGTTGATTTCTTTGAATGTCAATGTGTTCTATGGGCTATGGGGTCTTTTACTCCATAGGGCCTCATGTGTTTTGCTATGTGTGTTACACCACACCCTCCGTGCCGTAACACTGGGGTGTCCTAGGTGATCCCCACCATAGACTCCATTCCCTGGGACTGACTACTGTCTCCCAGGGCATGTAAAGTCACCATTGGCTTTACTAGACCTAAATTTACTAACAGATCCAGTACAAACCATCCTATTGTGGACGTATTGGTAGGGGTAATTCGATTACTCCTGGGTCTGTTGTTCGAGGGGGCACTGTCCCATCCCCCCTCATTGAGTTTTGGCTGGTGGCAGTGGATACTACTTTTTATATTCGACCGCAAATATATTCCTAGGGATTCTTCCCATTGTTGGAGGCTAATACTTTTTCACGTTAGTCTCTAACATACCGCCGGTTTATTCGTCTTAAATAAATCCACCCGTTGGTATTTTCTGCCAGAACTCGGTTTTTAAAATGGCGTATGTGTTCGCCTCTGTAACTCCGAACCAAAGGTTGAGCCCTTTGTTTCACTTTTGGCGGGCTTCTGCACAGAAGCCCTCCAGAGTGGTGCCATTCTGCCTGGGTACCACAGGGGATGTGGCAGGGGGTTTAGGCACCCTGGACTGAGTTGCCTTGCCAACTCAGGTCGCACTCTGGTGTGATTGGTCCAAGTGGTGAGCCGCCCCGCTCACCACTTGGCGTGTTTGATTGACAGCTAGGCTGAATGAATGGGGGTTTTCTGCATAAAAGCAGGGCTTTTGGGACTGGAACTTCAGAAGTCGCCACAGGACCTAAGAATCCGACGAGGGTAAAGCTGAGCCGACCTGCAACGACGACACCTCCGGTGGAGCCCTGCTGAACCGACTCACCACTTCCCAACAACAGAGGAGATCTCCCTGATGGAGAGTCTTCTTCCCCTGACTGGTGGGAACAACCAGTCCCTTGCTTCCAGGACGTCTAGTGGTCGAATTGCCCGTGCTGAGCACCCCGGCAACCGGATAGCCGCTAACCACTGTACCGCAACCAAAAAGTGGTGCCTTGTGACGGTGCACTCCGCGGCCGGTCTCTTCCCTGGTGGTGCAACGATCTTCAACTTTTCCTCGACGACGGGATCCTCATCTTCTGGCAAAGCCCTGACTTGCATCCACCACCAGGAACAACTGCCCCCGCCGGAGCTGTCTCTTCACTTGCAAGGTACTGTGTCCGCCTGGCTTCCCTTGAAACGGTTAGCGTGAGGTGTCTTAAATCCTTACCTTTCCATTGGGTCGCCTCCAGACCTTCTTAAACGTTTGTTCTAAACTGGTCCAACCTTTCTGTGACATTTTGCTACAAAGACTTGAAGTGCATTTCCACTGTGATATTTTTTGGACATACAGCTTTGCCTCTCTTCGAGTGGGCCTGGCCTCTGAACTTTGTGATTTACAGTAGACCCTGCCTTGCTCGCCTTGCATTTGTTTCGTAAAAGTGTTGGTACTGAGTTGGTTTCATACCCTGACTTTTTCTCTCCCCTTTCTAACGAATACTAGAGTACCATCTAGGTTAAAGCATTCACCTCTGTCTGCAAATAAGTGGTGCCGTTGAACCTAGACTTGTCGAAATATTGTTATGGGATTGATATATCCTTATAGTAACTGTGATTGAAGTTGTTTGCCATATTAGTGCCAGTGTGTTTTCCATAGATGTGTTTTAAAATAAAAAATTATATATCTTTACACCCAAGCTCTGATCGGTGTCTGCTTGTTCTACTGTATAAATTGCCCTATCTTGTATACTCTAAATACTGCCTAACTCGTCTTGAGAGAAGTCTGACTGCTCAGCCACAGCTACCAGGTAAATCTGGGTGGTGCAGACTGCTACCAATTGGGTTTACTGCTAACTCCTGTAGACTTAAGCTTTTTGCAGTGGTCCCAGAGGGAACTGCACAGGTTTTTGCCTAACACTGGTGTACAGCGGTGGGATTTGTATAGAGTATACAGTTTAGAGTGCTTTTCAACACTTTAGGATAACTAACCACAAAGCTTAGCACTAAAAAAGCAACTTTCAAAAAACATGTCTACTATGGAAGTTTACAGTCAAGAGTCCTTGTCAGGAAAAAATACTGAGAGTTTGAGAGCTCTCTGTAGACAAGAGAATCTTTCTGTAAAAGGCAAGAAAATAGAACTGATAGCGAGATTGCTGGAAAACCAAAGTCTGGGTACTGGTTCAGAGGAACCAACTTCTCCAACAAATGTAGATAACACTGATGGTGTTGATCTAAATCAAAGTTCTGATGATAGTGATGACGAGGCTGAAGAGGAAGGAGAGGCTAATGAAACTGTCTCCCCTGCTCCTCTGTCTGCCTTACCAGCTGTACCTACTGGGCCTATAGCAGGTCCCACACTAAGTCCTCAAGTCCTTGAACTAGAAAAAATGAAAATAGACTTGGAATTCAGAAGGATTACTGCTCAAACTGAACAGAAACACCAAGAAATGCAACAAATTCTTAGGCTCAGAGAAATGGAGCTCAAGCATGAGTTAGAAATGAAAAAGTTGTCTGCGAAACTGCTTCTGTCTCTGGCTCCTCTAGAAGCTCCAGTCCCAAAAGACCCCGGAAGCCTAGGAATTAATTGGTATGTATGAACCAAAGTTGGATGTGTTGGATTGGCTGAGTTTGTTTGAGTACAATCATGGGCTCCAGAACATCACAGGTAATGAGCTACTTACCTGGTTGTTCTCTAGGCTCATCCCTGTTGCAACTGATGTGGTAATGGAGTTGGGGGAGGAGGATAGGAAAGAGTATGAAAGTGTGAAACTAGCTTTGATAGCTAGATTTGGGAAGACCCCTTCCCAGTATCTTAAGAGGTTTAGATCCCTCAAAAAGCATGATGGTACCCCTTGGGCTACCTGGGTGAGTGAAGGGTTGAAAAAACGTAGAGGGATGGATTAAGAGTTACAAGGTGAACACTTATGAGGGTATGAAGAATCTTTTTATGTTGGAGTCTATTTATGATGCCTGTTCTCCTGAGCTCAGACAGCACTTGGCTGATTTGAAGGAATTGGATTCCAGGAAGCTAGCTAAGGCTGCTGACTTGTGGGTTGCCAACAGGGCTACTTATAAGGATTCTGGGGCAACTCAGAAAAAGGATGAGGGAAAACAGCCTGAAAAAGACTCAAAAGAGAATTCTAATAACTCAAATTCCAAAGAGGGCCCCAAACAAAAACATAAGGGTAAGCCACCAGGAAAACCACAGCAGAATAGTGTACCTTCTGGTGCCAAACCAGAGGGAGGCCAGAACAAGCCACCCTTCCAGAAAGCATTCGGTAAATGCTTTGTTTGTGGCTCTACTGACCATGTGAAAGGAGATCCCAGATGCAAGGGTAAACCTTCAGGGGTCCAGCTTGTCTCCTTAGCCTTCGCTCCAGAGGAGGAAGTCCAAATGGCAAGTGGAAACTTTCTACTGCTGGCTGATGAACCCATTGGAGTCTCAGCCAGTGTTTCTTTAGTGTCTCTGGGTTTGTGGGAGCAACAGAATTTAGATGTCTATAATTCTATCCCAGATAATACTAAAGAGTATTATAAGGACAGTGTGCAGGTGAATGGCCAGGAAACTCCTGCCATTAGGGACACTGGAGCCAGCATAACTGTGGTGGATAAATCTTTTTTTCAGGCTGAGGATGTTGCTAAGGCACCCAAACGCCTCACCAAGTTAGCTGGAGGGCCGGTGCAGATGCTTCCCCAATTACCAGTTCTCATCCAGTGTAATGACATGATCGTGAAGATGCCTGTCAGCATACAGAGTGAGGTACCAGGACGAGTTCTGTTGGGTAACGATTTAAAAACTCTCGGAGTTGTGTCTCATACCCCCAGACCTCCTAGTAAACGGTTACAGGAGCTAACCAGACCTGCAAGGGAGAGAACCATGAGAGGTACTCCCCAGGAGATGATGAAGAAAGATATCACTCCTGCTCCACTGGAATTGTCAGCTGCTGTCTCAAAGAAATCAGAAGCGAAAGGGAAACCTAAAACTTCTATACCGAAACCAGCAGCCAGCACTTCAGTGCAGCCAACAAGGACTTCCCCTCGGTTTTCCAAAGTTATACCAGTAACTCCCCCTCCAGCTGAGGCTGAGAGGGTGGTACAACCCTGTGTGGTAGAATTAGACTCTGAAGAAGAGCTAATGGAAGGCCAGGAACTCATTGGAGATCTGGATCCTGTTGACCATCCTGAACTGCAGTCCTTACTGGCAGAAGGTGGACCCAACAGGGCAGACTTCAGTAAGGGACAGACGGAATGTCCAACTCTGGAAGGTCTTCGCCACCAGGCAGAAGCTCAGGCTGAAGGGCAAGAGCCTGGGAAATACAGGTTGCACTGGGAAGATGGCCTCTTCTACAGTAAACCGACCGAGTCTGAACCTGGAGACTACAAACGACTTGTAGTACCCCAAGAGAACAGACAACAGTTCTTGCAGTTAGCCCACGAGATTCCTTTGGCTGGTCACTTGAGTTTCAAGAAGACTAAGGAAAGGCTCTCTCTCTACTTTTATTGGCCAAAGATGGGGGCCGAAGTAGAAAAACACTGCAGGAGCTGCCACACCTGCCAGTCCTCTGGTAAGGTTGGCTCCAAGAATGTGGCACCTTTAGTGCCTCTCCCACTTGTGGGAGTCCCATTTGAGAGAGTAGGGATTGACCTTGTTGGTCCCCTTGATCCTCCAACCGCCTGAGGCAACAGGTTTATACCTGCTGTAGTAGACCATGCTACTAGGTATCCTGAGGCAATTCCTATGAGGACTGTTACGGCTCCGGCTGTGGCTAAGGCCCTCCTTGGTATTTTTACCAGGGTCAGGTTTCCTAAGGAAGTAATCTCTGACAGGGGGTCAAACTGTATGTCCCACTACATGAAAGCCATGTGGAAAACCTGTGGAGTTACTTACAAGTTCTCAACAGCTTACCACCCACAAACCAATGGGTTGGTAGAAAGGTTCAACCGAACCATGAAGAGCATGATAGGTGCTTTAGAGGAACACCTTAAACAGAAGTGGGACCTTCTACTGTCATGCCTTCTCTTGGCTTATAGAGAAGTCCCTCAGAAGGGAGAAGGTTATTCTCCCTTTGAGCTTCTCTATGGTCATCCCATCAGAGGTCCATTGGCCCTGATTAAAGAGGGGTTGGAGAGTGCTCCTTCCCCCAAGTCAGTCAGAGTGACTGACTACGTTTTAGGTCTCCGGAGGAGAATGTCACACATGATGGCGGAAGCAAATGATAACTTGAAAGCTGGACAAGCATTTGTCAAGCACTGGCATGATGAAAAGGCTAACATGGTTGAGTTCACTCAAGACCAGCTAGTTCTCGTTATGATCCCAACAAGGCAGAGGGCCTTGCAAGACAAATGGATGGGACCATTCAGAGTTGTGGGTAAACTTGGAGAGGTCAACTATCTGGTGGACTTGGGCAATCCCAACGAGGCTCCTACAGTCTTCCACACCAACCGACTCAAAGCGTGTATCTCAAGACCTGATATAGGAGCGTTGCTGCTAGCATCATCCGAGGAAAAAGAAGAGAGTGAAGCTCTTCCTGATCTCCTCAGAGGCTTACCTTTAGACGAAAAGATTGAAGGAGTAAATCCCTCTTCAAATCTGACACCTGAGCAACAAGAAGAGTGCAAATCTATGGTAAATCAGTTTGCCTCTCTGTTCTCACTTTCACCAGGCTTGACCCCTTGGGGCCAGCATGACATACTCACTGGTGACTGTCTGCCAGTCAAAAGCAGAGGATACAGAATGTCAGAAAGTGTAAGAACCCACATCAAAGGTGAGGTCAGCAAGATGCTTGATCTCGGGGTAATAGAGCCCTCTACTAGTCCATGGTCTAGCCCAGTTGTGTTAGTACCAAAGGCAGGATCTAAAGAACGTAGATTCTGTGTGGACTATAGAGCTCTTAATGCAGTCACCAAGACTGATGCCCACCCTTTGCCAAGAACAGATGAGTTGGTGGATAGACTTGGTTCAGCCAAGTTCCTCAGCACATTTGACTTGACGTCAGGCTATTGGCAAATAGCCCTGACAAACCATGCCAAGGAGAAAACTGCATTTTCGACCCCAGCTGGCTTATACCAGTTTAAGGTAATGCCTTATGGATTGAAAAATGCACCTGCTACATTTCAACGGATGGTAAACCAGGTTCTGAATGGGATGGAGGACTTCTGCATGGCTTACTTGGATGACATAGCAGTGTTCAGCAATTCCTGGGAAGAACATGTAACCCACCTAAGAGATGTTTTGCAGGCTCTTGGACGAGCCAATCTCACCATAAAGGCGAGTAAATGCCAAATTGGACAGAGTAAGGTAGTCTATCTTGGACATGAGGTAGGAGGTGGAGAAATAAGGCCTTTGCTCAGTAAGATTGAAGCTGTGCAAAATTGGACAACACCTACTACTCAGACCCAGGTGAGAGCCTTCTTAGGTCTCACTGGGTATTATAGGAATTTCATTGATAACTATGGGACCATAGCTTCTCCTCTGAATGTCATCTCCTCTCCAAAATTCCCTAAGAAGGTTAGATGGAACGAGGAGTGCAATCAGGCCTTTGCAAACCTGAAAAAGGCTCTTTGCCAAGCCCTAGTACTCAGAGCTCCTGATTACCACCAAACCTTCATTGTGCAGACAGATGCTTCAAATGTAGGAATAGGTGCAGCACTCAGTCAACTGGATGGGAAAGGCAGGGTGCACCCCATTTGCTTCATCAGCCGCAAGCTGAAGGATCCTGAAACAAGGTGGGCAACAATTGAAAGAGAGTGCTTTGCTATCGTGTGGGCTCTGAAGAAGTTTAGGCCATACTTGTATGGTTCTACTTTTGTAATTCAGACTGACCACCAACCCTTGAGATGGTTAATGCAAATGAAAGGGGAAAACCCAAAACTACTGACATGGTCAATCTGCCTGCAAGGGTTTGATTTCACCATTGAGCACAGGTCCGGGTGTCACCACCAAAATGCTGATGGTCTCTCTAGGATGTATATCATCGACTAGAGGTATGAGATTCATCCAGGAGTGGATTAAATCCTCCTGTCCCTTAGTCTTGGGGCGGGGGGGAGGTGAGTGTTAGGGAGAATTCTCTGTTTAGGCTGAATTTCCTAACCTAGTGAGTCCCCCAGCAGCTTTGCTGGATTTCTGGAGTTTGTTTTTTTCATACTGCCAAGAGTGAGACTCTCTTCCTCCCACTCTTGGACATGAATGTGGTTGATTTCTTTGAATGTCAATGTGTTCTATGGGCTATGGGGTCTGTTACTCCATAGGGCCTCGTGTGTTTGGCTATGTGTGTTACACCTCACCCTCCGTGCCGTAACACTGGGGTGTCCTAGGTGATCCCCACCATAGACTCCATACCCTGGGACTGACTACTGTCTCCCAGGGCATGTAAAGTCACCATTGGCTTTACTAGACCTAAATTTACTAACAGATCCAGTACAAACCATCCTATTGTGGACATACTGGTAGGGGTAATTCGATTACTCCTGGGTCTGTTGTTCGAGGGGGCACTGTCCCATCCCCCCTCGTCGAGTTTTGGCTGGTGGCAGTGGATACTACTTTTTATGTTCGACCACGAATATATTCCTATGGGATTCGTCCCATTGTTGGAGGCTAATACTTTTTCACGTTAGTCTCTAACATACCACCGGTTTATTTGTCTTAAATAAATCCACGGGTTGGTATTTTCTGCCAGAACTCGGTTTTTAAAATGGCGTATGTGTTCGCCTCTGTAACTCCGAACCAAAGGTTGAGCCCTTTGTTCCAGTTTTGGCGGGCTTCTGGACAGAAGCCCTCCAGAGTGGTGCCATTCTGTTTGGGTACCACAGCAGGTGTGGGAGGGGGTTTAGGCACCCTGGACTGAGTTGCCTTGCCAACTCAGGTCGCACTCTGGTGTGATTGGCCCAAGTGGTGAGCCGCCCCGCTCACCACTTGGCGTGTTTGATTGACAGCTAGGCTGAATGAATGGGGGTTTTCTGAATAAAAGCAGGGCTTTTGGGACTGGAACTTTAGAAGTCGCCACAAGACCTAAGAATCCGACGAGAGTAAAGCTGAGCCGACCTGCAACGACGACACCTCCGGTGGAGCCCTGCTGAACCGACACACCACTTCCCAACGACAGAGGAGATCTCCCTGCTGGAGAGTCTTCTTCCCCTGACTGGTGGGAAGAACCAGTCCCTTACTTTTTCTTCGCTTCCAGGACGTCTAGTGGTCGAATTGCCCGTGCTGAGCACCCCGGCAACCGGATAGCCACTAACCACTGTACCGTGACCAAAAGGTGGTGCCTTGTGACAGAGCACTCCGCGGCCGGTCTCTTCCCTGGTGGTGCAACGATCTTCAACTTTTCCTCGACGACGGGATCCTCTCATCTTCTGGCAAAGCCCCCACTTGCATCCACCAGCAGGAACAACTTCCCCCGCCGGAGCTGTCTCTTCACTTGCAAGGTACTGTGTCCGCCTGGTTTCCCTTGAAACGGTTAGCGTGAGGTGTCTTAAATCCTTACCTTTCCATTGGGTCGCCTCCAGACCTTCTTAAACATTTGTTCTAAACTGGTCCAACCTTTCTGTGACATTTTTCTACAAAGACTTGAAGTGCTTTTCCACTGTGATACTTTTTGGACATACAGCCTTGCCTCTCTCCGAGTGGGCCTGGCCTCTGAACTTTGTGATTTACAGTAGACCCTGCCTTGCTCGCCTTGCATTTGTTTTGTAAAAGTGTTGGTACTGAGTTGGTTTCATACCCTGCCTTTTTCTCTCCCCTTTCTAACGAATATTAGAGTGCCATCTAGGTTAAAGCATTCACCTCTGTCTGCAAATAAGTGGTGCCGTTGAACCTAGACTTGTCGAAATATTGTTAGGGGATTGATATATCCTTATAGTAACTGTGATTGAAGTTGTTTGCCATATTAGTGCCAGTGTGTTTTCCATATATGTGTTTTTAAATAAATAATTATATATCTTTACACCCATGCTCTGATCAGTGTCTGCTTGTTCTACTGTGTAAATTGCCCTATCTTGTATACTCTAAATACTGCCTAACTCGTCTTGAGAGAAGTTTGACTGCTCAGCCACAGCTACCAGGTAAATCTGGGTGGTGCAGACTGCTACCAATTGGGTTTACTGCTAACTCCTGTAGACTTAAGCTTTTTGCAGTGGTCCCAGAGGGAACTGCACAGGTTTTTGCCTAACACCGGAACGACGTGGAGCTTTGCTGCATACGCACGAACAGGACAGAAGATGCCACACAGAGCGGTGAGTCAACCCAAGCAAAGTGGACCCCGACAAACACCATTTGTAAGCTTTAAAGCCACAAAAACAAAGTCATTAAGGGGATTTTTTGCAAACATAGAAGACATATTGCAAATATGACCCAAGAGTTATATGGGTGTATGAAATGCAGATATCGGGGAAACCCAGAGCAAATTTTGAAACAACCAGATAGACAAACCTGAAGTATATGGGCTCATAATCAAGTATCATGTACACAGAGATGACGCAGGGAGCATGTAGTCATAAAAGGAAAGTTGCTTTATTGAGTTGCAGGGTTAGTTGGGTGAAGGGAGGCAGGAGCTATATAGTAAGCATCCTCTCAAGTCAGATCTTCCATCCTGAAGTCCCAACTGACAGTCCTGGAACCCTGATGACCCATAAGGCTCCGGGCTACCTCACAACATGTTACTGCCTGCATCAGTGCAAATAACACAAGACAGATACTACACATGCTCTCTCTTTCACAACACACACACACACAACAGGTTCATAAACCAGGCTCTCATCAAACATCCACCATAACCAACCAGACAAACCAACCACATTCCAAAACCCTCTCGGCTTACTCCACTTTCGCGTAACTAACATTCAGCAACTATCTTGAAACACAAATTCTCCACTTACCCGGGACTGCCACTCCCGAGTCTTGCATCTGCCACCTGCAAGCACAAACCATATACAAGCCTCACTCAATACTCACCTCCCACTCTGTCTGCTACACAGAGACCTGGGCCTGCCACGCCCACAGCACAAACGCGTACACGCAATCAACCAGGAAACCTCACTAACAGTTGAATACCATCTCAAAGCACACATCACTTGTCCACAACACTTGTCCACATACAGCCACCACTCATTCTCAAAAAAGAAACCTGTAATTCACTCCCTTATATTCACTACTCTCATACACTCATTACCTCCAGAGAATCATTTAAAAGTAGGAAAAGAGAAAAAAATACGCACAAAACAAAGAACACATGCAAACGACATAACTGAATAGACACAGCACGTAGTAGAACACCAAACAGAGAGTTAATCAGAAACCCATTGTGTGTCAAGATCTTACCAAGAGAATGCATTCACCAAAAATATAGTTATGCGCAAAACACTAAAAACCACCTTGCCGGCTCATAAACGTCTCAAACACATCTATGCTCCACTTCATGGATCATATTGACTTGCATGCCCATACACATCTCATATAACACTTTACACTCATTTGGGCTTCCGGTTCATACAACATCTGTATATCTATATCATATGCACCAAAAATCAACTTCATACCATAAACTTCATCTGGGCTCATACATTATACTACCAATTTGCCCATAATACCATATAATTTCATGACAATTCATTCCGTGACACCTCGCACTTCATTTCTATCATGAAGGTACAGTGCCACACTCATGCACATCAAAATGCCCATTTCAAAATGTACACATTCAATACATTTGATTTACTACCATCCCCACTTATTTCAGTTACATCATTGCAACCCACATTATACATTTCACAGCAAATACATTTCATGCCCAAAATTGATAAATTACTTTTCCCTGTATGGTGCCTACTAGTCCATACCTTGAAAATCCTCAAAGATTGTTAAAAATACTAACACAGTTGCCTGTAAGTCAAAATATGTCTAAAGGTCCATAAAATCCTAAAAGTCCATGGTGCGTTCACCTTTAACCCTGAAAATCCCCAAAAACATTGAAATAACTATAATATTACCCCTTGCAATTACATATTATGCAATTCAAAACTACATCCATCATTTTAACCTCACGCCACTCTAAACATTGTGCACAGTAAATCCATTCTCTCTCCAATCATCCTGCCCATTTCCAGCCAGGGACAGGACACAAACATAACAGCATACAAACGTTTACCCAACAGTAATACATTGGGCCTCATTACGAGTTTGGAGGTAAGTAACTGTCCTTACCGGCATGGAGCAAATACCGGGTCCGTGGGCCTCATCACGAGGCAGGAGGTAAAGGCACCGGTGCCGGTAATCCATTAGTGCCCTACTACGAGGTCCCTTAGCGTTAAGGAACTTCAGAGCTAATAAGGATACCGCAATTTGCGGTACCATTATTAGCACTTTTCCCCTTCCCATTGAGCCCTATAGGGGCTGAAATGGGAATGGGGAATGGCTTTATCAATGGGGACTTACCGGTCCCGCAAAGGTCGGAATAGACCGGTAAATCCCCATTGAACGGGACCGGACACGTTACCGGTATTGGAGGTATGGAAATGGCTGTGTTTTTGACAAGATTTGTGGTCAAAAATAGAACCATTATTATTTGAATATTTAGGGTGCAAACCCGCTGGGAAGAGTATCTCCGTGATAGAACACTGTGTAAATCGTGAAAAAAGACCTTGGCTGTGAAGCCAGCGGTGCAGGCTGCACTCCTGTGTACCACTCTGGTGTGGTTTTAATAAAGTACTTGAAGTTGAACAAAGACGTATTGTGGTTTATAAAACAAATGCGTGTTTATTTAATCTTTATCTGCTTATTACTTTCCTAAGCTATAATTCCGCCAAGGGAATTTAAATTTTGAGGCCGGAATGTCACATTAAGGCCTATGCATTTCGGGTTGGAAACCCTTCCTCAGGGCCTGTGAACATAAATGTTTGAATCTGCCTTCTGGATAAATCTCTTAAGTAATTGTAACAATTAACAGACAGAACAACCACAGTGTCAACAATCAGAATGTAAGAAACAATCCATTGAGTGCCAGTAAAATAGTCATCAGAATGAACATTTAACAGAAGCATGATTAAACATTCGAGTTTCAGTAATGAGTTTCGCATACATTACCAATTTTACATCGCAAAGTGGGTAATTGGTTTGATCATCATCCAAAGAGTTCATCCGTTTAGGTGGATCAGAAAGATGACAGAAAGGTTTAAAAAAAACAATAATAGAAAGCAAGTGAGCACACTTTTAGAAATAAAAGTGTTAGTTATTAGCATGACTGAACTTAAAAGAATGGTCAAAAGACTGACTTGCTTTTCACATGTGTGGAACTCCATGAAACAGTCTCATGGAGAGAAAGCAATCGTTAGAGCCTGATTATATGGTCGTGATTGTTGATCTGAAATTATGATAAGGCTTTATTATGTGTTGCTCTTACATGAGTTTGCAAAGAATATGTATGATTAGGTTTACACTATTACCTGAAAAGAAGATAAGCAATGGAGCGGCTAACCGCTGCAGAAATTGACGAGCAGAGTGCCGTGGCTACTCGCGTGAGGGCTCAAGCTTGTAAGGTAATGTTGGGTTGCCTAGGGAGCGATGACGCCTTTTACAAGATCCTGGATCTGTGAAAAATAAATGGAGCTTCATTGAGTATCGCTCTAATGGAAGTGGGCAAAGGGTGTGATAGTACGTGCCAAGTCAGTTACCGGAGGTGATGTTAAACGTGGAGGAGGAAGACCGCTGCTGAAATTGACGAGCACAACACTATGCGGCTCGCGTCTGGGCTCGGGCTTGCTCAGTTTTATTAGGTTGCCTTGGAAACGATAATGTGTACGTGATGCAGCGTACGCTGCCTTGCGTACGTGTAAAATGGGGCGGACATCTTGAAAAGATGTAATGGACCTATATTACTGATAGAAAAAGCGGAATGTTGTGTAGTAGCATGTTGGCAAACTGAATGCGTGTTATGAGTATCATAGAATAGAAGAAAGAGAAATAAACAATAGGAAATCTAATAGTAAAGACAATAGGAAATGAAAAAATGGTAAATGGTGAAAAAAAGAATGTTGTTATGAAACCGTCATATTGTTAGTGATCGTAAGCCATGATGTTCCACGTAATGAGAACAGATAATAAAAACAGTGTTCTCGAAATTCATAACTTTAGTAAGCAAATGCACCTGAAGCCTGCCATCTGGTGTGCAATAGAACAACTTAAACTACATAGACTTAGTGGTGAGAAACGTTCAGTCAATAAAAAATGTAAAGAGTTCAAAGTAGTTAAAGATTAGTACAAAAATGAAATAGAGAAAGAATAAAGTTTTATAAGAAGCAGTTTAAATCCAGTTCTTCATTCATCCCTTCGGGTGTCAAGGATCCAATCCTCTCAATCCATAATGCTTCTCTTTGGGCTCTCAACTTCTTGATATTCATATTCTGTCCTTTGGTGGAGATCACTTCAAGTACTGTGAATCATAGTTGTGCCACTGTATGACCATTCTGTTGGAAATGTCTTGCTAATGCTGACGTTTGATTATTAATTCTGATGCAAGATTTATGTTTGTTAATACGTACATGTATTTTGCGGGCGGTCTCCCCAACGTAATACATAGCACATGGGCATTTAATTGCGTAAATGACATTTTCTGACAGACACGTAGCGTGTTGTTTTAGTTGGATTTTCTCTCCCGTCCTCGGGTGTGATATGTAAGATCCTTTAATGATGTTATTGCAGTTGCCGCAACTCATGCATGGGTGTGTTCCCGGAAATGTAACTGTTTTTTGTTTCAATGTTCTGTTGTGTGTATCGACCAGTAAATTCCGTAGGTTGTTACTTTTTTGATATTTGAACACTGGAGGTTGGGCAAAAAGTTCTTTGGTTCTTTGATCATTCTGTAAAATAGTACATCTTTTCAGAACACTATCTCTGATTTGCCGACTCTGAATCGAGTATTTGGTAACGAACACTAATCCTGGCTTGGGTCGTTCCTGTTTTTTTGTCAACAGTTGAGTGCGGTCTTGTGCGTCTGTTTTGATCCTGGCAGCTGTGAGATCATCATCTGGACATCATGTTTCTTTAAGTTTGATATGTAATTTCTTCAGTTGCAGATCACATTCTGTTTGATCGCTTACAATTCTTTTGATTTGCAGAATTTGACCGAAAGGTAGGTTGCGTAAAATGTTAGGGGTGCGGAAGCTCATTCTAGGCAGAAGGTTGTTTCTGTCGGTAGGTTTTGAGTAGAGTTCTGTGAAGATTCTTGAGCCTTTAATAGATGTTTGTACATCCAGATAATGAATATTTGGATTCCCAATCTCCATCGTGAATTGTAACCTGTTGTCGATGTTGTTCAAATATAAAAGAAAATTGTTCAATTCTTCTCGGCTACCTGACCATATTCCAAATATGTCGTCATTATATCTGCTCAATTTTTTTAAATGTGTACTCCTTCAGGGTTATTGATGATGTGTCTGGTTTCGAAATCAAACATGAATGTGTTGGCATTGGAAGGTGTCATGGGTGCTCCCATGGCGGTTCCAGTTAATTGCTTGTAATAGGTCTCTTTGTATTTGAAACATGAGTTTTCCGAAATAAATTTCAAAAGGATCATCAAGAATTCTTTATTAGCACCTATTGGTCTTGAATCTAGTTGTAGTTTCTCAACTGCTCTTTGTCCCAGATCATGGGGGATGCTTGTGTAGAGGCTTGCAACATCCATGGTGAATAAAACGTCTTCTGTTGTAAGTTCCACATTTTCCAATAAGAAGTGTGTAGTATCTTTAACATATGTTGAAGTCTGTTGGATGATTGGCTGTAAAAAATAATCTATATAAGTACCTAAGGGTTGCAAAATACTCTCTGTTGCGGCTGCAATCGGCCTACCAGGTGGATTTGTGAGTTGTTTATGGATTATCGGTAGAATGTACAAGTGCGGCATTTTAGGATACGGAGTCCATAAATATGCTTTGGTTTTACTGCTAATCCAATTATTTTCTAGTGCCATTTCAAATATGTTATTTAATTCGGCTTTGATATCTTTAGTTGGATCTTGTATTAAAGCTTGATATGTCGCTGTGTCTGATAATTGTCTCATACATTCTGTGTTATGTTGTTCAGTATCTTTTATAACAATAGCACCAGCTTTATCTGGCGGTCTGATGGTTATAGAGTCGTCTGTAAATAAGTTCTTTATGATGGATAGTTCTCCTTGGTTCAAGATTTTTCTTTTAGGTTGGTGAAATTGTATCTTTTTAATGTCGCTTAGCACCAGTTTATGAAAAATGTCAATGGCAGGTATATGCACTGGTGGATTGAATGTACTCCTGGCTTTGAATTCAATATATTTAATTTCTGCTTGACTAGACGGGTCAGTGGTGTTGGCTGTTTCTGAGAAAAATGTTTTCAGCTTGAGTTTGCGAACTAATAGCGCCTTGACTACCTCCAACCGCGTAATGAGGCCCCATGTAGTAAAGAGCCCGCTAATAGAGGGCTATTACGAGTTTGCGGGCACAAGCTTTGCGTCATGCCGGTAACGACATTACCGGCATGCCACTAAAGTCCAAAAAATTGACTTTAGCGGCATCATGGAAAGCGCTGACAGCACTACCGGCATCAATGGATACGGCATTAGCAGGCAACGCTATTAGCGGTGACCGCTAATAGCGGTGCCTGTAAATAAGCGGAACCGGAAGTAGCGTCATCGCACAGGAACGGGAAAGAACACGGCGGCCATATTGAAAAACACAATCCATTGCAATCCTCCATACACAGGACCTGCATCAGCACAACAGCAGCCCCAACTTCACATACCACTCCATCACCATGCCCAAGGCCGTGAAGAAAGGTTCTGCATGCCAGCGCAAGGTCCGTTTCTCAGAGGAGAGGAGCTAAACATGCTCGCGGACACCCTTGCCGAAAATGGGGAGGTCGTGTTTGCGGCAGATCTGCGGCGACATGCCAGGTTGAGAAAGAAGGAGATCTGGGAGGAGGTTGCACGCAAAGTCAGTGCGGTCGGTACCACCCCCCGCACTGTAAAGGACGTGCGCAAGTGCTGGGATGACCTGCGCCTATACGTCAGGAACATTCTTGCAGCCAATCGGAGCCAGGGCATGGTTATGGGTGGCGGAGCAGGCTCAGCGATCAAGATGACTCGCTGAGAGGAGTCATGTGCCAGCACAATTGACATGGAGTCAATTGAGGGAGTGGGGGAAATGGAGCGTGGAGCGCCGTCATCGGCAGATGTAGGTGAGTGTCCACACAAACCACTGTAATGCAAAGCATGATGATGTCCCCCAAATGTGACAGTGAAATGAGCCAATGCATGGGCCATCACACACACATGTACACAACCCTGCCTATAGGCTTTCCACAGCACCATCACATCCACATGCATGCAGCACCTCATACATGTGTCACCCGGACGTATGCCTGCATGACCCACCCATATGGCAAGCAACCTGTATGTCACAACTCCAAAACCAAATACCCTCAAATGTAGAGAACTACAACAATACCAATATATGCATGATGCATGTAGAACCATCACTGATGCTGTCCCTCTCTTGGTCCCCCACAGGCTGACAATCTGACAGCAAGGCCCAGGACTCAGTGGCGCAGGCCACAACACCCATGAAGAAGGCCAGGGGCACGGAAGGAGGCAACAGGCCTTCCACATCAAGGAGCACAGCCACACCTGGACTGCCACAGAAGCCCAAAGCAGCTCAGGATGCAACTGCACCGTGGCGTGAAAGGGGCACTGACACCACGATAGCACCCACACCAGCTTCTACCACTGCACAGGAGCCAGTGGCTGATGGCTCACTGTCCACTGCCAACAGTTCTGTTGGAGAAGCAGCTGCCATGGCACCCCTGACGGATGAAGAGGTACACTGCCAAACACCCGGAAAACATGGCACACCCAGCCTGCAGCTATCACACCACCTCACCCCACACACCACACCCAATGCCAGCAGCCATAAGCTGTCTGGAGGTGAGTCATGGCCAGGGAGCTGGAGGCCCACAGAGAGCACACATGATGCGGGACCCATGCTGCACGCTGCATCAACATCCACTGGTGTCAGGGACAGAGACCAGGGAATCAACCTCATCCAACAGCGCCAGGAGGATCTCACAGTGCTCATCAGCCAGCATGTGAGCGAAGTTGCCCTGGCGAGGGAGGAGTGCCATGAATACGCTACGGCCATTAAATTCACGATAGAAGCGAGTACCACACGCATCTGTGATGAGTTGGCTGCTGTGAGGCAGGTCCTCAGCCGCATCGCGGATGCTATGGAGACCCAGCGTCCTGCACGGGGACTGGAGCAACCAGGTACCTCCTCCTCTGCCAGCTCCACGCAGACCAGCCCCCTGTGCAGGTCCGCGCAGACCTTGCAGCGGTCAGACATGCCGCCACCCGATGCTGTTAGAGGACATGGGAAGTAGGGGCAGCGGTCTTGCGGACGAATGGTGCATTGAAGTGCACACCATGTGTGGGGGAGTTGTGGGGAGAGGGGGAGGGAGGGGGCAGAGGGTGTGTGGTGGAGTTGTGGGGGGAGGGGGTGGGAGGAGAGGGTGTGTTGGGGAGTTATGGGGGGAGGGAGAGGAGGGAGAGGGTGTGTGGAGGAGTTGTGGGGGGAGAGGGAGAGGTTGTGTGGGGGAGTTGTGGGGAGATTGGGAGGGGGAGAGAGTGTGTGGGGTGGAGGGTGTGTGCACTTTCTATATACTTTATGGTTAATAAACCTGTTGTGTCAAGAAAAATCACATGACTGGACATTGGTTATTGTGTATGTGTGCTTTATTGGTGAACAGTGCACAGTGTCCATGTCCCCCCCACACCCAGTGTCCCGAGTCCCACCTCCATGGAACCCTCCGCATCCATGTATTTTAGAAATATTGGTCTATCACATTCTGGCGCACAGCATGTGCCTCCTGTGCATCACCACCTGCCTGACATGCAACTCCATCTTCCTCCTCCTCAGCCTCACCTGGCGGTTGCAGTTCAATGTCAGGGGGCAGAGACACGTTCCGTTGGATGCACATGTTGTGCAGCATGACACATGCCATGATGATCTTGGCTACCTTCTCATGCCCGTACAGGAGTGCCACACCCGACCTGCTGAGGCAGCGAAACCGTGCCTTCAACAGGCCAATGGTCTGCTCGATCACCACACGCGTATGTGCACAATTGTAGTCCTCTTCGTGCCTGTTCTGTGGGTTCCAGACAGGGGTAAGGAGCCACCTCTTCAAGGGATAGCCAGCATCACCTGCATGGGTGCAACAATGGGTATGTGTAAGTGATTTCATGAAATGGAACCTGTACGTATCACTCACATGCCTGCAGTTATTTGTTGCTCACATCCACATATCCCTGGATGAATGGAGATGTTCAAATTAACCCCAATGTGTGAAGTCACATGGTCCACAGGTGTGGGTTGCATCGTCAAGTTGATGCAGGGTGTCTTATTCCTTGCTAGTGTTCATGCACTGTGGTTGCCTACGGCAGTAGTTGCCATGATCTATGTGATGTGTAGTTAATCGTATGCATTGATTCTGCCACCGTTGCCACCAGACTCATAATGATCTGCCATTCCACACTTGATGTTCTCATGCTGGCATGCTGCACTTTTGTGGTGGTGTGCCAGTGACAATCTGTGTATTGGCTTCGTTTGATTCATTTGTGCGCAGTCATGGATGCATGTCCGGTGTAATGCTGTTCAGCAGTCATTTGCATTGGGCATACTCACAGTATGTTGCTGCATTGTGTTGCAGAGGGTATGTTTGATGATGTGCAGTGTATGTGTGATGGATATGGTATGGTTGCAGTACTGGCATGTTTTCATTGTTGTGCAGCTTACGTCTTTCATATTGGTTTCAGGTGTCAAGTTCAGTCTGGGATGCTTTGGGGCACAGTGTATTGCAGTATGGGCATTGTCCAGTCGCACACCTAATACCACCCAGGTTGAAGTATGCATCCCCCCCAATCTCACCCAGGTGAAGTATGCATCTCTCCCCCCCAATCTCACCAAGGTGAAGTATGCATCTCCCCCCCCAATCTCACCCAGGTGAAGTATGCATCTACCCCCCAATCTCACCCAGGTGGAGTATGCATCTCTCCCCTCCAATCTCACCCAGGTGAAGTATGCATCCCACCCCCCCAATCTCACCCAGGTGAAGTATGCATCTCTTCCCCACCCAATCTCACCAAGGTGAGGTATGCATCTCCCCCATCACACTGCCATGTGCTTGCCATGCAACTCACCAAGCAGCCAGGCACATCGTCGCATGTCGCTCCATGTAGCGTGGTATCGTGGAGTTCCGCAGGACCATTGAATCATGGGTTGATCTAGGATATTGGGCACAACAATGTGTGATGATCTTGGTTGAGTCACATACCATTTGCACGTTGATGGAGTGGTATAGCTTACAGTTGCGGTACACTACCCCCATGGCATGTGGGACCACCAGTTCCACGTGGGTGCAGTTGAGGGCACTGATGCAATTTGGCATGCCTGCCAGTGCATGGAAGCAAATTTTGGTGTTGGAGATCTCCTAGGCAGTCCGTGGTAGGGATATGTGGTCGCTTGTGTGCTTCAGGAGGGCATCGAGCACTTGGTTCAGCGTGCATGAAAATAATGGTTGTGATATGCCATGCATCTGCCCCACTGTCTTCTGGTAGGTGCCTGAGGCCAGGAAGTGGAGCACAGACACCACCTTCAGTAGAGGTGGGATGGCGGTACGGATGTCAGTGAGGCTGGCAATGTTGTCGTGTATCGTGTCCACTACGGTGGTGATTGTGTCCCGGTCCAGGCGGTACAGGGTGTGGATATGCACAGGGGTTAGGTTGAAGGGACTGGCTCTGATGCGAGGGATTGGTGGCTGCTTGTGTGGTAACACTGGCTGCATTGGGGGGACTTGCTGGGCTTGTCTCACCCTCCTTCTCCTCCTGCGTCTCCTCTGTTGTGCCTATTGTAGTTGTTGCTCATGGCGTAGCTCTGCAAACATGTCCTCCAGGCCCAGTATTGCAACTGCAATTGGGATCATTTCGTTGTGGGAAGGGGTGTGGTGTGTGGGTGTGCTCCTTTTGTGCTGGGCCAGACTCCATTGGCTCCACCTGTGCTGATTGTGTGCACCTGTGGCAGTTGGTAGCACAGCTGATTGCCGTTAGCGGGTGGTCCGCGATGGAGGTAATACCAGCATGGCGGTATCCATTATTACTGTACTCGCGGCACTGGTAGGGGCATGTCTGCATAACTTGGGATCAACCCCTGTTAGCGCCATCCCGGTAATGCCGGGCCAAAGGGCCGCGTGCCCGAGGCCATGCCGCTATTAGCGGCAACGTTATTAGCGGTGGCGCTAATACTGGGATGTACACTAGGAATGGGCCGCAGCGGTATGTGGTGCCGGTATTCCCTTACCTACATCATTTTTCCTTTACCTCAACCTCGTAATGACCCCCATTATGTACATTGCACAGTCACACCTTCCATTCCGAAAATAAATTGAAAATTCATATAATTCACTTAACTGTAAGCAGTATTTCAGAAGCTGGCCAACATTTCACTTAACGGAACAGCTTTACAGTTACTTCAGCATCTCCGAAACTTTGTTTTCCCACTTGCCGGCAGATCAAAATAAAGAACACCAATGTGTGTGTCCATTCCATCAACTGAGGAAAAAAAACGTTTTCCATGCAAACGCCATTACTGTCAACGTTGTAACCCTTTGACACGTTGATGCAGCTCGAGCTGTCTGACGAAATTACTCTATTCCAAAGTGCTAGCATAGCTTTCTAAGTTGCCGTAACATTAAAATAAAATAAAATACCTCATGTTCCATTGTCAGCAAACTTCTTTTTCAGATTCATTATAAACCCTTGCTGCTCATCCAGCGATCGCATACACACGCGATATGGGAGTTCATATTACTCTTTGTTATGAAATAGAAACAACATGGAAGGCATCGGTAGGCGTGTCCGTCCTATAACACGTGCATCCATCCATTTGGACCCATTACATAGCAATTGCTCATTCCACCTTTCCCCCCAGAAATGTGTAGAATGAGTCTTTGTTTTGTTTTTGGCATAAAAAGGCTGCAGATTTATTTTCCACAACATCATAAAATCATACTGTACACATTAGTGGAAATAACTCAGAAGATGCAGCGACTGCTCTGTGTCCAACAACCTGCTCCCCCCTTTCCTTCCAAAAGTCTTGGGGGAAGCTGAGCCCTTGTTGTCCCCCCCCTGACGCCCCTGCCGCTTCGGCTCCCAAGGGACACTGGTCTGAAAAGAGCGAAGACCCTTCCGGCTTTCTCCTGGCTCATCCGGAGTCTGTCTCTTGTGCTTGGTCGCCCAAACACTGCCACACTGCCTCGCCGTCCTGCGACGTCGACGACCAGGCTTGTCTGTTCCTTGTCCTAATTGTAGGGTGAGTGGGTGGGAAACAAAATCCTTTTTCTGGTCCCTGCGGGCGGGCGTCCTTCTGCCAAGGCTGGATGGAAGCTGCCTGCAGTAAGGAGCCCGCCCGATATAAAGGGGTAGCTCCGCCCCTTTCTTTTGTAGACCTTTGTGGGCTTTTTCCATTTCTGCCGCGCTTTCCGCCGGCGCCTCCCCCTCATTCCAAAGAGGAAGGGGGAGGGCAGGAGGAGGACACCGCCCAGGTTATCCGGGTGCCTCCTCCATTTTCTTTGGTCTTTGTTCATCGTCACTGTCATACACATCATCACGTTGCCGATGCCGATACAGCCTTTCCTCTAGTGTCTCTTGGACTCCATATTCAAAAACACATCACGGGCAGTTCGGAACACTTGGAAGAGCGTGTTCCACAATTCAACGCTTCACTGTGCTTCTGCGCATTACCATCTACGTCATCATTGTCAAACAGCACTCAAGCTGCACGGAGCTCCGATCCAACAACCTTAATGCATCAGCCGGCATATGTCCCCTAGTCACCAGCAGCGCACACTCTATAATGTAACTGTAGCAAAGAAAACACTGCAGCACAAACGTTTCCCTTTAAAGTTTCAGTGCCAGTTCAGTATCATGTGCATGCCCATGGCCCCAGTCTCTATAACACAGCATGCCCTCGCCACATTTGACAGTACCTTCAGAGCGCTGATATCTTGAATTACAGCACTTATCAGCTTCTGGCTGCCTGCCTGGATACTCCTTTGTCCAATGTACCCCACCATTGACAGGACTTATATCTGGACTTTGGCGCTCAATGGGCTAACTTCAGGCTCTGAGGCTTCTCTCACTTGACAGGCTGGGCTCATCTTGAAGAACATCCTAATTGGATTTATTTCTCTTCCGCCACTGGCACCATCACCTCTGGGTTATCTCCTGTCATCTCCGGACTCACTATGAAAACATCCTCATCGCCACTGAAGTATCTGGGTTCATAATTATCAGGTACACAGAGATGACGCTGGAGGCATGTAGTTGTACAAGGAAAGTTGCATTATTAAGTTGCAGGGCTAGTTGGGTGAAGGGAGGCAGGAGCTAAATAGTAAGCATCCTCTCAAGTCAGATCTCCCATCCTGAAGCCCCAACTGACAGTGCTGGAACCCTGATGACTGTCATGATGCCTACCCCCAGGGAACCAGACCAGGTCCAGCAACCCCAGAAGCAGGCATCAAGTTATTTTGAGCAAGCACAAAAACCCCTGCTAGGGGCTGTTTGGGTGCGATCCTGGCGCCTATGGCACCAGGCTCATAGAGTAGACCTGATGCAGACCATGCTGCAAGCTTACCCGATGCAGACCATGCTGCAGAGCTCCAAGCTATATGAGGCTTGGAAGGGACTATTTTTTACTCGGGTGGGGCTGAGGAGGAATACTTACCTGGGACTACTTTGGAGGCTATTTAAAGCACGCCCGAAGAGCAGCACACGCTTCGCGTTATTCTGCATCCAGCAGCGTAACGCTCACCGTGTCTGCAAGCCTGCATCCAGTTTTCTGCCACGCCCGCCTCGAGTCTGCAGCTCCTACAAAAAGGGAGGAACAGAAGGAGAAGAGGTTAGAATAAGAGCAAAACCTTCGATCCTTACCTGAATTCCGGATCCACCGCCCTTCGAGCTGGAAGAAAGAAGCATTTTCCGTAAACCGCCTTGCCTGCTGCAGCGCTGCGCTGAACTCACCGGCCTTCGCAGCATCCTCACGATCCACTGCGTCCTTCTGCACGTTCCCGCCGCACTCTGGCACCTAAGGGGAACACAAGAACAGCAAAGGTGAGCAAGGGAATAAACAGAGGCAATAGTAACTACCCCCATAGACTTACCTGATTACCGCTGGGGGTACTATTCCTCTTCACGGGTCGGCGCAGTCTCCATTGCATCCTCGCCGTACCCCGGCCCCTAAGGGGAACAAAAGGACAACAAGATGAGACGAAGGGACAAACAAGGGGAACTCTTCTGACCACAATAGACTTACCTAATTTTACCGCCAGAGGCATTATTCCCCAAACTTCATATTTTCTCTCCACACCTGAATAAGGGAGCAAGCCACAGGTTACATTCTGGCCTTATTTTATTGAACTGTGTAGGATAAGCCAAATCCTTATCTGAACTTCGTCAGCTACCACGAGGAACTCTTTGCTGGGGTCAAGCTGCAAACTGCAAGGAATCGGACAAGAGTGAAAGTCCGACATGTGAACTCTGACGAACTACATACTTTTCAGAGTCAATATTGTTCTGGAACTCACCAATTCCTTCGAGCCAGTGAAGCAACTGGTTATCAACGTGCCCCTGCGCTCAATGCAGGATGGAGAGCTCATCTTTTCAAACCATCAGGTGAGACTATAAGAGGGGACATCAAAGGTGATCTGTGGGGAGAACAGCGGGGGTCGGGGGATTTACGCTCAACCTCACGGGTGGTTAATTCCCTTTCTCCATTTACAGAAGAATATTCCTACGGGCCAAGGAAACGAAGCTAGGTGGGTCAGTCCAGTCCGTCATCTCAGCCCTACGCGTCACATTGGTGGAGACCGCAGCTGTCCAGTTCAGACCGACGCCTCTGTGGGAGCCAGGTGAGCGTAACAGAACGCGAAGCCTACCCACAAATTCCCACCCGGGCGTTATGGATACCTCAGAGACTGACCAATTGGCCCAATTACTAGAGGAACTGAGGGCTGAAGTGCATTCCGCCCGTCAAGAAACCAATGCTCTTAGGAGAGAACTGATTTTGTCAAAGGAGCGAACTGATGACCTTGCTAGGCAACTATTGCAAAGCCAGGCTGGACAAGCACCCCTACCTGGTTCCGGGGGAAATCCAGCTCCTGTGTTACCGAGTAACCCTGTGCAAATAAACCTACCAGGAAATATTCCATTAGCCCCAACCGAACGCTTTGCCGGAGATCCCAAAAGGTTTGCCGTGTTTATGAACCAATGCCGCTTGCACTTTTTATGGAGACCTGGAGCCTTCCCAAACGATCAAGCCAAGGTAGCCTTTGTATTGTCATATCTCAGCGGCAGTGCAGCTGATTGGTCAATTCCACGAGTTACTCAGGATGACCCAATTCTTCGGGATTTTCAGGGCTTTCAAACTAGCATGGAAAGAATATTTGCCTGGCACTCCCAAGGACAGGCCCTGGACAACAAACTTTTGTCCTTACTTTAGGGTAACCAGGACCTTCTATCCTACATCGTGACCTTTAATAGGTTAATAGTGGAAACTGGATGGCCTGAGGTAAAACGAATCACGTTATTTCATCGAGGGCTTCGGGGAGAACTCAAGGATGTCTTGGCTCAAGTCGTGAACCCACCTCAAGACTGCGCTGAATATATAGACTTAGTGGTCCAGTTAGATCACAGACTTCAGAACAGAAAGGCTGATCAAGCCAAGTTTGAGAATCGGGTGTTGGTTAAAACCCACACTAACCCCAAAGGAGCAGATGCTTCAGAACCCATGCAAATCGGAGGGGTTAAAGGACCCTTAACCCAGAAGGAAAGAGAAAGGAGATGGCAAATGCAATTGTGTCTATATTATGGAACTTCTGGACATTTTCTAGGGGATTGCCCTGTAAAACCACCCAAGAAGGTGGTAGGAGCCGCTGATAAAAGCCATATGGAGTCAGACTCGGGAAACGACCATGCCCGACAAGCGTAGAGGTCCGTTTGCCGAGCTTGAAGAAGGATACTCAGAGCTCGCATTTCATCATACCAATGGTCCTCGTAGATCCAGGGCAGCCATCGCGCATGCACGCAGTAAGGGCATACATTGATAGCAGGGCCATAGGAAACTATGTGGACTATGAATTGGCTTCCAGGATGAATCTACCTCTATGCTGAAAAACCACCTCAGATGTCATTACCACAGTCGATGGAACTGAAATTGCCTCCGGGCCTGTAACTCATTCCACCGCAGATATGACACTATTGGGTCAGGATGGGCATCGAGAGACTATTGTTTGATCTAATCAAAGCCCCACAGTTCCAAATAATACTGGAGATACCTTGGATGGAAACACATGATCCTTGTATTGATTGGCGAGAGAAGAGAATAACCTTCCCAGATTGTGCACAAACCTGTTACCCAAAGAAAAATCTGAACGCAGGCCTGGCCACAGTAACAACAGCAGTCATGCTACCTCCAGAATACCAAGAATTCCAGGATGTCTTCCAAAAGGAACAGGCAAACAACTTACCTCCTCACAGATCGTACGATTGTCAAATCGATCTCATACCCGGTGCACAACCCCCTTGTAGCAGGATCTATGCCCTTACGGAACCTGAGAACCTTCACCTATGACAATACTTAGACCAGTACCTCACCAATGGCTTTATTCGCCCATTCAAGTCCCCTGCATCTTCAGCTTTGTTCTTCGTACCCAAAAAGGAAGGTGACCTCAGAACGTGCATAGACTACCGCACATTGAACCAGATAACTATTAAGAACCAATACCCGTTGCCTCTGATCCCTGAACTACTAGACCAAGTGAAAGACGCTTGTATATACACTAAATTAGATCTCCGGGGGGCATACCATCTGGTACGTGTAAAAGAGGGCGACGAATGGAAGACTGCTTTCCGCACTAAGTATGGGTTATTCGAATACCAGGTGATGCCTTTTGGGTGGTGCAATGCACCAGCAGCCTTCCAATACTTCATGAACGATGTCCTTCGTGAACTCATTGAAGTTTGTGTTGTCGTGTATATCGATGATATTCTAGTATACTCCTCTTCAGAATCTGACCATGTGAAGCACGTCCGAGCAGTCCTTGAGAAATTGCACCAGCACAAACTATATGCAAAACTAGAAAAATGCGTTTTTTATGCCACAGAAGTTGAATTCCTTGGGTTTATCCTGACCCCAAAGGGAGTCTGAATGGACTCACGAAAGGTGGACGCAATCCTTAAGTGGCCATCACCAAGTTCAGTTAAAGGAGTACAAAGCATGCTTGGCTTTGCCAATTTCTACCGCAGATTCATCCCAGATTTTTCACATGTCGTACATCCCATCACAGCACTCTTGCGAAAAAATAAATGCTTTATGTGGACTGAAGAAGCTGAAAATGCCTTCCAAGAGCTGAAAGCGAAATTCACGTCTGCACCTGTGTTAAAGCACCCGCGCCCTGAACTTCCATACATAGTGGAAACTGATGCATCCAGTCTAGCCATGGGAGCTGTCCTGTCTCAAAAGGACCCTGAAACTGGCCAGCTTCACCCAGTAGCATTTTGGTCCAGAAGGTTCTCGGCATCCGAGTTAAACTATGCGGTTACCGACAAGGAGTTATTAGCCATTAAATCTGTCTTGCAAGGCTTGGCGGCACTATCTTCTCGGTGCCAGGCATACCATTACTGTGATCACTGATCACCGGAACTTACAGTATTTAAAAACAGCCAAGGCCCAATCGTCACGTCAACTCCGATGGGCATTGTTCTTTACCGAGTTCGATTTCGTGAGAAGTTGAATTCCTTGGGTTTATCCTGACCCCAAAGGGAGTCTGAATGGACTCACGAAAGGTGGACGCAATCCTTAAGTGGCCATCACCAAGTTCAGTTAAAGGAGTACAAAGCATGCTTGGCTTTGCAAATTTCTACCGCAGATTCATCCCAGATTTTTCACATGTCGTACATCCCATCACAGCACTCTTGCGAAAAAAGAAACGCTTTATGTGGACTGAAGAAGCTGAAAATTCCTTCCAAGAGCTGAAAGCGAAATTCACGTCTGCACCTGTGTTAAAGCACCCGCGCCCTGAACTTCCATACATAGTGGAAACTGATGCATCCAGTCTAGCCATGGGAGCTGTCCTGTCTCAAAAGGACCCTGAAACTGGTCAGCTTCACCCAGTAGCATTTTGGTCCAGAAGGTCTCGGCATCCAAGTTAAACTATGCGGTTACCAACAAGGAGTTATTAGCCATTAAATCTGCCTTCAAGGCTTGGCAGCACTATCTTCTCGGTGCCAGGCATACCATTACTGTGATCACCGATCACCGGAACTTACAGTATTTAAAAACAGCCAAGGCCCAATCGGCACGTCAACTCCGATGGGCATTGTTCTTTACCGAGTTCGATTTCGTGATAACCTATCGACCAGGTTGTAAGAATGGTAAAGCAGACGCCTTATCCTGAATAGGGATGGGAGAGACAGAAGTGAACCCATAACCAGTACCTATAATTTCCGAACAAAGGATTCTTGGCATGACTACTCTACAGACACTAGAGGACATTCAGGTAAGGATCCAGAAACTCTTTGATCCTACAGCCCTGCAGGACTGGGTAAAGAAAGGCCCGGACTACTCTGTCACCAATGGTCTGCCTTATTACCAAGGGCCGCTATTTCTGCCACATAAGGAACTACAAGAGCTAGTCATTTCCCGTTATCATGATACCCTAATGGAGGGGCACCCAGGTATGAAAAAACTGAAGCTAAAATTTAAAGACAATTCTGGTGGCCCACCTGGCGAAAGGATATTAAATCATTTGTGATGTCTTGTGGCATTTGCGCCCAAAACAAAACTCAAAAGAAAAAACCAGCTGGACTCTTACAACCTTTAGACATTCCGCCTACACCATGGCACACCTTATCGTTAGACTTTATTACCGATCTATCTCCTTGTAATGGGTTTAACACCATTCTAGTTATTGTGGATCTTTTTTCCAAGATGGCCCACTTTATTCCTTTAAAAGGACTACCTTCAGCCTAAATCCTGGCCAAAAAATTCCTCGAAAACATTGTTTGCATACATGGATTTCCGTCCGTGTTGGTCTTTGACCGGGGCAGTCAATTCATTTCACATTTCTGGAAGAAATGTTGTCATTTGGCGCAAATCGACGTGAGATTATCGACCAGTCACCACCCCAGACCGATGGTCAAACGGAGAGGACCAACCAGACTCTTGAACAATACCTGCGTTGTATGTTACATCAGACTGAGAGTAATTGGAAGGACATTCTTTGGATCGCCGAATATGCATACAATAATTCAGTACATTCTGGAACTGGACAAAGCCCCTTTTATACCCTATTTGGGCACCACCCTCGAACCTCAGACCTTGACTCACCCCAACACTTAGAAATGCCCGCAGTGGACCATCTACACGCTACGATTACACAAGCGTTTAAGGAAGCAACTGCACATTTAAAACCGGCAAAGGAGAAATATAAGAAAGATGCTGATCGGCATAGAAGTGATACTCCATAGTACCAGATAGGGGACCACGTATGGTTGGCCACAAAACACATACCTCTCAAGGAAACGCGGACCTTTAACCCTAGATATTTGGGACCTTACTCTATTAAGGCCATTATCAACCCGGTGGCCGTCAAGCTGGACTTACCTGCTAATATGCGAAATCACCCCGTCTTTCATGTGTCACTTTTGAAGCCAGTGCAACCAGGGACAAGACTAACCAAGTCACCAGACCCCATCCTTATAGATGGGGAACCCGAATTTGAAGTTAAGAACATCCTGGACTCCAAGATGGTGAAGTCAAAACTTTTTTATTTAATCGACTGGAAGGGTTACAGACCACAGGAAAGGTCTTGGGAACCTAGTGACCACGTGCATGCACCTCGATTGGTGAAAGGATTTCACCAAAATTTCCCAGACAAACCAAAACCACGGGGAAGAACGACTTTAGGAGGGGCCTTGGGGGGGGGGGGGGAGTGCTGTCATGATGCCTACCCCCGGGGAACCAGACCAGGTCCAGCAACCCCGGAAGCAGGCATCAAGTTATTTTGAGCAAGCCCAAAAAACCCTGCTAGGGGCCGTTGGGTGCGGTCCTGGCGCCTATGGCACCAGGCTCATATGAAGAGTCAGTCCTGGCACAATAGGCGCCAGGCTCATAGAGTAGAACTTACCTGATGCAGACCATGCTGCAAGCTTACCTGATGCAGACCATGCTGCAGAGCTTCAAGCCAAATGAGGCTGGGGCTGGGGAGGAATACTTACCTGGGAATACTTTGGGGGCTATTTAAACCACGCCCGAAGAGCAGCACACGCTTTGCGTTATTCTGCATCCAGCAGCGTAACGCTCACCGTGTCTGCAAGCCTGCATCCAGTCTTCTGCCATGCCTGCCTCGAGTCTGCAGCTCCTAGAAAAAGGGAGGAACAGAAGGAGAAGAGGTTAGAATAAGAGCAAAACCTTCGATCCTTACCTGAATTCCGGATCCACCGTGCCTTCGAGCTGGAAGAAAGAAGCATTTTGCGTGCGCCTCCTCACCTGCTGCATGCTGCAGCGCCGCGCTGAACTTACCGGCCTTCGCAGCATCCTCATGATCCACCGCGTCCTTCTGCACGTTCCCGCCGCACTCTGGCACCTAAGGGGAACACAAGAACAGCAAAGGTGAGCCAAGGCAATAAACAGAGGCAATAGTAACTACCCCCATAGACTTACCTGATTACTGCCGGGGGTACTATTCCTCTTCACGGGTCGCGCAGTCTCCATTGCATCCTCGCCGTACCCCGGCCCCTAAGGGGAACAAAAGGACAACAAGGTGAGACGAAGAGACAAACAAGGGGAACTCTTCTCACCACAATAGACTTACCTAATTTTACCGCCGGAGGCATTATTCCCCGAACTTCATATTTTCTCTCCACACCTGAATAAGGGAGCAAGCCACAGGTTACATTCTGGCCTTTTCTTATTGAACTGTGTAGGATAAGCCAATCCTTACCTGAACTTCGTCAGCTACCACGAGGAACTCTTCGCTGGAGTCAAGCTGCAAACTGCAAGGAATCGGACAAGAGTGAAAGTCAGACATGTGAACTCTTACGAATTACATACTTTTCGGAGTCAATATTGTTCTGGAACTCACCAATTCCTTCGAGCCAGTGAAGCAACTGGTTATCAACGCGCCCCTGCGCTCAATGCAGGATGGAGAGCTCATCTTTTCAAACCATCAGGTGAGACTATAAGAGGGGACATCAAAGGCGATCTGTGGGGAGAACAGCGTGGGTGGGGGGATTTACGCTCAACCCCACGGGTGGTTAATTCCCTTTCTCCATTTACAGAAGAATATTCCTACGGGACAAGCAAACGAAGCTAGGTGGGCCAGTCCAGTCCGTCATCTCGGCCCTACGTGTCACATTGCTGGAGACCGCAGCTGTCCAGTTCAGACCGACGCCTCTGTGGGAGCCAGGTGAGCGTAACAATGACCCATAAGGCTCCAGGCTACCTCACAACATTCTACTGCTTGCATCAGTGCACATAACACAAGGAAGATACTACAAAACCCAGAGAAGAGATATGCAATTGTAGAACTAATAGAGCAACGGTTACCTATGAATATAAGATGTTCTGGCAGGCAAGTAAACCAGGCACCTACAAGTGCATGAGAAGTCCTGCCAGGGGTATATACCAGGCAGTTGCAAAACTACATGAAGATGCAAGAAAGGACTGTGTTTATTGAACAAAAGAAGGAATTTTTGAAAAAAAAGAATCTACCAGGATAACTAGCTTTGTATCTAACAGGATTGTTGTGGGCCAAGAAAGACACAAAGAACTGTTAGACCAATACTCATTAACATAGTGCTAAAGAATCCAGGGGAAGGGAATTACCCGCTGGAACCAAGGTTCTTTTGCCTTGGAGAACTTTTATGTTAGAGCTGTTCTATTTTGTATTTATGAACTCTTTTTGCAATCACCAGGTTAAAGACATTTCCCTTTTCATCCTATCATTTGGTTTGTAGTGTGAGGGTCAGGATAGAACATTTGGACACAAGGACAGTTTTTATTTTGACATCCTTACATGGACAGATCCATAGTGTTTGGTTTTAGGTAGGGAAATTCCTCTTAGAGCAAGGCCAGAGAGGCATTTTCCCAACCAATTTTATATTAATAAAAGTCTTTAACCAAAAACAAAAGTTTAACAAAAGTGCCTGACTTTCATTTCTGACTCCTCAGAGCTCCAACACTGAAAAGGCAAATAAAGCCTAATGCCTTAGATAGAGAACATGAAAAAATTAATTAGCCACTATTTAAAAGATTCGTGCTTGTGGCATTATGGCAGACTGTGTAATAAACTCAATATTTCTTATCAAACGTGTTTGCCCAAACTACACCAGACATGCAAACCAACAGTCAAAAATGCACTTCTTATTAACCTTGTTACTCAAAACATACAAAATTGTACCCATACTTGCAGATGTACACCAGAAGTAGGGAGAACTCGTTATAGCCACTGAACATATGTAAAGACAGTCACATGTCTACATATGTGGTAAAATATGGTTTCTCAAGTACCTCTTAATAACAAACACTTCAAACCAACCCAGTACAGCAAATCTTCTTCTCTCAGTGGTCCGATCTCTCCTTTTCCTCCTTGCAGACCTCAACATCCATCTGGATGCTTCTAACCCCTCCTCGGGGGTCTTGAGCAATCTCTGCAACTCTCTTTTTCTATTCTACCCTCTGGACTGACACACTCTGCCATGCACACCCTGGATGTTCTCATCTCTTCTGACACCCCCCTCTCAAACCCTCTCACCACTCCTCTCTCCTGGACTGACCACTTTCTTCTCTCTTCCCACCTGACGCTCCCTGTCTCATAGGTGAAGCAACCCCAGCACTGCCACCCACCTTCACAGCCACCTGGCCCATGAAGCGTGTGTCAGTGGAGGCTTTAGCTGCTACTTTCTTGCCTCCCCCTACGCCTGTGAATGACTCAAACTCTGACACAGCCCTCTCTAACCTGCATCTCTCTATCACTAATACTCTTGATGTCCTTGCCCCTGTCATGGGGATCCGTTTGAAGCTCACCTCCAAGTGCAACTCTTCTTATGACTATGACCTTGCCACCCTTAAATACAAGTGGAGGGCATCAGGTGCATCCTCTGGCAAACTGGCCTGCTGCAAAGGCAATACAGACTCTCGGTCCTGTTCAGGAATAGAGCCTACATCCAAGCCTGCATCTCTGCGGCTTCTAACAACACGGCCAAACTCGTCAAAATCTGCAAGGAGCTGGCCAACCCTGCTGCAGTCTACACCTCTCCTGTTCCCTCACAGGCCCTCTGCATGGCACTGGCTTCTCACTTCACCACTAAAACTCTGGACATCCTGTCTTCTCTCTACTCTTGCTCTCCCTCTACCTCTCTCAGCCCCTCCCCATCCGCCTCTTCCTCTCCTCCTATGTTCGCCTCTTTCTCTGTGTTCACTCCTGACGATGTTTCTAGACAAGTCTGATCTATGAAAGTCTCGTCCAAGCAGGTGCTCCCCTGCTCCTCTAGAACCATCAAGGACTAGATTGACACCCTCACTCCAGTCTTGGCCGATTTCTGTAATCACTTTTTTGTCATTGGAACGTTCCCCTCCCCTAAAGCACTCCCTTGTGCACCCCCTCCCAAAGAAGCATTCTGTCGATCCTTCCTCTCTGGCAAACTACCCCTTGACCTCTATAGAAAAGCTAGCCATCTCCCAGGTTACTCTCCATACCAAATCTGTTGGTTGTCTCCATGACCATCAGTCTGGCTTTAGAGCAGCCAGAAGCAAGGAAACTGCTCTCCTGAACACCCGTGAAGACCTGCTCTCAAATCTCAACTCTAGCCTTCCTTCTGTCTTCATCCTCCTTGATCTTTCCTCTGAATTTGACATGGCCAACCACGCCATCCTGATCAATTGTCTCTGTGACAACCTGAGCATCACAGATCAGGCCCTAACCTGGTCTCTGATCGATCCTCCCAGGTCCAACTGGGGTACTTTCTCTCCACCACATCTCTCTCCATATGTGGTGTTCCCCCGGGGCTCTAACCTCTCACCATGGCTTTTCAACCCTTAATTGGCACCTCTGGCCCATCTCATCTCTACCTTCTCTCCTAACTTTCAGTGTTAGGCGGATGACACCCAGCTCTCCTTCAGGCTCCCCTCTGCCTCCACTCCTCTCTAGCTCATTCCTGATTGTCTATCTGCAATTCAAGAATGGTGTGCCTCTAACAATTTCTGTCTAAATGCCAGTAGCACGGAGATCCTTCTCATTGGGACCCCGGCTCCCGCTTTCACTCTTTCACTCTGGCTATCCACCTTGTGCCCTTTACCTGTGCATTCCTGTGAAGTGAAAAACCTTGCTGTCATCTTTGATTTCACCCTCTCCTTAACTCATGAATGTCTCTAAGAAGTCCCACTACCAGCTGCACCTCCTCAGAGGTATTCTTCCTTTTCTTCCTTTTCCCCAGAAGCTCAATCTCCAGAGCCCTGGTTCCCCGTAGGCTGAACTTAATCTGCCTGCCTCTACTCTTCGCCCTTTGCAACTAATCCAGAACAGGACTGCAAGACTTGTCCTTGGCCTCAAGCCCAGGGATCATATCCCTCTAGCTTTGAAATCTCTGCACTGGCTCCCAGTGGCTGTAAGGATCAAGTTCAAGACCCTGTGCATTGTCCATAAGGTTTTCTGGGGCTGGGGACTACACCACATCCAACTCTTTCTTCCTAAGCACCTCTCTTCTCAAGCTCTCAGCTCATCCACCTCCAACTCTCTGAGGGTCAGATGCTTCTCCAGGCAGAGAGAGGGGGGTAGATATCTCTCCTTGGCTGGTGCCTCCCCCTGAAACAGATCCCTGCCTCTCTAAAAGTTGAGCAGGACCACCTCAGGTTCCGGAAGCAACTGAAGTCCTTCCTTTTCACTTCTGCTTTCTCTCTCTCTCTCTCTCCCATGATGATGTTCCTGCTGCTGCACTTACTGGTAACCTATCCTCCCTCTGAACCTTATGGAGACCAGACTCGTTCACGACCAGTTGCCCCATGCAATGCCTCCCAGCCTAACATGCACTAGGGACTGTGTATGTAACCCTACAGTCCCCTGCTTCCCTGCACTTACGTAGAACCGGCCACTCCAGTGGCACTTACTTGAGCTTTGCTTTGCCCTCTCCCTTTCCCTCCCCCTGACACTTCTCCTCTCTCTTCCCCTTGCACAATCTGAATGACACAAGGCCTAGTAAGATCATTGGTTTTGTTACCCTTTGTCTTCCCCTTCTTCGTCTTGTCTCACCTAGAAACATTTGAGTACAAGCGCGTTATAAATGACATATATCATATGAAATGAACCATCAAGTGACTGACAAGTAAGTTTATCACTTAAGCAGACATTTTACATGTCGGATTTTAATAGTAGCAAACTTCTCAACGGTTCTCTTACTGAAATCTGGGATCTCTTTGATGGGCTCCTTTTCCATGGAGAGCATTTACAGCGCATTGAATCGCTCTTCTGTTATTGTATTCTTCTGAAATTTTTCACTCAACTGTTGGCATGGGTGTTGTGATTAGTAGTTTCAATAAATTAACTGTCTCAGAGAAGGTGTCCTCTATGTTATCTATGAACAACCTATATAAAGAAAGAGAAACTTTGCCACACAGAAATTCTTCAGTATGCAACTTTTCATTTCTTAGCATTGTGTAGGCTGCTATAGATGTACTCAGTGTTTCCACTGGGAAAGATAGGTCATGTTTTGGGAAAAGGACAACCTGTATCAAAGTGGCACTCACGAAAATGCTCTGTGTACGCAAACCAAGTTCATAATGATTGCATCACAAACTTCCTTTGCAATTTAAGGCTGGGGTTCGCAAGGAAAGATTTCTTTGGTAGTCTGGAATTTAATTATTTTATAGATTCCCACACCTTGCTGATACTACTGAGAAAATCTTCTGTCGCTTTCCGTATGTATACAGCATCGATTGCTCGCTTTTGTAGCTGATTGTACAAAATATCAACATGTGGCATTATATTATAAAACAAGAAGAGGAAGTAGAGGAACATCCTATCTCCCATACTTTGGATAACGTTTCTGGCCTCACCTACAGCACAGAGCTCAAACCGACATGTTGAAATAGTTTCAAAGGATTTTATGAGATCTTCACTGTGCTCATACAAAAAACTAATCATACGAATGTTAAAGTTCCAGCGAATGGGAGCGCCTCTTCGAAGCCTTCTTTCCATGGTTTCTTGAAGAACCTCTGTCTTTTTAGGGGAATGTGAATAAAGTGCTGGAAAGCTTGTCAGCTCTTCAAAGAAGACTCGCTAAGGATACGTGGGGCACATCATGCTCCATTGTGAAAACAAAATCAAAATATCGAGGCTGAGTACCCCAAAAGGAAATACACCGGACACGGGTTACAAAGGAACATACAAAGTACTTTTATTTATACTGAATTCAGTTACGAAAGAACAGAACAAAATCAAATGGCTATTGGCCCTCAGTGCAACACAACAAACTCCAGCGTGGTTTAGTGTGTTCAGTGAGAGACGCTGTACATTAGAATGCATTGATCTTTTATACTTTTCGTGAGCACGATGTCCAACCCTACTTCGGGTTAATATTCCGCTAATACATCACCGATCTAGGGTTCATGCCAAGTCTCGCATATCCACATATAACTGGTTTGCTTTTAATACATATATCAACAAGCCTATAAGGCAACTGTGTATTCTGGGATTTTCCATGCAGGTCTTCTCAAACATTAATACAATGTAGTAAAACAAGTGTTCTACGTTCAGTATTTGAATACATTGTTCTTAACATATGCTCGCGGATTAGTTTCATTGCACAAGTAATCCATTACACACAGGTCAACGAAGGACAAGGTCTCAGTTCATGACCTGAACAGGTGGCCTGCAGGCAAGTTACATATTAGCTACATACAGAGGTCAAGACGGCAATGTTGTATTTCAGAATGACATCGTCCACCATTTTAACTCACAGGGTGACTTTACAAAGCGAACCTAAAATGGCGGATTGACCTAAAATGGCGGCTTATATTGATTTAAGGTCAGGACCTTGCAACACGGATTTCTTCGCAAGCGATTTATAAGCAGCTTGGCGTAGGCCAATATACAAATATTCATTGCAATAGGAGGCACAATATAATTTCTCTTTTGACAAACCCTCCTTTTGGCCTATGCCAAGTGCTAAACTACTTCTGGTCTCCTTGCAAATAACTCCATGCATCATCGTCCATGCACCCTGAATCGCTGTCGGAAATATCTATTGCCGTTTGGTCATTCACTAGAATTTCTTTTAACACATATTCTTTGGACGTTTTATCTGGGGCATACACTTTATGTCCTATCATACTTATTGCTTGTGCACAACATCCCCCTAGCATCGAACATATACTAGGTAAACACTGAATACAGCAACAAAGAAACAACAGAATTCCCCAAATAATCAGCAAGACCGAAAGTGCCATCCAACCCCAAGACTGCAAGAAGTCCCAGAACCAAGCGCTAAAATCCCAGTTTCCCTCTGGAACATGCACTTCTGAACTAAGGACGTGCAGATTCTGTATTGCCTTGAAGATAGTTGGGGAGGAATCTGGTCCAAAAACACAGCAAGCGGACCCCACTAATTTACACACTCCACCACATTCAGCCAGAATGACATCTAATGCCATCCGGTTCTGAAGTGCTACTAGTCTTATCGCCTTCTGTTCTAATGTCATATTATAGAGTATGTCCGTGGTCCGGTTGATGGTTCTCTCCAGTACTCTCGCTAGTCTTCTGATATCTTTGGAATTCGCTATCTGCCCCCAAAATGGCACAACTGATTTTGCTATATCTCCCGGGATTTGTGCTGGAGTGTCACCATTCTCGTCCCGCCGTGGACGAGCCTTTGAAACTTCTATTGTACTAGCTATAAACACCCCAGGTAACAGGATCCCTAAATAACAGGTTCCTTGCCAATCCCTGGGCAACCATGGGAATGCTACATTACCGCAGACAAAGTAGACAGGTTCGATGACATACAAAGGTCTGTTTTCCCCAGTCAAATTTACAACGTTGGCACAACCTAGAAAATCTCCCATTGACTGCGTACCATTCCTCTGTATGCAAAAAGAAACTGAATCGGGGCTATGGTTGACAGTATAAGAAGGAGGCATGGCATCCTTATTGCCTATCGGAGCCATCTTAAAGAAATCAAAGATTGGAAAGGACAGGATAGTCTATCAGAAGGCCTAATAGAAGCAACGTTAGGTTTACTCCTGTTTGCAAAAAGCAAGCATCCCAGGGGAGTCAAAACACGTTTGTCAAAACTATTCAAACTAGTGCCGTCAAAGTTCCCTGAGATGCTATCATTCTAATGGCCAAAGAACAGTGCTCTAAGAGAAGCATAACAAGCAGTTGTCAAAGGTAAAGGATGAATATACCAACCTAACCCCTTATCCCCATGTTGCGGGAAATGTGAGCAGACCCAACAGTTGGGTTTATTAAAAATGGCATGCGTTGCATTCATAATAAGTAGCAGAGTATTTTTGTGGTACCTTTCTCTATGCTGAGAGTCCCTAGGGGAAAGAGTATGCAAATGCACAAAGGGAGTAGGAACAGCAGGCACATTTTCAGTAGGTAATAAGGCTTCTAAAGGATGTGTTTCCTCTAGGGACCACAATCCTAAAACAGTGACTGTTATAAAATCAAATATCATTATAAAAACACAGCAATACGTTTTCGGGGCCCAGGCATATTGTCCATTGTCCCGGTTGGTCACCCCATCATTTACAAGTCCCATACGAGCGGTAGCGGTGGCAGGCATTGTAGTCTTCAAACGGAAACCCCCAATGTTCGTTGCTTGCGACCTCCCAGCCGCGCAACTTCTTAGTCCTTCCACAACCCTAGGCAACAGAATCCCCTTTCTCAAATTTGGCCAAAAACAAGCCCTCGATGATCCTTCTCTTCTCTGAATGCACAGCCATACCGTGCCGTAAGTCTATCAGATGCACAGCAAAACCCTGACGTAAGTCTATCAGATGCACAGCAAAACCGTGCCGTAAGTCTATTTTTGTGGACGCAGATTGTACCTTGCTTTTCCCGGTACTGATTGATCCGGAAACAATGTGTCATCATTTCCCGTTGGAAGCAACGTATCAGAGACAAGTGAAGATGCCGAATTTGAAACAGCAGTTTCCGGATGCAAAACTTTTGGAGAGTGTGGAGACAAAATGGCGGCTTCCCCAAGCCTCACGGTCTCAGAGAGATTCTCCAACACACTCTCGGTGCTATTTACTGCTTTGGGATCATTGGTTGCAGCGTTAGCGAGGGTTCTGTTTCATCTGTAACGTGTGGCACTGGGTGAGGATGTTTCTTGACATGGGACGCATGGATCCAGTTCTTTCTTCCAGAAACCCGCACCCCTGTTTGGGTGACCAACAGGACTTGGAACGGGCCCCGTCAGCGAGGTGCAAGGCAGGAAGAGCGCTCAAATGCCTTGAAGAGCACCCAACTTCTAGGCCGTATGCTGTGGCCCGGGCCCTCGTATCGCACAGGTAAAGTCTCTCGTACCTGGTGATAAATCAAATACAGGTTTTTAGTCACCTGGCTGCAATAATCTGAAAGTAATACATTTTCAACATTTCTTAACGAACTACATTTAGGAAGGTTCCAGATATTGGCAGGTCTCCCATTACCACCTCAAATGGAGAGAGCCCAGTCTTAGTTTGAGGGGTTGTATGCAACTATGTCCACCCAACACCCTCATCCATTGCATAAGCATTTACAGTCTCCCTCGAAACATACATCTCCGTAAGGGGATCAGTAGCAGTTTGTCTAGCTATCCGATCAGCGAAAGCATTCCCTTTTCCTATGTCATCTGTAATCTTTCAATGTGCTGCACATTTCATAACGGCTAACTGAACAGGGAGCGCAAGCGCTGAGAGTAGTTGTACTATTAGGGAGCCATGCTGGATTTTAGTGCTATGTGAAGTTAGGAACCCTCTCTCTGACCAAAGTCTCCCAAAGTTGTGAACCACCCAAAAGGCATACTGACTTCAGAAAGTTCACAAGCTCGGGTCAATGCTATAATCTCTGAGGCATGCACAAAGTTATGCGTGATTCTCTTGGTCTCCACGACCGTGCTTAATGTGGTGATTGCATAAGCAGCTGTGTATGTACCATCCGGAAGTTTAAAGCAGGAGCCATCACAAAACAGCTCTCCTTGCGGATTATCCAAAGGAGTGTCTTTCAAATCAATTCTACCCTTTGTTTCTTGTTCGGTAGTATAAAAACAGTCATGTGAATCTTCATTGCCGCAAGTAACATCTTGCGGGAAAGGTAGGAGTTCAGCCGGATTAAGAACACAACACCTCTTAATTTGAATGTGAGGAGCAAACAAGATCAATTCATATCTCGTCAACCGTGCAGAAGTGAGGTGTTGCGTTTGGGTTCGGTTCAGTAGAACATCTACAGAGTGAGGCACCATCAGGGTTAGATCATGGCCTAGGACCATTCCCTCACTCTGTTTTACAGACGCAGGAGCAGCAGCGACAGCGACAGCTCGCAAACATCTTGGCAAAGCGCATGCTACAGGATCAAGGGTGGAAGAAAAGTAACCGCACGGCCTATTCTTCCCTCCATGTTCCTGCGTTAATACAGCCAAAGCACATCCATCACATTCATGCACAAACAATACAAAGGCCTTTTCATAGTTTGGTGTGCCCAAAACTGGTGCAGAGCATAATGCAGTCTTAAGCAAGTCAAACGATTGCTGGTGTTCCGTGTTCCATGGCAATGGCGAAGAAATGCCCTTCTTTGTCAAAGCCAACATCGGTTTGATCACTAGTGAAAGATTTGGGATCCACAACTTACAGTAAGAAGCCATACCTATCAAGGCTCTAACTTCCTTCTGTGTATTTGGGACAGACATGGCAGAAATGTGTTTTATTCTTTCAGGTGTCAATCTTCTTCCCTCCTTTGACAGGAGATAGCCTTAATAGGCGACCTCCTGGCAACAATATTGAAACCTTTTAAGCAAAGCTTTATGACCATGCTTAGCTAAATGGATAAGCAATAACACAGTGCCCTCCTTACAGGCGCTCTCAGAGTCGGCAGCTAAAAGCAAGTCATCAACATACTGAAGCAAAGTGCAAGTAGAGGGCAATTGAAGGGTATCCAGCTGTTCTTTCAAAGCCCTACTATAGATGCTAGGACTCTCTGTGTACCCTTGAGGTGCACAAGTAAATGTGAACGAGCGTCCCCCTAAGGTGAACGTGAACAAGTATCTACTATCTTTGTGTATAGGAATACTAAAGAAAGCATTCTTTAGATCCACAACACTAAAGTAAGTAGCTGTAGCTGGACTCATGGTTAATATCGTTGTCACATCAGGCACAATTGGAAATTGCGGAGCGACGACTTTATTAATGGCACATAAATCAATTATAAAACAGAATGGAATTGCATTATCGCCTTTTTTGTACACGGGCAAAATCAGACTATTGCACAAACTTCCTGAAATTTCTTCAATCACTGCACGATGCACAAAACCGGAAACAATGCGTTTCAAAGCTTGCTCACCCTCAACTGAAATCTTATATTGGGAATGCGTGGAAGCTCAATTCCATGTTTCAAAACTATCTTAACAGGCTCAATCTATAAAACAACGACATCATTGTCGTCAACAGCCCATAAACTCTCTGGTACATTAATGAATTCTGACGGCAAAGGTCTAGTCAAGAATTGTGAGACAGAGTATTGCTGCAGTGAAATCGTCAGGCGCACTCCATCAGAAGAACAATAAATCACTGCATTTCATTCTTTTAATAAATTCAACCCCAGAAAGTTCTCTCCACAATTCGAAGTCAACAGAAACGGACAGTGGTCTGTAAAGGGATCCAAAGAAATGGGTACCAGTGACGAAACCGGACAAACAACTGGCTTACTAGAAAACCCTACAGAAACATTGGTTTGCCCTGACAGTGGAATGTTTGGAACCCGTGAATGATCTATGGAACACATATGTGCTCCAGTATCTATCAAAAACTGATATTTCCTATTTCCCACCACCATTTCAACGTAGGGACCTTTCTGATTGACGGGAATAGATATAGGTTCCAAACCCTGCTACGGGCAATCCTAACGAAACAGAATATCATCAAAAGGAAGCTCTTCAGACAGATCTGCAGCAGAAGGATGATCAAATATGTTCCTAGTATCCACACTCGGAGTCTGATTATCCTGTGAAAAAGGTTGCTGAGGATCCTGTGCAAACTGACCTCTGCCAGGGCCCCCTACACCTGGGCGACCTCTGAATCGTCTACCCATATTCCCAAATGTGGTATTCGACCTCTGTTGAAGAACTGGGCATTGAGCACACCAATGACCCTCTTGTCGACAATAGGCACACTGGTTAATGTTCACAGGACCCAAGGGCACATTCCCTTGCGGGACATACTGACCTTTAATCTGAGAACTACCCCCTCTGGGGCCTCTAACAATTTGTTGTAATAGCACTTTAGTCTTTAAATCACCTTTTCGTTTTTCAATTCTATCTTTTTCATTATTGACACGATTCTCGTAGTACTGAGCCATATGCAGTACTTCTGATTGGGACTTCGCCTGCCAAGTGCTCTCAGAAGACATCATTTGTGACTGGATGTCTGGCAGCAATCCACGCACAAATTTGTCCACAAATAACCTTTTCCCAGACTCTGTGCCTAGGTCTTGTCCACTGAAATCCTAGAATACCTGCTCGAACCGATTAAAGAACTCGGTAGCACCCTCAGACTTTCCTTGGACACAGGCCGTAAGTTTGTCCCAAATAATTATTTTCTCTGGAATTATAGTTTTCAATTTTGCAATAATTCTATCAGGCAAAGTCAGTATCACCTGGGGCGGTCTTTCACCAGCTGGCCTTTCTCCATCGAATCTAATTATGTTCACCCATATATCTCCCAACCCTGGTACGTCGTCTATAGTCCTAACTTGTTTCCAAAAATCTACGGGCAGGAGTACAGGAAATAACAAATCAATATCTACTAAGGTGAACATAGAGGACTGCAAGACAGACTCCATTTCTTTATAGAATCCTGTCGGATTTTTCCTAATATCAGGAATAGATTGTCTAATAGTATTCACTTCCTGTCTTGAGAATGGGACGTGGACAAACTGCGATACATAATGTGGAGGAATGTTCACAGCGACTATATTTCGTGCAGCATTGGCCGCAACCTCAACCTTCGGGACAAATGTCAGAGGGACCTCTCTCATAGGCAACTGAGAAGTAGGTGACTCCAAACGCTTACTAAGCAACAGAGCTAAGTCGAGCGCTAAAGCAGTCGAAGGAGTGTCAAGTGAAAAAGCCCTTTTATAAATACTCAATAACTCTGTGGGACAACTAATCTTTCTTTTTACACAATTATCCTGTAGGAACTCTATCATTACCTGTATCACTTTCCTCTGCATTTCTGGCGTACAATGACTATATTTGTCATATACCTCAACTGGAGTTATCGACATATCCGAAATCCATCTAAGCGCGTCCTTCGTACAAATTCGTGCTTCCTCAGATATCGATTTACGACAAGGAAGGAACCGTTTCTGTGCATACATACTTTCCCCCTCGTCATCCTCTTTCTGTAACTTTTCCAACTTCTTTCTATACCCAAATAACCTCTCGACATGCTCATTTACTTTCTCCACAGTGTCTCTTGAAAACGCTAGAGTGTTTAGATCCCTTAACCCTTGCGGGAGATCTGTATTATTTAATTTGCCCCACATCACACATAAATGAATCCCTAAACCTTCAATAAAAACATTTTTCTCAGGAAAATTATCCATATTATAGAGTGTGGAAAAAACATTAGCTCGATCATCCCTTTCCATACAATGCTTAGCCCATACAATCAAATCATGTTTCTTCTCTGGTGGTACAGTATTGCGAGTGACAACTCTCGACCCTGCACCTCGATCGACTACAAGCGGCTCAGGACCACTTGGAAGAGAGGGAACAGGCAAATTCAATGGAGGTACTGTCACTGGTGCGATAAGAAGAGGTGGAGGAGCTGGAGGAAGAGGAACATTAGGAGGAGCAGGAACAACGGGAACAACAGCAGGTAGAGCAGGAATAGCAAGAGGAAGAGGCAAGTAGCAGGAAGAGGAACATAAGGAGGTGGCGCAGAGGCACCAGGCCTTCGTTCGTTTAACAATTTGTCTATAAATTCGTCAGAAACAGGAAGGTCTTTGGAAGGATAGATTTTCTGAATTTCAAGTGAGAAAGCCCTATCCATATTCCTAGTCGATGCAAAATGTTTACCTTGGTCATACAATAATGCTTTTTCGGCGTTCGCCTTATGACGGGGCGCATGTTTCTCTCTACCTTTAAGTTGCTGTAACGCTTCTTTTTTCCAATTCTGCAAAACATCAAATGCTGCAGGTCTAGCCTTTTTCTTTAATAGAATTGACTCTAAATTCTCAATACGAGGGATTTCGAAACTACCATTGATTGGCCACTGAAGTTCGGAGGCATGTCTGGTCTGTCTGTGCCAAATATCATTAAACACTATTCTTCCAATGCCATGCTTACAGTACATAGTACATGCCAGCGACCCCTCCTGTGGTGCGGGACGGGACCTTGCAACACGGATTTCTTCGCAAGCAACTTATAAGCAGCTTGCTGTAGGCCAATATACATATATTCATTGCAATAGGAGGCACGATTTAGGGGTCGATTCATGGAATTAATGTGCGCCGAAAATTCCCGCGCAGAGGTGCCAAAACGTGCGAATCGTAGGAAAAGTGCGAAAATCGCAGTGCAAGTGCGAAAATCGCAGGAAAACCAGTGCACAGCGATTCATGGAAGTCCGTGCGTGAGAAAAACATTGGATGTGCGCTAAAAATGTGCGCCGCGCACGCCGGCGCACAGGTCATCCAACAGCGTGTGCCACGGCCACTGCGAAATCGCACATAGCGCAGCGCACATCACAAAAGTAGGCGGAACACGGGGCGTAACACTCGGAATGGGGAACAACGCGTGAAAATATGGGCGTCAAAGGGGAAGTACAGGAGGCAAGTGCGCGGAACGCCCACACGCTCGCCTACAACCCGTATTCATGGAATCGAATAGGGCAAACCAGCGCACGGTCGAAGACGCGCACAGGGCCAAACAAGTACGCCACAAGAAAGCAGGCGGTAGCGCCCCTGCGACTGAAAAGAATGTGCGCCAAAATGTGCGCTAACAAAAAGCACCCATATACAGCCATGATGAATGGCCCATACAGTGGCCCTCTAGGACAAATGAGGTGCAAAGGGGCCCCGACAAACACGGACACCCGCTGTGTGAAAAATAGCATGTGCGCGTGTTCCTGGGTGCGTGGGAAGTCCCACACGCGATTGGCCTGGCTAGGTGGGGGTGCGCGGGAAGTTCCACACGCGATTGGCCTGGGTATGTGTATTCCGATGTGCGCGGAAGATTCACACGCGATTTCTGCAGGTACGTGTATTTCGGTGCTGCCGGGGAATGCTACACGTGATTTGGCCATGTGGGTCCCCCCAGGTGTTCCCTCTACACCCTCCACGGCCCCTGCAGGCAGCCCACACCACAGGGTACTACCCTGCACCCCTGCTCATGTCCCACAGGCAACCCATCCACCATGGCCATGCCCACCAGCCAACCCACATGTCACCTTGCACTAGTGATCACCAACACATGTCTCCCACCACCCCCATCCCACAGCCACCAGGGGCAGCCTCCACCAGGCCCCACCCATGTCCAACTCATGTCTCCCACCACCCTAACCCCCCAGCCACCAGGGGCAGCCTCCACCAGGCCCCCACTCATGTCTCCCACCACCCCCACCCCCCAGCAGTGCAGGGGCAGCCTCCACCAGGCCCCCACTCATGTCTCCCACCACCCCCACCCCCCAGCAGTGCAGGGACAGCCTCCACCAGGCCCCCACTCATGTCTCCCACCACCCCCATCCCACAGCCACCAGGGGCAGCCTCCATCAGGCCCCCACTCATGTCTCCCACCACCCCCACCCCCCAGCAGTGCAGGGACAGCCTCCACCAGGCCCCCACTCATGTCCCCTCTTACCCCTACCCCCCAGCAGTGCAGGGGCAGCCTCCACCAGGCCCCCACTCATGTCTCCCACCCCCCCGCAGTGCAGGGGCATTCTCCACCAGGCCCCCACTCATGTCTACCACCACCCCCACCCCCTAGCCACCAGGGGCAGCCTCCACCAGGCCCCCACTCATGTCTCCCACCACCCCCACCCACCAGCCACCAGGGGCAGCCTCCACCAGGCCCCCACTCATGTCTCCCACCACCCCCACCCCCCAGCAGTGCAGGGGCAGCTTCCACCAGGCCCCCACTCATGTCTACCACCACCCCCACCCCCCAGCCACCAGGGGCAGCCTCCACCAGGCCCCCACTCATGTCTCCCACCACCCCCACCCCCCAGCAGTGCAGGGGCAGCCTCCAACAGGCCCCCACTCATGTCCCCTATTACCCCCACCCTCCCGCAGTGCAGGGGCAGCCTTCACCAGGCCCCCACTCATGTCTACCACCACCCCCACCCCCCAGCCACCAGGGGCAGCCTCCACCAGGCACCCACTCATGTCTCCCACCACCCCCACCCCCCAGCAGTGCAGGGGCAGCCTCCAACAGGCCCCCACTCATGTCCCCTATTACCTCCACCCTCCCGCAGTGCAGGGGCAACCTCCACCAGGCCCCCACTCATGTCTACCACCACCCCCACCCCCCAGCCACCAGGGGCAGCCTCCACCAGGCACCCACTCATGTCTCCCACCACCCCCATCCCACAACCGCGAGGGGCAGCCTCCACCAGGCCCCCACTCATGTCTACCACCACCCCCACCCCCCAGCCACCAGGGGCAGCCTCCACCAGGCCCCACTCATGTCTCCCACCACCGCCACCCCCCAGCAGTGCAGGGGCAGCCTCCACCAGGCCCCCACTCATGTCCCCTATTACCCCCACCCCCCAGCCACCAGGGCAGCCTCCACCAGGCCCCCACTCATGTCTCCCACCACCCCCTCCCCCCACCAGTGCAGGGGCAGCCTCCACCAGGCCCCCACTCATGTCTCCCACCACCCCCATCCCACAGCCACCAGGGGCAGCCTCCACCAGGCCCCCACTCATGTCCCCTATTACCCCCACCCCCCCAGTGCAGGGGCAGCCTCCACCAGGCCCCCACTCATGTCCCCTATTACACCCACCCCCCAGCCACCAGGGGCAGCCTCCACCAGGCCCCCACTCATGTCTCCCACCACCCCCACCCCCCAGGAGTGCAGGGGCAGCCTCCGCCAGGCCCCCACTCATGTCTCCCACCACCCCCATCCCACAGCCACCAGGGGCAGCCTCCACCAGGCCCCCACTCATGTCCCCTATTACTCCCACCCTCCCGCAGTGCAGGGGCAGCCTCCACCAGGCCCCCACTCATGTCTACCACCACCCCCACCCCCCAGCCACCAGGGGCAGCCTCCACCAGGCCCCCACTCAGGTCTCCCACCCCCCCCCCGCCCCCCCGCAGTGCAGGGGCAGCCTCCACCAGGCCCCCACTCATGTCTCCCCCCCCCCCCCCACCCCCCGCAGTGCAGGGGCAGCCTCCACCAGGCCCCCACTCATGTCTACCACCACCCCCACCCCCTAGCCACCAGGGGCAGCCTCCACCAGGCCCCCACTCATGTCTCCCACCACCCCCACCTCCCAGCCACCAGGGGCAGCCTCCACCAGGCCCCCACTCATGTCTCCCACCACCCCCACCCCCCAGCAGTGCAGGGGCAGCCTCCACCAGGCCCCCACTCATGTCCCCTATTACCCCCACCCCCCGCAGTGCAGGGGCAGCCTCCACCAGGCCCCCACTCATGTCTACCACCACCCCCACCCCCCAGCCACCAGGGGCAGCCTCCACCAGGCCCCCACTCATGTCTCCCACCACCCCCACCCCCCAGGAGTGCAGGGGCAGCCTCCACCAGGCCCCCACTCATGTCTCCCACCACCCCCATCCCACAGCCACCAGGGGCAGCCTCCACCAGGCCCCCACTCATGTCCCCTATTACTCCCACCCTCCCGCAGTGCAGGGGCAGCCTCCACCAGGCCCCCACTCATGTCTACCACCACCCCCACCCCCCAGCCACCAGGGGCAGCCTCCACCAGGCCCCCACTCAGGTCTCCCACCACCCCCACCCCCCCCGCAGTGCAGGGGCAGCCTCCACCAGGCCCCCACTCATGTCTCCCACCCCCCCACCCCCCCGCAGTGCAGGGGCAGCCTCCACCAGGCCCCCACTCATGTCCCCTATTACCCCCACCCCCCCAGTGCAGGGGCAGCCTCCACCAGGCCCCCACTCATGTCCCCTATTACACCCACCCCCCAGCCACCAGGGGCAGCCTCCACCAGGCCCCCACTCATGTCTCCCACCACCCCCATCCCCCAGGAGTGCAGGGGCAGCCTCCGCCAGGCCCCCACTCATGTCTCCCACCACCCCCATCCCACAGCCACCAGGGGCAGCCTCCACCAGGCCCCCACTCAGGTCTCCCACCACCCCACCCCCCCGCAGTGCAGGGGCAGCCTCCACCAGGCCCCCTCTCATGTCTACCACCACCCCCACCCCCTAGCCACCAGGGGCAGCCTCCACCAGGCCCCCACTCATGTCTCCCACCACCACCACCCCCCAGCAGTGCAGGGGCAGCCTCCACCAGGCCCCCACTCATGTCCCCTATTACCCCCACCCCCCCGCAGTGCAGGGGCAGCCTCCACCAGGCCCCCACTCATGTCTACCACCACCCCCACCCCCCAGCCACCAGGGGCAGCCTCCACCAGGCCCCAACTCATGTCTCCCACCACCCCCACCCCCCAGCAGTGCAGGGGCAGCCTCCACCAGGCCCCCACTCATGCCCCCTATTACCCCCCCGCAGTTGCGGGGCAGCCTCCACCAGGCCCCCACTCATGTCTACCACCACCCCCACCCCCCAGCCACCAGGGGCAGCCTCCACCAGGCCCCCACTCATGTCTCCCACCACCCCCATCCCACAACCACCAGGGGCAGCCTTCACCAGGCCCCCACTCATGTCTACCACCACCCCCACCCCCCAGCCACCAGGGGCAGCCTCCACCAGGCCCGCACTCATGTCTCCCACCACCCCCACCCCCCAGCAGTGCAGGGGCAGCCTCCACCAGGCCCCCACTTATGTCCCCTATTACCCCCACCCCCCAGCAACCAGGGGCAGCCTCCACCAGGCCCCCACTCATGTCTCCCACCACCCCCACCCCCCAGCAGTGCAGAGGCAGCCTCCACCAGGCCCCCACTCATGTCTCCCACCACCCCCATCCCACAGCCACCAGGGGCAGCCTCCACCAGGCCCCCACTCATGTCCCCTATTACCCCCACCCCCCGTAGTGCAGGGGCAGCCTCCACCAGGCCCCCACTCATGTCTCCCACAACCCCCACCCCCCAGCAGTGCAGAGGCAGCCTCCACCAGGCCCCCACTCATGTCTCCCACCACCCTCACCCCCCAGCCACCAGGGGCAGCCTCCACCAGGCCCCCACTCATGTCCCCTATTACCCCCACCCCCCCGCAGTGCAGGGGCAGCCTCCACCAGTCCCCCACTCATGTCCCCTATTACCCCCACCCCCCAGCCACCAGGGGCAGCCTCCACCAGGCCCCCACCCATGTCTCCCACCACCCCCACCCCCCAGCAGTGCAGGGGCAGCCTCCACCAGGCCCCCACTCATGTCTCCCACCACCCCCATCCCACAGCCACCAGGGGCAGCCTCCACCATGCCCCCACTCATGTCCCCTATTACCCCCACCCCCCGCAGTGCAGGGGCAGCCTCCACCAGGCCCCCACTCATGTCTACCACCACCCCCACCCCCCAGCCACCAGGGGCAGCCTCCACCAGGCCCCCACTCATGTCTCCCACCACCCCCACCCCCCGCAGTGCAGGGGCAGCCTCCACCAGGCCCCCACTCATGTCTACCACCACCCCCACCCCCCAGCCACCAGGGGAAGCCTCCACCAGGCCCCCACTCATGTCTCCCACCACCCCCATCCCACAACCACCAGGGGCAGCCTCCACCAGGCCCCCACTCATGTCTCCCACCACCCCACCCCCGCAGTGCAGGGGCAGCCTCCACCAGGCCCCCACTCATGTCTACCACCACCCCCCAGCCACCAGGGGCAGCCTCCACCAGGCCCCCAATCATTTCTCCCACCACCCCCACCCCCCAGCAGTGCAGGGGCAGCCTCCACCAGGCCCCCACTCATGTCTCCCACCACCCCCACCCCCCCAGCCACCAGGGGCAGCCTCCACCAGGCCCCCACTCATGTCTCCCACCACCCCCGTCCCACAGCCACCAGGGGCAGCCTCCACCAGGCCCCCACTCATGTCTCCCACCACCCCCACCCCCCAGCAGTGCAGGGGCAGCCTCCACCAGGCCCCCACTCATGTCCCCTATTACCCCCACCCCCCAGCAGTGCAGGGGCAGCCTCCACCAGGCCCCCACTCATGTCTCCCACCCCCCCACCCCCCTCAGTGCAGGGGCAGCCTTCACCAGGCCCCCACTCATGTCTACCACCACCCCCACCCCCTAGCCACCAGGGGCAGTCTCCACCAGGCCCCCACTCATGTCTCCCACCACCCCCACCCCCCAGCCACCAGGGGCAGCCTCCACCAGGCCCCCACTCATGTCTCCCACCACCCCCACCCCCCAGCAGTGCAGGGGAGGCTTCCACCAGGCCCCCACTCATGTCTACCACCACCCCCACCCCCCAGCCACCAGGGGCAGCCTCCACCAGGCCCCCACTCATGTCTCCCACCACCCCCACCCCCCAGCAGTGCAGGGGCAGCCTCCAACAGGCCCCCACTCATGTCCCCTATTACCCCCACCCTCCCGCAGTGCAGGGGCAGCCTCCACCAGGCCCCCACTCATGTCTACCACCACCCCCACCCCCCAGCCACCAGGGGCAGCCTCCACCAGGCACCCACTCATGTCTCCCACCACCCCCACCCCCCAGCAGTGCAGGGGCAGCCTCCAACAGGCCCCCACTCTTGTCCCCTATTACCCCCACCCCCCCGCAGTGCAGGGGCAGCCTCCACCAGGCCCCCACTCATGTCTACCACCACCCCCACCCCCCAGCAGTGCAGGGGCAGCCTCCACCAGGCCCCCACTCATGTCCCCTATTACCCCCACCCCCCAGCAACCAGGGGCAGCCTCCACCAGGCCCCCAGCCATGTCTCCCACAACCCCCACCCCCCAGCAGTGCAGGGGCAGCCTCCAACAGGCCCCCACTCATGTCCCCTATTACCCCCCCCGCAGTGCAGGGGCAGCCTCCACCAGGCCCCCACTCATGTCTACCGCCACCCCACCCCCCAGCCACCAGGGGCAGCCTCCACCAGGCCCCCACTCATGTCTCCCACCACCCCCACCCCCCAGCAGTGCAGGGGCAGCCTCCAGCAGGCCCCCACTCATGTCCCCTATTACCCCCACCCCCCAGCAACCAGGGGCAGCCTCCACCAGGCCCCCACTCATGTCCCCTATTACCCCCACCCCCCCAGCCACCAGGGGCAGCCTCCACCAGGCCCCCACTCATGTCTCCCACCACCCCCACCCCCCAGGAGTGCAGGGGCAGCCTCCACCAAGCCCCCACTCATGTCTCCCACCACCCCCATCCCACAGCCACCAGGGGCAGCCTCCACCAGGCCCCCACTCATGCCCCCTATTACTCCCACCCTCCCGCAGTGCAGGGGCAGCCTCCACCAGGCCCCCACTCATGTCTACTACCCCCCCCCACCCCCAGTCACCAGGGGCAGCCTCCACCAGGCCCCCACTCAGGTCTCCCACCACCCCCACCCCCCGCAGTACAGGGGCAGCCTCCACCAGGCCCCCACTCATGTCTCCCACCCCCCCACCCCCCCGCAGTGCAGGGGCAGCCTCCACCAGGCCCCTACTCATGTCTACCACCACCCCCACCCCCTAGCCACCAGGGGCAGCCTCCACCAGGCCCCCACTCATGTCTCCCACCACCCCCACCTCCCAGCCACCAGGGGCAGCCTCCACCAGGCCCCCACTCATGTCTCCCACCACCCCCACCCCCCAGCAGTGCAGGGGCAGCCTCCACCAGGCCCCCACTCATGTCTCCCACCACCCCCATCCCACAGCCACTAGGGGCAGCCTCCACCAGGCCCCCACTCATGTCCCCTATTACCCCCACACCCTGCAGTGCAGGGGCAGCCTCCACCAGGCCCCCACTCATGTCTACCACCACCCCCACCCCCCAGCCACCAGGGGCAGCCTCCACCAGGCCCCCACTCATGTCTCCCACCACCCCCACCCCCCGCAGTGCAGGGGCAGCCTCCACCAGGCCCCCACTCATGTCTACCACCACCCCCACCCCCCAGCCACCAGGGGAAGCCTCCACCAGGCCCCCACTCATGTCTCCCACCACCCCCATCCCACAACCACCAGGGGCAGCCTCCACCAGGCCCCCACTCATGTCTCCCACCACCCCACCCCCCCGCAGTGCAGGGGCAGCCTCCACCAGGCCCCCACTCATGTCTACCACCACCCCCAGCCACCAGGGGCAGCCTCCACCAGGCCCCCAATCATTTCTCCCACCACCCCCACCCCCCAGCAGTGCAGGGGCAGCCTCCACCAGGCCCCCACTCATGTCTCCCACCACCCCCACCCCCCCAGCAGTGCAGGGGCAGCCTCCACCAGGCCCCCACTCATGTCTCCCACCACCCCCATCCCACAGCCACCAGGGGCAGCCTCCACCAGGCCCCCACTCATGTCTCCCACCACCCCCACCCCCCAGCAGTGCAGGGGCAGCCTCCACCAGGCCCCCACTCATGTCCCCTATTACCCCCACCCCCCAGCAGTGCAGGGGCAGCCTCCACCAGGCCCCCACTCATGTCTCCAACCCCCCAACCCCCCCGCAGTGCAGGGGCAGCCTTCACCAGGCCCCCACTCATGTCTACCACCTCCCCCACCCCCTAGCCACCAGGGGCAGCCTCCACCAGGCCCCCACTCATGTCTCCCACCACCCCCACCCCCCAGCCACCAGGGGCAGCCTCCACCAGGCCCCCACTCATGTCTCCCACCACCCCCACCCCCCAGCAGTGCAGGGGCAGCTTCCACCAGGCCCCCACTCATGTCTACCACCACCCCCACCCCCCAGCCACCAGGGGCAGCCTCCACCAGGCCCCCACTCATGTCTCCCACCACCCCCACCCCCCAGCAGTGCAGGGGCAGCCTCCAACAGGCCCCCACTCATGTCCCCTATTACCCCAACCCTCCCGCAGTGCAGGGGCAGCCTCCACCAGGCCCCCACTCATGTCTACCACCACCCCCACCCCCCAGTCACCAGGGGCAGCCTCCACCAGGCACCCACTCATGTCTCCCACCACCCCCACCCCCCAGCAGTGCAGGGGTAGCCTCCAACAGGCCCCCACTCATGTCCCTTATTACCCCCACCCCCCCGCAGTGCAGGGGCAGCCTCCACCAGGCCCCCACTCATGTCTACCACCACCCCCACCCCCCAGCCACCAGGGGCAGCCTACACCAGGCCCCCACTCATGTCTCCCACCACCTCCACCCCCCAGCAGTGCAGGGGCAGCCTCCACCAGGCCCCCACTCATGTCCCTTATTACCCCCACCCCCCAGCAACCAGGGGCAGCCTCCACCAGGCCCCCACTCATGTCTCCCACAACCCCCACCCCCCAGCAGTGCAGGGGCAGCCTCCAACAGGCCCCCACTCATGTCCTCTATTACCCCCCCCCGCAGTGCAGGGGCAGCCTCCACCAGGCCCCCACTCATGTCTACCGCCACCCCACCCCCCAGCCACCAGGGGCAGCCTCCACCAGGCCCCCACTCATGTCTCCCACCACCCCCACGCCCCAGCAGTGCAGGGGCAGCCTCCACCAGGCCCCCACTCATGTCCCCTATTACCCCCACCCCCCAGCAACCAGGGGCAGCCTCCACCAGGCCCCCACTCATGTCCCCTATTACCCCCATCCCCCCAGCCACCAGGGGCAGCCTCCACCAGGCCCCCACTCATGTCTCCCACCACCCCCACCCCCCAGGAGTGCAGGGGCAGCCTCCACCAGGCCCCCACTCATGTCTCCCACCACCCCCATCCCACAGCCACCAGGGGCAGCCTCCACCGGGCCCCCACTCATGCCCCTTATTACTCCCACCCTCCCGCAGTGCAGGGGCAGCCTCCACCAGGCCCCCACTCATGTCTACCACCCCCCCCACCCCCAGTCACCAGGGGCAGCCTCCACCAGGCCCCCACTCAGGTCTCCCACCACCCCCCGCAGTGCAGGGGCAGCCTCCACCAGGCCCCCACTCATGTCTCCCACCCCCCCACCCCCCCGCAGTGCAGGGGCAGCCTCCACCAGGCCCCTACTCATGTCTACCACCACCCCCACCCCCTAGCCACCAGGGGCAGCCTCCACCAGGCCCCCACTCATGTCTCCCACCACCCCCACCTCCCAGCCACCAGGGGCAGCCTCCACCAGGCCCCCACTCATGTCTCCCACCACCCCCACCCCCCAGCAGTGCAGGGGCAGCCTCCACCAGGCCCCCACTCATGTCCCCTATTACCCCCACCCCCCCGCAGTGCAGGGGCAGCCTCCACCAGGCCCCCACTCATGTCTACCACCACCCTCACCCCCCAGCCACCAGGGGAAGCCTCCACCAGGCCCCCACTCATGTCTCCCACCACCCCCACCCCCCAGCAGTGCAGGGGCAGCCTCCACCAGGCCCCCACTCATGCCCCCTATTACCCCCCCGCAGTGCAGGGGCAGCCTCCACCAGGCCCCCACTCATGTCTACCACCACCCCCACCCCCCAGCCACCAGGGGCAGCCTCCACCAGGCCCCCACTCATGTCTCCCACCACCCCCATCCCACAACCACCAGGGGCAGCCTTCACCAGGCCCCCACTCATGTCTACCACCACCCCCACCCCCCAGCCACCAGGGGCAGCCTCCACCAGGCCCGCACTCATGTCTCCCACCACCCCCACCCCCCAGCAGTGCAGGGGCAGCCTCCACCAGGCCCCCACTCATGTCCCCTATTACCCCCACCCCCCAGCAACCAGGGGCAGCCTCCACCAGGCCCCCACTCATGTCTCCCACCACCCCCACCCCCCCAGCAGTGCAGGGGCAGCCTCCACCAGGCACCCACTCATGTCTCCCACCACCCCCATCCCACAGCCACCAGGGGCAGCCTCCACCAGGCCCCCACTCATGTCCCCTATTACCCCCACCCCCCGTAGTGCAGGGGCAGCCTCCACCAGGCCCCCACTCATGTCTCCCACAACCCCCACCCCCCAGCAGTGCAGGGGCAGCCTCCACCAGGCCCCCACTCATGTCTCCCACCACCCTCACCCCCCAGCCACCAGGGGCAGCCTCCACCAGGCCCCCACTCATGTCCCCTATTACCCCCACCCCCCCACAGTGCAGGGGCAGCCTCCACCAGGCTCCCACTCATGTCCCCTATTACCCCCACCCCCCAGCCACCAGGGGCAGCCTCCACCAGGCCCCCACCCATGTCTCCCACCACCCCCACCCCCCAGCAGTGCAGGGGCAGCCTCCACCAGGCCCCCACTCATGTCTCCCACCACCCCCATCCCACAGCCACCAGGGGCAGCCTCCACCAGGCCCCCACTCATGTCCCCTATTACCCCCACCCCCCGCAGTGCAGGGGCAGCCTCCACCAGGCCCCCACTCATGTCTACCACCACCCCCACCCCCCAGCCACCAGGGGCAGCCTCCACCAGGCCCCCACTCATGTCTCCCACCACCCCCACCCCCCACAGTGCAGGGTCAGCCTCCACCAGGCCCCCACTCATGTCTACCACCACCCCCACCCCCCAGCCACCAGGGGAAGCCTCCACCAGGCCCCCACTCATGTCTCCCACCACCCCCATCCCACAACCACCAGGGGCAGCCTCCACCAGGCCCCCACTCATGTCTCCCACCACCCCACCCCCCCGCAGTGCAGGGGCAGCCTCCACCAGGCCCCCACTCATGTCTACCACCCCCCCCCAGCCACCAGGGGCAGCCTCCACCAGGCCCCCAATCATTTCTCCCACCACCCCCACCCCCCAGCAGTGCAGGGGCAGCCTCCACCAGGCCCCCACTCATGTCTCCCACCACCCCCACCCCCCCAGCAGTGCAGGGGCAGCCTCCACCAGGCCCCCACTCATGTCTCCCACCACCCCCATCCCACAGCCACCAGGGGCAGCCTCCACCAGGCCCCCACTCATGTCTCCCACCGCCTCCACCCCCCATCAGTGCAGAGGCAGCCTCCACCAGGCCCCCACTCATGTCCCCTATTACCCCCACCCCCCAGCAGTGCAGGGGCAGCCTCCACCAGGCCCCCACTCATGTCTCCCTCCCCCCCCACCCCCCCGCAGTGCAGGGGCAGCCTTCACAAGGCCCCCACTCATGTCTACCACCACCCCCACCCCCTAGCCACCAGGGGCAGCCTCCACCAGGCCCCCACTCATGTCTCCCACCACCCCCACCCCCCAGCCACCAGGGGCAGCCTCCACCAGGCCCCCACTCATGTCTCCCACCACCCCCACCCCCCAGCAGTGCAGGGGCAGCTTCCACCAGGCCCCCACTCATGTCTACCACCACCCCCACCCCCCAGCCACCAGGGGCAGCCTCCACCAGGCCCCCACTCATGTCTCCCACCACCCCCACCCCCCAGCAGTGCAGGGGCAGCCTCCAACAGGCCCCCACTCATGTCCCCTATTACCCCCACCCTCTCGCAGTGCAGGGGCAGCCTCCACCAGGCCCCCACTCATGTCTACCACCACCCCCACCCCCCAGCCACCAGGGGCAGCCTCCACCAGGCACCCACTCATGTCTCCCACCACCCCCACCCCCCAGCAGTGCAGGGGCAGCCTCCAACAGGCCCCCACTCATGTCCCCTATTACCCCCACCCCCCCGCAGTGCAGGGGCAGCCTCCACCAGGCCCCCACTCATGTCTCCCACAACCCCCACCCCCCCGCAGTGCAGGGGCAGCCTCCAACAGGCCCCCACTCATGTCCCCTATTACCCCCACCCCCCAGCCACCAGGGGCAGCCTCCACCAGGCCCACACTCAGGTCTCCCACCACCCCCACCCCCCGCAGTGCAGGGGCAGCCTCCACCAGGCCCCCACTCATGTATCCCACCCCCCCCACCCCCCCGCAGTGCAGGGGCAGCCTCCACCAGGCCCCTACTCATGTCTACCACCACCCCCACCCCCTAGCCACCAGGGGCAGCCTCCACCAGGCCCCCACTCATGTCTCCCACCACCCCCAACTCCCAGCCACCAGGGGCAGCCTCCACCAGGCCCCCACTCATGTCTCCCACCACCCCCACCCCCCAGCAGTGCAGGGGCAGCCTCCATCACGCCCCCACTCATGTCCCCTATTACCCCCACCCCCCCGCAGTGCAGGGGCAGCCTCCACCAGGCCCCCACTCATGTCTACCACCACCCCCACCCCCCAGCCACCAGGGGCAGCCTCCACCAGGCCCCCACTCATGTCTCCCACCACGCCCACCCCCCAGCAGTGCAGGGGCAGCCTCCACCATGCCCCCACTCATGTCCCCTATTACTCCCAGCCCCCCCGCAGTGCAGGGGCAGCCTCCACCAGGCCCCCACTCATGTCTACCACCACCCCCACCCCCCAGCCACCAGGGGCAGCCTCCACCAGGCCCCCACTCATGTCTCCCACCACCCCCATCCCACAACCACCAGGGGCAGCCTCCACCAGGCCCCCACTCATGTCTACCACCACCCCCACCTCCCAGCCACCAGGGGCAGCCTCTACCAGTCCCCCACTCAATACCTCCCACCACCCCCACCCCCCAGCAGTGCAGGGGCAGCCTCCACCAGGCCCCCACTCATGTCCCCTATTACCCCCACCCCCAGCAACCAGGGGCAGCCTCCACCAGGCCCCCACTCTTGTCTCCCACAACCCCCACCCCCCAGCAGTGCAGGGGCAGCCTCCACCAGGCCCCCACTCATGTCTCCCACCACCCTCACCCCCCAGCCACCAGGGGCAGCCTCCACCAGGCCCCCACTCATGTCCCCTATTACCCCCACCCCCCCACAGTGCAGGGGCAGCCTCCACCAGGCCCCCACTCATGTCCCCTATTACCCCCACCCCCCAGCCACCAGGGGCAGCCTCCACCAGGCCCCCACTCATGTCTCCCACCACCCCCACCCCCCAGCAGTGCAGGGGCAGCCTCCACCAGGCCCCCACTCATGTCTCCCACCACCCCCATCCCACAGCCACCAGGGGCAGCCTCCACCAGGCCCCCACTCATGTCCCCTATTACCCCCACCCCCCGCAGTGCAGGGGCAGCCTCCACCAGGCCCCCACTCATGTCTACCACCACCCCCACCCCCCAGCCACCAGGGGCAGCCTCCACCAGGCCCCCACTCATGTCTCCCACCACCCCCACCTACGCAGTGTAGGGGCAGCCTCCACCAGGCCCCCACTCATGTCTACCACCACCCCCACCCCCCCGCCACCAGGGGACGCCTCCACCAGGCCCCCACTCATGTCTCCCACCACCCCCATCCCACAACCACCAGGGGCAGCCTCCACCAGGCCCCCACTCATGTCTCCCACCACCCCACCCCCCCGCAGTGCAGGGGCAGCCTCCACCAGGCCCCCACTCATGTCTACACCACCCCCCAGCCACCAGGGGCAGCCTCCACCAGGCCCCCAATCATTTCTCCCACCACCCCACCCCCCAGCAGTGCAGGGGCAGCCTCCACCAGGCCCCCACTCATGTCTCCCACCACCCCCATCCCACAGCCACCAGGGGCAGCCTCCACCAGGCCCCCACTCATGTCCCCTATTACCCCTACCCCCCGCAATGCAAGGGCAGCCTCCACCAGGCCCCCACTCATGTCTACCACCACCCCCACCCCCCAGCCACCAGGGGCAGCCTCCACCAGGCCCCCACTCATGTCTCCCACCACCCCCACCCCCCCGCAGTGCAGGGGCAGCCTCCACCAGGCCCCCACTCATGTCTACCACCACCCCCACCCCCCAGCCACCAGGGGCAGCCTCCACCAGGCCCCCACTCATGTCTACCACCACCCCCACCCCCCAGCCACCAGGGGCAGCCTCCACCAGGCCTCCACTCATGTCTCCCACCACCCCCACCCCCCGCAGTGCAGGGGCAGCCTCCACCAGGCCCCCACTCATGTCTCCCACCACCCCATCCCACAACCACCAGGGGCAGCCTCCACCAGGCCCCCACTCATGTCTCCCACCACCCCCACACCCCCGCAGTGCAGGGGCAGCCTCCACCAGGCCCCCACTCATGTCTCCCACCACCCCCACCCCCCAGCCACCAGGGGCAGCCTCCACCAGGCCCCCACTCATGTCCAACTCATGTCTCCCACCACCCTCACCCCCCAGCCACCAGGGGCAGCCTCCACCAGGCCCCCACTCATGTCTACCACCCCCCCCACCCCCCGCAGTGCAGGGGCAGCCTCCACCAGACCCCCACTCATGTCTACCACCACCCCCACCTACGCAGTGTAGGGGCAGCCTCCACCAGGCCCCCACTCATGTCTACCACCACCCCCACCCCCCAGGGGACGCCTCCACCAGGCCCCCACTCATGTCTCCCACCACCCCCATCCCACAACCACCAGGGGCAGCCTCCACCAGGCCCCCACTCATGTCTCCCACCACCCCACCCCCCCGCAGTGCAGGGGCAGCCTCCACCAGGCCCCCACTCATGTCTACCACCACCCCCCAGCCACCAGGGGCAGCCTCCACCAGGCCCCCAATCATTTCTCCCACCACCCCACCCCCCAGCAGTGCAGGGGCAGCCTCCACCAGGCCCCCACTCATGTCTACCACCACCCCCACCCCCCAGCCACCAGGGGCAGCCTCCACCAGGCCCCCACTCATGTCTCCCACCACCCCCACCTACGCAGTGTAGGGGCAGCCTCCACCAGGCCCCCACTCATGTCTACCACCACCCCCACCCCCCAGCCACCAGGGGACGCCTCCACCAGGCCCCCACTCATGTCTCCCACCACCCCCATCCCACAACCACAAGGGGCAGCCTCCACCAGGCCCCCACTCATGTCTCCCACCACCCCACCCCCCCGCAGTGCAGGGGCAGCCTCCACCAGGCCCCCACTCATGTCTACCACCACCCCCCAGCCACCAGGGGCAGCCTCCACCAGGCCCCCAATCATTTCTCCCACCACCCCACCCCCCAGCAGTGCAGGAGCAGCCTCCACCAGGCCCCCACTCATGTCTCCCACCACCCCATCCCACAGCCACCAGGGGCAGCCTCCACCAGGCCCCCACTCATGTCCCCTATTACCCCTACCCCCCGCAGTGCAAGGGCAGCCTCCACCAGGCCCCCACTCATGTCTACCACCACCCCCACCCCCCAGCCACCAGGGGCAGCCTCCACCAGGCCCCCACTCATATCTCCCACCACCCCCACCCCCCCGCAGTGCAGGGGCAGCCTCCACCAGGCCCCCACTCATGTCTACCACCGCCCCCACCCCCCAGCCACCAGGGGCAGCCTCCACCAGGCCCCCACTCATGTCTACCACCACCCCCACCCCCCAGCCACCAGGGGCAGCCTCCACCAGGCCTCCACTCATGTCTCCCACCACCCCCACCCCCCGCAGTGCAGGGGCAGTCTCCACCAGGCCCCCACTCATGTCTACCACCACCCCCACCCCCCAGCCACCAGGGGCAGCCTCCACCAGGCCCCCACTCATGTCTCCCACCACCCCCATCCCACAACCACCAGGGGCAGCCTCCACCAGGCCCCCACTCATGTCTCCCACCACCCCCACACCCCCGCAGTGCAGGGGCAGCCTCCACCAGGCCCCCACTCATGTCTCCCACCACCCCCACCCCCCAGCCACCAGGGGCAGCCTCCACCAGGCCCCCACTCATGTCCAACTCATGTCTCCCACCACCCTCACCCCCCAGCCACCAGGGGCAGCCTCCACCAGGCCCCCACTCATGTCTACCACCACCCCCACCCCCCGCAGTGCAGGGGCAGCCTCCACCAGACCCCCACTCATGTCTACCACCACCCTCATCCCCCAGCCGTGCGATTTGTCTGGGTATGTGTACTTCGGGGTGCGCGGGAACTTCCACACGCAATTTGCCTGGGTACGTGTACTACGGGGTGCGCGGGAAGTTCCACACGCGTTTGTACGTGTACTTCGGGGTGCGCGTGAACTTCCACACGTGATTAGCCTGGGTACGTGTACTTCGGGGTGCACGTGAACTTCCACCCGCGACTGTGCCTGTGAGAGCGTGCTACGTGTATTCCTGGGGTGGGCGGGAAGATTCACACGTTCGCCTACGACATGCCGAAAAATGGTCCAATCCTGAGACACGTATGCCAGCATGAAGCAGGCGTACGTCGACCCGCGCAGCATAAAAGTGCGCACAAACAACAAACAAGCTCATACGCCAGGATGAATATACCATTCCTAGCAGCAGTGGCCGTGGGTTACCAAAGGAGGAGGAGGATAGTGAGTGCCCGAATTTTCACTCCCAGAAACAGCCTTTTTGGGATGCCTGATGACCAGGTGTATGGGAGGTACAGGTTTCCCCCACACATAATACTGGACCTGGTCAGTGAGTGGGAGGATGACCTCACATCACCCACCCTGTGCTCCCAAGCACTCAGCCCCCTGGAGAAGGTCCTCAATGTACTGCACTTCTTGGCCACAGGATCATTTCAGCGGACAAGTGCCATAGTGGGTGGGGTGTCACAGGCCACGCAGTCACGCTGCCTACACCAGGTCTTGAACATCATCATTGCACGCCCATCAGTCCGTAGGCACACATACCTGCCCAGGACACCTGCAGAAAGGCAGGCTGCCGCCCTCAATTTCTACGGTGTGGCACAATTTCCAAAAGTGCTAGGTGCCATTGACTGCACCCATGTGGCACTACGTCCCCCCAGGGCATCTGAGCACATCTATAGGAACCGCAAGCACTGGCATTCCATCAACGTGCAGGTAGTATGTAATGCTAAGGGAATCATCACCTCAGTATATGCCTACTATCCAGGGTCCACCCACGACAGCTTCATTTACCGAATGTCTACCCTAAGCCGGGACCTAGAAGCTGGGCGGCATGGCGATACATGGCTGCTTGGTGAGTATGAATGCCACTGCACATGCATGCATATCAGATGCAGAGTTATGTCACTACCCCACTAATGATACCCATCACCTCCTCACCAGGGGACAGTGCCTACCCTCTGAGCACCCACATGATGACGCCAATTCGGAACCCCATCACGCCTCCAGAGGTAAGATACAACACAGCCCATATTGCAACCCGGGGCATAGTGGAGCGCACATTCGGAGTGCTCAAGTCACGCTTTCGCTCCCTTGACCGTTCTGGCGGGCAGCTGTTATATGCGCCCACAGTAGTGTGCAGGATCATAGTGGCAGCATGTGTCCTGCACAATGTTGCAACACGCCGGGGCCTGGCCGTGGACATGGTGGTGCCCCCACATCCCCAACCACATGCACGCCCGCTGCGCATGGGAGGGGAGAGGGCACGGGGTGAGGCAGTCCATACGCAGCTGGTGGCTAATTACTTCACACATCACACCCCAGTGGAGTGCACACAGGCCTGGCACATACCATCTGATAAGCAATGATGACTCGACCTGACAATAAAGACGAACAAAGGGACTGTCAACTGTCAGAACCATAGCAGCCTGAGATTGTTCATGTGGAAGTGTCACAATGTGTGCATCCCTACCTACACAAACACCACCAATGCAGTGTCATGAAAAGACACTTCCATGCTGCAGAAATGAATACCCACTTGCAAAATACTACATGAAAACAGTGCCATGTCACCCACCCCCTCCCCGGCACGGCCACACAACACGTCATGCAATGCGAGAGGAAAGAAATGAATCCCCACAACATGCCCCAAGTGTCAGCAGCTACAGTGTCCCTAATGGAAACATGTCCACACGTGAAATGCTCACAGTAATGCAGGACCTACAACCCACATAACCAAATACTTACCAAGAATACCAATCACATACACAACCTCCAACCTACCTTGAACATGACATTACAGACTTAAAAATGAGCTAGCCTCACCACCTGATGATGACAGCCCTCCGAACACTTGCAAGTATACAGTGTTAGCGCCATGCAAGAGTGTAGGTGCACTGCTTACAACATGGACTCCAGTTCCAAGGTGGACCGCATTGTGAAGACATGAGGAATGGACCTGCAAATATGGAGGATGAGATGGATGCAGAGGCACATATCAATACACCACGTAGTGTACAATACAACAACAATATGCACTATGAATGTATACACAGTATTGACTACAGACTGCCCACACAGCTCATGGGAGTCCAATGTCAACATGTACGTCAATGTCACTTGGGCACACCCTTTGCAAGCCCATGGAAACGGGAAGCAGGAGGGGTGTGTGTGACAGAAACCCAAGCATCTGAACCAAATCCATGACAAGCCTGCATGTGCCCAGCCACAATGCAGTGTATGCCCACAGGAGCCACACAAGGCAACACACTGTCCCAAAAAAAAAAAAAAAAAAAAAACAAAAGGCCATTAATGGGCCGGGGAGGAGGGGGGGGTTGGGGAGGCCACCCAGGAGGTCTGAGGACAGGGTGCACACCAAAACCCACCTATGTGGATCTTGCGAAAAAAAAACACCTCCATGGGCTCATGGCCTACACGGCTACCCTATTGTGGGAGTATCACTGCCTCTGCAGCTGCATCCGGAGGTGGTGGCACTATGGGAGGCAGCCCACGCAAAGCCCTAGTCTGTTCCTCCATGGCTGCAAGCATGCGGGTGTGATAGGTCTCGTTCTGGAGGATGAGTGTGCGGAGGTCCCCATGCAACAACTCACGGGATGCCCGGACCTCCGCCCTAGTTGCCTGCATCTCAGCTGAGAGCGTACGGGTGAGACGCTCCAGCTGCTGTTCTGTCCTTCGGTTTGTTGAAGCCTCAAGCTCAACAAGAGTCGTCCTGAGGTGAAGGAGTTCCAGCCTCAGGGCTTCCCTGTGGCCCTGGGACTCTATGGAGATGGCTTCCTGCAGAGTTGCCAGTGCCGCCCGCCTGTCCCTGTCGGACGCCAACATGTCCTCCCTGTGTGACTGGCAGATGGAGTCGGTTGCCTGCTGTAGTCGCTCCATCAGCCTTTCGGGGGGGATAATGGAAGTGGCCACCCTATCCATGGCCTGAGCCATCATCTCTGATGATGCTGCCTGTTGGGTTGCCATACCGTAAATGGATTGCTCCCATGCGGTATTGCCAGGTGGCGTACCACGTCGGCGGGCACCACACCTGTCTGGGGCAAGGCAAACTGCGCCTTGCTGTGCCGGCACTGCCTGAGGCTGCAGGACTGCATTCCCCCTCTGATCTGCTGGCCCAGGAACAGGATCAGATGTCGCGGAGTGTGACCCTGCATCCGTAACCACCAAAGGCGTACCTGCCAACACTGACATCCCCATTGAGGGTTCTAACCCTGGTGCAGGTGGGTCAGACAGAACAGAATCCCTCCCAGGAACACTCACCTGCGATGGCACGTAGGTCTCATCATCCGAATCAACACCTGAGTACAGCTCGGGGGAGGTGCAGCCAGAGACACCCCTTGAGAGCACGACCTGCAGCAGTTGTGGGTTCTCACCCACCACCACACCACGTCCCTCACTGGTGGTCGGTCGGCCCTCAGACCCCTCCTGGGTCTGCACCATCTCCACAACCCCAGCAGTATCGGGTGGGTCTTCCCCTGCAAAGACATAAAAGAAAACAAATGGAAACAGGCATTAGCACTATGGCACACAATGAGGGCTGAGAGGCTACAGAAACAGTACTTGATTGACACATGTCCCACATGACTAAAACACTCCCATGCATGCACCGTCACTGCGTGTGATGGGGAGGCAGATGGCACACATTGATGACACCAAGATGGAAGATGAACACATTTGTTGCATGCTGCCTAGCTGTGGCATCACACTTTGGCCAGTGATTGGCATGTCAAATACACATGCCATCACACAGATGGCATGTACTCTAGCCATGAAGTGAAGAGGGAGAGGAGGTCACCAATTGTTCATTCAGTCCAGTTTGTTCATATGATAGATTATTTTCATTGTAATGGTCAAATGTTTAACATGCAGCTGCCAGTCAAAAATGGTCCTATAGCACAGGGACATGTCCAAACTAATCATGTCCACGAAACTGAGCCAGTCCACTGTACCATAGCCATGTCAGACATGTGACAATAGGACTGAGAAATCCCAAGTAAAAGTGGTGGTATGCAAACAATCTGCCTGAATAAACAGAGGTAAATAAGCAACAGTGTAGTGGCAAGATGACACTCCAAGGGCAACTTGCGTGGTGTTGGGCTGGATGTCTAATGTTGGCAGAAGGGATGCTGCTATACCCAAATGCTGTTACCAAGAATGTTTAGGAAGAGGCACATGGGTGAGCCGAACCACTCAGGCACACACACCCTCCCCTGGTACCCAAACAGAAGCCCTCCCACACACACCATGCACATGGATGACACACACATGCATGTGCACTCACCGGACAATGCCTCGTAATCTGCCACTTCTCCCACGCCTTGGATCTGTTCCTCCGTGACGTAGGTCCCAGCAACCTGCTCATGTGGAGTGAGTTCTATGTCGTCTGCAGGAGACCCACCTCCAGTCACTAGAGTTGCGGCATGACTTGAGGCCAGCTTATTCTTTGCCCTGCGCTTCAGGTCATTCCAGCGCTTGTAGCATTCATTAGCTGTGCGCCTCACGATTCCAAGGGCACTTATGATGTCCGCAATGGTCTGCCAGTGTGCCTGACGTTGTGCAGGTGTGGTCTTGGATCCTGCAACAATCACCATTTCGCGGTCATGTGCGGACACATACTCTACAAGTGCATTCAGTTCGGCCTCATTGAAGCTGGGCTTCCTTGACGGGCCGGACTGTGTAGCCGTGTCTGGGGCATCAGCCTCTACTGGACGAGCACTCTTCCTCTTCCGCTTGGAAGGTGGTGGGGATCCGGAGTGTCCTGCGCCGCTCTGGACACTAGGGGCAGGAGCGTGGGATTGCACACTCAGCATGGGAGTTGGTGCAGGCATTATCTCAAGTGTGATGGTGTCAGGGGGAATGTCAGCATGATGGACTTGGACCGACACTGTCCTGGATGGGTGTGTGAGAGGTGGGGTGGATGGAGCCGCAGCTGCCCCTGCAGCCTCCCCAGCCTGCCTACGCGGGGCAGCAGATGACCTAGCTGCCCCTGATCCACGTGGCCTGATGACACCAACGTTCACCGGCGCACGTGGGCTAGACTGCTGACCTGGAAGTCAGCCATGGAGTCACCCTGTGCCAGGTGTGGTTCCACAGTGGGCTGGTCCAACAAGTGCTGAGCATGGATGGTGTCAGCCACGGTAACCTCAACCGGGGGGGGGGGGTCATGGGTGTCCCTGACTGCTCCTCCACACATGGGGGGCTAGGGGCACCCTGCAAGTCACGGCCACGTCCGCTACCGGATCCACCACGGCCACCACTTGGGGCTCGGCCACCTTTGCCACCCTTACGGCTTGTTCGCCTCCCAGCCATGGCACTGCTGTTATTGTGCGTATGGGAGTCGATGTGAACTATTGTCCTGGGCAATTGGGGGTCAAAGGGGTTGGGTACCAGATGGTAATTGTACCCTAGTGCTCTAGCAAGGCTGTATGTCACCCCTGGGGAAAGATGACGGGTCACACAACGCACAGGCACCCCAAAAAAGCGAAGTAAGGTGCACGCAACCCCTCCTAGACCACGTGCGTGGAAAAATAAACCTGCACTACGCTGTGGCACCCAGGAACACAAGAATGAACGTATGCGTGTCACACGCAGCCTAGAATGACCTCTGAAGGGGTACGCGACACACGGGGCAAGCACAGATGTTAGGTACGTGCGCGACTCACCGTCTGCCAGGAACAAAAGCGTGAAAAATATGTGCGTGTGCGCGTTGGCAACACCCCCGCCAAAAGAAGAATTGTACGCTGTCTGAGGAGACAGGACAACAGTAGTAGGGAAGCTGTTTGAGGAAACAGGCCCAGGAAAAAGAGGAAAAGAGAAAAAGCTGTCCGAGTTAACAGGGAGTACGAACTGGAAACGCCGTGAAGTAAATCGCGTGTGAACCGACAAGAAGTACAGATTTCACCCACTCGCTCTCCACGAAAAGCACGTACAAGGAAATGGCGTTCTACACGTACCTTTTATACACACGTCACAGACGCGCATACGCAATGAGGCCATTTCCACCAATTACGTGCTTTGACACTCGGACGTGTATCTCTTTATTTTTACACGCGCCATTCTCTATGGCCATGCGCGTGACGTCACAGCTGCGCATGGTGGCCTTTGGGCCAATGAAATCGCATATGCGAGCACACGTGGTAAAACTGCGCATCCGAGTGTCATTGCGTGTAATCGGCGGGAAGTGAGCGTAAACGCGATTGGCCTGAGTAGGTGTATTTCTGGGGTGCGCAGGAAGTTCCACACGCGATTGGTGGAAATCCACGTGTGCTCTGTCATCACGTGTAATGAGGGAAACACCCGTGCGTCTCAAGTCACAGACGCGCTCACGCGCTAAGGTCCTTTGGTCCAATGAAATCGCATATGCGTGCTGACGTGCATACGCGCTAAGGGCCTTTCCTCGATTTACACGCAGACGTGCAGGATTTTCATGTGACAAATCCCTCCGTATCAAGCTGGCCACGCGTAAGCACACGGAAGACCACGCTCCTGCCCAGCAGGCCGAACTACTGCCCCCCAGAGCCCCGAGCACGCTCCCACCTGCCATCTGCTGCTGCCTGACTGCCTGCTGCCCACATGCCCTGCCATTTGCTGCCTGCACATCAGCCAGGGGTGCTGTTGCTGTGACCACCCCTGCTGGAACCGAAGACTCCCGACTGGGATTTCCATCGCTCCACAGCCCAGCCCCAGGACCCAGTTGCCCACCCACTCCTGCCTCTGGGGTTGTCATGTTGGGGCAAACACCATCTGAGACCACTGACAACCCCCGGCCAGAGAGGCAGAGGGGCACCAGCTTCAGTGCCACCAAAGTTGGTGTCCTGGTGGAGCAAGTCCTGGGGCAGTATGATGCCCTCTTCGGAAGTTCCCGCGCCGACAAGGAAGGACGGACTCGGATCTGGACTGACATCGTGACTGTCATCAACGCGGAGGGGGTGGCAGTCCGCGATTTACAGCATGTCAAGAAGCGCTGGGAGGACTTCAGGTCCAGGACCCTGAACAAGGCCCGGCGCCTCTTGAAGGAAGCGGATGCCAAGGGGCGCCGGCGCCACTTGTCGGAAGAACAGATGAGGGTCCTGGAACGCACATCCCCAGCGCTCCACGTCCAGGTCCTTGAGAGGCAGACCCGTCTGGTGTCGAGCGGTAAGTGTACATGCATCCTGATTGTGAGCTGTGCGTGTGGTGATTTTTCAGTAGTGTGCAGGTTGCACATCTGTTTGTATGGGGTCGAGTATGGGTGGGGGTGTACAGGGCCGTGGGGCTAACACATGCAAGGGCTGGAATGTGTGAGACATGGATGGTGCTTGTGTGTGTAGGCTTGCATGCCAAATGCAGTTGTGTGGGCACACATGTTTGGATGAATGTGTATGTAAGTAGACATGTCCGTGATGTGACGCATGTATGTTGTTTTCAGCTGCATGTATCAGCACTGTGTACATGTGCATGTGTGTGTATTTGACAAGGGTGCAACAGTGATGCAACATGGATGCATGTGACAGCGGTATGTGGAAGCCTGATGGGCAGATGTGACATGGATGCCCATCTGAACACTGCGACACTTGGCAGAGGTGTACACATGCATGCAAGTGTGGTGGTGTTTGTACAAGTGTGGTGCACTTCCTGTGTTGCATGTGATGTCTGGCTCACCTTTGCCTGCTCATGCTGTTGTATGTGTATGGATGGTGCTGCCAGTTGCGATATGGCTGTGGTATGGCTCATGTGTGCGAGTTGAAATGACATGTGTGTTGGGGATTGTGATGACATGTCTGAGGTTTGCCAATGCCACTCATGTACAACTGTCATGTGTGTATGTGTCCATTGTACAGTGCCCTGATGCCTGTGTTTTATTTCTCCCTGTCTGCAGCGTCAACTGATGAAGAGGGCGGAGAAGGTGCTGTGGAGCACAGCGGCAGGGATCCCACCGCCAGCCGGAGACGCAAGGCCCGGCTCCCCTCCCATGTTGTCATCTCGTCGGGGAGTGAGGAGTCCGGTGCCGCGTCCCAGGCCGCAGCTGCCGGGGGGAGGTCCAAGAGGCGGAGGTTGGAGTTGGACTCCTCGGCAGCAGAAGGGGCAGCTGGGACCCCACAGGGCCCAACAGGGGAAGATGGCACAGAGTCATCCAGGTTGGTGGGGGGTTTGGTGGAGGAGGAGGCCGTGCACGCAACAGAGACGGGGTCTGGAGGTGGGGATCCCACTGGTGCTAGTGGTGCAGTGCAGGACCAGGGACAGGAGGCAGCACAGGCCGCCGCGGAGGTGCCTGTGTGCAATCCTGTCCCTGATCCTGTCCCTGCATCATCTTGCACCAGCAGGGATGCCTACGTCCAGACCTGTTTTCAGGCAGGGGATGAGCTCACGTCAACTGGCCTTCCTCTGCCTGCGGACGTGGCTATCCGGGTACGGGTTGAGCCTGTCCTGACTGGTGTGGTGTTGCGTCAACGGGCCATGCGAGGTGACCTGCAGTCTTTTCATGAGGAGACTGCACGTCATCTCGAATGGCTCGTTGACCACGTCAGCCTGCTGGGACAGGTCACCCAGGCCGGATTCCTCCGTTTGCTGGGGCTTGCTACGACCCCCTCCTCAACTGAACCCCCTACGCGCCAGTCGTCCTCCGTGCCATCTTCCCACCCATCAGTCACCTGGGTGCCCTGTGGAGCTGCCTCTGACGGTGCGGCCAGGCTGGTGGAGGAGGCATCCCTGCCACAGTCGGGAGTCGGACATCCAGCAGGGGTGGCCACATCAACGACTGCACCCTACCGGCGGAGGATGTGCAGGCAGCAGGAGGCAGTGCACGGGCAGAGGCACAGCAGCAGCAGCAACGTGGTGGGAGCCATGAAGTCACGGGGCCTTCAACATCGGAGGGGCAGGCATCGGCCAGAGGGCACGAGGACCCAGGACAGTGAGTGTCTTCCATGTGGCAGCGGTTGGGCCACGCCATAGATGCGGAGCGGCAGCGGGCGGAAGAGGCACGGCTCACAATGGTCAGGGCGGAGAACTCCATGCGGAGGGCCCTGAGGCGGGCCGAGTGCCTCAAGGCAATCCGCAGGGGTTTGGAGGTGGACACGGCGACGGCCCTGCGGACCCTCGGGGCCATGGAGGAGGACCGCCTCCGGGACATTGAGCAGGAGTTCGATGATGCCCTGGCCCGGGACATCCACAAGTGAGCCGTCAAACTAGCCCGCTGCCCTTGTACATAGTTATGTAGGTAGTGTTAGGTTTCATTTTTTTTTGGATTTATTTTGGACCTTTCGGACATTGGCCACATTTTTGTATATAGTTTATTTTATTAGTTAGTGTAGTTAGATAGGTTTCATTTCTTTTGTTGGGATAATGGACCCTGGCTTGTTCCCATGTACATAGTTCACTGTTGGGTTGTATTTTTCTTTCACATTTTAACCATGGAGCAATGGCTTTCTTTTTTATTTCCCATTGGATTTTGTTTTGTGGACAGTGACTTTGGACACCATTACTTTGGAATTTGATTTTTGGTTTTGCTTTTTTTCACGGACATGCTTCTTTTCATTTTTGAATCTATTTATGTTTCCTTTAATACATATTTTTTTAGTGAATTTCAATGTGTGGTATCTCATTGGTTTCATGCATTTCGTGATATGGGTTTTGAGATTCACTGACACCCATTGGGTGTATGTGAGGGAAATGTGTTTGTTTCGGAACTTGCAATTGGTGTTCTGTGATGTAATTGCCAATTATGAGTGGGTGGATGCAATACTCAGGTGGGTGTTTTGCATTTGGAGGCTGACCATAGGGACCAGGGATCTAGATTGTGATGACATGTTGGCTGGGGAACATGAGTTGGACATGGGTGGGGGCCTGCTGGCAGGTGCCCCACAGTGCTGGGGGGTGGGGGGGGTGGGGAACATGAGTTGGACATGGGTGGGGGCCTGCTGGCAGGTGCCCCACAGTGCTGGGGGGTGGGGGGTGGGGAACATAAGTTGGACATGGGTGGGGGCCTGCTGGCAGGTGCCCCACAGTGCTGGGGGGTGGGGGGGTGGGAGACATGGGTGGGGGCCTGGTGGAGGGTGCCCCTGCACTGCTGGGGTGTGGGGGGTGGGAGACATGGATGGGGGCCTGCTGGCAGGTGCCCCACAGTGCTGGGGGGTGGGGGGTGGGGAACATGAGTTGGACATGGGTGGGGGCCTGCTGGCAGGTGCCTCACAGTGCTGGGGGGTGGGGGGGTGGGAGACATGGGTGGGGGCCTGCTGGCAGGTGCCCCACAGTGCTGGGGGGTGGGGGGGTGGGGAACATGAGTTGGACATGGGTGGGGGCCTGCTGGCAGGTGCCCCACAGTGCTGGGGGGTGGGGGGTGGGGAACATGAGTTGGACATGGGTGGGGGCCTGCTGGCAGGTGCCCCACAGTGCTGGGGGGTGGGGGGTGGGGAACATGAGTTGGACATGGGTGGGGGCCTGCTAGCAGGTGCCCCACAGTGCTGGGGTGTGGGGGTGCATGGGGACATGAGTGGGGGCCTGGTGGAGGCTGCCCCTGCACTGCTGGGGGGTGGGGGTGCAGGGGGACATGCGTGGGGGCCTAGTGGAGGCTGCCCCTGCACTGCTGGGGGGTGGGGGTGGTGGGAGACATGAGTGGGGGCCTGGTGGAATCTGCCCCTGGTGGCTGGGGGATGGGGGTGGTGGTAGACATGAGTGGGGGCCTGGTGGAGGATGCCCCTGACTGCTGGGGGGTAGGGGTTGGTGGGAGACATGGGTGGGGGCCTGGTGGAGGGTGCCACTGCACTGCTGGAGGGTGGGGGGGTGGGAGACATGGGTGGGGGCCTGCTGGCAGGTGCCCCACAGTGCTGGGGGGTGGGGAACATGAGTTGGACATGGGTGGGGGCCTGCTGGCAGGTGCCCCACAGTGCTGGGGGGTTGGGGGGGTGGGGAACATGAATTGGACATGAGTGGGGGCCTGCTGGCAGGTGCCCCACAGTTCTGGGGGGCGGGGGGTGGGGAATTTGAGTTGGACATGGGTGGGGGCCTGCTGGCAGGTGCCCCACAGTGCTGGGGGGTGGGGGTGGTGGGGAACATGAGTTGGACATGGGTGGGGGCCTGCTGGCAGGTGCCCCACAGTGCTGGGGGTTGGGGGGTGGTGAACATGAGTTGGACATGGGTGGGGGCCTGCTGGCAGGTGCCCCACAGTGCTGGGGGGTGGGGGTGCAGGGGGACATGAGTGGGGGCCTGGTGGAGGCTGCCCCTGCACTGCTGGGGGTGGGGGTGCAGGGGGACATGAGTGGGGGCCTGGTGGAGGCTGCCCCTGCACTGCTGGGGGGTGGGGGTGGTGGGAGACATGAGTGGGGGCCTGGTGGAATCTGCCCCTGGTGGCTGGGGGATGGGGGTGGTGGTAGACATGAGTGGGGGCCTGGTGGAGGGTGCCCCTGACTGCTGGGGGGTAGGGGGTGGTGGGAGACATGGGTGGGGGCCTGGTGGAGGCTGCCCCTGGTGGCTGGGGGGTGGGAGACATGGGTGGGGGCCTGCTGGCAGGTGCCCCACAGTGCTGGGGGGTGGGGAACATGAGTTGGACATGGGTGGGGGCCTGCTGGCAGGTGCCCCACAGTGCTGGGGGGTGGGGGGGTGGGGAACATGAGTTGGACATGGGTGGGGGCCTGCTGGCAGGTGCCCCACAGTGCTGGGGGGTGGGGGGTGGGGAGTGGGGAACATGAGTGGGGGCCTGGTGGAGGCTGCCCCTGCACTGCTGGGGGGTGGGGGTGCAGGGGGACATGAGTGGGGGCCTGGTGGAGGCTGCCCCTGCACTGCTGGGGGGTGGGGGTGGTGGGAGACATGAGTGGGGGCCTGGTGGAATCTGCCCCTGGTGGCTGGGGGGTGGGGGTGGTGGTAGACATGTGTGGGGGCCAGGTGGAGGGTGCCCCTGACTGCTGGGGGGTGGGGGTGGTGGGAGATATGCATTGTTGATCAGTAGTGCAAGGTGACATGTGGGTTGGCTGGGGGGCATGCCCATGGTGGATGGGCTGCCTGCGGGACATGAGCAGGGGTGCAGGGTAGTCCCCCGTGGTGTGGGCTGCCTGCAGGGGGCGTGGAGGTTGTAGAGCGAATACCTGGGAGGACCCACACGGCCAATTCACGTGTAGTACTCCCCAGAACCCCTGAAATACACGTACCCTGCTGAAATTGCGTGTGGAACTTCCCGCGCACCCCTGAAATACACGTACCCTGCTGAAATCGCGTGTGGAACTTCCCGCGCACCCATGCAATACACGTACCCTGCTTGCACTGGGCCAATCGCGTGTGGAACTTCCCACGCACCCCTGGACTACACGTACCCTGCTGAAATCGCGTGTGGAACTTCCCACGCACCCCTGAAATACACGTACCCTGATGGAATCGCTTGTGGAACTTCCCGCACACACCTGAAATACACGTACCCTGCTGAAATCGCGTGTGGAACTTCTCGCGCACCCCTGAAATACACGTACCCTGCTCGCACGGGGCCAATCGCTTGTGGGACTTCCCGCGCACCCCTGAAATACACGTACCCTGATGGAATCGCGTGTGGAACTTCACGCGCACCCCTGAAATACACGTACCCTGCTGAAATCGCGTGTGGAACTTCCTGCGCACCCCTGATGCACACGTACACAGGACAATCGTGTGTGGAACTTCCCGCGAACCACTGAAATACACGTTCCCCGCTTGGCGTTTGCTGTTTGCCAGCCCTGTGAACTGGTCCAGGGTTAGCGCAGCCCTTTGCGATTACTTGGGGATTTTGAAGGCTTTCCTTGCGCGAGGGCGTTCTTGGGGGCGTAACTGGCGCTGCTGCAGGGTCACTGCACCACGCTGCGCCACGGCTGGTTTTGGATGCGAAAATCCATGAATACGCTGTGCGCGGAAATCGATTTTAGCGCACGCGGCAGGCGCAGACATTCGCACGGGCATGCTGTGCGCCAGTCGCGTGTGCCACTTTTGTGCGAATTTCTATGAATTGCCCTGATAATTTCTCTTTTGACACCATGATTAAATTAAGCTGATGAGCATAGCATTGGGCGATGAGTGCATTTGCAAATACATCCCAGATCTTTTTTGCACCATCATCATTTTGAGATATACATTTCTGATTGTTCCTGGGCTTTGAATAGATAAATGTTCCGTCTTTTGTGCTCTTCCTCATTGTGCTATTTAATTCCCAAACAATACTGTTCATCCAATGGTGTGATAATATTAACATGACCAACCATAGCAAGCCTTAGAGAGCTGTTTAAGTGAGATTTACCCAACTTATACGGCTCACATTTTTTTTTTTTTCAGATAGTTGTTTCAAGTCAGTGATTCCTGTTTTCCATCAGGGCACTTCACGGCAGAACAGTAAGCAGGGAAAGCAAAGCAGATCCTATTTAGATCTGCTACTAGTAAGCCACTTCTTTTCATGTTTCCAATGTATTGAGCATTTTCTGGTAAAGTCCTTTCCCCAATTTTTGCAGGCTGCTGAATTGTGATTTTGGTACAAAGCAGCCCTAATCTTTAAACATCTACTTTCTCGTCAGATTTCAATTCCATGATTGAATTTTAGTAAAGTATTAACTGTATTCATCTTCAATAGATCTAATTGGTTAGCAATTTCGGTGGCAAAAGAAACTTAATCTGCAAAGTGAATGTATGTACTATGCACACAGAAAGTAAAAAGTTAGGCAGCCATCCACATTTTGACACAACCGCACTTCTACTGGAGAGTAGTGTTCTCTCTCTCTCTCTCTCTCTCTCTCTCTCTCTCTCTTTCTCTCTTTCTCTTTCTCTCTGTCTCTCATAGCCAGTTTTCCCAATATTGGCAAATATTTATTTGCGCCTGAAGCGTACATTTAAAATCAGGAATCTTAAGTTTCGATGGAATTGAAGACACATTGGTCAGTAGAGAGATCATCAAAGCACAGACATGCATTTTGAATTGTAAAAAAGTACTTAATATGGAAGTTAACTTGCTTATGAACTTTTTGAATTTTGTCAAACAACTGCTTTTTTGTTGTTTTGTACAGCCCTTATCCCCAGGCTACTTTTACACAAACAGGTGCCAGAATGTATTGGACTTCTGCTTAAATATAGATGCGCACAGTAACACCCATGACTTCCAGGAGCTACGTTTAACCTAAGCACACAGATAGTTTATTTCTATAAAATACCACAGCAGCATTTCCATGTACTGCAATTTCTTACCTTCATTCAATCCTCTCAAGGATATCCATTATGTCCGCATGTAAACACTCAAGTGCAGAACTCTGTGGAAACAGATTATAGAAGAAGGTGTATTTGCATTTCACAGGGTAAAGAACACTTGAAGAGTAATGAACAAAGCGCATATTGGCTGTCAGAGCATTCCTATTACTGGGTGCTACACCTATATAAGAATTCTCAAACACTGAGGTAACATCACTTGGGTAGAGCTGTATGGGACTGTGAGTCAGAAGTAACTGCTCGTATCATTTGTGGTTAAGGCCAATGGGCTCGTCTAGGAGACAATCAGAGGCTAAATGGCCCCCAGTAATTTAGATCCCTGATACGTAATCCCCCTTATCTGGGCATTCAGAAAAAAAGGTCCTTTCAATGCCTTGAGCAATAGATTGATTATTGGTATGCACCAATGTCTCTAATGATCAAATCACTCAAATAGGCACAGACAAAGCTATATCGGGAAATAGGCAGAAGCTTGTCTTGCCCACCCATTCCCAGAAACTGTACCAGCTACCTCTCACAGCAGCATTTCGTTCTTAGAGTGAGGTGATCATGATCAGATGATGACTGAGATCTCAAGACCTGCAGAGCCAGAGAGGGACTTGAAGAAAGCTGGTCGATACCACTGCAGAAAGGAGATTAAGGAAAGGTGGGCTGATGTGAGACGAGGGTGAGAGAGAGAGAGAGAGTAAATGTGCATGTGAGAGACTGTGTGTCACAGGTGAGGGTCCCAGTGTGTGTCAGGGTGGTGGTGGCCTGAGACTGAGGGGAATGCGGTGAGTGTGTGCAGGCAGGTGGGGGACAGAGGCTGAATGGTGTGTGGGTGTGTATCATGGCAGGTGGGGGCCTGAGAGGGAGCTCTGGCTGGGACAGATCTGGAAGAAAACAACGTTTCACAAAAGAGACCCTTCCATTTCACCCAGAGAGTCAGCTTGGAAAGAAGCCACACACAACATACTTCATTATTATTTTTCTTTTTAAAAATATTTATTAGTAAATTAGAGACTGTTAGGGCGTTTTGTACATACAAAATAAAAGCAATTTAGGACAATACCATCAATATGAAAATGTACAATTAATTCCATATAATATTCAAAATTGATTCAATTGGTTATACATCCACAATATAACCATATAATAAATTAAAGCAATATCGTTGCCCTCATAAAATTTCTCCACAGCTCTAAAATATCCATATCAAAATTATTCCGCAGTTTGTTCACCACATAACCTACAGATTCCGTTATCTCCAGTCTCGCCAAGATGCCCACCACCAACCTCAAAAGACTTCACATTATTACATTTAACTTTCACATATCTTCCAACTACCCAATTGAAAGCATATTCTTTCATGTAGTACGTTCACAATGATTATTGTAATGATCCACGTATTCGCTACTAAGAATTTGTAGAGAGATTCATACATTTCTGTTCGCAGTCAAATTCTTGTACAGCTTTTTTATTCACTCTGTTTTAAATCCCTTAGTTGAGAGAACCAGCAAGTCTATACGTATTCGCTTCTGCCAAATATCATAAACAATTATTAAAGTTTTTAGTGGTTGAACAACCACAATTCAATTTGTTTATATACTATTTGGATTTTGTTTTGGGTAGTTCGGGGATCACCTTCAAGTCTGAAAACCTGAGTGTCATCAGCGTAATTTTGGAATTCCACACCGAGATCCATTAAGAGATCATGGAGCAGCTTAAGGTACAGATTGAATATCAATGGAGATATGCAGGCACCCTGAACTCAACATTAATTGGTTCAGAAACTATGGATCACATTTGCACTCGAGATGTTCTGTTTTTAAGAAGGGAATCTACCAATAATAATAATAATAATAATAATAATTATTATTATTATTAATAAATGTTTTGTCTGATGCTTGGGCTTGGTCCTAGAAATACTGTAGAGGAATAGCGTGATTTACAGTGTCGAAAAAGCCACTTTGAGAGAGAGAGGAGCATCAGGAGGCCATAAGAGCCTTGATCTACGATACAGAGTAGACTGTGCTTGATGTCGAACAGCATTTGATCTATGCTCCTAGAGGGGTGAAAGCCTGATTGTCTGTCTCCCAGTAGGAAATTGGATTCTAAGTGTGCTTGCAACTGCATAGTAGCTACCATGTCGAGAATTTTCGAGAAGAAATGAGCATTGGATACGGGACGATAAGTAGAGGTGATATCAGGATCCAGGTTTGCTTTCTTCAAAAAAGGAGTGATCCAAGTTGCTTTAAGATTTTCCGGGACTATGCCATCCCAAAAAGAAGTGTTGGCAAATTTGTCAATTAGCGAGAAATGTGATCTATACATTTTCTTAGGGCTACGGCATGGACATGGGTCTCCGGAACATGTGCTGGGTTTCAGATAAAGGATGACAGATTAAATGTCATCTGGGTTTACTGGAGTGAAGTTGAATTCCAATGGCAGGTCTGTGGCATGTGTCGTCTGGGGGTGCTTGATTTGAATCTTCCAGGTGTGAATATTGGGGAAGTGTAGCCAATTTTTTGTCGATTTCGTTTCTGGTCTTTATTATTTTTCATATTTAGTGCTTGTTTCTTGATGTTTTTGACTATCTAGCAATTTGAAGAGCGCTTTTGCCGAGTTAGTGGCTGTGTCAATTTGTTTGTTGTGTGAAGAAGGTTTTTTGCTTCTATGATTGAGAGTTTGTAATTTTGCCCCACGAGTTTGAGCTTGTGGTTATTGTGTGAGCTGGGGTTTCTTCTCCATAAACATTCTAATTTACTAACTGTCTTTTTAAGCATTTTTATTCATGGCCCTGCAATTTACTTTCATAGTTCAAAGGGGAACCACTCAGTCCTTCAGAGTATATGTTGTCTATGGCTTCTGCGGAGTCGTCTGCCAGGATATTTGAATCTATATTTTTCAAGCCAGCATCGAGGTTTTTTATGGTTACATTTTTTCAGTTACAATAAGAGATGGACACTTTGTTGATGTTACATGGAAGGGTTGCAGTAGGGGCAGATATTTGAAAAAGGTGTTTGAAATGTGCCCATTGCATGTTCATTGGGCCAAGGGGTTTTGGTTTAGGGGGCGACTTTTTATATGCATTTGGGTCCCAATGGAAACCTTTGCAATGTGTCAAATGGGACTGAGTGATAAGGCTATTTTGGAGGCTTTTTAGTCTTTTTCTTTCCATAGGATATGCAGAGGTTTTCTCAAGGGGGAGCGGCAAGGGACATATCCTACTTGTAATGTGTATCCATGATATGTGCTCTTGCAGCTGCATAGCCAACACCTTGGGGTACATTTTGATATTGAGGCTAATTAGAGATATGGGATGGAAGTTTGCACACACAGTATGGTCCCTACCACGTTAAGGGATGACTGTGATTAGTGCCTTAGTGTATTCTTCTGGAAAGGAGCTGCAATCTTCTGTTTCCCTGAACACATTCACCAGAAGCGGATTGATGTGGTTTACCCCAATCTTGTAGAATTCTAAGGGGAGGCATCCACCCCCTGGGATTTCCCAAAGGGCATGCTGTGGATTGCCCTTCTGATTTCCACTTTTGTTGTGGGTGCTTCTAGTGAGAGTCTCCTGGAGGGTTCCAATGGGAGTATTTGAAGGAAGGACATTTCTGGAATTGTGCTCCTACTTTCTGGTTACTGTTATCTGAGGATTCATACAGGCTTTCGTAGAATTTCTTAAAGGTGTTGGTTATCTCATTTGGGTTATTTATGTTAGAGTTTGCTGAGGTTCTTAATTCTGATTGCTGTTTCTTCACTTGATATGCTAGTAATCTCCATGTTTTCTCCCCTTGCTCATAGTGTGTTTGTCTGACTTTAAATTCTGCCTTTTTGGCGAATGTCTCGTTTAGTTGGAATTTTGCTTTGAAGAAGTTCTTCTAAAGTGTGCGGTTTCGGATCAGCTAAGTATTTTTGCGTTAGGTTCTTGATTTCCTGGTCGGCTTTCCTCTACTTATCCAAGGAGACCTTCTTATGATGTGCTACTTCTCGGGTCATGTAATCTCTCATGTATCCCTTGGCTGATGCTCATAGACCCGCCTTAATGGTCATGGAGTTTTCATGTATTTCTAGGTACTTGCTGAAAGCATCTTGTAGGTGATTATTGTGGTCTGTGGCCATGTATAGGCTTGCATTCATGCACCGTCTTGTCGCAATCGGATGCACTATGTAATGGGCCACTTGCATTGTCACTGGTTTGAAAGGTATAGTGGTTATATGCCAATTTTACTTACCACATTTAATATTTTGGTCAATGTGAGAAAGTAGTCCAGCCTTGCCATTGTACAATAGGCAAACGAAATGCAGGGATAGTCTCTCCTTTTAGGGTAGATTATTCAGCAAGGGTCCATCAGTCCATGGTCTTGCATCGTGTGTTTCAATATATAGCAGTCCCTCAACCCTGTGTTGTCAATGCCTCTAGACCTGTCAAGTAATCTGTTTTGCACAAGGCATAGTCTTCCCTCCCCATCTGACCAGGTTTTGACTATTCTTTCTTGCAGGTTTTCATTTATCAGTATGGCTACTCCCACTTTTTTGCCTTTCGTCAAGGAGCCATGACACACTCTTCCCAACCAGTCCCTTTTTACCTTTTCTGTCTCGTTTAGGTCTGGGTGCGTTTCTTGTACTAGAGCAACATCAACCTTCTTTGTTTTAAATTAATGTAGATTTTATTTTTTTCATTTTAACATAACTGTTAAGGCCGTTGACAGTTGGAGTTATGATGGATAAGTTGTGCATGCTGTAATGTGCGATTGCTTCTGCATGAGCTGATTGTGGTGTTTTCAGAATGAAGTGCTCCCTCCCGCCTTTGTGCTTCGTTCCTCCCATTTTGGGTCCTGTGCGATGCAGTACTCTTGACTAATAACAGTAAAAGTGTAACCAATGTTTGCAACAACTAAACATGTCATAAAAGTGAGACATTGAGGAATGTGATATTTGTGTGCTGTGATGTCTAAGAGGTTTGTACTATGTGGCTGTCTTTAGGGGAGGCCTGAGCTCTCTCCTTTCCTCCCCCTACCTCCATGGTTCTGATCATGGTGAGATGGGAATAAGGGTTCTGCAGGATTATCTATGCCAGATCATGTCTAGAAACCCATTTACTCAGAGGCACATGTCTTTCTTGCGCTGCTTCTACTGAACTATGTTGTTTTTTTATATCCCTCACTGTGTTTCAGTTGCGACTACAGCAGTGATCTCGATTTATCTCTTGGGGGCTCATTTTGGGGGGGGGGGTTGCTGAGGTATGTTGAATAACGTGAGATTGCTGCTTTGCATCCTTTGTTTGGCTTGTATCTGAATGTCTCCCATCTGTTTTCTCTAGATGTTGCCTCTATGGGAGGCTTTTCTTTCAGTGCGTAGGAGGGCAATGTCGATGTTTCCATTGAGGTTTTGTAAATATGTTCGCACTTCCTCTGGGGTTTCAAATTCTTTTTTTTTTCCTACCCCTGCTTATTCCCATTCTCTCTGGGCCCAGTAGACCATATCTTAGGTACCATCTTTTGAGGTGTGGCCTTATGGCTAGAAATTGTTAATGTTTTTCCAGCATCGTTCTTGAATAGTCCTGCATTTTATAGTTCTCTGGCCTTCATACAAGAAGGGATTGTCTTTCTGGGTTTTTTGCAAGATTTTATTCTCATGGCTGTTGATCAGTGTGCAGATGATGATGGGTCTATATGTGTTCTATCATAGGGGAGCATCTCTGTGTTAAGTGTGTGCATTGTAGTTCTAGTCGGGGTTGGATGTTGATGTCTGTCATTCGGGGCAGGAGACCTTCGATGTATTTCACAGAGTCTTTGCTTTCCTTCCCTTCCACAATGCCCAAGAAGCACAGGTTGTTCCTTCTGCTGCGATATTCCAGGCCCATTGTTAGGTTCTCCAGTTCTGTGACCTTATATTGTAGTTGCTCTAGAACTTCTACTCTATCAGCCACTATTCATATGCATTCGTCAGCTTCATTGAGACTCCCATCTGTTTTAAATCTTTCTCAAGTTCTCTCGGCCCTGTGCGCGTCTTGGGCGTTTTCTCGTCTATGAACACTGATTACTCTTAGGGTGGTCATCGCTTGCAGAAGATGCTCCAGAGTTGTTGCAGTTTGTGCCCACTATTTTGCACCTGCATCTGCAAAGAAATCTTTTCTGGAGTTGGATTTGTTTGCCATGGTTGGCAGGGGTTTCCTGGTGCGTAGTGTCCTATGTAGCTGGAGGCTTTTATGTAGGCCCTAGGCGTCCACCCTCCCTCGCCTGAGCTACCGGCTCCTTCGGCGATCGTGGCTGCACCTTACATCTGGCGCAACCTTCTCTGCTTCCACCGGCCGAAGTTTTGCTTGACGTGTTAGCTGCGCACTATACCTCTGATCCTCCCTCTCGGCTGCGATGACGATCCCCGGTGTCTGTTCAAACATCTCAAGGCATCCGCATGCTCCCTGTTGATCAGCGCCCTGCTTTCAATAAGGTAAGGATGAGGAGGGTAACAGGGGCTATGGATAGCGATGGGTTTGAGGTTTGTGTGGCCCTCTTGTTGGGCTGCTGGCAACACCCTCCCCATCTGTTTATCTTCCAGTTTGTAGTGTTTGCTTAAACTGGTGTCCTGGGGATTAAGCTGCGCTTGCCTGTTGTGTTAGGTATATGCTACTGATTGCAATGATGTCAAAGATGTTTTCTATACTTCCTTTTTCTCTGGTTTATAACTGAAATTTCCTTAAAAAATGTAGTTTTCGTGGTCAAGTTCAAAATGTCCTTGTCAAATAGGCTGCGTCTATGATACACGTTGCTTTTTGCGACATATCAATCCCTGGCACAAATTCTAATAACATAGCATAACTTTTTCACCTCTCTAAAATACCTAACCCCACATTTAGAAGTTACACTATAAACCCCTGTCCATCTTTATATGCTTAATTGAAATGCCGTTTAATATACTGTTATATTGAGGCGTTGCTTAAATTGACTTTTAAATTAATCCTAAAATCAAATGGCATAATGGCATATCCTGGCAGTCTCACAATGAAATGGCATGTAAATGCTTTGCTTCATTATTTTTTCACAAAAAGGCCTCATCTGAGGGTGCATTGTGTTTTATAAAGTTTATTTGACTCTAGCAGTTATTTCGTATTGCACAAATGACATTTAGAAACTACTTGCTATTTGTAACTCTATAGCGACATCTGATGGACATTCGTACGAACTGGAAGGCGACTACAACTAATTGTTGGACATTTTCAGTTAAGGGTTCAAATCCTACTCTCCTTCACTGCTTTTACTTTCTCTCAAGAGCCTTGCATGCAAGTATCAATTGATTGTTTTATTAGCCACCAACGAATGACTTGCTACTATCAATCATTTGCCTCTATTTTAAATTTTATTTTTTTACATTGCTCATATGCAAATAATGTCTTCAGTGGCTCCTCCATTGTGTGTCTAAAATGTCACCAGAATGAGGGGATTCAGTTGCACAGAGCATAAGCTTGAGCATTTTGAAGTTATTTGGTTGCTCATTCAGAGTCTTCTTTCACCCTGAGATGCACTCTTGACCTTATAAATTGTAGAAATGACTATATTTGTGGAATGGAAATTATTTGTAAAGGTGTTAACTTGATAGTCTAATATGCATTTGAGCATGATTCATAAAACCATGAAACAGTTGCACACTTTGATGAAACCTTTTGCTCTCCAACTATCAGCACCCACCTGTTCTGGACTACCACTCCCATCAGCACTAGCCATCGTATTCAGAGGTGAGGGATCATGGGAGTCATAGTGCAAAATATATGGAGAGCCACAGGTTGCAGACTCCTGGGATAGGTTGCCTGATGCGATTTCTTTTTTGGACGCAGGATATTGCTGTTTCGGTGAGCTTAGGAACACTTGCAGCATAGGTTGGTTATGACCAGTCTATTGCATTTGGTCAGAAAGTTCATGTTTTTGGATGGAAATGTAGAGGTGCCTGTCGCGACTATCACTAGCTGCCAGTTGTGGGAAAGAACGGAAAGAACAGCAGTACATTTTTGTGTAGTAGTGTGCCAATTTGTATCTATTCATCCAACACTTGAATGTTTGCGATTTTCTGCACTATCGTTCTATTACGCAATTATTTTATTACCACAATACAATTAAAATTCCACAGCAATTACTGAAATGTACGCAATGAGATGGGCTTCCCTAAGCATCTGCTGTGTATGAAAAGATGTAGTAACCAGAGGGGAAGCCCTAGAGGCGGCACCTGGGGCTGAAATTAGGAGTGTATGACACGGGGGGGGGGCAGGGGGGGTAGCCGCCGGTATGAACTGGAGTATATCATTAGTTCTGTATGCTGTCCTGTTAATGCAGAGTTATATTGGTGTTAACTTAGTCACCTATGGCCCATATTTTTGCATTAGGTATTGAAATACAATAAGCATCGATACTCTTTGTGAATCAATAACATACTTATTCATAGTCTCATTTGTAAAGTTTACACAAGTTTTATTTCATGTTTGTCAGCATGTTGGTTCTAAGACAATCAAGTTAATACATACCAATTTATCTGAGGTGAATAAGTAAATCAGAGCATGAGTCTCAAATTTGTATTAAGTCAAACATTTTCAAAAAAACAGAAAAGACATTACTTCACAATTAGTTGGCGGTACAGTGTGTATTAAAAAACCGCTGCATTGTTGAAAATCAATACCAGCAGGTATAAGAGATCAAACAGCATGATAATACACATATATCTATGTTACGCAAATTAATGGTGCAATTAAAAAAGAACATCGGGGGTACATGAATGACTGTCCTTCTTAAACAAGATTGACCCCGTCTAATATGGATTTCTCTTTGGTTTGGTGTTGTATGGACAGATATGCGTGATAAGAATGGGATTTGCCATGGTAAAGAGTGCAACACTGTCCAAAAGAGTTCAAACTAATTGTGTCTACTGCACCCTTGTACAACTGCAGGCAAATCCCAACATGCAAATAACACAATTTTTAAAAGAGGGTTTTGTATGGGGTGTGTGCTGACACTTTGTACATGGGAGGCAATGTGAGTAAATTCTGTAAGAAGAAATATACTTGCACTGGATCAAATACAGCCCCAGAAGTATATAAGAAATCGAATAATCACAACCATACGAAACAGTTAATGCCTCTGTTGGGCTGGTTATTTAATACAACATGTGAGAATCAAATGTGCGGCCCTCTTGGTGAACAACACGTGTTTCGACCCTCGTGGGTCCTTCTCAAGGCTGGGCCTATATATCAAATACAACAAAGTGAATTGCTGAAGCACATAATGTACATATTGTGTAAAACATACCGCATATAATCATAAAGCAGAAGTCCCCCACATCCCGAGGGGAAGAACAGAGGAACAAGGTCAAGAATGAATTTCCGTGATTTGTGGAAAAACAATGGTGTATCCACATGTGAATCATACACATCAGGTAATAAAAAATAATGAAATTATTGTCATTCCAAAGTAAAAATCAATATCCAAATACACACGCAAATTAGATATTGTTCGCACACAATAAGATCCATGTGAAATTTCATCCATGTTTCATACCAATAGTGCAACAGAGGATGTATAGAATGTAGGACAAACAGAAAAAAAAAAAGAAAAATATCATCACAAAACATTATAAGTACCAACAACATGATAACAGAGAAAAGAACAATTGTTTTACATTTTTCAAATATACAAGGTCTTGTGTTCCATTGTGACAAATAATGTTCCCTAAAAAGGAAATTGTGAACTTAATAAACATTGCATAATACCAGGACATTATACGCCCATTTTGGGAATTATTTTCCATTAAACTTAGAATAGATAGACCATACTATATGGAAGGCCAATACTGTTGCTCCTGAAAAAATAGATATCAACACGCCATGTTCTGCCAGGTATAAACAAAAATTGTCCAGTTCCCTGAGAAACGCGATACTCCAACATAATCTATTCAAAAAAGGAAAGATGATATCAAAGAACACAAAGCTAAAGCCAACCCGTTACAGTAACAGTTGTGTCAATTGAGCAGTGTCTCAAAATGAGATTAGATGAAATTTGTAGTTACCGAAATTCCTTAAATCAATGTGATCACCGTAGTCAATTTCACTGTTGCATGAACATGACTGATCATTGATGGAAAATACTCCTTCTCGTTAGTTCCGAACGGTAAACGCACACTGGGACAAGAAATATATTCCCCTGCAAAGACATTACAAGCACGGTATAAGTATACCCTCAAGAATCCGTTTAATACAGAAAAAAGTTCCAGGAAGATTTAATGTAAAGCCCCTAACTTACTTAGATACTACTGCTCCCGAGTCCCTGGATTGAATGCCATCTCCCGTAGAAAGCACTGCGTGAAGCCAGTATGGCTAATATGATGCCCGTCTGAGATCGTAGGTGTACTAGTGTCATGTGACAACGGCCAGAATAACGTGACTGCAAACGCGGCAACACGTGACATGCCCCACCAAAGTGGCAATAAGTAAATACGGAAGAAAGAATCAATTTCGTGTTGAGGTTATGACGTGCAGAATCACGTGACCGCCTGCGCGGCTACACGTGGCATGCTGCCCCAAACATGCAGGTCAAAAAATGCATATCCATCTCGCGTCTGTAAAGCGAGTTACTAATTAGTGTGTAAGTAATTACCTATCTACATTATGCAATTTAATGATGCAGCTTATAATAGTGCAGTTATCCGCTGTCCATATAAACAAAATACAGAAAAAGGACCTAATTGATGTAAATGATGGGTTTGCAGATGTCCAAGAACTGCATTGGGGATGTGCATCCAACCAGTTTGTTATCTGCTACTATTGCCCAAACAAAACCATTGGTTAAATAAACAAACTGGATTGTCCTAAAACAAGGAACACTCTGCAGCTGAAACACTAATTTTATGCCACAATGAGGCAATACAAGCGTCACCAAGGTGTCCATTGGTGAGTTGAAACCAAACCTATTATTTCTATAGAAAGACATTTAGTTAATGGTCCTGATTTAACCCTAGTGAGGTACACCTGAATTTGCAGCTCATGCGTGCCTCAAGCTGTCGTAAGTATAGCTGGTGGTCTCCTCCTCTGGCTTTGCAATCCCACAAAACATATGTCCTTGATACTGTCCATTTGATGAGTTGTTTGCCAATGTACAGCGAGTGGCAGTCTAGGATTCTGACTGCTAAGGTTGTTGAGATGTTCTTGTATGCGTACGCGAAACTCCCGTATTGTGCCCTCAACATAAACCCGATTGCAAACACATAATATGGCTTAAACAATACTGCCAGAAATTGCAACACCCACATTTATGGAAACCACTCGGGGGACCCCTAAGCCACTGTATATGGGCACCTCCTACTGGTTTTGGTTCAAAGAAAGAGGGACTCAATTTGTTTTTAAGTTTTAAGCGTCTTGTTTTTAGTAAACACGACTTTTGGTCTATGTGTAATGTATCATCAGGGTCAATCTGAAGCAAGTGCCAGTGTTTGTTCAATAGTCTGCATAATAACCCACTGTCCTGCACATATTTGGTGATGAACAAAATCTCCTCAGTGCGTCGATCTTTCTTGGGTAGAGAGATTCCCTAGAACGGGAATTAGTTTTATGCAACACTTTATTGATGCAATGCGATGAGTACCCTTGTTCCCTGAACCTGTCCTTAATGCGTTCACATTCCTGATTGAAAGCAACCTGTGTACTACAGTTCCTTTTGGCCCTATAAAACTCTCCTGCGGGATATTTTTGATTGCTGATCTTTTGTGACAGCTAGAAGCCTGCAATGTCGCATTGACCGATGTTGCTTTTCTGAAGGTTCGTGTGTGCAAAGAGTGATCCTGTATTTCAATCTGTAGATCCAAGAATTCTAAAGAGGTATTGCTAACCTTACCTGAGAACTCAATCCCAAACTGATTATTATTCAAATATTGTGTAAAGGCCTCAAAACGTGATGGTGTCCCACTCCAAATGACAATAACGCTATCTATATATCTCTTCCAACTAATAATTTCTGAATTGAAATCATGATTGCCATAGATATGCGTGTGTTCAAAGAAACCCATAAATAGGTTCGCCAATGAAAGCGCGTATTTAGCACCCATGGCGACTCCTTGTGTTTGTAAGAAAAACTGTGCAATGAACAAAAATTGGTTATGGTTGAGTGTAAAGTGTAAAACATCTTTAATCATATCCACATGCTGTCGGTAAGAAGCTGAATGATTACGGAAAGTAAAGTCAATCGTATCAAGTCCCAGGTCATGCCTGATAGACGTGTACAGCACTTTCACAGCCAAACTAGCTAATAGGTATTGTGGTTGCCATGTAATTGATCGCAGTTTTAGCAAAGTGTGTGTGGTGTCCTTCAGATATGCAGGAAGCAGAGGGACCAAGTCTTTAACAGCAGTGTCAATATATTGCACCAGTCTGCTGCGCTATTGTTATGAAACATGGATGGAATTTCACATGGATGTTATTGTGTGGGAACAATATCTAATTTGCGTGTCTATTTGGATGTTGATTTTTACTTTGGAATGACAATAATTTCATTATTTTTTATTACTTGATGTGTATGATTCACATGTGGATACACCATTGTTTTCCACACATCACGGAAATTCAATCTTGACCTTGTTCCTCTGTTCTTCCCCTCGGGATGTGGGGGACTTCTTGATTTATTATTATATGGGGGTATGTTTTACACAATATGAACATTATGTGCTTAAGCAATTCACTTTGTTGTTTTTGATATATAGACCCAGCCTTGGGAAGGACCCAAGAGGGTCGAAACACGTGTTGGCTACCAAGCGGGCCGCACATATGATTCTCATATGTTGTATTAAATAACCAGCCCAATAGGGGCATTAACTGTTTCGTATGGTTGTGATTATTGGGTTTCTTATATACTTCTGGGGCTGTATTTGATCCAGTGCAAGTATATTTCTTACAGAATGTACTCATATTGCCTCCCATGTACAAAGTGTCAGCGCACACCCCATACAAAGCCCTCGTTTAAAAATTGTATGAAAAGATGGGCAGGTAATACAATCTTATTGAAGGGGAAAGTGGAAGAAGCATCAGAGGAAGATTGTAAAAAAGTGTTATTTTCGTAAATGACTTGATTCAGGACCACAAATATATCTAAATCTGCTCATCTGACAAAACCTTTACAAAGGTTCGACACCTGTTAGGTTGACTAAATTAGGTGCATTACAGTTTTGCCGGGCTGGTAAAATTGCTGGAATAATTGCCGGTAATCCGGCACTGGCAATTTTACCAGATCGACAAAACACAAATTTGCTGGTGGAGGCATGGATTTACCTCCAGCGAAGAGCTGGAGGTAAATGCGTCCCCTACCGGAAAATAAATGCCAGTATTACCGGCAGTGGTATTACCATTTCTGGTAATTCCAGCAATCCCCTCCATGGAATCCTATAGGACTGAATGGAATGGGGATTTACCGCCGTTGCTAACGCCTAGAATTTTCCGGTAATACCGGGATATCAGGTGCCAGTAACGATAGGGGCACGTTGCTGGTATCCCACCGGAATTACCGGCGGGATAATGAAAAACATGTAATTAGCCTCAATAACTTCAGAAACAGAAGTCACTATGATATTCCCCAGTGCATAGCTGTATATATATGTTTTGGCTTCTTTTGTCACTTGCCAATATAGTACAGAACACATTCAAGCTTAGTGGGATTAAAAAGTAGTGTGCTACTTTATTTGATCTACGAAAATATGTCTTCTGTTTGTTTTCCTTATTGATTTTCGTGTGAAGAGTTGGTGCCTACTAATTTTGGTAAGCATTAGGATGTGTTACACTTGTTGAGCACAATTTACTACTTCAAGGAAAATGCATTACCCTCCATCTAGTAAGGCTGGTGCAAAACTATTTAAATGTACCGGTCACGTGGCTCATCAGCAAGGACAGCAGAGCCTCTGTGTGGCTGGAAATAAAGAGCCTACTGTGCCCTGCAATGGCAGATTTCTTTGGCAATGAATGTTAAAACAAGGGCCTCGTTATGAGTCCGGTGGTAGTCGTGCCAGTAAAAAAGGCATCCGAGTCATTTTTTTGCCGGCACCCGGCAATGGGAATTTATTGGGGCATTACCCTCTGGCGGCCCCGGTAATTCCTCATTGCCGGGCGCCGAAATATTTTACTCCCCATTCCCTTTCGAGTCCCATTGGACTCAATGGGAATGGGGAGGACGGATGCACCAACACCATTCATGAAGGGTGCTGGTTTATTCGGGTGCCGTTCAGTCTGCCAGGTCAGACCTGGCGGGCTGAAAGCACCCACTCGTAGAACGAGTAGTTTGCCGGTCCAGAAACCACAGTACCGGCAAGCTTACCAGCACCGTTGTTTCTGGACCGGCAACTTCGTAATGAGGCCCAATCTGGTTCATTTTGGGGTTCAACATGCCTTCCAGGATTAAGACCAACTGGATGCAGTTCTATTTTTCGGAAAAGGTTTGCCACTGTTGTTTCATAACGCTACTAAAGTACTTAGTATTTGCTTTCTTAAAGGCAGTCTGTGAAGGTATAATGGTTTAGATTGTGATCATTTAAAAGTGGCCCTTGCTATTGTTCAATGGCTTGGGTGTTAGGGCACTAAAATACTTCTGTCTGATATATTCTATCGGCTTTAACTTTAAGTTCCACTGCAACGTAGCTAGGTATTAGTTGTGAATCTGTTTTTATATTGAACACATTGTGAGGACCTCTGGACTTGATTTGTAGGTAGTTTCTGTAGTCAATCTCTTACGCATGGCCTTTCATCACTGTTCACTACTGCATGATCCTTGAAATATTCACTACCATGGTATCTAGGAATTTGGAACAGCTCATTCTCACATGCTGATTGGAGGAAAGAATAGACGCAAATGGTTTTATCGTAGCGCCACACTCTTGTTTTAGTCTGACACTGGCTTCCTTAGTTTATTTAGCCCGCGGGGTTCGACAATGTCCTGGCTGTGGGTTATATCCTCGGGCCACTTAATAGCGAAGTCAAATCTAGGGTTTGTGCTGTTGGACACATGTTACTTATTTACAGGCATTTTATTTATTTTATCGCTTCCCACCACAGCTGCCAACCCCCCCCCCTCCTAATTGCAAATACTTTGATCTTTATGCCTTCTTGCCCCAGACCTGGCACCTTGCCGATCACTCCAAAACAGTAAGTATTTAATCCTCCATGGTCTAATTGGAATGTTTGTCCCACTCACCATAGTCCATTAGAACCCAACCTTCATCCTCCAAGGCCATTCAGACTCGGTTTCCCATCCAGCATCAATGTTGGCACCTATCTTCAATCCAGCAGGGTCTAGAACCCTACTCCTCATGATCTGTGGACCTTTTGCCCTATTCACTGTGACGTGTGCTCCCAGTCACTAGTCTTTTGATCCCCCAGTCACATTCACTTGCTGTTTCAGAACTAGTGTCCTATTTCATCGTCAGAGCATCAACTACATAACGAGTCAACTCTTGGACGGGGTTCAGGCGCACCATTTCAGAGGTAATGGGTGCATTGCAAATGTTGCATATACCAGTATGTTTAACTTACACTGATCCGAAGCAGAGAGCTCTTAAAAGCAGGTGTGGAGGGCCTGGGAGGTTTGGTGGTCCTGGAAAAACGGACAACTAAGGATCTGCTGCAACAGTGCTGCTGAATAAAGGTAAGAGAACCCCTCAATATCTATAGGTATGAAACTGCATGTAATGCACTGTGTGCAAATACTGCATGGAGCACTGCGCCCTATAGCATACAGCTGAGTCGCATGAACAACTCAGTCCAACCCTCACATAGCCTCTAAAATACACATGTGCATGCCTCTATAATACACACCTGCATTCCTTTAAATAAACAGGAACCCTCAACTGTAGACGGCTGCCCTAGCGATTTATACTCGGTTCATTCCTGCTACATCCCACATTAGTATGCTGCGCTCCATAGCATACAGCTGCATCCCAATTAAAAATGTGCTCGAGCTGTCGCATCGTCTCTGTCATCTTCAATGTTTTCTCTGCCTCTTCTCTGTACACTCTTAGGTACAATAGCATCCCCACAATAGACATCTCTGATCTCTGTACTGTGCCAAGACTACAATTTCTCCTTCCTGCATGCACTGCACTGCAACTCTCTCTCGTCCTTCAAACCTCGGTCTGCTGAAAGGCCTTTGCTTCCTACAGTGCTTCGAAGCCAATGCCTATGGCAGGAGGCGCTACACAAATGCAAGATCACTTGACATGCACATAACAGGGGATGCTATCCTAAGAAGAGCCAGGCTGGTCAGCTTCTTCTTCCCACACAGGAGCAGTCAAGTACACTGTAGCAATCAACCCCAAGTCAGGAGAGATGGGCTCCACACATACTGCACAAGGCTAATCTCCCATAAAAAAGAGAAAAAATAAGATGGCCACTGCCATAGTAAATAGAAAAGGGATTTAGTCAGGCGCTGATGACTGGAAGGGAGTGCAGAAATGGGAGCAGAAAGCTCCTGTCCAGCTGGTAAGAGGGCAGGGAGGGAGAGTGTAGGGGAAGGGGTCAAGGATTTCTTGGGGGTGGGAGGTTGGTGGGTGTAGGGTCAGGGCAGGCAAAAGGGAGGGGCCAGGCGCCATCTAAAATCAGGATGCCAGCACCCAGGGATGGCCTTTGAGTGGCTGGTAAAAGGCAGGCATTACACTTGCAGTTCTCACCCACATGTGTGGATTTTATATAGAGCAGTTTCAAATGAAGAGACTTCAGTAGAACTCCCCTGTGGTCAGAGACAGGAAGGAAGGAAGGAAGGAAGGAAGGAAGGAAGGAAGGAAGGAAGGAAGGAAGGAAGGAAGGAAGGAAGGAAGGAAGGAAGGAAGGAAGGAAGGAAGGAAGGAAGGAAGGAAGGAAGGAAGGAAGGAAGGAAGGAAGGAAGGAAGGAAGGAAGGAAGGAAGGAAGGAAGGAAGGAAGGAAGGAAGGAAGGAAGGAAGGAAGGAAGGAAGGAAGGAAGGAAGGAAGGAAGGAAGGAAGGAAGGAAGGACTCACGCACTGACTAACGGAAGGAAGGAAGGGTAAAGTATTAATTGGCTGACTGAAGGAAGGAATCAAGGAAGGAATGAACAAAGGAAGGAAGGGCTCGCTGTCATGGGGATGGACAGAGGAAGGGAAGGAGGGAAGAAACGATTGTAGCGAGGAAGGACTGCATTGATGTGAGAGACACAGAATGCCTGAGTAGCGCTTTTACCGACTGTGAACCAGCGGGTCTGGTTTGAACCTCAAACACAAGCTAGGAAATAAAGTTAACAACAAAATGTTTTGAAAATCACTAAAGGGACATAGTTTTTTAATTTTAAATTTTTTTAGTTTGTTACAAACTTTAAAAATATATATAACATTACATCTTACGTCATTAGAGCATTGCAAGCCCGTCCCTCGAGTGTCATTTTTGGGAGTTCTGACTTCTCACTCAGTCCCTTGTTCGTTTGCTGAAGATCATTCAGCAGGTGGTCAATGCTAATAGCAGTTTTTTGTTTGTTTCATCAAAGCATAACGACCACCAGTTTTCACAGGTTAAGGACGGTCTTTCCACTATGAAGTGACCCAGATATTTAGTTCTCAGGGATGTGAGTGCAGTACAGAAAAAGTTTTAAGTGTTTCATGGTGTTTTCTGAGGCGTCACACAGTCTACATTTGAGATCTTGTAATGTTGTTGCTCCGCAGATTCAATATTTCCTTAGTTGGGAATAGATTCATATGGAGTTTCATATATAGATTCCTGTGAAATTTGCTTGGAAACATCTCCAGAATATTTTGGCAAATTGTTCAGTGCTTTCGCCTCGGTCGCCACATTGTGCATCAATCTGTGTTTAGACCTTTGATCTACAGTATCAATCCAATCCTGTAGCCAAAGTTTCTTTTTCACAGGTCTGGATTAGGTATTCGCATCTCTTTATCAGTATGTATGTCCCGCAAGATTACTTCACACCGTTCAACCCATAGTATGAGTATATGTTCATTCTTCATGTTTCCACAGCTCCGGAGGATAGTCGCGGGCTATCTTTGTCAATCATTTTTCTATACAGTGTAAGCAGTGTACGCATGACCCATATGACTCTGGCATTTATTGAGGTGCACCTTTTAGCAACCTTAGGACTGATCGCCAGAAGTTGTTTTCCAGAGTTGCCCATAAAGACAAGGGGCATCCTAGGGCACTCTTGGCTCCGCAGATCAGTGCAGGTACCACGTTTTGTTTGTAAAAGTTGATTACAGCTTTCAATGAGAATTTGCCAAACTTGTAGTTAATCAGAGTACCCTGCACTATCAGTTATTTGCATTTGATTTTCGTTCTTTTTACCCAGGGAGCATCATTGATGTTGGAATTGATCCACATCCCTAGGTATTTCGTGTGATTTACGCAGGTTCCTTTTTCCTTCTCAAGGTATCACTGGAACTTCTTTTTATGATTACCTCTACTTCCTCTTAGATTTTGGAGAGTTAAAACTTCAGATTTCGACTGGTTGATGTTAAGCCCGTTCTCTTTTACATATTTTTCTAAGAGCAGAAGTTTGCGCGGAAGTCTGCTCGGGGTGACATCTAACAGGGCCAAATAATTTGCGTACAGGTTCCAGCCAAGATGATGTCCATTGATTTTGGGAGGAAAAGCTGGCACACTACCTAAGATCTCGCCAATATTGGCGATAAACAGGTTAAAAAGTAAGGATGCCAGAGGGCACCCTTGATTAACTCCTCTGAAGGTCTTTATTGGTTCTGATAGTGTGCCTACTTGATCTAATCGGATTCTTATTTCCGTATTGCTATGCAATTCCTTCAGCGCCATAATGAGACTTATTGGGTATTTCTATTTCCAAAGTTTTGTTTACAATAATTCTCTATCCACACTATCAAACGTGTGTGCTAAATCGATGAACGCAAGGTAGGTTTTTGTTCCTTGTCGTATCACCTCCATTTTAAGCAGATTGATTGATTATTGTCAGGTTTAAGGCACCCCACACGCCTTTTACAAAACCTGTTTGTCTCATGTCATATGCTAGACTTGATTTAATCCATGATGACATTTGGAGTTGTAATTGGAATGTGAATATCTTCCCCACTATGTTGAGGAGTGTGATTGGCCAGATCTAACTCCCTTTTTGAAGATCGGAACCACAATCACAGACTTCCAGGATAGTGGGATGGCACATTCCTTCATTATTGTTGCAACAAGTTCCATACAGAATTTGGTCCATTCCACAGGATTTTCTTTCAACATGTAATTTGTAATTCCGTCTGGTCCAGGTGCCCTGTAGGAGCTCAGCTGTTTGATATTCTTTAGGATATCTTCCTTATCAAAACTAATGTTCCAATGAGTTATTGTTGGTAATACTGGGTTTTTCACAACACCTTTCCTCTTATATAACTCATTGTAATGGTTTACCTACAATATTTCTGACACCATGTTGTTTAGGATGGATAGTTGTGGCTCTGTGTGTTGTTTATAAGCTTCCGGAAGTCTCTATTATTTTTTTGTGGTTAAAGTAGCCATCATGAATTCCAATTTATATTGTTCCATGATGTGTCCATATGAAATTAACCAATTTTCGTTCTTCTGATTTAGCATTTTTTCAGCTCTGATTTATTGCACTTTGGTGAAAATTTAAGATGCCTGATTTCCTTTCGTAACTGCCTTTTCTTTGTGAGGACTTCGAGATCAAACACGTGTCTTCTTTTAAATCCAGTATTACGAAGCCATTGTTTTCTCTTAATGAATTGTTCCAGCAGGGTGCTATATTCAGCTTTGTTGTTGATGACATCTACTATTCCCTCATAATATTGTCTGACAAAGCTTTTCACTTTGGAGGTATTAAGCCATAATCTGTTGCTGCCAGGCTCCACTGTTACACCTATATTTCATGTTTGTTGCTTGACAGTAGATATCCCATAGAATATTATTTCCACTAAGTTGTGGTAACTCTGAATCATGTTGATGACATGCAATGAGTCTGTTCTTCGTGCTATGCTTTCGGATGCGAAGAAGTAATCCAAGATGGATGCCTATGAGTTTCTCTTCCACGTCGCCTTAGGTAGGATGTCCCTTTTGGTTTTCCCGTTTAAAAGGGACATGTCTCTGGCCTCCATTTCATCTAGCCACTGATTTGCCAGATCCCTACTTTGGCCAGTCTTTTGGGTTCTGTAGTTTTCTGTGCTGGATAAAGTTAGACACTCAATGTTAAAATCACCACACAGAATTATGTTTGGGCATTGGTTCACAGTTATGATGTTATCTATTCACTCTGTTAGGTGATCAATGAATATATGAATGCCTGCAGCTTTATGGTCCCAGTATACATTCAGAATGTGCAATTTGTTACCTTCAAGCATAAATTAATCTGGTATTTCGACTATTGTCATTTGAATGTATTGGGTTATGTTCTTTGTATGTAGAACTTTGGTTCGTTATAGCAGGATTTATGTTCAGCTCATAACCCTCTACAATTGGTGCTTCTGATAACCATGATTCTTGAAGACACAATATGTCGAAGAGTTTTAAATTGTCAGCAGAGCTATTGAATAGATGGGCAAAACCCCTTGTGTTCCATGATCCAAACATACATTTCCTTTCAATCCTGTTTTTTTTTGGCATTAGCTATTATTGCAGCTGCCCAATGCACCAGTGATCCAACTCCAGCCTTCTTCAGTATCTTCTGTTCTTGATAGTTTATTTTTTAAGCCTATTTCTGTGTTCAAGTTGTTATGGCAAATCTTCCAATTGTTCCTTGCACTTGGTTTTTACTGGACTTTTAATGTGTTTCTTCACTTTTGCTGGTGATTCTTGAGCTGTTTGACAATTTAGGTCTAGATGCTTCATCTTGCCTCCCACGTTTCGTGCATGCACCAGGTTGTCTTCTGAGTTATTCACTCCATGACTTTGCCCATTTCCTAATCCAACCACCACGTCTGGGCATAGTTCCGAGATATCAAAGCCCAAGGCAATGGGAGAGGACACTGCGCTTAATAACAGATCGCATATCATTCTTGATTGAATGTGCAATCGCACTCTGTCGTGGTGGGGTTCTTCAAGGGATTCCATGATTTTGATGTCATCTGATTCAATGGACCTTAGTGAAGGCATGTGATGAACAGGCAAAGTATGTTTTTCCTATTTACAATCAAGTTGTCTTTTGTCCATAGTATACGTTCCAGTATCAAGGAGTATTTGCTGCTACTATTCCAATTCCTCCTGGAGGTTTTAGTTTTATTTTGCAGCCTTTTCCAGTGGCTGAGCACCAAGGTGTCCCTGTTGGACGTTTTGTTTCTGGCCATTTGTCTTTCGTCCATTCGATGTGAGGTACCAGTTTGCGACAGAGGAATGTCCGGGTATACCTCATTTACTTTATTTGGCTCGCTCTCTAACTCTTGTCGCACCTTTCCCTCAAGAGCATGAGCAGTGTTTTTTGTGCATCAATCTGCACTCTCTTCTGTGTCAAGGTGGAGAACTTTGGCTCTTGTGCTGTTCGTGTGTCTTTTTCCATGCTGTCGCCACATTGGATTCCCGCTTGTGTTATCATCACACAGGTGCGTTGTTGTAATGGCTCATTAGCTTTGTGTGACACTTTGATGCTCTGTGATTCCGCTTAATCCTCGGATTCTACTTGGCTAATTTCCTGTATTTCACTTTGCAGGCATCTATCTACAGTTTCCTCTTCTCTTTCATAGGTTGACAGGTTTAGCAATTGAATTGTCTCATCTGTGACAGGGGTCATCTGGCAGATCACTGCCTTTTCCACCATTGTGTTGGAAATCTGCTCTCCAGATGTTCTGTTTTGAGTCATTATCAGCACAGATGGCCTGACCTTGCTGATTAATTGAATCGGTCTATTTAATGACTTAATGTTATGCAGACATTTCCTGGAACTGTTTGATTTATAACTCTTTGCTTTTGCCATGTTTTTATTTCTTCCTTAGAGTGGTTCTGGTGTCTCGCACACTATGATTGCGTGTTTTACCAGACTGGAAAATTGCGTAATTTCCATTGTTTGTTTGTTTGTTTTATTATTTATAATCCGCACCAGATCCGAAGGTATCTGGGCGCAGAAAGAGACAAGACTATTTTTAGCTTGGTTACAGTGCTGTACAGGTATATACAGTGGATATACAGATATGTACAGTGGGTATAAAGCCAACAAGTTAAAATAATCACAGGGTCAAAGATAAGATAAAGAGGTAGATATATAACATAAGATATACAATATATACAAAACTGAGATAGGGCTGGCACAGGTAGCGGCAGTCCTTAGACAGTGTGTACAAGAGCTAATGTGAAGTGTAGGCTGTTGGAGTGGAGCTGGCAGAGGAGTCCAGTGTTTAGTGGTCATTTTCTTTAATCCAATTGATGATGTTGTGTCTGAAGTGTGGGTATGATTGGTCAGCCCTTAGTGCAGGGGGTAGGGAATTCCACAGTTGAGCAGCTTTCACTGGGAAGCTGCATCCTCCAGTTTTGGAGAGTTTAAACCTAGCTACCGTCAAGAGATTGGAGTTGGCCGTTCTTGTTGGGCGGAGGAAAGACTGTTTCTGAAATCTTTCAATAAGATAATGTGGGGTGGCGTTGTTCAGACACTTATGTGTGAGTGATGCCGTTTTAAGCAACATGTTGTCCTTAGTGGTGAGCCAGTTATTCATTCTCCTTATTTATGATATCTGAGCTTTTTTTGCTATGCCCAATGCTGCTCTAAGGGCGTTATTTTGGAGAATCTGGATTTTGTTAGTGATATACTTGTTGGCCCCCAAGTATAAGGCCTTAAGTATAAGGCGTTACCGTAGTCCAGTTTTGATAAGATTAAGGCTCTGGCCAAGGTGGTGTAACTGTGCGTGGAGACGAAGAGCTTGGCCGCTCTAATAACCTTACAGGTGTAAGAAATGTCAGAGGCCATGGAATTAACCTGTTTGTGAAGGAGATGGAGGCATCTAGGTAGAAACCAATGTTTTAACTTCACTTGCAATTTTGATGGTGTTACCATCTATGTTAAAGCTGGCGTATTTGTGGCCTGATTTATTAAGATTGTGGGTAGAGCCGCGAATTATGAGCTCAGTTTTGTCATCATTCAGGCATAGACCGTGAGTGGCCACCCATGCCTGGATGATGAGGTACACCCTATTCACCAAGGTGAAATCTTTGTCATAATCTCCCGTCAACGGTATGAGGATCTGGGTATTATCTGCATAGTTAGTGTAGGTGATACGAAGACCATCAAGATCATCGAAAAGGGGCTTAGTGACTATGTTGTACATGGTAGGCGAGACACATGAACCCGGTGGGACCCCGCAGGTGATGGGAATGTGGTCAGCCGATGCTGAGGGAGAGAAGACATGCATGGTCCTTTTATTCAGGAAGGATTGTATCCAGCCTATAGCTTCGTGCGAGAAGTGCGCGGCTGAGTCCAGGTGACTACAGAGGACTGTGTGGTCTACCAAGTCGAACACCATGGATAGCTCTAGTAATAATAACAGGGCAGTTTTTTTTTTGTCCCTAAGTGAGTCAAGTTGTGCCTTGAGGTCTATCAGCGCAGTTTCGGTCCCATGTTGGGGCCTGAAACCTGACTGACGGACTCCCAGGAGATGGTTTTGTTCCAAATATTGCTGTATTTGGAGGTATGCTACCCTATCTAAGATTTTTGAGCAGGAAAGGAACTGTGTTGATGGGTCTGTAGTTTGTGGGTATGGAGGGGTCCAGTGATTGCTTTTTTAGGAGTGGGAGTACCCATGACTCCTTGAGGTTGCTGGGGATGGAGCCAGTGGAAAAGGAGGCGTCAATTTGCTTGGAGATGAAAGGTGATAGGTCTCTGGCCACGTCCTTAATGATTTGGGCTTGACAAGGATCTCCTTGGCAGTTAGATTGCTTGAGGGTGAGGATGACTTTTTTTCGACCTCCAGGATGGTAACTTTGGAGAAGCTAACACTTGCGCCCTGATGCCTCCGGGCCTGTGGGTTTGCGCGTTACAAATAAAATAAATACAAATACAAAATAACACGATGTATTGGTTTTGTATAGGCGGGGGTGTGCTGGATTGTAGCATGCTAGGTTGTATGATGGAGATGCAAAGGTTTTCTTTTTTGTTAGCTAGCTTGTCCTGGAGGGATATTACTTTATTAGCTAAGGCCTTTTGAATGCTAGTGCACCAGTTTTTGTACTTCACACAGTTGTCTGGCACAGGGATGGGAGTTTCAAGTTCTTTGAGGATTATGAATAATTCTTTTATACTAGAGTTAGCTTGCAGACTCCTCTTGTTTTAAGAGTCTTGTTTGGCTAGGATTATTTCTTTTTTGTAGTGGGAGGAGAGGTTGCTCAGGTTCGACTGGTTATCGTCTGATGGAGAATGTTTCCATATGGCTTTGCTTTTTCTTTTTCCAGTCTCAGACACTTGAAGTGAGGAGAGAACCAAGTATTTAGATGCATTTTGGGTTTGCTCTTTCTCGATTTTAGTGGAGCAATGGAGTCTAAGGCTTTGGTCATTATTTTATTGTATTTCTCAACTAGGATGGAAGGGTTGGTGGACTCAGGTAGGGAGTTCAGTGTCGGTAGTATTAAAGGTAGATGTTTGTCGGCTGTGATGTTTTTTGTATTCCTGGTGGGTATGGAAGGGGCCAGAGGGTTGTTTTTGGTGATCAGAGTTGTGGTTTCTAGTGAGAATGCTAGTAAGTGGTGGTCTGTCCAAGACTGTGGAGTGATGGACGTGATGGAGGCACTGCAGTTGTAGTCTGCCACCCAATCAAGAGTTCTTCCTTTATTGTGGGTAGGAAGAGTCACTCTTTGGCTAAAACCTAGTTCGGCAAGACTGCCGGCGATGAGAGTTGATTGATGGTCTTTGATGGTCTTTGGGGTCTTTAAACCCCAGGTTGAAGTCACCTAGCAGAAGGACTTGAGAGGTGTTTTTTAGATTGTCAGAGAGGATGGTGGTTAGGTCCTCCTTGAACGACCCAATGGGCCCGGGTGGTCTGTACAGTAAATTAATGGTAAGAGTATGTGATCCAGGAGTCGGTAGTTTGGCGATCAGGGATTCATAGGATTTAACATCGGGTGATAGGGATAGTCTCATGGCTAGATTAGTTTTGGCTATTATAGCTAAGCCTCCACCGCAGGTTTCCGTTCTTTCTGCTCTGAGAATTGTGTAATCCTCTGGGACTGCCAATGTGAGGGCTGGGCCTGCTGCAGTATGAAGCCAGGATTCGGTGATGGCTAAGAAGTCAAATTTTTCTAGCTGTAGTAGGTCAGATATCTCTGTGGCATGTGCCACTAAGGAGCAGGCATTTATTAGGGCTCCTTTGAGGTGTGGGGTATTGCTCCCTATTGGTGATATTGAAGGAGGCTGAGAATTATTTTCGTTTTTGGGGAGTGTGTTACCTGGTTAGTTCTGTTTATGTTTCTTACGTGGTGGATAAGTGGGGAAGGTGGTGTTTAGTGACGTGTTGGAGGATTTGATTAGAGGGCATGTTTTCCTGTTATTTGTTGTATTAGTAATGATGGTAGATGATTGTGCTCTCTTGTGTTGAGGATAACAGTATTGTGTGAGCTGGACGGATTCCCTACTATTCCTTCAGCATAAATCAAGGTAGACGGTCTAGTTGACGGTTCATCAGATTCATTTTGAGGTTCACTTTCCATTCTTGATTGAACTGACACAGTCACTGTTTCACGGTTGACACATGTTGATGACTGGTTCTGACATTTCCCCCACCCCATTTGAAGCCATAGATCTAATTTTTCCATATGACTTTGTATCTGGCTTCTCATTTTGTTCGTGCATGTGTGCCGACAGTGGCACAACTACTTGGGTTTCTTGTGCAGATCAGTCGTAGTCACTTCTCTCAATGCTTCCGTGATGATAGTCAATTCATTTTGTTTTGACAGTACCAAAGCTTCTCTCGCTACTTCCGCGAGGAGTCTTTTGTCTTCACTATTATTTTTAGAGTTTTCCAGCAAGAGTGTACATGATTGCTCAGCTCTCTTGTGTTGATCCGTTGTTTTTGCTTTTAGCAGATTCAGCCCTGTGCCAATACTGACGAGTTTTGAGTTCATCATAGCAATTAGTGTACTTTGATCCTTGTAGTTATCGTTCAACTGCTCATACAGTTTTAAGAAAGGTGTCAGAGCTATTGATAGGTCAGACATAATGTTGGGATTAAGGTCTTGAAGCACCCTTTCTACAATTTCTTTCGTATTTGGTCTAGCGGTCATCAGGCCCCTGTTGTCAAATTAAGCTGCTCGCCTGACCTTCGGATATTCTCGTTCAATGAATGAAGAGCCTGAGGATGACTCAACTGATATTGCCTGATCATCCTGCGAGTGAGCCCTATGGGTACTCTTATTTTTGTTGCTTGTGCTGGAGTCAAAAGTATTGCATCTAATTCTACATGGACTCTGCCTTACATTCATTCTCCGTTGTGAGCATCTTACGGCAGGAGATGTACTATAGTCTACTCTTCTGCGTTTTTTAGCTCTGGGGACACTGTGGGTGTTACATTCATGCATGTGCGACGAGCTCTCCGGGTGTTCAGTAAGCCGCAAGTCTAGTTCTAGTGTATATTCTAGAACTGTGTTGTCCCTGCTTTTGCGATTTACTTCCTGATTTATCATTGCCATGTCCCGTAATAGTTTGTAGGCCACCGCTAATGAGTTTCTTTGCAATGTAGTTTTATCCCTCTCGTTCTCTGCTTTTTGTTGTACATCACCCCGAGATATGTGCCCGCCTAGGTTGGCTGACAAATCTCCCAGGTTTTTGTGTGGCGACCTAGAGGGAGAACTAAGTAACATGTTCTCTGAGTGGTGCGGGTTTGGGGTAAAGAATAGATCGTCAGGCACTCAATCTACAGCTTGGCTGACTTGTAGGTTAGTGTGTTGCAGTGGCAAGTGTTGGCTTTGGCAGACATTGTTTCTGGGCAGCCAATCCCCGAGACAATTAAGTTGGTTTGGGGAACAATCCAAGTTCGTAGCTACTGGTTGCAGCACAAGTCGATGGGTGCCGGTCGCCCCAGAATCCTCATATACCCCCTTCAGAACCTTTGCCCCACTCACGCACTCTTTAGCAACTAGTGTTTCTGCATTCATGCCTAATGCAACCTCTGTGTCTTGAGACGTGTTCCCGTCCCTCCACCAACATTCAAAACAGTCACCTCCCAGCTCATGGCTGCAGATTCCATCCTACGCCAGGTCAGTACCCGGAGACATGTCACGCGTGAGGGGCCTTCAATATGATCCACGCTCACACCACTTGCAACATTGTTATATTCGCACCGTATCATGCACGAACAGGTTCGTTTGCTTATGCCAGTTTCGTGTCGGTCACAATTTCTACTTCAGAGCATGTTGATGGTATGAGCGAGGGACAGGAAGAAACACGCGGGCGGCTTGATAATTTGTTTTCTTGACAACATGCGCCCAGCATGCTTTTAGTGATAGAAGGAAAATTGTGCATTTTGCTTACTTGTTTGTTGTGTCCAAGACTTCTCCCAGGCCTCGTATCAAGCATTGCGGAAAGTGGGAGGTTGCCTCTCTTATGCTCTAGCCTAGTTTGAAGCAATGATAATTTAAATCCGTTCTCCAGTTCGCATTTTTGAGTTCCCTCATTCCGCCCGGGATCCATTGATCTCCTGGTCACACCTGGCCAACCCAGGGAAACACAGGAAACACTCAGCTCCCTCCGCCTCAGCTCTGCAGAGGCAATGAGTTTAATAGGCTCCTCCTCCACCTGCTGGTATTGCGAGTTCATATAAAAGACAGACTCCGGTCTGCATACGCTGGAAAAGAGTTGTAGATTACAAACAGCAATCAAAGTTCTGAGTGACAAAAGAGCAGCAGGACACACTCAGCGTACTCCGCTGAGGCAGTGAGTTTAATTGGCTCCTCCTCCGCCAGCTGGTATTGCGAGTTCACACAAAAGACAGACTCTGGTTTGAATATGTTGGAAAAGAGTTGTAGATTACAAACAGCAATCAAAGTTCTGAGTGAAAACGAGTAGCAGAAACACTCAGCTCACACCCATAGTATAACTTTTACTTTTGTATACAATAATTGTAGCTTTATTTTCCACATTATAAATGTAGGACTACATGTAACTCGGATGCAATGGGATGTGAACCTAAGAACTGGTTAAAATGACCTTTAATTGTTATGCTGTTGTTTCAAAATGTTGATGTATATGAGTCTTGATGGCCCTTCACATTCTGGTTGCAGCTCATGTAATGCTATTATTAAAAACGTTCAATAAAAATACAGTTTAAAAATGGATCTCACTTATGAAATGGGACACACTAACATCTATATAAAGTGACCTTAGGGTTGTACTACTTTTAAGACCTAAGGAGAGATTTTTAAAAAGAGTCTGAGATAACATCATCTTTTTTCATATTTTTTGACAGAGGCAGACTATTCAGGATGCATGATAAAAATACAATCACCTGTCTCCCAAATGAGAAAACTTTCATTTTATTTTACCTGGCTACCCTTCGAGTCGACTGCTTTCCAAACTCTTTACATGTGTAGGCTCAGCAGTGGCATTTAAACTCTTTACATGTGTAGGCTCAGCAGTGGCATTTAAACTCTTTACATGTGTAGGCTCAGCAGTGGCATTTAAACTCTTTACATGTGTAGGCTCAGCAGTGGCATTTAAACTCTTTACATGTGTAGGCTCAGCAGTGGCATTTAAACTCTTTACATGTGTAGGCTCAGCAGTGGCATTTAAACTCTTTACATGTGTAGGCTCAGCAGTGGCATTTAAACTCTTTACATGTGTAGGCTCAGCAGTGGCATTTAAACTCTTTACATGTGTAGGCTCAGCAGTGGCATTTAAACTCTTTACATGTGTAGGCTCAGCAGTGGCATTTAAACTCTTTACATGTGTAGGCTCAGCAGTGGCATTTAAACTCTTTACATGTGTAGGCTCAGCAGTGGCATTTAAACTCTTTACATGTGTAGGCTCAGCAGTGGCATTTAGCAACACATTATTTTAAAACATCTAGTTGGGGCATGGCCTCATTCCTCTTGCGCAATGCAGATTTGGTTGCAAGTGGCGACAAAAGACAATGTGTAGCACACATTAGGCGGGATTATGTGTTTTTAGTCAGTGCTATGTCATTTTCATTACATTTACATTGACAAAAAGTGTTCTTGCCCTGTTATTCCTGGTGCATGTTAGGTCTTCGGGAGACTCTTGTTCATGGGGGACCATTCCAGATGTCTATCACGACGTGGGCAATTCAACACACATTTAACAACATTTTTTAATATAGTTTAGATTTCTGCTTATTTAGAAGTATCTGGAAATCATTCTTATTGAAAAAAGACGGACCTTGGCGGGAGATTGATCAGAATGGCTTCAATCCCCAGTGTATGCCAAGGTGGAGGATATGGGCGAAGATACCCCAATACACTGCAAACACAATTGAAATACATTATTGAATGAACCAAAAGAAAATGAATAGGCAAAACCGCTTTTTGGCCGGCAAGTACCTTATTTGAATTAGACCGGAAGTAACATGCCAGTTAGAAGCTATCTGACACTGAGTTTTAATATCACAGTCTCTACGATATTAAATAATCAGAACTATTGTGTCACATCCTTATTATTGTTCCCTGTCTTGTGTCCGTTTCCACTCTTTACTAGCTTTATGCTGTTGTGTTATTGAACTAGACTTGAACTGGTTAATGAGATTATTGGTATTGATGCAGCTGACGTTTTTCGAATCTTTGCACAAACAACTCTGAATGAAAAATTCTGGAATCGAAAAAAAACATTGGGCCTCATTACGACCCAGGCGCTAATGGGTTAACGGCGCCGTAAAAAAGGCTGCGGCGCCGTTAACCTATTAGCGCCCAATTACGAGGTCCCTTTGCGGGACCCGACCTTAACGGCTGATTTTACCAGCCGTTAAAGTAAGGACCCGCAAAGGGACCTTGGTGCTAAGTACGGTGCCGCAATTTGCGGCACCGTACTTAGCGCCTTCCCCATTCCCATTGAGCCCTATGGGGCAAAAATGGGAATGGGGAAGGGCCATGGCGGCATGGGGAATTACCGCCCCGCCAACCTCGGAATGGGGTGGTAATTGCCCATTCCGCATTGACGGACACCGGCATGGACCATGGTGCTAATAGCACCATGGTCCTCCGCCTGGGTCGTAATGAGGCCCAATGTCATTATTGTCACTACTGACATAATATGATGGAATTTGATTCTCTTATTATGTGCACATGGTCGTAAATCAGAACTGTACCAGACGTGAGACCTCTTGGGTACTATTGTGCCACTATTTTAAATGTCTGTGTTTGTCAAAAGGTTCTAGTTAAAAAAGAAAATAGAGGGTCATGTCCAGGATAAGCAGTTTATTTTTGGACCTAAAGGTTTAAAACACTAATCCTTTAAGTATTGTGATTTTTCAAGTACTTGAGCATTATGTATATGCCGGTACATAGTCCAGTGTTGCTGTGCCCACCACCTATGTAAGCAGTCCTCATAAGGCGTCCTCATTGGTGGTGTCCTCAGCAAAGGATGGACGAAGACAAAAACCAGCTATCTTGCATTCTACCTAGAGAGCAGTAGCTACTGCTACTACTCTCCAACAGACATCATGTGTCTCTTCCCTCCACATCCTATCCCCACCCTTGCTAGGGTTTGATTGGCCAAGCGCCTGGCAAGCTAAACTCATCAATATCACCCTTACCCCATTCAACACCCTCAACGCTAACTCATGCTGATCAATGCTCACTTAGCAGTGGCTCATGCTGCAGAGATCGATGACCTCATCTCATACAACAAACTCAATGCCCTCTTTGTCACCGAAACATGGTTTACCCCATCCTCCCTCCAGGCTACTGCCCCAACTCGCGGACTGGCCAGGAATGGCAGGAGGCGGATTGTTAATCATCCACAGGAGCGATTGGCCATGCTCCATCACTCCCTCTCCCAGAAGAAGCTCTTTCAAATCACTTGCCGGCAGGGTCCCATTATCTCAGAAGGAATTTATCACCTTTCACCTTACCTACAGACCACCTCACAGGAGTGATTCTTTCACTGCTAACATCAACTTACTCTCCTCTATCAAACTAACACACACTAATATTGTCTTTCTCTGAGATTATCGTCTCTGAGTGTTATGGTGACAACCACATTCCAAGCACAGTTTTTGCACTTAACGGATCCATAGACCTGAAATAAATTGTGCTCTCCCCAACACAAAACAAAGACATAACCGTAGAGTAAGTCTTTACTTCATCAACCCTCGTCACCAGTACAGACCCTAACCCACTCGCTTGTTCTGACCACGCCACCATCCAAGTGTCAATCACTCACTCGGTCACTGCCCACAAAGGTCAGGCTAATGCCTCCTCACCATGTGGTCTTACACATCGATGGGGGAAATGCTCTCCTTATAGGGATCCCTGTCGCTCACTGGCTCCCCTACAAGCTTTCCACCAAATGGCAGGTTTGCCCGAATCGCCGCCATCCTATGCAAATTACATTAGCTGCCCCTGGAGGCCAAGATACAGTTCAAGACAGCGTGTACTATCTACAAAGCAGTCACGAGTAGCAGACCTGTGTGCCTGGCAGCTAATCACCATGTATCCGATGGCACACGCTCCTTGCGCAGCAAATCGATCAAGTGGCTCGAATCATAACTAGTCTGCAAGGAGAGGACCTGCAAATAATCCTTCTCTTGACAGGCACCTGCCCTCTGGAACTCGATCTCAGTATGGACTCAGAATGCCCCCACAATTCTCCAGTTTCGCAAATCCCTCAAAACGTTACTTTTTCATTAGCAACTGATCATGGACTAATCTCAATGGATGCACAGAACACACCTCAATGTACTGCACTACTGTTAAAAGATGCTGGCTACCCAAACCTTTTACAGCGCTCTGCTTTTCTTCAGCCAGGTACGCTCATTAAAGATTACAATAAAATAAATAAATATTTTTAGAAAAACAATGCTCTCTAAAACAACGTACTTAATGATAAGCAATCATTATCTCAGGTATATTAATTTGAGTCAACGTCAAGAGAATGAAGTAGCAATCTCTTAAATTCTAAATCACATATTTCAAGTATGTAGATGGTATACATTCGCTCATAAGTTGATCTATACGGAACCATTGCCTATGATATGATATGATATGGCATTTATAACGCGCCTATACACAAGTGTTTCAAGTGCCTACTATGCAAATCGTTATGCCAAAGACCTAATTGGGAACATTTTAGCAGATTGTATTGTACAAGTCAATCGTTTAAAAGAAGATAGAGACTTTTAAAAAAGCAGGTAATTCTGATTTTATTTAATGGTCTGGCATCTCATTGTTGTTTACAAACTAGCAAAGAACCAGCTATATGCAAGAAAGGCTAAATCCTGTAACATGATACGATTGGTGTCATGTATACTGGCACAGTGTGCTAGTGGCATATCATACCAGGCACTGCTCTGTTTCTGTGATGTGGCACAAATACATATGTGTCTTCCTACTATGCACCCGGTGCTTCTCTTAGGCTTATAGGTTTCTGATTGGCACTGTTCAACACAGTTTGCTGTGGCAAAAAACTGTTGTTGACCTGGCCTTTGAAGCATTTGAATATCTCAGCTGTTCCTCCACAGAACTGTATATAAATTCAATAGCCCTTAAAATGAAATTTTACTCAAACACAGTCCTTTCTTACAACCCTCTAAACTTTGTGGGGTTGGCTTGTGCTAGCTCATGCCAATTCGGGTGGGCAAAGCAGCAGGCCCTGGCACTGTTCTCTAATACCACTGCCACCCCACCCTCTCTCCTGAGCCATAATTGTATTGTACAATGACTAGAAGGGCCCAATGTAAGTCATACTGATAACGATAGCCAGCAATTGTGTTAGTGTTCATGCCATGTAATGCCATGGAAACACAATAACAGCGAGCGCTTCATTTCTCACAGCCTGTATTTGTCGACTTAAGTATATCGCAAACCACTTAGAAATATGCATGCAACAAATATCGACTCACTTACGAACATCAAGGAGGTAATAGTGCTCTATCTTGGCCGTTCAGATTCAATTACAGACCTCGGAAAGGCTGGAATTTGATTACCTCTTTTCAATTGTATGATCTTGTCTCACAGAGATACTTTTTGTGTTCCACAAGTCAGCACGAGTTTTGATTCACACCGTTCACAGATACTTCAAGTTGGTTTGTTGGCAGGGTTTCAGTTAATACCCCTTACAGCTCATGGGAAAGAGGCCTTGTATAATGTTCCTTTCCTGGCAGGGACGTCATTTCAACAAAATGCCAGCGGTAGCAGAAGTGACATCAAACGACCCTTGACCTCTGATGACATCACAGGAAGTGATGTCATTTGACCCAACACCGAAGTGATATCACGGGAAGTGAATGAACACGACCTTTCACCCATTGCTACAATGTGATAGACATTTCATTCAAGAATGGATTGACATATGTATCGTTAAGATCCGTGTCTATAGGCCCATATTACCAAATTACTGTGACTGCAAGCAGACGTCCATTGCCAAATAATATACATACAATATCACCCAACCTGTGTTGAGACTCATTTATCGACCTCAGAAGGATGAAAGGCTGAGTTGAGGTGTTTAAGAACATACTAAATAAGTGACTCAACCCCTGAAGTGTACCTGAAATAAACCTTTAATGAGTCTAGCAATTATTGTAAAGAACCAGAAAGACAAATTATTTGGTATTCCTATTCTTTCTTATTTAGGGTCACTGCTGAAAGTGTTATACTTGTGGAATCCCTTTTCTTTTTTCTTTGTTTTATTTTTTGGTAAGAGTCCTTAACAAGTTAGCCAGGCAATCCAGAAGCAAACATGGCACTGGCTAGAGCCCAGGAGCTTGCATAATAAAAAAAACATTTTATTTTATTTTTTTAGGGGTAGCAAGGGAGACCTCAGCGTCCCCTAAATGCCGCCCCTGTTTCCTGGGTATGCCCTTTACTGTACACTCCATATTTGATCTACCAACAAACATAAACACGCAGGAAATGCCCCACTACTTGTGACAGAGCTACTTGTGACGCAGCTACTTTTTTTCAAAGAGGTTCGTGCACTTGTTTGTCACTCCTACACTTATGAGAGAACGTAATTGAAAATCGAGAATTTACTTACATTTTTTTGAAGAACTCAAGGATATTACTAAGCGGCACCAGCACGACGTCTCCTCGCCCTGCACCTTAAGCGACACATCGTTGTTGAGCACAGGTTCCCTCCAGCATGTTTTTCCACTCGTAATTTGTTTGATTTTTAAAAACGGTTGTAAATACAGAAATCAAACAGTTGATTAGAGAAAGTATGTTTCAATGCATAAAATATCAGCAATTGAAAGAAAAAACAAATATTGGCAAAGCCAGTAGTTTGGGATTTTACAGTTGTTCGTTGCATGCCATGTTTATAGGCATGCATGTGTTAGACCTGCGCAAAGAACATGCAACCTCCGATGTCGGCTATCACGTGACTATTGTTGGGTGAGCTGGTTACCTCTGCTGGCTGATGGAGTACCTCTCACATTTGAACTCAGGGATTGAGTAACAAGGCATGCAGCTTGCACACCCTGCTGCAAAGGCCCACAGCGTGATGTTGATTGCGGCACCACCCAGTATGGTATCTTCCATGTCACAATACACACTTAAGTCTCAATTACTGGGGCTGCAAAGGATGTCAGGAGAATGATGTAACCCCCAACTATCCAATTGCTAAAGGGCCAACAAGAACTGGCCACTGTGAAATAGAATACAGACATGCATGGTATAGGAGGCCATGTGTAGGAAGTCATGAACCGCTTGATAACCATAGTTTGCTGCAGGATGAGAATATTGTGCTGTACCACAATCCAGCAATAGTTGAACAGGCATGTCCATGGAAAGATGCCATCAGCATTCATGCAAAGATGCTAGTTATCACTCATGGAGGGAAGATCCGCCAGTGTGAAATATGCCCACTTCCTAATGAATGACGTTTGAGCATCAGTCATGCCTTATCATTTACCTCCAGGACAACTGAAGTAACTGCTCTAGTCAGTCTTCATCTGCAACTTTCACGCTTAATAATAGAGGTTACGTATCATGCACACCTCCAACTCTACAAGCAAGCAAGCCCCCCTCCCCCCCCCGCCCCACTGCAAAATATAGAGATACGCAGTGACCCATACGCAGGCCTGGGTGTGGCTAAGGTGTTTCAGTACAACAGAACAACATTTCTCGCACATTGCATTACATTATTTTGAGTGTTCAGAATCCATGCCCGCCCACAAATGCTCCATTCCGCATTTCACTTTTTCAATGCCTTCCCTTGCACTGTTGCCATCCCAACTAAACAATTAAACTAGCACCGCACTCCCAAGTGAGACGAAGGGAAAGAGGTCTGTATATCTGACTCAACGAATGGGTAGTTGTTTAGGAAGTCAGTTAAGAGGCCTGAAGGAGGAGCATCTGGAGATATGAAATGTCACTTCACGATGCCATTGGGGTCATTGTCAGATATGCCCAGGCCACATTGGGAGGTAGGGCCTTCTCTGTGGCCGCTACCGCATTGTGGAACTATTTGTCATATTCTCTATGGGCCATTCCTGACAATTTTTCATTCCGGAAAGCGCTGAAGACATTTCTCTTTCCGTAGGTTTATCTTAACCTTTCTTCTTTTCGGGTTCTGTTTTTCTGTGTCTCTTACTTACCGTGCATCTTTCCGCCAGTGACAAGATACCCCTGGGTCTAAGCTGCGCTTTATACGTTTCAAATTCATCCATTCATTTAAGTAAGAGAGAAAGTGAGGCAGAGAAAGGGACAAAGAAGTGCGTCTGGACGGTTAAACGATGACAGGATGGTTAAAGCCATAGAGCAGGGGGGTGTGGGGGGGAGGAGGAGAGTGTGACTGTGACCTGACTGACTGTGAGGCTGTGCCTTAGATAGACTAGGATGAGGTAGAAAGACTATCACAATGTGATAAAGGAAATAGACTGATCAGCGTCTGTGATGAAAGAACATTTCTGTGATGAAAGGCTGTCACAAAGGAGAAGGACTCTGGTTATGGACTCCAATGAAGGATAATAACTGTTATCAAAGAGAATGAATGCGAAGAAGGAGAAGGACTGTGATGAAGTAGAAATACGTTGATAAAGCTTGTCATGAAGAAGTAAGACTGATGAAGGAGAAGGACTGATGAATGATAGTGACAAGGACTGTGACGAAGGAGAAGGACAGTGACAAAGGAGAAGTGTGATAAAGAAGGAGCGATGTGACAACAAAGGAGAAGGACTTTGGCAAATGAGATACACCAGGGCAAAGGAGAAGGACAGTGACAAAGGGCTGACGATATTGATATTTTATTTTTATTGCGCTCATACACAAGTGCTTCAGAGCGCGACAAGGCAAGGGAGGGGAACAGGGGAGAACAAAACAACAATCTTACTAGGCCCAGTGACGTTGAGAACGCGCACGTGCATGGGAGAGGGGGAGGGGAAAAGTACATGGAAGGGGGGAGAAGTGGAAAGTTCAAAGAAAAGGAGAAACATATAAATAATAATAAATCAATCAATAAATAATAAAGGCAACAAACAGTGGTAGTGCAGCCAGCAATTGGCAAGTGCTAGGTTTAAGGCAGCAGACAGGGTAGGTCTGATAAGTGTACGAAGAAAAATAAGGGGGAGGGGTGTATGGGTACAGATACAGACCCCAGTCCAAGGGGTGGCCCGGAAGCAGTGCGAGAGGGTGGCAGGGTGAGCAGGTACCTGGGCCCGGAGGACATCAGCAGGGGATAGGGGGAGCAAAGCCAGAAGAAAAGCGGAAGGTCTTGAGGTGCTTCCGGAATCAGAGATGGTTCTCCTCAAGTTTTAGAGTGGCTGGGAGGCCCCAGAGGGAGGCCCCAGCCAAAGACAGAGATCTACCCCAGCTTGTTTCTTTGAAAAACGACTGACCATGAGGGAATTAGAGGTAGAGGAGCGAAGAGCTTGAGAGGGGAGGTATTTGGAGAGGGATAGCTGAAGGTATTTTGGACCCAGGCCCCAGAAAGCCTTGTGGACAATGCAGAGGGTTTTGAATTTAATCCTTGCATGCATCCACTGGGAGCCAATGGAGGGATTTCAGAGCTGGAGAGATAGACGAGGGACAAGGAATGTGGTGAAGGATCTATGAAGGAACATGCCTGGCTAACAAGAAGGACTATGACAAAGGAGAAGGACTACAATGAAGTCAAAGGACTATGCTGAAGGAAACAGACGCTGATGAGGACTGTGACAAAGGGGAAGGATATCAATGAAGGAAGAGAACTCTAATACAAGGGAGGAATGTGATGAAGGAGAAGATCTGTCATGAAGAAGAAGGACTATGATGAAGGAGAAGGACTGATGAAGTATGAATGGGATGAAGTAGAAGGACTGATACATTACTTATGAAGGACTGTGAGGAAGGTGAATAACTTTGAAGAAGGACTGTGATAAAAGAGAAGGTTTGTTATGAAAGACTGTGAAGAAGCAGAAGGACTGCAGTGAAGGACTGTGCTGAAGGAAAAGGCCTGGGACAAAGGAGGACTGTGATGAAGGACAGTCATGTAGAAGGAAGACTGATGAAGGAGAAAGTCTGACAAAGGAGTGGGGCAAGCACTGTGCCAAAGGAGGACTGTGATGAAAGAACTGGAAATTGATAAAAGAGAAGGGCAGTAATGAATAGGAAGGACTGTAACAAAGGAGAAAGACTGTTTCAAGAGCTAATGAGAGTGAAGAACTGTGGTGAAGGAAAAGGACTGTGATGAAGAAGGACTTTGATGAAAGAGAAGCAATGATAAAGGACAAGGAATGTGACAAAGGCCAAGAACATGATTAGTAATGTGATGAAAGTGAAGGGTGGCGAGCAAGGTCTATCCCGAAGGACTGACTAAGGATTGTGATAAATGTTGAAGGACTATGTCAGATGACTGTGATGAACAACTGTCAAAAAAGAGAAGGGATGTGGTGAAGGGCTGTGATGAAGGCGATGGGCATTGATATAGGTGAAGTACTATGAAGCAGGAGAAGGGCTATGATGAAGGAGAAGGACAATGACCAAGGAGTAGAACTATGACAAAGGAGTGAAACTATGACATAGGAGAAGAACATTGATGAAGGAAAAGATCTGGCATGGTGAAGTGCGCCGACAAGTGCAGTTGTGACTGGGATTACAGCTTTTTCTTTTACTTCACGTTGCTGACTCCAGACTGCTAATTTGCCTCACCTGATTTGACAGCCTCCTTTACTCAGACCACTGGAGTTAGCGGAGCGTGTACAAAGTCAAGTGCACAGATAAGTGCAGTTGTGGCTGGGATTACAGTGTTTTGTTTTATTGTGTGTTTGTGACTCCTGACTTCTACTTTGCCTCACCTGATTTGACTGCCTCTTTTACTTAAACCACCGGTGAGTGCGCAGAGTGCGGGGTGTGAAGTGCACGAACAAGTACAGTTGTGGCAGTTGTTGGGGGAGTTACGGGTGAGTCTGTTTTACAGCCGCAATATTGAATTAGAGTGACCTGCAAACGCTGCAACTCGTACAATTTAAGGAGCAAGGCAGAAGTGCTCACATCACAACATTCTCAAAGCATATGCTTAATAGCAAAGGGGAATTGCTCAACCATCAGTCAGGCTATAGAAGCCTCATAGCTTCTGGACGAGCAGAGACTGAGTTGGCCTCAGTCACTACCTCAAGACCCAAGTCTAACATTGCTGTCTTTTTTTCCTTCAAATACTGACAACAGGCGACATTATCAATAGGCCCAACCCAAGAGTCTCGATCAAATAAAGAGCCAACTCCTTCTCATTTCCAGCAGATTATTTGGAGCCCGTTTCAAGATAGTCTATCTGCTATAAATGAGACCAATTTGGTCCATCATGAGGAAGTATTAGCAGGTTTGATAAACAATTATAAGGATTCTTTCATGATCGTGCATCATGAAAAAAATCTCCGCACACAAAGCTGATTAGATTTAGCACTTTGAACCCTTATCGAAAAGCATACATTGCATTCAATAATTGGGTGCACAAACCATCCCACACCGCCCTCAATTACAGCCTGTAACACCACAATCCACACCCAATTCCCACAGCACAGAGCTAAGTGATTGAAACATTTGAGACGACCAGCAGAACTTTCATCAATTGCCCTGGTTGCCTCCTCCTGATTGACATGAGAACGGCCTAACACCATGACACAGCCAGAGCCTTGAACCATGGACGTACTGCTACACAAATGTTGCATATTGGGGACACTCTAACCCTTTTCCCAGGGCAAATGTTCTACAGGGCAATTTGAAACCGCTTTGGTTCTTTTCGGCTCCATTAGAAAATCGTATTTCATAAATGATTTTGAATGATAAAATATTCATGTATTCATTATTCGTTGGCGGAACCTGTGTCTAATCTGTGACCTCGAAAAATAGCAAATACTGTATGCTTCTTTCAGCACTGGCTTGGGAATGCAGACTATGCACTGAATCACCAGCCACCATGGCTTATGCCGCATATACATGTTAGTACATGTTTTCTGAAAAAGCAAGCTTTTAAGCCCTATTTAGAGTGTTTCGTTCTACCAAGAAGTTTGATTATACTTACCTGTGTATTTATGGATTCGTTTTATTAAGCATTTTATTTCACAGATATCAGAAAGAGCCCCCTCACCCTTTTACAGTGCTACTCTCGCAGCTGATAAGTGCGTTCCTTCATACTGTGTTGAACTTGCATCTTTATTACACTATCTTCAAGTATTGTGCAAGAATTGAAAGAAAAATTAGGAAGCCTTAAATCACTTTGTCCTGCTTCCATCTCAGCACTTAATTTTCTTTTAAAAGTGAGGACATAAACGCTCATTCATGTAGTACTAACTATATAAATACGAGTTTGTCCTCAGTTGCGGATTAGCCAACAACATTATCTCCCAATCTGACTTACGTTCGGGCTATCAGTTGTCGAATAAAATGGACCTGAGTCCTTATGACAATGCAGAGGGTACAGCTTAAAGACTAAGGGCCTCATTACGAGGAGGGCGGTGAGGGGTTAATGGCGCCGGTAAAGGTGCCAGAGCCTTTAACCCCTAACCGTCCTATTATGAGGTACGCTCGCGGGACTCGCTCCGGACGCGTGCTTTTACCAGACGTCCTTAGCCGGTCCCACGAGAGGCCCAGCATGCTAACAACGGGCCCATCATTAACAGGCCCGTTGTTAGAATGCTCCCCATTCCCATTGAGCCCTATGGGGGCTCAAATGGGAATGGGGATGGACTGAGTCCAGGTTCCCTGAATGGGGAAATAACGGGCCCTCCAAGGTCGGAATGGCCCGGTAGTTTCCCATTCAGGGAACCCGGACCCGATTTTGGGGGTAGCCATGCCCTTATTAAGGGCATGGCTACCTCCAACCTCGTAATGAGGCCCTAAGTGCAGGAAAACTTGTATAGATTTGCCAATACCTTTGTGAGATTTGTCCCAGTAACTGAGGAAGATCTGTCCAATGGATCTGTATTGATCCAGGCAAGTATTGATAACAATGTTTCTCAAGTTATCCCTGTACCAGATATGCGTCTAAGGTCATTCACTGACAAAAACAAGTTCAAATCAAAGGATATTAAATCCATAAAGCAGGCACTGTCATAAAAAAATAAGTCTTCTAGGAAATTCCTGCGTGACCAAGGTTTACATGTCACTAATAAAAGGTCTCAAAGAATGCTACACATCATCCAGTGGATGTGACTGTTATAACCAGCCCTTGGTCATAGGGTTCACTCACTCATCAAGGACACTCAGGATACTCAGGCCAGGTACTCTTAGTGGTTACTTTATTAGCTTCTCAGTTACAGGATCAGATGTCATCAAGTCATTGAGATATCAAGAGTATAAGGGATAAGAGCCCACTGGCTCCCACCACCCAGGCTCACATATTGTAACTGCCTGGGTTACAACCAATTCAACTCCAAACATTCTAACCTCACACTCCACACTCACAGCCTACATTCTGAGAATGACATCAGTCTTGGCACAGCACACATGCATAAATAAGAGCCAACCCTAACACCTCCTTTCCTACAACAAACAAACACATCTCAAGCCCACCTGGAGGAAGCCAACCCGAACACCTCCTCCTCTTAAAGAAAAGCAAACCCACTACCACACACTCGCAAACAACAGCACACTCCTCACTCTCAACCATGTTCCACAAACACCCGGGAAAAATTGTACCAACAGGCGTAACTAACATCCTACAACAGACCCAGCCGCCACAACTAACGCTCCTAACCAATCATAACACCACTAATCACCTTCCGTTCCCACCTGCCACAAGGAAACTCGAACTGCCACTTCGAGCACTAACTCCCAAAACCTGGAAAAAACCAGGTACTATCATAACAACACAAGACACTTACTAACAACCCAACAATCTACCCGGGTCAACAAGGAACAAAGACACACCAAGTCACCACTCACTCACCCAATAACACCAATAAATAAAGGCAACTAGCTGTCACTAAAACAAGGACCACCAGCACTAGCTACAAATGTTGGCCAGACACTTGAGCCCTTCCAAGCAATACAAATCACCCCAAAGTGAACACAGCTGCACAGATGAAACATTTCCAGACTTCTAGAATTGACCAAGAGAAAACTCAAGAACAATTCCAGAAACCACCTAAAAGTTCTAGAAAAGAAGAAACAAGATGCTAGATCATCTGCATCTTCAGAATTTCCAACGAAATCCCTGGACCCTAACAACTCTGTAAGGTCACCAAAAACAACATCAAAGCTTCACAAAGCTTCACGTGGACTCCGCAGAGCCACAAATCACCACAACAGCAAAGTGTCAGGCGCTAGCCCCCTGCTAGACACTTCTGGACTACACAAAGTCACACATCACCATAACATCAAAGCTTTTCAAAGCTTCAGGTGCTAGTTTCCTACTAGATAACTCTGGACTCCGCAGAGCCACAAATCACCATACCATCAAAGCTTCAGGTACTAGTCTCCTACTAGATAACTCTGGACTCTGCAGAGCCACGAATCACCACACAATCAAAGCTTCAGGTACTAGTCCCCTGCTAGATAACTCTGGACTGCACAGAGTCACAAAACAGCACAACATCCACTCTTCGCAAAGCTTAAACAAGCTTCCATACTAGCCTACCACTAGTACATTTGTATCTGACCTCGCAGGGCCACAACACCCACAACGCCACCAACTCCGCAGAGTTCCTTGACCATTCCTTGGTCATGCACTACATCTAAAATCTCTTACAAACCCCGCAGGGTTCCTTGACCAACCACTGGTCATGCACCACACTCACACTCTTCTTAAAACATACACCAACACAAACACAGCACTAACCCATAATCATGATTTAAAGCTGCTAGAAAGTGCTGCAGTCGCTCTAGCAGAAATTGGGTTTAACACTGATACTACAACAAACAACATACCACACCTACAGTGCCTCAAAGTGGTTATTCTAAGCATTGCATTGACAAATACATTACTAGATTGCAAATTTCAGTTCACATTTCCGTTCAAATTTCCTAAAAGTCCATGTTGCCTGTAAAAGGCCAACAAATTTCAGTTCACATTTCAGTTCAAATTTCCTAAAAGTCCATGTTGCCTGTAAAAGGCCAACTCTAAACCCTAGAATGCCTCAACATGGTTACTCTAACATGTAAATCATTTGAATGTCTGATCGCATATGCAAATCCAAACCATGTTTCCCACACCATACAATGGAACATTCAAACTTATAAGATATGCCACGAGCTAAACTCGCAGCCCATGTAGAGCAAAACGGGCAATTACTTCTGTTAATACATAGCATATAGGTCACCCTGACAGAGCGCATTGCAAACATCTCAATGCTCCGATGGCAAACCGCTGCAGTAACAAGCACCAAGTCCATAAAAACAACAAGATATAACATACCTAATGGTCAGCAAATCTTCCCCAACCAAAAAACATGCAGTCAGCAGCCGCACTAGACGACCACACTGAGATGCTCCATACCGCACCTACTTCATGCGGCTCACATTGGCTTGCAGCATCTGAGCCGGACATTTCTGAAGATCGCGTTCTCCTTGCACCGAAATGCTTTTGCTGTGATACTGCTGAGCCGTTCACACCACTGAACGAATAACGTTCGACTTCCTGGTCACATTGAAAGCACGCACAAAGGTGCTTTACTCTAAAGTGGCATGCACTTCCGTTGACTCCTGGTGCAGAATTTAAGACAGCATTCACTACAAATGACTTCTGGCATGGACACCCCTGCCGTGCAGATCTCTAGAAAACCAACAGCGGGAAATACACTCCACAGGTTCCCAGGAGAACATCCGCCTGCAACCACGCTTGCCACGCCGAACACCCAAAGACTACACTGATGAGAGGAACGTTGAATACGTAACACTATGCTTGTTCACCATCTCCCTTTGTTTCCACCGTTTCGTCACCATTAGGCAGAGGAAATAGGGCCGGACAGGACTCCACGGCTCAACCGTCACTTGAGCTCCCTCGCAGCTCTCGCTCCTAGCAGCTGCCAGAGCTGATTGTAACACAGTTCTGCTTTCAAACGAACAATGCAGCCCACACAATCCGGAAGGCACTTCTCCAGTGAGACAGTAACATAGCGTCCATTACATAGGAATTTCACACTCTCCACTCTTATGAGAGTATACACTCCTCTGTGGACAGACTCTAGTAATGCCAGTCTCTGCCCAGAAATCCCTTAGGCGATCTTGTCTCACATTGCTCCAAATGGGACACTCATGTCCTAGGGGTTCCCCTTTACTGGCATACTCTCCTGATAATGCCTGGACATCGGCAAACTTCACATGTCCCATCATATGGCAGTGACAGGCTGCCTTCAACCGCCTCAAACAGCCCTGGGTGGTGGGCGCTACAGAGTCCATGGGGGGCAGTGGGCTCTCCCTCTGTACTAACATTCACTTTTGTCACTTTTGTCCTCTTGTCTGCACCCCCGCAGCAGAGTCTCTTCTCTTCTCTCACATGACATCACACAGGTACCTGCTTCTCTTTGCTTTCATGATGCCCAGTCCAAGGTTCTCCTTCACCATCCGAGGGCCATCGTCATCGCCAATTGTTATGACCAGCCCTTGGTCATAGGGTTCACTCATCAAGGACACTCAGGATACTCAGGCCAGGTACTCTTAGTGGTTACTTTATTAGCTTCTTAGTTACAGGATCAGATGTCATCAAGTCATTGAGATATCAAGAGGATAAGGGATAAGAGCCTACTGGCTCCTGCCACCCAGGCTCACATATTGTAACTACCTGGGTTAGAACCAATTCAACTCCAAACATTCTAACCTCACACTCCACACTCACAGCCTACATTCTGAGAATGACATCAGTCCTGGCACAGCACACATGCAGGAATAAGAGCCAACCCTAACAGTGACTTAATAGGCCCTGATACAGAGGAAGAAGAAGAAAAAGAAGGGACAACCATAATTTGCTCTCAAAAGATATTGAAAGTATTCTACAATTTTTAACAAAACCATTTGATATTAATTACCATATTTCTCCTGCATAAGAGCCTAAGTTCCAGCAACCTTTGGATTCCATGACTGTACTTTTAGGAAGCATGTGTTCTGATCATCTATATTGAACAGTTAAATTAGCAACAATTGCAATCTTATAAATATGACCTCCAAATCAGTTACAGGTGATATTACTGCGCTTTTAGGTTTGAGCTTTGCTAAAGTCTTGTCTGGCAAAGATTTGCAACACAACTGGGGATTGAAGCTGTGTTCCTCACTTTGGAGCCAAAGGTACACAATCAACAGAATAATGAGTCTCTGGTTGAAGACATTCCCTGTCTGAGATCTAAGAGATTGATTTCTTTTTGCAGATATCATTTGTGGATGAATATAGACTGGACTTTGTGGTTATACTTACTTTTTCAAGAATTATTTACAATACGTTATTATCTGAAGTAAAAACATTCTTACTATTTAGTTATGAAAGTGTTCCTTTTCAGAAATCCTTTAACAGTTTTACAGATTTAGAATAACAAAATTGATATGGAGGTTGATTAGACATGGCTACCTCTGTCTCTTCAAATGAATAACCATGAGTGTGAATTTTTGAAATATAGTTTTTTAATAATAGTCTGTCTTGTCATGGAACTTGGGGGGCCTTACCCATTTGCTTCATGTACATTTATCTTTCCTTTGATTGAACCAATTTGACATTATCTTTCTTCAGGAAGTGTTGCTCATGGAGTTATCATACCTAGACTAATTCACTGTTATTGCAAAGAAAGCAAAGAAAGCTCATTAGGTAGACATTTCAGAGGCTCAATTATACCTCTAAGGAATATACAGTGAGATCAGTTAGAATGAGTTGAGGATTCATATTTTGGTGTCATGGTGGCTCGTCTGTTTTGGCCCACTTTGGAAATAGATTTTTCGTTGAAAATGTTTATTGGAATCTCTCTATTATGCAGGAGGATGATTTGCTTGAAGCAATGAATGATGTCTAGGTATTTTATAAGCAGACTTGCAGAATGGACACGTTTATCATTGCAAGGGAGTTGAACTGTACGTGCTTGTCCTGATGTTAGAGATTAGGAAGTTTGCCATTTTAGTCCAAGTCCACCTCAAATTTAACACAAGGAGCCCATTGTGCAGAACTGATGTATATTTGGAACTTGATAAAAATGTATGATAATGTTTTAGGTCGAGTACAACATACTTGGCACCAAGACCCAGTAAATCAACCTTTGACTATAGTTATGTATCCAGACTTGTGTTCTCTATGCACAGTGATTTTACTATAACACAATCAGAAAAGAGTGATCATTGTGCTTTAATCATGAATATGGACTGTAGGTTTCTTCACACTCATGATAGATAGAATTCTTCCAGCCTAACAGTAAATGGATCAACAAATAGAATGAAATGGTCTCCTAAAATTCAGGTGTAACATTCGAGACTTTCAAGGTTATTTCCTATGCTCTTATATGACCATGGTTGTGCATTTTCCGGGCCATTAAATTACTTTTTCATGTTCCTAAATGATTTTACTCTAAATAATGTTTGTAAACAAAAGATCTAATCGCCAATTAAGCGATAGAAATTATACTTGTTTATTTGTTTGTTAGGCACTTATACAACAAATACATTCTGTTTCAAACTGCCCACAGGGCAACTAGGAGCGAAAATGGGATTGCAGTACAATAAAAAAAAATACAGAAAATATAGTGGGGAAGGGAAGGCTGAACCTACTATGCCTAATGAGTATTCAGAATGTACAAGTGCACTAAGGAAGAGGACAGTGGAGTAGGTGCTGGGGTGTCCATGCTCCAGGGTGAGTCACATATGAAGTGCAAGGTATGGTAAGTGCTATGTGGCCAGGAGCCGTGTTGGGTGGAAAAGTGGAGTCTCCAGTGCGGAGGGTGTGCCGAGGAAAATTCTAATGGTAGACAGAAGCGGGGGAGATTGGGTGTGAATGGTCGGGGGCCCGAGGGGGCATAAGGGTCCAAGAAATCAATCACAGCATTTGTGAGATTAGCAGAGGAGGGAAGGAGGGAAGGAGGAGGAAAAGAGGAGAGACTTGGGTGCTTTTCGGAACTTAAGAAGGTCCTGCTCAAGACACAGAGGGAGGCGATTCCAAAGAAGGGATCCAGCTGAGGAAGGCGAACTACCTCCTGTTCTCTGTTTAGCAAAACGCTTTACACACAGGGAGTTGGTGCCAGAGGAACATAGAGGTCTAGAAGGAGAGTATTTTGTAAGTGAGGGTTGCAGATAGTGTGGTCCCTGGCCCCAGGCAGCCTTGTGGATGATGCAGAGGGATTAGAATTTGATCCATGCAGCAAACGGGAGCTAGTGGAGACTTTTTAGGGCAGGAGACATGCGGTCCCTGGGCTTAAGGTCAAGGATGAGTCTTGCTGCTCTATTCTGGATTAGCTGAAGGGGTCTCAGAATGGAAGTAGGTAGATTGAGGAAGAGGAAGTTCCAATAGTCAAGCCTAGAGAGAACCGGGGCTCGGGAAACATTGAGCTTCCGGGGGAAAGTGAGAAATGGGAGAATTCCTTTGAGAAGGAAGAGTTGAAAGTGTGACTTCTTAGCAATGTCCTGAGTGCGAGGGAGGAAGGAGAGAGAGGAGTCAAAGACGCCTACAAGGTTTTCTGGCTCAGAAGAAGGAGCAGGGGTAGAGACCAAAGTGGGAGGCCAGAGAGAAGGGAAGAAGGAGGGAGCAGGGGTCCCAAATCGAATGATCTCAGTTTTGCTGGTATTGAGGCAGAGATTGTTGGAAGTGCACCAGGCCTCGATGGCAGATAGGCAGTCAGGGATAAAGAAAGGTGCGAGTGAGTCAGCAGAAAGTCTGAAAAAGAGTTGGGTGTCGTCTGCATAACACTGTAAGTTGGGGGAGAAGGAGGAGATGAGGAGAGCCAGCTGAGCAAGAGGGAGAGGATAGATCCCTGGGGGAAACCACAGGTGGGGAAGGAAGTAGGAGAGGATAAGGTGCCCAAGATGACATGGGAAAAGTGATCAGTTAGGAAAGAGGTCAGCCATTCCAGTGCCCATTCTGAGTTATCAAGGGTATCGTGGAGCCTTTGTATGAGGATGGATTGGTTGGCAGTGTCAAAGGAAGAGAATAGATCAAGTAGGATGAGGACAGCTGGGGAGTTGGAGTCCAGGGATGTGATCAGTTCTTCACAGGTGTTCAGAAGAGCAGTTCCCATTTCTCTGGATGCTCGGAATCCAGATTGATGATCGTGGAGACTACCAACAAGTTCAGTGTGTGAGTTGAGTGGATGCAAGGCTAGCTTCTCAAGCAGTTTCCCAAGGAAGGGGGTGATTGAAATAGGGTGGTAGTTGGATCTGCAGATAGGGTGTGCTGATGGTTTTTTCAGGAGCAGGTACACAAGGGAGTGCTTGAGGGAGGAGGGGAAAGAACCAGCAGCGACAGAGTGGTTGCAGAAATCAGAAAATGCAGGGGCAAGAGAGCAAATATTGTCCTTGATGGTTATGGATGAGTGGGGGACCTGTTTGGAAGAAGACAGGACAACTCTGGTAGTTTCTTTAGGTGTGACAGGGGTGAAGGAGAACAAGGCGAAAGGAGGAGGGTGAGTGGCCAAGGGGAAAATGGGGTATGGGATGGGTTTGGCGGGTGAATAACAAGGCTGTTCAGGATGTCCTGAATTTTGGTTGCAAAGTATGTGGCCAGTGTGTTTCGGAGGGCCTGGGAGGGAAGAGGGGAGTAGGAGATTGCAGAAGGGTTGGCTAGCTCCCAGCAGATTTTGAAAAGTGCAGCCATGTTATTGGATGCACCAGATAACCGTACCTGAATATGGGTCCTTTTCTTGGCACGGGTGGAGAGTGTGTATTGCAGCAGTCCAGTTTGTCAGAGGGTGAATCTGAGGTTTGCCACTTCCGTTCCGCTGCTCTGCACTTTCGTTTCAGGGCTCCAAGTTCGGAGAATCTCCTATAATGGTCACCCTTACCATAAAAAACAATTGCAAATGAGATAAAAAAATTGGTTGTTTACCCATAAACAATTCACATTACAGGAAAATACTGAATTAATGTTATATACTATTGGACAAAAAAATTTCAAAATCTTTCTGGTCAATAATAAAGAAAGAACTAATGGGTCAAGCAGATAGTCAACTGAACTCGATTTATAAGCCCTGCTGGAAAAGAAATTATGAAGTATTTTATACTGCATTGAACAATAAATATGCTGATTTTCAGATTTGTAGTGCCAATCGTTGGAGCTATGACTTTCAGGCCAATGCAATTGCACGGTTGATAAAGAATGTCAAATCTTCTGGTGCAATGTGACCTGATGGAATCCCTATCCTAGTGCTAAAGGAACATTCTGAACTATGTGGTACACTAGTGATTATTCTTTTTAAACAAAAAAACTGTTTTAAATTGAATACCTCTCCTATGGACATCTTCTATTTATTCCCATTTATAAAAAGGGCACTAGCTCTGACCCAATTAACTATAGGCGTATAGCCATAATAAATCCTATAAGCAACGTTTTTGCCTCTGTAGAGATATCTTAATAGATCTAGGAGTAAGCAAATCCCTTCCAATATCCGATCTCCAGAGAGTAAAAAATCTTCTACAGGATTTGATTTGGATCCTTGACATGAAATTATAAACTATTTTAATCTTTTGCTTGTTCTGAAAGAAAATTAGGGACATTTCCTAAATATTTAATGACATTTCCAGGTGCAACATTTAGGAATAGCTTAATGAGATTTTGATTTAATGTATGCCCATCGTTTCAAGTGGTAGGCCAAAGAAATAGTCTGAAACTTGACATCTGCAATTGCAGACTGTGCAAACATTCTTCACTTTTAAAATCTTTTATTCGGTTATCGAACCATAAATGAACATCCTCACATTACATTATCACATATCAATACATTCAGAACAAGTTCATACATCAAGCAGGAATAACATTCAATATGTTGAAATTTTGTAAACAATCGATTGTAAAATTGCAAGCTTAATAACATCTGATGGCACTATGTTTTTAAAAGGAGAGAGATTCTGGTAACATATCATAGACTATGCATCTCGCAGCCTCCAAGGCAGACAAATATGGATCACCTCTAGTTAAAGCAACAAGCTCATGGTTTGAACCTAATGATGTCCACTGCATCATTCCTGATTTAATTATGCCCCGACATATCATTTGTATACCCTAAAGTGACGTCAAAAGGAGATAACATTCAATTCATCTAAAGTTCTAAAAACAATCAATAAAAATTGGATGACTCTGGGCCTGATTCATGGAAGTGTTTAATACGGTGTAATCCCATAGGAAAACGTTCCATGAATCAGGCCCTCTGTGTTTTTGGGGAGGAGAGATTCTGGCGACAGAGCGTAGTGTTTTATAGCTTGCAGCCTCCCCAGAAAACAAGTTAGATCATCTGAAACTAAAACGGCAGCTCATAACATTATGATACCCATGACGTCATGCTATATTTTATGAGACACCAGCATTTCATTTATGGGGCCAACATTTTTTGACTTAATAGCCACGCCCTATGTATACATTTTGATACTTTATATACCCTTCCTGGGTCATCAGTTGAATTACATAGGTCCAAGGCTTCAGTGACCGTGTGGACATCAGCTGGTATCATCAGAGGCTTTAAATACAGCTTTCTTAATTCATGGGTGACGGGGCAGAAGAACATACCGTGTATAAGGGTTTCCTCAGATGCATTGCACAAGGGGCACTTGCTTGTGTTTCCTGGCCTGCATGAGGCCGCAAAGTTAGCCACCTTCAAAGAACACAATCAAAAGTTGATAAAAAAAAGTGCACAGGCATACGGTGGTTTAATCCAATTCATTTTTCGAACCTGAAATCTGCCTTGACTGAAAATATTCTGGTGCCGACTTTAAGTTCCTACATACTGTGACCATACGCCCTCTGTATAGCTCTTCGCGTATCTTAGCCTTTATACATTTGCACTTTGATTTGTTTATCAGCTGTGGTTGGGACCATGCTTCCTGCTCATTCAAATCGTGGAGACTTTTTCTAACATGTGTCAGCCATGGCAATTTCCTTGCTCCCTCTTGACTCATCAAATGAATCATATTGGCCATGAATGAATCAAGTTCAGGCGACAGCGGCAATTGCATCAATTGGGCGTAGGTTTAATTTGCGGTGCAACAGCATGTTAGGTATAGATGAAGGGAGGCACAACAGACTCTTCAGAAACTTATTTTTTACCGTTCTCAGTGACTTCGGGTCAGCAAATCCCCATAATTCTGCCTCATAAAGGGCAGCTGCCATGGCATAATAAGTCCAGGGCAGGGGAGATGGCACCACTGCTGTGATTGTTGAAAAAAGCACAGGTGCCACCACTATGCTTTTCTAACCTGACCGTGGCTATCACAATTTGACTAGTCCAACTGCCACTATCGCTAAAACGTTTTTAAAAGTGAAGTGAAAAAGCAAACATTCTGATACACCGGAAACTATGGAACGCCTATTAGCACCTGAAGCAAGTGCTGCAGCCAATAAGGTTGCTTGGATCGCGTGCTGATTCTCTAGATCAATGCCTGCCTTTTGAACAACCTGGAGGCTGCTTGTACCCACCATGCCATTTCCCTCCACCTCCCGCTCCGTCACCCTCCCTTTCTCTCCCTCTTGTTTCCATCCCTTCATTACCCCACCCACTCCCAACTCTGCTTACCTTGCACCGCACCCTTCCATGTTGCCTTGGAAACAAAAGATGGGCTCTGTATGTGGGCCTTCTTAGGTAAGTATTTTGTTGGAATGAATGGGACACCGCAAGAAATATTTCCTAGCTTTTGTATGAGGTTCAAGCCAGACCCGCTGGTACAGAGTCTGTATAATCTTTACTCATGCATTCTGTGTCTCCCACATCAATGCAGTCCTTCCTCGCTAAAATCCTTTTTTCCTTCCTTCCCTTCCTCTGTCCTTCCCCATGCCAGTCAGCCCTTCCTTCCTTTGTTCCTTCCTTGCTTCCTTCCTTCCTACAGTCAGCCAATCAATCCTTTCCCCTTCCTTCCTTCCGTTAGTCAGAATGTGAGTCCATAATTCCTTCCTACAGTCAATGGGCCTCATTACGACCCCGGCAGTAAGTAATGGACATTACCGGCATGGTGCAACTAACGTGTCCGTGCTGGCCTGAAACCGTTAAAAGCGGTACATTACGACCTCTCGGGCACGAGCATTGCGCCATGCCGGTAATGTAATCTGCGCCATGCCGTTAACGTCTCAAAAACGGCACCTACCGGCATCGTATGCCGTGCAAGCTGCACCACTGCCACCCTACCCACCGATATTAGCAATCACCGCAAATAGCGGTGACCGCTATTACCGGTGACCGTAAAGAAGCGTATCCGGAAGTTACGCCATCGCACCGGAACGGGAAAGAGCACGGCGGCCATCTTTAAAAACACAATCAATTGCAATCCTCCACAACCAGTGCACATCTTACCCCAAGACCCGCCACAAACCTTCACCCACATCCACCCATCGTCAGAATCCCGAAAGTTGTCAAAAAAGCTTGCGATCGGCTGCGGCAGGAGCGCTTCAGTAGGGAAGAGCTCACCATGTTGGCGGAAACCCTATAGGAAAACGCGGACATTGTATTCTCCACTGAAATGACCAGACCGGCAATAGCATGGAAGAAGGCCATATGGGACCTAGTCGCACAGTGGGTCAGTGCAGTAGGAACAACACCCCGCACCACAAAACAGTGCCGGAAAAGGTGGGACGACCTCCGGCTCCGTGTAAGGAGCATACTGTCTGCCAAAAGAAACCTGGACATGGCAACTGGTGGAGGAGCAGACTCACCGATTAAAATGGAGCCGTGGGAAGAGATATGTGCCACAACCATTCGTATCGAGAGTATCGAGAGGGTCGGCGAAATGGAGAGAGGAGCCCCGACATCAGGTGACGCAGGTAGGTGCCTCAAATTAAGCCATGCTAAACTTCCTGAAGTCCAGTTTCATGGGAAGCACAATGTTGCCTAACGCAACACATCAGCAGAAGACTGCCAACAGGCATCATTGACCTACACCCTGTACACATGCAGTATGCACACTCTCACTGTAGGCACCCACATTCCTGCATGCTTCTCCCACCCAAAAGGGAGACAACCTGTATGTCACTGCCTCCAAAGTGCACCATCTAGTCATCAAAATCATGGCAGTCATCACAATGCCTGCTCAATGTCCGCAGACCCATCAATAACACTTTCCCTCCTTTGCTCCACCACAGGCTCCCATTCGGACCTTGGCGAGGACGAGACTGGCACCACACCTGCCAAGAAGGCCAGGCCCGAGGCAACACCACACCAACCCTCCACCTCTGCTGGACCAAAACAAAACCCACAGCAGCCAAAATCGACTGCCACAACACAGGCCAGGGCAACGATAAGCACCAAGGCAAGCAGCATGCTACCACAAGCAACAGACATCCAACAACTGGTGGCCACTGAAGGGACTGTGTCTGCAGGAAGCAGTACGATTGGGGAGACTGCTGCCATTGCAGCTTGCTCGGATAGTGATGTGGGGAATGATGATGATGTTATAGAATAATAATAATAATAATAATAATAATTTCACATTTATATAGCGCTACGAACCCTCAGGTATCTGAGCGCTGCTTATTATTACCCACGGTGTGTGATGCTCATTTATCGACCTCGGAAGGATGAAAGGCTGAGTTTGGCCCTGCCGGGATTCGAACCTGCGTTAGCAGGCTCTGCACCATGTCAAAGCGAGCGCTCTACTTGCTGTGCCACTTGACAAGAATGTCCCCCCACTGCCCACCTTCATTCCCCCTACCTGTCCCCATGTAGCCTGCATGCTGATAACACACAGGGGCTATCCCCTGATGACTCCTGGCCAGCCACTCCATGCCCAGTGGAAGGTGTGGAGGAGGGGAGTAGCCCAATGAACGCGCCAATGGCATCATCCAATGCCCAGAAATACCAAGAGTCGCTGGACCAAATCTTAACAAGGCAACACCAACTGTCCTCACTCCTCACTCAGCATGTGGCCGAATGTGGAGGTGCAAGTGCTGACATTCAAAAATGTGCCGAGACTGTGAAGGCAGCCATACAATCCTCCACCAAGGACATCTGTGCCGAAATTGCCGCGGTGCGGCACGTGCTCTCGGAGCTTGTACAGACAATGAGGGACATGCGTCCTAGTGAGCAGCCGAGTACCTCCTCCGCTGCCAGTCCTGCCCCAAGCAGCCCCGTCTGCAGGTCGGCCAGGAACCTGCGGAGTACAGACAGGGGTGCCCCGGGGGCCAGCAGAGGGGGCTGCCAACAGAGGCCACCCAGTGGAACAAATCCACATTAGGCACTTTAACATAGGCATCCCCGCACTTTTGCGGGGAGTTGAGGGGGGATGGGGGAGTGGGTGTGTTGGGGAGTTGAGGGGGGAGGGTGGAGTGGGTGTGTTGGGGAGTTGAGGGGGGAGGAGGGAGGGGGGAGTGGGTGTGTTGAGGAGTTGAGGGGGGAGGGGGGAGTGGGTATGTTAATTGACTTCACATTTAAAATACAATTTTTGCTTGATCACAAATCACATGTGTGGACATTGCTCATTGCGTATGTGTGCTTTATTGGTGAACAGTCCACAGTGTGCATATCCCAGACACACACAGTGCCCCAATTGCCATCTCCATGTGACACCCCCCATCCGTGTGTGCTAGAAACATTGGTTGATCAGAGTCTGACGCATGTCACGTCCCTCCTGTGCATCGCTGCCTCCCTGAGGTGCTGCCCCATCCCCACCCTCCTCATCGGCAGGTGGTTGCAGTTCAGCGTCAGGGGGCAGGGGCACATTCCGTCTGATGCACATATTGTGTAGCATGACACATGCCATGACGATCTTTGCCACCTTTTCATGGCGGTACAGGAGTGCCCCACCAGACCTGCTGAGGCAGCAAAACCGTGCCTTCAATAGGCCAAATGCCTGCTCAATCACCACACGGGCTTGTGTATGTGCACGATTGAAGTCCTCCTCGTGCTGGTTCTGTGGGTTCCGGACTGGTGTAAGGAGCCACCTCTTCAGGGGATAGCCTGCCAAACCTGTATGTGGGCAACAATGTATGTGTCAGTCATGACATCAAATCTCAAATCATGACGTGCCACCATGGCATGCATTCAACTGTTACTTTGTACGACTTTTACATGCACAAATGGATTCACACTATGTGACCGGTGTATGTGTATTCCTCTCATGGACTGTTTTGCATGCCATCAACCAATGTATGCAGGGGGGTCCAGTGCCTTGTGAGTGCCCATCCACTTTGTTCGTTCATTGCGTTTGTTTTGGTGACCTGGCAGGTGTCCTGTGATATCAACGCTCTCATCATGGCAACATTGCTGTCAGCCTCATGATGACCCCACTGAGCACTACTAATGTTGATAGGCACATTTTCTGGGCCTCGGTCTCTGTGTAATGGTATATTGATGTTTTTGTCCGTCATGTGCCTCCTTTGTGCGCAGTTATGGGGGACTGGCCTTTCAGTTGATGCTGTTTGGTGCCGTGTATTGGCTGAGGTCATTGCATGTAGGTGCATTTCGTTGAGGTAAATGTGGTCCGAATCGGTACAATGCACTTGCAGATGGTTGTGTCATGGTTGGGACACACCTTCATTCAAATGGTAGGGCTGCTTACATCGGGCATTATGTGTACAGGTGTCAGTTGACTTTTGGGCTGCTTACGGTATGAGCTGGCTCCATTGCCTCTGGTATTCGCAGCCAGGTAAAGTATGCATCACCCCCCCCCTTTCAGCAAGGTAAAGTATGCATCATCCCCCCAGCCCCTTTCAGCCAGGTAAAGTATGCATTGGTACGTCAATCACCTACCCACTTCACATTTCCATGGCCATGACATGAGACTCACCGAGTAGCCAGGATCTTGGGCCTGCATATCGCTCCACGTAGCGTGATATTGTTGAGTTACGCAGGACCATTGAATCATGGGCTGATCCGGGGAATCGGGCACAACAATGTGTGATGATCCTGTTGGAGTCACATACCATTTGCACGTTGATTGAGTGAAATAGTTTACGGTTGCGGTACGCTACCTCCATGGCATGTGGGACCACCAATTCCACATGGGTGCAGTCGATGGCACCAATACAACCAGGTATGCCGGCTAGTGCATGGAAACCCACTTTGGTGTTTGCAATCTCCTGGGCAGACCGTGGTAAGGAAATGTGGTCGTCTGTGTGCTTGAGGAGGGCATCGAGCACTTGGATCAGCGTACATGAGAATAATGGTTGTGAAATGCCATGCAAGTGCCCCACTGTGTGCTGGCCAGGAAGTGGAGCACGGACATTACCTTCAGTAGGGGGGGGGGTGGCGGTGGGTGTTTCTCTCATTCGGACGATGTCGTTGTGTATCATGTCAACGATGGTGGTGATGGTGTCCCGGTCCAAACGGTACAAGGTATGGATCTGCTCAGCGGTGAGGTTGAATGGACTGGCTCGGATGCGTGGGATTGGGGGCTGCCTGCGTAGTGGCACTGGCTGTGCTGGTGTTGCTTGCTGGCCCTGCCTTGCCCTCCTTCTCCTCCTGCGTCTCCTCTGTGCTGCCTGTTGTTGTTGTTGTTGTTGTAGTTGTAGCACTTGCATTGCAATCAGGTCCTCCAGCCCAAACATTGCTCGTCGTATTGGAATCATTGTGGAGTGTGACTGGGTGTGGGAAGGGGTGAGGTGTGCTCTTTTTGTACTTGGTGAGTCTGTATTGCCTCCACCTGTGCTGATTCTGTGCACCTGTGGCAGCTGGGAACACTGCACATGGCCATTTACGGTTGGTTTGCGATGGCGGAAATAGCACCATGGAGATAAGGTACTTTACGGCCTTAGTGATGGCGTTAAGAGCATGTCCGCTTGGTTCGTGATTTGCCCACCTTTGCGCGATGCCGGTACTTACGGCGTGGAAGGTCGCATGCGCGCGAGCTTGGTGCTGTTAGCGGCACCGTTAACTACAATGCCGCTAATTGCACTTTCACGGGTCATGATCGGACCTAGCGGTAAGCGATGCCGGTAACCATTTACCAGCATCGTTTTTCACTTACCGCCGGGGTCGTAATGAGGGCCAATAAGTCCTTCCTTCCTTCCTTCCTTCCTTCCTTCCTTCCTTCCTTCCTTCCTTCCTTCCTTCCTTCCTTCCTTCCTTCCTTCCTTCCTTCCTTCCTTCCTTCCTTCCTTCCTTCCTTCCTTCCTTCCTTCCTTCCTTCCTTCCTTCCTTCCTTCCTTCCTTCCTTCCTTCCTGAGAGGCTATTGGGAGGTCTCTGACCACAGGCGAGTTCTACTGAAGTCTTTTCAGTTGAAACTGCTCTATATAAAATCCACACATGTAGCTGAGAACTGCAAGTGTACTACCTGCCTTTTACCAGCCACTCAAAGACCATCCCTGGGTGCTGGCATCCTGATTTTAGATGGCCACTGGCCCCCCCTTTTGCCTGCCCTGCCCCTATACCCACCAACCTCCCATCCCCAAGAAATCCCTGACCCCTTACCCCACCCTCTCCCCTCTCTGCCCTCTTACCTGCTGGACGGGAGCTTTCTGTTCCCATCATAGCACTCCGTTCCAGTCATCAGTGCCTTACTAAATTCCATTTCTATTTATTATGGCGTGTGGCCATCTTATTTTTCCTCTTTTTCATGGGAGATTGGGCTTGTGCAGTATGTGTGGAGCCCATCTCTCCTGAAAAAGAAAAAATGAATCGCACCCCAGACAGAAGCTATCACCCATTTGTTGGGGGGCATACCTTGCCGGTAATGGCCCTGAACCCTTGCTGAGGCTCTCACTTCACTCAAGCCTGTTTAGGCTTGGGCTGGTCGGCTGCTACCTGCCAATTTGGGGTTGATTGCTACAGTGTACTTGACTGCCCTCTGTGTGGGAAGAAGAAGCTGAGCAGCCTGGCTCTTTTTACAAGATCATCCCCTCATATGTGCATGTCATGTGATCTTGTATTTGTGTAGCGCCTCCTGCCATGTGCATTGGCTTCAAAGCACTGTAAGAAGCAAAGGCCTTTCAGCAGCCACAACTTTTTGTTGAGAACGCTACTCGAAATAACTTTACTTGACAAACCGCTAGCCTTGACAATGACCCACATGGTCGAAACATCTGTGGGCTGTTTTTTCTGATTAAATCTGCTAAAATAAACTCAATTCAAATTGTATGTTTGACTCTTAATAAGATATATCCACAGCAAACAAAACGTAGGCAGTGCGCGTGGCTCCTTACTTCCAATACCAATCCTAATCCTGTCGCTTATACTTTCTGGAGAGACCATCAGCATTTTGGTGATTACACCCTGACCTGTGTTCTATGGGGAAATCAAACCCTTGGAGGCTGATTGACCAGCTTAACAATTTTGGATTCTCCCCCCTCATCTGCATTAACCATCTCAAGGGTTTGTGGTCTGTCAGAATATCAAAAGTAGAACCATACAAGTATGGCCTAAACATCTTCAGAGACCACACAATGGAAAAACACTCACGTTCAATAGTTGCCCACCTTGTCTCACAGTCCTTCTGTTTTCTACTAATGAAGCAGATAGGCTGTTCCCTGCCTTTCCCATCCAGTTGACTCAGAACTGCACCTATCCCTGTGTTAGAAGCATCTTTCTGTACAATGCAGGATTGGTTGTAGTCAGGAGCTCTCAAGACTGGAGCTTGACAAAGGACTTTTCTCGGTCCTTCGAAAGCCTTAGTGCACTCTTCATTCCACCTGACCTTCTTGGGGAATGTGTGTGAGGAGATCACATTCAAGGGAAAAGCTATGGTCCCATAGTTCTCCATGAAGTTCCTGTAGTATCCAGTGAGACCTAGAAAGGCTCTCACTTGGGTCTGAGCAGTAGGGGTGGCCCAGTCTTGTACAGCTTGTAATTTTCTAGGCGATGACCTTATTTCAGCTCCCCCTACCTCATGTCCAAGGTAGACCAATTTATTCTGACCAATTTGACATTCACTAGCCTTTATGGTCAGATGGGCCTGCAACACATATCCTAGGTGGTTCAGATACTATTCCCAAGTAGGGCTGAACACTGCAATGTTATCCAAGTATGCCATGCAGAAGTCCTCTAACCCATTCAAAACTTGATTCACCATCCTCTGAAATGTAGCAGGTGCATTTTGGAGTCCAAAAGGCATAATATTGAACTGGTAGCGGCCTCCTAGGTGGAAAATGCAATTTTCTCCTTGGCATGGTCTGTCAGAGCAATTTGCCAATAGCCTGAGGTCAGGTCAAATGTACTGAGGAACTTGGCTGAACCAAGTTTGTCCACCAGCTCATCTGTCCTGGGTAAAGGATGGGCACCAGTGATGGTGACTGCATTAAGAGCTTTATAGTCCATGCAGAATCTCAACTCTTTGGTTCCTGCTTGGCATTAGTACAACTGGACTAGCTCATGGACTTGTAGATGCCCTATAACCCCAAGATCAAGCATCTTCTTGACCTCTTCCTTTATGTGGGATCTTACATGATCTGACATCCTGTAACCCCTGCTTTTGACAGGGAGACTGTCACCAGTGAGAATATCATGCTGGCCCCATGGGGCCAAGCCTGGTGTCAGTGAGAACAGGGAGGCACACTGATTTAGCAGAGCCTTGCACACCTCCTGTTGTTGAAGAGTCAAATCTGAAGATAGTTTCACTCAATCAATTGTCTCATCTGAGGGTTGTCCCTGGAGGAAATGAGAGAGAGCCTCACTCTCCTCCTCCTCTTGATCAGAGGCTATAAGTAAAGCTCCTAGTTCTGGTCTGGAAACATAATCCTTCAGACGTTTAGTGTGATCGACCCCATGGGCCTCCTTGGGATTGCCTAAGTCTACTAAATAATTGACCTCTCCAAGTTTACCACTATCTTGAAAGGTCCAATCCATTTGTCCTGTAAGGCCCTCTGCCTTGTAGGTACCATAACCAAAACAAACTGGTCTGGAGTAAACTCCACCATGTTGGCCTTCTGGTCATGCCAATGTTTGACCAGAGCCTGACCTGCTTTCAGGTTATCAGAAGCTTCTGTCATCACGAGTGCCATACTCTTCATGAGGACGACACATTGCCAGTTACTCTCTACTGGCTTTAGGGAAGGAGCACTCTCCAACCCTTCCTTGATCAGTGCCAATGGACCTCTGACTGGATGACCATAGAGAAGTTCAAAGGGGCTGAACCCAACTCCTGCTTGAGGGACTTCTCCATAAGCAAAGAGAAGGCAGGGCAGTTGAAGGTCCCACTTTCTTCTAAGGGGTTCCTCTAAAGCACCAATTGGTATGGGGATGGTAGGCTGTTGAGAACTTGTAGGTCACTCCACAATTTTTCCACATGGTCTGCATGTAGTGGGACATACAATTTGACCAAAGACGAGACCTTGGCCGTGAAGCCAGCGGTGTGGGCTGCACTCCCAGAAACCACTTTCCTGTGGTATATCTTTCCAATGTTGTATTCATTAGATAATAAAGTACCAGTAATAGTGTTCACGGAATAAAGTCTTAGTTTATTCTTTCAGTTGATGTTTGATATTCAGTATCCTATAGTTGCAGATGCATCAAAAAGGAGGCCTATACATTTGGGACTAATTCGTCCTTCATAAGGGCCATTATTTCTTATTACTATTGCACCAGCACAATGGTAATTTTCCTGCAAAGTTATTAAATAGCATAAAATCACAAGAAATCACCATTCAATCGGATATGACATTGTAACACAAAAAAGTTCAAATATTTGTCCCAAGCATGATGCACATATCAGTATAATACCGTAGAGTCCACCGAAATGGAGTCCAACATCATCATTAGGATGTGTATCACATCATGTGTACCAAATGATTTATGTTATAGACATTATTCAACCATGTTTCAGGGTTGTTCACATTACCAAGTAGCAATATCCGCAAAGATAAATTATGAGATAGCATTTAAAAAAATTGCATAATTGTAACATATATACGTACGTGGTGTTGTAATAAAAAGACTGCGGTATGTAAAGGAGAAAGGAGAAAAAAGAACAAAGAACTCTATCAATGAATTGCTTAATCGTAATGTCAATTATGTCATGCATGTGAAGAAACTGTTAATGACTGACCTAATGCTGGTGGTTAGCAAAGAATATCTAGGGAGAAGAACAATGCCAGATCCTGCATAAGTGGTTATGGTCTCCTAGTTCTTGTCCTACCACTTATCTGTGTTTGTTTTCTCTATGTGTTCTGCCACTGAGATCCAGCTGGACCTCTAGGAGTGTAGTTCTTTGTTTTCCTTTTGGTAAACAACAACCATTGGATACCCTTATAGCACCCATGGGTGGGGGTACACCCTTGCCCCCCTTATGTGTGTTGTTGAGCACCTGTGTGTTGCCCACAGAGCAGGGTATGGGCTGGGGGCAGCTACATGCTGACTTGACAGTGGCTCTGGGGGTCCTCCATTTGGGGACACCGGGCCCTGACATAGGAATCAATGGACTCCAGATAAAAGGCAAGATGCTCCCTTAGTCCCAATGACTGTTGAGTGGAAACACCATATATGTCTCTGTTCCCTTTATTCCTGGCTGGCATGAGAGTCCAAAAAGAGGCTACTGCAAAGACGTGGAACACACCAGCCATGAGGTCAAACAAACATGTTTATTTCACCTTTGTACAAACGGGTCTCCACACCCTGCGATGCATGTGTACAGACACCGGGGAGAGAGAGAGAGCGAGCAGAAAAAGGGGCAATTACATACATTTTGAATAACATACAGCGGGCTAGTTCAGCCCCTTCATGTGACAGGATTCATGACAGACAACTTAGGTAAGATTACCATAACAATAAATTTGCACATTCCCTGTCTCCTCGCAGACAATTTACTGTCTGCGAACAGGGCAAAGCAGAGCGTGGGAGCATATCGTGTCCTCTAGTACAAGGTAACATTCCTTGTACTACTTATCTATATTGCTCCTAGAGCCTAAGGTCAGTCAGCTCTTCAGTTTAGCAGTACAGTTTCTCTGGAGGAGCATTTTATTATAACTAACAGTTGAGAGAGGAAATATAGCCAAGACAGCAAGGCACCTAACTTGTAGATTAGTTATGCTTCTGCAAGGACTTCAAGGTTCTATAGTGTGAGACAGACAACACACTTAGCAGATTGTGTATTCCTGTGCGAAAGTGTCAGAAAGTTCATGCAGCTGTCTTCTACCGCGTTCAGAGCGAATTGAGCGAAATGAGCAGGAGTTTGAGCAAGGCAGCCAAGATGGCGAAAACAAGATGGCAGCATGTGGCCAATGTTACAATGTGAAAATGTGATGCGATTGTGATGCAAATGTGATTAAGCCAACATACATCGCAACAGTACTAAATCGAATATACTTTCACAAACCCTCCTTTTGGCCTAATCCAACACATCATCAGAATACGGCGAACAAGAAGCAGTGTCGTCATCAGAACATCCTGAATCATCACTATCATCAACACGAATAGCCATACATTCTTTGATAGCATTGTCTTGCATGACCAGAGCATTAATTATGTGTATGGGTTGATGTGGACCTGGTCTCATCCTGGCAATAGTTTGCATGCAACAATCCCCTAACATGGAACCCAGCATAGGTAAACATTGGATGCAGCAACAGCAGAATAATAAGATGCAGATAATGACAGCAAGAGCCGAGAATGTTTTCCATCCCCAGCCTCGTAGCAAACCCCATTCCCATGCACTAAAGTTCCAATCCCCCTCTGCTATGTATACCTCGGACCCCAGGATATGCAACCTTTTGATAGCTTGAAATACAGTGGGGGAGGAGTCAGATCTGTAAATGCAACACGCGGATCCAATCATTTTGCATACACCACCACGTTCAGCCAGGATGACGACTAAGACCATCCTGTTCTGAAGTGCAACTAATATAATCGCCTTGTGTTCCAACGTCATGCTGAACAGAATATCAGTTGTCTCATTGATAGTGTTCTCCAATGTCCCAGCCAGGATCCTAATGTCTTGTGAGTTCATTATTTGTCCCCAGAATGGAATCATAGACTTCGCAATGTCCCCCAGTACTTGTAGAGGAGTGTCATCATTGACACCTCTTCTCGGACGATATTTAAAAATATCTGCAGTAGAGGTAATATAAACACGAGGCAGAAGTATACCTAAGCCGCATGTACCCTTCCAATCTCTTGGTAACCATGGATAAGATTCACTCCCACAGACAAAATAGACAGAACCCCCTATATATAGTGGCCTATCCTCCTTCACCAGAACAGCAGTGCACATGCATTTGTCATACAAGCCCATAGGCCTAGAACCTTCCTTACGTAAACAGAACTGGACAGAATCAGGATGATGATTAATAGTATAAGACGGAGGATCGACTTCCTTGATCCCTACTGGAGCCATTTGAAAAGAGACCATTGACTGATAAGGTCTAGAATGTTTGTCAGAGTGTTTAGTTTGGGCAGTGTTAAGTGTACTTCTGTTTGCAAACACAGAACATCCTAGAGGCAATAAAACCAATTGATCAAATTCATTTATGTTCGTACAATCAAAGTTACCAGTAGCACTGTCGTTCCATCGACCAAAGAACAGTGCTTGAAACGATGCATAGCATGCAGTGGATAGAGGGAGAGGATGAATATACCAACCTAATCCTTTCTCACCATGTTGTGGCAGTTGAGAACATAACCAACAGTTGGTTTCATTTAGGATACCATGTGTGCCATTCATAATCATGATGAGGGTTTTATTATGCTACCCCCCCTCTATGGCTGAGATCAAGTGGACAGAGAGTGTGGGCATAGAAGAGACATAGTGAATGCACTAACAGTTGGCAAAAGAGTATCGAGTGGCTTCAAACTTTCCAGATACCATAGTATAGGTATCAATGCGACCATAACACAGGTTATTACTAAAACAATTATCCATTTGGCCCTCGGGACCACAGCCCTTGAGAAGCGGGCTTATCAATCATAAAATGCCCCTTGTCCTCATTTCTACGAGCATCCCGAACATGGCCTTAGTCCTTCAGCATCCGTTAAGAAGCCTCACTGATAGACTTTATAAGTTAATCTGTAATTGGCACTTGACCACGTGGCCAATCTTGCTTGTAGTCTTCTTTGCTGCTCCCTGCCCCTTATCTGAGAGACCGTCTGTCAGGGGAATGATGAGGGAATGGCACAACGTTGGTTTCTTGTGGGTGCAGTATTCTTACTACACTTTCCTATTCTATTACAAAATGTAATGTCAATCCCTAAACTATTTCATTGGATGAAGATTGTACCTTGAAACTCCAGGTACAGCTTGATCAGTGAACAAAGGATTGTCGATTTCTGAAGAAACAATGTCTGACGACGAAGATGATGACGAAGAAGCTGTCACCCCAGACTCCGCGGTCTCAGGATGTGGTTTTATCTCACACTTGGTGTTGGTTTGGACAGGTGCACCATGATTGTCAGAAACATCAATTCCCTTTTTGTCCCATTTCTCATAGGGTAAGGGCAAAGGCACTCGTTTTACATGTATCGCATGGATCCAGAGTTTTTTTCCAGCAACACGAACAGCTGTTTGGGTGGCGAGCAGCACTTGGTAAGGTCCTTTCCAGCAAGCTGCAAGGCACATCCCTTGTTCAAAGTTCTTCAGCAAGACAAAGTTACCAGGCAGTATGCAATGGCCTGGCCCTTCGTATTTCACAGGCAAAGCTGCTCGAACCTGTTGGTGAATCAAACGCAAGTTTTGAGTCAATTGGTCACAAAAGTCAGGCAATAATGGATACTCAATGCCAGCCATTTTTTTTTAGGTCTAGGTGCTTTCCATATATTGGCAGGTCACCCAATTACAATCTTGTATGGGGAAAGCCCTGTTTTTGACTGTGCGGATGTTCGCATCGTAGGTAAGGCAAGAGGTAAGGCGTCAGGCCATTTCAGTTTACTATGTGCACACACCTTTATTCTTCAAAATACTGTTTTGGCGTTCCACCAATCCCGCACTCTGAGGATGTCATGCCGAGTGAAAAAGCTTATCGATTTGTAGCCCTGCACAGACCTGTAGTATGACAGCAGCTATAAAATGCGGTCCAAATTACTCTCGGTAGGCAGAAACAGGGAAAATATTCCTTCAGCATTACCTTAACTGTAGAAATAGCAGTGTTGTCTTTCGGTGGGAACGCCTCAACCCATTTACTGAATGCACAGATTACCCCTAGTACATATTTAAAGTTCTGGCAGCGCTCCATCTCTATGAAGTCGAAATGAATCACTTCGAAAGGCATGGTAGGAGGGCCAAAACTAACCTTTGGTGTTAGAGTTCCCTTCCCAATGTTGTGTTGCAAACATATCATGCAGTTCTGAACCAAACCTTCGGCTATCTTTGGGATGTTATCATTATGGCATACAGGATCTAAGTGTTAGCATATTTTCTTTGCACAGATGTGTGCTGGTCCATGATCGCTGTTTCTTATTGTCTACCCAACAACCCTCACTATTCAGCCCTGCTGGACCCTCACTCCATTGTTTAATTTCCTCTGTGGTTGCTTCAGCCTGAATTTCTTTCCCACTGTTAATCCCATCTTCCATCCTACAAGTATCCGCAACCCATCTGGCTGAATCTAACACATACATTCCTGAGTGTGGATCGGTAGCAGTTTGTTTGGTGATCCTGTCGGCAAAAGCATTCCCCTTTCCTACGTCATCTGTCACCTTTTGGTGAGCAGCGTATTTCATAATCGCTAGTTGTGTGGGAAGCTCTAATGCTGATAACAACTGCCCTATCAGAGAGCCATGTTGAATCTTGGTGCCATGAGATGTTAAAAGCCCCCTCTCAGCCCATAACTTCACGAAATTGTGAACCACCCCAAATGCGTACTGACTGTCAGTACACATGTTTACACTAAGCCCCTCGGATATCTCACAGGCTCTGGTTAATGCAACGATCTCCGCAGCCTGAGCGGAATTATACAGTATTCTCTTGCTCTCGATAATAGTGTCTAGTGTGGTGACAGCATAGACAGCAGTTGAAGTACTGTCAGGTAGTTTGAAACAAGAACCATCACAAAACAGTTCTCCTTCTTGAGACCTCGAAGGTGTATCCCTTAAATCGGTTCTACCATTCGTCTCTTGTTCTGTAATATACAGGAAACGTGGATTAATTCAATAGTGCGGTCATCCTCTTGTGGAGACTGCAAAAGTTCAGCTGGATTGAAAGGAACAGCAGATCTTAATTTGTATGTGGGGTGCAAATAGAATCAACTTGTATCGCATGAGTCGAGCAGAGGTGAGATGTTGAGTCTGTGTTCTTTTAATAGAACATCTACTGAGTTCGGTACCATTACGGTTAAAGAGTGACCCAGAACCATTATCTCACTTTGTTTCACCGATGCAGCAGCAGCAGCCGCAGCTCTCAAACATTTCGGCAAAGCGCATGCAACAGGGTCTAACATGGAGGAAAATAGCCACACGGTCTGCTTCTTTCCCCATGTTCCTGTGTCAATACAGCCAAAGTGCAACCATCTCTCTAATGTTCATACAGAACAAAACACTTTTCATAATTTGGTGTGCCTAATACTGGCGCTAAACATAACGCAGCTTTGAGCAGATCAAAAGAGTCCTGGCAATCTCAGTCCTTTGGCAAGAGCAAAGGTGCATCCTTCTTTGTCAATGGCAACATCGGTTGACCAAAAGCGAAAAATTCGGAATTCACTGTCTACAATAATAAGCCATGCCAATAAAAGCTCTGACCTCTTTCTGCGTATTTGGAAAAGACATGTCAGAGAAGCTTTGTATCCGTTCAGGTGTCACGCGTCTGCCCCCCTTCGACAGGAGATAGCCTTAATAGGCGACTTCCTGTTGACAATACTGAAATGTCTTCAATGAAGCTTTATTGCCATGTGTTGCTAGATTAATCAGCAACAACACAGTACCCTCCTTGCAAGCATCCTCAGAATCCGCAGCTATAGGCAGATCATCAATGTACTGTAGCAACAAGCAAGTCAAAGGTAATTCAAGCATATCAAGTTGTTCCTTCAATGCCCTACTATAAATGCTCGGACTCTGTCCCTGCAGGACACTTGTGAACGTAAAGGAGAGTCCTCCTAAGGAAAACGCAAACAAATATCTACTTTTGCTTCATTTACTGCCTCTTTTTATCTGATTAAGTTTTACAATCTGGAAAAAATTGTGGTCATTTTGTTAAGAAAATGTATAGCATAAAAATGTTTAAAATGTAAACTATGTACAAATATGCTTAATAAAAAAAAAAATCTACTGTTGGTGTGAACAGGAATACTGAAGAAGGCATTCTTCAAATCGATAATATTAAAATGTGTGGCTGTGGCCGGAATCATAGTTAGAATGGTCGTAATGTCAGGTACAATAGGAAACTGTGGTGCTACAATTTTGTTAATCACGCGCAAATCAATTACAAAATGAAAAGGTAAAGCATTGTCCCCTTTCTTGTAAGCAGGCAAAATCGGGCTATTGCACACACTAACAGAAATCTCTTCAATCCAACCTCGATGTGTCAAGTCGGAAACAATACTCTTCAAAGCATGTTCTCCTTCAACAGAAATCTTGTACTGTGGGATACGTGGCAACGTAACACCTGATTTCAAAACAATTTGAACTGGTTCAACATTAAGGATATCTACATCGTTGTCATTTCCCACCCCTAAATGTGTAGGTACCTTGCTAAGTTCACTGGGCAGAGGCATACACTCAATCTGGAAAACAGTAAATCACAGCATTCATTTTTTTCAACAAATTCAGTCCCAGCAGGTTCTCGTAGTTCTGTGCTCCTGTATCTACTAGAAAGACATGTTCTCTATTCCCTACCTTCATTTCTACGTAGGGCCCTTTTTGATCGATGGGAATAGGAATAGGCTCCAGAGTCTGCTTTGGATGTCCTAGCGGAACAGTATATCATCAGATTTGAGGGCTTCTGTAAAATAAGAGTACGTAGGATTATCAAAAAAATTCCCACTACCTTCATTCTGCTGCTTGGCCCCTTGACTAGTAGCATTCGTGTTTTGCAGTTGAATCTGCTGGTTCTGTGCAAATTGGTTTCTACCAGGACCAGCAATACCAGGGTGACCTCTAGATCGTCTCCCCATCGTCCCATACGTGCCATTCGTTCGCTGTGGGAGAGATGGGCATTGTGCTCTCCAAAGGCCCTCCTGTCTACAATACACACATTGATTCATGTGTACAGGACCCATTTGCGGCATGAAATGACCCCTTGTGATCCTCTTGCTATCTGTTGCAAAAGGACTCTAGTCTTTAAATCGCCCTTTTTCTTTTCCACCTTATCCTTTTCTATGTTAACCCTATTCCTGTAATACTGGGCAATATGCAGCACTTTGGATTGCGATTTTGCTTGTCATGCACTTTCAGATGTCATACTCTGTGTCAGGATGTCAGGCAATAATCCTTGTACAAATTTGTCAACAAATAGGCCCTCATTACAAGTCAGGCGTTAAAGGTTTAACGGCGCCGTCGGCGCCGTTAACCCTTAACGCCTGATTCACACTTTAACGCCTGCTTCTTGCAGGCGTTAAAGTCCAAGGCGCTAAGCGACCCTATGGGGCAAAAATGGGAATGGGGAAGGGCAAATGGTGAATGGGGAATTACCGCCCCACTCACCTTGGAATGAATAGCACCATGGTCCACCGCCTGACTTGTAATGAGGGCCATAGTCTTTTTCCTGGTTCCATACTCAAATCTTGACCACTGAATTCAGGAAAAACCTGTTCAAATCTATTAAAATATTCTGTCGCACCCTCAGTCTTCCCTTTATGCATGCTGTTAGCTTGTCCCATATAATCCTTTTCTCTGGTACCAATGTTTTCAGCTTGGTCACTATATGATTCGGTAACATGAATGTAACCTGAGACAGTTTTTCTCCTGCTTTCCTGGATCCATCAGCTTGTGTTAAGGTATCCCAAGTATCACCCATCTGCTTCCATAAAGCTGCTGGTAGGATCACAGGAAACAAGTTGATGTCACCTAACGAGAAAACCGCCAAATTCAAAACCGATTCTATCTATTTGTAGAACTCTGTAGTATTCTTCCTAATGTCGGGCATTGACTACTTAATGGTATTCACTTCCTGCTTTGAAAATGGAACATGGATAAACTGTGAAATGTAGTGCGCTGGAATAGTGGAGGCAGGTGTCTGCCCTACAGCTCGAATTTCTACCTTCGGGACAAGGGTTGGTGGGACCTCTCTTATTGGTAACTGAACAGTGGGAGGTTCTGAGCATTTATTAACAAAGCCAAATCAAGTGACAAAGAAGTTAGCGCGGTGTCGGGTGAAAATGCTCTTTTATAAATAACCATCATATCGGCCGGACAACACAAATTCCTTTTTAAACATTTGTCTGGTAAATACTCAACCATAACCTGCAACACCTTTCTCTGAATAGCTGGTGAATATTGACTAAAAGTATCACACACTTCAATAGGTGATATCGAAACATCTGAAATCCATCTAAGGGCGTCTCTTGTACATATATGCATCTCTTCACTTATGGGTATCAACAGAGGCAAGAATTGTTTCTGTACATATGACGACTGTCGCTCATCCCCATCCAGCTTATCCCGATGCAAACGATCAAGCTATCTTTTATATATAAACAATTTCGCAACATGCTCACATATTTTCATCGGGGTGTCTCTGGAACGAGACAAGAAGTTTAAGTCCTGCAACTCCTGCAGAACAGCTGACTCAGTCAAATCATTCCATATCTGCGCAAGATATGTTCCCATTTGTTCTATCAATATATTCTGTTCTGAAATGCCCCTATGGTCTGGCATCACACTCATAGTAGCTGCTTCATCACCCCCTTCTATATATGTTTTGGCTCATTCACGCAATTCCTTTTTTCTCTCAGCTGATATTGTGCTATGTGTTATTATTCTGGGATCGGTATCAATAGCATCATGCACTAAAAGTGGAGCAACTACGGAACGAACAGAACTAGTCTGTAGTGAAAGCAAAAATAAATCATGTGTACTAGGTGGCGGAGCAAAAGTCAGTGCTGGTGCAGTTGGCACTGTACTCACTAACGGTGGAACAGATGGAGGTATCTGTATGGGAGGAGGTACATATGGAGGCCGTGTGGTAGGATCGGTTCCTGAATCGGACCGTCTCTCATTAAGCAGCTTATTAATCTACTCATCTGATGCATGCAAATCTTTAGAAGGGTAAATCTTTCGTACATCTAATTGAAAAGCCCTATTCATACTCCTAATAGCTTCTTCCTGTTTCTGCTGATCATGTGCAAAGGCTTTCTCAGCTAGTGTCATGTGTCTACGAGTGTGTTTTTCTCTACTTCTCAGGTGTTGAGTAGCTTCCTTTTTCCAGTTTCTAACAACGTCAAATGCTGACGGTCTAGCTTTCTTACATAGTAACACAGTTTGCACATTCCCCGTCTCCTCGCAGACAATTTACTGCCTGGGAACAGGGCAAAGTGGAGTGTGGGAGCATATTGTGTCCTCTAGTACAAGGTAACATTCCTTGCAATACTTATCTATATTGCTCCTAGAGCTTCAGGTCAGTCTGCTCTTCAGTTTAGCACTATGGTTTCTCTGGAGGATCACATTCAGTTGCACATTATTATAATTAACAGTCGAGAGAGAAAATATAGCCAAGACAGCAAGACACCTAACTTGTAGATTAGTTATGCTCCTGCAAGGACTTCAAGGTTCTATAGTGTAAGACAAACAACACACTTAGCAGATTGTGCATTCCTGTGCGAAGGTGTCAGAAAGTTCATGCAGCGGTCTTCTACCACGTTCAGAGCGAATTGAGCAAAATGAGCAGGAGTTTGAGCAAGGCAGCCAAGATGGCAAAAACAAGATGGCAGCGTGTGGCCAATGTTACAATGCAAAAATGTGATGCGATTGTGATGTGAATGCGATTAGGCCAACATACATCGCAACAGTACTAAATCGAATATACTTTCACAAGTTTTTGGTTGGAAATACCATATATGGTTCTGGGGCTGCTTCCTGTCAGACTGACTGGAGCCTTCCCAGGGGGTGTGTGTTGTGGGAACACCTTAGGGGGTTGGGCCAGTATGAATGGAGTCTGAAGTGAACTTACATTCTTTGTTGCGGGCGTCTGGTTTCTGAGCGTGTGACACAATGAATGAGACAGCTGAATACTAGCACAGGAGAATTCATTTTTAAATTTGTCCTGAGGGGGGGTTTCTGCCAAGGTGGTGGTGATGGTGAGATCTATTTTATTAAAAGGGCAATGTTGTACCTTATGGCCATCCTTTCCACAGGCTACAGGAAAAAAAAATGTATTTAGTTCAGGACTGAAGAGTGCTAGTTTTCCCCGATCTGATGGATACAACTCTTGAATATGTCCTCTAGTTCTACCGAATAACTAAGACTTTATTATACTTGTTTCCCAGGGTTCCATAAGGAGAGTTTGCCAAGTAGGTTGAATTTCCCAATCAGAGCTTTCAGGAAAGTCGACAATATGGTCATCCTTACCTTGTTCCTCAGTTTCAGAATCACTAGATGGTCTAATCCTAACAACCCTTTGGGGGTACTCCTGGAGAGGTTGGTATTCCTATATTTCTTTCGCTCTCACTGGGATCTCCTACTTATGAAATGGTATGGATGGATTTGGTGGAAATTTCCAAGACTCTGTGCTGCATCAGGATGGGAAGTCGCTCAATCTCCTCTGATTTCATCTCACCTCCAAGGCTGGACCTTTGTATCTCAGTGGAGGAGATGTAGGGCCTTGATAAAATGGGACAGAGGAGTTCTCCACTCATGGATCTCTGATTTTGTTGCATAACCTGGGAGACTTCCACCTCTGAAAATGACTGATCCCCTACTTTTAGAAAAACAAGAGCCTCTCTTTACCTTAAGTGTCTGGACTCAGTCAGCTGGAAATTGGAGACAGGTACTTTCTTTGCCTCTAGTTGTGAGTCATTTTCTGTAGTTCTCTTATCTCCCTTCCAAAGGCCTAGTTGGGCCCAAGACCCAAAAGGTGTCTCCTTTCTTTCCATCACTAGGGAATAAGAACATTTTTTGGCGTGGTGTTCTCCCAGTTTTTATTTTAGTTTCCCTACTGGGTGATTCCCAAGGCATTTCATAGACTAGGGTTGCCACTCTCTCTCCCCTATAGATCTTCACTGGATTTGTTGAAAAATATAGGAACAAGAATATCAATTCCTCTCCACAGGAAAGAAGGGGTAACATTTTTATCTTTCCTTCTTTGTAGGGTAGAATAGAGAAGGACCAGTCAAAATGGTATTTTATTCTTAACTTCAAAGAGACAATATTTTTGTCTCGGCCCCATACTAGAAAATCTTGAGGGCAAAAAAGTTGATAACTGTTGCCCTCGGCATTCTGTCTGACAGGTAAAATAGCCTGATGGGTAAGAGGTTGGAATACACCTCCCATCTTAATTTAAGGATAAGGGAAGCATTCCTCAGTGGCAATGATGTTAGTTTTTCCAAATTTGGTGAAAGATGATCTTGGATTCTAAACTCCCAAAATGTTGGGTTCCCCAACTTATTTCATTTAAATCTCATCGCACCACTGACACCATATGTAAGGAACCCATGGTATCAAAAGTAAGAATGCAACACAAAGATCAAGTTCAAACGTGTTTATTGAACAGTTTTCAAGGGTTTTGGAAAAATTCCTAATTGTCCCTAATGCTAGAATTAGGAATCTCGACCATTGAAATAAGGAAATAAATAGGCCTAGACAGTCTATGTTAAATCAAGATGGCCTATACTAAAAAAAAAAAAAGAATGCCTGCCCTATCTTGTATACAAAAAGTGGGTAAATGGGAATGTGTATGTAAAGGAAAGTCAGTGTTATAACATAAAAGATCAAGATGGCTCTATTCCCCACATTGGGCATCATGGAGTAAGGCGGTCCCCGTAAACAACATGGTTTCCCTGTTGAAGACTTTCAAATGTGCGAAGATTTGATATGTACCTCAACATGACCACGTTGGCCTATTCAGTTTGCAGAGACTTTTGAAAAGGCACTCTCAATTCAGTCGGACCACTCTGCTACTCAATTTCAGGGTTCTAATCTTTTGATGTAAAATGATCAATCCCATAATGCACTTGGACTTAGTTAATTACTTTCCGTTATTCTTCAGCCACCCACATGCCACTGGGTTCCTCTATCTCTTAGACTCACCCCAGTGGCACGGCGCTGGCAGGCAGGGTGTGGTGCTTTCTTGGTCTGAGTTCAGGGTCTCATCACCTGCCCCTCCTTCCTCTCCAACTCCTTCGTTCAACCGGAAGGAAAAGGGTGCTTGTCACACCACTGCCGCTTGCCTGCATGAGGCGGTGGGGTCAATGGGGCCGCCGGGTCCCATCCTGGAGGGTTTACCCCTGATGGCGCCTGTGAAAACTGCATTTGCTTGGGGCCACTGGCTCCCTGGGGGTGTCAATGTTTGCGCCTCTGCCCATGCGCAGACATCCCTGTTCTGCCTTCCGCACATGCACAGTCCGCTTAGCCCTAGAACAACATAGGCTTGCATTGCAAGCATCAATTGGGTCCCGGTTCCTTAGTAGGGCCCCAACCACATCAGCAAACCGCGTCTCAATGTGGTTTGTTTACTGATCACTGGAACACTCTTGCGCTCAGTTCCTTGGATCTTGTTTTTTTGGTTCTGGTCTCTGCCTGTTCCTTGGCATGCCTTGCTCCCTGCCTGTTTCTCTATTCTTGCTGGGGTTGGGTGGTTCTTGTCCTGGGCCCCTGTGCTGAGTTACTTTGGGGAGGTGGACTTCCCTCTGTCAGGCTTATCTTGGCCTCACCTCCTGGTTCTTTGCCCTTGTTCTCCTCTCAATGAGGCTTCCCCTGGCAACTCATCCTGGTTCTCTGTCCCTTGTTCTCTCGCCTTATGAACCCCTGTTTGTTGGTTCTCTCCTTGGTCCTATGTTATTGCCAAGTCTCGAGTCTACGTTTGGGTACCTTGCCTCCAAAGACCATTATCTTCCCACAGAGGCCAGCACTTGCCTCCAGAGACCAGCACCCTGCCTTCGGAGTTCTACTGGACATCAATTGGCCTTACCTGCCAGTGCTTGTACTGTCCTCACGTCATGCTAATCAGGGAAGCACCATCTCGTGACGGTGGGAGCTGTTCCACCCCTGAACAATTATTCCACCAGGTGGGCGTTGGGCTGGTTCCTCGTGTTACCATTTCCTCGCTTCTGCATTCATTGACAGATTGGTGACCCCTCTGTGTCCATCACCAAGAAGTTCAGGTACGCAGTGCATATGTGACACGTTCCTTAACAATGCTTCTTTGCTGGTATTTCCTCCCCAACTCTGTCGTTCACCCGGGAGGTAGTGCACTACTTTTCCCAGAATGCACTTTTTCCTCTGTTTGTCAATGCCCAGAGGAATGGTCACTGGTCTGGAAATATCCCGCTCTGAGCAGGTATCTTTGCTCTGGTGTCCAGGTACCGACGAGCATTGCAAGCTCACTCTCTGGGTGCTTGGTACTTAGGTAGGGATTCTCTATCCGGCCTCAGCCTTGCAGTCTCCCTCCTGGCTTCCCAAGAGCAACTGCCTGCTCTTCCACTGCAGGCTCCTTTTATGCACCTTTGAGATGCTAATAGTCTGCCAGTGTTTGGTCAGGGTTGGGTCTGCACAACCTTGCCTGACTTCATTAACAGGACAGCCTGCTGTCAGAATGGGAGAGTCTGTACTGTGTCTTAGTGTGTTTTCCTTTTGGAATCTCCCTCTTCTCAGTCTTTTGGTATTCTAGAAGAAGAATGGGAGTTGTAGTGTCCTTTGAAGGGGAAAGAAAAATAGGTTAGATTTTTGTCAGAAAAGGGGGTTTGGATGTAATGTTTCTGAGAAATGGGTTTCACAGAAGGAGTGGTAAAATGTGCATTGGAGTTTAGGGATGGTCTTGGTTTCCCCTGATGGTGCTGTCTTCTTTTCTGTAAGGGAAATGTTGGGGTAGGAAGGGACTCTGATGACTATATCTCATAAAGACAGAGGTGTCGTTGGGTAGGCGTCTATACGGAAAAAAGGTTACTGCATCTCGCCCAAGGTTGCCCCTCCCACAATCCCCAAGGGCCAGCTTCCAAGGTGATGCTCCCTCGTTTGTGCACCCCCAAGTTTGTGATTGAAGAGCAATGGCCCTCCCTTAGCCCCCTCAGTCAGGGATCCCCGGGAATAGCATGGGAGAAACACCTCAGGTTTCTCACACAGCCCTGACTGAAACTGACATGAATGCAGTGTAGAGTGCTGAAAGGCTGGGTTCTTACCCCAATCTAGATTCCTTGTTATGGCTGTCTGGGTGGAGCGAATGGCCTGAATGCCTGTGAGACTGATTGGCTGCTGCCTGCACGAACAGCCTTCTGCACGATTGGCTGACTGAGCCTGACTCAGCCAGAGTGAATGGGGACCTCTCACTTACCAATTTGTTCAGAAGCTGATCTTGAAACTGAAGTCGTTCAGAAGCTGAAGTCGAAGCTGAAGCAAGAGGACGCTGTTCCTTAAAGCCCCAGGTGGAGGAGAAGTCTGCTGCTGTATTTCTTCTTGTAATCCAAAATCTGCAGTGTTCTTCCTAGGGTTAATCCCGAGAAGACCTGCAAAGGAGACCTCTCCCTGAGCTATGAAGGACCATCATGCAAACTGCTACTCTTCATCAGAAGTACCTTGGAAGCCAGTCCTGTGTGCCTGCCATCTGGGAATGGGTCTTCGTGAGTCCTGAAGAGGAGTGCCCGGACATCTTGAGTCAAAGAAGTCCATTGGTGTCATCCAGGGTCCAGAGGTGCATTTCGTGACTTCTGGAAGCTGTTGCTGCCTACCACCCAGAAGAGAGGGTACCCTGTCATAGAGACGCTCGACACCCAGAGCTGCAAAAGTGCCAAACTGCCTAAGAACATTTCAAGGAACATCCTTGCCATCATCACTGACCACTTCTCCCCATCGGAGAGAGTCCAGAGTCGCTGAGTGCAGAGGAAGGTCCGTCGGTGGGTTTCCCACCACCAGAAGCTAACAATGTTTTTCTCAAGTTGATAAAGTCCTGGTATTTTTTAAGAGCAACACAGAAATTACCACTCTCTATGTAGTGTCACTGAATTCTAGGGCAAGGGGTTTCACAGGTAGTTTCAAAATTGGGGAGTTTGGGGGAATAATCCAATGTATGGCGTTAAGGGAGTTCAGGGAAAAGGATCGGCTTGAGGGAGGGTTTGGGAATTGGGGGTGAATTGTGATTATTTTGGTCTATTTTAGGAGAATGGTTGGGGGATGACAACAGGGTATGAGGTGGCCTTGAAGAGGGAAAGGATTTTGAAGAACCTAAGAAGTATAGTCACCATAAAGGGATCTGGAATGAGGGGCTTAATGTCACTTGATGATGTATAATAACGGGGTATGATTTGGGTCCCTGAATATAAAAGACCTTAACTCCCCACAGAAACAATAAATGGCACTGCAGGAGTTTAAACAATCTGGGTAGATGTACTTTTCCTACAAGAGACCAAAAAAAAAAAAGGGGAGGAATATACATTTCGATGTAGAATATACATTAGGAGGGGGATTTATGGTCCTGCGGCCCTTCCAAAAAAACAGGTGTAGGCACGCTGTGTCAGAGCTCGCTTGAATTTGAAATTTCACAGATGAAAAGGGGCACGGAAGGACGACCGTTAGCAGTGAACGATAGGATTGGTCACGTAGAGGTTACATTATGCTTAATTTATGCACCAAATCAGCAACAACTTTCATTTTGTAATGACGTGATGTTGCTTTTTAATGTATGGAAAACAGGGCTTCATATATGTGGAGGAGACCTCAATGTAATCTTCGACCCTTTACTGGACTGGGCCTCGCTGAGGGTAGGAACATTGCCACCACCCACCCGTGAGGGAGAAAGTCTAAACGCCCTCATATCAGAACATTATGTCATAGACACATAGAGAACAATACACCCACAGGCACAATAATTCACTTTTTTTTGCCACCAAACAAAACATTTTCTATAATTGACTACATACTGATAGATGCCGCCGAAGTGCATACTATCATAGAGGCTGATCTACAAATTATAGGCTGGTTGGACCACGATATGTGCAGGCTGAAATTAGATCTCGGGACCTGCACTCCAATAGATAAGCGATGGGTCTGCAGTGACACATAGTACAGAGATGTACTGTTTCAAGAGACCCCCAGTAAGGCAATCAAAGCATTTTTCCAACTCAATGACATGGGGGAAACATTGCTTAACACAGTTTGGGAATCAGCAAAAGCCACCTTTCATGGTCTTTTGATATCCAAAGGGGCAGCAAAGAAAAGGGAACGACTATTACATGGGTCTAGAGTCTAGACGGAAGCAAGCAATCAAAGATAAAGAGACGGCCCTAAAGATTGAGGTAGATCAACCGGAGGAAAAACTCAATGAAGTCAGGGAACTTAGGGACGTTTGTAAGGAGAAAGCTATAGCACAGATTCAGTTCATGAAGTAGAGGTATTATGAAAGTGCAATAAAGCTCACCCATTGTTGATGGCTCGTCTCAGAGGCCAGAGAGCAGAATGAATGGTCTATAAAGTTAAAGATGAAAATGGCAGTGTAATGAATCAACCTCTAGAAATAACAAAACGGTTCGGTCAATATTATGCTCTGCTATATAACTGCAAATGTGTTCGGTGCGAATGCTATAAATGACTATCTGAAGTATTTGCATTAAGAATTTTTGACTGGGAACTAGGGTGCGTGCCTGACCTACTTTTTTCATTTTTTCTATATATGTTCTGGGCTCTAGAGGCAGCAGCACCGGGGTTACCATGCCCCACTTTGGAGGAACACAGTGCTGGTACTTTGTTATCACTACATGTACCATAATCCTTTGAGACTGAAATCAGAAACTAATTAGCAGCACCTGAAAAGGTTACAGCCTCCCTGAAGAATGTTTGAGACAGGAAAGTACTAGGAGGAGAAAATCAACAGAAGAATTGGAACTGCAAAACGTGGGATTCAACCCTGTTATTACTGCATCATGGGATTCTACCCTGTTACTACTGCATGTTGTTGGGATTTAACCCAGTTACTATTTGCATTAGGAATTTTTGACTGGGAACTAGGGTGCGCTCCTGACCTACTTTTTTCAGACTATCTGAAGTAGCTCTCATTCCAGACACTAACAATGGAGGATAGAACATTTTTAGAATCCACAATAAATGGTGATGGAATTCTCAAAGCAATCTCTAAACTAAAGTCTGGGTATGCACCATGACAAGATAGGGTCACCTCTGTATTTTACAAAAGTCACAGGTCATTACTCCCACCTTATCTTTAATAACATTTTAGGTAGTGAGGAAGCCCCCGACTCGTTTGCACAGGCAAGAATAATAGTCATTCCTAAAGCAAGGAGGGACAAGTCCGAATGTGGATCTTATCACTCCACATTGCTGATCAACGTGGATGACAAAATATACTCTAGTGTTTTGGCTGAGAGACTGAGCATGGTGTTGCCCAAATTGAAACACAATGACCAGGTGGACTTTACACAGGGAGGCAAGGGGCGGACAACATCTGTAAGACTCTTGATCTTATGACTGAGATTGGAGAACATGACCTAGACCCTGGGCCTCATTATAATTGTGGCGGTGACAGTATGAACGTGCCGGTACGGCACTGGCACCGTTCATACCGTCCCGCTGCATTACGAGTTCTGCCAGCGGGTTCCTGACAGCCCGGGCTGTGCAGCACCTGTGAGCAGAACTCGTGAATGCACTGGCAGTGTTATCAATGGTGCCGATGCAACCATGCTCCCACCACATTCTGCCCTATGGGGCAGTATGGGGATTGGGAGCCCGGCAATACTGCCACCCGCGAATGGGCAATTACTGGCACATTCATCTCGTAATGGGCTGTTATTGCCCAATCGCGGGTTGCTGGGCTGGTAGCGAGCATAGCGGTAGCTGTGCCTGCCATACAGGCACAGCTACCGCCATGCCTGTAATGAGGTCCCCTGTCTTGATCTTGATGGATACTGAAAAGTCCTTTAACAGGGTCGAATGGCCTTTTATGGAGGTGGTCTTGCGAGTGTTAGGCCTAGGGCCTTGTTGGCTCTCTGGCAACATGGCTCTCTATAGCAATGTCAGAGCTAAAGTTGTAGTCAATGGCGTAGGATCGGCAGAGTTTCACCTGAGTCAAGGGACCCAACATGGTTGCCGTTGTCTGCGCTGATTTTTGCACTGGTGCTGGAGCCTTTAGCTCATGCTACATGATCAAGGAGACAGGTACAGCGTCTAGTGAAATATGAGAGCGAATATAAACTTGCTTACTTGCGGATGACATATTGGCCTATATAACGCATTCAGGGACCTCAAAACTAGCACTTTTTACAACCGTAACAGAGTACAGGGGGCTGTCTAGTTTTAAAATGTATTTGGATAAAATGGTGGCCGTGCCCCTAAGGGAGGACTCCTCCTTTATAGGCCGATACCTATTAAACAACGGGATCCAGACACAAGCCAGTGGCATCAAATACCTGGGAGTGACTATGGCAAGTAAATTTGAAGGCTTATATGGAGCAAATTACCCACCTCTATGGGATAAAATTAAAAAGGACCCACAAAAATGGTCAGGGAATGCACTATTGTGGTCGGCCCAACTCATATCAATATAGATGAACGTTCTGCAGAGATTGTTGTTTTTATAACAGGCCCTCCCAATAACGCTACCAGCTATTTTCAACGAAGATGTGAAAAAGTCACTCCTCACATTTCTATGTGGAGGGAAGTGATCACAAATAGTCTATAACACGCTGATATTACCTAAAGAGAGAGGAGGAATGGGGTTCCCGGACCTTTATGAATATTTCAGAGCCGCACAGCTCTGAATATTGGTCGACAACATAATAGGAAACAAAGACAAACAGTAGATAAACATAAACCTGGAAAACACTCTTTTCACACAGGTTACCTTGGTGGAATGGATATGAGTGCCCAATAGGTGCTTACCACACAATACATGCACACAACTGGTCCCAGCGGTGCTTTGTCGCTTATGGAAGAAATCCAAGGAAATTAAGGGGGTCTCATCATGACCATCGCCCCTTAGCTGTATATGGGCTCCTCCCTTCAGAAATACAGTAATGGACCCCCTAAGGTTAAAACTATATTATGATGCAGGGTAGATAAGAGCGGGATGCTTTCTAAAAAAAAAAGAGGAACTAGAAGAAGTCCTACATGTGGGCCCCATACCTCCCCTGTTATACTTGCAGTTAAGATGCTCCTAATGGACCAACAATGGCCAAATGATCTGAAGTGCCCCTGAGCGGTATTTGAACAGGTTCTTAATATGCATATAGGCACAAAGTGTCTAATTTCAAGACTCTATGACTAACTCCTAGCTGGGGGCACCTGGATACCCCAAACACACAGAAACAGTGGACCAAAGACCTCGAACTGCAAGAGGAAACAGGCATTTTTCAAATTATCTATAGGATGGTTTGGTCCTCCTCCATAGTGGTTCAATATACAATGCATAATAGTAGACACCTGTTTTGATGACATCCTACCCCCCACATACTTTGTAAAAATGTATTCCAATGTTAACCCCTTCTGTTGGAGGAACTGTGACGCTATTAGCAAATACTGGCACATGTGCTGGGAATGTCCTCAAGTACAGCAATATTGGAAAGAGGTTTTAGCATGGATTAAGTAGTTAGTTGGCAGGACACTATCTGCTTTGATAGTACTGTTTATCCTTGAAAACCAAGGGGACGAGTATGTACTGCTGCTGCACATGCCAAGGAACCTGCTCTTGGCAGCAAGAGTCTGCCTCACTATCCATTGGAAGAGACACTGGGCCTCATTACAAGTTGCCGGTCTGAGAACTGTGGTACCGGTAAGCTTGCCGGTACCGTATTTCCTTGACCGGCAAACTATAAGTTGTGCTCGCGGGTGCCTTTCTGCCCACCAGTATGACCTGGAGGGCAGAGAGGCACCCGCGAGCACAGCATGTCGGATGCACCGGCACCATTCTGAATGGTGCCGGTCAATTTGACCTCCCCATTGCCATTGAGCCCTTCTGGACTCAATGGGAATGGGGAGCATTCCATTCCGGCGCCCAAAAATGGGCAAATACTGGGTCCGGTAGAGCCGTAATGACCTGGTAATTGCCCATTCGCAGGCGCCAGAAAAAATAGCAAGTTTGGCGGCAGCCTGCCGGTTTTACCGGAAAGGCTAACACCAAACTTGTAATGTGGCCCACTGTCCTCCGACAGGAGCGGAATAGACGAGAAAGGCCTACAAATTTGTACAATATGGTAAGATTAACAGCTGTATTATTGGAATCCCACACTCATATAGATATGGGGTGGCTTCACTTCCTGGAGTTGTGGGATATATTGACCCACTCAGATGTGCTTTACCAAATAACTTTGCTGCATTGGTGCAAGAAACAGCAAAATGGCTGGGCTAACTCCTGTGCGCGCCAGGTTCTCAAAATTGCATTTTTACAACCACCAAAGAAAATGGCTGCATCACCTTGCCACACACATTTCAGGCGGGGAGGAACAGAGTACACACTGCAGGAGTGTGCCAGTGTGCTGTGCAACGTCTAACATTGAATTAAGTGAAATAGGCAACATTGGCCCTCATTACAAGTCAGGCGTTAAGGGTTTAACGGCGCCGTCGGCGCCGTTAACCCTTAACGCCTGATTCACACTTTAACGCCTGCTTTTTGCAGGCATTAAAGTCCAAGGCGCTAAGCGACCTTGGTGCTAATTACGGCACTGTAATTTACGGTGCCATAATTAGCGCCTTCCCCATCCCCATTATGCCCTATGGGGCAAAAATGGGAATGGGGAAGGGCGAATGGGGAATTACCGCCCCACTCACCTTGGAATGGGGCGGTAATTCCACCATCCACCATGGCGGAATCCGGCATGGACCATGGTGCTAATAGCACCATGGTCCACCGCCTGACTTGTAATGAGGGCCATTGCCTTGCTGAAAACCCCAAAATTACCTTTAAAATGACACCTTTTCCAACCTATAAAAATGCTGTTTTGAGGCTAAATCCATCCATGTACTATGAAACTGCTGTGATTGAAAAGGCCCGCCCATGCCCAGGAGAAATCATTGTGCATTAGCAAAACCATGTCTAGTTCCTGAATGACAGGCCCAGTCATAGCCTGGAAAGAAATCAACCAGGGGCTTTGTTTTCAGTTTACCTGGGAAACGCGTCTATTTGCTTTGCAAAAGTATCTAAAAATTAGCTGTTCAGAGCAAGACTCCAAATAGCTGAGTCATGCCTGTTTAACTGTATCCATGCTGCAGAACAACTCCAGCATTCAAGAGAATAAACATAGCTGCATGGCAGGGTGTGAATTTGCTGGAGATGAAAATCGAATTTAGAAGAAAGAAATGTTAGCAGTTTTTAAACACATGTGGTAAAATGGGCTTTGCTGACTGAAGAAAAATTGCATATTTCAAAGTAAATTGATGAGTGAAGACCTGCTTACATAGCAATGTAGAGGGATTATGTGGTTGGTGATAATACATGCGTAGGCTATTTTTATTCCACCGGTTAGTCAAATCAAGACTCAGAAATCAGAAAATAAAGACTTTTAAATCAACTGAGCTGAGTTGGCAAGCTCTGAAAAAAAACCCTGGTCTTCCAGTTGTTCACGTTCCAGCCCTGTAACTTCCTTTAGGAAGTGAGGCACACCATATACTTTCAGGACACCAAAAGTGCTAATTCCCAGCTTGAAAAACTTTGTGTGGGACAGGACAATGGGAGTTCACAAGTTCATCAGACATTAGTCTGTGCTCCAGGCTGGGACAATAGCAGTCTTGGGACACTCACCTGTCAAGTATGAAGGGCAATAAAACCTTCAATTAAGAGAGAGGCCCCCCATCCTGCTTGGAAGATACTGCCAGTTGGTGTTAGCTGGGAAGAAAAAATGACAGACAATGACTCCCATTTTTCTTAAGACTATCTTATAAAGAAATTTAAAAAGACTTGTATCTCAGCTGTCAAAATTGGTAAAAACAGCGTAAAAGTGGAATTGTGGGCTGTGTTTGAAAACTTGGTAGAATGTCGTGACACACTCTGGACAGAAATGGTGATATATGTTGTATCAACATAAAAGCATCCATGTTGCAAATGTCAAATTTTGTACATACATCCCTGGGGAAAATTTGCATCTGTGTATAAAATCGGGGAATTGTGTGGCCAAATCTTTAATGTGTAAAATTACCAAAATGTGCCAGAAAGGCGAAACAAGGTCGAACAGACTGGAGGTTTGGACTAAACCATGCTGCACAAAATATGTAACCTGTATCTGATTTACTAAGGTGGCAACTGCATAAATATTTGTTTTTGGCAAAGTCAGATTTTCAGTAAAGTAAATATGGAAGTTTCTAGATACAGTAAAAAAACACCTCATTAACATGACATCCTTTTCCTGAAATCCAATCAGTGAAGAGCTAGGCGGAGACTTCTACCCTTGCCCAATCCTGTTATTAGATGCGGGCGTAGTGAATCCTGCCCCTGTCATATACTGTAATGATGTCATCTGGCATTATAAATAAGGGCCCCTGACTAGCACTCAGGACACACTGATTCCTGACTGATTCCTGACTCTCTCCCTGAATTTCTGTGTGGCATCTGGTTCCTGTTTCCTTCATCCTGTTTTGATCCTGATTCCAGATTTTCTTTGCAAAGCCAAGGCCTATGCATTGCCGACCCCATTCCCAGCAAGGCCTCAATCTGAAACCTCCATTCTAAAATCCCATTACCCAAATTGTGCAAAGCTTCCTAAACCAGCTTGGCTTGCTGCTACTACATGTATGCCTGCTGCAAACCTGCCCTCCTGATGCCCTATCTTATCCAGTAACCAGAAGTGCTACCTGGTATCCAGTCCATGCCCACTGATTTTGTCCGGCTGTCCGATGTTAGACCAGATCTGTGTGGTGATCCAGAGCGCTGACTGTCCAAAATCCAAATTAAAAGTGGACTGTGAGTATCAATAGGAACCATAGCATAACTTGCCTTACCTTCTCCTATCCCAATCTCTAATCATCCTATCCTTACCTTAATAAATTATAACATTGTCAGAATACTTATTGTAACCCTGTCATTGATTTATCTTGCTAAACGCCATTTCTTTAGTCATTTTTATCTTGTCTTGTAAATCCTTAACTATCAATCCTATTTCGAGTGATCGGACAGGTTCCACCAGGGCGGGCTATGGGGAACTAGGGTTGAACTCATGAATCAACCCTGGAGCTTACTGTGTCCCTCTTTGGTATTCTAGCCTGAATGCTCTAGTATAGAGTAAAACTATTCTTGTCCAAATTGATTTTCTTTTCTGTTTTCACTACCAGATTTTTCTAAAAATGCACCTCATACTACCTTGCATATCTCCCTCAGTTTAATAGCTGCAGACTTAATTTCACCTCCTGATTGTACCTAAGATCAATAGCTACACCCCAACCAAAGGACAGCACTCGCATCAGTGAATTTCACCCGTTTTAACAGAAACCGATTTGTTGCTTTCAGGTGGGAATGAGTATTTTTGCAAAGCTTTACACGTGTTATTTTTACTATCAATTTCTTTAAACCTTCCATTAATTTTCGAATTGTATGCTTTTGCTCAATCTATTGCTTATGATTTCTTGGAACTTTCCAGTTGTGGGATGTTTCAACCCGCTAGTCCAGGCCCTGCAACATTACTGTGCATTGCTTGCATCAGGAACATCAGAATGGCAGCCGGAAAGCATGCTGCTCGCTAACAATCACCCAGACGTGTGCAGTAAAAATCTGAAAAATATGCTGCAATCCACTTTTGCCTATGCCAGCGGTAACACAGGTGACCACTGCCAAAACCCATCATTTGGCTGCCCAAAAATCAAGGCTGATTGCAAAAGAAACACAGAGCTGTGTGAAAATACGTTTTTCTTGGTTGTCAAATTTGCCAAAATTGAAGATTGCTTGCTTGGAAAATTATGTTGAAAATGGGCGCAATACCGTTACTCACCTCTGTTAGAAGCTGGCGATTTCTAAAACCTGTCATGTTTAAAGGTGTACAGTGAACTCAAAGTATGCCAAAGAAAGACTTGCTATCAGAAGCCTAAGAGGTGGATACAATTCAAAACTATAATTTAAAAAGGCTTCAATTAAGAAATTGGTTGATATATTTGTTAAAATGTAATTTATATTTTAGGACAAGAGAATTTCAGACATGGTGTTTAAAAGTTAAAGTTAGCCACGCTGAGCTTCAAAGACATTCCAGACCTTCTCCCAAACAAAGGAATCATTTCTCCTGTGCTCTGCTGAGTATCTGACCGGCAAGTGTGAAAGGAAATGGGAGGGGCACTCTGGCATGTTGCTCTGAGTGTAGAAAAAGGACTCCCTTGAGCTGAATCAAAATGCTAATTCGGGTGTGACTGACACCAACTGCCCTGGCAAGAAGAGGCCCATGTGACTCTCTAACTCAGCCGAGCCTTGGAGGCGGGCCAGACTGAAAATGTGGATTTGAAACTAAAGTAACTGTACTTTTTGGGAAAAGACTTATAAAATATTGTGCCGAACTGACAAAAATATGAAATTTAGAGATTATTAAAATGAAAAGTTCGCTCACAGTTTAAAACTAATCTGGAATCTGTGCGATGTTCTGAGACTGAACCACAAAATGTTTAATATTGTAGCTATTGTGATTATGCTAGGAACATGAAAAATTACAGGAATATGCCAAGAGGGTATGATGCATGCATGTGTAAAAAATTGTACAGATCCGAAAATGTGTAACCAACCAAAAGCGTGAAAAATTGTCATTTATGAACCAAAACTCGTAGGAAGATAATATTTGGACAGAAACGTACCTTAGGCAATCTGTAATGGAAATATGCATTATCAACAAGTTGGGGATATTGGAAATATGTTTTTCATGGAAAATAGATTTTCTGGTTAGGAACAAAGGGGAACTTCTAGATTGTAAATGGCAGCATCACTATAACACATCATGACACTCTGTTCCTTCTCCAATCAGGGGACAGGGAATTCTCTGACCTATCAGATCCTTAGAGGGTTGGGTATTGTTTAATCAGCCTCCCCACCCCTTTGGAAGATGGATAAATAGGGACTGTAGAGGACCCAAAAAGACACACTTTCACTCATCACTGATCCACTGGTGAAGCACCCTGCAGGAAGATCCAGACTCCAGAGCCTAGATCCAGACTCCAGAACCTAGATCCAGACTCCAGAGCCAGAATCCAGACTCCAGAACTCTGAAGCAGAAAGGCCAATCCAAAAAGCTGAACCCTTTTCAGCTGGCCTTTAGAATCTTTTGCAACCTGATTCTAACCCCAAACTTTCAAGGGACACCACAAAATCCAACAGCCTGGCTGAGCTGTTTTGCTGCTTCTGGCCAAGAACCCGTGCTAGAACCCAGAGATCCAAAACAGTAGATCAGTGCTGTAACCCAGAACCCGTCAGATCCAGTCCAAGAGGCCGTGCAGACCAGAGTGCCTTGCTGAGAGCAGAACCAAGCACCTGAGACCTGTCCGGTGGCGAGCGAATCCCAGCCAATCCTTTGACCAGATCTTTGACGGGCCCATTCCATTCCAAAGCCATAGTAGTGAGTATTTAGTATAGAACTGTCCATAGTCATCTCTTAGTTTAAAGTAATCCTATTCAATCCATTTCAACATAACCAAGACTGCATTGTAGAATCTCTTGTGTCCATCCTGAATCCTTCTCATTATATAGTATGTATAAATTGTAGTGATAATCATCTGTGTGCTGATAATTTTCAGAAGAAATTCAAGTGTCCTGGTGCACAAAAGTCAGAACGGAAGGCACCCTGTTCTGGTGGCTGTCCTGTTGGGTATCTTGCACTTTCATAGCCCATTAGTATAAATCCATCTTGGTTCCTAATCTTTAAAGTGCATCTTTCATTTTGAAATTTTGACTCTTTTGAGAAATGTCTATCTTCACTAAAACCTCTGTAACTTTTGAACCATACGTCCTAGAAACGAAATTTAAATGCCATTTTGAAGCTAACAAAACAATTCCTTATAGTTTTTTCATAATTGCGGTTCTCGCACACGGAAAAGTCACACACGGAAAAGTTGCCACAATTTTGTATTTGGCTCAATTTCACTCCATGTAAAATAGCTATTTCTTGCATTCAAATTCTGAATTTCGTTGTCCATCTGCTAATCATTCACATAATCATTGATAGCGTTTACCTGACCCAATCCAAAGCAACTCTCACTAGTTCTGAATCCCATTTAGCGAATTAAAACCATTTTTAGCATTTTCTTCCATCACTTCATATTACATTCAAAAGCATTTGACCTGTTTAAAATCAGCCCTGTTTCTCTCTGTTTGCTGGGGGGGGGAATCAGGATTGAAACTGCAATTGTTGATTGTTATACCTGAAACCTGTGTGCCCCCATTCCATCTCTTCATATTGCATATTGGGGGGAGTGAGTAATAACAGGGGGAAAGAGTGATTACATTGTCTTTGGTTGAATTCATATCAAGTTTTTCTGTGTTGCATTCTTTCCTATCATTGCAATTCCTTGAACCCATACAAAGTTATTCTCTGCTACATTAATCTTCCTATTCCTACTCCTAATTGATAAAAGAGATTGTTGATATTGTCATATTACCCATTGCTGATCATTGCATAAATATTCATAAGTGTGTGTTAAGCGACTTCAATTCTGCACTCCAACTAAGTCAGTGCCTAGTCTTGGATGCCCAATGAAAGCCCTTATTTATATATTTTTATGACAAGTTCATAGATCTGGATGATAAAGCCTTGTATAACACCCCTCTCTTTGAATCCCCCTGACCTCACTGAGCCAAGAATTAGGTTTGTTTTGCAAATTAAAAGATTTATTAAAAAATTAAACAAGATATATATCACACTTTTATAAATAAATTAATATTTGATAACACACTTATGAATATGACAGTGATCAACAATGGATAATATTACACAAGCACACTTTTTGAATTACTTAGGAGTTGGTAGAGAAAGGATAAGGTAGCTGAGAATACTTTTATGGTTTCGAGGAAATGCAGTGATGGAAAAGAATGCAGCGCAGAAATAAACTGATATGGTTTCAACAAGAGATAATATGATCACTTTTTCTTTTGACAATTCACTCCCCCTCTATGCAATATAAGGAGTTGGAAGGAGAGCACACCATTTTCAGGAATACAATCAAATGCAATACCAATTCAGTTCCCCCCTAGCAAGTTTAGAGCAACAGGGATGATTTTAAAACACAGGCAAAAATACTTTAAATGTGATTTGCAAAGAAGTGAAAATATGCTAAAAATGATTTTAATTCCCTATCGGAGATTCAGGGTAGGTGATAGCTACTTAAGATTGGTTCAGGTCAACACTATCAGTGATCATGAGGGATTATCAGGTTGAAAACGGATTTCAGCAGTTGCAAGCAAAAGACAGCGATTTTGACAGGTGGAGAAAATTAATTCAAATTGCAATTCGCTGCACTTTTTGCGAGTGCGTAAACGCGCGACTACTGAAAAACTAAGGAGTAGGAAGTTTTAGGCTTGTTGGAAAGCTGAGGATCTTAGCTTTAAAATGAAAGTTAAATCTCGTTCCTAGCACATGCGGTTCAAAAGATACGGACGATTTTGTGGAGGTAGATTTTCAGAAATAAAGTAAGATTCAGAATGGCAATTGACACTTTCACAGGTTTGAAATCACAGAATGGGCACACGATTTCTATGCAGTTCTAAATAAGTGGAAATGGTTTGAATTAGATTATTTTAAACTAAGAGATTGGTTTGCACAGCTCTGGCTGGATACTCACTCCTAATTTTGGAAGGAATGGGTCTTGTCACAGATCTGGTCAACAGGTTTAGCTGCGGTTCTCTCTGATCTGCTGGTCTGGATCTCTGGTTCTGGCAAAAGTTTTGGCACTGCACAGCGGTCTGGTCTGGGTCTGGTCTTCTATCGGCACTGCACGGCGGTCTGGATACAGCTCTGCTTTCTGGGTTTTGGCACAGGGTTCTAGGCCAGAATCAAACAGCTTGCCCGGCTGTTGAATAGTTTGGTTAGGTTGCTGGATTCTGAGGCCTCTGAACTTTTAATTAGATCAGACTGCCTTCTGATGTGGGGCCTGGGAACAGTAGGTGTTGAGAATTCTCATTAACCAGCAAGGCTTTGAAGTTTCCAGCTAACTCAGGTTCCTTGTCAGCTCCTGAAAGACAGGCCTCCTGTCAGAGTTTAGACCGCTAGCGCCAGTTAGTGTCGAGCACCGGTACTGCACTCCTTTTTGGGAGCTGTCTTGAATTAATACATTTTTTAAAAAAAGGGATTTTACTTGATAGCATTTACTAACAGTGTATTGCTATAGATTCTGCAGTTGAGTAATTTTGTGGCCATGATTTTAGCAATTTTTGACATCAATTAAAACGAATTTTGAACAGATGGTCTCCTGTATTAACTATCTTGCAATGTTTGAAATAGGCATTTTGAGCTTGCATTCAGAGAAACAAAGGTGATTTCAAAGCGCTTTTTTTTTTTAGCTAACAGGTACTGCTGTTATTCATTTGGCACCACGTTTCACTCATGACGCCTCTGGCCCATCACGCTCGCACTGGTGGTTGGCAGGTCAGGCGACCATTTTGGTGTGCGCAAAAACTGCGTGGTTTCCCTGGATTCTAGCACAAATGTGGGCTTTTCGGCCATCTTGGATTTTCTAAGCCCACAGCACCAAATGTTGTAGCATAATAATTCAAACGTGGGTCGATACACCTGACATGTGATATTCAGATATTATTCGTATTTATAAAAGTGTGATATATATATTGTTCAATTCTTCAAATAAATCTTTTAATTTGCAAAACAAACCTATTTCTTGGTTCAGTGAGACCGAGGGGATTCAAAGAAAGGGGCGTTATATAAGGGTACATCATCCAGAATTAAAAGAACTTTTGACATAAAAATATATAAATAACGGTTTCCATTGGGCATCCCATACTAGGCATTGACTTAGTTGGAGTGCTGGATTGAAATCATTTACAGATTGGGGGCTCGTAGCGGGATTTCTGGATTAGAGCTACCACTTGTGCAGCTTAACACAGTGTGCTAACTGACAGGATACATAAATCCTGTTGGGCTACCACGCTGTGTTACACTGTAAAAGCACGCCTCAAAAGGGAACACTCTAAGGAAACGGTCTGTTTTGCAAAAATAGAATAAAAAACTTCCGTAAGTCAGGAAGGAAATTAATATTTCCAAAATGGCGACATTGGTAGACATCAAGATGGCTAGAGAACACCTTTTGCATAAATTATTTGTGAGAGGTGAATGGACTGAGCAGGACCAGAATGTGTGGTTGCAGGCAATCACACAACAGGTCACTGCAATAGGGTTAGATATATGGCAAGACCAGGGTCCCTTACATGTGGCCCTGAGTGAACTATACATGGCTCCTAAGGCCAAGGATGAGCAAAATAAGATTGCCAAGATAGCGACATATCAATGTTTATCTATGGGAGCCATATAGGATAAATATGCTGAAGGCCAAGATCTGGCAAGTAGGCAACTGATGGCGTTAGAAAAGGCCCAATCTGATCTGGACTCTTCTGAGTAGAGGCTGCAGAGGAGCCAGGAGTCTGAAAATGAAAGCAGGCAGTACATAATTAAAATAAAAGAGGACATGGGTATCCTGCAACAGGAAAAGGCAGACCAGGAAACCAGAATTCTGGCCTTGCAAAAGGAGTACCAAGAAAGTTTGGACTCCCTACTGCAGAGCCAGAAAAAGTTGGAGCAACAGATAGATTTCAACAGGGCATGCACAAAGCAGGTAGCCACCCTGCAAAGCCAATTAGATAGAGAAAAAGAGGAGAGCAATAAATTGATTTCGAAAGACCTGGATACCCAGGCAGAGTTTGATGAAGAGCGCCAGAAAGCTGGTGCCCTTCAAAGGCAGAAGGACCCCCCTTGTTAAATCTGCATATTTAAGTAACTTTGGGTCTCACCCTAAGTTACTAGGGGAATCCAGACGTGGACCCCTTGCTCACTATTCTTAGAGAGGCACAGATCCACCCTACTGATGAGGTCCAACCAGACCGAAACACGTGTCTGGGGTTTCTGTTGGTACTCTTGTTCAGAGGAGAATTGCCTCGCATTTCGGTGCTGGACTGCCCCAGGGCAGGACAAAGACTGATATGTTTGGGATATTTCTTCTCTGTGAAAGATAGTGAGCTAAAGACTCTGGGTAAGTCCCTCGTAACCAGGACTAATGTCTGGCAGAGGGACTCCCAGGACCCCCCTTGTTAAATCTGCATATTTAAGTAACTTTGGGTCTCACCCTAAGTTACTAGGGGAATCCAGACGTGGACCCCTTGCTCACTATTCTTAGAGAGGCACAGATCCACCCTACTGATGAGGTCCAACCAGACCGAAACACGTGTCTGGGGTTTCTGTTGGTACTCTTGTTCAGAGGAGAATTGCCTCGCATTTCGGTGCTGGACTGCCCCAGGGCAGGACAAAGACTGATATGTTTGGGATATTTCTTCTCTGTGAAAGATAGTGAGCTAAAGACTCTGGGTAAGTCCCTCGTAACCAGGACTTATGTCTGGCAGAGGGACTCCCAGGACCCCCCTTGTTAAATCTGCATATTTAAGTAACTTTGGGTCTCACCCTAAGTTACTAGGGGAATCCAGACGTGGACCCCTTGCTCACTATTCTTAGAGAGGCACAGATCCACCCTACTGATGAGGTCCAACCAGACCGAAACACGTGTCTGGGGTTTCTGTTGGTACTCTTGTTCAGAGGAGAATTGCCTCGCATTTCGGTGCTGGACTGCCCCAGGGCAGGACAAAGACTGATATGTTTGGGATATTTCTTCTCTGTGAAAGATAGTGAGCTAAAGACTCTGGGTAAGTCCCTCGTAACCAGGACTAATGTCTGGCAGAGGGACTCCCAGGACCCCCCTTGTTAAATCTGCATATTTAAGTAACTTTGGGTCTCACCCTAAGTTACTAGGGGAATCCAGACGTGGACCCCTTGCTCACTATTCTTAGAGAGGCACAGATCCACCCTACTGATGAGGTCCAACCAGACCGAAACACGTGTCTGGGGTTTCTGTTGGTACTCTTGTTCAGAGGAGAATTGCCTCGCATTTCGGTGCTGGACTGCCCCAGGGCAGGACAAAGACTGATATGTTTGGGATATTTCTTCTCTGTGAAAGATAGTGAGCTAAAGACTCTGGGTAAGTCCCTCGTAACCAGGACTAATGTCTGGCAGAGGGACTCCCAGGACCCCCCTTGTTAAATCTGACGGCGCAGAGGCAGGCTCTTGCTCAGGAAAGGGACACCTTAGGCCAGGAAGTCTGTCACTTAAAAGGGAAACTGGAAGAAAATCACCTGGCCCTCCAGGGACTGGGGGACCTCCAAAAAGAGCATGATAGATTGTTAGAGCACACCAGGAGGGTGGAAGATGCTCTGGCAAGGAAGGAGCAGGCCAGTATGGACAGGACTCAGGAGGTAACCCTCCTGCAGCAAAGACAGACCCAGTACTTAAAGACAAACCAGGACACACAGAGAGAAAATGAGGCTCTCTGTCAGAACAATGATAGGCTCCACAGGCAGGTAGTCATGCAAGAGAGACTGATAGAGACTAGTAAGACCTTGATTGAGGAACAGAAAGCTCAGGTTCTTGCATGGCAACAGGGAACAGGGGCTGATAGAGATGAGGTTCACTGGGAAAGGGAAACACCTGAGCATAACCTCAGGAACCCTAGTACCAGAGGCCTTCATCTCTCCCAGTCCCTTGACTCTGCCATCCCCATGTCCACTGGCGCACATGAGCCCAGGGCCACGGGGATGGCAGATTACTATCCAGTCAGAAGTATGGGGCTCATAGACCAGTACCTCCCAGGAATGGATGGGCGGGCATCTGGGTATGGGTACCCAAGCACTGTGAAGTTTAGTGGGGAACTCCAGGAGAGTAGGGCCACTAAGGGCATCTTGAAAACCTCTGCCCAGCTAAGACAGTGGGGGGGTACCCATCAAATCCTGGGAGCAAGGAGGAATCAGAAGACTCCTCTGAGTGCCCCAGTACACAGGAGACTACGTCCCCACATTCTGCCAGCCATTCCCAGGCTGCAGAATCCGGGAGAACCTGGAAGACCAGACGGGCACTTCTGGGAGAAGTGCCTCTGAGTCAGAGAATGATTGGACCAGGGTTACCCAAACCAAGAAGGCCAATAAGGCAAACAGGGCCTTGCTTAAGGACCCCTTAAAACAAATCAAGGCAATAAGGAGTGTCATCACACCTTATCATAAGAACGCCAAGTATTCTGTTCGGGAGCACTTAGAGCTCTTTGAGCAGATGATGGAAACTGCATTCAATATGTGAAATTGACCTTTTCACCAGAATACTCCAGTTTCTTTGCAGGGCTGGAGGACCAAAATCATTCAAGATGGTCCACATATAGGGCGGCCATCATGAAGCATTTTTCTGTTCACAGAAATCCCCAAGAGGCTTGCAAGGCAGCCTACAACTTGCAATGTGGGGAGGATCAGGCCCCACAAGAATTTGTGCAGGAGTTAAAGAGTGCCTTTACGCAGACTACAAGAAGGGTGCGCATGGACAGCAAAGAATTTGTTAATACTTTTTTCCATGCCCTACCAAAGTACATCATGACCCAACTAGTGAGAGATTTTCATGAGAAAAGATCACTAGACTGGGTCATTGAACAGGCCACCCGGATCTATGAGGTGCAAAAGCCCAAAGACAACAAGAATACTCAAAAAAGCCCCAAAACAACCAACGCCCCTGCTGCTGCTAAGGTGGCAGAGGTAAGGGTTGCCCCCATTTAAGATTTGGAGATGGGGAGGCCTAAAAACCCAAAAGGCCCTCGGGCCAGTCACAGACAGGGAGCCAAGGAGGCAGTCCCACAAATGGGATCCCTCACTTCCCTGACTATATTAGTCCCCGCTACAAGGGGAGCCGACCTATCCTGGGTTATGTGTGGACTCCTCCAGCCCAAGGGGGGGGGGATCCAACCAAGCACCTAACCCAGGGAACCTCCCTCCTCACTTCTTCCAGGAGGGCAGAAATTCCCCAAATCCTGGGAAGAACTTTTTCCCAAAGTACCCACAGAACTTCCAACCCCAGAACAATCCATCCTTCTTTCCCCACTTTCCTGAGCCCAGACAACCTAATCCGGGAGAGGGGAGGCCAAGGGTGGAGGGGTAACCAAATCTTCCCAACCCGGGGTATTACCAGAGAAGGGATAGCTACCCTCCCGGGATCAGCCCCGGGGAGAAATGAGAACCCTGTATCAGCCGGAGCGGGTTTCACAGCTGGAGCGCCAGGTCCAAACCATGGCACAGGATCTAGGTCGCAGGCTGAGGGTTCAGCAGAACCGTCAGATGGGCATGCCGCACAGAATGCCTCCAACTCTGGACCTGGTGCTCCAGAACAATGACAGGGGCAGCACTCCGACAACCCACCGAGGAGGCACAAGGGTAAGGGGGGTGTAAAGCCTTGGAGGAAGCTTCCTTCCCCACTTGTAGAAAGCCCCTGGAAACCCAGGAACCGGAACCAAAATCTCCTGCCCCTGATAGTCTGCCACCCAAGGAGCAGAGAGGGGGTAGGAGAAACAAAGGACCCAAAAAGACCCATTTTGTGGAGGAGGTACAGATCTTCCCATTTGAAGGAAAAAGATCCTCAGGGGATCCTGGGAAAAGGATCTTCTCCTTCAGAGATGGGGGAACTCCTCCCAAGTAAAAATGGGTCCCAAAGGATTAAAATCCAGACTGGGTAGATGTGGGGACTGAGCTAGCGCCGCCCATCATCCAATCCCAGAACCAACCGCATGAAAATCCCCTGGTTCGAACCCATCTGGGTGACTGCCTCCAAAAAGGGGGAGGCAGCCCAGAACCAGAAACAGGGGAACTCAAAACTTCTCCCATTTCTAGTTGTCACCTTTTTCTTTCAGATTCCCAAGACACCCCACAGAATTCTGCCCAAATCTCTTCTCTCTCTCGGTCCAAAACTAGAAGACTAGAAAATTAACCCACCAGTTGTCTGACCTCCTGAGAACGTTGTCACCCCTAATAGATTACGTAAACAAGGTCCTCTGGACCCAGACTAGCCGACCAATAAAATTGAAACACAGTGCCATGTTAGTTTAAACGGCACCTGCCACATGGTTGAACAAAAATCTGACCAAGTACAATTTCACTTCCAGAACAACCAAATTCCAGATGTGACAGTAATAGCAGTAGGACAACAGCCTGGTGATTGGGGGGTCCTCTCTATTTCTGAAAATCAACCTTCCTTCCAGTTTAAGGTGGCATTCCACACTGGAAGGAAACACTCTGAAATTCTTTACCAATCCACAATCAGACATTCCCACTCCTATAGTCCAGAAAGATGAGAAATCAGCTCAGAGCCTGGCTGATATTCAGCAAATTGGAGAGCAGTTGTTCATCCCTGTTCAGTTAAATGAAGGGAAGGACTCTGCTCTCGCCCGAGTGTGTGTGAACAATGGTAAGAGCTTCATCAGCGAAGCCATGTTCCGCCAACTCCCAAAAGATCTGGCCATTCCCACATTTAGACTGATAGACAAATGGGAAATGGATCTGGAAGCACCCAATTCCAAACATCTCCTGCCAAGCAGGTGTATGCTCAAAATCTCCATAGGCAACATGAGCATAGTCCATAATTGTTGGGTCGTGCGAGACGTCACTGCCACCTTTTACTTAGGCAGTGACATTCTCAATCGCTTTGCTATTAGTTTGGACCTAATAAACTTCAAAGTTTGGTCCCGATTAGCAGATAATCCAGATTATGCAGTTGGAATTCAGATTGGAGTAGAAGTCACCATCCCAGAAAGGACCCGAGAATTCTCCCTGGAAGTGAAAGTTAAAAGAGGATAGAAATTGAAAAACCCTGATGCCTATATTCATCTAAATGCTTCTCTCCAACAGCAAGGGTTGGGGGTAAACCCAACACCAATAGCCAATATAGAACATGACACCATTCCAATAGAGTTGGATAACAGCAACTTAATGAGTATCACTCTAGCCGCAGGCACCATTATTGGAATGGCGGTTGATGACCGACATTTTTCCATTGATTTAGGAAATTAACTGTTAGGACCAAATTCCAAGGACTGTTTTGACAGTGACAGTGATGACAACACAACACCAGACAGGATCTTTACCCGGCATGGGGGGAACTTCCTGGTGTACACTTCCTGTGCTTTATGGTAAGGAGGATGTGACCTGTGACTTCAGAAGGGATGAGGTGATTTTCCAGGTCCATGAGGGCTGCCTTTCCCACCTGAAGCCTCCAGTCCAAATCAGCACTCTGACCAGGGACTTCTCCACCCAGCTGGAGCAGGCTGCTGAGATAGCAAAACCAGAAGTCTTTCCAGGCTTCAGGCAGATGGTTGAAGAGAGAGTCAACCTAACTGATGTCTGTGAGAATCTGGAGTAGAAGCAAAAGTTGAAACAACTTTTCTTGGATTTTCAGGATCTCTTTGCAGTGGACTCATATGACTGTGGTCGCACCTACATCCACACAACAACAATTTCCATGGACCCTGGCATGATTACAGTGTTTGTGAAGCAATATTGCTTGCCTCTCGCATCAATGGAGTCCCTTACTGAAATAATTAAGAACCTTGAGTCCCGTGGGATAATCCGTCCAGTCCACAGCACCTTCAATAATCCGGTGCTGGGGATATTGAAGCCAAACAGCCAGTGGAGGCTCTGTGCCGACCGTAGGGAGCTCATCAAACGGGTCCATGCCTCCCGATGGCCTCTTCCCTACATTGACCAAGGGCTGGGCCAGATCCAGGGGTCACAGGTATTTACTGCAGTAGACCTGACCAATGGATACTGGACTGTACCTGTCAGTAGGGAGGACCAATACAAGCTGGCCTTTACCTTTGGGGGGCAGCTGTACACATGGACCCGGACTCCCTTCGGATACATGAACTCCGGCAATTAATTCAACATTTTTCTACATAAGGCCTTGCCCGACCTGGGTGAAAGGGGTAACCTAGCTTATGTAGATGATGTTCTCATCAAAAGCTCAACTGTGGAGGAACACATAGCGGAGATCCGTTATGTTCTGACACAGTTGAGGGCTGCCGGAGCAAAACTTTCCTTTCAAAAGGCACAGTGGTGTACAACCTGTGTAAATTTCTTGGAGCATGAGATTACTCCTCAGGGTCTCTGTCCCCAGGAAAAGAAGGTGGAAGCACTCCAGAAATTAAAAGACCCCACAACTCTGCGAGAACTAAGGAGCCTCTTTGGACTGACTAATTACAGTAGAAAGTTCATTGAGGGCTACGCAGAAATCACAAGACCCCTGATTTATCTTTTGAGGAGGGGTCAAGTGGGAATGGGGTCCAGAACAAGCCGAAGCAGTAAGACAACTCAAAAGAAGCCTCTCACAAGCGCCTAGTTCTTCTTGGAGACAGGGTTCTCTAATACATAATTGACTGCAGTATTATACCAAAAGCATGACAAGGTAAATAAAGTAATCTCCTATGCGAGTAAAACTTTATCCTCTGTGGAGGAAAAATTCAACGATTGTCAAAAGGCACTCCTGGCAAAGGTGTGGGCATTGAAGAATTACCACCCGTTTATCCAGGGGGAACACATCATAGTGGAGACTCCACACCAGCCTCGGCCATATCTCCAAAGTGACAGAATCCGGGCCGGAAATGTGAGTAATTCCCAAATTACTTCCTGGAATCTGTCAATGCAAGGCTTTCCTGTGGAGGTCAGATTTGGCCAAAACAAGAAGAGTCCCCTCGCGCAAGGTCTGGCTGACTTGCATGATTGTGCCAGAGAAAACTGTCTCGAGGACGAAAGTCTAAAAATCAAGGACAACATGGAGGCATACCTCAATTCCCCACACAGAGTCTTTGAAGAAGACAAGTGTGAGGGAATGCCCACTGTCTATGTGGATGGATGCTCTTACCATGTTGACAACAACGGGGAAAAAGAACTTGTGGCCGGCGTAGGAAATGCATGGGTGAATGAGACCCCAGAACCTTCTGCTGGGTACAAGATTGGTCCCCGAAGTAGCCAAGTGGCAGAGTTGATGGCTGTGCATCAAGCCATCCTCACTGCTGTCCAACATCAACTCCACGAACTGGTCATAATCACATATTCGGATTATGTACGGAACGGGTTCGTGGAGCACCTGGCTAACTGGAAAACTAGAGGCATGTTATGTGCTAATAATAAACCCTTGAAACATGGGAAGTTAATTCAAAATATTGATGATCTGGTCACCTCGAAAGGAATGACCATCTACTGGAAAAAGATCAAGGGTCATTCCAAAGTAGAGGGACCAGACAAAACTGGAAATGACTTCGCTGATCAGCTGGCCAAAACCTGGGCCATCCAAGGGGATCTAATTGAGATCGAGTCCCTGTTGGGGGAAATCCAGGTCACTGCTGTTACTAGGTCCCAGACAAATGCTCACAATGAACTCTCAGCTGCACAATGGAGTAGGAGACCCCAGATGCTGGTTTGATTTCGGCTCAGGAGGGGGATCCAATAATTGGTAAGTTTTATCAACACATTGAGGACCCTGAGAACTTTCCCCTAATGTATACCGATTACATAGGGAAAGAGGACCTCAGAGTGTTGATGAAATGTCCAAAAATGTTCCGAATCCAAGATGGTTTGTTGGTAAGGAGATCCCTAGCTGGCTGTGATCAGTGGGTGGTCCCTACCTCATTCCAAAGCCTGATGTTAAGTCACGCCCATGATGCGGCCACAGCCGATCATAAGGGGTTTCATACAACACTTGAAATCTTAAGAGAGGTTGCATACTGGCCACACATGGGGCAGGACCTCGACCAATACTTGAAGAGGTGTCTTGTGTGTGCACAATTTCAGCCAACACCCCTCACACACCGTGCACCTCTCCAAAAGAGAGGGATGACACTGCCATGGTCAGATTTGCAAGTTGACTTTATCGGGTCCGTGATTTGCTCCTCCAGGGGAAACAAATACATGTTGACCGTGACATGCTTGTTTACCAAATGGGTGGAATGTCTCCCAGCCCCAAACTGCAAGGCAGAAAAAGCAGCTGCCCTTATGATCAGCCACATCTTTTTTTCGTTTTGGGCTACCCCAAAGGATCGAGTCAGACAGAGGTAGCCATTACACCAGCGAAGTAATGACAAAGATGTGGGAGATACTTGGGGTCAAAAGGAAGCTACATATTGCTTATCAGCTAGCCTCTAGTGGTGCAGTAGAGAGATATAATCGAACAATTGTGAGCATATTAAAAAAGTTTGTGGCAGATTCTGGGCCAAGTTGGGATATTCGATTACCTCTTGTCCTAATGGACATCAGATTGTGGGATGTATTTACCCATGCATCCGAGCCCTACCTCAAAACTGTGCAGTACTGACATGGAAAACCTCATGATGGCCAGAGCTTCCCAGAAAATGCACAGGGAAATGCATGAAGAATAGGCTGCCACCCATTTTTGCCGATGTTATGGGCACAGAAGGAAACTGCCTAAAACCATCATTGGACTACCCGCACAGTAGTCTGAAACCATTGGGAATGGCAATGCTGATTGCCAAATGCAACCTAGAATTGTTGGGAATTCATTTTCTTAAATCCCAAAAATGGGTGCAGTACCAGTACTCACCACTATCCAAAAGCCGGCAGTTTAAAACCACCCTGTGTTTCTCTGAAGGCAAGCCAAAGTGCCTGTTTCAAACATTGCAATATGTGCAAAATATTCACTGAACACCAGCAGACATTTGGTAGAATGGAGTTTTGTGTGCCTACAAAATCTGGGAAATGAAGAGCCCAGAACAATGCTTATAACAAGACTGGCTGCGCTGTGGATTGCAGCAGTTTAAGTTGCACTGGATTTAAAGACACTAAAATCGAAAATGTTTAAATTGACTGAGTGACCTACTTTTGAGTGTCACATAGGTTGCAATTGTTTAAATGTCATAGTTTTAAACTTAGAATCAGCCTTCTAGCTGCATATGTAAAAATGTTTAGTTTTATTTGAATGCAGAAACTGGGGAACAAAAAGTGACATTTTATCTGAAACCTGGCTTAAGGAACTGAATTCTGCCTGGCAACTACCCCCATCAGGAGTGAAACTTGAGTCACAGCTGTGTTCCCAGGCCTAGCTGCCCTTTTGCTGCTCACACTAAGGATATGCCATCTATCTGATAATTGAATTACCTGTGCTCTGCAGGAAAGTGAACAAAGCCCGGTCCTGGCTCAGGCAAAGGTTTTATTGGCAGGAGTCGTAAATGGTCGTAAAAAGTGGCTTCCTCCTGAGGAAAGGGGAGGGGCACTGCCTGTGAGAGCAAGCTGGCTTGGCAGAACTGGAAAAACCAGAAATTCAATCTTGTGCTGAGGGTAAACCACACCCCTTTGGAGCCAGAACATAACTCTAAAAAGATGAATAACTCATAGAGCGGACATGTGAAAATTTTATAAATGATACCATAATTCTTGTGATTTTTCTGCCCACAGTTTAAGAGGTTTTTAGAACCGGTGGTATGTTCAGGGGGGTTTTAGCGGAAAAATGGATATTACTCTAACTGTATGCATGTTAAAAATCTGAAACTTCTTCAGTTAATGTCCATACTCCCTGCACACATGTATGTAAAGTTGGGTCAATGTCAGAAATTGAAAAATCAGTTAAAAAGTGAAATATGTGCCATTTCTGAATGCAAGCTCTTAGAAACAGCAGATTTGGACAGAGACATGGCTAAATTCAGCCACACCATGTATATGTAATTTCAAGCAACTGTGTAACTGTGAAATATGTCTTTTATTATCAAATATAGAATATGTGCAATCTGACAGAGGAGTGTCCTATCTGCAAGCCATAAAATGACATCCCTCTGACTCACAGTTCATTCCCCAATCAAATGATAAATGGAAGTTTGACCAATTAGAAGCTGAGAGAGAGGTAGGGTCAGTGATGCTAGAACACACCCACATTCTAAACACATAAAAGCAGACAGACAGGACAGATAGGGACCTTCAATTCCATTTGCTGCAACGCGCTCTGCCGGACCATACAACATCCAGAGATCCAGACTTCAAATTCATCAAACCTCCAGAGAGCCAAACTAGAGACTTCAATCTATCCAGAACTAGAGACCCAGACCAGAGAACCAGAGAGAGCTGACCCAGATCACTGTGAAGTGCAGAGACCAGAGGCGAGTCTAAAACCCTGACCAGATCCATGGCGAGGCCCATTTCACTCAAGAATATAGTGTGAGTACCTAGGAAACTGTGCAGAACCAATCTCCTAGTTAAAATAATATAATTCAATCCATTTTTAACCTAAGTAGAACTGCAGCTTAGCAATTGTGTTATCCTGCCATCATTTTTAAAGCTGAAAAAGTGTGCGTTTAAAATTTCAAATCTGAAAAACGACCTTCACAAAATCGCTCATATCTCCGCAACCGTTTGTGCTAGAGACTTGCAGTAACTTTCATTTTGAAGCTGAGATCCTAGGCTTTCCTAGGACCCCAAAACAATAGAGATAGTCCTTGTGGTTCCTCTGTAATAGCGCTCGGCGCATCCGCGAATTTTGCCGCGATTTGCACATTTCTCCACATGTAAAATCAGCTGCTGCTTGCCTTCCATTTGCCAGAAATTCGTTTAACCTGCTAACTATCCCTGCATCATTGCTAGTGTGAGCCTGGACTAATATTAACTAGATACCACTCACCCTGAACCTCTGAAAGGGAATTAAAAAGCATTTCCAGCATATTTTTCAATTCATTGCCAGCACATATCAAAGCAATTTGGGCCTGTGTTTTCAAAACTCCTATCTGTTTTCTGTAAGCTTGCTGGGATTGAACTGAATCACATTTGATTGCATTTCTGAGAACTGTGTGCTTCCTTCCATTTCCTTGCATTGCATCAAGGGGGGGAGGGGATTGCCAGAGAAAAGTGATTACATTGTTTTGCTGAAATCATATCAAGTTGTTTTCTATACTGCATTTCATTCATTCAACCTTGCATTTCCTTGAACCTTATAAAGCATTCTCTACCACATTATACTTCTGTACCTATTTACCAGTGTGCTACCTTATCCATTTCATCTCAACTCCTTAGTAATTATAAAGAAGTGTGCTAGTGCCAGATTCTCTGTTGTTAATCTTCATCATATCAGATTAAGTGTGATATTCAATTATTAATTTATTATAAAGTGTCGTATATATATCTATTGTTTAAATTATCAAATAAACCTTTTAAACTTGCAAAACAGAACTACTTCTTGGCTCAGTGGGGTCAGGGGGATTCCAAGAGAGGGGTGTTATATAGGGGTAGTCATCCAGAACGCATGAACTGGACATAAAGATATATCAATAAGGGTTTTCATTCAGTATCCCAGACTAGGCATTGACTTAGCTGTAGTGTTGAATTGAATCCTCTTACAAATTGGGGGCTCGAGCCGAGACGTTGGGTTAGATTTACCACTTGTGCAGCTTAATACAGCGTGCCAGCTGACCAGATACACATATCCAGTCGGATCACCACGCTGCATTACGCTGTGAAGCATTCCTCAAAAGGGACACTCCAAGAAAAGTTCTGTTCTGCAAAAATAAAATACAAACTTCTGTAAGTCAGGACAGAGACCAATCTCTAGAATGACGACCTTAGTAGACATGAAAATAGCCAGAGAGCACCTCTTGCATAAGCTATTTGTGAGAGGTGAATGGACTGAACAGGGCCAGGATGCGTGGTTGCAGGCCATTACACAACAGGTCACTGAAACAGGGTCAGATATATATAGAGATCAGGGTCCCTTACATGTGGCCCTGAGTGAACTATATATGGCTCCTAAAGCCAAAGAGGAACACAATAAGATTGCCAGGATAGCGGCATACCTGTACCTATATATGGGAGACATGCAGGATAGATGTGCTGAAAGCCAAAATCTGGCAAATAGGCAACAGATGGCGTTAGAGAAGGTCCAATCTGACCTGGTCTCTTCTGAGCAGAGGCTGCAGAGGAGCCAGGAGTCAGAAGATGATAGTAGGCAGCACATCATTAAAATAAAGAAGGATATGGATGTGCTGCAACAGGAAAAGGTAGAACAGGATACCAGATTTCTGGCCTTGTAGAAGGAATACCAAGAAGGTTTGCACTCCCTACTGCAAAACCAGAAAAAGCTGGAGCAACAACTGGACTTCAACAGGGTATGTGCTGAGCAGGTAGTCACCCTGCAAGGCCACCTAGATAGAGTGAAGGCAGAGAGCAACAAACTAATTCTGAAAGACCTGGATCCCCAGGCAGAGTTTGATCAGGAGCGCCAGAATGCTGGTGCCTTCCAAAGGCAAAGGGACGACCTGGCGGCACAGATGCATGCTCTTAGTCAGGAAAGGGATACCTTAGGCCAGGAAGTCTGCCATTTAAAAAGAAAAATGGAAGAAAATCACCTGGCCCACCAGGGACTGGGTGACCTCCAAAAAGAACACCAGAACTTGCTAGAGCACACCAGGAGGGTGGAGGATGCTCTAGCAAGAAAGGAGCAGGCCAATAGGGACACAGCTCAGGAGGTAACCCTCCTGCAGCAAAGACTGGCCCAGTTCTCCAGGACCAACCAGGAAGTACAGAGGGAAAATGAGGCTCTCTGCCAGCACAATGAGAGGCTCCAGCAACAGGTAGCGATGCAGGAGAAACTGATAGAGTCGAGTAAGGCCTTAACAGAGGAACTGAAGGCACAAATGCAGGCTCTTGCATTGCAACAGGGAGCAGGGGCGGATAGAGATGAGGTTCGCTGGGAAATGGAAACTCCGGAGCATAACCTCAGGAGCCCTAGTACCAGAGGCCCTCATACCTCTCAGTCCCTGGACTCTGCCACCCCCATGTCCCCTGGTGCACATGAGCACAGGGCCACAGGGATGGCAGATTACTATCCAGCTAAAAGTATGGGGCTCATAGGCCAGTACCACTCAGGAATGGAGGGGTGGGCATCCGGGTATGGGCACCCAAGTACAGTACAGTTCAGTGGGGAACCCCAGGAGAGTAGGCCCATTAAGGGCATCCTGAAAACCTCTGCCCAGTTAGGTCAGTGGAGGGGGTACCCATCAAATCCTGGCAGCAAGGAGGAATCTGAAGACTCCTCTGAACTGCGCAGGACACAGGAGACCAGGTCCCCACATTCTGCCAGCCATTCCCAGGCTCGCAGAATCCGGGAAAACCTGGAAGATCAGACGGGAACCTCTGGGAGCAGTGCCTCTGAGTCCGAGGATGAATGGACAAGGGTTACCCGAACCAAAAAGGCCAATAAGGCAAAAAGGGCCTTGCTTAAGGACCCCTTAAAGCAGATTAAGGCGATCAGGAGCGTCATCACGCCTTACCATAAGAACGCTAAGTATTCTGTTTGGGAGCACTTAGAGTTGTTTGAACAAATGATGGAGACTTTCCATTTGAAGGACAGCCAAAGCTGTATTCAATATGTAAAGTGGACATTCTCCCCGGAATACTCCAGTTTCTTTGCGGGGCTGGAGGATCAAAATCATTTAAGATGGTCCACATATAAGGCGGCCATCCTGAAACATTTTTCTGTTCACAGAAATCCTCAAGAGGCTCGCAAGGCAGCCTACAATTTGCAATGTGGGGAGGATCAGGCCCCACAAGAATTTGTGCAGGAGTTAAAGCGTGCTTTTGCACAGACCACAAGAAGGGTGCGCACAGATAGTAGAGAGTTCATAAATACGTTTTTCCATGCCTTGCCCAAATACATCATGACCCAGCTCGTGAGGGATTTTCACGAGAAAAGATCCTTAGATTGGGTCATTGAACAGGCTACCCGGATCTATGAGGTGCAGAAATCGATAGATAGCAAAAGTAATGCCCAGAAAAACCCCAAAGCCAACAGCACCCCTGCTGCTGCCAAGGTGGCAGAGGTAAAGGTCACCCCCGTTTTAGAGTTGGAGATGGGGGGGCCTAAAAACCTACCTGCACCTAATAATGCTAGGCCCAGAAGGTCCTCGGGCCAGTCACAGACAGGGAGCCAGGGAGGCAGCCCCACAAATGGGGTCCCTCGCTCTCCTGATTATGTAAGTCCCCGTTACAAGGGAAACAGACCCATCCTGGGTTATGTGTGGACTCCTCCAGCCCAAGGGGGGGGATCCAGCCAAGCACCTAACCCAGGGAACTTCCCTCCTAACTTCCCACCGGAGGGCAGAAACTCTCCAAATCCTGGGCAGAACTTTTTCCCCAGGTATCCACCCAACTTTCAGCCCCAAAACCATCCATCCTTCTTTCCCCAATTCCCTGAGCCCAGACCACTGAATCCGGGAGAAGGGAGGCCAAGGGTGGAGGGGTACCCAAATCTTCCCAACCCGGGGTATTACCAGAGGAGGGATAGCTACCCTTCCCGGGATCAGCCCAGGGGAGAAAACAGGGCCCCGTATCAGCCTGAGCGGGTTTCCCAGTTAGAGCGCCAGGTTCAAAACATGGCGCGGGATCTGGGTCACATACTGAGGGCTCAGCAGAACCCTCAGATGGGCGTGCCGGCGCAGAACGCACCCAACTCTGGACCTGGTGCTCCAGAACAATGACGGGGGCAGCACCCCGATAACTCACCGGTTCCCAGGGAGGAGGCACAAAGGGAAGGGGGGTGTAAAGCCTTGGAGGAAGCTTCCTTCCTCACTTGTAAACAGCCCCTGGAAACCCAGGAACCGGAAACTAAATCTCTGGCCCCTGAAAGTCTGCCTCCTAAGGAGCAGAGGGGGGGTAGGAGAAACAAAAGACCCAAACAGACTCAGTTTGAGGAGGAGGTACAGATCTTCCAATTTGAGGGAGAGGGATCCTCAGAGGATCCTGAGAAAAGGATCTTCTCCTTCAGAGAGGGGGGAACTCCTCCCAAAGAAAAATGGGTCCCTAGGAATGCAAATCCAGACTGGGGAGATGTGGAGACTGAGCTACCGCCGCCCACCATCTCATCCCAGAACCAACAGCAAGAAAATCCCCTGGTTCAAACCCATACTGGGGACTGCCTCCAAAAAGGGGGGGGCGGCCCAGAACTGGAACCAGGGGAACCCATAATGGCTCTGATCTCCAGTTGCCAAATTTTTCTTTCAGATTCCCAAGACTCTCCACAGAATTCTGCCCAAATCTCTTCGCTAGCAATGTCCAAAACCAGAATGTTAGCCCACCAGTTGTCCAAAAATGTACATTATCTGTGCCCCCTTGAGGAGAAGGAGGAAAGATATTATGCCCCGGTACAAGTACAGGGGCAGGGTACAATTTTGGCACTGGTGGACACTGGATCTCAAGCTACCCTTCTGTCCAGAAGGGCCTTTGACGAACTGAATGCAGGAAAGGGAGAGAATTACCAAATTCCTCTCACCTCTCTTCCGGGACAACTACAGAACTTTGACGGGAAGGAAATTCCCGTTGAGGGGACTGCAGACTTGGACATTAAAATTGGGCGACATAAGTTGAAACACCCGGTCATAGTTGTGACCCCGGAGGGCACCCCTTGTTTACTAGGGAATGACCTCCTGAGAAGGTTGTCACCCCTAATAGATTGTGTAAACAAGGTCCTCTGGACCCAGACTAGCCGACCAATAAAATTAAAACAGAGTGTCAACCATGTTAGTTTAAACGGCACATGCCACATGGTTGAACAAAAATCTGACCAAGTAGAATTTCACTTCCAGAACAACCAGATTCCAGACGTGACAGTAATAGCAGTAGGACAACAGACTAGTGATGGGGGGTCCTCTCTATTTCTGAAAATCAACCTTCCTTCCAGTCTAAAGTGGTACTCCACGCTGGAAGGAAACACTCTGAAATTCTATACCAATCCACAATCTGAAACTCCCACTCCTATAGTCCAGAAAGATGTGAAATCAGCTCAGAGCCTGGCTGATATTCAGCAAATTGGAGAGCAGTTGTTCATCCCTGTTCAGTTAAATGATGGGAAGGACTCTGTTCTCGCTCGAGTGTGTGTGAACAACGGTAAGAGCTTCATCAGCGAAGCCATGTTTCGCCAACTCCCAAAAGATCCAGCCATTCCCACCTTCAAACTGATAGACAAATGGGAAATGGACCTGGAAGCACCCAATTCAAAACATCTCCTGCCAAGCAGGTGTATGCTCAAAATCTCCATTGGCAACAAGAGCATAGTCCATAATTGTTGGGTCGTGCGAGACGTCACTGCCGCCTTTTACTTAGGCAGTGACATTCTCAATCGCTTTGCCATTAGTTTGGACCTAATAAACTTCAAAGCTTGGTCCCGATTAGCGGATAATCCCATGGGCTTTGATGATCCAGAAAAAGCATTTAGGTCAGCTCAATTGCTACCTTATGCAGTTGAAATTCAGGTTAAAGAGGAAGTCACCATCCCAGAAAGGACCCGACAATTCTCCCTGGAAGTGAAAGTTAAAAGGGGACAAGAGTTGAAAAACCCTGATGCTTGCATACATCTAAATGCTTCTCTCCAACAGCAAGGGTTGGGGGTAAACCCAACTCCATTAGTCAACATAGAACATGACACCATTCCAATAGAGGTGGATAACAGCGACTTAAAGAGTATTACTCTAGCCGCAGGCACCATTATTGGAATGGCGGTTGATGACCGACATTTTTCCATTGATTTAGGTAATGAACTGTTAGGACCAATCCCCAAGGACTGTTTTGACAGTGACAGTGAGGACAACGCAACACCAGACAGGATTTTCACCCGGCATGGGGGGAACTTCCTGGTGTACACTTCCTGCCCCTATGGTAAGGAAGATGTGACGTGTGACTTCAGGAGGGATGAGGTGATTTTCCAGGTACATGAGGGCTGCCTTTCCCACCTGAAGCCTCCGGTCCAAATCAGCACTCTGACCAGGGACTTCTCCACCCAGCTGGAGGAGGCCGCGGAGATAGCCAAACCAGAAGTCTTTCCAGGCTTCAGGCAGATGGTGGAAGAGAGAGTCAACCTAGCTGACGCCTGTGTGACTCTGGAACAAAAGCAAAAGTTGAAACAAGTTTTCTTGGATTTCCAAGATCTCTTTGCGGTAGACTCATATGACTGTGGTCGCACTGACATCCACACAACAACAATCCCCACGGACCCTGGCATGACTCCTGTGTTTGTGAAGCAATATCGCTTGCCTCTCGCATCCATGGAGTCCCTTACTGAAATAATTAAGAACCTTGAGTCCCGGGGAATAATCCGTCCAGTCCACAGCACCTTCAATAATCCGGTGCTGGGAATATTGAAGCCAAACGGCCAGTGGAGACTCTGCGCCGACCTCAGGGAGCTCAACAAACGGGTCCATACTTCCCGATGGCCTCTGCCCTACATTGACCAAGGGCTGGCCCAGATTCAGGGGTCACAGGTATTCACTGCAATAGACCTGACCAATGGATACTGGACTGTGCCTGTCAGTAGGGAGGACCAATACAAGCTGGCTTTTACCTTTGGGGGCCAGCAGTACACCTGGACCCGGACTCCCTTCGGATACCTCAACTCCGGCAATGAATTCAACATTTTTCTACACAAGGCCATGCCTGACTTGGGTGCAAGGGGTAACCTGGCTTATGTAGATGATGTCCTCATCAAAAGTTCATCTGTGGAGGAACACATAGCGGAGATCCGTTATGTTCTGACCCAGTTGAGGGCCGCCGGAGCAAAACTTTCCTTTCAAAAAGCACAGTGGTGTAGAACCCGTGTTAATTTCTTGGGGCATGAGATTACTCCTCAGGGTCTCTGTCCCCAGGAAAAGAAAGTGGAAGCACTTCAGAAACTGAAAGACCCCACAACTCTGCGGGAACTAAGGAGCCTCCTTGGACTGACTAATTACAGCAGAACGTTCATTGAGGGCTACGCAGAGATCACCAGACCCCTGATTCATCTCCTGAAGGGGGGGGTCAAGTGGGAATGGGGTCCAGAACAAGCCGAGGCAGTAAAACAACTCAAAAGAAGCCTCTCACAAGCGCCTTGCCTAGCTTACCCTGTCAGAAACAAGGAGTTCTTCCTGGAGACGGGGTTCTCTAATACGTGCTTGACGGCCGTATTATACCAAAAGCATGACAAGGTCAATAAAGTAATCTCCTATGCGAGCAAAACTTTATCCTCTGTGGAGGAAAAATTCAACGATTGTGAGAAGGCACTCCTGGCAACGGTGTGGGCATTGAAGAATTACCGTCTGTTTATCCAGGGGGAACACATTATAGTGGAGACTCCACACCAACCTCTGCAATATCTCCAAAGTGACAGAATCCGGGCCGGAAATGTGAGTAACTCCCGAATTACTTCCTGGATTCTGTCAATGCAAGGCTTTCCTGTGGAGGTCCGATATGGCCAAAACAAGAAGAGTCCCCTCGCGCAAGGTCTGGCTGACTTGCATGATTGTGCCAGAGAAAACTGTCTCGAGGACGAAGGTCTAAAAATAAAGGACAACATGGAGGCATACCTTAATTCCCCACACAAAGTCTTTGAAGAAGACAAGTGTGAGGGAATGCCCACTGTGTATGTGGATGGATGCTCTTACCATGTTGACAACGACGGGGAGAAAGAAATGGTGGCTGGCGTAGGGAATGCATGGGTGAATGAGTCCCCAGAACCCTCCGCTGGATACAAAATTGGTCCCCGAAGTAGTCAGGTGGCAGAATTGATGGCTGTGCATCAGGCCATCCTCACTGCTGTCCAGCATCAACTCCACGAACTGGTCATAATCACAGATTCGGATTATGTACGGAACGGGTTCGTGGAGCACCTAGTTAATTGGAAAACCAGAGGCATGTTATGTGCTAACAACAAACCCTTGAAACATGGGAAGTTGATCCAAAACATTGATGATCTGGTCACCTCGAAGGGGATGACCATCTATTGGAAAAAGATCAAGGGTCATTCCAAAGTAGAGGGACCAGACAAAACTGGAAATGACTTAGCTGATCAGCTGGCCAAAACCGGGGCCATCCAAGGGGATCTAATTGAGATTGAGTCCCTGTTGGGGGAAATCCAGGTCACTGCTATCACTAGGTCCCAGACAAATGCTCACAACCTTTCAATTGCACAATGGAGTAAGGAGACCCCTGATGCTGATTTGATTACTGCTCAGAAGGGGGATCCAATAATTGGTAAATTTTACCAGCACCTTGAGGACCCTGAGAACTTTCCCCTGACGGATACCGATTACATTGGGAAAGAGGACCTAAGAGTGTTGATGAAATGTCCAAAAATGTTCCGGATCCAAGACGGTTTGCTGGTAAGGAAATCCAAAGCTGGCCACGATCAGTGGGTGGTTCCTACCTCATTCCGAAGCCTGATGTTAAGTCACGCCCATGATGCGGCCACCGCCGGTCATAGGGGGTTTCACACAACATTGGAAATCTTAAGAGAGGTTGCATCCTGGCCACACATGGGGCAGGACCTCGACCAATATTTGAAGGGTTGTCTTGTGTGTGCACAATTTCAGCCGACATCCCTCACACACCGGGCGCCTTTACAAAAGAGGGGAATGACACTGCCATGGTCAGATTTACAAATCGACTTTGTAGGCCCCGTGATTCGCTCGACTAGGGGGAATAAGTACATGTTGACCGTCACATGCTTGTTTACCAAGTGGGTGGAATGTCTCCCAGCCCCAAATTGCAAGGCAGAAACTGCAGCTGCCTTGATGATTAACCACATCTTTTCCCGTTTTGGTCTACCTCAAAGGATTGAGTCAGACAGAGGTAGCCACTTCACCAGTGAAGTAATGACAAAGATGTGGGAGATACTGGGGGTCAAGAGAAAGCTGCATATTGCTTATAGACCAGCTTCTTCTGGGGCAGTAGAGAGATATAACCGGACAATTGTGAGCATCTTAAAAAAGTTTGTGGCAGATTCTGGGCCAAGTTGGGATATCCGATTACCTCTGGTCCTAATGGCCATCAGATCTACCCCTTCATCTGCAACCAAAATGTCACCATTTGAGTTGATGACTGGGCGCAAGATGGTGCTTCCTCAGCATTTGCTCTACAGGACCCAAGAGCAGACACTGATAAATGCCTCCACTACTCATGAGTATGTAGAGAATTTAAGGAAACACCTCCAACATGCTTTTGCTTATGCTCAGCGGAATCTAGAAAGATCAGCTGATAGCATGAAGACCCATTATGACCTGAAAACTTCCAGGAAGGAATATCAGGTGGGAGACCGGGTCTATCTATACAACTTCCAAAGGAACCAGGCCAAGCAGCGCAAATTTTTGCCTACATGGAAGGGACCCTTTGAGATCATCGACAAGATCTCCCCTGTGGCCTACAAAATCCACATCCCCAAAGGCCCTTTGGCAGCGGGGGAAGACAAATGGGTCCACATAAACCAGTTGAAATGTTGCCATCCCAGGCACACTCTGCAACAACTGGAGGAATCCTCTGGAATCCTAGCGGGTACTGTCTCAGACTAATTCTGTTCCAATCATAAAACATACCACATCTAGTCTCTAAAATATTGTGATTTGCATGAAACTGTCTCTTAGTTATACTGTTCTTTTTTCAAAATAAGAATGTAATGTTTCATTATGATGAAATGCATATGCTGCCCCACTATCTCAACAGTGGTGGAAAAACGTCTATGAGTAGGTATTGCCGCTCTTCCTTTGTCGTCCTAGGAGAAAGAAAACCTGAAGACGGGCCAAGGAGGGCGATCCGGAGACCAGGAACGAAGATCCAATGGGCACGGGGTACCGCCCAATCTTCCCATCAGGACTGGCGAGGAGAACCGATCGATCCGACCGGATGGAGAAGAAGATGATGAACTGTGCCATCTATTGGAAGAAGATGAGGAAACATCCCAGGTCTTGCGAGTCCCATTCGTGAAATAGAATGGCCATCGCAAGAGGGGGGCTTGTGGGATGTATTTACCCATGCATCCGAGCCCTACCTCAAAACTGTGCAGTACTGACATGGAAAACCTCATGATGGCCAGAGCTTCCCAGAAAATGCACAGGGAAATGCATGAAGAATAGGCTGCCACCCATTTTTGCCGATGTTATGGGCACAGAAGGAAACGGCCTAAAACCATCATTGGACTACCCGCACAGTAGTCTGAAACCATTGGGAATGGCAATGCTGATTGCCAAATGCAACCTAGAATTGTTGGGAATTCATTTTCTTAAATCCCAAAAATGGGTGCAGTACCAGTACTCACCACTATCCAAAAGCCGGCAGTTTAAAACCACCCTGTGTTTCTCTGAAGGCAAGCCAAAGTGCCTATTTCAAACATTGCAATATGTGCAAAATATTCACTGAACACCAGCAGACATTTGGTAGAATGGAGTTTTGTGTGCCTACAAAATCTGGGAAATGAAGAGCCCAGAACAATGCTTATAACAAGACTGGCTGCGCTGTGGATTGCAGCAGTTTAAGTTGCACTGGATTTAAAGACACTAAAATCGAAAATGTTTAAATTGACTGAGTGACCTACTTTTGAGTGTCACATAGGTTGCAATTGTTTAAATGTCATAGTTTTAAACTTAGAATCAGCCTTCTAGCTGCATATGTAAAAATGTTTAGTTTTATTTGAATGCAGAAACTGGGGAACAAAAAGTGACATTTTATCTGAAACCTGGCTTAAGGAACTGAATTCTGCCTGGCAACTACCCCCATCAGGAGTGAAACTTGAGTCACAGCTGTGTTCCCAGGCCTAGCTGCCCTTTTGCTGCTCACACTAAGGATATGCCATCTATCTGATAATTGAATTACCTGTGCTCTGCAGGAAAGTGAACAAAGCCCTGTCCTGGCTCAGGCAAAGGTTTTATTGGCAGGAGTCGTAAATGGTCGTAAAAAGTGGCTTCCTCCTGAGGAAAGGGGAGGGGCCTGCCTGTGAGAGCAAGCTGGCTTGGCAGAACTGGAAAAACCAGAAATTCAATCTTGTGCTGAGGGTAAACCACACCCCTTTGGAGCCAGAACATAACTCTAAAAAGATTAATAACTCATAGAGCGGACATGTGAAAATTTTATAAATGATACCATAATTCTTGTGATTTTTCTGCCCACAGTTTAAGAGGTTTTTAGAACCGGTGGTATGTTCAGGGGGGTTTTAGCGGAAAAATGGATATTACTCTAACTGTATGCATGTTAAAAATCTGAAACTTCTTCAGTTAATGTCCATACTCCCTGCACACATGTATGTAAAGTTGGGTCAATGTCAGAAATTGAAAAATCAGTTAAAAAGTGAAATATGTGCCATTTCTGAATGCAAGCTCTTAGAAACAGCAGATTTGGACAGAGACATGGCTAAATTCAGCCACACCATGTATATGTAATTTCAAGCAACTGTGTAACTGTGAAATATGTCTTTTATTATCAAATATAGAATATGTGCAATCTGACAGAGGAGTGTCCTATCTGCAAGCCATAAAATGACATCCCTCTGACTCACAGTTCATTCCCCAATCAAATGATAAATGGAAGTTTGACCAATTAGAAGCTGAGAGAGAGGTAGGGTCAGTGATGCTAGAACACACCCACATTCTAAACACATAAAAGCAGACAGACAGGACAGATAGGGACCTTCAATTCCATTTGCTGCAACGCGCTCTGCCGGACCATACAACATCCAGAGATCCAGACTTCAAATTCATCAAACCTCCAGAGAGCCAAACTAGAGGCTTCAATCTATCCAGAACTAGAGACCCAGACCAGAGAACCAGAGAGAGCTGACCCAGATCACTGTGAAGTGCAGAGACCAGAGGCGAGTCTAAAACCCTGACCAGATCCATGGCGAGGCCCATTTCACTCAAGAATATAGTGTGAGTACCTAGGAAACTGTGCAGAACCAATCTCCTAGTTAAAATAATATAATTCAATCCATTTTTAACCTAAGTAGAACTGCAGCTTAGCAATTGTGTTATCCTGCCATCATTTGTTTAAATTATCAAATAAACCTTTTAAACTTGCAAAACAGAACTACTTCTTGGCTCAGTGGGGTCAGGGGGATTCCAAGAGAGGGGTGTTATATAGGGGTAGTCATCCAGAACGCATGAACTGGACATAAAGATATATCAATAAGGGTTTTCATTCAGTATCCCAGACTAGGCATTGACTTAGCTGTAGTGTTGAATTGAATCCTCTTACAAGATCTACCCCTTCATCTGCAGCTAAAATGTCACCGTTTGAGCTGATGATTGGACGCAGGATGGTGCTTCCCCAGCATCAGCTCTACAGGACCCAAGAGCAGACATTGATCAATGCCTCCACAACTCACGAGTATATTGAAAATCTAAGAAAACACCTTCAACATGCTTTTGCCTATGCTCAGCGAAATCTAGAAAGATCAGCCGACAGCATGAAGACCCACTATGACTTGAAGACTACCAGAAAAGAATACAATGTAGGCGACCGGGTCTACTTATACAATTTTCAAAGGAACCAGGCCAAACAGTCCAAATGTTTGCCTACCTGGAGGGGTCCTTTTGAAATTGTCGACAAAATCTCACCAGTCGCCAACAAAATCCGCATCCCCAAAGGCAGTTTGGAAGAGGGGGAAGATAAGGGGGTCCATATTAATCAACTTAAGTGTTGCCATCCTAGGCACACTCTGCAGCAACTGGAGGAGTCTTCTGGAACCCCAGAGGGGGCCAATCCAGCTCCATAAATTTCCAACTCTAAAATATTCCATGTATGGTCTTTAAAATACAATAATAAAAATGTGTCCTGAGTTATCGAAATGTATGTGTCCGCCCCACTACATTAATAGTGGTGGAGAAATGTCTACAAATTATGTTTTTGCTTTGTCATCCTAGGAACACCATAGTAGATTGGAAACCATGGAGACTAACCAAGGAGGATTACCCGGGGACCAGGAGCAAAGATCTGAGGGGCCCGAAGTATCGCTCAATACTCAGATCAGGACTGGCGAGGAGAACCGATTGATCCACCCATGATAGATGAAAAGATGCTGAACTTTGCCATTGGTGGAATCAGAAGAGATGAGGCTGACATCCCAGTCTTGCGAATTTCCATTGATGGAAGATCAATGCCAAATAGCAAGAGAGGGGACTTGTGGGATGTTTCAACCCACTAGTCCAGGCCCTACAACATTACTGTGCATTGCTTGCATCAGGAATATCATAATGTCCGCATGAAAGCATGCTGCTTGTTAAAAATCACCCAGAAGTGTGCAGTAAAAATCTGAAAAATAGGCCGCCATCCACTTTTGCCCATGTCAGTGGTAACACAGGAGACCACTGCCAAACCCATCATTTGGCTGCCCAAAAAGCAAGGCTGATTGCAAAAGACACACAGAGCTGTGTGAAAATCTGTTTTTCTTGGTTGTCAAATTTGCCAAAATCATGGCTCACAAACCACCCAAGAGACCCAACTTCCTTGTTGGGTGTTAAACATCATTCTACTTCAGGAATCCACATAAATACAATGTCCACAGTACACTTATAAGAAGAAAATCCACATTGAAGATTGCTTGCTTGCAAAATTATGTTGAAAATGGGCACAATACCGTTACTCACCTCTGTCAGAAGCTGGCGATTTCTAAAACCTGTCATGTTTAAAGTTGTACAGTGAACTCAAAGTATGGCAAAGAAAGACTTGCTATCAGAAGCCTAAGAGGTGGATACAATTCAAAACTGTATTTTAAAAAGGCTTGAATTAAGAAATTGGTTGATGTATTTGTTAAAAATGTAATTTATATTTTAGGACAAGACAATTTCAGACATGGGGGGTCATTACGACCCTGGCGTTAAGGGTTTAATGGCGTCGGCACCGTTAAACCCTTAACGCCTGATTACGAGGTCCCTTTGCGGGACCCGACCTTAACGGCTGGTTTTACCAGCCGTTAAAGTAGGGTGCCGCAAAGGGACCTCGGTGCTAATTATGGTACCGCAATTTGCAGTACTGTACTTAGTGCCTTCCCCAGTCCCATTGAGCCCTATGTGGCAAAAAAGGGAATGGGGAAGGGCCATGGTGAAATGGGGAAATACCGCCCGACAACCTTGGAATGGGGCAGTATTTCCCCATTCCACCATGGCAGACTCGTTACAACACCGGCACCAACCATGGTGCTAATAGCGCCATGGTTTAGCTCCGGGGTTGTAATGAGGGCCATGGTGTTTAAAAGTTAAAGTTAGCCACACTGAGCTTCAAAGATATTCCACAACTTCTCCCAAACAAAGGAATCTTTTCTCCTGTGCTCTGCTGAGTATCTGACAGGCAAGTGTGAAAGGAAATGGGAGGGGCGCTCTGGCATGTTGCTCTGAGTGTAGACAAAGGACCCCCGTGAGCTGAATGAAAATGCTAATTCGGGTGTGACTGACACCAACTGCCCTGGCAGGAAGAAGCCCATGTGACTCTCTGACTCAGCCGAGCCTTGGAAGCGGGCCAGACTGAAAATGTGGATTTGAAACTAAAGTAACTGTATGTTTTGGGAAAAGACTTTTATAAAATATTGTGCCGAACTGACAAAAATATGAAATTTAGAGATTATTAAAATGAAAAATTCGCTCACAGTTTAAAACTAATCTGTAATCTGTGCGATGTTCTGAGACTAAACCACGAAATTTTTAATATTGTAGCTATTGTAATTATGCTAGGAACATGAAAAATTACAGGAATATGCCCAGAGGGTATGTGCATGCATGTGTAAAAAAGTGTACAGATCCGAAAATGTGTAACCAACCAAAAGCACAAAAAATTGTCATTTATGAACCAAAACTCATAGGAAGATAAGATTTGGACAGAAACATACCTTAGGCAATCTGTAATGGAAATATGCATTATCAACAAGTTGGGGATATTGGAAATATGTTTTTCATGGAAAATAGATTTTCTGGTTAGGAACAAAGGGGAGGTTCTTCCCGAGATTGTAAATGGCAGCATCACTCTGACACATCATGACACTCTGTTCCTTCTCCAATCAGGGGACAGGGAATTCTCTGACCTATCAGATCCTTAGAGGGTTGGGCATTGTGTAATCGGCCTCCCCACCCCTTTGGAAGATGGATAAATAGGGACTGTTGAGGACCCAAAAAGACACACTTTCACTCATCACTGATCCACTGGGGAAGCACCCTGCAGGAAGATCCAGACTCCAGAACCTAGATCCAGAATCCAAAACCTAGATCCAGACTCCAGAACCAGAATCCAGACTCCAGAACTCTGAAGCAGAAAGGCCTATCCAAAAAGCTGAACCCTTTTCAGCTGGCATTTAGAATCTTTTGCAACCTGATTCTAATCCCAAACTTTCAAGGGGCACCACAAAATCCAACAGCCTGGCTGAGCTGTTTTGATGCTTCTTGCCAAGAACCCGTCCTAGAACCCAGAGATCCAAAACGGTAGAGCAGTGCTGGAACCCAGAACCCGTCAGATTCAGTCCAAGAGGCCGTGCAGACCAGAGTGTCTTGTTGAGAGCAGAACCAAGCACCTGAGACCTGTCCGGTGGTGAGCGAATCCCAGCCAAACCTTTGACCAGATCTTTGACAGGCCCAATCCATTCCAAAGCCATAGAAGTGAGTATTTAGTATAGAACTGTCCATAGTCATTTCTTAGTTTAAATTAATCCTATTCAATTCATTTCAACATAACCAAAACTGCATTGTAGAATCTCTTGTGTCCATCCTGAATCCTTCTTATTATATAGTCTATGAAAATTGTAGTGATAATCATCTGTGCGCTGATATTTTTCTGAAGAAAGTCAAGTGTCCTAGCGCACAAAAGTCAGAGCAGAAGGCGCCCTGTTCTGGTGGCTGTCCCGTTCGGTATCTTGCACTTTCATAGCCCTTTAGAATAAGTCCATCTTGGTTCCTAATCTTTAAAGCGCATCTTTCATTTTGAAATTTTGACTCTTGAGAAAAATCTACCTTCACCAAAACCTCTGTAACTTTTAAAATTTAAATGTCATTTTGAAGCTAACATCCTTAGCTCCAATTCACGTTTCTCGCACACGGAAAAGTTGCCGGTTATTTGGCTCAATTTCACGCCATGTAAAATAGCTATTTCTTGCATTCAACTTCTGAATTTCGTTTTCCATCTGCTAATCATTCACATAATCATTGCTAGTGTTTACCTGACCCAATCCAAAGCAACTCTCACTAGATCTGAATCCAATTTAGCGAATCAAAACTATTTAAAAAAAAAATGTTTAACAATCTTTTTATTGATTTGAACATTTAACCAACTTTAACCTTAAAACTTGTCCTTTCTTCCCCTCCCACCACCCATCCCCCCCATATACTTATGGACCCCTAGACGGCTGTAACAGGAAATTCCGACTTAGTTGCTAGCAATGTACTGAAAGTTAAAACAAATTTAGGATACGAATGTTGTGGGGACACCACTGCAGCATATAGTCACTCTGCAAATATTGAAGGAGCAGACCCCAGTCTCGTTGAAAGTTTTCGGGGGAACCCTGAATTTTACAGGTCATCCATTCCATCGTAACAAAGTGCCATACCCTCCGAAGCCACTGTAGCGGTGTTGGGGGCGCCTGCTGTTTCCAACACTGAGCTATCGTCAGCCATGCTGCTATCACCAGGACCATTGTCACTTTCCTCTGACTTTTAGTGTATGTTCTTTGCTTTGGGTCCCAAAGTCCCATTAGCCACACTGCTTCCCCTAGGTTCTCAATCCCCAATACCATTTTTCCCGCCTGAGCATTAATTTCAACCCAGAAGCCTGCTATGACCGGGCATGACCACCAGATATGTCTCCAGTCCCCATGTTGTCGGCACCCACGCCAGAATTGTCCATTTTCATTAGGGAACATGGACTGCAACCTCTCAGGCGTCAGGTGCCACTGTAGCAGTACATTTTGCAACATTTCCCTTAGATGAATGGATCTCGTCAATTTGGAAACATTACCCCATACCTCTTCCCAGTAGGGCCATGAAATCGGGACCCCAGCGTTCCCCCCACCTCCTCATGTAGCCCCATCTTACCTCCTCCCCTGTGAGTTCAAGTGTGCATACAAGTTTGAAATCAGTTTGTGCGTACCCGAGCCTGTTGTCATGAACACTTCAAACTTCGTAAGATTCCTTGTTCCTGTCTCCCTATTAATCGGGGAGGATAGCCAATGGGCTAGCTGAGCGTACCGATAGCACTCCATGCTTGGTATCCCGAGTTCCTGGACACATTCACTAAAGGTTCTTAATGACTGAGCTTTATACATGTCACAGATTTTGGTGCAGCTTGCCTGTTTCCAAGCGGTATATACAATTGGGTCCCTCCCCAGTGGAAAATCTGGATTACCAAACAGGGGCGTGAAGGGGGATGGGTGTGTTGTCAGATTCCCTCTTTTGACCGCGGAATCCCAAGCGTTAAGAGGTGCCTTCATGATCTCGCTTATTTTGGTGTTCAAGTGTCTATGTTTTTGGTGGGACCATAGAAGATTTGACAGCGGGACACCGGCCACTGCTATGTCCTGAATTGTCCAGGAGGTAGAGAGGGGAGACCATCTTGACAATTGGTTTTGTACTTGAGTGAGTAGGTCAGGGAAATTCACTGAGTATAGGCACTCTATTGTGGGGGGTGATTCTAATTCCTAGGTAGGTTATACTGCTCTGTACCCATTTCATCCCATGTTCCTGGGCTAGGTTTGAGATCTCATTTGGATCAGCTTTCAAATTTAATATCTCTGACTTGGTTTTGTTTATCTTGAGTCCTGATATGGCACCAAAGGCCTCCAATTCTCGAACTAGGGCGGGTAATGAGTTGGTTGGGTCTGTCAAGGCTAGCAGCATATCATCTGCGAAGGCCATTGTTTTATGTTCCAGTGCCCCCATTCGAACACCTTTAATTTGTTGTTGCTGCTGAATCCTCGCTAAGAGGGGTTCCAGGAACAAGGCATACAGGAGGGGGGAAAGCAGGCACCCCTGCTTTGTTCCTCTTGTTTGGGCAACAGCCTCAGAGAGGGAACCGTTGGTTGAGATCCTTAAACTGGGATGGTTATAATTGGATTTTATCATCTTTATGTAGGATTCCCCAAACCCCATGTGTTCCATCGTGTGAAAGAGTTGACACCACTGGACTCGGTCAAACGCTTTCTCGGCATCCAACGCCACTAATATCACCCTGGTGTTTGTGCGCTCTACCTTTTCTATTATGTGGCATACCCTCTTTGTATTGTCTGCTGTTTGTCTTGCGGGGATGAAGTCTGCTTGATCCGCATCTACTAAGGATGCAAGATGCGGAGTAAATCTGTTGGCAAGGTCCTTAGTGTAAAGTTTTGCGTCCACATTGATAAGCGCAATTGGTCTATAGTATCCTGGTAGAGTGGGGTCTTTATCCGGTTTAGGAAAGAGCACTACTTTTGTCTTGTTCATGGAAGGGGTGGTAGTCCCTCTAGCTTTGAAGGTGTTGAAGAGCGCTGTGAGTTTAGGGACCAGAGATGCTCAGAATTTCTTATAGAAGGCCTCAGTGTACCTGTCAGGGCCCAGAGCATTGTTCTTAGGGAGTTGCCTAATGGCCTGTAAAACTTCCTCTGGTTCAATATCTTGGTCAAGTGCCTCTCGGACTTCCTCTGGTAATTGAGGCAATGTAACACTCCGAAGATATGCCTTCTCTTCTCCCTCATTAGGGTTAACAGTGCTGTATAGATCTTGAAAGAATGTTCTCATGATCCCGCACATTTCACCATCAGTGGTTTTCCGATTGCCCTCCGGGTCCAAGAGTGCCTTAATTGCTCTCTCTCTCTTGTCTCCCTGAGTTGCCTGGCCAATAACTTATCCGCCTTGTTGGCAAGTGCGTAATACCTTTGTTTCAGCTTCAGAAGCGACTTCTCAATTTTTCGGGTTTGTAATAGTTCCAGCTGCCCCTGGATATGCTGCACCGCTCGCTTCTGTGCCCTGCTGGGGATGGATGCTGCCTCTTTCTGCGCTTCCTGTAGTCGCATCTCCAGATCTTGTTCCCACCATGCCAATTGTCTCTCCCTCCTTGTTTTCAGTGCAATTATCAAAACCATTTTTAGCTTTTTTTTTCCATCACTTCATATTACATTCAAAAGCATTTGACCTGTTTAAAATCAGCCCTGTTTCTCTCTGCTTGCTGGAGGGGAATCGGGATTGAAACTGCAATTGCTGATTGTTATTCCTGAAACATGTGTGCCCTCATTCCATGTCTTCATATTGCATATTGAGGGGAGTGAGTAATAACAGGGGGAAAGAGTGATTACATTGTCTTCGGTTGAATTCATATCAAGTTTATTTCTGTGTTGCATTCTTTCCTATCATTGCAATTCCTTGAACCCATACAAAGTTATTCTCTGCTACATTAATTGATTAAAGAGATTGTTGATATTGTCACATTACCCATTGCTGATCATTGCATAAATATTCATAAGTGTGATATTCAGATATTATTCATATTTATAAAAGTGTGATATATATATTGTTTAATTCTTCAAATAAATCTTTTAATTTGCAAAACAAACCTATTTCTTGGTTCAGTGAGACCGGGGGGATTCAAAGAGAGGGGCGTTGTATAAGGGTACATGATCCAGAATTAAAAGAACTTTTGACATAAAAATATATAAATAAGGGTTTCCATTGGGCATCCCATACTAGGCATTGGGCCTCATTACACGGTAGGCGGTGAGCCATGGCGCTATCAGCGCCATGGCTCATGCCGGTAAAATACCGGCACCGCCTTGGCGGAAAGGGGATTTACCGCCCCACTCCAAGGTTGGAGGGGCGGTAAATCCCCTTTCCGCCATTGCCCTTCCCCATTCCCATTTCTGCCCCATAGAGCTCTATGGAAATGGGGAAGGCGCTAATTACGGCACCGCAATTTTGCGGTGCCGTAATTAGCTCCGAGGTCCCTTAGCGGGTTGGATATTAACGCCTGCAAGAAGCAGGCGTTAAATCCTCCAACCCGCAAAGGGACCTCGTAGTACGGCGGTAAGGGTTAACGGTCACCGTTGCCATTAACGGTGACCGTTAACCCTTACCGCCGTCTGTGTAATGAGGCCCATTGACTTAGTTGGAGTGCTGGATTGAAATACCTTACACAGTGTTGCTCCCGTAGAGCATTGTACTTATTTAAGGTTTTTGCACACATTTATTGTTTTCTTCAGCCATTTCCGAGTGTCATTTTAACATTGCTGAGGTTTCAGATCCGTTTTTCTCTCTTGTTTGGGGAGGGAAGGTTGGATTTGAATTTGGTTTCTTATTCCTCATTCCTGATTACCTGCTGCTTCCTTATATCTATTTAGGATGGCTTATTTGTGGGTTGAGGAATATTGCAGGTGGACATCCTAACTTGAGTGCTATCTTTCCCAAAATTCAAAAGTGTCTCTATTCTCTGGTGTTTTCTATCTGTGTTGCTAAAGGGTTAATTTAAGTGAACTGCCTACATTCCTATTGCATTATCATCACATGGGTGATTGCTGCCCCATATATTAAAACGTGTGTGATTTTTTTGCATTTTAAATAAATAAATAAATATTGCCTATACCAACCAGCCTGGTTCCTAGTCCACCATGACGTGGGGTATTTGAAAAAGGGGAGTGATATGAGTAGTAAATCTCTCAAATATTGAACTTACATATATAACAAAATAAGCATTACAGTTAAGCGCTGCATACTAGGCTGAGATTTGGGTGTATCGCCGGATTGAAAGACTTAACAAACATGGGGGCTTGTGCTGGGATTTTGAGTTTGGTTACCACCCGTGACAGTCTAACACAGCAGACTAACCTGCAGAGTAGTAATACTTGGTGTGGTGGGAATACTGTGTTACACTGTGCAAGCGCCCCCCAAAACAAATACTCTAAGCACCAGGCCTGTATCTATAAAAGTAAAATTAAATCAAACCTGAAATAATTAATAAAGAAAGAACATTGCCAAGATGGCTGTTCCATTAGAAATCAGTATGGCTAGGGAACACCTTCTGCACAAGCTCTTTGTCAGGGCTGAATGGTCAGAACAGGATGAAAATGTCTGGCTGCAGGAAATCACACAACAGGTCACGGCCATGAACCTGGATACATGGCATGACAATGGCCTATTACACCAAGCTCTGAGTGAATTATACATGGCCCCAAATATTAAAGAGAAGCAAATCAAAATTGCCAGACTTGCGCCCTACCTATATCTCCAAATGGGAGTGATGCTGGAAAAGCATGTTGAAAGCACAATTCTGGCCCAGAATCAAAGTGAATCATTAGACAAAATCCAGACTGATCTAGACTGAGCAGAACAAAGGCTACAGAACAGCCAACAATGGGAGGCAGAATCTAGAGATTATGTCACCAAATTAAAAGAGGATTTGGCTCGCCAACAGCAGGATGATGCAGATTGATAGAGCCAAGTAGAGGCATTGAAAGAGGAGCGTAGGGAAAAGGTTGACTTTCAGCAAGAGAGTCACCAGAAGTTAAATCAACAGATAAAATATAATAGGTTCTGCGCAGAGCAGATAGTTACTCTACAAGATCAGATGAAGAAATTGGAAGAGGAAAATAACCAATTAATTGTGAAAGACCTTTACTCTCAGGAGGAATTTGATCAGTAGCGCCAGAAATCCAATATTATCAAAAAACAAAGGGATGACCTCGAACAGAGGGGCACCCTAAATCAAGAGAAAGACACCCTAGGCAAGGAAATAAACAAGTTAAAAACCGAGTTAGAGAGAAGAGAGTTAGCCCTCCAGGAGCTCAATGAACTAAAAACAGAGTATGGGAAGTTACTGGAGCACGGCAGACGGGTAGATGGTGCTCTGCAAGCGAACACCCAGACCAAAGATGTGAAAACTCAGGAGGTGAGTCTCCTGCAGCAGAAATTATCCCAGTATTCCCACACCATACATAGAGGATGATGGGCTCCACCAACAAGTTGCAGCACAATAGCGGATCATTGAGAACAGTAAGGCCTTGATAGATGAAAAAAAGGCTCAGATCTTTTCTTATTACCAAGAAATAGGGGCTGAGAAACACTCATTATAATTGTGGCAGTGACAGTATGAACAGTGCCAGTAAGGTCTGACCTGGCGGGCTGTGCGGCACCCGTGAGCAGAACACGTGATTGCACTGGCACCGTTATCAATGGTGCCGCTGCAACCATGCTCCCCACACCATTCTGCCCCATGGGGCAGTATGGGGATCGGGAGCCCGGCAATACCACCACCCGCGAATGGGCAATTACTGGCCCATTCATCTCGTAATGACAGTGAAAATGACATTGTAAATGACAGATGTGTTTGATTACACTATATTATGACTATGAAAAAGAGAATGCCACATATGGATCTTACAGTTACGTGATCAGCGTAACCCGTCACATAGTGAATACTCTACTTCTTCCTGGGATTTACTTTAGTTATTCAAAATCACTAGGGGGTTATGGTTTTGGAACACAGGTAAGACAATCAGCGCAAGAAGGATTCTAACAATACTGGAGTTCTGAATTAATATGGGATGGATTGAGATAGGGATAATACAATGCAGCTATACTATGGGTCACTGTTCTTCCTGTTAATACTTACAGAAGAAGTTATTTAATTGGACCATCAGCTCTAATCAATGAATTGGATCTGGTCTACCGGCAGCAGGGCACTTCTAGCGGGATTGGATCAGCAAGGCGGTTCTGGTCAATTTGGACTGCACCTCAGACTGGATTTGGATGGGCCCCTTCTGGTTACTGGACACAGTAGATATCAGGATGCAAGTTTTCAGCGGGCAAGCCTTAATTGTAGCAAGCCAAGCGGAATCAGAATGAAATCCCTTCAAGTTTGGGATGTTTGCAATTTGATCAGGCTAGTAATAATTTAGCAATGCTAGAGTCTAGATTCTGCAAAGAAGTCTGGACCTTTGAAAGAATTCTGGAGTCAGCTACAAGATGAAAAGGTCTGCAATAAGGTGCTGCGCGGACATCTGGGTGGGTTCTAGAAGCAGTGTGTTCTGGGAACAGTCTCTATATGTAGTGAAACTCCTATATTCATACATTACAAAGTTTATGGCCTAGGCAGAACTTCAAAACACACCCACATGGTTGTGAGTTGCTACAGGTATGTGCTTGGTCCTGGTTGGCAGTCTAAACAGAGCTGTCATTTTATGACAGGATTTAGGAACTCCCACCTGGATTTTTACCCAAAACATACTTTTGAACAAATGTACATTTCTAACATTATATACCCTCATGATATTGGACACATATATTTTATATTTGATTGTCTACATTTACATTAACTTCCTATCTTTGTGAAAACTGTATTGGTCATTCTATGGATTTTTATAAATTTTACCCATAACACTTTGGATTAATCATTTCTAATTTGATACATCTCTGGGCGCTTATCAGTGGATCGTGTACATACAATTGTAAGTTTGCAACATTAATAGTTTTGCCACAATCAGACATTTTTCATAACTTTAGTCCTTAAATGGTACGAGTTTCCTCAATGTCTTCAAATCACAAGGCTGAAACTAGTTAAATGTCTACCAAGTTTCAGATTTATCCCTTTTTAGGTTGCTCAGTTCAAGAATTTTAAACTTTAATCAAAAATAAAGATTTCACACCAAAGTCCTCCCGTGTGACCTCCCCTTTTCAGGCAGCAGCTGTCCAGTCCTTTGAAGTTCACTGAGAAACCTCCTCCACATACTGCCCCTCCTTGCAAAGGTCAATTCTCAGCCTCTCCTTTGTTCTTTGGTCAGTCAGCAGACGAATGTCTAATGCGGCCCCATTGTGTGGCTTGTTGGGATTATGCGGCAACCATTAACAGCCATTAGCCTTTCTGTTCTCAAGGGAGTGTCAAGCAGAGATGTCAGTTTTCCCAAGCCAGGCTGTCAGATCAGAATTAAATAATGAATTGGCCCCAGGCTGGGCTCTTTGACATTAAAGTCTTTTCATTTAAAATATAAAATATAAGCACAGTTTATAAAGGATTTAAACATTTTAAAAGAATTAGCCCTTCACAAACATGATTGAAATAGTGGATTTTGCAATTTCTTCCAGAAAAAGAAACACCTTTAAATGGGTTTGACAGCTAATTTCCTTAAGCAGATGCCAGGCAGGGAGACCTGGATTCCTCTGACTGCCTGGAGAATCTATGATTTTAGTGCACTTTCCTTTCCATAATTCTCTGGGAAAATGACTGAATTGTTAAGGGCATTTTTGGATTAGGACCTTTTGTGACCTTGTTTCAGGTGACCGATGACAGATGACAGCAGTGATTCCTGCTTTTACACCACTTTGCCTGTGTATATGGCAGGGCATGTAGCTCTTTTGGTGGTTTATGAATTCTGCACTATTTTGCAGATTTGGCGTGCACAGGGGTTATTGCCTCCATTTTTGGCAGTTTTCTTTCCCCATTGGCAAAGGGGTGGAGTGTGGCGCATTGGTGTGGATAAAAATACTCCACACATCCCAGGCCTCGCCTACAGAATCCACACCCCCAAAGGGACAAATAGAGGAGCCTACTGAAAACCCTATCGGAGATACATCTGAAACATAGGAATATTTAAATTGTCATAGAATGCATGCGTATCCCACACCTGTCACCCCGATTGGGGGCAGTTAATGGGAAAATTGTAACAACCTGTTCGTGCTTCATTTCTAGATTTGCACTGATTGCACCTCCATTACCAAGGAGGACCTCCTCAGGAACCCAGAAGGAGAAACCCAAGGAAATCTGGGGCGCTGCTCCATACCAGAAAAGAAAGACCAGAGAAAAGGCTGGGGTATTGTTCCAGGTTCCAACCAGAGGCAGGGGAGCGTGTCACATCGTTCGCTGATGGAACAAGGACTCATACCCGACTGAACCTGCTTTTTCAAGAAAGAAATCCCACTTGCCTGACTCCCCCCCGACTGGAAGTCCAGAAGAAGTTGGGGGGGGGATGTGTGGGTTATATTGACCCACTCAGATGTGCTTTACCACATCACTTTGTTGCATTGGTGCAAGAAACAGCAAAATGGCTGCACTAACTACTGTGCGCGCCAGGATCTCAAAATTGCATTTTTACAACCACCAAAGAAAATGGCAGCATCACCCTGCCACACACTTTTCAGGCGGGGAGGAACAGAGTACACACCGCAGGAGAGTGCCAGTGTGCTCTGCAACATTTAACATTGAATTAAGTGAAATAGCCAACATTGCCTTGCTGAAATGACACCTTTTCCAACCTTTAAAAATGCTGCTTTGAGGCTAAATCCATCCATGTACTATGAAACTGCATGATTAAAAAGGCCCGGCCATGCCCAGGAGAAGTCATTGTGCATTAGCAAAACCATGTCTGGTTCCTGAATGACAGGCCCAGTCATCTTAGCTTGGAAAGAAATCAACCAGGGGCTTTGTTTTCAGTTTACACAGGAAATGCATCTATTTGCTGTGAATAGTATCTAAAAATCAGCTGTTCAGAGAAAGACTCTAAATAGCTGAGCCATGCCTGTTTAAATGTATCCATGCTGCAGAACATACTCCAGCATTCAAGAGAATAACCATAGCTGCATTGCAGGGTGTCAATTTGCTGCAGATAAAAATCTAATTTAGAAGAAAGAAATGTTAGCAGTTTTTAAACACATGTGGTAAAATGGGCTTTGCTGACTGAAGAAAAATGGCCTATTTCAAAGTAAATTGTTGAGTGAAAGCCTCCTTACTTTGCAATGTAAAGGGATTTTGTGGCTGGTGATAATACATGCATAGGCTATTTTTATTCCACCGGTTTGTTAAATCAAGACTCAGAAATCAGGAAATAAAGACTTTTAAATCAACTGAGCCGAGTAGGCAAGCTCTAAAAAAAAAAACTGGTCTTCCACTTGTTCAGGTTCCAGCCCTGTAACTTACTTTAGGAAGTGAGGCACACCATAAGCTTCCAGGACACCAAAAGTGCTAATTGCCAGCTTGAAAAATATTGTATGGGACAGGACAATGGGAGTTCACAAGCTCATCAGACATTCGTCTGTGCTCCAGGCTGGGACAATAGTAGTCTTGGGACACTCACATGTCAATTGTGAAGGGCAATATAACCTTCAATTAAGAGAGAGGCCCCCATCCTGCTTGAAAGAAACTGCCAGTTGGTGTTAGCTGGGAAGAAAAAATGACAGACAATGACTCCCTTTTGTCTTAAGACTATCTTATAAAGAACTTTAAAAAGATTTATATCTCAGCTGTCAAATTTGGTAAAAATGTGGAATTTTCACAGCGTAAAAGTGGAATTGTGGGCTGTGTTTGAAAACTTGGTAGAATGTCGTGACACACTCTGGACAGAAATGGTGATATATATTGTATGAACAGAAAATCATCCATGTTGCAAATGTCAAATTTTGTACATACATCCCTGGGGACAATTCACATCTGGATATAAAATTGGGGAATTGTGGGCCAAATCTTTAATGTGTAAAATTACCAAAATGTGTCAGAAAGGCAAAACAAGGTCGCACAGACTGGAGGTTTGGACTAATCTGTGCTGCACAAAATATGTAACCTGTATATCTGATCGAGTAAGAGGTGGCAACTGCATAAATATCTGTTTTTGACAAAATCGGATTTTCAGTAAAGTAAATGTGGGAGTTTCTAGATACAGTAAAAAATCACCTAAAAAACATGACATTCTTTTCCTGAAATCCAATCAGCGAAGAGCTATGCAGAGAATTCTACCCTTGCCCAATGCTGTTATTAGAGGCAGGCGTAGTGAATCCTGCCCCTGTCATATAATGTAATGATATCATCTGGCATTATAAATAAGGGCCCCTGACTAGCACTCAGGACACACTGATTCCTGACTGATTCCTGACTCTCTTCCTGAATTTCCGTGTGGCATCCGGTTCCTGTTGTCTTCATCCTGTTTTGATTCTGATTCCAGATTTTCTTTGCAAAGCCAAGGCCTATGCATTGCTGACCCCACTCCCAGCAAGGCCTCGATCTGAAACCTCCATTCTAAAATCCCATTACCCAAATTGAGGGGAGCTTCTTAAACCAGCTTGGCTTTCTGCAACTACATGTATGCCTGCGACAAACCTGCTCTCCTGATGCCCTTATCTTATCCAGTAACCAGAAGTACTACCCGGTATCCAGTCCATGCCCGCTGATTTTGTCCGGCTGTCTGGTGTAAGACCAGATCCGTGTGGTGATCCAGAGCGCTGACTGTCCAAAATCCAAATTAAAAGTGGACTGTGAATATCAATAGGAACCATAGAACCATAGCATAACTTGCCTTGCCTTGTCCTATCCCAATCTCTAAACCATCCTATCCTTACCTTAATAACCTGTAACATTGTCAGAATACTTATTGCAACCCTGTCAATGATTTATCTTGCTAAACGCCATTTCTTTAGTAATTTTTATCTTGTCTTGTAAATCCTAAGCTATCAATACTATTTCGAGTGCTTGGATTGGTTCCGCCAGGGTGGGCTCTGGGGATCTAGGGTTGAACTCATGATACAACCCTGGAGCTTACTGTGTCCCTCTTTGGTATTCTAGCCTGAATGCGATAGTATAGAGTAAAACTATTCTTGTCCAAATTGATTTACTTTTCTGTTTTCACTTCCCGATTTTTGTAAAAGCGCTCCTCATACTACCTTGCATATCTCTCTCAGTTTAATAGCTAGAGACTTCATTTCACACTCCAAATCAGTGAATTTCACCCGTTTTAACAGAAACCATTTGGTTAATTTCAGGTGGGAATGAGCATTTTTGCAAAGCTTTACACGTGTAATTGTTACTATCAATTGCTTTAAACCTTCCATTCATTTTCATATTGTATGCTTTTGCTCAATCTATTGCTTATGATTGCTTGTAACTTTCCAGTGTTGCTCCCATAGAGAATTGTACTTATTTAAGGATTTTGCACACATTCATTGTTTTCTTCAGTGATTTTTAACATTGCCGAGGTTTCAGATACGTTTTTCTCTCTTGTTTGGGGAGGGAAGGTTGGATTTGAATTTGGTTTCTTATTCCTCATTCCTGATTACCTGCTTCTTACTGCTGCTTACTTATGTCTATTTAGAATTGCTTATTTGTGGGTTGAAGAATATTGCAGTGGGAAATCCTAACTTGAGTGCTATCTTTCCCAAAATTCAAAAGTGTCTCTATTCTCTAGTGCTTTCTATCTGTGTTGCTAAAGGGTTAATTTAAGTGCATTGCCTGCATTCCCATTGCATTATCATCACATGGGTGATTGCTATCCCATATATCAAAAAGTGTGTGATTTTCTTGAATTTTAAATAAATAAATAAATATTACCTTTACCAACCAGCCTGGCTCCTGGTCTACTGTTACCCGGTGTATTTGAAAAAGGGGGGTGATATGAGTAGTGTATCTCTCAAATATTGAACTTACATATATAACAAAATAAGCATTTCAGTTGTGCGCTGAATACTAGGCTGAGACCAGGGTGTATGGCTGGATTGAAATACTTAACAAATGATAACAAGTCATAGGAGTGCAGAAGGCAGGGAAGGGTGGCAAACCTAAGAATAGACTGTACGCTCACTACAGGGACCCAGGAATGCTTACCCTGAACCCAGTTAAACTCATACATGTATAAAGGATGCAAGTGACATGACTAAGGTCCCCCTGGCATGTAAGGTATGTATATAATAAGGAAGTTGCAGTGTAAGCATTGTCTTCAGGGATCAATACACATTTCTCTTTCACTGAGATTATACTAAAACCACATGTTGACAAATGTTCCTGACATTGATTGCAGGAACTTTCATTCAGTTGAAGAATTTTTATATGTATATACATAGCGCCACTATCACCAGAAATCTAATTTCAGGGTGCTTGGTAATTGTTGTTACTTGTTAGCATTATCAGTTTAAGGGGTATCAAACCCATGACACAGCATCTTTCTGTTCCCAAGGTGAGCATGTTATGCTTGAGCTATCCTCCAGGCCCTGATATCAAAGTGCACAAGTTGCAATCTCCAAATAACTTTATAATCTGCATGTGAAGGATTTACATCTGTCAAGGGTGGTAAAGCCCTAGTTGTTTTCATTTGTATTAATAAAAATGATCCGGGAAATCCATCTCAGAAAGGGTGGTCTGCTAACCAGCCCCTCCTTTCATTAAGTTCAATGCCAAAAGCATAGTGTACATTTGTTCCCTGTGGACCCTGATCTCCTTCTCCTACTCTCTACTGGCACGTAGCAGGTTCAGAGGTCACAGGTGCCCTGTTGACAGCTGGTGTGAAAGGGGTTGAATTTAAGTCTACACATCGGTTCCAAAGCATTCATAATCATGATAAACAGCCCCCCTGGTAGTAAAATAATGTGGAGGTATACACCATTCCTATTCTTGGGAAGGTGGTTGGTAATTCACATAATTATTAAAGCCAAATCTGATTTCAAGCATACCAATGTCTTCCCTGCTCAGAGCGCTATGGGAGGCTATGTGGATTTCAGGTAGATTTCAGCCACCTACCTGTCTGCATTCCACTGAATGAGACAAAAGGCAGGAGGTGTGCCTATATTAACAACTTCCTTGCTAAGCCTGGGCCACTGTCCCCTTGGTCCAACTTTTGGTGCCCTATAAACTGGTTACTTCCCTTTTGCAGCAAGACATATCCTTTGGAACACATTGTTGCATTTCTTCCCTGTTATTCCTCTGACAACATATCCAGAGTGCTTATACATTTGAGTTCTGCATCTTCCATCTTCTTTTACAGGGGTGGCTTTTATATTGTTTTTGAAAGTAAGTTGCATAATTGGTTTGTTCTATTAAAGTATGTTGTTATACACAACATTGGTTGGGCATACTGTTATTTTGAAAGTGCTGCTCGTTGGCTTGCTACTGGATCATATTCACACCCCTTTTGAGAGTATAGCATTCTCTCGGCCCACATTATCACAAAAAGCGAAGGAGCTATATCTCTTAGTTGTGCCTCTTTTACCTTTATGATTGGGGTCACTTTTGTTTTGTAGAAGTATGAGTGCTGAGTAAGCAGTTTAGCGACTACTAACCCTTGTACTCCTGCAGAAGTAATTCGCCACACTGCACCAATACATGTATATATGAAACCTGCCTTTTGCTGGCACACATTGCTCAAAGTCAGTTTTTCATCGATATTACAAACCATTTCAAGAGTAAAAATTGTATTAATTATTGTATTTCTGCAACTACATGTATGCCTGCGACAAACCTACTCTCCTGATGCCCTTATCTTATCCAGTAACCAGAAGTACTACCCGGTATCCAGTCCATGCCCGCTGATTTTGTCCGGCTGTCTGGTGTAAGACCAGATCCGTGTGGTGATCCAGAGCGCTGACTGTCCAAAATCCAAATTAAAAGTGGACTGTGAATATCAATAGGAACCATAGAACCATAGCATAACTTGCCTTGCCTTGTCCTATCCCAATCTCTAAACCATCCTATCCTTACCTTAATAACCTGTAACATTGTCAGAATACTTATTGCAACCCTGTCAATGATTTATCTTGCTAAACGCCATTTCTTTAGTAATTTTTATCTTGTCTTGTAAATCCTAAGCTATCAATACTATTTCGAGTGCTTGGATTGGTTCCGCCAGGGTGGGCTCTGGGGATCTAGGGTTGAACTCATGATACAACCCTGGAGCTTACTGTGTCCCTCTTTGGTATTCTAGCCTGAATGCGATAGTATAGAGTAAAACTATTCTTGTCCAAATTGATTTACTTTTCTGTTTTCACTTCCCGATTTTTGTAAAAGCGCTCCTCATACTACCTTGCATATCTCTCTCAGTTTAATAGCTAGAGACTTCATTTCACACTCCAAATCAGTGAATTTCACCTGTTTTAACAGAAACCATTTGGTTAATTTCAGGCGGGAATGAGCATTTTTGCAAAGCTTTACACGTGTAATTGTTACTATCAATTGCTTTAAACCTTCCATTCATTTTCATATTGTATGCTTTTGCTCAATCTATTGCTTATGATTGCTTGTAACTTTCCAGTGTTGCTCCCATAGAGAATTGTACTTATTTAAGGATTTTGCACACATTCATTGTTTTCTTCAGTGATTTTTAACATTGCCGAGGTTTCAGATACGTTTTTCTCTCTTGTTTGGGGAGGGAAGGTTGGATTTGAATTTGGTTTCTTATTCCTCATTCCTGATTACCTGCTTCTTACTGCTGCTTACTTATGTCTATTTAGAATTGCTTATTTGTGGGTTGAAGAATATTGCAGTGGGAAATCCTAACTTGAGTGCTATCTTTCCCAAAATTCAAAAGTGTCTCTATTCTCTAGTGCTTTCTATCTGTGTTGCTAAAGGGTTAATTTAAGTGCATTGCCTGCATTCCCATTGCATTATCATCACATGGGTGATTGCTATCCCATATATCAAAAAGTGTGTGATTTTCTTGAATTTTAAATAAATAAATAAATATTACCTTTACCAACCAGCCTGGCTCCTGGTCTACTGTTACCCGGTGTGTTTGAAAAAGGGGGGTGATATGAGTAGTGTATCTCTCAAATATTGAACTTACATATATAACAAAATAAGCATTTCAGTTGTGCGCTGAATACTAGGCTGAGACCAGGGTGTATGGCTGGATTGAAATACTTAACAAATGATAACAAGTCATAGGAGTGCAGAAGGCAGGGAAGGGTGGCAAACCTAAGAATAGACTGTACGCTCACCACAGGGACCCAGGAATGCTTACCCTGAACCCAGTTAAACTCATACATGTATAAAGGATGCAAGTGACATGACTAAGGTCCCCCTGGCATGTAAGGTATGTATATAATAAGGATGTTGCAGTGTAAGCATTGTCTTCAGGGATCAATACACATTTCTCTTTCACTGAGATTATACTAAAACCACATGTTGACAAATGTTCCTGACATTGATTGCAGGAACTTTCATTCAGTTGAAGAATTTTTATATGTATATACATAGTGCCACTATCACCAGAAATCTAATTTCAGGGTGCTTGGTAATTGTTGTTACTTGTTAGCATTATCAGTTTAAGGGGTATCAAACCCATGACACAGCATCTTTCTGTTCCCAAGGTGAGCATGTTATGCTTGAGCTATCCTCCAGGCCCTGATATCAAAGTGCACAAGTTGCAATCTCCAAATAACTTTATAATCTGCATGTGAAGGATTTACATCTGTCAAGGGTGGTAAAGCCCTAGTTGTTTTCATTTGTATTAATAAAAATGATCCGGGAAATCCATCTCAGAAAGGGTGGTCTGCTAACCAGCCCCTCCTTTCATTAAGTTCAATGCCAAAAGCATAGTGTACATTTGTTCCCTGTGGACCCTGATCTCCTTCTCCTACTCTCTACTGGCACGTAGCAGGTTCAGAGGTCACAGGTGCCCTGTTGACAGCTGGTGTGAAAGGGGTTGAATTTAAGTCTACACATCGGTTCCAAAGCATTCATAATCATGATAAACGGCCCCCCTGGTAGTAAAATAATGTGGAGGTATACACCATTCCTATTCTTGGGAAGGTGGTTGGTAATTCACATAATTATTAAAGCCAAATCTGATTTCAAGCATACCAATGTCTTCCCTGCTCAGAGCGCTATGGGAGGCTATGTGGATTTCAGGTAGATTTCAGCCACCTACCTGTCTGCATTCCACTGAATGAGACAAAAGGCAGGAGGTGTGCCTATATTAACAACTTCCTTGCTAAGCCTGGGCCACTGTCCCCTTGGTCCAACTTTTGGTGCCCTATAAACTGGTTACTTCCCTTTTGCAGCAAGACATATCCTTTGGAACACATTGTTGCATTTCTTCCCTGTTATTCCTCTGACAACATATCCAGAGTGCTTATACATTTGAGTTCTGCATCTTCCATCTTCTTTTACAGGGGTGGCTTTTATATTGTTTTTGAAAGTAAGTTGCATAATTGGTTTGTTCTATTAAAGTATGTTGTTATACACAACATTGGTTGGGCATACTGTTATTTTGGAAGTGCTGCTCGTTGGCTTGCTACTGGATCATATTCACACCCCTTTTGAGAGTATAGCATTCTCTCGGCCCACATTATCACAAAAAGCGAAGGGGCTATATCTCTTAGTTGTGCCTCTTTTACCTTTATGATTGGGGTCACTTTTGTTTTGTAGAAGTATGAGTGCTGAGTAAGCAGTTTAGCGACTACTAACCCTTATACTCCTGCAGAAGTAATTCGCCACACTGCACCAATACATGTATATATGAAACCTGCCTTTTGCTGGCACACATTGCTCAAAGTCAGTTTTTCATCGATATTACAAACCATTTCAAGAGTAAAAATTGTATTAGTCGTATGTATAGGTAGTTGCATTCAAAATGACTTTTTAGTGGTGCCCATAAACCATAGTCCGCTCATAGTGTTTCACCCCTCCCCCCCAACAGCCCATCCCCACCATCACCATTCATCACCAACCACACTGCTTACTTGCAGCATCATGCACACTGCATTGCATAAACTTCACCCTCAACACGATAGACCCCACCATAGACCCCATCAGCACTCCACCACCCACCACAACAAGAGAAGTGATGCTTGCTAAAGTCTGCTCAGCAATCAAGCGTGTAGCAAACTGTCATGAGAGCGGGTTCCTGGAAGCTCTGGACGAGGTGGAGGATCGACCATTAAAGTGCCATCACGTCTCCTTAACTGCAGTCTAGTCTTTTATGCTTGCTTCCTACTTCACCCCTTAGCCCCACCCCCCTGTACGTTGCAACTCTAGGAGATTCTCACTCTCTGTTCCTGCTAGCTCCATATCCTGAATTGCTGATTTTTTGCCCTGTTTTCGGACATCTTTGCCCGGCTGCCCTTAGCCTGCCCGTCCTTTCCAGATTCTTTATTATCCTTTGCCTTTCTTCTGCTTTTCTGCTATTTATGAGTACCGGATGTGAGTCCGCCTCATGCTCCTCCCCTGCCGGCACTCGCTTTTCTTTCTTTTCCATGTTTGGCATTTCCTTTTGCCTTTTTCCCTTTCGCTGTAGCCGAGATTGTTCCCGCCTTCTTCCTTATTTCATTTCGGCTCTCTCTCTCTTCTTTCCTTGGGGTCTTTCGGTTTTGTACTTATTCTTTTACTTTGTTCGACACAAGCCTCAGCTGGCGGCAGTTATTTCTTTCTGCCTCGTCTTTGGTGTGCTGATATGCAGCGTGCTGTGCTGAGATACTTAGTTTCCATTCAGTCTCGATTCCTCTCTTTTTTTCTTTCCTCATGGATTGCTCTGTGTGGGATTCTTACCTGTTTCTCTGGTATCTCACTCCCAGATTTTCTGTCTCTCATCCTCCCAGAACTGTTTCCCTCATTGCTCCATCCAATTGAGTTCTGTGTTCAGCATTTCTTCCTCTACACACAGACCTTGCCACTCGTCCCGGTTTCTGCTGTCATTCAGAACTACCCACGCTGTTGGATCCAGCTGAGTGCTTTCTGACTTCCTTGCCATTTTGCTTTTTCACCTTCCTGGGCCAAACAAGACCGCCAAAACAAGATCGACGGAGGCCTCGCCATCCTTCACAAGGCATCATGGCCATGCACCCAATTGGACGTCACCACCGTTGGCTCTTTCAGAACCCTTCCATGCTATTTCCAGCTATCAACAAACACAGTAAATGTTCACCTCATCTACAGACCACCTAAGTCCAAGACCTCATTCATCAAAGACTTCACTGACTTGGTCACCACCATGTCACTCATGCATGCCAACATCTTCCTCTGTGAGTTCAACATCCCTGGCAAACCAGAAAACCAGAAAATAAGAGGAATGTTGCCTTTAACGGGCGGCGTGGGGGCCTCAGGGCCACGTAAATGGAGTCAATGTCAGGGCGCCCGGGCCTCTCTATTTGGGCACAAGGCAAGGAAATTACACAGTTTGGTGCAGATAGAGGCTGGATCTCCAAAATCGAATTTGAATATCTAAATTTAATGGAATGAAGAATTCCTTCTTTTTATGCATTACCGAAGATCCACAAAGATCCAGTTAAACCCCCGGGTCGACCAATAGTCTCGCAATGTGGTTCGATATTAGAACCACTGTGCACATTTGTGGACGTTTCCTTGCAGCCAAGGAGCCAGGAGACTGTGTCTTACATTAAGGACACTATGGCAACGATAAAGATCTTTGAAGAATGCAGTTTCATGGTTACCATGGACATCAAATCACTCTATACAAATATACCCCAGGATGAAGTGATTTAAAAAATGTGTCAAGTATTGACACATGGAATGACAAAACATAGGGTCCCTGCGTGCTTCCTAATTGATCTCAAGAGTCTAGCACTCATAGTGCTTGTTGACATCCTTGGAGTACTTGTCATCATCTCACAGAGGCATTTTGTCCATCTATTATCTTCTTGGAGCCACCATACCATTACATTTCAGTCTCATTCTGCTCCGGAAATACCGACCAGGGTTTTTTTGTGCCGTTTGGCTTTTTCCCCTTCCTGGGCTGTGCAGGGAATATGCCATTCTTGTTGGTATTGTTTCTCAGTCCAACGAAGGTGGCGAGTTCTCGGAACAGACCCTATCTCTTCAAGAAGAAGGGATTGCCTGAAGAAACCACTACAGTCTTGTCGTAATCGGAAGACCTCTCCAGCGACAGCGATGCTGAGACCCAGGTGAGGCCCTCTAACAGTGACACAGACATTGCTGACCACATCACATATTTGGTAGCTATCTTCATTACTGAGATTTGGATGACATCAACCTCCACCCATATCCTAAATGTCCTCATCCTCAATAGCTACAGAATTCTACAACAAGACCACCCAAACAAGATCGACTGAGCCCTTGCCATCTTTCACTAGGCATCATGGCCATGCACCCAATTGGATTTAGCCACCGTTGGCTCTTTCAGAACCCTTCCATGCTATACTTCCAGCTATCAACAAACACACTACATTTTCACCTCATCTACAGACTACCTAAGTCCAAGACCCCCTTCATCAAAGAATTCACTGACTTCGTCACCACCATGTCTCTCATGCATGTCAACATCTTCCTCATAGAGTTCAACATCCCTGGCAAACCAGAAAATCAGGGAGGAACATTGCCTTAAACAGGGCGACGTGGGGGCCTCATGGCCACCTAAATAGAGTCAATGTCAGGGCCACCTGGGCCTCTCTATTTGGGAAATTACACTGTTTGTTGCAGATAGAGGCTGGATCTTCAATATCGAATTTGAATATCTTCATTTTTTGGAACAAAGAATTCCTTCTTATTATGCATTACCGAAGAGCCAGAAAGATCCAATGGTCTCCGGATGTGGTTCAATATTAGAACCACTCTGCACATTTGTGGACATTTTCTTGCAGCCAATGAGCCATGAGACTGCATCTTACATTAAGGACAATATGGCAACAATAAAGATCTTTGAAGAATGCAGTTTCATGGTTACCATGGACATCAAATCACTCTATACGAACAACACCATGGATGAAGTGATTGAAAAAATTTGTCAAGTATTGATACATGGAATGACACAACATAGGGTCCCGGGGACTTCCTAATTGATCTCATGAGTCTAGCATTCAAAAAAACCTTTGTTCAATATGCAAACCATTTCTATTTACAAACTCAGAGCATGGCAATGGGAGCAGCTTTTGCCCCATGCTTGGCCATTTTTTTATGGCATCTTATGAAGATGAATTTGTCATGACTGAGAATAATCTGTTCCAACAATAGATCACAAATTGGTATTGTTATATAGACAATATAATTTTTATATGGACAGGTGACCAAGAATCACTATTTGCATTCTTTAACAGCTTGAATAGCCATCATTCAAGCATTAAATTCTTGATGAAATTTTATAGATACAAACTACACTTTCTGGACCTCAAAACCAAGGTAGTGGAAGGATGTTTGAACTGTTCACTATACAAAAAAAGGACAGATAGGAACACCACACTGCATTTCTCAAGTTTCCATCCAAGATCACTGAAAGAGAACATGCCTTACAGCCAGTTCCTACGTCTAAAATGCAACTGTACTTCAATAACAAACTATTATGAACATGATAACAGTCTAAAGAACAACCTGAAAGAAAGAGTTTATCCTCAAAAACTAGTCTTGCATGCTCTGAAGAGGGCCAGATTCACACCAAGGGAAACACTCTTAATGGCAAAGGCGAGACATAATATGCTGGATAGACTTACATTTGACACCACAAACAACACAGATACCTATCGGATCAAAATGATGATAAAAAAATATTGGCCAATGGTGAATTCGTGTCTCCTGAATGCACAATTACCACTTTTTGTATTCAAGTGGTCACAACATCTCAACGATAAACTGGTCCACTCCAGACCCCAAAATATAAGGAACAAAAATCAGAAACGGGCAACTACGCTGCTTGAAGGGTCATTTTCCATGTGGGACATGCAAGGCTTGTAAATACACCAACAAAAAGTGACATTTATGAGGTTCATAGTCATAATATCGAGAAAAAAAATGTCGAAAGTCATAATATCAAAAAAAAGTAAAAAAAAAGTCGAATTTCTTTTTTAATACGTTTTTTATTCGAAATGGGGGGGTTCCCCCCAAGCCCCCCCTTTTTTTTGTTTTTACCTTTTTTTATCTACGAGAGCCAAAAAATAAATATAAAAAAAAAATAATAATTCAAGTTTTTTTTTCCGACTTTTTTTCTCTATATTTTTGTCATTCGACATTTTTTTTCTCGATATTTTGACTGCACACCATTTATGATTGGAGACAAGACATGGGAATTGTGATTTATGTCAAATTGTAAAACATCCAATGTGGTTACTGCATAGAGTGTCCTTGTGGTTTACAATATGTGGGACAGACAGGCAGAGCGATCAACATCAGAATTAATGAAAAACTGTCAAGAATAAGATGTAAAATCATCACAGCCCCACTTGTCCCACATTTTCTTGAATACCAACATACAGCAGAAGACCTTAGATGGTGGGTGCTGGATGTGGTACAAAATCAATCCAATTCCTCAAGAACACTTCTGCAAAAAGACGTGATGGGGATTTTTCATTTGAACACATTGGAAGGGGGTCTGAATAAGGAAATTCCCATACTATACAGACTGCAATGATAATTCTACCATATGATATCGGGACGCAAAGTCACATTTTAATCACAGCAACATCTGCACAGCAAGAGACCTCCACCATCATGAGGGGTAAATGGTGATCTTAGTCTCCCCCAGAGGTGGCTTCCATCTGCCCATCTCTGGAATGTTAAATGTGACCTGTGTCCACCCCATATGATCCCCTTCAGGGACACATACTCCAGCCGCTCGAGGCCTAGTTGTGCTGAAGCTGACAGGTTTGCGGCTTAGTGATTGAAATTATTGCACCCTGCTGTAATCTAGACAGCTATCTATCTGCTATCTGGTACCTCATCTAACTCTCTGCTATGTACAATGAATTGCACCAATAATGCTTTTGAATCCACAGCATCACCTGCCGTGGGATACAGCTAGGTTTCACACATTCAGCTTGGTTCAGGACATAATTTGATTGCCGGTTTCTGTAGCCAGACACAGACACCCATCCACTTTAATTACACATCTACTGCTTAGGCGACCCACACAATGTAATCTACTCCAATATGGTAGTTTGAATTGACCACCATTTGGTGTTATAAGCAGGTGTCTGTAAATCCAGTTCCACATTCAACATCACATGGTCGTTGAGAACAAAACTTCTTCCGGGTGTCAGGACTGCATAGTAAGCAGAGAACAGGACTCCGCTAAAGCACTCAGATCACTCAGGTAAAGTTTTAAGTGCACATATCTGTACACATACTATGAGACTCCTGGATGTGGGGCCTTGAGTATTTTCTTCTAAGCCTGGTCCTATCTCCATTAGGCTCTGCTGCAGTTCATGAGAAACGTCTTTACACCGGCACCCGGTAATAGAGAGCAAGCGCTATGGAGCTTTGAACCGTGGCTGTTGCAGAAACCGACTGTGGTGAGCATCTTAGATTTCTTAGGCCAGCACTTTATGTGTGGATGCTCAGTTAGCCCCCTGAGGGTCCAATTAGATCTTCTTTCTTGTATTCTACCTGCACTGCCACGTAGGTAGCAATATCACTTTGCATATGTTTTGTAATGTAGACGCCAGAGGACATACCAGCCTATAAAGGAGTGTGTAATTATGGTGAACAGTCACCTCGTGACATGGAAGTTTGCTTAACACATTGTTAGGTTAGTTCTATAACACCACGATCCATAAACCCCAAATATACGATGCGCTGTATATTTATTTTATAATGCATTTTTTCTTATGTCATCCAGGTCCCACATTTGTGAGTAACTGGCAACCCCGTTGATATTTGAGAGACTCCAGAGATGTTCCAGTCCCACCCAACTGCAACCTAAACATGTTTCCCTCAGAATTGGGGTAGGCATAGCTAGGGACTGTTTGTCAAGACAACCACTTGCTGAGAGGCACCCTTTTAACTTCCACGTTGGCTTTAAGACTATGTTAATTGCACGGGGTTGGCTTTTCTGGTGAATGCTTCCAGGTTTCCAGCTTTTGAAGCTCTATTGGTAATGGGATTATGCTATTTTTTCGTTTACCTTTTTACTTTTACTTCTAGTCCTCCAACGGATTTTATTTCCTGTTATCCCTTATGGGAGACATCTCATGTTCTTATTTGTACTATTCCTTAGGGGTCCCTTCAAGAAACGTGGTTCTTTTTTGGTCCTGAGGAAGGCAAAGTTTCATCTATATATCGCTGAAACGTACAGCCCCTGTGTTGGTGTTATAAACACTGTCGAAGAGGCAGCACAGACCATATGTTGGAAACTGTGCGTCATGTAATACGTAGATCCCTGAACCTGCAAATGACCGTTTGAGGTTGATTTACTGATAACAATTGTTAGATACAGTTAGATAGAGAGGCATGTAGAATGGGTGCAACACGATTGTCACAGGATCATTCCCTATAGGTAACATGGACCTCCCCTCTGTGTCTATCTTTGATATATTTTTCATATTGTACATAGAATTGTGATTGCTTGTTTGCATTGTATATTTGTGAATATGCTTTAATTTTCTGTGTAATATTGATATATAATAAATGCCTTGTTAAGTAAAACTAAAAATGTCATTGACATATAGATGTGCTTGGTTCTTCTTACTTAGAAGAAGGAATCCTGTAGTATAAATTGGCATACCAGAACGATCTCAAAATATCGCACTTGGAGTTCGTAACAGTTAAGCTGTGCAAAATTGTAGGAATTACTTTCCATTGAAAGAATCCTTTTCCTCTCAGGACACTTTTGTTTACACTGTGATTATACTTCCCTGGTCCTGTACAGAGAAGGGGTTGTCCTTTCAGTACAATAATGACAAGGCAAGAGGGCCAGAGGCATGCGGCTCCCGGAACAAGTCGTGGAGGCTCTAATACCACACATGCAGCTGGGGGCTCCAGGCCAGTCCTTTTTCCTCTCCACTACTCGGGGCGTGGGGGATATCCTGAAGCCAGCGGCACCCTCCTCTACTCCTTCACTCTTTCTCGAGGTGTATTAGCCGGCGATCAATCCTGCCTTGCTATGTCCTCTCACCTCACATGTGACATGGCTGTCTCTCACGCTGCTGCAGCCCCCTGGGCCTGCAACTGGGATGCTCCACTGGAATAGGGAGCCTGCCCCACCTCTGGGCTCGGATGTGGTGATTTCACCAGCATCCCGCTTCCCTGTTTCCAGGACTCCTCACATCGATGGGGCTAACTGCCGCCTAGAGACTGGGTCTGTCTCCTTCCAATGGGGTGCACACTCAGTCCCACAGCTGAAAGAAGGCCTCAGCACCCAGGAGGTGTCAGGTCATAAGACGAGCCACAAGTTCGTGCTCCATTCTCCTGTAGGAGTCAAAGAGACACAAGGTGAATCTCTGTGTCTCAGCCTCCCGAAATTTCTAATCTCTGGGAGATATTGTCCCGTGGTGGGCCAACTTCCCCGAATCCTTGGCAGAATGTCCACCTGTCAGTCCCCTGGGGGACAGAAGCTCGGTACAGTCCCGGGAGGATTAGAAGAGGGGAGTTTGGTCCCTTTTTTGACCCGGTAGAGCGGGAGCCTTATGTGAAGGGTGCTGCCATCAACACGCCCCCTGTTGGCCTCCCCTCTTTACCTTTTTAAAGACACATTCGTAATCTTGAACATTACTGCAGAGTGGGTTACTAGTGTTTTTATAGTGTGTTTGTGCTTAAAAGAAGCCTCCAATTTGTATAGAAATTTGATAGGAAATGCCCTTTATTTTGGTACCACAGTACTATTGTTGTCTGGATGCTTCTTTGCGTGCTCATTCCTCTTTTGAACACTATAGCCTGTCCTGAGCCAAGAGACAAAGAAGAGGCACCATTCATGTTGTGCCTGGTTTGCCTTAAAGATTGTGATCACTGCTGGTTTAGTAGTAGTGTGGGGCTGAGTTGGAGTTTAGAAGCCACCACTCATCCCTGCAGTAGGCAGAATCCTGTGCAGTTCCCTTAGGGAGCACTACAGAAGATTAAGACTAAAGGTATGAGCAAGAAAAATCCCCTTTGGTATCAGTCTGTACCACAAAGATTTAGTTTGTAGCTGTGGCTAAGCAGTCAAACTTATCTCAAGAGGGAGATGAGCAGTATTCAGGGTTTACACGAGAGGTATTACAGAGTTACACACGGCAACCAGTGCGGCGTCTCGGAATGATTAGCTCGAGCCGATTACAGGAATAAGCAAGGAGCATCATCACATGATTTCGAGCTGCCGGGGGAGTAATGGAGATCGTATTTCGATCCTGTCGGTCAGGAAGGTAGAACTGCACCCGTTTGTTGGTTGCCTGGTGCCGTTGTTGACTCAACCTAGATGGAAAAGAAAAGAACCACAAGTTCTGTATTAATATTAAAACACACCGGCCCCTAATTGGTTTTGGGTCCTGGTGGGTCCAGCTGATCTCCATACTACACGAGATGGTTGAGGACTGAGCCACTAAGTCTGGAGTAGACCCATTTGTGAAAAACAGTATCAAGATCACATGTTTTCAGTGTTCTTGGGGAATATTTTCAAGGCCGAAGTGACAACTAATACTTTGTTCCTCCTGAAGAAAGTTCTTAATTGAGTTTAGAGATCTGAAACATGTCGAGGCAAAAGACTACTAATGTTGTATACTAGCTCTTTGTGTGTGTTGTTTTCCATTTTTTGAAATGGTAATAAAGTTTAGGGTTCCACCTGGTATATGTTAATTTGAACTTAAAGGTGGCTGACACCAAAGTCATTTTGACATTGGGTAGTTTTGGATTCATGGTCAACGAAGGTTGTAAAACTTGGAATTTCCACTTGCACTTTGTTCTTGGTGTTGTGTGTTTGTTTTAAAAAAAAGTATCATTCATTGTGTCTAATTTTAAAGGACTGTTTTATTAAACTGAATACATTTTGCCATATTTTTTATAATGAGATTAATACATTTTGATACATTTTGTATAAATACTTTTGAAGAGTGTGGGTTTACTGGCAAAGGGAAGTCAACTTTGTCGTTCTCTAGTTTTTTCTATTACAGCACTATGGCACAAGGAAACGCTGACAAAAGCTTTGTATTAAAAAAAGGAATATATAGATTTATTTTATACACATCTTGTTCAACACATAAATCACAGTTAATAAAGCAAGTTAAATTCAGTCAAGGAAAGCATACACAACTCCCTAGTTAATTGTAGACAAGTTTGCGGTAGAGTGAAAACTGAGCAAAACAGCACAGTAAAAACCAACTAGCAATTTAGTAAAAGGGAGGGAAATCACAATTTAAACCGAAATATCTTCAGACACCCCCTGCAACACTTCCCTGAAGTTTTGTGAACAAGTAATGCATAGTAGTACTTTAGCAAGACAGATAAGTAATTGAAACCTGAGCAAAATGGCAGTTCACAAGTTAAAACAGTAGGAGGGAAGAGGTGTTTAGAAGGTTCGGGTGCATCAATACATTTCTAGTTGAGAATCAATCTAGTGAGAGCAGATCTAACAAATCAGCCAGAGTCAATAAGCCTGACCCAGAGTCAGAGTCAGTGGTACAGGACCAAGAGCTTAGGAGCAAAAATGTTCTTGTAGCTGCAGTCAAGTCTTTGGTTAACGAATATTGAAAAGGTAGATGCAAGGCGAAAGACAATGTTACATGAAAGGGCGGACACCCCAACAGGTAGGTAAAGGATTTAAAACACCTTTAGGGCTACCACACAGAAAGGGAGGCCTGGCGGAACAAAGTACCTTTAAATGAAGAAGAGGCTCCTGCGGTGGCGGTTGTTCCTGGTAGTTCCTGCAGTTCGGGGGATCCAGCAAGGGAAGAGAGGCTCTCAACATGGAGGAAGGTCTGAGTTACTGCACTACCCAGGGATGAAACCAGCCGCAGGGCTGACAAACGAAAAAAAGGTATGCTCCTTTAAATCCCGGTCTGGGTGGATGGCTGCCTGGCTATCCGGCCTCCAAGTGCTGGGCACTGGCTATTTCGACCAATGCAGGTCCGAGGGAGCGATTGGCGAACTGGTTGGTCCCACCAGCTCAAGGGAAGAAGGCTCTTGCGAAGAGGATCTCCTCTCGTCGTGTGGAAGAAGAAGTGGTGAGACGCTGCAGCAGGGCTTCACCGATGGTGCAGGTGCTGAAGATGTCCGTGGCTTCTCTCCCCTTCGGTTCCATAGTTCCAGTGGCGACGTCTTGCTCTTCCAGTCCTCAGGACCCTGCTTTTATGCAAAAAGAACCCCATTCATACAGCCTAGCTGTCACTCACACAGTGGAGTGGTCATCTTGGCGGGAGACCCTCCAGCCTACCAGGATAGAGCGCAATATGGGTTGCAGCAGAAACCCTGTCCAGGGTTCCTACTCCCCCTCCCACACAACGGACCCACCCCAGACTCAGTGGTGCCGAAAGGAGGGCTTCTTGACAGAAGCCCGCCAAAAGGACGAACAAAGGATCCCCAACCTGGGTTAGGAGTTCAGAGTAAGACACGAGAAAGAATTTATAATAAAGTTCTGGCAAATAAAACCTACCGGAGTAAAGTTAATAATAAAATAAACCGGCGGTATGTTAGAGGCTGTAAGAAAAAGTGGTAGCCTCGAACAACGGGAAAATCCCATAGGAAAATATTTGCAGTCGAATATTTATGGTAGTAACCACTGCCACCAGCCAGAAACTTTAGAGAGAGGGACTTTACGGTACCCCCTCGAAATTGAACCTAAGGGAAAAACTATTAACCCTTTCCAGTGCCTCCATAGTAAGATGGGTTGCACTGGTTAAGTTCATAAAAATTGACTAGTAAAGTCAATGGGGACTTTACATGCCCTGGGAGACAGTAGCCAGTCCCAGGGTATGGAGTCTATGTTGGAGGGTCCCTACGACACCCCTGTGCCATTGCACAGAGGGTGCTATGTAAAACATGTGAATAAAGATGGTTCCTATGGGGGTGAGAAAATCCCATAGATATTAAACACAAAAATAGCCAAGCACACACATAGCAAAAATGCCTAGGAGTGGGAAAAAGAGTCTCACTCTTAGCAGGTAAAAAGAAACAAACCCTAAAATCCAGCAAAACTGCTGGGGAACTCTATAGGTAAGGGAAACTAGCCATAGAATGAGAATTCTCCCTAACACTCACCCCCCCTCTGCCCCCAGACTAAGGGACAGGAGGATCTAATCCACTCCTGGATTAGTCTCTTACCTCTAGTCGGATAAACATCCTAGAGAGATCATCAGCATTTTGGTGGTGACATCCTGACCTGTGCTCAATGGTAAAATCACACCCTTGGAGGCAGATTGACCATCTTACCAGTTTTGGGTTTTCCCCTTTCATTTGCATCAACCATCTCAAGGGTTGGTGGTCTGTTTGAATGATGAAAGTAGATCCATACAAGTATGGTCTAAACTTCTTCAAAGCCCACACAATGGCAAAACATTCTCTCTCAATAGTTGCCCACCTTGTTTCCGGTTCCTTCAGTTTTCTACTGATGAAGCAAATGGGGTGCTCCCTACCTTTCTCATCAGGTTGACTGAGTACTGCACCTATATCTATACTGGAAGCATCTGTTTGTACAGTGAAGGGTTGGTGGTAGTCAGGAGCTCTGAGAACTGGAGCTTGACAAAGGGCTTTCTTCAGGCTTTCAAAGGCCTGATTGCATTCCTCGTTCCATTTGTTCTTTTTAGGGAACGTAGGAGAAGAGATTACATTCAGTGGAGAGGCTATGGATCCATAGCTCCCAATGAAATTCCTGTAGTACCCAGTGAGGCCTAGGAAGGCTCTCACCTGGGTTTGAGTAGAAGGGGTTGTCCAATTTTGCACAGCTTCAATCTTGCTGAGCAAAGGCCTTATTTCACCACCTCCTACCTCATGCCCAAGGTAGACCACTTTACTCTGACCAATTTGGCATTTACTTGCCTTTATGGTCAGATGGGCCTGTTCAAGAGCCTGCAAAACATATCCTAAGTGGTCAACATGTTCTTTCCAAATAGGGCTGAACACTGCAATGTGATCCAAGTATGCCATGCAGAAGTCCTCCATCCCATTCAGAACCTGATTAACCATCCTTGGGAATGTAACAGGTGCATTCATTAGTCTAAAAGGCATAACCTTAAACTGGTATAAGCCAACAGGGGTGGAGAATGCAGTTTTCTCCTTGGCATGGTCAATCAGGGCTATTTGCCAACAGCCTGACGTGAGATCAAATGTGCTGAGGAACTTGGCTGAGCTAAGTCTATCCACTAGTTCATCTGTCCTTGGCAAAGGATGGGCATCCATCTTAGTGACTGCATTCAGGGCTCTATAGTCCACACAGAATCTCAACTCCTTGGATCCTGCCTTTGGTACTAACACAACTGGGCTAGACCATGGACTAGTAGAGGGCGCTATTACCCCGAGATCAAGCATCTTGTTGACCTCTACTTTGATGTGGGTTCTTAAATTTTCTGACATCCTGTAGCCCCTGCTTTTGACAGGTAAACAGTCACCAGTTTGGATATCATGCTGGCCACAAGGGGTCAAGCCTGGTGCTAGAGAAAACAGAGGGGCAAATTGATTTAACAAAACTTTGCATTACTCCTGTTGTTCAGGTGTCAGATTAGAAGAGAGATTAACTCCTTCTATTTTCTCATCCAAAGTTTTGCCTCTGAGGAGGTCAGGTAGAGGTTCACTCTCCTCCTCTTGAGCTGAAGCTAGAAGCAGAGCTCCCAGTTCTGCTCTCGAGACAGAAGCTTTTAGACGATTGATGTGAAAGACTCTAGGAGCCTCCTTAGGATTCCCTAAATCCACCAGATAGTTCACCTCTCCAAGTTTTCCCACAACCTCGAAGGGTCCCATCCATTTGCCCTGCAAGGCCCTCTGCCTTGTTGGGACTATAACAAGAACTAGCTGGTCTTGAGCGAACTCAACCATGTTGACCTTCTGGTCATACCAATGCTTGACCAGAGCCTGACCTGGTTTCAAGTTATCACTTGCCTCAGCCATCATGTGCGACATTCTCCTCCAGAGTCCTATCACATAGTCAGTGACTCTGACTGGTGTGGGGGAAGGAGGACTCTCCAACCCCTCCTTGATCAGGGCCAATGGACCTCTGACCAGATGGCCATAGAGAAGTTCAAAGGGACTGTAACCCACTCCCTCCTGAGGGACTTCTCTATATGCAAAGAGAAGGCATGGCAGTAGAAGAACTCACTTTTTCTTAAGGGGGTCTTCTAAAGCTCCTATCATGCTCTTCATGGTTCTGTTGAACCTTTCTACCAATCCATTTGTCTGTGGGTGGTATGCTGTTGAGAACTTGTAGGTAACTCCACAGTTTTTCCACATGGCCTTCGTGTAGTGGGACATAAAATTTGACCCCCTGTCGGATATTACCTTCTTAGGAAACCCAACCCTGGTAAAAATACCAAGGAGGGCCTTAGCCACAGCTGGAGCTGTAACAGTCCTCTTAGGAATGGCTTCATGGAACCTAGTGGCATGGTCTACTACAAACAGTGTAAACCTGTTGCCTGAAGAAGTTGGAGGATCAAGGGGACCAACAATGTCGATTCCTACCTTCTGAAATGGTACTCCCACCACAGGGAGAGGCACTAAAGGTGCCACGTTCTTGGAGCCACTTTTACCAGAGGTTTGGCAAGTGTGGCAACTCTTGCAGTACTTATCTACCTCAGCCCCCATTTTAGGCCAATAAAAGTAGAGAGAGAGCCTTTCCTTGGTCTTCTTGAAACTCAAGTGACCAGCCAAAGGTATCTCATGGGCTAGTTGCAAGAATTGGAGTATGTTCTCTTGTGGCACTACAAGTCTCTTGTAGTCTCCAGGGGTCGACTCTGTCGGTTCACTATAGAAGAGGCCATATTCCCAGTGTAACCTATACTTCCCAGGCTCTTGCCCTTCAAGCTGAGAAGCTGCCTGGTGGTGAAGACCTTCCAGAGTTGGTCATTCTCTTTGTCCCTTACTGAAGCCTGCCCTGTTGGGGCCACCTTCTGAAAGTAAAGACTGCAGCTCAGGATGATCCACAGGGTCAAGATCTCCAATTAGTTCCTGGCCTCCTACTTGATCTGACTCTTCAGGCTCTAGTTCAACCACACAGGGTTGTACCTAACTCTCAGCCTCAACTGGAGGAGGGATCACAGGTGTGATTTTTGACAACCTAGAAGAATTCCTGGTTGGCAGCACTGGAGTGCTTTCAGCTGGTTTCTTCTTTGAAGTCTTGGGTTTCCCCTTTGCTTCTGGTTGCTTGGAAATAGCAGTTAGCAACTCCAGTGGAGTAGGAGTGATTTATTTTTCTATCATCTCCTCAGGAGAGCCTCTCAAGGTCCTCTCCCTTGCTGGCCTGGTAAGCTCCTGTAATCTCTTACTAGGAGGTCTGGGAGTACTTGTCATTACTCCCAGGTCTTTCAGATCATTGCACAACAGCACCCTTCCTGGTACTTTAGATTGTACACTCACAGGTATCCTGACAGTCATTTCATTGCACTGGATGAGAGCTGGTAATTGGGGAAGCATCTGCACAGGCCCTCCACCTAACGTGGTGAGGCTTTTGGGTGCCTTAGCAACATCCTCCACCTTGAAAAAAGATTTGTCCACCACAGTTATGCTGGCCCCAGTGTCTCTAATGGCAGGGGTCTCCTGACCATTGACTAGGACACTGGGCCTCATTACGACCCTGGCGGTACGGAGTGAACGGCGCCATAAAAGGTGCCGGCGCCGTTCTCTCCGTACCGCCGCATTACGAGTTCCGCTCGCGGGACACGGTAAGCATGCCTGGGAAAACCAGGCGTGCGTACCGGGTCCCACGAGGGGAAGAGGGAGCAAACAACGGGCCATCTCGTAATGGCCCGTTGTTTGCTCTCTCTCCCATTCAGCCCTATGGGGGATGAAATGGGAATGGGGAAGGATTGTGTCCGGGTCCTTGGAGGGAGGATTTACCGGGCCTTCTGAACTCAGAATGGCCCGGTAAGTCCTCATTCCGAGGACCCGGACCCCGACGCGATTTCGGCGGCAGCCATGCCGGCAATAGCGGCATGGTTACCGCCGAACTCGTAATTAGGGCCACTGTCTTTATAATACTCTTTAATATTAGGAGGGATAGAATTATACACATCTAAATTCTGTTGTTCCCACAAGCCTAGGGATACTAAAGATACACTAGCTGAGACTCCAATGGGGTCTTCAGCTAGTAGTTGAAAGTTTCCACTGACCACATGTACTTCCTCCTCTGGAGTGAAGGCTAATGAGACAGTGTGGACTCCTGAAGGTTTACCCTTCCATCTGGGATCCCCTTTCATATGATCAGTAGAGCCACAAACATAACATTTCCCAAATGTCTTTATGAATGGTGGCTTGTTCAGACCTCCTTCTGGTCTGGGCCCAGAAGGTGCACTGGCCTGATTAGGTTTCCCTTGTGGCTTACACTTAGAATTTTGTTTGGGGTCCTCTTTGGAATTGGAATTATTTGAATTCTCTTTGCTGTCTTTCTTAGGCTGCTTTCCTTCATCCTTTTTCTGAGTTACCCCTGAATCCTTGTGAGTAGCCCGGTTGGCAACCCACAAGTCAGCAGCCTTAGCTAGCTTCTTAGAATCCAATTCTTTTGAATCAGCCACGTGCTGTCTGAGCTCAGGAGAGCAGGCATCATAGGTAGACTCCATCATAACAAGATTTCTCATTCCTTTATAAGTGTTAACTCTGTAACCTTTAATCCATCCCTCTAAGTTCTTCAAACATTCATTCGCCCAAGTTAGTACTATCATGCTTTCTGAGGGTCCTAAACCCCTTAAGGTATTAGGAAGGAGTCTTCCCAAATCTAGCTACCAAAGCTAGCTTTACACATTCATAATCCATCCTATCCACCCCCCCCAACTCCATTACCACATCAGATGCAACAGGGAGGAGCCTAGACAATAACCAGGGGATCAACTGATTCCCTGTGATATCCTGGAGCCGATGATTATATTCAAACATAGCAAGCCAATCTAATACATCCAATTTCGGTTTATAAATACCCACAATCTCTTTAGGAATTCAGGGTCTTTTTGGACTGGAAGATCTAGAAGATTCGGGGAGAAAGCATTTTCCAAAGACAAATTCTTCATCTCAAGCTCATGGTTGAGCTCCATTTCTTTGACCCTTAGTTCTTGATGTCTCTGATTAGTTTGGGCACTAATTCTTTTGAATTCTAGTTCAAGTCTCATTTTTTCTAGTGAGATAAATTCAGAACTTAATGTGGGACCTGGTAAGGGTCCAGTAGCCACAGGCTGAGGCTTTTGAGCAGGCAGAGGATCAGAGGGGTTGACATAATTATCTTCCTCATCCTCATCTGTCTCAACAATAACATTTCCAACATTATTCTCCTCAGTGTTTGCTACATTTTCTTGAGTAGTTGGGCCTACAGCACCACTATCCAGACTTTGTTTCTCTAACAGTCTATCAATCATTTCTGTTTTCTTGCCTTTGACAGGAAGACCTTTCTGTCTGCACACATCTTTAAGATAATAAGCAGTTTTAATAAGGAGGGTCTCCTGACTGTAAGTTTCCATACTTGACTTTGTTAAAATAAACCTTTCGTGATTTTTAACCTTGTGGTTAATTGAACCAAGGTACTAGTAACACACTAAAATGTAAATCCAATACTTTTATCCTCACCGCTGTACACCAGTGTTAGGCAGAATCCTGTGCAGTTCCCTTAGGGAGCACTACAGAAGATTAAGACTACAGGTATGAGCAAGAAAAATCCCCTTTGGTATCAGTCTGTACCACAAAGATTTAGTTGGTAGCTGTGGCTAAGCAGTCAGACTTATCTCAAGAGGGAGATGAGCAGTATTCAGGGTTTACACGAGAGGTATTACAGCACTATGGCACAAGGAAACACTGACCAAAGCTTTGTATTAAAAAAGGAATACATAGATTTATTTTATACACAGCTAGTTCAACACATATATCACAGTTAATAAAGCAAGTTAAATTCAGTCAAGGTACTATACACAACTCCCTAGTTAATTGTAGACAAGTTTGCGGTAGAGTGAAAACTCAGCAAAACAGCACAGTAAAGACCAACTACAAATGGCACTCTAGGAATTTAGTAAAAGGGAGGCAAAGCACAAGTTGAACCGAAATATCTTCAGACACCTCCTGCAACACTTCCCTGAAGTTTTGTGAAGAAGTAATGCAGAGTAGTACTTTAGCAAGACAGATAAGTAATTGAAAATTGAGCAAAATGGCACTTCACAAGTTAAAACAGTAGGAGGGAAGAGGTGTTTAGAAGATTCAGGTGCATCAACACATTTCTAGTTGAGAATCAATCTAGTGAGAGCAGATCTAACAAATCAGCCAGAGTCAATAGGCCTGAGCCAGAGTCAGTGGTACAGGACCAAGAGCTTAGGAGTAAAAATGTTCTTGTAGCTGCAGTCAAGTCTTTGGTTAACGAATATTGAAAAGGTAGATGCAAGGCGAAAGACAATGTTACATGAAAGGGCGGACACCCCAACAGGTAGGTAAAGGATTTAAAACACCTTTAGGGCTACACACAGAAAGGGAGGCCTGGCGGAACAAAGTACCTTTAAATGAAGAAGAGGCTCCTGCGGTGGCGGTTGTTCCTGGTAGTTCCTGCAGTTCGGGGGATCCAGCAAGGGAAGAGAGGCTCTCGACGTGGAGGAAGGTCCGAGTTACTGCACTACCCAGAGATGAAACCAGCGCGTTGCTGCCAAACGAAAAAAAGGTACGCTCCTTTAAATCCCGGTCTGGGTGGATGGCTGCCTGGCTATCCGGCCTCCAAGTGCTGGGCACTGGCGATTCGACCAAGGCAGGTCCGAGGGAGCGATTGGCGAACTGGTTGGTCCCACCAGCTCAAGGGAAGAAGGCTCTTGCGAAGAAGATCTCCTCTCGTCGTGTGGAAGAAGAAGTGGTAAGACGCTGCAGCAGGGCTTCACCGGTGCTGCAGGTGCTGAAGATGTCCGTGGCTTCTCTCCCCTTCGGTTCCATAGTTCCAGTGGCAACGTCTTGCTCTTCCAGTCCTCAGGACCCTGCTTTTATGCAAAAAGAACCCCATTCATACAGCCTAGCTGTCACTCACACAGTGGAGTGGTCATCTTGGCGGGAGACCCTCCAGTCTCTCAGGATAGAGTGTGAAATGGGTTGCAGCAGAAACCCTGTCCAGGGGTCCTACTCCCCCTCCCACACAACAGACCCACCCCAGACTCAGTGGCGCCAAAAGGATGGCTTCTTGACAGAAGCCCGCCAAAAGGACGAACAAAGGATCCCCGACCTGGGTTAGGAGTTTAGAGTAAGACATGAGAAAGAATTTATATTAAAGTTCTGGCAAATAAAACCTACCAGAGTAAAGTTAATAATAAAATAAACCGGTGGTATGTTAGTGGCTGTCAGAAAAAGTGGTAGCATCGAACAATGGGAAAATCCCATAGGAAAATATTTGCAGTCGAATATTTATGGTAGTAACCACTGCCACCAGCCAGAAAATTTAGAGAGAGGGACTTTACGGTACCCCCTCGAAATTGAACCTAAGGGAAAAACTATTAACCCTTTCCAGTGCCTCCGTAGTAAGATGGGTTGTGCTGGTTAAGTTCATAAAAATTGACTAGTAAAGTCAATGGGGACTTTACATGCCCTGGGAGACAGTAGTCAGTCCCAGGGTTTGAGTCTATGTTGGGGGGTCGCTACGACACCCCTGTGTCACTGCACAGACAGTGCTGTGTAACACATGTGAATAAAGATGGTTCCTATGGGGGTGAGAAAATCCCATAGACATTAAACACAAAAATAGCCTAGAACACACATAGCAAAAATGCCTAGGAGTGGGAAAAAGAGTCTCACTCTTAGCAGGTAAAAAGAAACAAACCCTTCAAATCCAGCAAAGCTGCTGAGGCACTCTATAGGTAAGGGAAATTAGCCATAGAATGAGAATTCTCCCTAACAGCCCTTTATTTTGTTACCACAGTACTATTGTTGTTTGGATGCTTCTTTGCTCGCTCATTCCTCTTTTGAACACTATAGCCTGTCCTGAGCCAAGAGACAAAGAAGATGCACCATTCATGTTGTGCCTGGTTCGCCTTAAAGATTGTGATCACTGCTGGTTTAGTAGTAGTGTGGGGCTGAGCTGGAGTTTAGAAGCCACCACTCATCCCTGCACTCCTGCCGAGCGGCAGGCATTTTGTCACACCCACATTAGCTGAAAAATGTCTTTCACCCTGATTGGCTGGAATGTAAAAGCGTCTGTGAGCGGTCACAAGGCCAATCATTTTGCCCAGTTCGATAGGTGAGAGTGTGACTAAGCAACATTTGCATTCAGGGAAGAACCATTGGCCAATCAGGTGGCTGGAACAGCGGGCGAGAATATACATTCTCTGGGCACGGTTCGAGCCACCAGAGACCCTTCCCCGGGTGGCGCCATTGCTCATTTTTTTTTTTCCTTCGGAGATTGGTGCCACTTATGACAGCCTGTCTGCAGAAGAAAAAAAATAGAAAGCCATTAGCACCCCGGATGAACACCAGGGAGCAAATCGCTTTCACGCCCTGGTGGGGGTCAGGCATTGCCACTAACGGCCCACAGCCCTACTATGGCTTGGGCTGGCAGCCCTTTACGGGCATGTCCGCCCCCTGCCGGGGCATGAACGCCATATTCTACACAGCTGGGCAGAAAGCAGATTGTGTCACGTTCTACCCTTGAGCTCTGTCGTACAGTTTTATTTTCATCTGGGCCTAATCTTGAATACATTGAGGAATCTCTCCCTTTCTTGAGCTGTGCACCTTCACATGAAAATAAAACTAGCCGTCTGGTAGACTTTGCTAATACATTCAACTGTGCACTATATAATATTTATGCCAACATGTACTTCCTTAATCAGGCAAAGGGAGGCAATACTACCCTGTGTTGTTTAGCACCAGGGGGGCGAGATAGCACAGAAGTGCAATTTAGCAGAATGTACTTAATTTGCAGCATTCGGCCCCAGTTAAAGCAATTTGGCCGTGATGCCAGGTTACCTACATTTCAGTGTTACATTTCAGTTTTGCCCAAATTGCTGGTCATTTTGGTTCGGTGCAGTGGGGGTTTGCACTAAAAGTAGCAATTTAAAACATTACATTTTCACCAGCTGACCAGTGCAGAAACTATATTTTGCATCAGTCGGTTGGTGCAAATGTCAGTGCAAGATTTCCAGGCACTTTAGCAGTAGATGAACTCTAGCTCTAAATAAGGCTGTTTCGGGTCAACATCTCCAATAGTGGGAGGACACTGCAAACTCTTTGCTTATAATGTGCACATTATTAGTACCTGTTAATGCATATCTGTTGAGCTTATTTCACAAACAATATTATTCCAAAATCAATAAATGATTGTGGATTACACATCAAACAGAGTTCATGGCTCTTTCTTCAGAGTCTGGGGTCCCTAACATAGAAACTCTTGCGAGGGGAACTTTGACATTCCTCCCACAGCTCCAACACGATTTCGACAGGAGCCAGATGCAACGCAGCGCAGAGCAATTTTGCTATTCCAGACGCAGCTGCACAGGCCTCGAAACTGGCAGGCTCGAAATCCAATTTCTGATCTTCATAACGTTATGTTTTAGCTTCATGAGGCAATCTATATTGTATAATGGCCGGCTCTCCTGCAATATCTAATCGGGGACATCTTGTTCAGCGCAGTGCTCTCGTTTTCCAATTCCAAGCCCAAGCCCAGTAAATGAAGGCGTCATGGTCTACTGGGGCTGGAGGCCGTAGGGCTGGCTGTCAATTAGGCCTTCTTAGTAATGGTCAGACACATCTGCTCTTTATCAAATATCTAACACGAGATTTTTTGAAAATGTGCTTTAAATTAAATAATGAAAATGCTCTGTGCATTAACTTATGTTTCCTTATTCGTGACTCTGTACCATACACCATATTTTATATCACAGTCCTTTGCTTTGCATTCTGTCTATAGCAGATTGAAGTTACCCCAGGCCAGTGACATGAGGTGTGTCCCAGCCAAATATGTCTCAAGGAACCGTTATGTCCCTGATGCTCGACTCGTAGCAATGTCAGCCTGTTTCAACAACTTCAATAAAACACACGAGGCACGGGGCTGCTGATAAACATGACCTCTTTACCTCAATGCATTTCTCACTCTGCCCAGCCCCTTGAGATCATGGACAAAAAGATGGGACAGGACACTACATCTATCCCTTACATAAATCAATACATGTCACATTACTCCATTTCCTCAATACACCTTGATGGTTTTCTGACCACTCTCTTTGATGGGCTTCGGGATGCTGTCACCTATGTGATTCCACTACTACAACTATCATCAATGTCTACATCAGCGTCAATAATATCAGAACAGCTCTCTTGTGAACTGGATACATCAGCCGATACTTCATGGGGGGGGGGGGGGTAGGGCGTTCTGTCATTTCTTAAAGAACGCCACATTTCTGGTCATGGAAGGACCAGACTCTTCAGCTGATATGATGGACCCATGAACTGCAGTCACAGTCAATGAGTTTGGTTCAAATGCAGGCATTTTCCTGCGACTGAGGTTGATGCACTAACAAAGAGTCACCTACAGGGACATCATTTAGGGGTTGCCCGAGGTCGCAGTTGAGGTCTCCCTTGTGACCTCTATGGTCTCCTTTTCGACCTCTAAAAAAAAGTTTTTTTTCTTTTTTGTATTTTTTTAGGTTTTTTTTGTTTTTTTTTGTGATGCAAGCTCCCGGGCTATGGCCAGCACCATGTGGCTCTTTACTTCTGGAGTGGCTGGCTTTCTTGTTCCGGCCCCTTATAAAAAGAAGAAAAATAAGAACAGGAGTGCGACAAGTCTAAAACTTTCAGCACCAACCCTAAATAAGAAAGAATAGGAATAACAAATAAGGTGTCTTTCTGGAATTCTATACAATAATTGCTAGACACATTAAAGGTTTATTTCAGGCACACTACAGGGGGTCACTGATTTAGTCTGTTCTTAAACACCTCAACTCAACCTTTCATCCTTCTGGGGTCGATAAATGAGTTGGGCGTTATTGGGTGTATATTTTTTCTATATAAAGCGGTTAAGCACAAGTACTATATAATAACACATCATTATCATTTGGTCATGGACGTCTGCTTACATTCACAGTAATTTGGTAATATGGGCCTATACACACTGATCTTAACGATACATATGGCAGTCCATTCTTGTATGAAATGTACATCACATTATAGTGATATTGTAACCATATTTTTCGTAGTGTACAATGCTTTGTGATGCCACTTCCTGTTTTGTCAATGGGTGAACGGTTGCGTTCCATCGCTTCCCATGATATCACTTCGGGGTGGGGTCAAATTATATCACTTCCTGTGATGTCATCAGGGGGGTCAAGGGTCGTGTGATATCACTTCCGCTAGCCCTGGCATTTTGGTGAAATGACGTCCCTGTTCACCTACTTGTATACATAATTCTCTGGCTCTTCTCCAGCCATTTGCATAGGGCTTCACTTTCCGTTTGCTGGCCTCATCCTTCTTTGGAGGACAACAATCAAGATCTGAGCAGACCTTCTGCACGACCCCCTGCGGCAACCTAGTCCGCAGTGCCTGGCCAAAAATCAGTTCTGAGGACATACTTCCATTGAGCTGTGCAGAGTGTTCCTGTAATCTCGTAACAACATGCAATTGGCTTGCATGAATGAACCCCTGGCACCTAGAAACACTTTTGTACAGGTGCGTTATAAATACCAAATCATATCATACCCTCGGGTGTTGGCACGCACTTGAAGGGTTCGTTTGATATTGCCCATGAAACGTTCTACAGTGCCATTTGCCTGCGGCCACAAAGGGGTGATTCATCGTTGTTGAAACTCCAAGTGCCCTGCAAACATGGCAAAGTCTCACCCACTGAATGGCGGACCATTATCCGACTTTACAATGGAAGGACTGCCATAGTCAGCAAACATCTTGTCTAAGGCTGGAATGACTGCATGGGCCAATGTAGACAAAACCAGATGTATCTCTTGGAAACAAGACATCTCATCCGTGTCCACTAGCACATATTTGCCATTTGAAAATGGGCCAAACTTATCTATAGCCACTTCATCCCACACCTTCAGTGGCAATGTTGTAATCTTTAAGGGCTCCGGGAAGGTGCTCAGTGCTAGTGACTTGCAGATGACACAGGTTTCAAGAGTCTTCTGTATTTTGTCGTCCATTTTGTGAAACCAGACCTTTGTCATGAGTTGTCTCTTAGATGAGACTATACCTCTGTGTTCCAGATGTGCAAGTTCAATCATTCTATCCTGCGGAAACACAGGAATAACGATTCTATTCTCCTTCAGTAGTAGTCCCTGTGGGGATATAGACAATTAATTCTTCATGAAATGAAATGTCTTTATCATCTTCCTCTCATTCTCTGTGATTACTTCGTCACCTTTGCATGACTCACACCACCTCCTGGACAGTACCTTTTCTTTAACTCGTGTGAAAATCGTATCCTGGCTTGCTGCCTTGACAATCTCATGAATGATCAATGTCTTTGGAAGTGCATTGTCCACAATGTAGTTGATCCACCTATGATGACTGAGCTTCTTTCTTCGCCGGAAGTGGGTATCTAGAAAGAAAATCAGCCATATTATTGATCTTCACCTGCCGATGTAACATGTCAAATCAATATTCTTGCAGTCCCCACCGTGCAATCCGTGGGGGCATCTTTGCACCTGGCTTGCCTTAGCTCGTCGTGAAAGCCTGATAATCTATGACGATGGTGAATCTCTTCCCGTACAGAAAAAGGTGATAATGTTCACATGCCCACACTACAGCCAGCCTCACTTTTTCAGGCTGTGAATAGGCACACTCTGAAGTGGCCAAGCTTCGACTAGCATATGAAACAATGCATCTGGGCGATGATGAGCTCCTAAATCCATGGGACCTGCATCCACAGTTAACTCGGTTTCGAGCTGCAGATCATAAAAGGCCATGCAAGATGCAGAATAAATGCGTGATTGTATCTCCTGGAAGGCTTCTTTGCACTCTGTGGACCACATAAACTCCTGACCCTTTGTAATTAATCGCAAAGGCATACTGACCGATGCAAAATCCTGAATGTATCTAGTACAATAGCTACCCATCCCTAAAAATGTCTGCACAGCTGAGGTAGAGGTGGGAGTGGCTGTGCCAACCAAGACTTGCACCTTTGAGGGGTCAGGTTGTAAACCCTAACTCGAAAATGTATGTCTAGAAAATGTCAATGTTGATTTTCTGAACTCACATTTGGCCGCATTCAGTGTCAAGTTAACATTCTGGAGCACTATACTCACTCGTCATAGGGTGTCGTCATTGGCCACCTGTGTGGCGTCAAAGATGAGGATGTAATCGCTGTAGCCGAGGCATTGAGGGATGTTCCGAATTACTTTATGGATCTCATTTTGAAAATCTCATCCGCCGATGAGATCCCCAAGCTGTTTTTTAAATATCTAAACAGCCCCAAGTGTGTTGTAAAGGTGGTAATATAAAAAGAGTATGGGTGGAGTTCAAACTGGTGATATCCTTGGTTTAAATACAGTTTTGAGAACACTGTTGCCCCATGTAGAATATGCATCATGTCCGTCATCCTTGGAGATAGATGCCTTTCCCTCTCAATCGCAAGATTTGGGGCACACATGTCTACACATATGCAAATTGTGTCCCCTCTTTTATTTTTGGGGGCACTGGGACAATTGGGGATACCCCTGGGGTGAGCCCTGTTTCATGCTTATTAATGTCCTGGTCTATCAATGATTGTATCTCGTCTTCCACCTGCTTTTGGATATTCAACAGGATTCCCCAGTAATGCTGCACAATGGGCTTGACCTTGAGATTGATCTGCAGCTTGATTTGCTTTTCTTTCAGTTTTCCTAAACCTCTGAATAGGTAGGGAAACATCTTGGCCACCCTGTCTTTTGAATTAGCGGTGTAGATGGACATTATTTGAAACAGGATATGCACCTGTCCCACTTGCATGGCTGATTTGAAACTGAGGATGCTGCCTCCTGGTACTTCCTCGTTCACCTTTAGATAAACACCTACATTGATGTGCTTGTTTGACATTAACTCACTATTGAGGCACAAAACTACTTTGTCATTACATGAACTCAAGATTAAGACTTGATTACTCTTTGAGGAATTGTTAAACACATGAACTGTGGACTTTTAACACTAGCAGCAAACAATTGTTTTATGAATACGTTGTGTGTTTAAATGTAACACATCGTGATTTGTATATTAAGTTTTAACATTGTCTGCACCTTGCATTAGTCACTTTGGCGGTGGAATGCACCTGTCACTTTGTTAAGCACATGTCACTTTTCAATGCTTTTAAACTGATGTTTTTTAGAATGTGCAATGAATACAATTGAATTATTTGGATTTAGGACTCTGGTGCCCTCTTGTTAAGGTTGAATATTCCTAGGTAAATAATCAGGTACCGTTGTTGAAATGGAGTAGTAGCATGAGTGCACTCTACTTGCTGAACGTCTAGATATTCAAAACCATAGAAATATAGAGGTTGGGAATTCTATAGTTTATAAGTTCTATTGAAACCATGATTTCTCCCCTTCCTCATTTCCTTTACCCTGGTATCCCCCACTGTCAGTAACACTTCCCCTTTACTACATAAATGGTCAGCTTTTCTGATTTGTATTTATATGAGCAGGTTATTTCAAACATCTCCTTACACTTGAGAGACATGCTCCACCAATAAGGCTATATGTCAATATCAGGTGCCTGGAGCTTCATGGTGCATTTGAGCCCTTAATATGGTTCTTCATTAATCATATTGACTGTGGCTCCTGTATCTATCAGGAACTCTCGAGCACTGTCACTTAACTGAAGCAGCAATGTCGGACTGTAATCGACTGCTGTCGTGTTGCCTATGACATGGACATAACCTCTCTTGCGATCACTTGAGGAAGAGTCAGAGGCTTCCTGGCATTTGGGTGAGGATGTTATATATTGTAATTTATGTTGTGTGATTCCTTCTGTGTTCTTCTGGGATGGACAACCTCTGTTATTCATCTCGCCGCCCTGTATATTTTCTAGCTTTCTGGGAGGATTCCTGACATCTTTCTGGAGAACTTCTTCACCTTGAGGTGGGAGACTGCCGTTTTGTCGACTGGGAACTGTCTGTGCTCCTTGCAGAGGACCTGCGATCAGATGAGCGTTAGACGTATTTGATATTCTTACACATGGTGTGGAAGTGGGTCTCACCCCCACAGCCATCACACTAGTGGCCAATGGCTGGATACGGCCCAACATGAGGGAAATTATATCCCCACCTATAACATTTGTGTTGCAATTTGCTGGTCACTTTGTCAGATGTCTGGACCTGACATACGGGTGCAGCGGCACGTGTCTGTGTGATCTTCATATTTCCTAGGGACTCTGCTTGCATGGAAATGGCCATGTCAGCTCTTGCCAGCATTCAAATGGCCTCAAGAGACGTGGTTTTTTTGTACCAGTTTCTTGAGGAAGTCTGCAGACTCGCAACCCACCATCACTTGCGATCTCAGGGCTTCATCTGTCGAGTAGTTGTCAAAGTCACAATATTTAACTCTCTTTCTTAGTCTCATGACAAATGCGTCTAATGTCTGCCCTTTGTCTTGGGTGGTGGCATGAAACAGATGCCTCTTGTAATCAGTGTTTCTATGCGGAGCAAAGTAGGTTTTTAATGAGTCAATTATTCCAGAGAATGTGGCTGTGGTGGCATCTGACATCTCAAATACGATATCCCGTACTGTTATCCATAGCGAGTACATGAGTATGCCACACAATCTTCTTTCCTCTCTTGTTCATGTGGCATCAAAATAGATATCTAATTGCTTCAACCATCTGTTCCACCTCGGTGCAAGACTGCTGGTGTCCGATATATCAAAAGGAGGAACAGCTTGCAGCTGCAGGAACTCATGGCCCCATCCAGTCGACTTGGCAGGGCTGGCGAGGACATTGATGGCATAGCATTCACAGAGTCGCCTTCTGATGGCAAGGTGAGGCTCTATGCGAGACAAACTAGCCACCATGAGCCTGGTTCCCAGAACTCCTTGAGATGTAAGCCACTGCAAGTTTTTCTGTACCCTGTACCAGCAGGCCTACCTGCCACAATGTTCACTATGCTATGCCCACAGTATGTGCAAGTAAGGGCAATGTTGGCTGTGAGAGATGACCAGTCTTTTAATGAGTTCCAGTCGATAATCCCCCAGCAAATCCGTGGTGCAGCTAAACAAGTGTACTATTATTATGTGACCACCAGGGGGGCCCGCAGCAGGCACGCTTTCCCGCTTGTAGCGGATTTCGCCTCACGAGTTTCAGAGCCCATGCTGGGCCACTCCAGGAGAATGGGCATCCATTCACCCGGCAGCGCTGATGAGTAAGCCTCAGGCCAGCCCACCGATCAGTGTCAGGATCACTGGCAGTGTGCACCTGGCCACCCTCTGTCCTCTGTACCCAGATACCTGCTCACCCTGCCACCCACCTGCACTGCCTCTTGGCCATCCCTTACACTGGGGACTGTATCTGTACCCATACCGTCCCCCACCCCCTTTTTCTTCTTTTTCTACACTTATCAGACTTACCCAGTCTGCTGCTATAAACACAGCACTTGCCACTTGCTGGCTGCACTACCATTGTTTATTTCCTGCATTATCTATTTATTTTTTATTTATTATTATTTATTCTGTTCTCCTCTGCACCACATTTTCCACTCTCCCCCTTTCCATGCACTTTTCCCCCTTTCTCTTTCCCATGTACTTGCGCGTTCTCAATGTCACTGGGCCTAGTAAGATCGCTGTTGTTCTCACCTGTTTCCCCTCCCTTGCCTTGTCGCGCTCTGAAACACTTGTGTACAAGCGCGATACAAATAAAATATCATATCATACCACCACTGGCAGCCGGATAAAAAGGCACGCAGCATAGAGCGCTGCTCAGCGCCAGTGTTATGTCCCTGATGCGGGACTCGTACCAATGTCAGCTGGTTTCAACAACTTCAGTAAAACACACCAGAAAAGGAGTTGCTGGTAAACGTGACCTCTTTACTTCAATGATTTTCTCACTCTGGTCAGCCCTTCCCGATCACGTGTGCACCTCACGTATCCATGAGATCATGGACACAAAGAGGGGAAAGGACACTACAGGACTGATAGTATTTCTGTCTTTAGACACATACACGCACACACGCACAGTGCTTCATGAAATCTGCGGTCCCACAATGTTTTCCCTGCTTCACAGGAGCTGCAGATGTGTTTGAAATGCCGCTGCTCTGGGTACACATTCATGTACTGCTTGTAATCCAATATGCCTGAGCACCAGTGGCCATATCAGTACTTTCATCTAGGCATAGGAAGACACTTGCCAGGCACAGCCGTGGTGGCAGTAACTGCCCATTGTTGGTAGCAGGTGCAAAATGGTGCGAGTACTGGGCATCTAATAGCAGCGCCAGGCGAAATCTTAAAAAGTATGCACAAGCCAAAAATGTTGGCTTCGCCAATGCTTTTTTTAAACAGGGCTTCAATGGCTTTGTCAATGCTTATTTTTAATAGGACTTCAGTGAAGGACATGCAGAGTGCTTATAAATCAAGTGGGTGAGGGCAGGCCTGGTAAGACATTTATATTACAACATTAGCATCTTTACAGCTCCAATTAAGTCATTAACTCTCAGAAGAGTGTTTTGAACAAACACTGGCAGGCACTTTGGGTGCAAAGTTTGATGGTAAGGCTTGAGTGAAGCAAGCTCAAAGAGTTCCCATGAGGAGGTGTTCTGGGCGCGGAAGGCTAGGAACTTGGTGGGATTGTCCAAAGGGGTTAGCTGTGCCGTGGGCAGTCAATGGGTGGGCAAATAAACAACAATAACTTCAAGCACTGCATTCCTTCGCATCTGCCATTTCTCCCTATCGGTACTCCAAAGCAATAGTTTCCTAGCCCAAACTAAAAATCATGTAATGTCTACTTGCACTGTGTCAGTGATGTAGCACAAATATATATTTCTCTACTATGCATCTTCAGTTTCCTTTGTGCACACATTTTTATGATGGATCTGTACATAATTTTCTGTGACCCAGCATCTCAAGTATTTGATTAAATATTGTATCCCCCTTTTGAACCAAATGCCAATCTTAAGGCTTTTTATTCAATCTCTCAAATACAATGAGTTATAAAGTGGTCCAATTCATTCATTTTTTTAAAAAAACAAGTCATGGTTGAAAACCCTCCTAAACCCCATTGTTGGGTTCGGCGATCCATACTTTGCCTGGTCGCTTACATTATTCAAGGAAAATATTTCTGCCTCCCCACTTTAAAAGGTGAGTAGCTACCAGTGAGTGAAATAACCTGGTCACACAGTCGCTCTCTATTAGTCCCAACCTGGGATGATAGATTTAAAAAAATGTCTGTGAAATACTTGTATAAACATCACATGAATAAATAGGGTATCCAAATCAGTACAACTCTTCAAATAATGAGTCTGTGCCTTATTTGTTGTAAAAATGGTTTATAAACAAAAAAAGTAGGAATCACTAATTAATTCTTAGTGAGGAAGCGGCCAACACATTCTCAAACAACAGACTGCATATGCCAATGCATTTCGGAGAATGTTCTCCTTCATCAGGGCCAGTCTATTACATAGTCAAAAAAATGGCATAACAAACAATACATGGGTTAATACACAATTAACAAAAAATGGAGAGGGATATGATAACATACCATGTGTAGGCATTTTCAGGTGATGGTAGAGCATCAGTGAGGAAGGGGTAAAAACAAAGAAAAAGATGTTAAGAGTCAAAGAAAATAGAGTCAGAAGCAAAAAGGAAGAAAATATATGGGTTTTACCTGAAATGTGTCAAGCCGTGAGTAGATCAGGACAATGCCTGAGGTAATGAGTATAGCAATCTGTGGTACTTGCTAGGGAGTGATCAAAGCTGGGCAGTACAAAAGATCCTGCCATTCTGTAATAAATACAAAGGTTACGGCGTGTAAGAATGAGGGCACTATATACAGATGCCGCAGTGTAACACATTCTGTCCTCGATGTACCTTATGGGTGGAGGGCTGTCCACATCCGTGCTGCTCTGCAAGCTGAAATCTACCGAGAAGCCGGAGGGCTTCCTTGTTTAGCCGTCGCCTGGGCAACGGCTCTCTTCTGTGTCACGTGGCCGCCTCGCGTTCAGATCTGGCAGGATGCAGACTGAAAAAAACAGTATGTGGCTGGGGGGTAACTGAATGCTGAATGGTGATAAAACGCTAATCTGTATGTGTGTGCTGATGTATTATGAATAATGAAGCGTGGAAATGAAAAAATGAAATGAAAAAATAAACATGGTAGAAATGGAAGAAAGGCTAAAGAAAAAAGACTATAGAAACAATGGACACATGAACAGCAAAAGTTGCATGAGTGCATGTCATGGGTAAAGGAAAGGTAAAGGTAAGTATGTGCGCCAATGACAAGAGAGGTGCCACACAGACAGCACCTTGGGTCCCAGACACAAGGTCCGGGAGGGGTGTCAATGGTGCAAAACATACTATAAAGCTAAATGGCTGAATAAATAGAGGGTGATATATTCTGTATCCATACATAAGTGACATGGAATGTGAAGACCGACCAGTCGGGTACTAAAAAGTACACATAGATAATGACAATGAATCTTTAAATACATGTGAAATCTCTGTTACTATCTGACCTGTCATAACCGGAAAAGGTTCTAAAATCAAAAATCTGATGTGAGTTAAGTTGTGACCCTTGCTGACCCAATGGCGAGCCACTGCAGAGGTAGTGTTCATATTGCGAATGCAGGAGCGATGTTCATTCCAACGTGTTTTGGCTGTTCTGGTAGATTGCCCCACGTAGTATATCCCACATGGGCACTTAATGCCGTGGATACTGTTGGCACTATCACAAGTGCAATATGTTTTAAGGAAAATCTTCTTGCCTGTACGTGGATGGTATATGATATTGCGTTTGATTACAAAATTACAGTTAGCGCAGTGAAGGCAAGGGAACGTTCCTGTTCCTGTTCAAATTAGAGAAAATCCCAGAATGCACAGTTGCCGTATAGGCTTGTTGATATATGTATTAAAAGCAAACCAGTTATATGCGGATGTGCGAGACTTGGCATGAACCCTAGATCGGTGATGTATAAGTGGAATATTAACCTGAAGTAGGGCTGGACATCGTGCTCACGAAGAGTATAAAAGACCAATGCATTCTAATGTACAGCGTCTCTCACTGAACACACTGAACCATGCTGGAGTTCGTTGTGTTGCACTGAGGGCCAATAGCTATCTGATTTTGCTCTGTTCTTCGTAACTGGATTCAGTATAAAATAAAGTACTTTTTATGTTCCTTTGTAACCCGTGTTCGGTGTATTTCCTTTTGGGGTACTCAGCCTCGATATTTTGGTTTTGTTTTCACAGAGCCAGACAGTCCCCTGGATCGCTGACAATTTTCTTGACTCGTAGTAGCTGACTATAGGGAAGGTTGTGTAGTAAACTGGGTTGATGAAAGCTTAAGCGAGGCACCAGATTGTTATGGTCAGTGGTTTTGCGGAAAAGGGTGGTGTTGTATCCTGTTTCTTTTTTCTCTATGTCATTTGAAGACATAGAAGGTCTTTCATTAAAATGCGCTGAAACCCTAGGGTTTTCCAATGAGGAGGCTACAGCCATTCTCAAACTCATTAGTGAAATGTCGATCGGCACACATGGAACTACAACTAAAGATCCAGCTAAACAAATTAAACAATTAGTGTATTTAATACGGAAGGAGATCAACAGAAAACTCCATGCGATCACACTTGGTCGCTATTTTAAGAACCAACGGATACCCAGAGGCCTACGGATCCACCTCCGTCCTACTTTATGCAAGGAGAGTAAAGAGTTTGTTCGCAGATGGGAGGCCATTTTGAACAAGTGTTCCTTGGACCTTACTCTGCTAACAATTCAAGAACTATCAAAGAACTTGACTTCCCTCAATACTGAAATTAAGGATATTGAGAAAGAATTAGTAGGCTCTTTGGGCAAGGAAGAATATGACATCATTTTGGCAGACCGCAATACCAAACTAGAAGATTATAATGATATGATATGATATGATATGATATGATATGATATGATAAGGCATTTAAAACGCGCCTATACACAAGTATTTCAAGGCGCGACAAGGCAAGGGGGCGGGAACAAAGGGAGGATAGACAACGATCCCACTAGGCCAGGTGTCATTCAGATCACGCAAGTTCATGGGAAGGGGGGAAAGGAAAAGTGCATGGGGGGAAGGGAGAGGTGAAAAGTGCAGTACATGGGAAGTGGAATAAATAAGATAAATAAAACACATAAAACAGCCAGCTGGTGGCAAGTGCAAGGAAGTGCAGACATAAGTGCTGGAAGGTGGACTGAAAGGATACAGAAAAAATGGTCCCCAAGTGCAGGGGTTACCAGGGAGGCAGTGCAGGTGGGCAGTTGACAGGGCCTGGGCCAGAGATCAGAGAAGGGTGGCCAGGTAACCAGTGCAATTTCAGTCAGGAATTCAGCAAGGGAGGGGAGGAGAGAAAGCAGAAGCAAAGAGGAAGGTTTTGAGGTGTTTCCGGAACCAGAGATGGTTCTCCTCGAGTTTCAGGGAGGCAGGAAGGCTGTTCCAGAGAGAGGCCCCTGCCGAAGAGAGTGATCTGCCACCAACTCGTTGCTTGGAGAAGCGACTGACCCTGAGGGAGTTGGAGGCAGATGAGCGAAGAGCTCGAGAAGGAAGATATTTAGGAAGAGAGAGTTGAGGTATTTCGGCCCCAGACCCCAGAAGGCCTTGTGTACAATGCAGAGGGTTTTGAATTGAATCCTCGCAGCTACTGGGAGCCAGTGAAGAGATTTCAGTCCTGGAGAGATACGATCCCTGGGCTTGATGCCACGAACAGGTCTCGCAGTCCTGTTCTGGATAAGTTGCAGAGGGCGGAGATTGGAGGCAGGAAGATTTAGATAGAGGCTGTTACAGTAGTCCAGCTTGGAGAGGACCAGGGCTCTGGAGACAGTGAGCTTCTGGGGGAAGGAGAGGAAAGGAAGAATACCTCTAAGGAATGAACATCGCTCCTGCATTCGCAATATGAACACTACCTCTGCAGTGGCTCGCCATTGGGTCAGCAAGGGTCACAACTTAACTCAAATCAGATTTTTGATTTTAGAAGTTCTGACCAAAAGTAACCCACACGAGAATTTGGGCCTACGGCTCAACAGAAGAGAAACTTTTTGGATCGATAAACTGGGCAGTCTTACTCCCAATGGCCTCAACAAGGAGATTAATTACCATTGTTTTATCTGAAATTACCAGCTTTAGCTAGTTGTTGCAGTTTCCAATGTACGATCTAGATTTAATCACAGCTGTTAATTTACATTTTTCTATTTCAGGTCTTTAGAGTTATAGCCTTTTCCGGTTATGACAGGTCAGATAGTAACAGAGATTTCACATGTATTTAAAGATTCATTGTCATTATCTATGCATACTTTTTAGTACCCGCCAAAATAAACAGCCAACAGCGTTTGTGTCATCACATTATAGATTCTGTTGGTTGGTTTTCATTGTTTAATAAATATTTGAATTCCATAATAAGCCAAACCCTGGCATGGGAAAATAACTCATTGATAAACACTTTGATAAACAGAATTCTTATTTTCCATTTGGTGTGATTCTTGCCAGTGGACTGCCAATCTCACAAATGTGTTGCTATCAGGGATATTCACACCCTGATAGCAACACATTTGTTTGTGAGAATGGCATAGTGACAAGAATACAAGATATCATTAATTGTAGATCTAAATATGTGGTATATGCGATTATTTTTCAATGCTATAGAATCTATTTAGGGAGCATTATTTATTTTTAAATTTGTTTATTGGCATTTTTCAGTGATATCTGTTACATGACATTCAAAAGTGCCATGCACATATATGATCGCAATGCATTTTAACTTAACATTAAACATTATTATAAACAACAACAACTGTCTCCATGTTCTGTTCTTACAGTTCTGTGTCTCTTGTCTCGGGAGGGGGTGCGGGGGTAGTCAGACGGTTTAAAGGGGGTGGGGGGGGTGTCCTCAGAGGGCCAGCTTTTCCAGTGGCCTCACCTGGGTTGCCCTTTTTTATCCTGCGGGTATGCTTAGCCTGGGGCCTTTAGTTCATGGGGGCTTATCGTCAGAGGGGTAGAACATATGTCTGGTGAGTTCTCTCCATGCCTCGAGCACCCTGCTGGATTCATCAGTGCATCTGGCAACGCAATCCTCCCAAGCTTTGGTCTCAGCTAACACCCACCGCTCCGTTTCACTATGCCATATTTTGTATTGTGGTCATGCTGGTTTTTTCCAGGACATGGCAATGGTTCTTTTGGCCAGTATGCATGCCAAGTCCATGAGTCGTACCGTGTGCTTAAGCTTGGCCAATCTGGGGTAAGTTCCTAATAGGCACTCCTCTGGTGTCCATTTGTATTTGGTCAAGCCTGCCTTCTCGCACGTCTGTTTTACTTTGCCCCACAGCGACCTTGTTTTGGGGCATTCCCACAGCATATGTATCAGGTCAGCCTCTTCCCCCCCATGCACCAGGTGCATTTCGGCTGAGCTTGCTTGTTAAATTTGGCTATTCGGTGTGGGGTCAGGTAAGTTCGGTGCAGTACGTTCAGCTGTATCTGTCTGAATATGTGGTTTCTTGAGACTTCTTTGGGAAATGTGAGCGCTCTGCTCCACTCCTCCTCTGTCATTTCTCTGCCTATGTCCCTTTTCCATTTGTTTTTCATTTCCATGCTCCGGGGGTTGGGTATGTCACTCAAATGGCCATATATTTGGGATATTGGTCTGCTGCCCTCCCCCAGGTTATATAGCATCGTTAAGAATGGGTCCAAGTCCGGTTCTTCAGGCCACGTACCCCATTTGCGTCGTCCTGTAGTGTGAACCCTTTGATACCATAGGAACTGGCCTGTGTGGATGCCGTCTATTTCTTGTAGTGAGGCAAACTCTTTGAAGGTGCCCTCTTCGTAGAGGTCTCCCCAGGTGTAGACCCCTTCTCTTTCCCATAATCTGATTTGTTTCAGGTCTGTGGCCGTTTTGCAAAGGTCTGCGAGCAGTGGTACTTCTGGTGCATAGGTGTTCCGTGAGTGGGTGAGCATTTTTGTTCTGTGCCATATCTTTTTCCCCAGGGCGGCTAGGGGGGGTACATTTCCCAATAGTTGTGAGGGTGTCCAGACCAGTTCTTTCAGTTGGTACTGAAGGATCATTTCTTGCAGCAGGGGCGTTTCAGGGGCTCATCGGCTAGCCATTTTGTTACAAAGCTTAGCTGGGCTGCCAGGTAATATTTTTCCAGATTCGGAAGTTGGATTGCTCCCTGGCTGTGTGGTAGGGCTAACGTCGACAGCGCTAGTCTGTGTCTGTTTTTCCCCCATAGGAACTCTTTTATTAATGTCTCAAGCAGTCGGAAGAAGAGTTTGTTAATATAGTAATGCACATTCTGGAACCCGTACAAGAACCTTGGTAGTACAATCATCTTGACTATCAAGGCCCGTCAAGGAGTTTCGCCCAGAAGTTCATTGATTTACGCAGAGCTGGGAGTGCTGCTTTTGTGTTGTGCTCGTGCACCAGTATTATTTGGATTCCGAGATATCGGAAGGAGGTGGTCTGCCACCTTATCCCCACTGCCGGCAGTGCCTCCATGTCCTCATGTCTCAGGGCTGGTGGGGGGAACAGGTAGGATTTTGGCTTGCTGAATTGGATTCCTGTGACCCTGGAGTAATTATCCAAAACATCTAGCATGGTGGGCTCATTGTGTTGTGGGTTCCTAATGTATATGAGTACATCATCTGCGTAAAGTGAGATGACGTGATCTATTCCTCCCAGCCTTAAACCGGCATCGAAAAATTGCTTTCTGAGGTAAATGGCTATGGGCTCCAGTCCCAGTATGCACAACATTGGGGACAGTGGGCAGCCCTGCCTGGTCCCTCTTTGTATGCCCCAGGCCTCCGACACGTGTTTCCCAGATTTCACCCTTGCTCTCGGCTTAGCGTATAGTATTGTGATCCATCTAATAAACCCCGGTCCAAAGCCAAATTCCTTGAGTACAGCCACTAGCCACTCCCAATATATGGAATCGAACGCCTTTATGGCATCCATGGATAGTAGTGCACACAAGTCCTTATCGTTTTGGGTGTGCGCTATAATGTGTTGCAACCTACGCAAGTTCATGGATGTATTGCGGCCCGGTACAAAGCCGCACCGGTCAGTGTGTATAATGTCTCCTATAATTCTGGACAGCCGCTCAGCTATTATTGTGGTTAAGATTTTCACATCATAATTAAGCATCGCTAGTGGGCGGTAGGAGTCACACCAGTCCGCCGGTTTATTGGGCTTGAGGATCGGGACCACCAGTGTTTCTCTCATGCTCTCAGGTAGTATCCCCCTCTCGTATGCTTCCTGGTATACCTCATGTAACAGGGGCGTCAGGGAGGGCTCATAAACTTTATACAATTCTGAGGGCAATCCGTCTGTGCCAGGTGCCTTGCGCGTGGCCAGGGACCTAATGGCCTCCGTTATGTCTTCGGGTGTGATGTCTGTTTCTAGTGTGTTGGCCTGTTCTGGGGACATCATGGGGAGCTCTATCTCGTACAGTGTGTCCATTATCTGTTCTTGGGAAACCTGTTCTTTTTGGGAGTATAGGTGCTCGTAGAAGCATTTAAAGGTGTTATTTATGTCCTGCTGTATGTGATGCGTGTTCCCCTCTTCGTCCCGCAGTGTAGTGGTGGAGTGTCTGGGATGTTCCCTTTGGCAGAGCAAGGCCAGTAGCCTGCCCGGTCTGTCCGCCTCTACATGTGCTCTGTTTATTTTGGCAGTGTAGTCAAACTTTTCTAGCCTGCTCCAAGCGGTTGCATTCTTCTCCCTGAGTTCCTGGAGTTCAATTTCTCCCTGCTGAGTGCCTGCGGGGGTGGCCTCCAGCCTTTCAATCTCCTTCTCCACCTGGTCTAATTCTTTTCTGAGTATTCTCCTGATTCCCCTGGCCTTTGCAATGGTTTCCCCCCTTATCACTGTTTTTAGAGCATCCCAATCTGTACTTCGGAGTTCCACGCTGCCCGTGTTAACTTCTATGTAGTTGTCTATAGATTCTTGTAATCCCTCTCTAAAGGCTGGGTCCGTCAGGGCATCTACAGGCATTTTCCACATGGGGATTGGGGTCTTGGGCCATTGTGGTTGCATGTCACTAAAAATGGGGTATGGACCTGTCCAGTGTTCGATTGTGTACACAATTGAGGTCTCCTCCCCAGATGAACAGGTCGCTTTTGTGTTGCGTAATTCTGGGATAAAATGAGTTCAAGTGGTCCGGTATGTTGTTGTTGGGGAAGTAGGAGTTCATGATGCATAATTCCGTCTGTTCAATGTGCCCCCATAACATTACGAATCTGCCTTCCGGGTCTATCTCTGATTTGACCAGGCGGAATGGGAGCTGTGGGTGCATCCAGGTGTAAACTCCTCTTGCATATTTGGAATAAGTGGTACCAAATCCCTGTCCCCCCCAGTGGGTTTGGAGTTTAGTCACAGAGTCTGCCGTGCAGTGGGTCTCCTGTAGCAGTGCTATCATCACCCCTTTTCTATATAGGTAGGTCTTAATTCTGTTTCTGCGAAGGTATGTTCTCAGACACCTCACATTCCATGTCATTATTTTAATTGCTGTTGAGGTCATGGTGGTTCAAAAGGGATATTACATTTGTCCTGCATCCCCCTCTGCCTCATTTGTGATCGCGGCTCTGGTGTTGAAGCCCCTTCCTGTATGTGGGTTAGAACCCAGGCCCCCCGTCTTCCATTCGATTCTCCCCTTCCCCCAGTCCATCTGGAGAATTACCAACAATAGTAACGTTCATTCTAGTGAATGAGAACAACAAACTGTGCAACTTTGAACTGCCACCAGCAGTTGCTTCGAACTTGCAGCGCTCAGGGGCTCCCGAGCCTTTTGGGCCTTTCAAGGCCTCCCGGTGCGATTGTGTGTTGGCGGTTGGCCTCCACGTTTCCTGAAGGGGTGTGTCGACGTCATCGGCGCTCGTGTGTGCCGGTGCGCTCCTGCCCGATGTTGCTTTCATATTACTGTGGTTCTTGGTGTGGTGCCGTGGTTTTTCCTGCATTGTGCGAGCATTGGTCGTTTCCTGTTGCTTTTGATTGGTCAGTGGCATGTGATCTCCTTCGTTGCCCCTTCTTTGTCATCTGCGAGGTTGTTGTGCTCGAGCCACATATTCGCTGCTGCGGGAGTTTCTAGGAAGATGGCTTTTCCTTTGTATATTACCTTGAGGCGCAATGGGTACATTAGAATGTGCTTGAGGTTGAGTTCCCGTAGTGTTGCTTTCACCGGTATGAATGAGTTCCTTGCCCTTTGCACTATGGGAGTGTAGTCCGGATACATGACTATTTTAGCATCCTGTCTCTTGATTTCCCCTCCTTCTCTTGAGAATCGCAGTATTGTCTCTCTGTCGCAGAAATTTAGGACTTTTGCGATCATTGGGCGCGGGTGCAAGCCTGGGGGAGGTCTTTTTTGCAGAGAACTTTGGGCTCGTTCTATCGAGAATCCCTGGGTCAGGTTGCCAGCCCCAATTTCCTGTTGTAGCATTGTCTCAATAAATTCTGTTGGGTCCGGGCTCTCCATTCCCTCCGGGACCCCCAGGATTCGAATGTTGTTGCGGCGGGCTCGCCCTTCCGCATCCTCCGACCTTACCTCCAGCCGTGCTACTGTCATGATGCCTACCCCCGGGCATCCGGATCGAGTCCATCAGCCCCGGGAGCAGGCATCCAGATACTCATTAAAACCCCAACAGCCCCGGCTGGGGGCTGTTTGGATTCAGTCCTGGTGCCTTAGGCACCAGGCTCATCATAGAAATCAGTCCTGGCGCCATAGGCGCCAGGCTCATAGACTTTACTTACCTTATGCAGATCATGCTGCAAAGGAGTCCAAGCCAACGTGAGGCCTGGATGGGACTATTTTATTACAGGGACTATTTTTTACTCGGGTGTGGTTCTGGGGAACTTCTTACCTGGGACTACTTTACAGGCTATTTAAACCACGCCCGAACAGCAGCTCATGCTTCGTGTTATTCTGCATCCAGCAGCGTAACACTCACCGTGTCTGCAAGTCAGCATCCAGTCTTTTGCCACGTCCGCCTCGAATCCGGAGCTCCTAGACAAAAGGAAAAGAAAGGAGAAGAGGTTAGATCACGGACATTATTTGATTCCTTACCTGATTCCAGACCCAGAACATCTCAGAGCCTGGAAAGGACATTATTTCAGCACGCGTCGCTTCGCCATAAGCAGCGCTGCGTTTTACTCACCAGTCCACCGCATCTTTCAACTCGGCGCTGTCTCCATCATTTTCTTCGTCAAAACCCAGCACCTGGGGGGAAAACAAAAGGAATAACAAGGTGAGCCGAGACAATCTCTTTGCCACCATAGGCTTACCTGCTTTACCACCGGAGGTATTATCCTTTAATTCGCCGCATCTTTCTATGCCGCACCTATAAAGGGAGAGAAAACAGCAAGTTAAACTCATGCAACTTTTACCGGACAGTGTTTGGTAATACAGACTCTTACCTGAACGCCATCAGCTGCCTCCAGGCAATATTCTTTTGGACCCAGCTGCAACCTAACGAGGGAATGGAACAAGATTGAATATCGGACATATTGAACTCTTTGAACTTTATAGACACTTGAGTCAATATTCCTACGGAACTCCTCCAGTACCTTCAAACCAGTGAAGTAACTGGTATCTACGCGCCTCTGCATGCCATACAGGATGGAGAGCTCATCATTTAAAAACATAAGGTGAGGTTACCAAGAGGGGATATCGGAGGTGATTAGTGGGGAGAACGAGAACAGTTGGGGGGGGCCATCACTAAAGTCCACGAGTGGCTAAATCCCTTTCTCCACTTGCAGGAGAATACTTCTACGAGTCCAGCAGACAAGATTAGGTGGGCCAGTCCAGACTGTCATCTCTTCACTACGCATCACGTTGGAGGAGACCGCAGCTGTCTGGGTCCGATCGACGCCCCTGTGGGAACCAGGTGAGCGTAACAGAACACAAAGCCTATCTACAAATCCCCACCCGGCCGTAATGGAGACCTAAGAAACTGACCAACTAGCCCAATTGTTAGGAGAATTTAGGGCAGAAGTGCACTCCGCGCGCCAAGAAACTAATGCCCTCAGGAGAGAACTGATTGTGTCCAGGAGTGCACTGATGATCTTGCCAGACAACTGCTGCAAAACCAAGCCGGGCAAACACCAATAGCTGGACTTGGGGGGAATTCGACCCCCGTTTCATCGAGCAGCCCTGTGCAAGTGGTTCTACCAGGGAGCATTCCTTTAGCTCCACCCGAATGCTTTGCTGGGGACCCGAAAAGGTTTGCCGTGTTCATGAACCAATGCCGCTTGCACTTTTTATGCAGACCTTTTATGCAGGAGCTTTTCTAAACAACCACGCCAAAGTAGCCTTTGTACTGTCATACCTTAGTGACAGCGCAGCGGATTGGTCAATTCCATTAGTCAACTAGGATGACCTTCTTCTTCGGAATTTTCAGGGTTTTCAATTGAGCATAGAAAGACTATTCGCCAGACATTCACAGGGACAGGCTCTGGATAACAAACTTCTATCCCTACGACAAGGAAACCAGGACCTGCTAACTTATATCGCAACCTTCAATAGGTTGGTGGTGGAAACCGGATGGCCAGAGGTAAAGCGAATTACATTATTTCATCGTGGACTTCGGGGTGAACTCAAAGATGTTTTGGCCCAAGTTGTGAACCCACCTCAGGATTGCGCAGAATATATAGACTTAGTGGTCCAGCTAGACCACCGACTTCAGAATAGAAAAGCTGATCGAGCTAAGTTCGAGAATCGGGTATTGGTTAAACCCAATGTTACCCCCAAAGGAACTGATGCATCAGAACCAATGCAGATCAGGGGGGTTAAGGGACCCTTAACTCAAAAAGAAAGAGAAAGGAGACAACAGATGCAGTTGTGTCTGTACTGTGGGGCCTCAGGACATTTTCTACGGGATTGCCCTATAAAACCATCCAAGAAAGTAGTCGGAGTTGCTGATAGAAATCAAACAGAGCCTGATTCGGGAAACAACCACGTCCGACAAGCGTAGAGGTCCGCTTGCCGAGCTTAAAGAAGGACACTCAGACCTCGCACCTAATCATACCAATGGTCTTTATTGATCCAAGGCAGCCATCACGTATGCACGCAGTTAGGGCATACATTGATAGCGGGGCCGTAGGAAACTATGTGGACCACGAATTGGCTTCTAGGATGAATCTACCTCTCTGCAAAAAGACCACTTCGGATGTTATCACCACAGTCGATGGAACTGAAATTGCCTCTGGGCCTGTAACTCATTCCACCACTGAGATGACACTGTTGGGTCAAGATGGACATCGAGAGACTATTGTGTTTGACTTAATCAAAGCCCCGCAGTTCCAAATAATACTGGGGATACCTTGGTTGGAAACACATAATCCTTATATTGATTGGCGAGAGAAGAGAGTAACCTTCCAGGAGTGTGCACACACCTGTTACCTGGAAAAAACCTTGAACAAAAGCCTGGCCACAGTCGCTAATCCAGTCATGCAGTTACCTCAGGAATATCAAGAATTCCAGGGTGTTTTCCAAAAAGAACAGGCAAACACCTTACCACCTCATAGATCATACGATTTTCAAATCGACCTCATACCCAGTGCACAACCTCCATGCAGTAGGATCTATGCCCTTACGGAACCCGAAAATCGTCACCTATGACAATACTTGGACCAATACCTTGCTAATGGCTTCATTTGTCCATCTAAATTCCCCGCATGTTCAGCTTTATTCTTCGTGCCCAAAAAGGAAGGTGACCTCAGAACGTGCATAGACTACCGCGCATTAAACCAGATCACGGTGAAGAACCGATATCCATTGCCTCTGATCCCCGAACTACTAGACCAAGTAAAGGATGCTTGCATCTACACTAAATTAGATCTCCGAGGGGCATATCATCTGGTACATGTAAAGAAGGGCGACAAATGGAAGATCGCTTTACGCACTAAGTACGGATTATTCGAATATCAGCTGATGCCCTTCGGGTTGTGCAATGCACCAGCAGCCTTCCTGTATTTTATGAACGATGTCCTTCGTGAACTCATTGACGTCTATGTTGTCGTATAGATAGACGATATTCTAGTGTACTCCTCCTCAGAATCAGACCATGTTGAGCACGTTCGTGCAGTCCTTGAGAAATTACGCCAGCACAAGTTATATGCAAAATTGGAAAAATGTGTTTTTCATGCTACAGAAGTTGAATTCCTTGGATTTATCTTGACTCCAAAAGGAGTCCGAATGGACTCTCGAAAGGTGGACGCAATTCTCAAGTGGCCATCACCCAGTTTAGTTAAAGGGGTGCAAAGCATGCTTGGATTTGCTAATTTCTACCGCAGATTTATTCCTGACTTCTCATATGTTGTACACCCCATCACAGCACTTTTGCGAAAAAACAAACGCTTCTTGTGGACCGAAGAGGTTGAAAAAGCCTTCCAAGAACTGAAATTGAAATTCACGTTGGCATCTGTCTTAAAGCATCCACACCCCGAGCTCCCATACATAGTTGAAACCGATGCATCCAGTTTAGCCAGGGGGGCTGTCCTGTCCCAGAAGGATCCGGAAACCGGTCAACTTCATCCAGTAGCATTTTGTCCACAAAATTCTCGGCCCCCGAATTAAACTATGTGGTTACCGATAAAGAGTTGTTAGCCATCAAATCCGCCTTCAAGGCTTGGCGGCATTATCTTCTTGGTGCCAGGCATACCATTACTGTAATCACCGATCACAGGAACTTGCAGTATTTAAAAACAGCCAAGGCCCAATCATCGCGTCAACTTCGATGGGCCTTATTCCTTGCCGAATTCGATTTCGTGATCACTTATCGACCAGGTTGTAAGAATGGTAAGGCAGACGCTTTATCCCGAATTGGGATGGGGGAAGCATATTCGAACCCAGAACCGGTGCCTATAATTCCCGAACAAAGAATTCTTGGGAGAACTACTCTACAGACCTTAAAAGATATTCATTTAAAGATCCAACAACTTTTCGAGTCAGCAGCCCTGCAGGACTGGGTTAAAAAGGGCCCAGATTATTCAGTTGTCAATGACCTACCTTACTATCAACGGCGTCTATTTCTACCACACAAGGAACTACAAGAACAAGTCATCTCCAATTACCATGAAGCTCTGATGGAAGGGCACCCAGGTATTGCAAAAACTGAAGCTAAAATCAAAAGACAATTCTGGTGGCCCACCTGGCGAAAAGTTGTTTGTACTGTCTTGTGGCATCTGCACCCAGAACAAAAGTCAAAAGAAGAAACCAGCTGGTCTTTTACAAACTTTAGATATTCCACCCACACCATGGCACACTTTGTCTTTAGACTTTATTACAGATCTACAGCCATGTAATGGATTCAACACCATTCTAGTTATTGTGGATCTTTTTTCCAAGATGGCCCACTTTATTCCTTTAAAAGGATTACCTTCTGCTTCAATCTTGGCCAAGGAATTTCTCGAAAATATTGTTCGAATACATGGATTTCCTTCCGTATTGATCTCTGACCGAGGTAGTCAGTTCATTTCGCAATTTTGGCAGAAGTGTTGTCAATTGGCACAAATCGACGTAAGGTTATCAACCAGTCACCATCCCTAAACCGATGGTCAGACGGAGAGAACCAACCAGACTCTTGAACATTACCTACGTTGTATGCTCCACCAGACCGAAAGTGATTGGAAGGACATTTTATGGATTTCTGAATACGCATACAATAACTCTGTACATTCAGGAACCGGACAAAGCCCCTTTTATACCATATATAGACATCATCCTCGAACATCAGAACTCGATTCGCCCCAGCATTTAGAAATGTCGGCAGTAACTCATCTGCATTTTACTATTACACAATCTTTTAAATAGGCAACAAAACATTTGAAACAAGCAAAAGAGAAATACAAGAAAAATGCTGATCAACATAGAAGTGAGACCCCACCATATCGAATCGGAGACCAAGTTTGGCTGGCTACAAGACATATACCTCTGAAAGGAACTCAGACTTTTAATCCTAGATATTTGGGACCTTACACCATTAAGGCCATTATCAACCCAGTGGCCTTCAAATTAGAATTACCCTCTAATATGCGGATTCATCCTGTCTTTCATGTTTCACTTCTAAAACCAGTTCAACCCGGGACAAGATTAACCAAACCACCTGACCCCATCCTAATAGATGGAGAACCTGAATTTGAGGTAAAAAACATCCTGGGCTCTAAAATGGTTAAATCAAGACTTTTTTATTTAATCGACTGGAAGGGTTATGGACCACAAGAAAGGTCATGGGAACCTAGTGACCCCGTTCATGCTCCTCGATTGGTGAAAAAAATCCATCGGGACTTCCCAGACAAGCCAGGGCCAAGGGGAAGAACAACTTTAGGAGGGGCCTTGGGGGGGAGTGCTGTCATGATGACTACCCCCGGGCATCCGGATCGAGTCCATCAGCCCAGGGAGCAGGCATCCAGATACTCATTAAAACCCCAACAGCCCCGGCTGGGGGCTGTTTGGATTCAGTCCTGGCGCCTTAGGTGCCAGGCTCATCATAGAAATCAGTCCTGGCGCCATAGGTGCCAGGCTCATAGACTTTACTTACCTTATGCAGACCATGCTGCAAATGAGTCCAAGCCAACGTGAGGCCTGGATGGGACTATTTTATTACAGTGACTATTTTTTACTCGGGTGTGGTTCTGGGGAACTTCTTACCTGGGACTACTTTACAGGCTATTTAAACCACGCCTGAACAGCAGCTCATGCTTCGTGTTATTCTGCATCCAGCAGCGTAACGCTCACTGTGTCTGCAAGTCAGCATCCAGTCTTCTGCCACGCCCGCCTCGAATCCGGAGCTCCTAGACAAAAGGAAAAGAAAGTAGAAGAGGTTAGATCACAGACATTATTTGATTCCTTACCTGATTCCGGACCCAGCACATCTCCGAGCCTGGAAAGGACATTATTTCAGCACGCGTCGCTTTGCCAGCAGCAGCGCTGCGTTATACTCACCAGTCCACCGCATCTTTCAACTCGGCGCTGCCTCCATCATTATCTTTGTCGAAACCCAGCACCTGGGGGGAAAACAAAAGGAATAACAAGGTGAGCCGAGAAAACCGACAAAGACAATCTCTTTGCCACCATAGGCTTACCTGCTTTACCACTGGAGGTATTATCCTTTAATTCACCGCATCTTTCTATGCCGCACCTATAAAGGGAGAGAAAACAGCAAGTTAAACTCATGCAACGTTTACCGGACAGTGTTTGGTAATACACACTCTTACCTGAACGCCATCAGCTGCCTCCAGGCAATAGTCTTTTGGACCCAGCTGCAACCTAACGAGGGAATGGAACAAGAGTGATCATCGGACATATTGAACTCTTTGAACTTTATAGACACTGGAGTCAATATTCCTCTGGAACTCCTCCAGTACCTTCAAACCAGTGAAGTAACTGGTATCTACGCGCCCCTGCATGCCATGCAGGATGGAGAGCTCATCATTTAAAAACATAAGGTGAGGTTACCAAGAGGGGATATCGGAGGTGATTAGTGGGGAGAACGAGAACAGTTTGGGGGGGGCATCACTAAAGTCCAGAGGTGGCTAAATCCCTTTCTCCACTTGCAGGAGAATACTTCTACGACTCCAGCAGACAAGATTAGGTGGGCCAGTCCAGACTGTCATCTCTTCACTACGCATCACGTTGGTGGAGACCGCAGCTGTCCGGGTCCGATCGACGCCCCTGTGGGAACCGGGTGAGCGTAACAGCTACCTTCAGTTCCAGGTCCTGGACCTTATATTTGAGATCCATTGTGCTTTCTACATTGTCGTGTAGGGCAGCCTCTGCTGTGGTCACTCTCTCGGGGAGATTGCGGGCATCCTGCCTTATCAACTGCATGTCTGATTTTACTTCATCTATTCTAGTTTCAATAGAGGTGCATAACGGTGCTATGGCCTGCAGTACTTGCGCGTTCGTAGGTTCTTCTTCCTGGGTCTGTGGCTCCTCTGCAGTTCTTGCTTCCTGCTGTTGTTGGGTCTAACCGTCGTGTAGGAGTCCATTGTTGCAGTTTTCGCTTTGCCCTTGGGGGGTGACATCTCCTTTCTCTGGGCACTCAGTTCGCTACCTCGTATCTGTGGTGCTCGCCCATCCACTGGCTGCGATTTCAACAGCTATCGCTTCAGGATCAGGTGGTCATTGTGTTATTGGCCGCTGAAGTGTGTGGCTTCTCCACACTATTGTGCGTGCCCAGAGCAGTGTTATTCCGGATTGGCGGCAGCCGCGATTGCTTTCTGTAGCTGGACAGTCGTGGTTTCAGCCCCTTGCTGTCTCAGCCTTTGCTACTGTGGGCCTGGGGTGCTCTAACCTTCTAGGCCCAGAGCCCTCTGAAGAGAATTGATTTTCTCAGTGTCTTGCCCCCTATTGTGCCACTTTCCTTCCATTCCGAGGTGGTAGGTATGGTGCCTGTGCCTTCCTACTTCCAGGCTGTCGCAGCGCTAGTGTTGCTGGGCGGTCTGTTGGATGGTGGCCATGTTCTTGGGGTTTAGGGCACGGGCTTCCAGAGTTCATGCAACATACGGGTTAATCCTCGTCTGGGGCCTACCTTCTGCCCGTACGCTGCTGCGTTGATGCAGCGCCCCCCCGGGCTCTCTGGATTACGCCCGAGCCCCTCCGTTCCGTCGCTCTACTGGCCTCTTCGTTTCCTTGCAGGATGCGGCCGTACTCAGGCTCACCGTTCTGTGTTGGGCTGCAGTCCTCTTCGGTCTCCGCCTGTATCTCCTGCGGTCCCTGGAGGTCGATCCGCCTCTTCTGGAGGTCCGTCGGGCCTGTTGTCCCAGTGGGTTTCTTCTTCCAGCCCGCTCTGGGCGTTTGCAGCACCGGTTCTCCCTCCACGCCTCGTCAGCAGAGGTCCCGCTGATGACTTCTTCCGCCTCTGAGCTTCGTGCCCGCCAAAACCGTCTCTGGTTCGGCCCGTGTGGCAGAGTGCAGGGTCACAGGATGTGTCCTACGGTGGTCGTTGGTGCTTCTCAGGGAGCCCTTGTTGGGTGAGTTTGATCGTAGCCACCCTCACTCCCTTCCCCCCGCGGGTTGCCTGCTCTGCGTCACTGCGGTCTACAGCATATTGCGGGTCGGGGTGGCTCCACTTAGCTTTCTCCAACCGCCTGTTCTGGTAGTCCGATTTTTCATGAAAACAGCACTGAGTGTTGGAAATCGGTTCCTTTCTGTGGTGCTATTATTTTAATGACCGTTCATCAAGTATTTGTCGAACCATTTGGTCCGTATCAGGATCCCGGGCAGGAGCGCTGGCAAGTCTCGTCCTTACGCCATGTGCGCCGGCCACGCCCCCCCCCCCCGTGTAGGGAGCATGATATGGGAATTGCATATCTGCATATGTGAACATATGGCCAGCCTTAAAGCCAGGATATGAGACGACCTTTGGCGGTCAACTGGCAAGAATCACACCAAATGGAAAATAATAATGGTAGACTGTTTATTGGTTTACAAAAAGTGAAATCTAGCACACGGGCTGGGGACCAGAAATTGCTGTTGAGACAGTTGGAATCGAGAATGATTTGTAAATTATGTTGTCTAAAGACAGGTCTAAATTGTGAACATGAAATTATTGTTTTTTTGTAAAGCACAGCTTGCTATGGTAATAAGAACTTATGTACAGAATTGGTTTATGTATTTTGACATGTACATTGTATACACTTGCAATATGGTGCTATTGTAAGAGGGTAGTTGTATACTCAGATCAATTGATTGGTCAATATACTTCACTACATTCATATTTAACTTAGATTATTCAGAATAAATATATTGATAGGCATTTGCCAATCTTATCCAACAATAGGACCTCAAGTCCTACATTAATAAGACAATTGCATTATAGATCTTGAACTTGGATAACAGTGCACTTTATTGAGAGCATCCAGCTCTGCATTGAAAGGTAGTGTTTTGTTTCTGAATTAAGGATGTGAATCTTGTAACTTGAAAATATAGGAGCAAAGTCAGTATGACAATTTAATTACTAGGCAACATTAATAAAATCATTGCTTAGCACATTTACATTGACATTGAGGTGATGGAACACGATTTGATTCTACAAGTAGGCAGTTATTGCAGTAGCACGAGAAATAATGTTGATTACATAAGACTTGAAACGAGCGGACGTTGTGCACACAAAGCATCTGATGTCATCACACTATATAAAACATTTTAAAAATGGGGGCCGCGAGTAACTCGCTTGCGGCACGACAAAGGTGATTCCTAACAGGACACCTGTTTGCTCTCCTTATTTAAGTGATATCTCTACTAAATACATTTTTCAATATTATGAGAGTAGCTAACGTAATTGTAGACTTAATGTCAAAAACATACTATATAAAATATGTTTTAAATTAAACAGATGTGGAATGGAAAAAGGACCAATCAGGACCTAATTAAGAAACCTGGGTTGAAGCTATCCAATAGGGGACAATCAAATGAATCATCGGGGGTGAGCTACATTTTATAAATCTACATTTTAGTGCACATAGCAACACTGATATAAGTTAATGAGCAGACACTAAGGGCCTCATTACGACCCAGGCGTTAAGGGTTAACGCCGTCGTTAACCCTTAACGCCTGATTCTGATTTTAACGGCTGCTTTTAGCAGCCGTTAAAATCCATGGCGCTAACCTGCCATGATGCTAATTACGCCACCGTAATTTACGGTGGCGAAATTAGCGCCTTCCCCACTCCCATTATGCCCTATGGGGCAAAAATGGGAATGGGGAAGGGAAAATGGGAAATGGGGATTTACCGCCCCACTCACCTTGGAATGGGGCGGTAAATCCGCCATCGACCATGGTGTAAACATAGTTTACACCATGGTGGTAAAGTTGGCGCAATTAGCGCCTGGGTCGTAATGACCCCCTAAATCTGACATCTAATTGCTTATATCAGAGGGGGCACCTATGTATTTAATACAATCACTTGGGTGTGAGCGACCAACTACTCTCCTAGCACAACTTAATGTTACTATGGCAATCTAATTTTTTACATGAAGGTTTGACATTTGTATCAAAGGAGTATGGTGCAGTAAAGAAAAGTATGAACAGTTATAATCATGTTTCAAGGCAACTCATTGAAGATATCATGTCCATGATGCTTTATGAGAATGATACTATTGGCGATGAATATGTACTGATCATGGAATAGAGCTTACTGGTTATTAATGTATGTTTTCCAATGTTTCTCTCCCTTTCTTATCTTTTTGCTTTTCACCTTTTCTCTTTTTTACTTTTTATTTGTATTCTGTTTATAAACGTGTTCTTTTCCTATGCCAAGGTTTGGCTATTAATAAATTTGAATATTTATTTAACAATGGCAACCAACCAATGGAATCTATAATGTGATGACACAAACCCTGTTGGCTGTTTATTTTGGGCTAAATGATTATGGCTTTGATGTTGGTATGACTACTGTGGAGATCTCATCTTGCTGGAAACATGTCATGTATCTTAATTTTATATTCTTAACAAGGGATATGATGATAATTTAATCATGCATATGTTTTGTTACCAACTAATGTGATTCACAACCAATTTTTGAACATTATTATTAGGGACAATTGCAGCCTTGAGAATGACCAGAGGTTGAAACACTTGTCGGCTGATCAAGCACTACTACTAAATATTTTTTATAAGATTAACTGTGATATTTGTGCTTATGCATACATGTCCATAGGCCTAGGGAGCAACCAGTTCATATTATCAATTGTTAGAGACAAGGGGGAAGTGTCTCTGCTCCTAATAGTATTGCAGCTGTCAAATTGGCAACAGTTGGGCAGGCCCTCACATACCATAAGACCCAAGCACGCTGGTCATCCCGTTAGCCCTCAACATAGTTATATTTTCTACAAGCTCCTTGATATAAGTGTCCCACGTGATTCCAACGTGTACATAGGTTGTATTTTAGAAATAGTGGGTATTGAAAATACACTTCGTTTTTAATATTTAATAATACCACCAATCCTGTAATGAAGCCCAAAATACCTTAAACTGTCCTTTAGATTATTTATTATATTTCAGTAAGCTACCCCCTCCCATGTCTCCCGCATGTTGTATGTGATAAGGCAATCACATGTCGCGGAGGGCTTTCCTTATAAGATCATTAAACTCTGACGTGACTTTCTATATCTTTACACATCGCTGAGTACCTTATTCCTACCACATCATGCAAAGCAGCCCCCTTTCTCACACCCCTCCTTTAATACTTGATGTCATTCGACCCACAGCGGCAATAGATGCCCTCGAGCAGTTATATAGAAATATGTAAACCTGTCCGTCGGAACTATATCAACAAATATGAAACCCGTAATTTGTGGGCAACTAATATTTTAAGCAGTTTAACATAAATCTGTTTCATTGCCAGCTGGCCACCTATTTTAAAATGTATGTCTATTTGCAGGTGTTTTTTGTGTAAAACAGCAGCAGTGCACTAAATGCACCACATGGAATATATGTGTGTTCTTATTAGTTAATGACTGTAAACTTCAGGGAGAAAATGTAAATGAAAATAATCAGCAAGAGTATTATTTCAATTCACTATTAAGTGTCAGTTGCTGCTCATTGTGGCAGCTTAAAATGTGATGCCAGAACACCTCTCCTCGAAGGTCTCTTTACCTTGTACTAGGTGAACTGTAAAGCTCCTAGCTAGCTGGTGTTCCAGCCTCCTTCCAAGTGTGTCAAGAGTTGCAACATTCCTCATCATTCTGCTGAGAGAATCACTTTTATTGCTGAAGTCCATAAAAAAACAAGCTTTGGCAAAGCCAACAGTTTTAGGTATGAGTAGGCATGGGATAGGCATGTGAGTACCTGGGCATATGATAGCAGGTGCCTACCTAATACCTCCGCACAAGCCAAAAATTATGATTTTCCAATGCTTGTTTTTGACAATACTTCGATGCAAGGAACAGATGCAAGGATACACATTCTGTAATAAATCAAGTGGCTGAAGGCTCTCTTGTTTAAGACATGTGTACTCCAGCAGCCGTATATTTACATCTCAGATTAAGCCATTTGTTCTAAAAAGACTGCTTTGAAATAACACTGCAAAGCTATTTACAGCACACAGTTTGATGTTACAGCGTGAAAGAGCTAGCTCAAAGATGAGATTCTGCTAAGGAACAGCAGGTTGGTGGTGGCAATGGCTATATGGATTAGCATGGCCATGCCTAATCAATGGGTGAGTAAAAAACCAAACAACGTCCACAAGCTGTGTGTCCCTCCTCACATTCCATCTCGCTCCTCTCATATTCCAATGCGATCATTTTGGCTTATAGGTGGTGTATGAGCACCAGCTAATAGCCTAAAGTAATAAGTGGGGTGACACATTAACATAAGAATGGTACAATACCTTTGGAAGTGACAGAGGAGGACACAAACACACAGCAACATAATACCAGTCTCTATTAAGACATAGTTGTGTACTCAGCCGAAGCGATTAATTCACTTGATTGGCAGTAGAACATATTTCTATTCTGCTACGGATGAATACTCTATTTGCAGTGTTAGTTTCCTTTCATAGGAGTATAACTACCAGAATGCAAATTTTTGTGAACTTCATAAACAAAACTAGATGAACACCTTACGCCTGAAAAGGAGCACTTCAGATCTCTACAAACTTTCCACTACGCAAAAGATTTAAAGACACTCCAAAGAAGCCTGCAGGGTGACCTCTGTTTTTAATCATTCTTAATCCCAAGGATGCACCTTGCTGTTATTCCTGATGAGATTAAATCTGCATTTCAACAACAGCAGTCAAACACAAATTCATCATACAAATGAAATATACCTCTTTGAACCGTTCACTTATTGTATTTAGCTTTTGTTTTCTTGAATGCAGGTAAATATTGAGAAGTCAGTTGTGGGCAGTGTGGTGGTTGCCTTTGTTATGCATATGCGCAGATGACAAATGCAGCACAAAGCAAACCGAAACCAGATAATAACAAGAAAGTGCAACCCAGCACAAGTCTGCGTTGGGGTGCTCAGCTCCACAGGCTTTTACTCCAACCTTTGGTCCTAGGGAGACTCGTCTCCTCTTTAAAATTACCTGAATTTTCCACCAAAGATGCCATGTAAATGTCAAATGCTGTGCCTAGCAAGCCCCAGTAACATAACATAACACCTCACTGTTCGAAGTAACAGTTTAACATTCGTCCGTATGTTGCTGCCTCCAAAGCTGCTAGTACAAGCCTCATAAGTCACATTAACACCCTCTATTGTCTCCTCAAGATGCCAGTGCAAAGTAGAAGATTTGCAAGGTGTGCTACATAGATTTACTCAAACATAAACCGTTATGCCTTATTACACTGCATTTATTATGTGCTGCCAGCTTCCCCACATGATATATAGCAGTGCCTGGTAAAAGCTTAAAACAAGCCAGAAATGTTGGCTTTCCTAATGATAGTTTTGAACAGGACTTCAGTGACTTTGCCAATGCTTGTTTTTAACAGGAATTAGTGAAGGATACAGAGAGTGCTTGTAAATCGAGTGGCTGAAGGCAGGCCTGGTAAGACAGTGTGTTTACAACTCCAATTAAGTCATTAACTCTCAGAAGACTACTTTGAACAAGCACACTGGCTGGTACTATGAAAATAAATACTATACACCTTAACCGTGTAACTGGCTACCCATTTCTCTAGACCCCCATCTACCAGACGTGGGGTCTAGATACTGGTCAGCTTGACCACACAGACTCTTAACCATATGTTGATACTTTTGAAATACTGTTTTATTGTTTTTACAAAATATTCTCAATCAAAGATTTAAAAATGATACAATAACAACAATACCTGATTTACAAAGACAAACTGATACATATACAAGACACAGACGTGCAATAATCATAAAAATGTGCAAATAGAAGCAGTACTCATTATTAGGGTTAGTAATTGAAGTGCCAACGTGTAGCAACTATTCATATAAAACATGTTGGTCTGTATTATTTTACTTCATGACTAAAGAGGCATTCTAGACACTGTATGCTCCTTGTTTATGAGGGTTCGGACTACAATAGCAGACCCTCCCACTTTCCTTCATTACTAGGAGACCACCATCCTATCTGCACAGTCACAATACCATATTTCATATTGCTTCTCTTGACAGGTATAGTGTCCACAATTCAATTCCATTTTTTTAAGGATGATGTTCTTAAGAGACTTGGTCAACACAATGTGTTTCGGCCTATCTAGAGACATGCATGCATCCATTCATGTGCTCTATGATGCTACCAGGCCTTCATCAGGACACAATCTGACTTTTCGGAGAAATCAATCCTTAAGGCTACCCCTAATAAACAACAAATAATACAAAAATATATCAACTCTTGAAGTTCAAAGTTGTGTATAGACTTGCTTTCATTATACTGCGTCTTTTCTTACGTTAATCTTAGTCATCATCTGGGGAAAACACAAATCGATTATGTTATTTTTTATGTTAACAACTGAAATAAATCAGAATGTGCATCAGGGAAATCTGAATAAGCCCAACGACTCATTGTGATTGTTATCAAACTGACCAGAACACTCAACACAGTGCTGGTGACCTCTTGCATAACATTGCTACCATGTTGTTACTTCCTTTTTTTGCTGTGTTGGTTATGATTATTCCTTAATTTCTTTGTGGCCTTTCTCTCACACCTGTTGAGATAATATAAACATTGAGCACCAAGGCCCTCTCTGGTGCAGAATCATAGTATAAGGACTCTAACTAAACGTTCCTGCACCCAATGCACATTCAACTACACTGCCTGGTTCTCAAAAGTTGAATCCAAATATTCATCACACCTCACAGCCTGGCCAATACATGTCCTTAGTACCAGTGTGCAGCGTGCATTACATGCATAACTATATTTAGTGTGGCATGTGCACCTGGGTACATCCATGACTGGTATCCTAAAAAATTGATATTATCTGATGGAGACTGCAGTGAAAACACAAGCAGTCTATACCAGTATGTGTGATATCTGATCATGCTAACAAAGTTGTATTTCCACAAAATACTACTTAATGCACACTGTGCAGCTAAATGTCTCTGCATTGCGTTCATTGTGAATCGAATCAGAGTTACTCGAACTCCAATGTGAGCACCTAAAGGCATATGACCTACATACTCACATGGGGGAGTGGAACCAATCACTGTGCTCCCATGGAAACACTAGTTCTGTCTATGAGAGAGTCGGTGTTTCCATGTCCGCCTGCAGGCGGGTGGTGTTACTTCTGCCAGGTCAGACCTGGCGGGAGTGACACCTCCCGCCTGCAGGTCTCAGAATCAGCCGGTCCGGAAACAACGGTGGCAGCAGATTTGCCGCCACCGTTGTTTACGGACCGGCTGACTTGTAATGAGGCCCATTGATTTATTAGCCAGTGCAGCTGGAGTGCTACACATTTTTCAATATGTGTTCAACATAGAGGCTAGAGAATCCTGCACATGTTAGGTGGTGTGATTTACAACAAATTGTATTGTATTGTAAGGAATTTATTAAGCACAATATTTGCCGGAAGGCATCTTGGCGCTCCTCGCAGGTCCCAGGAGAAAAAAGGTAAACGAGATGAGTTTCCAGAGCTTTATGGAAGGCAGAGTGGGCAGCTGTGGCTCTAAGGGGAAGTAGGAGAGAGTTCCAAAGGTGCGCGGCTACCACAGAGAATGAGTGGCCACCAATGTGACTATATTTAACCGAAGGGACGAGAAGGAGACAAGCATTGGCAGAGTGCAGAGCCCGGCCCAGGATGTATGGTTGAAATTTAGCCACGAGAAATTCGGCTCCTTGGCCGTAAAAAGCTTGATATACCAGGCAGAGAGCTTTAACAATAATGTGTTTGGCTACAGGGAGCCAATGAAGCTTACAAAGGACAGGAGAAATATTGGAGCAGCGAGGAGTAGAGGTAGCCAGTCGAGCAGCAGAGTTCTGAAGAACTTGAAAGCGTTGTAGAATACAGACAGGTTGAGTGAGAAATAAGGAATTACAACAGTCAATTGAGGAAGTGACAAGGGCAGAAACTACAGGGATCCGGAGATGTACGTGGATGAAGGGGAGAATGCAACAAAAAAGTTTGAGCTGAAAGTAGCCTTGTTGACACACTGTGCTGACCTGCGTTTCCATGGACAAGAAGGAAGAGTTTTTCACCCCTAGATCTTTAACAATCGGGACCAGTAGAGGGAAATGTTCCAAGGAAGGTGGCCAGAAATCTGTAGTCCAAAAGGCAGGAAGCTGAGGGGGCCTAGAACCAACACCTCGGTCTTATCCCCATTCAACTTCAGCCAGTTGTTCTGGATCTATTCCCCCACGGCCTCCATAAAGGCATGAAAACCTGGCCGCCGACTCAGAGATGTAAAGATTGAAGCGGACCAGGATTTGCGTGTCCTCTGCATAAAAATAGCAAATGAAGCCCGGGGAGAAGATAAGTTTGGTCACAGGTGAACATAGGTGTTAAATAAGACTGGGGCTATGGCAGAACCCTGAGGAACACCACACGTGAGGGCCATCACCGGCGAAAGAAAAGGAGGGAGTGATAGAGTTTGGTGATGGTCTGAAAGAAAAGAGGAGAACCAGGCCAAGATGGTGCCCGAGAGGCCGGCCCGAGCCAGGCAATCTTGCAGTTCCCCGTGATTGATGGTATCAAAGGTGGCTGAGAGATCAAGTAATAGCAGAGCACTAATGCCAACCTTGTCATGTGTCTGGGCTAGATCATCCATGACTGAGACCAGGACACTTTCCGTTCCACACCCTGGGTGGAAAACAGACTGAGAGGAATGAAAGAAAGAAGATTCCTCAAGGAAAGCAGTGAGCAAAGGACCATCTAGGGATTCAAGGAGTTTCATAGAAAAAGGAAGGAGAGAAATAGGCCAAATGTTGACAGGGAACACAGGGTCAAAAGACGTTTTTTTTCAGCAGTGGGATGACAGTGGAGTAGGGGTCAACCCAGTGGAGAAGGAGGTGTTGACAGCTTCTGTCAGCAGAGAAATAAGGTGGGGCATAATATCATTAATAAGACAGACACGGAAAAGTTCCTGGGGAGAAGAGATTTAAGTTTAATTATGTCAGCAGCAAAATCAGAGGCTGATAAAGTGGGAAATACACCCCAGGAAGCATAGGGTGGAGGCTTAACAAAAAGTGGAGGAACGGCAGGCGGAGTAGTAGGGACAAATTTAAAAATTAGACTGAATATTACTGATTTTATCCATGAAAAAGTGGGACAGGGAATTACAAAGGTCCTGCAAATGGGGGCTGGGCCAGGCGGAATGACAGGGAGACCACAAACGATTTTCAACAGCTCTTTGGAATGTCTAACAGACATCTCAATAAGGTAGACATAGTGAGTCTGTTTGGCCCTAACAATGACCTGGTAGTAATGCGAGGCAGCCTCAGAAAACACAGATTTGGTTGTAGAAGAGTAGGAAATCCCCCATTTACGCTGCAGCTGTCTGCGTTTCAAACAGAGAGCCTGAAGTTCATCGTAAACCACTGCTGGGATGGGCGCGCAGACCGCCTGGACCCTTTGAGAGGTGCCAGATGGTCGGCAACCACTACCAAGGTTTTAGGACAGTGAGTCCAAGTCCACATTTGAGGACCCTGAATTTTGGGCACGGATCTGAGCGACAATATCAGCTTATGGGACTGAGCGCCAGCCACGGTGCAAAGCTGTATTGACCTGAAGGGGTGGTTTTGAAACCCTAAAGTCCCAGGCAAAAGAAACAACAAGATGGTCAGACCAGATGACTTGAAAAAAAGGGAAGATGGTAACCTCGAGATCTAGGGAAAAAATTAGATCTAAGGTGTAGCCGAGTTTGTGAGTAGGGCCCGTAACCTGCTGGCCCTGGGAGAGCTCCTTCATAGCAGAAATAAAACTGTAAGCTTTGGGGTTGTTGATATCATTCACCTTAAGCGTAAAGCCACCCAGAATCGGGAGATGGGTACAACCAAAATGTGGATACAGAAGGTGTAAGCAAGGGAAAAACGCACCAACAAATGAAACCATTTTGGAGAAACAGCCACCATGTGTTTCGACCAAAGGAGGCGTCTTTGTCAAGGCAACTGTGGTGGCTTGTGTGGTCCACCAAAAGACTTGGTTCGTCCTGGGGTGGACCCGTAAATGAATTGATTAAGGGACCAGGGGCGGTCGGTTCTGGATGCTGATGGCTAGCTCTGCGTGCATCTGTAATGGGAACGCAAACTTTGTGGTTCCCTGCAATGTGGTTTAAGTGCTGCGTACATGTTACGTAATTCCAAATTGGGCTAGAATGGCATCGGAAATGAATCTTTCTGTGTCTTGGGCAATTTAGAAATCCAAGAGTTCGAAGCTTTGCCCTGTCAGGCTGATCCACGAGGAGCCTTTCCGCTTGGATCGGTTCCTAAACGACAAATAATAGCCAAACTAACAAGTTGGGGACAGCCAGGGCCCACAAGTCAGAGCCATTGGCCATGTATAGTACATATACCAGTGTACTCCTTTCACCCGTTGAGAAATCCACCTGCATTTTGTACAACGCTCAAGTAGACCCACAGAGTGTGTTTCCTGCCAGTAATTATTAATCTGATGATCAGTAATTGCGATCCTCTCTAAACATGACTGATGATCACTCCCTCGACCTGCCCCGTAGATAACCCTTCATCAACACGCAAGGATATTCTGCTGATAAACACCGTCAAAGTCTTCAAGTGGTCATCTTGCTGGAGTCCTTGCAAAAGCCAACACAATCCATTGTATGCCACACTAACTGAAAACAATCACTCAGCATTCAACCCTGTTCACTCTCGACCAGTTTCAGTTTTGGCTTCAGTAATGCCACAAAGGGGGCTCAAAACAAACTCCCCTGTCCCATTTACCCATTACTAGCATACTGATGTTTAAATGCCCCCAATATTCTGCAAGAAGTAAAATGTGAATCAATAGAATCCAAAATGCTCAGCATGGGCTGTCCAAGCATGTGGACAGTCCATTTCCCCCATTACACTCATTCTACTTTCCAATTTTAATCACATAGCTTTTACGTAGCGAGAGGGCTTCTGAGAGCAAAGAGGGACTTGCATTATGTTTGTATATTGTCAACAAAAGGTTGAAGAGGAAGTAGCAGAAATCAATCGTATTTAGTTATTTTATAGTACAGTTCCTAGACAACTATTGTGTGACAACTGGCCTTACCACATTCAGTTCAACACGACAAAGTAATTTTTCAGGAAAATGTAACAAGACACACCCTCAGTAGGAGACGGCTTTTTCCACATGGCAGACAAAATCCAATTTTACATTGCATGGTCATGTTGAAACCTTATCGGTTCAACTAAGCTTACAGAAAGCTTGCCTTATAAAGTCAACATTTTTATTTAAATACAAACAAGTGAAACCAGGAGAAGAAGGATAGGTCATGGGCAACGTGTTTGTCTTGGAAGCACAACAACTCGGCAGTCCCGATCTGCACTTAGAAAACACTTGCTGGTATTAAGCACGTTATGAAAGAACAATAAAATACATTTAATTTACCAACACCTTTTTTTTAATTACCAGTCTCGTTTATTTTGTATGGGGTTGTGAGGAATTACCATCTGCCAAGTTCTAGAGTCCCTAGCTTTTTTCTATTTGCATTAATTAATAAATTCATGCATGTAATTCCGCCTCTGAAAGGTTCTGCTAATCAGATTCCCTTTTCACAAACTTCATGCCAAAAGCATAGTATTCACCGTGCCTGGTTGCATCAGTAGCCTGATCTGCAGTGCCTGCTCTGCAGCGGCACATAGAAGGCTTAAAGGTCACAGGAGCCCACCTGACAGTTTCAGTCCAAGTCTCTGAAGTGCAGGGGCTGCATTTAAAATATGCAAACCACTTGGAAAAATGACATAACTATGAGAATGCTGTCCTGGTGGCATGCAAAAATGTAACTATAAGCCATACCTGAGTTTAGCTTATGGTGGCCAGCATCTCTCGTGTTTATCTAATCACATCAATTTGATATCACACATGTCTCAGCGCTCTGAGACCAGTTCAGCTGTGGAAGGGTTATGTTCATTCTTCCCAGACATACTGTCCATGCTGCTGAGAGAAAAGACTGCAACCCTGCGCGATTGCCTCTCTATGTTACTTTTAAATGGCAGGTAACACTCTCCTCAGAGAGACAGCACTCCAGAGGAAGCTGTCCTGGGAATAGGTATCAAAGGGCACAACCATTCACAAAATGGGTAGCCTCACACCAGGATGCTGCATACCATAAGGACCTTTGATTCTATTGAGACGGGAAGGAAGCAGGGTTGGTATAGACAGAGTGAGCTTTTTACAGCTGGAGGAATAGTCCACCATCATGTTTCTTCCTGCCTCTTTCTTTCCTTCCTGTCCTCTCAATTTCCTGTAGCACAAAGAACTTTGGGTGTGATGTCAGAATGCAAAACGTCCACTTGTTCCAAGAAAGGGATTGGACCGCTGAAGCAGATTAGCTTTGGTCCAATCACCACAAGGCTTTTGTGTTTAAAATAACAAGTATCCCACTACTTCTTTGAATCATCTCTGGACTTTAAACCTTCAAGATGTCTTTGTTGGACCGTGTTGGGAGACAAGTCCTTTACAATGTCATCCAGGTGTGAGGTGAAGACAGGTGTTCCAAGGCAGGGGCAAGCTGTGTCCTCTATCCAACCCCAGGGTCCATTTAGGGTGAACTGCTGCCAGGTGTGGACTGCAAACCAAAAGAGGCTCTGGAAATACTTTTACAAGTGGACGCCTATCACACATTTTGAGCAAGCCCAACCTTTTTCCAATAAGAACATTTGCAACATTTGGAAATAAAACTCAAAATGAGACCTATGATGCAGAGGCCTACTGGGAAATCTCCAGATAATGGCAAGCGTGCTTCGAAATGGGCATAGGAACTGCCCTCAACTTGTTTTTCAAATTTTATTAAGGCTACTATAAAAACAAAAACAAAGACGAAGGTCCACATGGCATCAATGGACATCGCGCAAGTGTTTGATGTGATCGAGAGATACAAATTGTGGGCTAAGTTAATAAAAATGGAACTGCTCAGAAGACCTGATCGAAGCACTTATGGTCCTGCACACGAATACCACCATACTTGTCAGATTGGATAAAAGAGGCAACCTCACCGAACAAATAGTGACACCAAACGGACTGAAAAAAGGCTGCAGATTAGCCCCTACACTTTTCAACCAATTCATCTTGGACATCCCACTAGCTTTTGAGAAGATCAGAATGTTTCCACCGAGATTGGGAGGGGTTGCAGTTGGTCGTCTTCTTTATGCAGACAACCTGATCCTGCTTGACCAAACCAAGTTAGGCCTACAGAGGCAGCTGGATGCTCTGGCAAGAGTTAATGTTGCAAAAACAAAAATTCTGACATTCTCTGGAAAAATCGCCCACAAACCTTCTGGGAAACAAGCATGGTTCGTTAAAGGTGAAAAAATCGAAGTAGTAACAAGTCTCGTGTATCTGGGGGTTTGCATCAACAACAGTGCAATAGAAGCACCTCAGGAGACCAGATTAACATTAAAAATGAAAAACCTCACCTCGCAGGGAAAAATCATTGCAAAGAAATACTGCAAGTTCTCCATGCAACCGCCCATTGACTTTTAAACTGTGAAGGTTATACCTATTTTAACTTATGGCTCTGAAGCCACATTATTACTTTCTAGAAACCTTTGGCCAAAACTTGAAGGCATCTACTAGAGACATGCGTTGCTCCTCCTCTCTTGCACTCCCATTGATCTAATGCGAGAAGAATTGGCGCTTAACTCACTCTGGTCAATTGTGCAATAGAAGATCTTGGCCTTATTCCGCAAATGCCTCTTGAGCAAGCGGGATGGAGGATTTAAGGTTTTGAAGCAAGCTCTCCAACAAGACCTTAATAAGATCTTAAACGCCTGGAAAAATAGTTGCCTGTCAATCCTGGAAGAATTGAGCACTTCAGAAGAGACCTTAATGTCAAACCCAGACAAAGTAAAAACAAAACTGTTGGATTTGGATTGGATTTACACCAGAGACAATGTTTGTTCATTAAAGTTGTATGGACAGAAAGACCCTAACCATAGGGCAAGAGGTAATCCTCAGGAGTATTTGAAGAAATTCCCTTGTAGTATGCGTAGAAGAGAGTTCATGAGACTAAGAATGAATCTAATACCCACCAAAGAAGTACTGGAAGCAAGAAAACCCAGAGCTCAAAGAGACTATGTATGTAGGTGGTGTGGAGGACTAATGGAAACCCTACAACATCTAATTATGGTATGCCCACTTTGAATAATCAAAGACACAGATGGTTGGGTCACTTTGTTACGAAATCTACAACAAGAACAGTAGCTGAATGGTGGTCCCTTTCCTGTATGAAGAGTGTTGCGCTTTGACAACAGCCGTGCAACAAGACCTATATCTCAGCCAGCCACACTGCTGCCCAGGCCCCAACCATGCTGAAGGACCCCTTGAAGGTGTATGCCAGTCTCCGCCATGTTTGGGGGCCTGAGAAAAGAACTCATCTTCTCCCTGAGACCATGGAGTGGAACTCACAGCTGCTGAGAGCCAAGACAGCCAGGATTCCTGCAGCTTCGCAGTTGAACTGCTGCAAGCCATGATTCCAGCATGTTCAACACAGAGTGAACCAACAGGATCATCCAGAGCTGCTTTTGGCATCACTGCTCTTCAAACCACTGTCGCACACGTTCAAACCCTTTCGTCTCCACACCATGCCATCTGAAAGCCAATTATTTCCTCGGCTCGAACAACAAAGTAACACTGCATCTGCACTGCGCAAACTGCTGTTCAAAGCTCAGGCTTCTTCATCATCGAGCGAGTCGCCAATCAAATCAACCCTGGTGTTCTTCCCAAACTGTCATATCGACCCTGGTGTTCTTCCTAAACTGCATCCTTCGAGCTACCACATCAAACCGACTAGCATGCACATCCCATCATCAGACCATCCGCTATCGAACTTCACCACTGAACCAAACCAGGTGACCACCACAATGTGCATCACTTGAGTACAGTTTCAAACCACAGCACTCTTCAGTTCCACCCCTGCTTCAACATCTGCCTACGGCTGGACTATTGCATCTGCTGCCTTTTGAATCTCAAGAACCACCGAAGAGCACGAGAAGCTGGGTGTGCTGTGGTTAAACCACCAAGATACTGCAGGAGGTATTAGTGCCTGATAATGTCCCCCGGGTCCGTTTTGGGTCTTACACACTGGTTAGAACACATGAAACCCTTTTTGAAACTCAAGTACATATCCTTTTTAAACGTTATTGTTTATTTGTGTCTTGCTCTATCACGTTACCGCGAGTGCTGCATCTTGCTATCTTGCATATTCAGTGTTCTCTCTACAGGGGTTGGTTTTTGGAGTGTTTTGTATTTAGTTATTATTGTACATGCTATTTTTAATAAAAGTATATATATTTGTATAGGACCTTGATTGGACTTTCCTTTATTTTGGACTGTTATATCTCACTGTTTGGGTTGCTAGCCTTCCTTTAGCCCACGTTGCCACAAAAGGCAAAGGAGGGATACATCATAACTGTGCATGCATGTTTTACCTTTATGATTGTGTTGGGTCATGGTTTGTACAAGTGTGAAGGCTAGGTAGGCACTTTAGCCTTTCGCCACAGGGGGCATTTTAAGGACAGGTACCATGGGAAACATTCAAATTGTGGCTTGCATGATTGCTCAGATGAATTCTTGCCAGATTGTAAAATGTTACAAATTAGGCAAAACCACTGAGCATTATCTGGTGCAAATTATTTAGTAAATGGAACATGTCAATGTTGCATGGTAGGATCTCTAAGGACATCCCAGGAAAATGAACTCGATTCGACAACATATCTGAAACAATGATACATTTTTTGCTACTGTTTTGAAATTTGATAAGTTCATTTTGCTGACAAATGTAAGACAAATATATAACGATAATGCTTATTTATCTCTGACCATGATAGCCTTTTTTGGGACAAATCTAAACTCACAGGTGAGTGTTGTTTCCTGGTCAGACAGAAATGTAAAAGCCTTTTCCATTTACATATTTGCCATCATACTGCAAAATTCTGTTATATCCTATGGTTTTCTGATAGGGGCCAACCATTCAAGAATATGTGAGACAAACATATATATGGACCAAGGGCACTTTGATGAACAATATAGACCTATGAGGATGACACTTTAAGATGAATAGGAAAAATACGAGGCTGTAATTAATTAAAGATAGGAAGCAATGTCTTTTTTATTTTAGGGCTTTTTGGATATTTTTCTTAAAGCAGATACGTATATTAATAGGAAAAAATGATACTAAATCAGTATAAAAATGAGCTATAAAGCCATACAATCATGTGGCTAGGAGTCCTGTACGATTGACATAATAATGAAGAAAGATGCCATGCTTTTTGGAATCTTATGAATATTTTCAATGGTATTGAGATCTCCAGGGAGTTAATGCCTGTATCGGAGGGTGTATACATTAAAAATAGTTTTCTGACCCCTGATTGCAAACATAATAGGATCTTTAAAAAATAATATGTTACAGAATATCCTGTTATTACTTTTGACTACATAGAAATTGTTGACATTTTTCAACTGTTAAAAAAATCCAGAGTCCCGAGCCCTGTTAGGTTGGCCAATAGAAAACTGTTTTACCAAGCAGAAACATTGGCTAAATAGGCTTAGCTTCTCTTTAATAAAATAATAATAATAATAGAGACTGAAATTATTCCATCATCATGGAAAGATTGTACTAATCTTTAAAAAAGGCGTACAATCTGATCCATCATCATACTGTTATTTTCCTTATTAGATTTGCTAGGAAAGGCTTTCTGTAGCTTAGTTCCATGAAGAATAAGGGATTAGACTTTGTAATTTGCAGTGAGGCCCAAGTAGGCCTTCAAGATAAATGCTTGACTATACATTATGTGATGGTACTAAATGCGTTTGCTAAGGATGCTTATATCAAGGATGAACTTTCCTTGAATGTGGCATTACATGGATTTCACAAGAGCATTTGCTACAGTTTGCCATAGTTTCCTTTTCTGGAAACTTCATGAGAGGGGCTTGCTGATTTCTCTGCTGAAGTATACAGATAAGGATATTTCTGTTAGAATAAGATTGTCACTTCGGGACGTTTTTCTAGTAAAACCTGTACAAATGTAGGCCTAAAGCAGGGATGTGGCTGGCCCACTTGTTGTTTAAAATTTGTTTGTCAGATCTTAAAGGCTGTTTGCAAGCAGCCAATACTTTTCCACTGAAATTGGATTTACATATGTTCTTTGGGAAATTAGTTTATGATGTGAATTTTTGTATCGCCGGAGTGCTTTTGGGCGCAGTGTATGAACGGTCACCAGCTTAGTTTGACGCTCATATTTGGTTCGATTCTGGCTTCACCTACAAACTAGGATGAATTCTTAATGATTTCCATTGGATCATTTATATTTTTTTTAAATAACCTTCATGTTTGAGGAATTATTAGTATTTTATCTGTGTATTGCATTTTTAATGTGATACATTTATATTGTATTTTTGATCATGGAAATGATGAAAGTGTATAAGGTTTAATTTTAATTAATTTGTATTGTCTATTCACCTTTCCAACTCACATTTCAATCTTAATCTTATTAATTTGGGGCATTTCTAAGGTAAACATTTAGTACAAATTCAGTAAAAGTATCAGGGATTAAAAAGTGGTATAGTGAGACTGCCTCTTTGTTGTAAAATTCTTTCTTTCAAAAGAATGGTCAGTGTGCAGTTCTTTAGGTCTTTATAATGTGTGAAAAATAAGAAAATAACCACTGTCTATAGCACTTTGTGACAATAAGGACAAATTCCCTCATATACATGTGATCCTAATCTTGTGCCTTGAACTGTATTCAAAGGAAACACATTACAATGCAATCAAGGCTCTGAAGTCTTTTCTTTTTGTTTAAGGTACTAGGGGCTGGGGACCTTTTCACAGCCTTGCTCTAGCACCCAGATGGCCTTGGACCATGGTTCTGCACTTAATAAATCCTCATACAAAACAATACAATGCAATAAAATCAAAAGCGGAGAATTCTTTGTAAATGATTGGGTATTGAGTTTAGTTAGGCATCAAATGTAATAGGATTTGATATCCCATTATGATATATGTTAGTTGGATTCCTGAACTCAAGAGCTTCCCTTTTTCATGAACATATTGCTTTAATAGACTTCTCAACACGTTTCCCATAGAGTTGGTAAAAGATTTTGGTTTGGAAAAATAAGGTTTCCACCAAGTTTAAATGAGATTTAACAGAAGCTACCCATGGGTTACTGTTTTTGTTATCATGGCTCAGAATAACATCGATTATTAGCATTATCCAGGTTTCTCTTAATTTCGTCAAAATAGATAAGAACAGTGAAGATGGGGCAATCTTTGCATTGTCCTGTAGATAGTCCACAGTCCGCTTGTTATGAAGTGCATAGACAGGTGTTGATGGTAGGAGTCTGAGAAGATTAAAAATAGCAAAAGACATTTCTTATTGTTTGTAATGTCTGAATCTGATCCCATATGTTGGTTGGTGCCCTTGTATAAGTTACCATAGGTGTATCACATAAATAAGGTTTTAGACATTTATCCGCTCTTAAGATATGCCAATGTTTTTTAGTACCTTATATAGTATTTGAGAGCCTTTTTTAATCAGTTCTTGTCTGGATTTGGTTCTTGATTTATGCTTAGCAATTAATGAAACTTCATCATTGTAGCCCTGTATTTAATTCTGTTAGTGACATTTCGTATGTCCATTTCACTGCAATTGTGTGAAGCCCTTATTCATTCACCAACTAGAATATTTTCGATAATATGTTTCTTCTGACAGTTAGTTACCAACAAAGTGGAGCTCACCTCTGTTGGTTTCTAAAACATCCTGGTATGTAAATTACAGTCTTTGATATAGATTGTGAGATCTAGGAGAGCAATCTCAGTCTGGGTAAGATGTCCAACTACTTCCAATCCAAAGGTGTTATTGTTCAAGTATTCTGTATATCTAACAAGGTCATCTAGAGTTCCATCCCAGATACGAAAAATATCATTGATATATTGATTCCACTCATGAACATGTTTGCAAAATAGGTTGCTGGTCAAAGCATGAATTTATTTGAAGTGAGCCATAGACAAGTCAGCGAATGCAGGGGCGTACAATGCCACGATAGCCACCCCTTTGGTTTGTTGATAATGTTAATTGTTAAAGAAAAAACATTATTCTTCATGCTGAACATTAATAATTCCTTGCGAAATTCCATATGCAAGTAGTATGTTGCTGTCATAGTTGAGACATGGTAATCAATCGATTGAATGGCTGAAGTAAGCTCGCTAGATTTGTATAAGGCTTTGACATCAAAAGTTGCCAAATGATAATGCCCTGTGAACTTGCTCAAAAGTTCTATAATATGTGTGGAATCACATGTAGCTGAGTCTAGTTTGAAAATCAAAGGCAGTAACTATTGATCAGTATATCTCGCTGCTCTTTCAGTCACCCAACCACTGTCACTAACAATCAGTCTCACTTCCGGTAGGTCCACAAAGTTTTTGTGAACCTTCAGAAGAAAGTATGTAGTTGGCCTTATAGGTGTTGTTTGAGATAAATAAGACCTTTCCTCATCTAGGTGAATACTATTCTGATGCCATTCAAAATAATCAGATTTTATTTTATTTTATTCCATGAAGTAAGACCACACAACTAACTGTCCACAGAAAGTCTATACCATCCTTACTGATAGTTCCTAAGACCGTGACTGTCTATACCATCCTTACTGATAGTTCATCTGACCGTGACCGGGTGACTGTGGGGTCGTGCTTTTCTTCCCTTTGAGCCCGGGTTACAGTATATGGGTGACTCTGGGGTTGATCCTTTCTTCTCTTTGAGCTCAAATCAATGTGTTGGAAGTGAGCCGACACCCGAGGAAAAGAAACCTTTGAGATACACTACTTGCAGTATACCTACCCGAACTGCTTTGCCCACCCCTGAGCGGTAATCCAAATGTCAAAAGTATAGAATGGAAAGCTAGTAATAACAGAAATGGGGCAGGCAGCGCTTCCAGCGCATGAGGAGTCTGAAGGGCGGAGGGAAGAGTTGCAGCTCCCAATGGGAACAACTCCCCTGGAAGATCTACACACTGCTCCCATTGGAATAGAAGCCAACATCAATTAATGTCAAAGTAAAATCTCCACGGCACTTGAGGTAGATAAGGTAGCCAACGGTGGGACACAGTGTGACATGAACTCTATATAAACTAGCACTCATAGCTTGAATTCAGAAGTGCTAGGGAGCAGTCACACCTCAAAAGTGGAGGTACTGACATAGAGCAAGGGGAGCAAAATCGAAGTAATGGCTGTCTTGGAAAAAACCCATGTAACCTTCGCTAATCCAATTCCATTGCCTAATGATAATAGTGTGGTGGCTGAAACAGGCATTTACTTACCAGTATCATGTACCGAAACACAGAATTACAGATCTCACTACTACAGAAAATAAAAGCTTGAGTGTGTTGGACCAATCATTTGAGAGACTCTGCACAGAAGATCCGGTAGGGGTCAGGAACATGAGTTGAGCCCGCTAAGCAGTTTGTTACTTGACCACCAGAACACACAGAGGCAAATACAGAAGCAACTACTAAATTACGACGACTTCATCCCCAAGAACATTACTCTGTGGCTGGATTCTAACATTATGCCACTGATGGAAACATTAGGTCCAGGTTCGATTCCGGCACTCCACTTAGTATTGGAATCCTTGTTTAGGTTATCTGATAATGTCAAAGAGGTGGTGCAAGAAAACGCCCTAAAGCTAAATTCTTTGGGTCAGGGGATGAGCCAACTGCTGGCCACCAGGGTAGAAACCACTTGCCAGTGCAAGATGGGGGGCCTTGGAATGCTGTATACTGCAGGAGTTAAAGAAGTGGTCTCAATCTGGGGGTGAAGTCGAACAACAAGAGATGGGTGGAAACAAGTGATGGGCATGTAGAGTCACAAGACACAGCAAGATCATTCAGTGAATCCCCAGACAGCCCTACACCGCTAGTTGAACACTGTCTAAAGGAAAAGCAAATACTGCAGGATGTACCTAGCTTGGTGGATGAAGTGGAAGTACACACCATTAATGACTCAATAGAAGAGGAGAGTGGCTGAAAGACATGGATAAGCGTAAGTAGACAAAAAAGAAAAGAGAAACTCCAAAAGAAAAACATGTCTAAAAACCTTCCTCCCCCAATGGCAATGAACAAAACAATTCCAAACATTTCTTTAATGCCTTATCAAGGCAGGTGATAGACCAAAATGAGCCAGCTCAAAACTTGCTGACGTCAGACTCAGGAATTAAGATAGTCACTTCAAAAACAATAACCAAGATAAAACAATCCAAAATACTGGTATTCTTGGAGAACCCTGATGCATCTAACACAGTTACCCTGCATTCACAGTCCATCTCTACATCCAACAACAGAGAAAACTAGACTGGTTCTTCAACTGAGCTGACAAGTCTGGCTACTACCTCTGTGGTCCAGTCTGTTCTGGTCCAGGTGGGGGTTGCCATCCAATGTCAATCGTCTAACATAAACCCGGCAGTGGCTGCCATCGCAGCAAAAGCTGGGTTCCTTCTTGCAACAACCAGAAAGTGAGCACTTCCAGGGAACCATAATGAGCTGGCAAATTGACCCTCAAATGTGCGGCCGACTCCATATAAACAGAGGGCAAATGATCAGAGGATTCCAGGCTATCCCAGAGCTTCGAGCTTTGTGACCGGATGACATCCAAAGGGTAGCCTTCCCGAAAAATGGTGCGGCGAGGTCAGTATGTTACTACACTTCAAACTTGATTACACAAATTGTGTGGAATAAACGAGAATCCCTTAAAACTGTTGGATACCAGCTGGGAGAAATACAAACACAAGAGGATGCTGAGGCCTTCCTGAACCCTATATAATCAGTACAAGCCCTGGTAAAAGTTACATCTAACAAGATTGGGAGCGCAGCAGAGGTAAGGACTGATCTGGAGGACTGGTCCTGGCTTGAAGCTGCAATTCAGATGTTTGAGAAAACAAAATCCTAGCAGATGAGTCTTTGAGGGAGACCTCCTGAAAGTAATGTCCAGGTACATGTGCGGGTTCCAGAAGCTAAATGGATACACTGGAATGAACTTGAAGACAGCTGGTGTGATCCTACTACAAGACACTATGGCCTTAAATACTTTTCAGCTGGAAGGCTACCACACCTATTGCAAGTTAGCAAACAGAGGCCCTAGCGGTCGACCTAAAGGTGGCCTCTCAATTTCAATTGATCTAAACTGTAACTGTACTCACTCTGAGATAGAAGTTATGTCTAATGTTGTGATGGCTATCACTATCTATTTTCCATCCCTAACTGCAAATGTGTTGTTTGTGAATGTATTTTGGAACCAAACTAACACCCAACTCTCGGATTTACACCTGGAACTTGATGTTCTGTTTAACTAATGGCTAGGGAGGGGAATACATGAGTCTGTCATTGTGGTGAGGGATCTAAATGCAACCTGTGTCCAAGCACAGACAGCAGGAGGCCTTCCCTCCACAGACAAGAGCAGGATCCCAAACTGTGCAACAGGCGGTTGTGTGGGACCAATATTTCTCAACCTGGGATCTCCAGGTTTGCCTGTATGGGGAGCAATATATTAATGGTTTCTACACATGGTGCAGAGGCACTAGGAGATCCTGGATTGTTATTTGTATGTGTTTTCTGATCTGGGGATGCATATGTGATCCTTTGGTCAGGGGGGATGCCCTTGGCAGTGACCACTTTCCAATAGTCCTAACTATGCGTCTTCCAAATACCACTTATCATCTGGAATACTGCATAACATTTAACACACCAGCGAGGGGCGGACTGTCAGTAAAGTGGACTGCTAAGGTGTGCAGAACCTTTACGACTATTTGGGAACACAAGCTGACAAAGATGGAAGTGGTGGGGGATAAGGTAAACACTAATAAGTACCACCAACGACTACTGGAGTGTATGAACCTTCTTTCTTCCAGGGGTAAAAAGTTGGGAACAAAAGCACAAAATCATGCCTATGACATCAGGATTGTGGGGGGTGGCAAAGCAGGCTAAGAGGAAGGCACTTAAAGCAATCAAAAATACAACTAGTCTGCCTGCATACCAGATGGAAAAGAAGTGAACTCTATTATTGTATAAACATACTCTGAAATTGCTTAGATGCGAAAGACATATTACAGAGAACCAAGAGGTAATCAGGACCCGCACTCAAAGGGACAGTGTTACATTTTGGAGGTTGATGAGGGGAGTCACTAAAGGGTTGCAGGATTATACGGAATGTATCATTATGGCACTAGCATGGGTAAATGACATAGCAAAAAATAATTTTTTGCCCAAAGACCAGGGAGACTACCTAAATCTTGACAAAGTGGGGGTAGACCAGACTGACCTCGTTTGGGAGGTAGAAGATGTACTATGGGCCATTGGAAAAGCAAAATCGTGGAGGGCTCCTCGCCCTGACAATATTCCACCAGTGTTAATTAAAAGCAAGCCGGAAGCCTGGGTACACCCCCTATGGGACTTATTCAAACACATTAATTCCACACTTAGTGTTCCACATGCGTGGAAAGAATCTTGCATTATTCCTATCTTTAAACAGGGAGACAATACGGACCCCAAGAACTTTAGACCTATAGCTCTTCTAGACTTTTCCAGTAAAATATTTGGAACCCTCTTAATGAGGGACCATAAGGCACAGATTGTATCACAAGACTTGCTATCGCAATATCAGATAGGTTTTCGAGCAGGAATGGGGGCTACCCTAAATGCCCTGACTATGTCGCATCTGCTTGCGGCCGTAAAAAAATGAACGGTGGGCACAGTGTATATGGCATCAATAGAAATGTCGAATGCCTTCAATACTCTAAGTAGAACAAGGTTATGGAAGAAACCTCTGGCAGCGAATATTCCAACCAAAATGATACAGCTTCTGGCACTCTTACATACTTACAGCACAATGAGGGTCAGGTTGAGCAGGGAAGGTGCCATGGCAGAAGCTATAGCTACTTACGAGGGGTTGCAGCAGGGCTGTGTCGTGGCACCAACCCTGTTTAATCTTTACATGGCTGACCTCAAAAAGGTTTGGGAAGGGGTTACCGCTAATTCAGTTAAATTGGGCTCTGTGTACCTTGACTGGGTAGCTCTTGCTGATGATATAATCTTGTTTGACTTGACACCAATTTGGCTGCAGAGGAAGTTAGCTGTCTTCTACAAATATGCATTAGAAAACATTCTTAAGGTGAATGGACAAAGGTCCAAGGTTATGATCTTTACCACTAAAAGAAGGCCTCAGACCCTAACCTGGTGTGTGGGGGAAACCCCCCTGGAGAGGGTACAGTCAATGAGATACTTAAATAAAGCTCTAGGGAGGGCTGGAAATACTTTCTTAAGGGAAAATCCACTGCTCTTTTGGCAAAAATGAAGCAGATCTATTCTCAGCTGTCACTTTTCATTAAAACCCCCGTTGCAGTATTATCTACTAAACATGGAACCTACTGTGGTGTATGGTTTAGATATAAAATTATGTGATTTGAGGGCTTACCTTAATTCCATTCAAGGTATGTTCTGGAAGGAAATGTTGGGGCTGGCTAATTCAGAATCAAACTCAATTATCAGATGTGAGTTTGGCTTAATCTCCTGGGCGACTAGAGCAAAGTGGACGAAATTGGCAGAGTTTGCTAAATTTCTAAATTTGCCACTGACATCCCTCTATCAAATCTAGGGGGAAGACCAGACAAGAGGCTCTGGATATACAATCACAGATTTTAAGGCACAGATGACTGAAACACTCTTAGTTATTGGCTCTTCTAGGGAAGAGCTAACTACCAACATGGCTAAAGTAAAGAAAAAAACTATTCAAATTTGACTGGGCAAGAACCACCGATCAGCTGGGTACGTACACTCTATATGAAGAGAATGCGAAATCCCACACAAAAAGGGAGATTTCAAAATATATTCTCATCTTCCCAGGTCCAAAAATGCAGGCCACATTCCTACGTTTCCGAATCAATCAATTCCCTATACTAGAACGAACGAGTAAGTCGGAAATGGTCTCAGGCAACCTGAGATGTAGGTTTTGTGGAAATTGCACGGCCAGGGACACCATCAAAAACCTGGTAACCAATTGTCCCGTATTGGGGGGAGGACAGAAAAATACATCTTAGGACATTATCTATGAGTGATGCAATGCAGATTGGCCTGATGGGGGGACAACGACAAAGTTTGACTGTTACATTATGTGGCTTCTTGTCTATATTATCGAGGAAAATTGAAGTGCTAAGCGCTGGACCAATTATGCTTAACCCAACAGATGAGTTAACATGTGATGTCTTCAGTGAAGAAGACTTAAATGAGGAAAATGTATTTAAATGGTGTAAAATGACTTATTTTCCTTTTAAACATGGTATGTAAAATGAGTGTTTTTTTTGTTTTAATAACTTTTTCCTTCTTTTTCATTCGCTATGTAATGAGTGAAAGGTTTTTACACTTGATGTTTGAACCGGAACACTGATAAAAAAATAAAATTAAAAATAAATGGATTTTACCAAATGGTCCTGCACTCCCAATGAAACGGAGAGCTGGATCAAATAATTCACCAAAGATGTTGGCTGTGCCACACTAAAAATGGTGTATATGGTGAGCTAAGTAAAAACAACTGTCCTTTCGTTATGTAACTCGTTGAAGCCTGATGTCATCATAGGTGTGAATTAAGACAAAGCAGGCAAAGAGGTGACATCAAAATGGCTTAGCGAAAAATATGAATTACCCATACACAACACAATATAAAAACTGGCGTGTGAATCACGCACAAATCTATATACAATGCGAACTGTCAGAACATATTTTACTTATTGTGTACAACCGAATCTAAGCAAAATTGGTACCTATTTAACAAGCATAAAGAGAGCAAGATTGTCTGGGAGGCAGTAGCTATGTAAAAATGTACGCTCCTTTCAAAGTCATTGATCCAAGGTGGGAATTTGTTCTCCAGGAAGAGGATAATAATAACGTCATAGTGGCATAGTGAAATCAAAACATTCCAGAGCATCTGGCCCGGACTGCCTGTCTAACATATCATTTTCTGGAGTACATTTTTGAAAGTCATATTTGCACAAATTGCAACTGGCTATAAAATCCCAGGCGCCTGTAAGGAATGTCTAGTCATTGCTGTTCACAAAAGGGGAGATTGTAGCGCCTCTTATATATACAGATTACTGGCTATGCTACACACGGGCAGTAATCATTTCTGCACGCTTATCTTAAAAGAACTGACCAAGTGGGCAGATATAGGGGTCACATTATCCCCTTTCAGACAGGATTTGTAAAAGGTTCTGCCATAACACAGTTGGCAGATCTCAGTTATGGCACAAATTGGCAAACTGGACCATTACCTCAGGGTTATTATTCCTAAAAATTGAGCTTTATATTGACGCATGTATACCAGTTCGATTGGTTTTTTCATGCCCAAGAGTATCGGAAAAAGTAGCAATTGTCCACTTTTTAGAAATCACAGTGCCTGACCACAGTCAAAGTAGGAAAGCTGAAGGTGAATAATGATGTTTTAAATTTAAACCTCAAGTGTCCATTTAATTGATAGTTTTATTATAAATTAAATGAATTGAAATGAAATGAATTGTAATGAAATGAATTTTATGTTTACATATATTTGAAAAGTTGTTATGCAACTAAACAAATAAAAAATAAAAAAATACCAGTTCGATTAGATATTGTGGGCAACCTTTCAGCCAGCTGTCCCACACTTTATTGTGTGAGGGGTCAGAAATGCGAGACAGACACATAGGTAAAGCTTTCTCAAAGTTTGCAATTTTTTCAAAGTAAAAGGGTTCTGATAATTGCCTCACTTTCCCTAAACTAACAGAGAGATCGCTGCCTAGCAAACTAAACCTAAAGAAAACTGACCTAGTGTCCAAATTCCTTCCGGCCCTCAGACTAACACATACAGTCAAATTATGCAAGGAAAATGTCTGACTTCTTATTCAACAAAAAGACAGTTTTGCAATTCAAAAATAAATATGTATTGAAAAGCACTCCTTGTGTCCAGGGCTGTACACCCTTCCCCTGGATCAATTCAGGATGACTCAAATCATAATTCTGTTCCAACTAAATTCTGTTAAGAGAAATAGAAAGGTCTTTTCCAACCACAGAGTCTTGCTTGAAGAAATAACAAATGTCCTTTTTACCGTAACTGGTTAATAGTTAAAACAACACAATGGGCTTGATTCATGGATTTTTCTGCTCACTGAAAAGTGACGTTGTGGACTTTTCTGTGCGCAAAACTCCATTACCAGATTCATGTATCAGACTTTGCAGGATTATCCTGGGCTTTGAGTGTGTCTGTCACAATGGCAGAGGCGTGGGGGTTCTGGGGAGGGGGGTGGAATGTCATGGGGCTGACTGGGATAGTGGCAGAGATGAGGGTGGCGTGGGGAGGGGGATGTACTGTCAGGGGGCCGCCTGGGTGTTGTGGCTGAGGTGAGAGGGAATGGTGAGTGGTGTCAGGACTTGAGGGGGTTGCCTGGGGCTTGTGGCAGATGTGAAGGGGGCTGGTGAGTGGTTTTGGGACTTGAGAAGGATGCCTGGGATCGTAGCAGAGGTGAGTTGGGTGTAGCTGGGGGGATGTACTGCCTGGGGGTTGTGACACAGGAGAGGGGGACTGGTGGGTGATTTTGAGACTTGAGAGGGCTGCCTGAGGTAGTGGCAGATGTTAACAGGATGTGGGGAAGGGGCTGTACTATCCGGTGGCTACCGGGGTGGTGGTGGAGGTGAGGGGTGTGTGGGCAGGGGGTGTACTGTCAGGGGGCTTCCTGGGGGTTGTGGCAGAGGTGATGGGGGCTGGTGGGTGGTGTCAGTAATTGAGGGGGCTGCCTGGGGGTTGTGGTGGAGGTGAGACGGGCGGTTGGGCGGTGTCAAGACTTGAAGGAACTGCCTGGGGTAGGGCCACAGGTGAGTGGTGGTGGTGTCAAGACTTGAAGGGGCTGTCATGACTTAGGGGTGTAGACCAGCAGTTTGGGTGCTTTGAGAGTAAGGGTGACAGTCAGCAGTTTTGCTGGGGTGCAGCGTTGACTTATTGGGGGGCCGCACAGATTTTTGCTGGGGTGCGGACTTCACTTATGGGGGACCACGCGCAGTTTCGCTGGGGTGTAACAATGATTTACAGGGGACCGCACACAGTTTCGCCAGGGTGCAGCCTTCACATAGGCGGGAACGCGTGCCATTTTGCTGGGGTGCAAACTTGACTCACGGGGGACAGCACACAGTTTTGCTGGGGTGCAGCCTACACTTCGGTGGGACTGCGTGCAATTTTGCTGGGTTGCAGCATTGACTTACAGGGGACCGCGAGCAGTTTTGCGCGGGTGCTCGATGGTTGAGCAAAGGTAGACACAAATCCATGAATATGCAGAATGCGCAAAGAAATGTACACGCATGTAGGCGCAAAGTTGTTTTAAGCGCTAAGTACTTTGCAGGGACTTTGCACTTTTTTGATGTAGCTTGCATCATGTCTTTCACAATATAACTTATCAAGGATGCTTGACTTTATTCCAAACCACGAGTTCCAAAACCTAAAAGCAATTGTTCTATTATCAAAGAAACTTCTTCTTGTCAACATAACATTGTTTTGTCAGGATATCAAACAGCAACTTGCTTTACTGATGCTATGATTTGTCAACATTTTCTTTAACGAAGATTCTTTCCACAACTTTTTCTGCAACAAGGTTATCAAAGTATCAAGTGCCAGGACTAACTGCTATATGCCCTTTCCTGGTATTCTCGCCTGCCAGGAAGAAAACTCCTATTACTAACTTTCAACGTGTTGGTTTGATTCCATTATACTCCACACCGGTTTTTTAGCATGGTTTCACAATTTCTTGACTGCTGGCAATGTGAGATACAAGCTTCTCCGGAACTATATCTCTCAGAAGGGAACTTATGCCTTGGTTGTAATATTGAAAGTCTCTCATAACCTCTTGTCTGTTGGTAATGTTGGCTATAAACATTTCCCAGGGTTTGTCTTGATTTACTAGACCTGTTGTTTCTCGTGATAGCCAATGATGGTTTGACACTTCCCGTAATGGTACTTTGGGCAAAGTTTCTTGGCAGCCTCTTGTTTGTAGGAAACACTTGCTACAACCTTTCCCTTCTTGGTGTTTGCACTAAGTCTTATATCAACCTTTTGGCTGTCGGCAATACTGGTTCCAACTTTTCCTCTGTGGGTTTGTTTTCCCCAATGACTTTCTTGTTTGCCACTTATTGTCATTTGTTTTCATGAATTGATATTCATTAAATATATTTTTCTTGGATTCATTAAGTGTTCAGTATTCAAAAACATTAAGTGGCAACTTTCTTTCACGTAGTGCCCCAGTGTCAATATTCCCTGTCTGAACACTCACTGGATCTTAGCGAAGGCTGCTTTCAGTTGTCAGGTCTCGCGGTGGTGCTTCAGATGTCCAAATGTCCTTTCTCCTGCCTCGGCGAGCCTCAGGTAAACACTGTTGCGCTCTCCGGGAGCAACAGAAGCTCTGATGATCTACTGTGGCTTCTCCAGTTTGTTTCACATTGCTTCAGTAACACGTCTTCCTTGCAGCTGGGCTTCTCTGTAGTATGCCATCTTCCACTTAGTGTAGTCTGCAGTTCTTCTGATTTTCACCAGTTGGGGTGACTTCTGCTGGCGTGGTTCTCTTGGCTGCACCTGCACTGAGTATGGCTGGAGCTTTCTTTTATGTGCATCCCGCACAAATCCAAACTGTGTCTTCCTCTGCTTCAACCTCATCACAACACGACAACGACTCCTTCAGCTGACTCATATTTATGGATTCAAATATCCTGCTGAGGTGCCCTAATTGGCAATGACTGGACCACACCTTTAGATGCTCACACTTCTGAGTTCCCATAGCCTCTGAGTTCCTCTTCTTCATCTCAGAACTTTTGGCAGTATGGGAATTGGAGGCCTTAAGAGAATGAATGATATTAAGTTGTTTTCTTTTATTTTCAATTACATTAGATTTGTCTGTAGACTGAGAGTTGCCAGAGAAAGGAGTTTCGTAATAAAGAGAATGCAATTTCACATTAGAGGGAGAGGTTTTCTTTAGGATAGAATCCCAAAATTCCAATGATCTTCTCTTTAACTCCTGAACTTTTAAGGTCCCAATGTTTGAAGGATTGGAGCATTGATAGTATGCCATTAAATATGTGGGAATTATTTCCTCATCATCTTCAGAAGATGGCTACTGTGTCTTTCCTAGTAGAGTCACCACTTCCCCTGAATAGTCGTCTGCTCGCATGTGATCCTTCCCCCGGATACCATCCCCAGGGTTAGAATAAGGTGGCAGCTGCCTTCCCCTGGCTACATGGGAGGTGACCTTAGGCTTGGGTTCGGTGATGACTCTGTGGGTTTACATCGCAACTGGCTCCCATGCTTTTTAATTTACAACTGGCGGACAAAAAAAGATGAATAGCTTTCTGCCTCAATTTGGAGATTTCCATTTACACCTGTTGCCTATGCAGATGATGTGTTGATTCTTGGCCACACAATGAGAGGTTTCCAGAGATTGTTGAATGAAATGTAAAATTACTGCAAGACTAATGAACTAATTGTAAACATTAATGACAACGAAAAACTATGAGACTATTCTACCGTAAGGCAGAGCCATACTCTTGGGAAATGGGAAAACATTTTGTTGAGAATGTTGGCTCTTACAAATATTTGGGCTTATTGATCACAAACAAAAGAAACCTCGATACATTACATGAGGAAAAAAACTAAGAATCTAAAAGCCTTGATGACAACAGTCAAAAAGTACTATATAAATACGGGAGGTTTCATTATGAATGGCCTACTTTTACTTATACAATTCATGTATAGTTTCTAAAACACTGTATGGCCTTGAAACCTTTACTCACTCAATGGAACACTGGTTACAGCTTCTAGGAGGCAACATCTGGAGAAGAATTCTTGGTTTGTCTTGGGGAATCCTGATGCAAGGTATGCATTTGGAACTAGCTCTAGAGGCACTCAACATGCATCTGTCTATTAGAAGAGGAATATCATACGTAATGCCTTGAAGGAACCTCTATGCCCATTACTGAATATCTTGGGGCTAGCTTTAAAATCCAGCAGCAATAGCATAGCCATGTGTTTTTACGAGTTAACCCTGCAATCTTCCAACAACATAGATTGGACACCTTATTGGTCAGATCCTTGGAAGTACTCTGAAACTCTTGAAAAGGCAAAACTCAGCTCCTGGACTGGAATCATAACTATGGATACAAAAGGTTAAAAAAAAGAAAACGTTACCAGATTACCATGAATGAATTATCCTAGCTATGCAACGTAAATTCCCTTCAGCTAAGTCTTGCAGAACTTTCGTGATGGTTCGCCTTAATTTGTTGCCTAAAAGAGTAGTAATTGGCAGAAGATCTAGAATGCCTTTTCACAGAGTGTTTTTGCAGTTTTGGTAACCAGTACCTTACAATGGACATGATAAGACATGTACTGACTTCTTGTAGTGACCTGACATACTTGTATGAGATACCTGCAGGTGTACCCGTACTTTGCATAGTAATTCCTACTGCAGTCCTAGTTTGAAGTTTATTCAATGAACGAATATAGATGATGCGGCCTGGTTGTTTGCATTACCCGAATAATAAAG